>NC_134700.1:147534052-148751552 GCF_043290135.1 Rhipicephalus microplus | reverse complement strand
CCCTCGGGGGAACACTGAGGAGGATGCGGAGCATATAATTGGTTAACGGGGTGTTAAAGTGCGACTTACTTGGGTCGATGGCTAAATTGGTTAACGTGGTTGTGAAATGGGGTGTTAAATTGCGACTTACTTGGGTCGATGGCTAAATTGGTTAACGTGGTTGTAGGAGGGGGTGTTAAATGAGTGAACACGTACACACGTATGCGAAAGGGCGGCGCTGGTCGAAGGGACGTCGATCATTGTGTTTGTGGATTCGTTGGCATTCATTTCACCGCGACCTTGGACGTCGACGCGCCGTACAAACCAACCGACGAGCGGCAACTGAGCGAGCGAGCGCCGACCTTGAGTATATATACAGCGCGACGGCGCATGCACTGTCAGCTGTTGAATGTTCTCGAAGCGCGACGGCGCATGCGCGTCCACTGGAGAATCAGGAGAATTGTAGAATGTTCTCGAAGGGGAGAAGCGCGCGCGGCACAGATGGTGGGTGACGGTGCATGCGCGCGTCAGCTGTCGAATGTTCGAGAAGGGGGAGAAGCGCAACGGCGCATGCGCGCGCGTCAGCTGCCGATGTTCTCGAAGCGCGACGGCGCATGCGCGCGCGTCAGCTGCCGATGTTCTCGAAGCGTGACGGCGCATGCGCGCTACATTATACAGCTAGCGAATGTTCGTGAAGAGGAGAAGCGCACGCGGTGTGTAGAGGAGGAAGGCTGCACAGATGGTGGAGGAGTGAAGCGCGCGCGGTGTGTAGAGGAGGAAGGGATGCACAGATGGTGGAAGAAGGAGGAGGAAGCTTGCGGATGGCGCCGCACTACAAGCCTCGAGTATTAGATGCTCCGCATATAAAACCGTTCATATCGTGCAATTCCCAATAATGACACTCGTGAAATCCCCAACAACGAAAGCCTACATAAGGCAAGCTTAAGACAGATGCAACATTTGTGAAAAACAAGAACTCTCATATGGAAGTCCCGTCAACGGTTAAGACGCTTAAGCCTGCGACATATTTTGTAACTGCAGGCTGAAATATAGCACGGACAGCAGTATTCAAGATGCTACATTGTTAACAGCTTTTAAATAAAATGTCCAAAAATTAAGCAAGTTTGATGAACATTATCATGAATTTCATAACGAAGATAGTTAATTGCTGAAATTGTTTCTTCTGTGCCACTGCAGCTTGCTCTTTCATCCTGTGGCCAATTTGCCGTCGATAGTGCTTGCTGCACGCATCTGGGTAATGCAATGATGAAACCCAGGTCACGCGCAATTGTCCGCCGCCGCCAGTAACCTTTTCGCGTGAAATTGAAAAAAAAACTAGCACTAATATACAATGGGGCTTGAACCCGTGTCCGCTGGGTGCTAGCCCAGTATCCTACCACTTGTCTTAGGCAGGCTTGATGTCGGGAAAGCAATCGCGTTATTACGACATATATAAATAGTTTTAAAACAGCGAAAGAACAACCAGTCATCGCACAATGCGAATAGCGTAACGAGTAGGTCGTCCATTGCTCCAACCTATTACAAAAGCTTCTTCTTGTTTTCCTGATAATTATGGCGCACACTCACTTCAGACATAATTCCTCATCGTCGTCAGCCACTGCAAGAACAATTGGTGCAAAATTCCTAGCAAGTGTTTAGTGGATACGACGCTTTTCACGAGATTGACGAAAAATAGCACAGCGGATGCCGGCCTACTACCCTAAGATTTTCATTATCAATGCCGTAGTGGGCATCAAGCAAGTGTGCTTGCAGTAGTTACCCCATGAGTGTTTTAAAAGGCTCTGAAAGACCGCTTATATAGCTTTCGCTGCGACTGTGCTGCGCCTTTCACGCAGGCCTGGCGTTTTTTTTTATGTTGCTGATTATTCAACAACTGTTCAAAAAATATTCGTAGTTCAAAATACGCTCTAACAAACTTGATTACCAAATTGTATATTCGGTACCCGAGTACAGAAATGTTACAATACCGACATGCTATTCTATTCGTCATTCGAAATTTTCGAATATTCGCACAACCCTATTCAAAAAGGATCTCACCCACATTTCTGCGCATTTTATATATATTGCGTGCATTTCTGTTCTTTCCACCTGCTCATTGTCAGGTCTGCTCATTACTTCCTCACTTATTTGTTTTGCTATTTAACTGCTATTTGCCATTATATGCAATTTATTGACATTGACAAATGACTGATAGGAGGTCCTCCTGACAGTGCTTTAGGTCTGGCTGTCACTGTTCCCGTTAATTAGGGAGGTGAACGTCGGGCTAATTCTAAGGAATGAAGTATTGACCCTCCAAACTGCACCACGAAAGCACGGACAATTTAGAAGTAGTCCTATTTGGCACGCCAGCGGACGCCGGCTGTGGTCCAAAGAATGAGTCAGAGGCGAGAGTTGATAAACAAAACAAAATTATATTCTCAAATATTGCAGATCAAACGATACACAAATATGCACACTCGGCAATAGTTCAATACGACATGTCACCAAACAAACAGCAGACTACACAGTTCATTCGGCTACACACGAAACAATGGACACAATCAACAACGCGCGTTACAATGCAATTACATGCATCAAAGAACCAAGACACTTAAAGACGGAAGAGTTCATAAACTTATTCAGCCCAAAGTTCTTGGAACAAATTTTGAATGGTACCCTTCCGGGAATCACTCACTCAAAGTCCAACGCAATTCTCGCTCCACTGCCCCCGAAGTTTCTTTTTCAGGAAACCTCGCGTCGCCAAATATCCGCTCCAAGTATCAAACTTCTTCGCCGGTAACACGTCGGCCTCTCCCGCTTTGTGACTGCAAACGCGTCTTCGCTGGCTGGTGGTAGACACACACTTTTCGTCTGCTTGTAACGTAAGCCTTCACCTCTCAGGTGAAAACTTTCTCCATCGCCTGCTTTGTCACTGACGACAAAGAAGTCACGGAATTGCCGCAAAGGCAAAACAATGAATGCGATAGCAACAAATGAAAGGTCACGCGCAGAATGGCAAGCAGATCGAAGCGTGCCCCGCGGTTTTCACGCACAAGTGACACACGAAACGTACTCACAGGTACAAATGAACGCAAATAAGCGTCTCAGTTGTTACTTCGCTGTGTCTGAAAAGCGCGTCTTTTTCGCAAACGGAGGCTGCGCAACGATTGCAGAGATCTTTGTGTGCTCGGTAACTACAACAGAATCATTCCGGCGAAACCCCAAGTCTAGCAGAGACGTACAATCCTCCCCACTGCAAGGGCACGTGATGGAGCGTACACCCGCTTATTCTCTACGCGGGCCAAAGTACGCGTGAGAGATGAGAGCCGCCACGCGCTCACTGCGCCATCTTGCTGATGATGCTAAAAACACGATACCCCCCTTCCCCCGAGATGCCTGCCAACAGTGGTAAGTGGTAGATATAAATAGCTTGCGATTTAAACGCCCAAGAAGGTACCCTAAGGTGGCTCAGTGGTTAACGCCTCGCATTCATGACGCGGAGGTTCGATTCCTCGCGCCGAAGTCTTTTTTTCTGAATTTTTTTTCTTTCTTGCGTTTTCACATATGTAGATACGTATACATATACGGTGCATGACATCGACGCCGACGTACACGCTGACGCTGGCGGCGAAATCCAACCGAGAGTGTCCATATAATTGCTGTCGCAACAAAATCCTTCGCCGACACGGCGGAAAGACCCCGCCGCACACTGGCGCAAAACTTCCTTCATCTCCTCACTACGCACGTGGGCGTCAACTGTCTTCATCTCCTGATCACCTTTCTCCGCTGCTCGCTTAAATACCTTCTCGCTAGGTTCCAGAAAATTTTTCGGCTCGTTGCAGTGGCAAGGCAGGGGAAAGGGCGAGCCTTTGCGAGAACAACCCGCAACACGTGACACAACTTGGGGGTGATTCACACTTTCCTTCTCGATGATTCTGGGAGCCTCTCGGCGATACGTTTCTGGTCATCCTGTCTTTGTGTCAAATCGTCTGAGCTGAATGAAAAGGTGGGACCTCTCTCTCTCCTAAGGTGACGCAACTGAATCGCCACGCCCTTTTCCTTCGAGATTTTCCGAGAAATCTCTCGCCGGCCGATGTGAGGAGGTTGGTCGGCGAAACTGCGCCTCCGAGGAGGAGAGACGGTAGACGGTGCCCCCGAGAAGTCCTTTGATGTATCGTTGGCTTCGGAGCGACTCTGCTGGTATTATCGCCGTCGCCAGAATTCGACGGTGCACGATTTCCTGAGCGCTCATTTGGGACACCGGTACCTCCATCTGTACTAGTATAACAAGGAATCAAAGCTAAAAAATTACCGCTATATCCAAGAAGCGATTCATGTTGATAGGACGTTAATGACTGAAAAGCTTTATTAATAGTCCTGCAGATTAATCACCTGGGCTCCGGTTTTCCAGGACGCTAAGGCGTCTATTCTTATTAGGCGGTTTCTCAAATACACCATTATCATTGTCGAATTCTAGCATGCATGGCACAGCGCTATGGCATGAGCTTCAACACTGCAGTGTAATAGCTTGTACAGCATGTAATTGCTAGCCTGCCTTGTTGGCGAGGTATGGGTTGGGGCCTTAGCTGGCTTTCGATTTTCTTAGACCGCATGAGAGTAGTCTGTCTAGAGCAAATGAAGTCCCGTTTCTTGATGTTTCGTAAATAAACTTTCAGCCCCCTTTTCTTGAGCACCACTGGACGGCGCGTGCCCATCCCAACAGGAAGTAGTAGAAGAAGAAGCTTCGGGTTCCCTGTGAAGAGGCTACCATCAGTCATCTGCGAAAAAACGGCCGTCTAAGATTGCCTTCGCAAGTCATCTGAAAGCAAAGCGCTCCGCCCTCGTCTCAACGACACCCCGGCACGTTTCTGAAGACAGCGGTGCCTTACAGCCATGTTCGAATGGCTGAGCCACAGCAGATTGAAGTACGACTCGGGGAGAAGCCTATTTCCGGTACGCAGTGATTACATTGTAACTGTATAGTGTGTTTCACGGTTTCAGCTGCAGCATGCGACACTCGCTGTGTTCTCCGGATACGGAGAGGACTTTATAGACAACTCCAAACGAACGCATCGTTCGCTGCATGACCTTTAAGCCCATGATTTTAGGTTCGGGCCTCTTGGTGCATCACATGAAATTCCTTTGGCACAGGGAATCCTGCATAGAACCGTAGCTGCATGTATAACTTTGCTGGCGTGTAGCATGCACTTCGCCGACATTCGTAAGTTAACATGAGAGATCTGCATTCAAAAAAAAAAAGATCGCGTGAAAAAGGTGTATTTTTGTCTCACAACAATATTAATCATCCAGCTTGCTTTTTTAAAACTTGGCCCTGGCCACTTTCCTATTGAAAAAGCTATGTGTCGCTGAAACGCACATGTCGTTCTTGACCTGAATGTGCCGGGAACGTGGTGATGGTTCAAGGCAGGGCGCGCAGGATAGATGACGATAATTGTTGTGGGACAAAAAGACACTCTTTTTACTCAAGATTTTCTTTGAGTGTGATTTATAAGCATTCTTAGCCAGTGTGCACCCTAGTAGCAAGACGGAGATATTTCTCATTTGTATAATTTTTGTGCCCACAATTTGAGCACGGTTCAGAGGAATGCGATATGTAATGATGAATCAAGCTCTCCCTTCAATGGAACAACGTTACGATACTTGGGGATGAATTACGGGTAGTCAGTTTTCTTAGAACTTCACCTTTCACCATATCAGTAGGTCATGCCTGGCTAAGCGTCCAGCAGTAGACGTCCAAGACGGAGAGAACAGCCAGTAGGAGTGGAGAAGGAAAAAAAAAACTTTGTGCCAAAGGAAGAAGCACGACACCATAACGCATAATTAGCGCTAACTCACCACTTCTACGTATTGTCAGAAATGCAAAAAAAGACAATTAAGCACATCACCCGACCACCAATAAGTATCTCTTTTCTTGATACCGGGGGGGGGGGGTCGCGTTGCTGAGCTCAAGAAAGTAGGTATACGATTCACGGCCGCAGCTGCCGCATTAAAATGTGGGGGATCATCTAAAGAAGCACGTGTGCTATAAGACTTACGTGGACGCCAAAGAACAGCAGGCGGGAATCATGAAGTGCATCTTAAACGTACTTTGGATGCGTAAACGCCCAGCACTTTTTATCATTATGATTTTCACAGTCGCCCTTGCAGGAGCGCTATTACTCTTTCATGGAGAGCCAGTGAAGTCGCTTTCAGGAAGCGCACCTAGCGAAATCAAAACGCTTGAAACCGGACACGCCTAACGATCAGCTAGACAGCAGTCGGCAGCTCGCAAGCCTATATTTTGCCGATGTTTGACTATATTGGCTGATATTTTTCACCAACGCAATGCAGCACCCTATGTCACCACCATCGGTGACACCATCTCCCCACACGGCCACGGAAACGTCAATGGCCCACTTGCCCTTCGCGTCCAGCTCGCACCCGATTGCGGGGCAGAATGGGATTACTCACGAGGCTCCCGAACACAGCTCTGCTCCAGTTCGACACTTGCCCGCAGTCTCCGACGTGATCCACAGCTTTTGGAGCATGCGCTCGGGAGGACACAGCTCGCACTCATACCTGTAAGACAAACGACATTCCCTTCGGCTCATAAGTGTTGCCCAGTAGAAATATAACGTCATTTAACCATATGGTATAGTAGCGCAAATTCGACGGGGACGAAGAGGACAAGAAAACACGACACTCGCTACACTCGCAACTAATTTTTATTTCAGAAGCAGCGCTTCATATATAACCCATAACCCTAGCGACACAGAAAAGAACTACGAACACTGAATCATTGCCAACAGAAGCTTTTGCGCAGACTCAAGCGTTAGTACACGGCAGTTAAGCTTAGACACTTTTAGATGACATAACTAAAAACAGCCCTGGGTAACATAAAAAAAAACAAAAACAAAAAAAAACAAAAAACAAAAACAAAAAAAAACACAAAAAATTTGGGAATTCACATGTGTTTGAAACAAAATTTTGAAACGACAAGAAGGAGAGTATGACACATGCAAACACTAATATCAATTAAGTCCTTCGAGGTAGCTGGCTTCTCGGTTACTTAACGAAACCGATGACTGACTAATGCATCCTTCTTTTCTTTTTTTAATGTGAAAGGCTTCGACAATTTCTCTGGTTAGTTGGTTTCCATGACGGAAGACTACGGTTTTGTCACTGTACAGTGGTGAGCAGCCACACTGGGAACAGTGTCCCTTTATGTGAGAATGAATGTTAGTTCCTAATGATCGCTTGTGTTCTAAATGTTGGGTGTTCAAACAACGACCCGTCTGGCCGATGTATACCTTTCCACACGATAGCGGCAAGCAATACACGACTGATAGGCTACACTTAACAAACTTTGTTGTGTGATTCACCGTACAACTACGAGCATTAGTGTTTACTGCTATGGAAACTTTACGGTCTAGTTTGGAACATATTTTACTAAGCTTGTTGGGTGCCGAAAAAACTAATTCTAGGCCATAGCGATTCCCTACGTTTTTTAAGTTATGGGCAATCTTGTGCGCATATGGAACTGACACTATCTTCTTCCTGTTTTCATTACTTGTCATTTTTTTAGGTTTCCATAGCAGTAAACACTAATGCTGGTAGTTGTACGGTGAATCACACAACAACGTTTGTTAAGTGTAGCCTATCAGTCGTGTATTGCTTGCCGCTATCGTGTGGAAAGGTATACATCGGCCAGACGGGTCGTTGTTTGAACACCCGACTTCTAGAACACAAGCGATCATTAGGAACTAACATTCATTCTCACATAAAGGGACACTGTTCCCAGTGTGGCTGCTCACCACTGTACAGTGACACAAGCGTAGTCTTCCGTCATGGAAACCAACTAACCAGAGAAATTGTCGAAGCCTTTCACATTAAAAAAAAGAAAAGAAGGATGCATTAGTCAGTCATCGGTTTCGTTAAGTAACCGAGAAGCCAGCTACCTCGAATGACTTAATTGATATCAGTGTTTGCATGTGTCATACTCTCCTTCTTGATTTGTGGGGTTTAACGTCCCAAAACCACCATTTGATTATGAGAGACGCCGTAGTGGAGGGCTCCGGAAATTTTGACCACCTGGGGTTCTTTAACGTGCACCCAAATCTGAGTACACGGGCCTACAACATTTCCGCCTCCATCGGAAATGCAGCCGCCGCAGCCGGGAATCGAACCCGCGACCTGCGGGTCAGCAGCCGAGTACCTTAGCCACTAGACCACCGCGGCGGGGCCATACTCTCCTTCTTGTCGTTTCAAAATTTTGTTTCAAACACGAGTGAATTCCCAAATTATTTTTGTGTTTTTGTTTTTTTGTTTTTGTTTTTGTTTTTTTTGTTTTTTTGTTTTTTTGATACCCAGGGCTGTTTTTAGTTATGTCATCTAAAAGTGTCTAAGCTTAACTGCCGTGTAATATCGCTGAGTCTGCGCAAAAGCTTCTGTTGGCAATGATTCAGTGTTAGTAGTTCTTTTCTCTGTCGCTAGGGTTATGGGTTATATATGAGGTGCTGCTTCTGAAGTAAAAATTAGTTGCGAGTGTAGCGAGTGTCGTGTTTTCTTGTCCTCTTCGTCCCCGTCGAATTTGCGCTACTATACCATATGGTTAAATGATGTCTCACCAACTAGCCCAGCTCTCAACCCTACAGAAATATAACGTGTTCTACGTACTTTTACTGCCATTTTTGTACTGTTTGAAACTGTTTGAATGGTACTTCAGGCGATGCAATACATCATTTTATACTTTATGCATTGCAAGTGATTGTTTAGTAGTTTTACGCTTTGAAGATATGAAATGTAGCCACGCACACAGAATCAGGAAGGCTATAAAACATTTCAATATTAACAAAATTTGCAAATGCAAGCCTAGGTGAATGTACCACATTCCTGGAAACGTCATGACTATGATACTTGAGACTGCAGTTGTGTAAGGTGGCCAGAATTTGGCACAAAAATGCAACAAATATTTCAATGGGCAATTGATATATGGGCACTGCCAAGTGATCGCTGTGAACTTGGGCTGCCCTAAAATATTTTCACCGCAAATGATGTCCCAACGTGTACCCTCGTTGTTTCGCTACTTATAATTTCACGGCTAGTTCATGGCCATTGGGTATATGTTATCATAAAAATATATCGTTGTGGTACGTGTGGATCAGGTGTTAGCCAGGTCAAATTAAGTATAGATTTAAAAGGAGTTCGGTACTTGGAAGCTATTTAACACAGAGAATCATCGGTATTAGTTTCTTCAGCACCGTTATTAACACCTAACGCCAATGCAAGACAGGCTTGTCCTGCGTGTACGATGGTCAACCTATGCCTAATCGTTGCATGTTTGCTTCATACATGTATCAACTTTCTAGGGGCGAAGCTCCTTATGGCCTGGCTTGTACATCCCTCGTAGTACGTAACCATCAGTGGCACATACCCGAAATAGCGGTCCTTACAATGTCTGCTGGATGGGGGCACTTGTATATGATGAATACATGATGAAAACATGAGAGATGGCTGTGCTTGGAGTTTTCTCTAGACATATGGACGGACGAACGGACTGACACACGCACGGACGAACAGACAGAGGGCGCACAGCTGGCGCACCGCGCCAGCTGTGCGCCAGCTGTCTTGTTGAAATATTTGCGCACAGCTGGCGCACCGCGCAGAAGGCCTGGATGCTTCTGTAGTAACCTTTCACTAATGTTCCAGCACTTGACTCGCGTAAGCTCACTCGCTACTGCATCCATCCGTACATCTGTCCGCCCGTACGTCCGTCTGCACGCCCATCTGTCCGTCTGTCCGTAGCTCACGCTTATATGCGGGCGTAGCTGAGCTAAGTCACTGTTATTTTTTTCCTGCAAGGCGTTTTCGATCCCGTTGCAGGGTGGTTACGTTCGGAGATATAACATTCAGGGTGCGCTAATAGCGTGTTAATCGGGACGAATCACACGGCACAGTATGTTTGTTCATGTTGCCTCGTCGTTTATGAAAATGTGTCGGCAGCCAGGCCACTCGTCGTAAAATTCATCGCACAAGCGAAAGTTTGCATTCGTGTACAGTACATGACGCAATATGAAGGAAACTTCACTTTGCAAAGGTACTCCTGAAATGTCATTCACGAAAGCCACGCGTGCCTTTTACCTCCAGAGGAAACGTGAAAACCAGGGACTTGGCATTCACGGTCGCGCTCATTCTCAGTGCCAGCATCGTAGCACTGGTGCTGGTCGTGGCTTATCGAAAGGGACGGGCCGAGGACAGCAACGTGACCGCAGTCGGTCGCTTCGGCAAGTACTACGGCACCGTATCCATGGTGCACGGCGTAGCCGTGGGCACTTTCTTGGGCGTGCCGTACGCCGACCCACGCACGCTGCGCTTTGGAGCGCCCGTGCCCTGGTACCTCGAGCAGGAGCAGTTTGACACCAGGTCGCCTGCACCAAGTTGCGCACAGGCGTCGCCAAGGCTCGGTGAGGGACCGAGTATTATTCGGGCAGTGAATTCGTCCAGTGTACAATGACACGCTGAATTTATTATAGTTCAACTGCAGTCAAGCTGCTCTTAAAATACTGCTGCTAGCTTATGCCAACTCAAGCTGGATCAAAGTCCCCATTTATATAACCATCGAACCCGCCCAGCAGCAATGTGTGAAAAGATTTAAAATATTTGTTGAGCTTAAGACGCTTTTTGAAGAAATATAACGGATATGGCACAGCACAGTGTTAATCGAGTGTGCAAGTACCAGCCAGTTGTATTATGGGCAGATATTCGTCAGTGCTGCGAAATGTGAATTCCAGCTTCCGGCAACAAAAGGGAAATGCGCAGCTCCCAATGATACGGTCCCCTTTAGTACCAGTTGGAAAAGGGCTGTTTTAAAGGCGCCCAGCGACGCTTTTTTGTCAGCATTCTGCAATGCTGGAATTAGTGTAATGTCGAATACTGAAATAAAAGCTAAAAGAGTGATCGAAATCAGTACATGGTAGTGGAAGTTATTTACCTGCAAATTTCGAAACCCCAGCAGATTAAAAGGAGAAACGCTCCCGTTCGCATTTCACTTACCGTTACCAATCATTACGCACCTCTTATAGAGACGTGCAGGACGACTAGCCTTGTGGCCGTTGCGCAGTTCTCCTATAGAGTTGTTTCGCAATTGTTTTCACATTTTCAGGTTTAATAACAGAACTCCTTTTGTATCTGCAGCTCGTATAAACATTGATTTTAAAAGTTTTTAGCACACAATAGCGTGATCTATCCGAGACCGTATGAGTATTACACGTGACTTATCCTGTCAAACCAATCAAAACGCACGGCCTATGTCGTCACTTCACGTGCTGAAGCGTCAGTTTCGATGACGAAAATAGCCGCTGCGTGTCTCTCTAGTACGAAATCGGTGTGGTTTGTCTGTAAAAATAAAATTTGATGCCTTTGATTTTGGCGTTGCCACTCATGCAACGATATCTGTGCATTCCACAGTTCGAGCAGAAGCGAAGAAAACAAGAAGCTTAATATTTTAATGGTTGTGGGTGGGCGTTGTTGGGGCTTGTTTGTATTAAAATGCTTGAGATGCACACCAAAAACCAAGCTACGAGGTTGTGCGCAGCACGTCACCCGAAAAAGGGGTTTCATGAAGCACACACGCCACACCCGTCACGGTGGTCTAGTGGCTAAGGCAATCGGCTGCTGACCCGCATGTCGCGGGATCAAATCCCGGCCACGGAGGCCACATTTTAGATGGAGGCGAAAATGCTTGAAGCCCGTGTGCTTAAATTTAGGTGGCGTTAAAGAAGCCCAGGTGGTCTAAATTTCCGGAGGCTTCCACTACGGCGTCTTCCATAATCATGTCTAGATTTTAGGACGTCGAACCCCAACAAATATTATTATGTAGTACATAAGCTACAGGCATGTTAGATTACTTATGCCATGACCCGTAAGTCATGCTCATCATGCACTGATGCCCTCCTATACCAGTTATGATGTATTACAGTGTAAGGGGGC
Source organism: Rhipicephalus microplus (assembly GCF_043290135.1). Classification (NCBI taxonomy): domain Eukaryota; kingdom Metazoa; phylum Arthropoda; class Arachnida; order Ixodida; family Ixodidae; genus Rhipicephalus; species Rhipicephalus microplus. The sequence goes on along the minus strand of NC_134700.1, from coordinate 148,739,585 downwards.
AACTACATGGGTACCCATACGTACATATATAAGTATAGATAGATAGATAGATAGATAAATTCTGTCTGGGTGCTTTCGTTTAGCTAAAAGATAATTCAAGTTTGAAAACGCATCTGCCTTTTTATGGCTAAGATATTTACACACAAGAACAACCACATTTAGGCAGCCCATGTGTTACTGACGCGTGGAAGAATGATTAAGTTTTAAATAGCTACAGGTTTGCATTTGATTCCCATTTTAGTCACTTTGAATTAGCGCTGCCACCTTACTATGTGGCCTCATACTTGAGCTTTACGTAAAGCTTGATCCGTGGTAGAAAAAGTGATCCTTAAGTTCTGCGAACATTTCACATCCTGGGTCTACTAGACAATGTTTATTCACCTTTGTTGCAGATGAGATGAACGCGAGCACATCGGAGGACTGCTTGCATCTCAACATATGGGCTCCCGCCTGTGGCTCTCGCCCTTGCAGTGGCAATAGGACGGTCGTCGTCTTCATCCATGGCGGCTTTTTTCAGGCAAGGCCAGGTCTAAAGGATCAGACTATCACTAACTCTGAAATCACCTCTCTGATCCTGCAGAGAGTTTAAAGCCCCCTGTCAGTTTTGTAACGCTATCCAGTGATAAACACCATGCGACCCAGTGGCATGAAGCACAATAAACATCGGATTTTTTTTCTTCACACGAAAAACGCCCATGCACAGATATCTTATCCTAGTATTACCATTACAGGTATAGCTCAGTCAGTTAATAATGTATGCCTTGACCACATGATTGGACAAAGAGTTATATTAACGCTGCTGTTAACTCTAGAAGAACAAGAATCCTACCAATGCTTTCTTTGACGCAAGTGCTTTAGGATCTTGTGAAGCTGCCCCCCCCCCCCCCCCCACACACACCATTCCACTTTGAGTCTTTACGCGGCCGCTATGATCACAGAGGACCACCACGTCGATGGCCTCTCCTTTAAAGCCGATAGTGGAACTCATGCAGAGGAGGTTGCCATTGCTTTTGCCGCCTCCCTTCCCACGGCTCACATTACCTCCACAGACTCGCATTCAGCTTGTCCTCGATACAACGAAGGGTTCATTATCTCAATGGCTGCTCATCTCCTTCAAGCCGCTTCCTAGTGCTTTATCCCTCACTCCATATAAGTAGTTTGAATTCCAGCCACACAGGTCTTTCCGGCAACGAAGCGGCCAATTTCACTGTATGCGCTTTTCCCCTCCCGGCCGCTGCTCTTCTATGTCCTGAGTCAGATCCCGGGAACTTGAGTCTCACGCTACCGTGATATTGTGGATTATAATCGCACTTCGTGCCGAGTTTACCCTGGCCCCGCACGCGGTATGGCGAAAGCGGACGACCGACTACTATGGTGCCTTCAGACCACGTGTTTCAGACTAATATAGGTCGACCGGTCATCCGCGGCACTTTATACCGGAAATTTCTAGCACGTGTCCAACTTGTCAAGTGGCAGCCGACCCATTTCACGTTGTCGCTTCGTGTCCTGCCACTCCACTATCTTTCTCATCCCCCTTCCCCATCCCATCTAGAGAGGCTTGAGAGGAGTACCTACTCGGCTGCTGCGCAACGCTCATTGGTTATACGCGCGCCCGGGCAGCGGTGATCTCCAATGGCGTCCCGGACTAGGGAGTGCCACTAGCCACTGTACTGCCACTCAGGCGCACATGAACTCTCTAGTGTATTTCAGCATGACATGTTAACCACCGCCACTACCCATCCCACAGTCACTTTGGGTGACTATAGCGAAGTTATGCCGCTTTATGCTACTAATTGTCTGTTGATGGTTATCCGTTTCATAACTAACTCTCTTTGAAACTAGGCCAGTGGAAGTGGCAGGGCTGAGGCTATACAGCAGAACTGAATAGAAAACCTGGTGCACGACGATGAATCTAGATGTCTTTCTGTGGCCTAAGCATAGCATGTCGTGCTGTGACCCACAGATGGGCAGCAACAACAACCCTCAATACGACGGCCGCGCACTGGCCGCCCTGGGTGACGTAGTCGTCGTGGTACCCAATTGGAGGCTGGGCGTGCTTGGATTCTTTAGCCTGACTCAAAGTGACGACGTGCCCATCAACGTCGGTCTTCTGGACCAGGCGGAATCACTGCGCTGGATGGCAAGAAACGTGGACGCTTTTGGCGGGAACAAGTCCGACTTGGTGGTCGTTGGTCACGGCTCCGGTGCCTCGGCTCTCGCTTACCACCTGATGGTGGGCCAGGGCCTCAGTGATGTCGCTCCCATCGTCAAGGCTGTCTTTATGAGTGAGAGCCCAATGACAAGGTGAGTAGTGCATGCCTTGATACAATCCCTTAACTTTCCTCCACGTTTCCGTTGTATCTTGACCAGGTGTGAATTTTTGATGTGTTCGTACGACTGAGTTGACTTCCGATAAAAAAAATACGACAAAGCATAAGAAGGGTAGACGCCTAGCTGAATTCTAAAGGTACGTACTCTCAACTCCGTGATCACAAACATGCATTCATCTGAAATTTACATATTCATTTTTATGACATTGATAAGTAGATATTTCACCAGAACACCACCTCTGTTGTCAAACATTGAACAAAATCCTAGCCACTTCAATATTATTTGTTGTCCTGAAACACCCGTGCCTCGCCGACGTGTCACCATGATGTCTCCAGGAGCATATATGTCATCTCAATAAAATGTACTAATGAAAGGTGCTTTTTAAACAGCCTTGCCTTCATTTGGTTTCATTTTTTTTTCATAGTTCTGCTTCCATTGAGCCTCGTGACGGAATTTCATGGAATCTACGAGGAAAGATCGAAGGCTGGGGCCAGTTGCCACAGAAATTGCATCCAATAACCAGCTTAAGCCAAAGCATAAATAAGAAAAGTTATGGCGTAACAAGAGGGGCTTAACAACTGAACATACATTGATGTCTGCGTATCTGCAGCTAATCAGTTCAAAATTGTCTAAAACTTCGCTCTCCCACACGTCTTTCACCGGGCACAAAGCAGTGAAACAAGCATGAAAGTCTAGGAACAAGGTGTGTCATGTTAGCTTTTTAGCTGTATCTGTAGTGTCGTATCTTCAGACGTGTTTTAATGTATTCCTCCGAATAATGGCACTGATATGATTTGACGAAGAGAAGACCAGGTTCGTGTGTAAATGTTGGGTACGGCGAAATTCCTGTAGTTTTTGAAAGGCTACTCGCCCCTGGAAAAATTCATGTTGAACTCATCTTTCGTCTAGATCAGATATCAAGTAATAGTTTGCATTTAATGGCTCTTTGCTGACGAGAAATCCACTGACGTGCACAAACTTCACGCAGATATCCGGTGTTCAGTCGAGGCGGGAAGAGTCTCCAGAACGAGCACTGGAACACGTCGGTGCAACTTCTGTGCAAGGAGGCCGAGCCCAATTTGCTGAGCTGCCTGCGTAGTCTTCCAGTAGAAGAACTGCTACGAAGACAGCGCGCGGCCCCGCTAGAGCTTCCCCAGTTCTTCCCCGCGCTGCCTGTGATGTGGCCAGTCCACCTGTGGAAAACACTAAAGGTTAGCCCGGCACGCTTCCCGAGCGTCACGGTAAAAACTAGGCGGTATTCAATTCAGCACATAGTTGTATAAATACTCGCTGCATCACGAGAATGTTACTTGGAACGCATCAGTATGAAAAATGCGGTCAAATATGGGACAAATCGCATATTTCTGCCATTTACAGATTTTTTCGGGAAGAGTCTATTCCGCCCCTAAATATTTTCCTACAAAAGTTAGCTTTCATGAGAACCACGATAATAATAAGATTGCTTAGTGAGAGGGTTGCAGCTCAAATAAAAAATGACGAACTCTGAAGATTTTTGTGACTTTTGAAAAAGCCTGACTGCCAGGTAAACACAAAATTTCTGAATGTTTTAGTAACACAACTAAACAAAACCTCTTTAGTAGCTGAAGCACTGCTTCGAAGTTTCGCAAACAAATAGAGATTTTATATACATTTTTCTATTGTGCAAATTTTGCAAAAACAAGCGAACAGGCGCCATGGTCTTTAAAAATGTTTTTTAAGCAAAAACGTTTTGCCGCACTTCTCCACAAAAAGGGGTAAATTTTATCGGCAGAATCTGCGATGGTCGAGCGCCAAGTCTGGAACTTTTGGCATGGAATGATCCATATATGCAAATTAGTGCAAATTATGACGCAGCCCGACATATAACTACTAGAGGACCGGCGTTACTCGAAACAAAGCTCTTGCATATTGTTATTGTTCCCAGTATACCAAGGTCACCACTACTATTTTTACGTCAATGGCAATGAATTAGTCCCAATTATATATGTAGCTCGCCAGTATACTCAAGTGATTATTGAAAGATATATATATATATATATATATATTGTTACGAGTGACTGTGTTTATTTACAGATGAGGTGAAATGGCGTTTTGAAATAGCAGCGTACTTCTGAGACAGGCCTAGAACGCTTCCACCTAACCACACAGTCCAGGTGCCGCTCGAGTACTCTTCTTCTTCTTCCGCGCCCCATAGGCTTGCGCATCTTCGCTACATTTCCCCCGGCGGCAGACGAAGCTCGCCGAGCGAGTTAAACAGGCCTATGATGGTACTGCTTGAGGCGGGCTACGTGAACAATTTGCGTAGTGCGCGAACGCCGGTTATTGGCTGTGACTCGGGCGACAACGTAGTTCACGTCACTGAGACGAGTGACTATCACGAATGGGCCGGAATAGTTTGCTAGAAACTTCCGGTACAATCCTTTTTTACGGACAGGAGTCCACAGTCACACGTAGTCACCAGGAGAAAACTCTACGGGGATATGCTTGGCATCGTAGCGACTCTTGCTGTGTTCTTGCGACGACAATGTTCGAAGGCGCGCTAGTTGACGTGCTTCTTCAGCGCGACACAACGTCTGAGCGATGGACAAATCTTCCTGATGCGAGAAAGGTAATAGAGTGTCCAGAAAACTCTGTGGATTTCGTGCGTAAAGCAGAAAGAAGGGCGAATGTCCAGTAACTTCATGCTTGGCGGTATTATACGCGTAAGTAACAAACGGTAAGACGGCGTCCCAGTGCCTGTGGTCAGCATCAACGTATATCGATAGCATGTTCGTGAGAGTTCGATTTGTTCTCTCAGTGAGACCGTTAGTTTGCGGATGGTAAGGAGTGGAGTGGCGATAAGAGGAGCCACAGAGGCGCAAAATTTCTTCAACCACATCGGCCATAAATTGTCATCCACGGTCACTGATGACAACCCGTGGAGCACCGTGACGCAGTATGACCCGTTGTAACAGAAAAGAAGAAACAGCGGCTGCTGTGGCCGATGTCAGTGCGTCCGTTTCCGTATAACGCGTTGAATTATTCACGCACACTATAACATATCGATGGCCCGATGGGGTCTTAGGAAGGGGTCCGAGCAAATCGATGCCGACTTTTTCAAAAGGGGATGTCGGTGGAGGGATGGGCTGCAAATAACCTGCCGGGGCAGTGGTGGATCGCTTGTAGCGCTGACATATAGCGCAGCTGGTGACGTACTGTTTTGTGGCCTTCCACATTTTCGGCCAGTAGAACCTCTCACGTAGTCGATGTAGCGTACGTGTGAAGCAGAGATGACCGGATGTTATGTCATCGTGCGCAGAACGAAGGACAACCTGGCGCAGTGTTTCCGGCACCACCAGAAGCAAGGGGAGGCCATCGGCTGAATAGTTTCTTTTATACAGCAAGCCATTTGAAATTTTAAAGTGCTTGTCGACGTAGTTATGTGCAGCTTCGAGCAAGGGTTTCAGGGTAGGGTCGCGCTGCTGCTCATGTTTGAAGCTGCTGATATCTGGGAAATTGGACGAGACAGAAACTAAATAGTCATCAATGTCATTGTCGTCAGCATTGGTGTGTACTGAAGGAAGGCGGTATAAGCAGTCGGCATCTTTGTGACATCGTCCGCTCTTATAGGTAACAGAAAAGCTCTACTCTTGGAGGCGCAACGCCCAACGAGCCAGCCGGCCAGACGGGTCACGAAGTCCCACAAGCCAGCATAGTGAGTGGTGATCGGTCACTATTGTGAACTCGCGGCCATGTAGATACGGTCGGAACTTCTGAATGGCGAAGACGACTGCTAAACACTCGAGCTCGGTGACGGTGTAGTTCGTCTCTGCTCGGGTCAGTGTCCGACTGGCATATGCTACGACGTGCTGGCGGCTGCTGCAGAGTTGGACTAGCACAGCACCAACACCTAGCCCACTAACATCAGTATGAATTTCAGTCAAAGCATCAGGATCAAAATGCTTTAGGATGGGTCCTGAAGTCAATAAAAGCTTTAGCTGTTGAAATTCAGCCTCACATTTATCATCTCACAAGTACGGTGTGTCTTTATGATGAAGGGACGTCAGTGGTGAAGCAAGTTGTGCGAAGTTCTTAATAAATCGGCGGAAATATGAGCACACACCCAGAAAATTTCGCAGGTCCTTCACTGTTCGTGGTGGTTCAAAGTTGCGAACCACTGCGGTCTTCTGTGGGTCTGGTCGCACACCTTCTTTATCCACGAGAAAGCTTAATACGAGGACTTGACGTTCTCCAAAATGACACTTCTTTGAGTTTAAAACAAGGCCAGCTTCACGTAAGCATTCAAACACAAGCGACAAGCGGTGGTTATGCCCTTGAAAAGTCTTGCCGTAGATAATCACGTCATCTAAATAGCACATGCCAATTTCCCATTTTAGTCCACGGAGTACTGTATCCATAAATCTCTCGAATGTCGCTGGAGCATTGCACAAACCAAAAGGCATAACGTTGAACTCAAAGAGACCGTCTGGTGTTACGAAGGCCGTCTTCTCTTTATCTGCGGGATGCATAGGAATTTGCAATACCCGGAACGCAAGTCAAGAGAAGAAAAATAGGAGGCAGAATGCAGGCAGTCCACGGCGTCATCTATACGTGGCAAAGGGTAGACGTCTTTTTTTGTGATGGCATTTAGGCGATGATAGTCTACGCAGAATCTCCATGAATTATCATTTTTCCTCACTAGAATGACAGGAGCTGCCCATGGACTAAACGATTCTTGTATGACGCCCTTCTTTAGCATGTCTTCAACTTGCTCAGCGATGACTTTCCTTTCAGGAGGCGATACGCGATAGGGCTTCTGGCGTATTGGTGGTGCTTGGCCTGTGTAGATGCGGTGTTGCGTACGTGAAGACGGTGGCGTAACGGTAGACGTCTCGTCTTGGGCAAAGTCAAAGACTGAGGCGTAGCGTGCGATCACCTCCTGCAGCAGCAACCGTTCAGTTGATGGAAGTGACTTGTTAATCATACGGTCAATGCTGGCAGAATAGATGGGGTACGAGTTGGCGTGGAGTTTCTTAACATCCACCGACAGTTGGGGTGACCGTATGGTAAGAGTACTTTGCTCTTGAAAGCTTGCCAATTTAAGTTCTGCAGGCAGATATATGGGCTGCGCGGAAACGTTCACAGTCCACAAATCGGCACAACCATCGATGGTAAGCACGAGGCAACGAGGCACAATAACGTTTTTCTTAAGTGCGTTACTGAAGTTCGGCTCGGCTAAACCGTAGTAAGAACCCGCACAAGAACGCGAAGAGTTTGCACGCACAATTATTGCGGTATGTGAGGCCAAGCGGACGTCTTCACACACAGAAAACACTTCCAAGCAGTCATCAACGGTATCTTTCGTCAATGGAGACAGCAACACGGGACGAAAAATAATCCCACCACTACCACAATCTAGAGTTGCACCACATTCCCGCAAAAAATCTATACCTAGAATGACGTCGTGGGTTGCTCGTGCAAGCACCGTTATTTCAGCTCGAAACGTTTGATTTCCTACAGAAAGTAAAACAGAACAAACTCCAACCGGGCTCAACGTTTCTCCCCCTACGCCGCGGAACGTAGCACTCCGATTCCAAGCAAACGTTACTTTCGTGCCAAGGCGATTTTTAAAAGACATGCTCATTATGGAGACGGCAGCACCAGTATCAACTAGTGCAACAGTACTCACATTGTCTACAAAAACACTCATTTTGTTCTCAACCATCACAACACAAGGGGGTCTTGCGGAAGATGATTTTGTGGCCTCGCCCCCTTTGGTCGCACCAGTTAGTTTCCCAGTGGTGGTGGCATCCCCGAGCGGCGACGCGGAGACGGGGATCGCTGTTGGCGTGCGGGTGGTGGGGTAACGCTGCGGTCGGAGCAAGGCGAGTCAGCACGTGCTGCGTGTTGCTGTTGGAAAGAGCCCTAAAATGGTCGAGACTCGCCAGCAGGTACATAGGGCGTGTACACGTTGAATCGTGGAGCTCGCTGCTGGCGACGATAGCAGTACCTAGCGATGTGTCCAGGTAGCCCGCAGTTGTAGCAAGTACGGGTGTCGCGTCTAGTCGTCCCCGGCGAAGTAAACCTCGTCGTTTGATAAAAGCTGGGCGATGGTGGTCGAGGAGTGAATCGCTGTGACGCAGCTTGCCTGCGTTCCTGGTTTTCGAGTGGTCGTTCACTCTGTCGTTCGAACCGATCAGTGTAATTCGGGCGAGGCTCAAAGCAGCTCTGTCGCATCCGAGGTACCAGTGGTTCACGGGGCCGTTGGTCGAATGCACACTGATGGCAGACACCAGCGGTGCCCACAGCTCGCAGTTGAAAGAGTTCTTCCTTAACCACTCGTCTTATAAGGGAAGAGATGTCGTCCTGCGATGGAAGGCTGACACTTGCAATCGTGGGCACATTTTCAAGACGTCCAAATTTTGGTAGGATTCTCCTCCTCTTTAGCGCTTCAAACGCTCGGCAGTGTCTCCTTAGGTCGGAAGGTGTGCGTAAGTCTTCCTTGGTGATAAGAAAATTGCACACGTCTTCCGCGATTCCCTTGAGTAAATGACCTACCTTATCTTCGTCACACATGGTCACACTCACGATTCCGCAAACCTTCAAGACGGCCTCGATGTAGGTGGTGCATGTTTCGCCAGGTAACTGAGCTCTGCGTGAACGCGTTTGCTCCGCCTGCTTGACCTTAGCTGTTGAGTCACCAAAACACCTCTTCAGCTCGTCCACGAAAATGTCCCATGCGGTCAATGCACTCTCATGGTTGTCGAACCAAAGAGACGCGGTGCCGACGAGAAAAAACACCACGTTCTCGAGCTGCTTAGCAGTGCTCCAGTGGTTGCTGCGACTCACTCTTTGATAGTGCTTGAGCCAGTCGTCAACATCGTCATCCGGCTGCCCCGAAAAGGTCCTCGGCTGACGTTCCGACATGACGCAGCGATCTTGTCCTGGCGGGTGAGCGTGTTGCTCATCAGCAACGAGGTTGTTATGGCCTGCTCCCCCGTCCTCCATGTCTGGTAGCTGTGGTGGCAAGCCTGCCAAGCGTCTGCTTCGTCACAAAATCGGTAGAGCTTGGTCGTCCAGATCGATGTACCCGGCACCTTCCACCAAACTGTTACGAGTGACTGTGTTTATTTACAGATGAGGTGAAATGGCGTTGTGAAATAGCAGCGTACTTCTGAGACAGGCCTAGAACGCTTCCACCTAACCACACAGTCCAGGTGCTGCTCCACTACTCTTCTTCTTCTTCCGCGCCCCGTAGGCTTGCGCATCTTCGTTTCAATAAAAATTATATTGTAGTGAGGAGGAATGCCCACTGCTGCTGCGACGCTGCCCGTACATCCGGCTAGCTCTTGCTGCTTCTGTACCGACGCTGATACCGCTTTTGACCTTGCATTTACATTATATTTTGGTGGAGAGTGGTGCGGTCTTCCCCAGTCCTGGAACTGCGTAGCCGAAAGCGGCCGTCCGTCATGCCTGACAACGCTGTATTCACACCGCCACTGGCTTCGCCACGCAGGAGCTGTCCCGGTGCCCAGCTCTTGCGAGAACCCGACATCTTCAGCGGCACCGACGAGAAAGACGTTGAGGATTGGCTGGAATCTTATGAACGAGCCAGCGCTACTAACAAATGGGACGATCCCACAAAGCTTGGTACCGTGATATTTTATTTAACGGATGTTGTGGTACAGAAACGATGCCAAACCAAGCTGTGGTACAGAAACCAGGAGGCGGATATCCTCACTTGGGCTACCTTCAAAACCTGCTTCGCAGATGTTTTTGAACGCCCTGGTGTGCGCAAACTTCGCGCAGAACAACGCCTTAGAGGCCTGTCCCAATAAACTGGTGAGACATTCACCAGCTACATAGAGGACATCCTCGACCTCTGCCGGCTTGTCGACCCGTCGATGGCGGAAACTGACAAGGTGCGACATATCGTGAAAGGCATTTCCGACGACGCCTTTCAAATGCTGCTCTCCAAGAACCCTGTCACTGTTTCTGAGGTCATCGAGTTGTGTCAGAGTTTCGACGAGCTGCGATGACAGCGTCTTCTCACGCGACAACCTGACGTCCCGGATGACACCCTCTCAAGCCTGACCCCCACATCTGACCCTCAGTCGCTGCTATCTCATATCAAGGAGTTTGGTCGTGCTGAGGTCACTCGTCAGCTATCGATGCTATCAACAGCCGGCCAACCACCGTCACCTCTGCCAGCAAACATTCGCCAGGTCATCCAGGAGCAAGTTTGCGCGGCTCTGCCATCTGCCCGTGACACTTCACCATTGCCGAGCCCTGTTGCCTGTGCCGAGGTAAATGCACCTCTAAGCTATGCTGAAGTAGCGGCTCGACCACCTCTTCAGACTTTTACGTCACTTCCATAAGCCGTGCCGCTCCGACCCACCACTCGGTTCGCTCAGCCAACGTCCGTCCAGACTAGTGGACAATGGCGTACACTCGACAATCGCCCAATATGTTTTGCCTGTGGGCTACCGGGCCACATTGCGCGATACTGCCGTCGGCGCGTCCCTGTCTACCGCCAGAGCTACGACCAGACCTTCGAACATGCCCTTTATGTGCCACCGCGCCCTTCCTTCACAGGCTCTCAGCCCCCCAAACAGACGTCATCGTATGCCGACCACCACCCTCCTGTTAACCGCCGCTCGCCATCACCTCGACGCCGCTCGCCATCACCGATGCGTCGTCGTCCTTCATCGCTGGGGCGGGAAAGCTAATTGCCGCTGTTCCAGAGGCAGGGACTGCGTCGCCAGCCAAAAGACCAAGGCCTCTCACTTCACCAACAAATGTTCTGGACTTACATGTGGACGGCGTCGCTGCACTCGCTCTTGTCGACACTGGTGCCGCAGTTTCAGTGATCAGTGCTAGACACTGCCGCTTGCTCAAAAAAGTTATGACGCCACTAGAAAGTATATCACTTCGTACAGCCAGCGCAGATCACGTCACACCGGCCGCTGCCTGTACTGCTCGCATCGCGATTGATGGCCTCATTTATGTCGTTGAATTGCTAGTGTTGGATTCCTGCTCCCATGACCTCATTTTGGGCTGGGATTTTCTCTCCGCTAATAAGGCCGTCATCTACTGCTCTCGCGCTGAGGTGGCATTTGAAGTGTTTGACGACGCTCCATTATATCATGCTTATGAAACCGGGGACAAACTATTTGTTGCTGAAGACGTCGTCATACCGCCGCACTCTTTTGCCCTTACCATGCTGTCCTGCAACTCTCTCGCCGAGTCTAGTGCCCTTTCCACGCCATCTGCTCTTTCCGTTCGTCGCAAGTGTTCGCCGCTACCTTATGCCCTTCTAGAACTTCATGACGGCTTCAGCAGACTGCTCATCTCAAACCGGTTGTCATGTCTTGTAACACTACTTCGGGGTGAGTGCGTCGGGCGTGTTTACAGTCTCGACCCTTCTGCAATTATCGACATGCCGGCTGGTCCTTCTGCCGAACACGAAGTCGCCGGAGTGACCTGTGCCTCTTCGCCGCAGACTACTAGGCCAGACGTACTGACCAGCTCCATCGCCGACACGTTAACCGTTTCGCAATGTGCTCAGCTTCTACGACTGCTGAACGAATTCCGTTATTCCTTCGACTGCTAGCAAACTCCCCTCGGCCGCATGTCAGCCGTGTGTCACCGCATCAACACGGGTACCAATGCGCCATTGCGTCAAAGACCCTATCGCGTGTCCGCAGCCGAGCGCCAGGTTATCGATGACCAAGTAGCTGACATGCTCAAGCGTGGCGTCATCCAGCCTTCGAACAGCCCCTGGGCATCTCCAGTCATTCTCGTTAAGGAGAAAGATGGGTCAATTCGCTTCTGTGTTGACTACCGTCGTCTTAACAAAACAACTCAAAAGGACGTTTACCCGTTACCGAGAATCGACGATGCCCTTGACTGCCTCCAAGGTGCGTAGTTGTTCTCTTCTATTGATTTACGGAGTGGCTACTGGCAAGTCCCTCTGGCACCTGAAGATCAGCCTAAGACGGCCTTTGTCACACCTTATGACCTTTACGAATTCTGTGTGATGCCTTTTCGTCTTTGCAACGCACCCGCAACATTCGAGTGGATGATGGACAATCTTTTGCGTGGCCTGAAGTGGAAAACATGCCTGTGCTGTTTAGATGACGTGATTATATTTTCACCGGATTTTCCAACGCATCTCCGCAGGCTAGATGAAGTGCTGCAGTGCCTAACTGACGCCGGCCTTCAGCTCAACCTGAAGAAATGCCACTTCGGCGCAAGTCAGCTCACCATCCTCAGTAATGTTGTATCTAAAGAGGGTATTCTTCCTGACACCGCCAAGCTTCTGGCAGTTGCAGAGTTCCCTAAACCTTCGTCTCTGAAGGATCTGCGCAGCTTTTTTGTCCTCTGCTCGTATTTCCGCTGCTTTATTCGGAATTTCGCTATGATCACCGCCCCCTTGACTGAACTTCTACGTAGTGGCTCGAAAAGTTACGCTTGGTCACCCCCCTGTGACGATGCTTTCGAAAAGTTGCGCCACCTGTTAACCTCACCGCCAATCTTGCGTCATTTCGACCCGACTGCTCCGACGGAGGTACACACCGATGCCAGCGGTGTTGGACTCGGCGCCGTGCTCGCGCAGCGCAAATCGGCATTCCAGGAGTACGTTGTCGCATACGCAAGCCGTACCCTCACCAAAGCGGAGAAGAACTTTTCTGTGACAGAGAAGGAGTGTCTGGCAATCATATGGGCTCTAGGTAAATTTAGACCGTACCTATATGGTCACCCTTTCGACGTAGTCACCAATCACCATGCGCTTTGTTGGTAATCCACGCTGAGGGACTCTTCTGGCCGTTTAGCTCGCTGGGCCTTGCGGTTGCAAGAGTTCGACATGCGTGTTGTCTACAGGTCTGGCCGACGTCACACTGATGCCGACGCTCTATCACGCTCACCTATGTCCTCCGAAAGCTCTACATGTGTATCTGCCATGGACGAAATGGTTGCGTTCCCAGAAAACTGTGACAAGGCGTCTGAGCAACAAGTATGGCTGGATCAGCTCTCTTCTGCGATTCCTTTCAGATCCGCCGACTTCTCCATCTTCTCGAACGTTGCGCCGTCAAGTGGCTCACCTTGAGGTACGCGATGGCCTCCTTTATCGCAGGATTTACAAGACTGACGGCCGAAAGGGGTAACTGGTCATAGCTCGCCATCTTCGTGCTGCAATATGTTCAGCCTTCCACGCTGACCCTCAGTGCGCACATGTGGGCATCTTCAAAACACGCTCGGCTTTCCTCCCGGTTTTATTGGCGAGGCATTTACACCTTTTGCGCAAGTACATTCAGTCATGCCCGCAGTGCCAACGACGGAAAGCTCTGCCTCATCATACCTCTGGTCTGATCCAGCCAATCCTTTGCCCAGTCAGTCCTTTTGACCGCATTAGGATCGATCTGTACGGGCCTCTTCCATTCACGGCTTCCGGAAACCGTTGGATTGTCGCTGTCGACTGTTTGACGCGATACGCAGAAACAGCCGCTTTGCCTGCTGCCACAGCACGCGACGTATCATCTTTTCTCCTGCGGCACTTCATTCTCCGTCACGGCGCACCGCGTGAACTTCTCAGTGGCAGAGGACGTGTATTCCTCTTTGAAGTCGTCAACGCACTCCTTGCCGAATGCCGTATCATTCACCGGACTACCACCGCCTACCATCCGCAGAAGAATGGATTGACGGAAAGATTCAACCGTACCCTAGGGGATATGATTTCAAAGTATTTTGCCTCTGACCACTCCGACTGGGACCTCGTTCTGCCTTTTGTGACATATTATTATTTATTTGACAATACTGCTAACTCCTGGTGGAGTCGCCGCAGAGTGGGGTTACAATAAAAAATGAAGACAATACAAAGCAAAGAACCAACACAATTAGTTAAACAAAACAGGCGCACAATGTGTAATGTACAGGCGCACAATGTAAACAGGCGCACAATGTATAAAGAGAAAACCAGAAACAAAAACGGACACCCATTCAGGCCGAAATATAAGGCGAAAGGCAAGCAATGCATAAGAAAGGAACTCCACACAATCAACCGGCAAGCAATGAATCGAACAATTCCACACTGTTGGCCTCAACGGTGGGTGCATCCAGGGCGTTCCACTCATCGATCGTTCGCGGAAAAAAAGAATACTTAAAAACATTATTAGCCGATTGATATGGAGTGATTGAAAAACAATGTCGCATTCTGGTATCATAACCTGTTGAAAAATGCACATAATTGGATATACTGCCGTTGAGATGACCTTTAACTATTTTAAACATAAAACGTAATCGTGCGATTTTATTCCTCGCCGAAGTGTGCTTCAGATTAGCCTTAGCCACTAAGCCTGAGACCGAGACCCTATCGTAGCGATTGAAAATAAATCTTACGGCTTTGTTTTGGACTCTTTCTAGCTTATTAATATTAGATTGTGTAAAGGGGTCCCAAACAATATTAGCGTATTCTAGAATAGGTAAGACAAGTGTTTTAAATGCTATAAGCTTAGTATCACAAGAAGAATGACGAAGGGAGCGTTTTAAGTAATGCAGTTTCGACATTCCTTTGTTAGTGATCTCTGTTATATGATCATTCCAGCGCAGGTCGCTACGAATGTGAAGACCAAGGTACTTGTAGTGCTCGACGCGAGATAGGATGGTACCGTCAATTGTGTAGTCAAATGAGTGTATATGTGTTTTATTTGCGATAGACATGACAACACTTTTCTTAAGATTTACTGACATTTGCCATGTATTGCACCATTGAAAAAGCTGATGAAGTTCCCTGTTCAGTTGCAGTTGATCATTAATAGAGTTAATAACGGAGTAAATTACACAGTCGTCCGCGTACAACCTAATTTTTACATTACAATTGTCAGCAATATCATTGATGTAGAGTAAGAATAATAATGGTCCTAACACCGATCCTTGGGGTACTCCCGAAGAAACCGGAAGCATGGTTGAAGTAGCTTGATTAAACGAGACACACTGTTTTCTAGAAGTTAAGTAAGACTCTATCCAGTTACAAATTGTACTATTCTTTAAGATGTGCGAAACTTTAAGTAGTAGTTTTGGGTGCGACAGTTTATCGAACGCCTTGGTGAAATCCAGAAAAATAGCGTCAATTTGAGTATGATTGTTGATCGCCGAAGCAAAGTCATGAATTACCTCAACTAGTTGCGTGACGGTGGAGAACCCATGCCTGAAACCATGCTGTGCAGGTGATAAAACTGAGTTGGCTTCCAAGAATTTCATAACATGCTTGTAAATTACGTGCTCCAATAGTTTACAGCATGTACAGGTGAGGGCTATTGGTCTGTAATTGGCTATCAGGTGTTTATCGCCTTGCTTATGTAGGGGTTTAACTATCGACGTCTTCCAGTCATCAGGTAAAAGACCAGTGGACAGAGATAAGTTATAAATTAATGTAAGATACTTGGCGCACCATAACGCGTACCGCTTTAAAAACGCATTGGGTATTTCATCTGGACCAGGACTTTTTTTTATATTCAGGTCTAACAATAAATTAAGTACCCCAGATTCTGATACATCTAAATTTTCTATAGGGGGCAGATCACTAAATTTTTTATAAAAAGGGGAGCTTCCATCATCTGTGACAAATACAGATTTGAAGTAATCATTAAATTCACTGGCAATTACAGTAGCATCAGAGGTAGAAGCATTATTTACAATGAAGGTATCACAGTTTGAGATCACCGGTTTTATGAACCTCCAAAAAGAGGCAGGGGACTCTTTTATCATTTTACTCAGCCTAACATTGTAAAAATTATGTTTCTCTTCTCGCATCTTAATTTTAAGTTCTTTAGATACACTTAAGATTTGATTATGAATATTTGTGTTATGGTGGAGCTTTTTTTTAGCTTTCTTCAAACGCTTAACCTTCCTTTTTAAATGAATAATGTCCCGTGTAATCCAAGGATTGGATACGTTAGTTTTTTTAGTTCTAAGGGGTACAAAAAGTTGTATGCAAGCATGGACCATGTTTCTAAATTTTACCCACAAAGCGTTAACATCACATGTGTGAACACTGCGAAAGAAATCGTCGTAAGATGATTCCAACATTTCCAAAATAGATACATCATCAGCTCTTGCAAAGTCATGAAAACTTATAACCTTAACATGTTTCGTCGCCTTTAAAGAAGGAAACTGTACAAGCACCGCATGATGGTCGGAGATGCCATCAACTACATCACACTCAATAGTTCCCGGAATGTTGCTTCGAACAAAAACGAGATCCAGAATGGATTTAGACTCACCGTGAACACGTGTACAATCCTTAACTATTTGTCTTAGATCAAAGCGAAACGCAATGTCGATAAGTTCTTCACCACACACTATATCATTATTAGAAGCTGAAAATGTATTCCAGTCGATTCCCGGCAAATTAAAATCACCGCAAAGAATAAGCTTTGTGTTTTGCGATATAAGGGAAGCTATAAATGCTTTCAGCTCTTCCAGGACTTTTACATCTTCGCCGGGTGGTCTATAAACTACTCCAATTACTAGGCATTCGTTTTCAAAAAACAATTTGCAGAACATAGCTTCAGCTCCAGGTGGCTCGGACAAGCGTACTACTTTTAAGCCTTTTCGAAACAGAAGTGCCACTCCCCCACCCCTGAAATTCCTATCTCTCCTATGAGCGCAAAACTGAGGGGGCGTGAATTCGCTATCGAAGACACCGTTGTGAAGCCATGTTTCGGTTAAGGCGATTACGTCAGGATCGTGAATTGAAGTTAAGTGCTCTAAATCGAGGCCCTTGCGCACAATACTTCGACAGTTTGCGTTGAGCAGTTTCAACGAAAAGGGAGGGTGCTGGGGTCATTGTTTTGCGTTTCTAGAAACTGCAACCTTATCGTTAGATGCTTCATCCCAGGTATACAGAGTTCCATTGATAGACACCTTGTCGTAGGAAAGTTTAACCCGATCCCCGCGTTCTCTGTGTACCCTGGTACAATCCCACAACCTTTTTCTTATGTTCCGTACTTTTTCTGAGTAATCTTCGGTCACATACATACCAGAATTTTTTAGTTTGCCACAGTTCTTTAGAATTGATTGTTTTTCTCTATAATCAAGTAATTTAATAACGATTGGTCTCGTTTTGTTTGGGCGTTTTGATCCAATCCGGTGACATCTTTCCATACCATTTATAGAAAGCTGAAGCTTTTCTTGAAAAAAATCCCTAGAAACACATTCACACAGAGATGACAATGTTTCATCTGCGGGTTCACGAAAACCGTGAATAATAATGTTATTGCGCCTGCTGCGATTTTCGAGATCGTCAACTTTATCAGCAATAGAGGCAATGCTTTTATCTATGCTCTGCATGTGGGATTTCATAGAAGCAAATTGCTCCTGAGCATTGGCAATCGGTATGACCGATGCCTCCAAGGAATCTAGCCTGTCTTTGAGCTGAACTAAGGTGTCCTGTAAAGAAGTCTGCGCCGTGCTATAATCGTTCATACGGCGAATTATTTCCTTTTGGCCTTCAAGAACGTGAAGTAGTAATTCATGATCACTTTCAGAGTCTACTTTTGAGCTGCGCAGTTGGCGTGATACCTTATCATCATTAGGCCCTGGGTTTTGCTCAACGTCACCGCACAGTAATAGCACATCAAAAAAGAAAGAACTTAACGAACATAGTAGACTACAAAATGCACATTTTCGCTTCTGTGGGCAAGGCAGCAGGACAAGAAAAGGATCATTGCTTCGAAAACATTTAGCACCGCTAAGGTAACTGACCTGCACAAGGAAAAAGACGTGCTTGTTCAGCATAGTTGCAGGCACGCTGCCGCCTCGCCCACAGAAGATGCGCAGGGGTGGCGGCGAGTATATAAGTCCTGGGCCGGATGACGTCACGTGAAAGGAGGTGAAGGCATGGCTCGCAAGTGCACACGAGGCGCCTGGTTGTTCGATGAAACTGCAGTAGTTCATGAATGTTGAATTTCCGTGTACTTCGCCAGATAGGGCACGAGAAACGTCGGCTGGGCAGAAATCCTGATCGGATGCCGGCATAGGGCTGGACGAAATGGCGACCAGCATCTGCACAAGGAAAAAGACGTGCTTGTTCAGCATAGTTGCAGGCACGCTGCCGCCTCGCCCACAGAAGATGCGCAGGGGTGGCGGCGAGTATATAAGTCCTGGGCCGGATGACGTCACGTGAAAGGAGGTGAAGGCATGGCTCGCAAGTGCACACGAGGCGCCTGGTTGTTCGATGAAACTGCAGTAGTTCATGAATGTTGAATTTCCGTGTACTTCGCCAGATAGGGCACGAGAAACGTCGGCTGGGCAGAAATCCTGATCGGATGCCGGCATAGGGCTGGACGAAATGGCGACCAGCATCTGCACAAGGAAAAAGACGTGCTTGTTCAGCATAGTTGCAGGCACGCTGCCGCCTCGCCCACCCGAAGCCGCCCGAGGCACGCTACCGCCTCGCCCACACATATGCCTACAATACTGCTCCACAGGCGACTACGGGCTTTTCACCATTTTTACTGTTATATGGCCGAGACCCTTCCACCACACTAGATACCATTCTGCCCTACCACCCCGATTCCTCCGAGTCCACGCCCGTCTCTGAAGCTGCCCGCCGCGCCGAGGAATGCCGTAAGCTCGCGCAGTCGATCACAACCATCGACAAATGGAGACAAAAATCTTGGCGTGACAATAACCACCCGTACCCTAACTTTGTTCCGGGCACTCTTGTGTGGCCTTGGGTTTCCGCTGTGCCTACAGGCCTTTCCTCGAAGTTTTTTTCAAAATACCAGCGACCCTACCGCATTGTCTCGCAGACTTCACCAGTTAACTACATCGTCGAACCCGTTACGCCATCCACAGACCAGCGCTTTCGGGGACGTGAAACTGTTCACGTACAGCGGCTGAAACCTTATTACGATCCGCTCGTACTCTGTTCACCGTGAGTCGCCAGGATGGCTCCTTTTCTGACGGGGGACGAAGCGTAGTGAAGAGGAATGCCCACTACTGCAGCGACATCGACACGTTGGTGCGAGGCACGAGCTAAGACTGCCTGGTTGCTGCTGCGACGCTGCCCGTACATCCGGCTAGCTCTTGCTGCTTCTGTGCCGACGCTGATACTGCTTTTGACCTTGCATTTACAACATAATATATATATATATATATATATATATATATATATATATATATATATATATATATATATGAATATAAAATACGTGTGTGTGTAAGGGCACAATGGCGCCAACCTAGTGCTTTTGTATACGCTCAATTTGATGCAAATGCAGACAACATTAGGCGTTAATGCGTGAAGCGATTACTGCATGCGTAGTCTAATGCAGCGTGGTAGCCCAAAAAATCTCAACAGTCGTTCAAAATAACAATAATGCAATGATAGCTGCCTTTGGCTTCGATTTAATTTCGTATTTGTTTGTACCCATCTGCGAGTCCGCTTTCCTTGGTCACGTTTATTAATTTCTGCATAGAATTTGTCCTTGCTCTGTAGAGCTCAACGGGGAATTCGCGGTCACGCAGATACCTGACAACGTGACGGTTCTTCTGGGATTCTCGGAGCACGAAGGGTCGGACCTGATGGATTTCTTCCAGCGATTCTTTCGGTTGGACAACGAAACGAACACGGGCGAAGCTGTGCGTACCATACTGGCGCTGCTCAGCTTCTCGTCGGCAGAAGCCACTGACATCATGGACCAGTACTTTAAGGTGCGCCATCCTCTAATCTCGACATGTCCTTATCTAGTATATGAAATAGCCAAGGTACACACCTTCCGAAAAAGCCCGAGGTTGTTATTGCGGACCGTCACAAAAACGTTTCATAACAGTGTATTGGCCTCGGTTATATATACATAAGAAAAAACTACCAACGAAGAGTGTTCTTCGTGGAGGCTCGGATCCCTGAAATACTTAATTCAATGTTGTTGCTATACTAAAAATGTTGTGCAACAGCGTTTTGCAGGTAAAAGTAAGCAAAGACAGTCATTTAATGAAATGTGTCATAATTTTTAGCGGCACCTTTCCAATACAAGTTTCTTTCGGGCATCGTCTGCATTCGTCAGTAAGTGACAGAACGAAATGTTGTCATATCTCCACCATGACGACGCGCATTCCGACCCACTGCAATGGTCTCAGGACATCGCTTTCTTCTTTTTCGGTTTTGCGCGGTGAGCATGGCGAAAATAAAGGAACTTCATGCGGCCGCTTCTTAAAGCGCACAACTTGGTAACATGTCCCTTTTCAATATTCACCTTGTTAGCGCCGTTTCTAGGCGCGGCCACTAGGTGGTGAGCACTCAGATGGAGTAAAAATAGGTTCCTGCTGGAGTTAGTTACAGATAAGTCGTGCAATATATCTAGCGAGCCTCGAAGCTTTTATTAAGTGTGGGTGTGCATGCATTACGTAATAAATACGGCTGTTAAAGGGGGGCACGTAATGACCCGTGAATGGTATACGTGCAGATTCGCTAACCGCGTTGGTCTGACGCACTCAGTCGCTATAGGTGATGGCTTAACGCAATGTTATTGCCATCGTGCACGGAAATATAAAAATATTTTTAACCATTTATTAAGAATCACGCAAGGTAGCGGACGGGTTATTAGAAGGCACAATATGCTACGTGCTAAACAATCAGGCGGTTGTCAATTTTCACTCTGGACGATGAAATCTACTTGGTGTATATTTCACTAAATGGTCTCGGCTCGGCGCATGCGCAGGACGCCGTGACCGCCAGTTGGGCCGAGCAGCTGTTGTCTGACCTACTGGCCGTCTGTCCCGTGCGCTTCTACGCGGAATACCTGCGTAAATCTGGCAACTGTGTTCTTGGATACGTGCTTCACCGCCAGAGTGCGGACGAACTACCAAGAGACTACGCTGCACGACTTCTCTTCGGGTCCCCTTTGGTGCTGGGCGCATCCTCTTCGGAGGAGAAGGTTTTAAGCCGAGAAGTGATCATGCTATGGGCTACTTTCTTGAAGACTGGGTGAGTAGACGTGAACGGCTCAAATGAGGTCTGGTGCCCTCAACCCATGAAGGCCCACACAAGAACTACTGGTCGACTTTTATTGAAATGTCGCACATTTATTTAAATACTGCAGGTGAGAACACTTGCGAATTTTCATAGAGTTTCAATTTTTTTTTCAGAAGTTACTATACGCACTCCAGAATACTGTGAGGAGGTTTATGAGTCGTTAAAGACAGCGACGAGACAGCGTGAACAACCGTCCAGCGATCGGCACAGCAACGAACCGAAGCACGAGCCGAGAGAGCCGGGCGTTGGCGATGCTGCTCGCTGCAGGCACATCTTCTTCTTCACAATCGCCCCCGCTGAAAAAGGAGCCATCCTGGCGACTTAAGAAGTTTCAGGCAGAGGCTCATGGTACGGTTTCAGTCGGGAAACATGGACGATGTCACGTGAACGCCGGCGCATGTCGTCCGATCGGGAAACTGGTTCAATTAGAAAATTAACCGGAGATGTTTCTCCAAAACGGTGTAAGGCCCCTCGTACCGGGGGACAAGTTTCGAGGAGAGTCCCGGTGTTTGGTGTGGGATGGCAAGCCACACAAGAGACCCTGGGGCATAGCTGGGATCCGGAAGAGAGGTGCTACGGGTTTCTTTCTGGCGTTGTTGCTCTTCCGAGGTGAACGCACGGGCGAGCTGGCGGCACTCTTCGGCTTGTCTAGCAGCATCGGAGATAGGTGGACACTCGGAAGCATCAGGACGGTAAGGAAGTAGGGTATCAATTGTATGGGAAGGCTCACGTCCGTAAAGAAGAAAGAAAGGTGAGAATCCCGTGGTGGTTTGTATTGTGGTGTTATACGCGAACGTGACGTATGGGAGAACACGGTCCCAGTTGCTATGATCAGATGCCACGTACATTGAGAGCATATCACCTAGCGTGCGGTTGAACCGTTCCGTTAGTCCGTTAGTCTGCGGGTGGTATGCTGTTGTTTTCCGATGAATGACGTGGCATTCCGAAAGCAGAGTTTCGACGACCTCGGAAAGGAAAGCGCGGCCTCTGTCACTAAGGAGCTCTCGAGGTGCACCATGTCGAAGGATAAAGCGTTGCAAAATGAAAGAGGCGACATCCTGAGCTGTAGCGCTCGGCAAAGCGGCTGTTTCGGCGTAGCGTGTCAGGTGGTCAACCGCCACTATAATCCACCGATTACCATCTGGTGTCAATGGAAGGGGACCGTAGAGGTCAACGCCGACGCGATCAAATGGCTTGGCAGGGCATGGAAGTGGCTGCAATGCGCCAGTCGCACGTGGCAGTGTTGATTTACGTTGCTGGCAGTCAGGACAGCACTGCACGAATTTACGTACAAAATTGTACATGCCGCGCCAGTAGTAGCGATGGCGAAGGCGTTCATATGTTTTGAACACTCCGGCGTGGCCACATTGCGGATCGTCGTAAAGGGAGGCACATACTTGCGATCGTAAAGTGCGTGGAATGACCAGCAACCACCGGCGGCCATCGGGAGCGTAGTTGCGTCGATGAAGAAGTTGATCGCGGATGGCGAAATGGAAAGCTTGACGTCGGAGGGATCGAGATACTGGAAGATTGGGCGTGCCAGATAAATATTCGATAAGAGAGGCGATCCACGGGTCACGACGTTGTTCGGTGGCAATCGAGTCGAGATTTAGTGATGACAAGGTCTGGAGGCAAGTGTTTCCGCACGTCTGATCTGGTGGTAAAGGTGAGCGGGACAGAGCATCAGCGTCAGAGTGTTTGCGTCCGCAGCGGTATACGACGCGAATGTCGTACTCCTGGATGCGGAGTGCCCATCGCGCAAGGCGGCCAGAAGGGTCTTTCAACGTGGAGAGCCAGCAAAGCGCGTGGTGATCAGTTACTAGATCGAACGGGCGGCGGTATAAGTACGGCCGGAACTTTCCAAGCGCCCACACCAGAGCCAAACACTCTTTTTCTGTCACGCTGTAATTAGTTTCGGCTTTCGTCAGAGTGCGGCTAGCGTAGGCTACAACGTATTCTGAATAGCCGGGCTTTCGTTGAGCGAGGACCGCGCCTAGCCCGACGCCGCTGGCGTCGGTGTGCACTTCGGTAGGAGCCGTCGGGTCGAAGTGGCGAAGAATAGGTGGGGAAGTGAGCAGACGGCGCAGAGTAGTGAAGGCAACGTCACATGCAGGGGACCAGGAGGTGAGGTTCACATCACTGCGAAGAAGCTGGGTTAACGGTGACATGATAGATGCAAAATTGCGAACAAAGCGCCGGAAATAAGAGCATAGGCCTACAAAACTGCGAAGTTCTTTCATACATTCTTCTTCACAATACATTCTATTCACTGGGCTGTCGACGTAGCAACCAGAAAGCTTGTCGGATGCAAGAATAGAGAGTACGCGAGGCTCTTGTGAAACACCAAAATTGACTTGGCCCATGTAAATTCCTTCATTCTGCTAGGTACAACAAGGCTTGTCTGCCTAAAGTGAAACGACTTATAGAAGAGAAAAGAGTGAACCGAGTCAGTATATCAGAGAAATTCGGATTATCTTGCTGCAAGCTCTGGCATCCGAACTTTTAATGAAGGAGACCAGAACATTCTCTTGCGTATATATTTTCCATTCCCAAATACAAAGTGTACTTTGTTAGGTACACTGGGTTCTGATGGGCTAAATGGTCATGAACCTCCGCTCGAGTTAGGAGAAATAAGTCTACAGCGGAAAGCAGGCGCTGCTGCGCACAGCTCAGCCAAAAGTCGCAGTTGTGCATGCGCTCTCTTCAGCCCGCACTCTTGCTCTTCTACGGTGGGCGGGACGCCAGCTGTATGTCGTCATATCAGCAGATTGCTGCTATTGGTCCGTAGCTGACGTAAACCAAAAGCGGCATTTGAATGAGATGTGGTTCCTGCTACGGCGATCCGCCTCGTGCCGGCACCGCGCTCCACTCTGCTAACATTACGCAGTAGCCTCAATGTGTAGTGTTATCGCACCCACAGGCATAGAGTTTCTTAATATACACTAGAGGGAACTCTGGCGCTAGTGTCTATGGGAGCTGCAACACATGGCACTTCAGCGAGCATAGGAGTGATGGGTAGTACACACATTTGTCTAATTTTCGTACTTCTGGCCTGCTTCTGGCTCCGTGTGTGTTCGTGTGGCTTGGAGCTGTTTTTTCACGAAAGCATAAATTAGCAAATGTTCACAGTTTGCGCTTCACAACCTTATTCTTTTAGACTTACCATTTCGAATCAAGTAACTAAGTTCAAAAGGGTTTGTTTTTTCTTTCAAAACAAAACCGTAACCAGCAATAAATGAAGCCGCAAGTACGATTCGCCGCCCGCAAGTACGAAGACTCGGCAAATGTGTGTACTACCCACTATTCCCATGGTCGCTGAACGAGCGCAGCGCCAGAGTGCCCTCTAGTTAAATTTGGGAAACTCTATGCCCACAGGGACGTGCACAAGAACCACAACGAATGCGTTTCATTGCACATGCTCGAGGTTATGACGTGTGCTGACGCATATTCTTTCCCTCTTGCGATCTTTCCTTGTGTAGCGCGCTCGTGGGGATAAGAGAATATAACGCACTTAAAATTTGCGAAGGGTCCCTTCAACTCCGCTCGTCCTTGACTTAGTGTAGAAACTTTTGCGGCAATTGATTTGTGAGACTATTAATAAACTCTGACGCGGCATTGACTCGATAGTTCCTAATTCATTTAAGATTGCATATTTGTTTTATTTCTGGTCGCTTGACAGAGTCATCTGTAGCATTGGATATGTGGCACCACGCGTACAGTGGCTGTTGAAAGTTCAAGAAACAATAAAAAAAACAACCACACCGTGGAACCTGCTTGCGCTTCATATTTCATAATTTATAATTTGCAAAAATATACTTGTTGCTGTTGGCTGGGCTCAAAAGTGGCCTCCTGTTACCTTTAGATTAGGCGCTTCAAATTTATAAGATCACAAATAAACCTAACCGTTCACCACTCTGTGCCACAAGTTTTGTTGCCTTCTCTCCAGTAGTGTAATTAGCTCAAATAATGAATGGAACCCGGATGCACGGAATACAGAGAATAAGGCAGGATGTAGGATTAACACAACATTCTAGTAAACCATCGAAATTGTGAATTACTCTGCGATCATTGCTCAAAACGTTTAGAGAAGCGGACATGAAATCATGAAGCACATGCTACATTCCCGCTTGTGCGCTGCACCCACTGAAACTTCTATGGATATGTCAAGTGATTAGGGTTGATGATTAGTGCATTGAATTATTGAAATGTGTGAATCAAAGACAAATAGTGTCACATTTTAACCAGGAATTGAACGTTAAAGTGCATTCGAATGAATTAAATGTGAAATTACACCACGATGACAGGTCTGAGCATGTAGTATACCAAAGGTAATGTCTGGAGGGCCAAAGCAGAAGTAATGGGAAGTAACAATGCATTTCAATGATAGCATCAAACTAATTTTGTGAATGGCTTGTTAATGCGAATATTTCTATGTTCTCGCTCATTTTAATTGAAGAAACTAAATTCATGGATTACCTTCGGTTGAATGCCCTGCCGTGGTGGTTTAGTGGCTAAGGTACTCGGTTGCTGACCCGCAGGTCGCGGGATCAAATCCCGGCTGCGGCGGTCGAATTTTTTTAGGAGGCGAAATGCTTAGGCCCGTGTGCTCAGATTTAGGTGCACGTTAAAGAACCCCTGGTGGCCAAATTTCCGGAGCCCCCCCCCCCCCCCCACTATGGCGTCTCTCATAATGATATGATGGTTTTCGGACGGTAAACCCCATATATATATCAATTACTTTCGGTTGGACGCAGGTTGCACAGGCTGAAAATTGAAAACGTCACAGTTTCACCGAAAGGGCGAAGCAATGAATGCGATAGAAACGTCTTCGAATATGTTTACGAAGCAAGGCTAGCATTTTTTTGACCCATAATATTTGTAGTAAACAAAATTGTAGTACCTGCGGTGCGGCCACAGTATATGACCACAACAAGGCTCGTGCGTAGTGACGGCGTCGATATACGAAGTGAGGGTGGCAGTCAACTTAATTAGATCCGATCTTACGTAACTCCAGAAAATTCTGGTATAAGAGAGATCACGGCCGCTCCAGGTACACTTTTAGCACCGTTTTTTTCTTGTTGAGGGCGCAGCCCGTAGAACCACCCGCCTGCTACGGGGGCACAAGTCACGCGCTGATAGTTACCGGGATAACGCGGCAATGGTAAGCGCCCCCTGCTCCCTTGTTCGCTCACGAGATAAGCGCACGCGCAAACGAGCGCGGCCGGAAAGGCCATGTAAACTCCGCAGAAACAGGAGGCTAGCGCATACTTCCCCGTATATACATACATATACATACATATACATACATATACATATACGCGAATGACAGTGGCGGTGACGAAAAAAAAAACAGCCGAGACTTTCCATATAAATGCTATCGCAATAAAAGAATGAAACTGCCATGCCCACCTTCATTTGTGAAGATCATGGAGGGTCTTCGGAATAATTAATCACACCCTATATCATAAGAACACGAAGATCTGGATGATTACACGCTGTAAACGCTCGACGAATTGGTTTAAATATCTCATTGCCAACCCGTCAGGAATTTTTAGAACGCCGCCTGGGAAGCATTTCCGAGAATTTCGTCGATGTACAACGTAGAACTAGATTAAAAATGAAGGGTCAGTCGTTTGTAGCCTTGTGCAAATTTAGTTCTTTTTTTTTACCGCAGACTGATCGTGCCGGCAAACGTCTCCTTGAAGGTTGGGGAGACAGCGATCGACATGATGTCCTTCACGCACCCATCAGAGAGCTGGACGCCTGACCTGCGTAAAGAAGAATGCGAGAGACTCAGGCCTCACTTCTCGGCTTTTATGCAGTGACTGACGAGACTTGACCGAGCAGCTGCTATTTGTGCAGCTGTAACGATAACTGCGGGACGTTGAACAGTCAGAGAACTACAGTTGTCTGGCTGTTCGATAATTCTTGTTGCTTCTTTTAGTGTGTCGAGAATATGTAAAATCGTGTTACTCAATTCCAATTGCCTGTAATATATATATTTCTCTCGGCATGAAACAAGTTGTGGCGCATTACTTTGGTGCGAAAATTCAAGTTTAAAAACGCTTTTTTTCAGAATTCATGCAACAGGGGCAGATGTTACTCTATAAAGGCTCTTCTCGGTATACTGTATATAGATTTGTGAGTACTGGGTAGTGGTGCGTATTTCGTACACGGTGGTTTTGTAGAAAAGAAGAGTAGATTCGCAGACAACTTAACTGAAATCAACTTTATTACGTCCTGAACGCGACAGCGTCACGCACTTGACTGAGCCCCAAATACAGCGAGACAGAAGCGTAGATCACCGTAGTGCTGTCCAGCACATGCTATGTTCAAGAATGTTTCTTTTAAGACCATCGACAGCAAGCTAGTGGCAAATAGTGCATATACAAAGTCCGCCGTTAGTGTCATGCTGTCCATTAGGAAAACATTGTTGAACAAAGCGAGTACTTTGTTTAGACCACACATACATGCTTTCCCTAATCATTGACGTGTCCGATAACTTGATAATTGAACAATCACCCTAATGATCATTGGCTTGATCATTTGGGTGGGTTCACTGAAGTACGTGTAGTTAGATGAAAGGGCAATTACAAAATGTATCTGGCTTCACTTTCAAGGGACAGTGCAGTAAAACGATTTTTCGCGCATCAGTAAAGTGCACTTTCACAATCCCGAAAGCTCCACTCATGCCTCGACACCTTGAGATTCCCGCACGAACACCATGACGTATAAAATTTCGAACGCGTCTACTGGGTTCTACATAGCTTCCAATCGATAAAGATGAAGTACATTGTAATCTGCTGGTGCCGCAGACATAGCATGCCAATTTTGCGAAAATTTCATTCAACCAATGGCAGGAAAGTACCAGAAATACATTTCAAAATTTCTTACGTCACGCGTGGAGATTTCGCGTGAAATTTAAAATGAAAACGTAATTTTCTTCGCTAATGATAACTCGTAATAGTGAAACGTATACCATTATAATTACCAGAGTGCACTTTGTAAATTCAAACGAAGTCATTGTTCCTCTTTAGTGTCCCTTTTACTCTGAGACAACAAGAAGAATTGCTCGCACCAAGTTTAGGACTATTCGAGAAGTTGTTGGTGCTGTCGTGCCTGTGAATCTGGTTCCCATGAAAATGCGCACCACCGCTATCACTTTAGACTCACAAACTCAGCTCGCTGTTCCAGAGGAGTTGTGGTTTCGCTTACGCCGTTACAACATCGCACGGCTTCGTCGTCGCAACAGTGTACTTCTCACCAAGAACCATAGGCGTGGACATGGGGTGGGGCGAAGAAGGAGTGACTGTCCCCCCTGCTCACCTAAGAGAGAGAGAACACAATGGGAAGGGGGGCACTGCGACTTCGGGGGAGGAAGCGCTTAGTCCAATGTTACTAGGCTTAATCGGCCTAATACATTGACATAGTAGGTAGGGCGGATGTGCTGTAACAAACCTCCCCCCCCCCCCCCGCCCACTCAAGAGGAATCCTGCACACGCCTGTGCTAGGAACCTTGCGGACTGAAGCCGTGAATTTATTGCGGCACAACTTCCGTGCGGTGTGCCTGCAGGTTGTGCCGGTGATAGACATTGGAAACTTCTACGTTAATGTACTTCGACGTGAAAATGAGTGGTTTGTCACGTTCCTCGGGGCTGAACTTGGACTTCGGCTCCTGTCGGACGTCACGCCGTCAATTATTCACATCTGTTAGTGTGGTTCCTGCCTCACTGTCAACTCAAGCACAATCGACCATGTTCACTATATTACATATGGATCCTCAATCTCCTAGCCTTACTTCGTAAAACAGTGCGATGTGTTGCTATCGCATTCTTTGCTTCAGCCTTGTGTCGAAAGTGTGAATTTTATTTCGAAATTGCATTTTATGCTGCACGTTTTGTGAACACATGCAGCAGTTATCAAATTTAAAGTTTGCGCGCTTGGCACACAGGTCGATCGTGGTGTCACCTGGTGGCGTAATTACGAACGTGGACACGGGCCTCGAAAGACCACTAGTGGCACTATGGCATGGTGTAAACAATCACGACGGCTATGAAGCAGACGAAATGCAGCAGACGTTGAAGCAGTATGGCCACAGGAATCTCAAGCTGCAAAAAAATTGTGGAATCCGAGGCCATCGCAGAAACTGCGCGTCTTCTAAAAACGCTCTGCCCACGTTTTCATCTACGCACCGTGCTGCGCTACCGTAACTGCATTGCGCGGGAAGTGTGTAGTATGCGTCATGTTTATAGTGTACATCGAAAAGCGAGCAGACTGCGGGATTACGGAGATGTATCGATGCCACAACTTGGTGAGTATACGTTGCAGCCCGAAAATGCCGATTTCGGAGAATGCTGCTACGATTACGCCTATGAAGCTGGTGAAATCGAGCGTTAGCTAGCTTCGGTGGATCACTTTCGGCAATACTTGTTTCTCTTGCAGCGCGCAGTGTAGATAGCGTGCGTACAACAGAACCATTTAACGATGACTGAAGTCGCTTATGCGTCGCACTCGTCAAACATCTTGCGCGTGCGTGTCTCCGAATGCGATCTCCGGAGAGCGCGGCCCCAGCTGTTTGCCCGGCAGCATTCGCGTAATATGATTCTTCGCTCACAGTGACTGTGGACATGCACGGATATCTGAGGCTGTACGTAAGTATACATCGCAGTCCTATATAAACACCTGCGTGTCCAAATGCACTTACCTGCTTGCGAATGCAGATTTACAAGATTTATAGCAATACCTAATCGAGCTTCACCCAAGGGAATGAAATCGAATGCCGCAAACAGCTAAAATGTACATAATACTGATTGGGGGTTGAGTAGGTAGGTGCAGTAGCGCAAGTGCACATGTTTGTAGCTTTTCTGTGTTTATGTATTTTTTATCTGCTGTTCAGCATGTTAAAAAACTCTCAAGCATTTCCCCGAGGGTGAACATGGTTAAGTGCGAATACATGGGGTGATGCTATGAGGGGTATTTATTAATTCGCACTAATATATTTATTAATCACACTATGGTGCCTTTACGGTGTACAGGTTCCTGGGAATCGCAATTTGATCACACGGGGGAGTTTACGTTAACTCACTGGCGAATGCCAACGGATTTTAACTTTACTCCCCCTCACAACCCTCTCTCGACGGGAGACTGAGAAACAAGGCGGGCGCGCGAGAGAGAGGGGTGCGCGCGCAGCTGTAGCGAGCGAGGAGAGCGGAGGAGCGAGCGAAGGGGGAGGAGGTATAAGGCGCGTTACTGACACCAATATCAGCGTCGCGTCCGTGGCTTATTCGGTAGAGCGTCGCGCTGCGGCCCGCCAAGTCCTCTTTCTTTTAAAGATAGAGAGAAGACTGCGGACGCCGCCGACGGCGGTGGATGGTTTGGGGTCGCTTATAAAGTGTATTCACACTTAAAAGGAAGCCACTATCTCGTACGTGATGCAGAGAGCCTTGTGAGTGCACATGTTTTCAAGTAGTGCTACAATATGTCTGGAATGGAAACCCGATAGAAATAAAGGTTTAACTCTGAAAGTAGACGGAGGACAGCAAACACACAATTCAACAAACTGGTTCTATTAATCATTATAAATACCGTGGACATTTATGCAATGAAGCCATGGGAGCTTCCCTAAGAACCACTTTTGTGGGCCTTGTGGCGTCTTCCATATGGTTGTGTTTTCCTTTAAACGTGTGTTTGATTCTTGAAAATAGGCAATCTGGTGTGTGATGTGGGTGAGAGTCTCGCGAATCTTACGAATGGCTCGCGAACCTCCTAGGGTGCGCAGACCGCCATTTGAGAACCACTGGTATAGCTAATATCTCATCGTGGAATACTCAATAAGTGTGCCTCTGTGTGCCTCTTTAATTTTTGCAGTGCACTAGCTTTCCGATGATAGTTCAAGATGATAGTAACCACTCATACCATTCATACCTTCAAATTTGTATGTGTTCGTTGCTATACAGTTTTATATTTCTATAGTTTGAAGAGTGAATGGTTAACATCAGTATGGAGGAATTTTCTAATTCATGACGCACTTTGTCATGCTGTCCGTGTACGTCACAAAAAATGCTGCTTAAAATTTACTTGAACATAATAAAAAAAGCAACAAAGAGCCGGGAGGCCAGCATTCACTGGTGATGTTAAGTGAGGTGAGCTTTTTGAGAAAAAATTGCTAATGTGCCTTTATATTGTCACGGGCTAAGTAGATGCCTGAGGATGACGACGACGAAGGACTGAACGTGAACGTGCTCGGACTGCAGCAGCGTTGTACGCATTAGCTCGCTAGTATATTCGCCAGTACGCATTTGCTCGCCAGTGTATACTTTATTCCCCGTAACAATATCACGCTGAATGATGTCGATTGAAATTTTGTCATTGATATGCCTCATTATTATTCTTCGTTTCGGAATCTACTTGTATCACAAGTCTGCCAAGCTTCGTTAGCTGCTGTTATGAGTTTGCGAATTGGGAGCTTTTCTGAATAATATTTTATTTTATTGTTTAGACATGTGTGCTAGAAGAATGTATTGCTGTGCCGCTATGTGCTTTTGTTCTCTTACACACACACACAGGCACACACACACGCACACACACTCTCTCTCTCTACATGCACGCACACACACACACACGCACACAGTTTACGACTGATTCAAATGCTTTAAAAATGGACAATTCTCATAATGACTTCTATATTCGTGCAGTTCTCTTGTTTCATTTTTTTGTGTAGGAATAGGCGCAGGGCTCAACTCATCAAGCCATTTTCAAAAGCGTTATTCCTTGATGTTGTACCAGAGTAACTTTTAAAATATCAAAACATGGAAGGTTGACTGTTAATATTGGCCAACTCATTATTTCTATAATATTTACTGACCTTTAAGTAATTTTGTGAGGCTAGACACAAAACTGAGGCCAATCTATATGTGGCAGCTTTACCTCTGTGCCTGCAGACTTGGAACTCAGATTTACGTAAAACGAAGTCACGATAGGCTGAGATTTCGGTTGAAGCACAGCTTTAGTACACAGAAAGCTCTCTTTTCGCTTTTGTTGTGCTGTTCATCGAGTGGGAGTATGAGTACCATTGTGCAAGATGGCTGCTGGTCAGATGTAGCCATAAAAGGTAGTGTCCTTTCTCAGCGAAGTCATAGCAAGGAATTTTTTTATAGACATGTTCAAGCTTTGTAGCCCATGTTTAAATGTGTCACATTTCATGCAGGCACGACCTCTGGCAGCTAGCGTCGTTCATTCCCATGCGACCAGTGCCCAGTTGTGGCCACTGACCGGGTTGGATATGAGCGGCACCAGCGCACACACACGGGCGAGAAGCCATTTGCGCGTCCAACTTGCGGCCGCCGCTTCAACCAGAAGTCTAACATGGCAACGCACATGCGCCGGCACACGGGCGAGAAGCCGTTTTCGTGCGATGTGTGCAGTCAGCTTGGCTTCAAGGTGGCACTCGTTAAGCACATGCAGGAGTAGCATACTGTTGAGCCGCTCAAGTGAGTGCATTAACAACCAATAAGTCATTGTAATGCTCAAGATTTGGGCTACCGAATTTCGTACACTTTGAGCCCAAATTAAGATGCATTGCCAGATCTAGAGGAACTGAACTATTCTAACCAAGTTTGGAAGGCTGTTAAGCATGAACTTCTCCACCAGAGCAAACCTTGCTCGTGCAGTATGTATTTACTACTGATGAGATAAATTAATGCAGAAGAAGAGCGAGACCGGTGTAAACAGACAAATATTACTACGTCTGCCCGTGATAGTCAGCTGTTGGTAATCCTCTGAACGTGGTTTTAAATGTCGTGTTTGGTGGTCTTGTTTCGTGTAACATGCCTTTTGAAAAAGGTCCTCATGCTGAAAAATCAGCTTGCGATATCGAATTCATCAGCATTTTGTTAGAAAAAATATAAAAACCATTAGGCCAATTATCAGGTTTCCCAAAGTTGTCCCAATATCACTTGTTACGTCTCCCATTTCACTACACGACAGCTAGCGTTGTTTTGTTTCATTTTCACCTGATGAGCGGCACGCTCCGCCAGGTCTATCGATTATCGAGCGCAAAGCATTGTTTCTTTTTGGCTATGTTTATTACTACAATTTTGTCAAAATTTATTGTGTCTATATTTACAACTTTAGGGGCCCAAAAACAGTGCTTTGCCCGAATATTATTGGTACCTAAAACCCGGTTTTTTAGTGCCTATAAATCCAGCCTTTAGTTATGACACGCCGGAAACAAGCGCAACATCGGGTGTACCACTGGGCTCAGTTTTGAATCCACTGCTTTTTTTAATACATATTAACGACCTACCTAACTGTGTCTTTTCTTCTGTGCATTTTACGCTTATGACTGTGTAAATCACAGAAAAATACGTACTAATAATCATAAATCATCTTGCAGACAGACTTAAATAACATTAGAAATTGGTGCGATAATTTACTAATGAAGTTAAAGTCATACAATTGCAAACTAATGATTGTTTCCCGGCAGTATAACTTGTAAACATACAAACACGGTGACATTCATCTTGACCATGTGTCCAATCGTGGTGGTTTGGGGCCGTCAGACATGGACAACCAAGACAGGGACAATAAACATTTATCGAGTTGACAACAATGATTACACGCACTATGAACATCCAAACAATACAAGCAGCATTTATGTCCTAAATCTGACACTCCTAAACCTGAATACATGAGAGTATGGGAGCATCCCAGAGGCCAAGTTTCTCTGATGTCACTCACATGACCATAAGGTGTCGACAACACCATTATGAACTGGTAGGAGCACGGGGAGTCATACGGCCTGTACGCTGAAGTTGCGCGACGGAGCACAAGCAGAGGACAAACTGCTCGCCCTGGAACACGCAAGCCCACGTTGTACCCAATGTAGCGCCGAGGCCACGCCTTCATCTCCAGGTTGCAACGGGCCCGCCCATACGAGGTACGATGACCACGATATCCACTGGTAGTGCTGGACCCACTTGGACTAGGCACTGAGGCCACGACATCTGCCACTGGAACGGAATCAGCTGCTCGCCCAGACTGCTCGTTTATTCATCGCAGGAACAGCACTGCTACGCCTGGTCGGGAACACTTGCTCGTCTTGAGGGCACACCAAGCTCGTCCCGGCTGGCCTGGTATACCAGCTCAGTCGTCTTCAATCCCTCAGGTGGAATGATCCCTGCTCTTGCTAGTGTCTGTCTTCTCCAGCTCGTCATCTCCGCTCGCTGATACGTGCCACGTTCTTCTGTTCATGCACACACCTTCGTCGTCTTCGGTTCTTTCCCACTTTCGAGCTACACTTTCAGTTTCTGTTTTGATCTTACTTAAGTCGTCATATCAGTACTTTGGCGTTATCATTTCTTTCAATTTAACATGAAATGGGGGAGAGGGAGACCGCCCTGCCGTTCATCTGCCACCCGAACTTGTGCTGACTCGCTAAACTGAATAACGAGGGGGCGCGAAAAGTGTTGCAATTCAGTGAAAGGAGGCGTTGAGCGGGAGCGGAGACAGTTATCGTGAATGGTGTGGTAGGGAGTGGTAGGTATGAATGGCTGCTAAGTTGAAAAACTATACACAAATCGATTAAATTGACGGTGAATTCGTTATGATGACCGCTGTCTGGCTCCAGAAATTTTTTCGTTTATTTAGTCAATTCTGCTGACTTCCATGTGAAATCCTAGGCAAGGCATTATGACAACTGAACGGTAAATATTAGACTAAATGAGGCAGGAGTAAGCAACCACGGGGATTATTTGCACATGTACAATGAAGGATGTCTCATGGTTCGATTTCAATGTGACTTCCGGGAGAGAGTTTGTCAGCAAGTCACGCATTCTGGTACTGAGTGTCATGGAGAGCAGCTGGCCAGTGAGGCAGGACTGGTCGATAGCCTGCTAACGAAAAGTAAACTTGAGCGGTTTGCCGTGCCATTGTTCCTCACGTGAAAAGCACCACGCCGCAGGTGATGCGGAAAAGTGAGCATGGATTTTAGAGGAAGACAGAGGTGTTATTGAAGAGGATAAAAAAAATCTCCTGCCTAATGCCTAATTTCTCTGAACTGTGACAGCGCGCTTCCCCCCTCCTATTCAGTGTGACATGCCACAAAAGTTTGGGAGTTTGACCTCTGAAGCATTGTCTTTTTATTCATGACTTAGTGGTGGTGCCTGGCGTCGTTTTCGGCACATTGGCAATATGGCTACAGTGGAACCACCACTTTCAGTAGTAGTCGCTCGCCACATTAACGTGCTTGAGAACATGAGCAGATCATTCTTATTCAGTTCAGCAGTTCATTCTTTATTTCAATTTTAAATAAATTTTTTTGTGTCAAATATTATTTAAATATTCGATACCTCAATTAACTCACTAGAAAGTGGCATTTTTTTGTGTGGCATATTTGGGTGTTTTCGATACGTGCCTCCTTGAACTTGTTGATATAAAGACTGGGTAGTTTTGAGGACCCAAACTACAAGACTCGAGGTGCGTGCGCATGGTTTAAGGAATTATTTGAATTCCAGAGAGAGCATGAACGTGCTCTGCTCCAAGGGACATAGATAGAAATCTTTTGGAAAATGACCACTAAGTATTTTATGGAAAGTGTGAAGCAATGTTTAATTTCACACTTCATTAAAATGTGTGATATTTTTGCGAGCTCGCCCAGCCACTATGCATCAGGTTCATTTCGAGAGTCGCGACATCTGGCAGTAAGTTGCCGATCTGGTCGCATGCGCAAGCAAACCTCCAATTGTTGTCAACGTTACACAACACGTCCGCTTAAGTGAAAATAGATGCGCTAGCCTCTGCAACATCATCCATATTTCCTCATCCGAAGTTTCTGCTTAGTCCAGATGCACAGCTTCGATGATGTCATCTACTGACACACTACTGCACAATGCAACATCGTTATCAGCACCAGGGCAGGCAGCGAAAATTCTTGGCAGCTGAAGGCTGCCAAACTCTGCTACATCGTCTACAGGCACTGCAGCTTCATTGGTAGAACAAGCAACACTTCTCTCGAAGTTACATTGCCTGGAGGACTTAGCGATGGTGTCTTACGTGACCATGTCTGATTCAATGTAGTGCATTGCATCAAACTCAGAGAGCTTCTTGTCCAACTGGTTGCATTCCATGCCCACCATCCAATCATCACCATCAGCCTGGCTACGTCCACTGCAGGACAAAGGCTTCTCCCATGTTCCACCAGTTAACGCGGTCCTGTGCTTGCTGCTGCCAATTTATACCTGCAAACTTCATAATCTCATCTGCCCACCTAACCTTCAGTCTCCCCCTAACCCGCTTGCCTTCTCTGGGAATTCAGCTAGTTACCCTTAACGACCAGCGGTTATCCTGTCCACGCGCTACATGCCCGGCCCATGTCCATTTCTTCTTCTTGATTTCAGCTATGATATCCTTAACCCCCGTTTGTTCCCTAATCCACTCTGCTCTCTTCTTGTCTCTTAAGGTTACACCTACCATTTTTCTTTCCATTGCTCGCTGCGTCGTCCTCAATTTAAGCTGAACTCACTTTGTAAGTCTCCAAGTTTCTGCTCCGTAGCTAAGTACCGGCAAGATACAGCTGTTATATACCTTCCTCTTGAGGGATAGTGGCAATCTACCTGTCATAATTTGAGGGTGCTTGCCAAATGAGCTCCACCCCATTCTTATTTTTCTAGTTACTTCAATCTCGTGGTTCGGCTCCGCAGTTATTACCTGCCCTAAGTAGACATAGTTTTTTACAACTTGAAGTGCACTGTTACCTATCTCGAAGCACTGCTCTTTTCCGAGATTGTTGTACATTACTTTCGTTTTCTGCAGATTCATTTTAAGACCCACCTTTCTGCTCTCCTTCTCTAACTCCGTAATTATGAGTTGCAATTCGTCCCCTGAGTTATTCAGCAATGAAATGTCATCGGCGAAGCGCAGGTTATAAGGTACTATCCATTAACTCTTATCCCGAACTGTTCCCATACTAGCCTTCTGAAAACCTCCTGTAAGCACGCGGTAAATAGCATTGGGGAGATTGTGTCCCCCTGCCTTACACCCTTCTTGATTGGTATTCTGTTGCTTTCTTTATGAAGCACTATGGTAGCAGTTGATCCCCTGTAGATTTCTTCCAGGATGTTTTTATATACTTCATCGACGCCCTGATTCCGCAGTGTCTGTATGACGGCTGATATTTCGACTGAATCAAACGCCTTCTCGTAATCTATGAAGGCTATGTATAGTGGTTGGTAACATCATCTTAATACATAAGAAAGGTGATGACAAGGACTTGAAGAATTACAGGCCGATTAGCATGCTCTCTGTAGTATACGAGCTATTTACAAAGGTAATTGCTTACAGAGTAAAGAAAACATTAGAATTCGATCAACCAAAGGAACAAGCAGGATTTTGAACAGGCTACTCAAGAATCGACCACATTCATACTATCAATCAGGTAATAGAGAAATGCTCAGAACCAGCCATTGCCTCAGCATTTAATTTTAGTACTTTCGTTTCACGCACTCAGTAATGTTGGCATTAAGTGACTACAGCTCGCTAGTGCGATTTACGGGCAGAAAGGCAACTTGCACATTTCTCAAATGGGGTGCATCTGATGAATGGCATGGCTGATTCTCAAGTAGATGCATAATTTACCATTTCATAATATCAATTCTTTACTTCAGCTGCTGTAGATATGCAGCAAATGTATCGTAGCAGCCATAATTCATGTTTTCCAGTCAAACTTGTACATGCACGCAGCATTTCCATCTTTTTGAGGCATCCTGGCTTCTCAATCTTACTGTTAACCTCCCTCCCTTTCCTCTTGTTTTCACACTCACTTTCGATCACAAAGGCAGGAAGCTAATCTGAGCCGTGTTTATTAGCACAAACCAGTATGGTAGGACACTATTTGCTTTGCTTAACCCTGCGACAGCTCTTTTTTTTTTAATGGTAAAGCCTGTTCTGGCTGCATATTGTCACAGGGTCATGACGCTGACAAAGGCAGAGACTGCTTGTCCAAAATAAAACTGTTTATTGGGCCGAACTTGTGGCTGGTAAATGGAAAATCATATTACAAGAACACACTAGCACTGATGGCGGCGAACAAAGCATCGGCCATTGATCGGCTGATTATCATTGGGACGCCCAGTCTTTCATAGATCATTCATGGAATTTTCCAGGCTTATAAATGGTGGTCCCGTAAGCTCTGGAATAATCTTGAGTGTTTGCATCTTGTGTGCAATTTTAAACAAATTATCTACAACAAATATGAAGGTTCTTGAACACAGGTGCGATCTGCGCCGAGTATTGCTGACAGAAATTGTGGGTTTAAATCGAGCACATGAGAATAACAATCGCGGCAATGCCACCCTCCGAAAAAGCATCATTGTTTAAAACATAATACAAGAAAAAAAAAGCCACGGAAAAAATAAAAATGCAAGAAAGTACCATAAACAAACACAAACAAGAAAGTGCAATAATAAAGTGAGAAGCACAGCTCCTAGGTTCTCTAACGCCCAGGAAACAGCCTGAGGCACGCAACGTGCACGACTTCAGGCCACGCACGGCGCCATTGTGAGTTCGTAATGCCGTCGAGGATAACTTCGTAATTTAGAGAGCCTAAATGTCGAGGCACCTTGTATTGCCTGAAGTATCGTCGAAGAAGTTTTTCACTGAGTCCACGTTGTTGCTTCAGTGTCCAGACCGATACATGGTCGCCTGGCTGGTATTCTACGAAGCATTGTCAAAGGTTGTAGCGATCTCTGTCAGTGTTTTGCTGGCACTGGACACGCAGATAAAAGAGTTGTCGAAATTATTTAGCATGCATAAAGTAAACAATGACATATCGACGTTTTCATCATCGGTGACATATGGTAACATGGCGTCAAGTGTCGTTGTCGGACTCTGTCCGTAGAGTAACTTGTATGGCATCATCTGAACTGTTTGTTGTATGGCTATGTTGTATGTGAAGGTCACGTGCACAAAAATGGCATTCCATGTCTTATGTTTAAGGTCGTTTATACAGTAATATCTAGAGGGTAATCTGGCGCTAGTGTCTACGTGGGCTCTTTAAATTGTGCTTATACCTCCATGGGAACTATGAGAAGTACAGGCTTCGGACCTTCTTTGGATGGCTCACGTTCTTGAGATTTGCTACGCTTATTTGCCGAGTGTGAAACAAAGCGATTAGAAACTTCGTTCAGTTGAAACTTGCTTCATTCTTTGTGTGTAAATTTTATTGCAAAAAGTTTTCGTGGCCATGAAGTAAGTGAAACCTGGACAAATTTAACCACAAGGGTGTGCATTGCTCACCATTACATTTCATGTTTGGCATCAAGATATAACAAATTACTTTTTGCAACACATGAAAACAAACAGTTTTGTTTTGCCCTCGAAAGTGTACATTGTTTATGGAAATAATAGTACAATATTAGGTGAGAAACACTAAATGTATTTGCTGCAATGCCAGGTCTGTCCAAGTGGTCTGCCCCCAACGCATCTCTATTTTTGTTGTGATTTAGAGTCAGAGGAGCGCGACGGTGAGTTCACCTAGCTGCGCCGTCGTATTTCAGTCAATTTAAACGAGTTTTAGAAAGAAATGATTATGAAATCATTTGAACTCCACGCAATATTCTGCGCAGGCATGGGATGCTACATCTATGAGCAACGGTCAAATGCTACTTGTAAAACTACAACATCGCAGCAAATCTCAGACCTAATGGTCTTCAGCCTTTTTGAACAACTGAGGCACTGCTTCAGTGCTTTGCATTGCACCCAACTGCCCAGGCTGCACGTAGAACGAAGTTGGAACTCCAGAAAAAGATCCATAGACAGTTCGCTAGCTAACGCTATCCAGTTCAAAGTCTTTACTTCCCATCATTCCTGTGGGGTACAACAATCGCAGCACCAGATTCTTCTCTAGGTATTATTGTATGAAACTCTATAAGTTCGACGTACATAACCAGCATGTCGGCGATGGTATTGTTTCGGCGCTCAGTGAGGCCATTGCTTTGTGGGGGTAGGAAGTGGTCTGGCGGTGGCATGTGGGGCTGTATCTCACTATTGCCTGAGTTAACTCCACGGTGAAGGCTGTACCTCTGTCAGTGATGAGCACCTCAGGGGCGCAATGACACAGGACAGCATCGTC
This sequence comes from Rhipicephalus microplus, assembly GCF_043290135.1. Lineage (NCBI taxonomy): Eukaryota > Metazoa > Arthropoda > Arachnida > Ixodida > Ixodidae > Rhipicephalus > Rhipicephalus microplus. The sequence goes on along the minus strand of NC_134700.1, from coordinate 148,699,110 downwards.
AACAAAGAACTTCACTACCTCAGTGGCACTGACTCCAGGTAGGGGCCCCTTTTCTGTGTAGCGGGTGAGGTACATAGTCGGTGGTGACGATTCATTTATTTCTGCAAGACGGCGTGGTAAATGGACCCAGTAGGTCCGTACCGATTTGCTAGAACGGTTGGTGAAGAGGTTCGATAGGCTGAAGGAAGCTTGCTGTCCTTGTAGGCGGTGTATTTCATTGCGGACAGCCTTGGCATGTACTGACATAACGAGTGATGTCGCCGGCAAGTCGTGGCCAGTAACACTTTTCCTGTATTCTTGCAAGTGTATGGGAAACATTCAGCTGTCGGGTCATTGTGTAGGCCCAGAAGTTCTGGTCTCGCTGCTGAAGAAACCACGCGAAGGTGTTTGGCTCCATGGGGAGAAAAGTTCTTCTTTGACTGAATTCGATTTTGCAAAAAGAACGCTCCCTACTCCATGTACCGTGTGCCCTCCTCAAGCCATGAACCCAGCCCAAATCGTGACAAAGACGCCGGCTCCATCACGGACACTTGAGCCAGCCGCTGACTGAAAGGACTACCCAGAAGTTCTACCAGATGTCACAGGGCTATGAGGCTGATGAAGGCAGAGGCAGCTCGTCCAAAATGAAACTGTTTATTTGGCCGAACTTGTGGCCGATACACTGGAAGTCAGATTATAGCAACACACTGGCACTGATATCGGCAAAGAGAGCATAAGCTGTTGATCAACTGATCATCCTTGGGACGCGCTGTCTTTCCAAGCTTATGATTGGTGGTCACAGAAGCCGTGGAATAGTTTAGAGTGTTCACGTCTTGTGTGCAATCTTAACAGAATGATCTTCAACAAATGAGAAGGTTTTCAAACAGAGGCGCGATTCCTGAGTATTGCTTACAGAATTTGTGGCTTCAAACCGAGTACATCAAAATAACAGTCGTGGCAATATCATATAATACTCCAGTTTTGTTCATGTTAGATATATTAGATGGCTTGTAGTGCCGTGTCAATTCCACGAGCACTGCAGTCCACTGCTAAGCAGTAGAGGAGCTGACAGACACACTTTCTACAGTAGTTATCATTGTTTAAAGTCATCAGTGTCGCAATGCAGTGCAGTCGTCTCCGCCCTCTTCAGAATTGCAGTGGCCGCAGCAATGGCCGAACTGCATGCCTGATGCAACCACTCAACAAAGGCTCCTCTTTGGCACCATATTTGCATCTTTCATGGCCTTCCTGTTCAGGCCGGACTTTCTCACATGCAGTAGGATGCTCTCCTCTTTTGCCAGGATTGGTTTCAGAAACGACTCGATAATCTTGAGATCGCAACATTGTTGTTGCTTCGCTTCAGTTCTATCTCTTTAATTATATGAAGCTTTCGCCTGAGCGTGAGCGGTTTTCAGTTCTGTGACATTGTGCCACACAGCAGTCACAACCAAGAATTCGAAAATTTTGTCGCACACCAATATGAGAATACAGATAATTTTGCACGTGGAAACAGAAGCTGCTGTGCGCAAGCTTCCATAGAGACATAGAGGTGATGGAATGACAGTAGGCATGCTGGATTTTCGGGCAGTGCGTGAGTTTTTGCAAGCCTCAAATAATTGCATGTGGCAAAGTATGCTTAAAACAGTGCACCAGCCCTCTGGTAGCTAGACAGCAGCCAGTTCTGGTTCCTGTGGCTGTCGTACCATTAACATAATTCACACATCCAGTGCAATGATGCAATGCCAGTGTAATTATGTCAACAATCGTCTCTCAACACGTCCAGTGCAATGATGTGAATTGTCACCCACCATAAAGTGAGCTTGAAATTATTTGCCATTATATATGCTCACAATGGTCATTCGAAAACTACCCTGCCAGAAGAACAAACAAAACAAGAATGGCCACACTGGAAGTGTGCAGCGTGGTGAGCCATGCAATGCGACAAAGACAAATGCATTCTGGCTGGCTCTGGATAGCTATGGCACCCTGCGAGCTAAAGAATTGAAGAGGCCCTGTGTTGGCGGTGCGGAAAAACTAGGTTCCTCGATTTAAGGCTTTTTTTCTAAGTCCAGGGAGTTATTGTACTAGGAGAGGCTGGCGTAAAATTTAGTCGTAAAAAATGCTTTTAATACATCATTGCTGTCGAGGTCTTGCTTAGACCAAGCCAATTCATTCTAAAGTATGTGGTTGTCTCATGACAGAGGGATGTGTAATTAAAGTTTCACATATGTTTAATAATTATGAGTAGAGATATATTGTCAGTACATCATTATTCATAGTGTTCTTGAAGTGTTGCTAGATAAAAATTTCAATGTGGTATTCCGATCTGCATTCTTAATTAAAACCTTTGACAGGGCTTAGAAAGTTCTTAAATACCCTCTAATATTGCCTTTGAAACAGAAATAAGCTTGTAAGAAAGGCATGTTTTTTTGCATTTCACTCGGGCAGTTAGGATTTATGCTGCTGTAAAAAAAAAAAAACGCCGATTATTCAGTTGTAGCCTTTTCACGACAAACCACTACCACGGTTTCTGATGGCCAAGAATTTTGTTACGGGCACCTCCAAATTATTTCTTTGATTGCGGCACCTGCTAAGCATTTTATTTTTCCCACACGATGGTGAAGAACAAAACGAAAGCTAGTACATATAATGAATGTGATTTCAAGGCCGTTGCTGCTGCATAAAATTGAAACTTGTATGTTGCAGTATCATTTCGAAGAACTGTAGTTAACTTAATCTAAGTGTCACAGGATGGTAATACCGGCCATTCTAGTTGTGGCTGCTACTCCTGGCTTAGCATGATGCTGTCTTCAGGTAACCCGAACTTTTGTTAAAACAAAAGGACAGCGCACCTAAAGTGACTGTTGTAAAAATGTTTGTTTACAGGCAGATGCTACGTGAGTTTTAAAATACTTTTTAACACATTTTATTATTATAAGTATTCAGTACGTGGAAAACATTACCCTTTGAAAGATGCGCCATACCAGTTAAAATGAACATAAATCATGTGTCTCTGCATAGTTTTCAGTGCTGAAAATGGCTGACTTGCAGTGATGCAGACAGCCCGGAATCTGATCGCACCAGTAGATTAGAATATGAGATATTCACTTTGACTGTTTCACTGCATTGCAGGCATAGTTAGGTCATATATTAAGCCAGGGTGAAATCGAAACGACATGTAATATTTGGATGCATTATTGTAACATTAAATTATTGGGCTTTTTTAATGCCATTATGCTGTGCTTGGACTGCCTTGAAAGTACGACTCATACAGTTTTTAGCGATTAAGAATCGTTAGGGTTTGACACCTCAAATTTTTTAGAAGTTAACCAGAAAAAATCACCATAAGTTTATTGTGTATAGATTCAGATCTATGAAGCCTTTCTTGTTATGACAGTGCCATATCTTCAAATTTTGCCAAAGTGAATGACGCACACTTGTAGCACTTTTTAGGGTGTTTTTATTTCTTGGTGAGTGTATGCACTTAGGGAAAAAAAGTCTGTTGTGCCAGAGTGGGCATTTGGAAGGAAAGCTCTAAAAAGATATTACGAAGTTGATTGTGTTTAGTAGAGGAAGATGTTTTGCAACATGTGCTGGAAATGAATATTTAAGTTTCAGGGCTTAGCTTTGACTACTTTTACAGCGAAGCTGTTCTGGTCAACTTTATGCTAGTATTAGTAGTAGTAGCAGTAGCAGTAGTAGTAGTAGTAGTAGTAGTAGTAGTAAAATGTAGTGATGATGGTGATCATAATGACATTGACTTTTGGTGCAAAAGTGGGAAAGCAATTCACTCTAAATAATTATGCTGATTAGATAGCAACATCAATTCTCATAAACCAAGGCAATGTACCCTGGCACATAAGAGGGTCATGTAGGTAACAGGAAATGCATACTTGGCAAGACTCCACCTGTGCTAGCAGCTAATGCCGTAGCCTGTAAAAAAAAGCCATTGCCTGGGCCCGCAAATCTGGGGATCTCACTCCGGCCAATCACTTGTAAGGACCTCTATTTGAAGTGCAGCGGTGAATTTATGACACCATGCAATCTCACTAGCCAGTCACACACACTTGAGTGCTTGCAGCTTCGCTGTCTGATTATATTCCCAGCATTGTATTGGCTCATTTTAAAAGCTTTAAAATAGGTAATTTTTCACAAAAATATGCAATTCTGGACCAAAAGCATATACTGCTGATAGCACACTAATTTTGCTTGTAAAAACGACATATTGGCTTTCCTGATCTTGCCACAAACAACTGTTGTGCATGTGCCAAAGTGCTTTGTCTTGTGTCCTGCAGATGTATCATATGCTCAGCTGTCTTTGCAAGCCAAGGGGGATTGGATGCTCACTTACAGGGCCACACGCCCAGGCTCATTTGCACTCTTTGCATGCGGCCATTCAAGCACAAGCGCAAGCTGGCACGCCACATGGAGCTTCATGCCTACGAGGCCGATTGACGGTCAATACCCACTTTACCAGGCCTAGTGGCACAGCAAAAACAACATTCCGAGTAGACTGCACTGCATAGACCAAGGCACATTGTACAAAATGAGGTTGGTGCATTAAGAGGTTTTGATAAAGCAATATCAACAGTTAACTGTAGATAACTCGCTACCATGACATTGCTTGCTTGTATGTGTGCCAATGAAGATATAGTAACGTGAGCATGAGTGTATGTGTGTACTCGCATTCCTACTTACACATTGTGTCACTGTGTGTCACTGTAGTACAGTGCGTGTCAAATGTTCATTGAGTCGGTGTGTAACTGGGCATATTAGTGTACATTTTTGCCATGTGTTGGAAGTAGGCAGTACGTGATAATAACTTCTGTTTGCCACAAAAAAGAGGAAGAGTCTTTAATCTTTCCTTGAAGGGTCATTTGCATGGAGTGCACCTCTGTATGAGAAGTGTATTTTTTATATTCTCAACAATGTTGTGCATGTGTGCAGGTGCCTGTCGAAGGGTGGAGCATAGCTCAGATTTTTCGTTGAGTGAAGGTGAGGAGGGAGGGGGGGGATGTCACTTAGCAGAAGGAGCTTCCTGGTTCTGAATGTGATAGCTGTAGCTGACAGGCATGTCGGCCTGGTAAGGTTGAGATGCCTCACTGGGCCTCTTGGTCAGCGTTTTGCAGCATTTTGTATTGATTTTCTAGTTTCTCTAGTGGGGCCTCTTGTTTAGCATTCCGCATCACTTTTTATTGATTTTCTAGTTCCTCTTTTAACTCTTGTTTTCCTCCAAAGTATGCAGGGGCATAGCCAGAATTTTTATTTTGGAGGAGGGGGGATAACTATACTTTGTGTGTTCGTGTGTGCATCTGTATATGTACGTGTATAATATGCAAGCAAAACTGAAACATTTTGGGTGGGCGGTGCTGTCAACCCCCCTGCCTCTTGGCTACACCCCTGAAAGTATGTGACATTTATGACCATGAGTGTGCACATGTCTTTGTCGTTCACGTTTCTATATTTAAGGGGCCCCTCACCAGGCCCCATAACAAATTCTAGTTAGACGCAGGCAGTTGTGTGTCCGTAGAAGAGCAATGTGGCACAAGAATTTTTCTCAATCGGTTCAGTACGAGCTGAGAACGTGCAAGAACTTTCATTTCCAGGTCTGGCGTATGGCGTATGCCGTGGGGACACCAATGTATGCGAAACAGAGACACATTAGCCTCGCATCTCATTGTAATTCACAGAAAAAAATTAAAAAGACGCACACATTCGCTTTGTGTGTCTCAGTATTTTTTTCAGGTTTTAATAATCTATTCAAGTAGCAAAGTATGCAAACTACACATGCCGTGTGAAATATATTTTGCCGTGTCACGTGGTACTGTTGACGACGACAGAGCACAGTCGTCTACATAGAAAACGAACGTCACTCCACTTCCGTCTACTTATGGTGATTCCATCGTATGTATCATTCCCTCAATCTCTGGATGCACGCCCGTGAAAGAAAGGGCAAGCAGCGTTCATCCAGAGATTTGATTCATTTCTGTGGCGCGTAGCGTTGCAAATTTTCGCAGACATGATCATGAACGCCCCATATATGCATTGCGCTCATTAGCTCAAAATTGTGTAACCAGGTGAGGGGCTCTTCAGGTGCATAGATCATTACTAGGTAGTCTTTGGCTAATGATTCTTATGTCTAGTATTTATATTGTATTATACTTGTATTGATGTAAATAAAGTGGTTATTATATTGTTACCTACTTGCTCTCCATGTCTTTCCGTGATGCAAACAGCTTTACGACTAATGACACAAGCACCGGTGCATAGGTAGCGAACTTATGGAGAACTATTCCTCTGCTGAGTCACTAGAGGCATTGCCACGTGGGCTCCTGCCTTTGCTCTCTCCAGCGTTCTTTATTAGTGTGGTGCTCCTCACGCATTCTTACGATGTGTGGTTGACCCATAGAAACCATCGTGAGTAGTGCACCTAAACAGGGCACACAGGAAGAAAGAGATGAGCATAGGCGCACACTAATAACTGATTTTATTGAAGGCATATCCACACTTCTATACGTCAACGAGCTTTGCAGGCGCTTTATCGCAACAACCGATATAGGTAGATAAAAAAATCAAACAAGGTGTGAAATAATTTAATTTCAACAATGTACAACAGAAAAGAAGCAATGCTTTCGAGCTTTTTAATCAAAATGCTTCTAACATTCCACAATGCCTTTCTCATTTACTTCTACCTAAGATTTTCACAAATCAGAATCACGGTTCACAATGCGAGCACCCTATGCAGTGGTCAACGATGTGACGTCTCTCCTTACTATTCAAATTTTTTTTCGTGCTGGTGCTTTTTTTTTCGTTTATTGTTTCGTAGTTGACCCATGCTTTCCACTTATGACCATGTAAAAACAGCACCTATACTCACCTGGCGTGATTCCATGAAACAACCTGAAACGAAAAAAGTGCGGATACTAGGGGTGTGCACATACTCGAAAATCTTGAATAATGTATCGAATAATGTTTTATTTTTATTTTTATTTTATTTATCACATACTGCGGACCAAGTATGGTCCATGCAGGAGAGGGCAATACAGTACAAAATTCTTCTACACACATACACTTCCGCTGCAGTATACATTCGCTGCAGAACAAAATTCATGTACATTAAAAACTCGTGAAAAACAAGGGACAAATACAGGCAAAGAAGCAGACTTAAGCAACAAAAAAAGGGTATAGTTTCATCTCGGCGTGTTGAGCATAGGGGAATCATGGGGCAGAGCATTCCAATCAGAGACAGTTCTCGGGAAAAATGAATACTTGTAAATGTTAGTGCGTGCAAATATAGGTGTAATGCTACGACTATGTTTATGACGTGAAGACCTGGTTGTGTCCTGTGTTATGTAATCTGGTGCGTGCAATCCTGATCTGGAAAAGTATAAAAGGCGGAAAAAGTTAAGCCGTGCAGTTTTCCTTCGATCGGCCAAAAGTTGGAGGTTCGCATCCTGCAACAGGGCTGACGGCGAATCGCGACATCTATACCGGTTGTATATAAATCGAGCAGCTAATCGTTGTATTTTTTCTATTTTCTGTATATTACCAGCTGTGTGGGGGTCCCACACAATGCTGGCATATTCAAGAGAAGGACGAACTAAGACTTTATAGGCTCTAAGTTTTAGTGAACTAGAAGAACGACCCAATTTATATTTTAGAAAGCCTAATTTTCTCCTGGCAGCAGAACATATATCATCAATATGTGCTGTCCAGGTAAGCTTCGATGTAATCGTTACGCCCAAGTACTTGAATTCTTCTACTTGCCTGATAGCGTATCCACCTACATTATAAGTAAACTCCAGTTTTCGGATTTTGTTACTGAGACATAAATATACAGTTTTCTCTAAATTAATTACCATTTCCCACTTTTTACACCATTCTTTTATGTAGATTAAGTTCTCACACAAGTCATGCTGGTCAGAGATAGAATTTATGGTATTAAAAATTATGCAATCGTCTGCAAATAACTTAACAGACACGCCAGGTCGGATGGCTTGAACTAAATCGTTAATATAAATATTAAATAGTATAGGCCCGAGAACTGACCCTTGCGGGACTCCAGATAACACCCCCAAATAACCAGAGGTGAAACCGTTTATATCTACGTACTGTTTTCTGTTCGTTAACTATGCTATGACCCAGTTAATTATTTCCGGAGGAATGCCAATAATTTTCATCTTATCTATTAGCTTGATATGCGGGACCTTGTCAAAGGCCTTGGAAAAGTCCATAAAGATGACATCAACCTGTCCAGACTTGTCCAGAACTTTGGAGAACTCGTTAACAGTTGCTAATAATTGTGTGGTGGTAGATAATCCCCGTCGGAAGCCATGTTGCGCGCTGTGAATTACTTTATTTTGTTCAAGAAAAGTATTTAAATATTTCGCTATAATATGTTCAAGTAATTTGCAACAAATACAGGTAAGGGAGATTGGTCGATAATTACTGACTAATAATCTGTTACCTTTCTTAAATACCGGAATTACACGTGCTAGCAGCCAATCGTCGGGTACTGAACTAGTTTTAATCGAAACATCAAATATTATTACTAGGAATCTAGCTATAATTTCAGCATACCTCTTTAGAAAAACAGCTGGTATACCGTCAGGGCCGGTCGATTTTTTTACGTCTAGCCGCAATAATAGTTCTGTCACCCCTTCCAAGGATATATTTATTAGGCTTGAAGGACCTGGCACCGTCATAATACTCAAGTTTTGTGGTCTTGAGAAAACGCTCTGAAAGTAGGAATTAAATGCGTTTGCCATTTCGTTTTTATTTGTGACAGTGGTTTCTCCGTTCATTATTTCATCAGGGATACGGTTGTCTTTGTTTTGCAAGAACTGGTAAAATTTTCGTGGACTCTCTGCCGCAAAGCGGCCTAGTGTCTCGGTGTAATAATGTTCCCTAGCCTCCTTCAACTTGGATGCTAAAGTATCTCTTAGATCGTGCAGAACTACATCATTAACTATTTTTTGCTTTCTTCGCCTTTTAATTTTGCGTTTTAGGTGAATTAGATCGCGCGTTATCCAGGGGTTTGTACGGCCAACTTTTTTAAGTTTATCTGGAACAAAATTGCGAATGCAGAAGTGGCAATAAAATTTGAATCGTGTCCATAGCGAGTTAACACTGCCGTCGCAAAATGATAGCAAAGCTTCTTCTAGGTAGTGAACAATCTGGAAATCGTCTGCAGCAGAATACTGTTTTACAACTACGGGCTCAGGTCTAGATGACCTTGTTCTACGAGGTAAAGAACAATTGAAATTGACCAATTTGTGATCAGAAATGCCATCTAAAACTGTTGCCATACAGGATTCAAAACTTGAGGAACAGAAAACGAGATCTAGTATTGAAGAAGCTGAACTTGTCACGCGCGTAGGATCAAGGACTGTTTGCGTAAGAGAGTAAGCAAGCGACATGTCTAGTAATATTTCAGCACTCTGCACATCAATAGAACCACATTTCATCGATTCCCAATGCATGCCTGGCATATTAAAATCACCTGCAATAATGATGTTTTGATTTCGGTATTTTTCTAAGTGCTCGTACAGGTCTATCAAGAAAGCCGGTGGGGCGCCAGGGGGCCTATAGACTCCCGCAATAATAATAGGGTTACCAGCAATTACAGCTTTACAAAAAACACTTTCGTGGCAGCTATTAACATCAGGCAAGGAAACGGACGATACCTCGCGTTTAACAAGGATAGCAACTCCGCCCCCTCTTGTTTGACGATCTTTCCGATAACATGTGTGTGAAGGAGGAAATATGCAATTATCTGGAATTTGAGGGTGCAACCATGTCTCCGATATTACTGCTACGTGTGGGTCGTAAGAAAGCAAAAGGTGTTCGAGTTGCTCTTGCTTGTTGCATACACTTTGGGCATTCAGGCACAGCAATCGGAAAGCCTTTTGCGCATGCTCAGTTTTATTTTGGGTTTGTCATTTTTCCGCGCGGGAAGACTTACGTAGAAACACCCTGCGACCAGCTGTGTCGTCCCACCCATAAACGTTATCGTTTAGAAACAACTTGTCATGCACCAATTGCATCTTATCACCAGTACGCTTGTCCTGTAATCCAGATTGCCACAACTTATTTCTTATGCGCTGTGTGGCTTGAGAATAATCGTGGGAGATTGACACTTCAGAACCTTTGAGCTTTGGGCAGTTCCTGAACAATTCCATTTTTTCGTTGTAGTCGTACAGCCGGAGGATAACAGGCCTGTGGCGGTCTTTTTGCAGCCTTCCTATTCGGTGAATTCGTTCTACAGACCTGACGGAAACACCAAGTGTTTCGCCGAAAACCTTACGCAAAACCTTATCCTCTAGATCCTGCCTAGTTTCTTTTGGTTCCTCAGGAATTCCGAAGACGACTACATTGTTTCTGCGTGAACGATTTTCATAATCATTCAGTCTCCGGTCCTGCTCAGCCAAAACCTTCTCCAACCGCTGTACTGTTCCTTCCAGCTTCTGTATCTTTTCTTCATTTTCCTTCGATATTTTCAGAACCTCGTCTAGTTTTGACAGCTTCGCATTTACCTCAGAAAGTGTGGCATCGCGCTTTGTGTCCGCTTCCTTTAGCTCTTTTAACTGAAGCATAATATCCTTCAACATTTGTTCTATCTCGGGACCAGGGTTACTTTCCACATCGCCACATAACAGGAGCAGAAAAACAGACCAGCAATCTATGACAACATGAATACATCTTTGAGGGCACGGCAGCACTATAACAGTGTATGAACTTGAACGAAATCCAGAAAGCGTGTTGTAAAAACTGACCTGCACAACAAGCCAAGCAGAATCAAACATGCTGCTCCGACGAGTGCCGCCGTGCCCTCTGAGAGGACAGGGCTCGACCGGAGACTTTATATCCTGTATGGTCAACGTCACCGAGTTGTGCAGCCAATTCGGTGTCCCGTCCGCTGAGTCGATGAAAAGATGATCAGTCCGTGCAGGCGTTTTCCACTTGTGCGATAAATCGGCAGTCCACAGCGCAGGCCCAGAATGAGCGGGTTGTTCGGCACATGGCAGCGGTCGGATCAAAAATACAACCTGCACAACAAGCCAAGCAGAATCAAACATGCTGCTCCGACGAGTGCCGCCGTGCCCTCTGAGAGGACAGGGCTCGACCGGAGACTTTATATCCTGTATGGTCAACGTCACCGAGTTGTGCAGCCAATTCGGTGTCCCGTCCGCTGAGTCGATGAAAAGATGATCAGTCCGTGCAGGCGTTTTCCACTTGTGCGATAAATCGGCAGTCCACAGCGCAGGCCCAGAATGAGCGGGTTGTTCGGCACATGGCAGCGGTCGGATCAAAAATACAACCTGCACAACAAGCCAAGCAGAATCAAACATGCTGCTCCGACGAGTGCCGCCGTGCCCTCTGAGAGGACAGGGCTCGACCGGAGACTTTATATCCTGTATGGTCAACGTCACCGAGTTGTGCAGCCAATTCGGTGTCCCGTCCGCTGAGTCGATGAAAAGATGATCAGTCCGTGCAGGCGTTTTCCACTTGTGCGATAAATCGGCAGTCCACAGCGCAGGCCCAGAATGAGCGGGTTGTTCGGCACATGGCAGCGGTCGGATCAAAAATACAACCTGCACAACAAGCCAAGCAGAATCAAACATGCTGCTCCGACGAGTGCCGCCGTGCCCTCTGTAACGAATAATGTAACGAATAATGTTCAACTTATTTTTGTAGACAAACCAAATACCATGTGTTCGACTTAGCGTAAATTTTTAGAACAATTTTCAGATAATTATCACTAATGAGAAAACCCCCAAGGAATGATGCATTTACAAAGGTAAAGCTAATTTTTATTGTTTTAATTAGAGGATTGCTAAGATGCATGCAGGTGTAGCAATTAGAGCACCCAGGATTTCCCTCTTGGGGGTGTTTGAAACTTGAGATAAAACTAAAGTACCACATACTAAATAATTATAGGTTATATTACCTGCAAATATTAATAATAAAAATAAATCTAAAATACTAATTATTATTATTATTATTATTATTATTATTATTATTATTATTATTATTTACATTGTCACGGGGTCGTGACGTGGCCGAAGACAGGAAACTTCGTGTTGGGATTTAACTGTTTATTTGGGCGAACCTGTGCCCGGTAAAGGGAAAGTCTAATTACAGCAGCAGTCTTGCACAGATAGCAGTCTCGGACTGATAGCGGCGAACGAAGCGTCGGCCTTCGATCAACAACTGACAAGCGGCGAAGCGCGTCGGCATTTATACTCTTGCCGTCGAATGTTCTAGCGTTATCGCTGGCGGTGGCGTAGGTTCCAGAACAATCTGTACCGTTCGCACAGTGGGCGTGATCTTATCGAAATGATCTACTACAGTCCGGAACCTTCTAGAAAACTGCAGGCGCGGTTTGCGCTGAGAATCGTGCGGTGTTTTCGGACGATAACAAAAACTTGGGAAATGGAACGTGGCATTGCCCCCCTCTGAAAAAAAAGGCATCGTCCCGATGCTTTAACTAAAGATGAAAGTACAATAATAATGCAAGAAAGTACAATGAATAAATTACGATACAACAATAATACAAAAAAAAACACTAGTTCAGTTTGTTAACGCGCATGAAACGGCTTGAGGCGCGCGACATGGACGACTTCAGGTCGCGATCGGCGTCGTTGAGAGTTCGTGATGCCGTCGGGGACAACCTCGTAATCAAGTGGGCCGAGCCGTCGAACCACCCTGTACGGTCCGAAGTACCGTCGCAGAAGCTTTTCACTTAGTCCACGTCGGCGTATCGGCGTCCACACCCAAACACGTTCACCGGGCTGGTATTCCACGAAGCGTCGTCGAAGGTTGTAACGGTGGCTGTCGGTCGTCTGTTGATTCTTGATACGGAGACGCGCAAGTTGTCGGGCTTCTTAGGCGCGTTGAAGGTACTCGCTCACATCGAGGTTTTCTTCGTCGGTGACGTTGGGTAACATGGCATCGAGCGTCGTTGCCGGGCTCCTTCCGTAGACCAATTTGTATGGAGATATCTGCGTCGTCTCCTGCACCGCCGTGTTGTATGCGAAGGTCACATACAGAAGAATGGCGTCCCACGTCTTGTGTTCGACATCGACGTACATTGACAGCATGTCGGCGATCGTCTTGTTAAGCCGCTCGGTGAGGCCGTTGGTCTGTGGGTGGTACGCTGTCGTCCGGCGGTAGTTTGTTTGGCTGTATGCCAAGATTGCTTGAGTTAAGTCGGCAGTGAATGCCGTTCCTCTGTCGGTGATAAGGACCTCTGGGGCGCCATGACGTAGGACGATATTTTCTACGAAGAATTTAGCTACCTCGGATGCACTACCTTTTGGCAGGGCTTTTGTCTCGGCGTAGCGGATGAGGTAGTCGGTAGCTACCACGATCCACTTGTTTCCGAAAGCCGACGTCGGGAACGGCCCCAGTAGGTCCATACCAATCTGCTGGAAATGTCGGCAAGGTGGATCAATTGGCTGCAGAAGTCCCGCTGGCCTTGTCGGCGGTGTCTTGCGTCGCTGACAGTCCCAGCATGTTCTCACATAACGAGTGACGTCGGTGGTAAGACGTGGCCAGTAGTACCTTTCTTGTATCCTCGCGAGCGTGCGAGAAACACCGAGGTGCCCTGCCGTCAGATCGTCGTGAAGGGCCTGCAGGAGTTCTGGTCGCAGAGCTGAAGGCACCACAAGAAGGTACTTAGCTCGATGCGGTGAAAAGTTTTTCTTTTGTAGAAGACCGTTTCGTAGAAAGAACGACGCAAGTGCGCGCTTGAATACCTTCGGGACTTCGGCGGTCCTGCCTTCGAGGTATTCTATTAGGGCCTTAAGTTCCGGGTCGGCCCTCTGTCGTTCAGCGAAGTCGTCGGTAGTTATCGTTCCTAAGAAGTAGTCGTCATCCGGGTCGTCGGGTAGCGGTTGGTCGACAGGCGCACGAGAGAGACAGTCGGCGTCGGAGTGTTTTTTGCCGGACTTGTAAATGACAGTAATGTCATATTCTTGAAGTCTCAAGCTCCATCGTGCGAGGCGACCTGAGGGGTCCTTCAAGGTGGCTAGCCAACACAATGCGTGGTGGTCACTCACAACTTTGAAGGGCCTGCCGTAGAGGTAGGGGCGAAATTTCGACGTAGCCCAGATGATGGCGAGGCACTCCTTTTCTGTTGTGGAATAATTTGCTTCTGCTTTGGATAGCGATCGGCTGGCGTAACTAATAACCCTTTCAAGTCCGTCAGCCCTCTGCACAAGAACGGCGCCAAGACCTACGCTGCTTGCGTCAGTATGTATTTCTGTCTCGGCGAATTCGTCGAAATGGGCAAGTAACGGAGGCGTCTGGAGGCGATGTTTAAGCTCCTGGAAAGCGTTTTCCTGCGGCGTTTCCCACTTAAACTCCACGTCAGCCTTGGTAAGGTTAGTGAGAGGATCGGCGATGCGGGCGAAGTTTTTCACGAACCGCCTATAATAGGCACACAGGCCCAGAAATCGGCGCACGGCTTTCTTGTCAGTGGGCGGCGGAAAGTCGGCGATGGCGGCTGTTTTCCGTGGATCGGGACGAACTCCAGACTTGCTGATAACGTGCCCCAGAAACAAGAGCTCCCCATACGCAAATCTGCACTTTTCTGGCTTCAGTGTGAGTCCGGAAGTCTTGATGGCTTGAAGTACAGCTTCAAGGCGCCGAAGATGCTCGTCGAAACTTGAGGAAAACACGACGACGTCGTCCAAGTACACAAGGCAAGTCTGCCACTTCAATCCTGCCAGTACTGTATCCATAACGCGTTGAAACGTTGCAGGCGCTGAGCAAAGGCCGAAGGGCATCACCTTAATCTCGAAGAGGCCGTCCGGTGTTATAAACGCCGTCTTGTCTCGGTCTCTTTCGTCGACTTTGATTTGCCAATAGCCAGTCTTGAGGTCCATTGACGAAAAGTACTTGGCGTTATGGAGCCGATCAAGTGCGTCGTCTATTCGTGGGAGGGGATACACGTCCTTTCTTGTGATTTTGTTCAGGCGGCGATAATCGACGCAGAAACGTAGGGTCCCATCCTTTTTCTTCACTAACACCACGGGGGATGCCCATGGACTCTTGGACGGCTGGATAATGTCATCCCGCAGCATTTCATCAACTTGTCTCTTCATGGCCTCACGTTCTCGCGTCGAAACCCTGTACGGACTTTGACGGAGTGGTCTGGCATTTTCTTCGGTTATGATGCGATGTTTCGTGATTGGGTTCTGCCGAATTTTCGATGACGACGAAAAGCAATCTTCGTATTGCAGGAGCAGGGCCTTGAGCTGTTCTTGCTTATCGTTCGGAAGTCTGAAATTGACGTCGAAAGCTATGGGAGGGGCTTGGTTCCTCTGAACAGGTTCCGCAGAATCGGCGAGGGCGAAAGCACTGGTGGCTTCGACAATTTCTTCGATGTATGCGACCGTTGTTCCTTTGTTCACATGTTTGTACTCTTTGCTGAAATTCGTGAGCAAAACCGTTGCTTTGCCTCCCCGCAGCTCTGCAATTCCTCTTGCGACGCAAATATTTCGGGTGACCAACAGATGCTGACTGCCTTCAACGACGCCTTCCAAGTCAGGTGATTTAGGAGCGCCGACTGCAATAATGACGCTTGAGCGAGGCGGAATGGTGACTTGTTCTTCCAGCACATTCAAGGCATGATGTCCTGACGGCGTGCGCGGCGGTAGTGCTTCTTCTGTGGATAACGCTATCGACTTTGTTTTTAGGTTGATGACAGCACCATGGAGGCATAAGAAGTCCATGCCAAGGATGACATCTCTCGAGCAACGCTGTAGGACTACGAAGTCTGTAGGATAAATACGGCCGTTAATGGTGACTCTCGCTGTGCAGATTCCTGCAGGCGTTACGAGATGACCTCCGGCTGTGCGGATTTCAGGGCCTTTCCAAGCTGTCCTAACTTTTTTTAACTTAGCGGCGAACGACCCACTGATGACAGAATAGTCGGCTCCAGTATCGACGAGAGCAGTCACACTGTGGCCGTCGATAAGAACGTCGAGGTCGCTAGTTCGCCGTCTCGCATTACAGTTAGGGCGTGGCGTTGGGTCACGGCTGCGTCGGCTTGTTCCGCTGCTTCCATGCTGCGTCGTCAGGCCACCTTCGGTAAATTAGCTTTCGCCGTCAGGGCTTTGCCTGGTTGGCGTTGTGTTCGGAAAGCTCCGTCGCGGCGTCGTCGTCGTCGGAGGATCTTCGGTAGTTCGTCGCACAGCAACCGCACCTCCACCGGTTGCTGCCCTTAGTTTCCCGGATACGGGCTAGGAGACCGGCCCCGCGTTGGGCCAGAGTACTGCCGGTGGTGCGGTGACGTGCGGCGGCTGGGCGACGGCGAACGCGAAGGGCTTCGTGGTGTCCACCGAGTTCCTGTCAGGTAGTCGGCGATGTCACGTGGTCGTTCTCCTGGCTGTGGACGCGGTGCATTGACGGCGAAGCCACGCAGTCCCATCTGTCGGTACTGGCAACGGCGGTATGTGTGTCCGGCCTCGCCGCAGTGGTAGCAGAGCGGGCGATGGTCAGGGGTGCGCCAGACGTCAGTCTTCCTCGGTGCACTGCGCTGGGCCGCTGGCGAACGGTATGACGTCGGTGGGGGTGGTGGCGGCGGTGGCGTCTGTCGACGGAAGTGCGATGGGGCGGCGTTTTGGCGTGGACGGGGAGGAGCGTTGTGGCGCAGTGCAGCGGCGTAGCTCATAGGTTCCGGCTCGGGCAGCGGTGCGTGGAGAATTTGAAGCGATTGCCGGACTTCTTCTCGCACAATGTCCGCGATCGAATCCACTTGAGGCTGCGCCGAAGGCAACAGTTTGCGCAGCTCTTCCCGCACGATCGCTCGGATCGTTTCACGCAGGTCGTCGGAGTCACTGGCTCGAGCAGCAGCGCATTCTGGAGACAGGCGACGATTATATTGTCTGGTGCGCATGTCCAGGGTTTTTTCGATGATGGTCGCCTCGGATACAAATTCTTGGACTGTGTTCGGTGGATTCCTCATTAGTCCCGCGAAGAGCTCCTGTTTGACCCCTCGCATGAGGAAACAAACTTTCTTTTCCTCAGGCATGTCTGGGTCAGCGTGATGGAATAGGCGGGTCATCTCCTCTGTGAAAATTCCAACCTTTTCATTTGGTAGCTGAACCCGGGTCTCGAGTAGAGCAGTGGCCCTCTCTTTGCGAGCGACGCTCGCGAACGTTTGCAGAAATGCGCCGCAGAAGACATCCCACGTTCGGAGCGTGGACTCCCGATTCTCTAGCCAGGTCTTTGCGGTGTCTTCCAGGTAGAAGTACACACGACGGAGCTTTTCTTCATTGTCCCAGTGGTTGAGGGCGGCCACGTGGTCGTATGTTTCTAGCCAGGTTTCCGGGTCTTCAAACGATGAGCCATGGAACGTTGGTGGTTCCCTGGGTTGATGAATGACGATCGCGGGCTGGGACGCTCCGGTTGTCATTGTAGCTGCAGTCGAGGTCATGGTCTTCCGCGCCTTGTCTTGTAAAAGGCCGTACTCCGGTGGGAGACCTTGCTGTCGGCGGCTTGTTCGCTGCTCTTGGTTGGCGTCGGTGTCTTCTCCGCGACGGGGGCTGGGTTCACGGCTTGACGGGGGCGTCCGGTACATGAACGAGGCAGCACCTCCACCAGATGTCACGGGGTCTTGACGTGGCCGAAGACAGGAAACTTCGTGTTGGGATTTAACTGTTTATTTGGGCGAACCTGTGCCCGGTAAAGGGAAAGTCTAATTACAGCAGCAGTCTTGCACAGATAGCAGTCTCGGACTGATAGCGGCGAACGCAGCGTCGGCCTTCGATCAACAACTGACAAGCGGTGAAGCGCGTCGGCATTTATACTCTTGCCGTCGAATGTTCTAGCGTTATCGCTGGCGGTGGCGTAGGTTCCAGAACAATCTGTACCGTTCGCACAGTGGGCGTGATCTTATCGAAATGATCTACTACAGTCCGGAACCTTCTAGAAAACTGCAGGCGCGGTTTGCGCTGAGAATCGTGCGTTGTTTTCGGACGATAACAAAAACTTGGGAAATGGAACGTGGCAATATTGTATACAATGAGATGACGATGACAATGATCTCTAGGTGTTTTTACCGGGAGACCTTGGAAAACCTTGAGAAGGCCAAGAAACCGTTCGATGAAGCAGTGCACGTAGAAAATAAAGAACTCGAATAAAACAAGGCGTAACATAGTTCTCAACACAGATGTCTGGCAAATACCTATTTTTTCTAGCTTTTCATCTCCGTTTGGTGATTCTGATGCTGACGTGTTGGCCGGCTGGCGGTCAATCAATGCTGTTTAAAAATAATATGACGTCCATGGTTGAATAAACAAAAGAAATGCAAGACACACGGATACCACTGGCACAGTGTGCATTTCTTGTGTCCCAATTATTGTGTATTTTGTCTTTTTACCTGAGTAATCAGTAAATGCAATACAAACAAGCCCCGTTGGCAGCTTTAGCAGTTGTAGAACTGCAACTGAGGATTTTCTCAATAATGCGAACAGAATATCCTATATAGCAACTATCTTTGAGCCTCGTCAGACTACAAGCAAGGTTAATCTACAAGTATGAAAGTGCACCATAAATATTGATTATAAGATTTACGGTATTGCTTAAAAAGAGTATGTACAGCTCAACGGAGCGCACGTGTAGTAAAAGTCTCAGCTTACGGATAGACTGCATTGTAACTACGCTTACCGATTCGCAATGTCATTTGAGAGCTCAAGTTAGGCGACTGAAGCATCCTCAGTAATGATTAATCAATGGACGCATCTGACAGTGGTAGGTGCCGAGTAATCGCTTTCTTTTTGGCTGTAATCGATGATTCCGGTGCTGTTTCTGCGTGTCTTGAATCTCGATGCGGAATCTTTTTCGGGAGGTCCATGAGGATCATGTTCAAATGGCACTTCAGCGATGCCTGTGGTCTGTTTGGAAGCGCACTGCCGATGCACCTTCGCTCATCAGACGCAGAGCACAAGTTGTAGCGAGCGAACTGAACGTATGCATGCATGGATGGCTTTCGTTCAATGTACCACGTGCAAGAAAGAAGAGGTAAAAGAAGAGAGCGTGACACATAGCTTCTGAAAAAAAAAAGCAAGGTGAACTCCCCGAATTCATCTTTCGCGAGTTCCCAAAGCCATTTTTCCTCATTATACCACGGCATCTTACTGCTCTCTTCCTCGCAACTGTAGGTTTCGCATGACAGTCGTGCTTGCTTGGGGTCCCTGCATTTGTTGGGTACTGCGGGGTGGTTGGTGACCATGCTGGCGGCGCACACGCTATAAGGCTTACTGAGAAATGCAGGAACCACAGCGTTCGTATGTGCTTAAACTAATATCGCCATGTGCTTCTACCGCAGAGCCTTCGCGATTCACGGTCGCTTTGACGAACAAGCCGCGTGCAAGGTCGCCTTTCTTCTCGTTACTCCAGTACTCATTGTACGTCTGCTGCCTAAGAGAAAATGCGTGACCACCCCTCTGGAGACACCATTTGCCTGCAGAAAACGCAAGCCCCCGAAGAAAACAGAAAACAGGTGTTCCGAAGCGCCTTCTGATCTTTAGAACTTTGAGCGGGCATTGCCGCGACGTTTCGGAATGCATACGATTTTTCTTTAGAGTTCAAAGAGGGGAGGCACGAAGCACCCGTCCCCATCCTCGGCTGCGGTACAGTGTACTAGTACACTGCAGCTGCGGGCAACGCATTAGAAGTGTGCGAAGTCAGCGATATTTTTTTGCTTTTTTTTCTCAGTAACTGAGTACGTAAGCAGTTCTTCGAACATGTGGTTTCACTTTGAAGTCGCGTTCCGGGTTTAGGGGGGGGGGGGGTTTAAATGAAAAGAAGAGAAAAGTGAGCCCCGTAACGGTCTCTCAGGGTGAGGACACCTCAACATTAGCTCACGTGGGGTGGGGGTAAGGAGAGATAAAAAAGTTAGGATTAAAAGGTATAGAGATACAGAGAGAGAGGAAGAAGAGAGCGAGGTGCAGGGCCTGCGAGAGAGGGAAGTAAGGATAAGATAGGAAAGATGGACACGATCGCACGAGTCCGATGACGGGGCACCACTCCGCGAGAGCTCTTCTCGGCGTCAGGAGATGGCGTAGGGTGAGCCAGTCAGCCAAAGCTGCGCTGTCGTCGGAGATCGCGGGGGCACAACCGGTCGGCACGAAATCAAGCGAACGAGTGCGAATTAAGAACTGGTGCTAGCTCGGCCTTTATCCCTCCTGTTTCGGAGTGCGAGTGTGTGTGGCCGCAGCGAAAGTGGACGGGCCACTTGCGTTCTTACTATCACTCGACTCAGCCTTATCAGCCGACACAGCCTTCCACGAATGGCACGTCACCTGAGTTCGCTTCAAACGGGCGATGGTTTCGCTGGTGCCTTGGACAACGGAGAGTGATATGTTTCTGTCGTGGTGTTGATAAGGGGACTACTGTTGCTGCATTTCTAAGATTGCATTGTTGTGTTTTTGGAAGGGAATTCATTTTGAATAAACAATATCGGGGAACCGTTTTTGGCGAGATTGCTTGACATATCGTGTTTTTTTTTCTCTCTTTGTTGGTTGTGTGCTGCACTAGATTGCCGCTCTTCGCACAAGTGTCTTTACCTTTGATGTATCGTGGATTTTCGCGTGCTCTGAAGTGAACTGAGGATATCAGTTAAGATGGGTGTGTTTGCAGCTTTATTTTCAGGTTGCGAGAACATCCAAAAGCGACAATAAGCCTATGTTTCAAGGGGGGACTGAATACTTGTTCAATTAATTTGATTTGATTGATATGTGGGGTTTAACGTCCCAAAACTACCTTATGAATATGAGAGACGCCGTAGTGGAGGGCTCCGGAAATTTCGACCACCTAGGATTCTTTAACGTGCACCCAAATCTGAGCACACGGGCCTACATCATTTCCGCCTCCATCGGAAATGCAGCCGCCGCAGCCAGGATTCGAACCCGCGACCTGCAGGTTCACAGCCGAGTACCTTAGCCACTAGACCATCACGATGGGGTGGGGCTTCAATAGATTTAGATGAGAGAATAAATGTGACCTAAGATCTCATAAAACGACAGTCCTTCAGATGAATCTGTTCCTTGAGAAGATACGGCTACGGTTGGAATGGATTAAAAGCACGTTCTTTAGTGTGTGTGATGAGTGAAGAAAACGACAACGACAGAAGTGCGGGGCAAGGCGCGTGTAATGTGCGCGTGAGTGTCAGCGAATCAGCTGATGACCTGAGGTGGCCCATAGAGGTGGCGTGCCACGATTGGGCCACGGGCGACCATCACGTGGCAGTGGGCTTTGTGGCTGGGAACGAGCCGAAGCAGCTGCAGACGGGAGACAGCGGGCCGAAGCGTCGGACGCCGGCGATCCAGGTTCCGGCCGGGGAACGCGGCTGTCCACGCTACTGCCGTTCAACTACCAGCTGGGGTGGCGTTGCCGGCACGAGCACTGCATCTCGGAGCGCGGCATGGCTTGCTGTTCTCTTCCTTGCCAAGGGCATCGCGGATCTCGGCGAGGCGTCTCCATGGTCAGCCGTTCGACACAGCGATGAACGTGGCCTGGCTATTGGTCACGGTTGCGTCGAGCATCGCGTCTCGGCGCATGCTCTTCGCTGGACGGGCTGGCCATGCCCCGCATGGCGCATCGCGTCTCCGATTCGGGTTGACTGCTCCGTGGCCGCCCCCACGCCATCAAGCGCCGGTGTCACGAGAGCGTCGCACTTCGGCAAGGGACGAGCGAGATGTTCTGCCGGGCGAGACGCGGGAGTGCGCACAGAGGAGCACGGAGCCGGGCGAGGTTCAGGGTGGCCGAGGAGCCAGGTGCCAGGGGAGTTCTGGCTGAATCGAGGATCGCCGAGCGGTGCTGAGCCGTACCGAGCGACACGCCAGACTCGGACGTGGGCCGCGAGCTCATGAGCTGCAGTGTGCACCCGACGGTACCTGGTGGTGCCCTGGCCAAGAAGAAGGAACGTGCGGAAAAGAGAGCTCGAGGGTTGAGGCCACGAAGGCAGAGGAAGCGGTGCGCCGCTTGAGAGGACGAGTTACTGGCAGCGTTCCTGAGCCGGACGCGAGACCCGTACGTGTCGGCCAGGTCGAGCTCCGGTGTGTGTGTTCAAGGTCCAAGGCCGAGACGTGCCGAACGGTTCCTGCCTGGGTGCAGTGGCCGGGAGCAGGTTCGTGGGCGAGGCCTACCGGGTGTGGTCCTCGTGAGCCATGGCCTGATCCTCGACCTCCGGAGTTGCGACCCTGACTGCTGGGTTGGCCACGACG
Source organism: Rhipicephalus microplus (assembly GCF_043290135.1). Taxonomy (NCBI): domain Eukaryota; kingdom Metazoa; phylum Arthropoda; class Arachnida; order Ixodida; family Ixodidae; genus Rhipicephalus; species Rhipicephalus microplus. Next base: position 148,676,893 of record NC_134700.1, on the reverse strand, counting down.
TCTGACTCAACGGCGCTGCACACGGTAGCGTATCCGTGCGCCGTCAGCCGTTCCACCCATGCCATGAAATAAAAAGTTCATGTTAATCCTTTCTCGTCCGCTATCAAGAAACATAGTGACGAACGTTCCGTTAGCCATCACAGTGTGTTTCATTGTTATATTTGTCGCGGCGACATGCAGGCACGGGCTCAGAGTTCCAAATTGTGAAATAATAATGAGAAAGTTTGTATATTTAACCAAAATAATGCATTGTGATGAGGCAAAAAAAAAGAAGAGTCGCACATTGTATCTGGAAAGGCAGGGGGGCCTTAATTACTCTTTTTCCTTTTTTTTGTTTCAGAGAATCGATAGTTAACTTGATTTCATGCCGCCAATTTAAGTTATGTACGATATGAACGTCAACAGTGACGCTAATTGGAAAGACTTTAAATCTAACGAGCATTGTAGCGGCGACACGTGTTTGCCATCGAATAAGTGCCTTCGTTCTTACTTCGTGTTTTGAGGAGCTCACTTATGATGCAAAAAGAACGTTTTTTTTGGCAAGTACTGCGCTTATTGTTGACTATATAAAGGAAAACAAGTTACATGACGGACACTATTCGTATTCAGTATAATGTAAAGGATTTGGGAAAAAGTAAATAAACTGCCACCGGCATGAAAACTGGAAATGGGCACCACGTGTTTCACTTCTATAGTGAGTAAGGCCATTGCGTGAACTTGCCTGTTATTTATATAAATTTAGCTTCATGACTGTTTATTTGAAGAAAGTAGCACATTTAAAGCAACATGAGCGTAATGTTTGCAGCTTCGTCACATCACACCCTTAAGGCCATTCAATCAAGCCTTGTAAAGCCGATAATTTAGTGGTATCTAGGCACTTGTGATCTTAATCTCTAATTGCATTAGGAATGACCAAGTGAAGAAGGTATTTGCTTGTATGGAAGCCAGTGCAGTAGATTTGCGCGTGTGAACCCGATAATGTTATAAACGGTGAACAACACCGCAAACTCTTGTTCTGACCATACATGTATGAAAGCGAAAGAACAGAACCACCCGTTTGTAGCACGAAACCAAAAGGAAATTCATACGGATTTTTCTTTTAGAAAGAAAGCCTCTTAGTTGCCGAAAAATTCGTTCTGGTACGTGGTGTGAAGCAGGACCAACACCTATCTGGAGCAGTCGCTTTGCCAATTGAGCTAACAAGGAAGCTAGCATTTGACAGTGCGAAGGTGCGTCCATTGACAACTCGAAGCACATGGACACAAGTATTACAAAGGTATGTTGTAAATGTTGCTCATTTGCAACATACATGTATGTAGCATTGCATATACAGCTGGTTGAGCTGCTAGATGTGATACATTTTGAAGTGACATGCACTGTGCACCGAAGCCTATGGCCAAGTCACGCAGGGCATTGTAATTGTACACAGCCCCTCTTCCACCAAGAATAAAATAGGTATGGTGAGACTGACGACTCGTGAAAGCACTTTTTTTTTACAAAGCTGCTTCACTGGAAGTGAACGCAGCTCGAACCACAGAGCATGCGGTTTTTTCTCTTTCAGTATAAGAGAGATGTGAATATGACATAATTATTAGAATAAATAAGGCAATTTTGCCCTCAATCACTTGGGTTGAAACGACGACAACTTAAAAACAAGGCTGCACTTATAGGGGGGGGGGGGGGGTTGACCGCTGGTCGGGGAATTCAAATTCCTGATTCCCACCCCCTTCGGTGCACCACTGAAGTAGGTGACTCGGCGACAAGGACATTGGGGCATATAAGAGGGGGTTAGGTCAGCCTCTGGGGGAGTTAACATCCCCTAATCCCCTTCCCCCCCCCCCCCCCCCCCCCGTCGGTGTTCCAATGATGGAGCTTTTACAGGGCTGTGTTGAAGGATCTTTTGCTTTAAGCTATAGCGAAAGCGAATTTCTCCTTACTGCACAATCATAATCATAGGATTCATAAAGCTCTGTCATTATAGTTTATACTTACGTTTTATATACACGCGAACGTTGTCCATAAACGAAAAATTCAGGAATACAGAATTGAATACTGGCCGTTCACGGAGGAGTTCTAACAGAAAGCCGCGCTATTCCTTGAAAGTGCTTAGAAAAAATATTATATGAATCTCATGTAGTGGCAAAATCTTCCTTATCATCATCAGCATGACCACGCCCACAGCGGGACAATGGCCTCTCTCATGTTCCACCAGTCAACTTGGTGCTGTGCTTGCTGTTGCCACTTTATAGCCGCAAACTTTCTAATTTCATCTGCCCACCTAACTTTCTGTCTCCCCTTCACCCGCTTGCCTTCTCTTAAAATTCAGTCAGTTGCACCAGTGGGTACGCTGCCTACGTGCTACGGGCCCGGCCCATGTCCATTTTTTTTTCTTGATTTCAACTATGATATCCTTAACCCTGGTTTGTACCGAGACCCAATCTGCCCTCTTGTCCTGTGTTAAGATTACACCCATCATTTTCCTTTCCATCGCTCGCTGCGTCGGCAATTTAAGGTGAACTCTCTTGGTAAGCCTCCGGGTTTCTGCTCCGTAGCCTTCTTAATGCATGTAATATTGTGTTGTAGAAGCGTACTTTCGCGCCACGTGTCAAAACAATAAACTGCGCAATGAGTGGGAGTTTTAAAAGCCCACCCATTGCAAGGTATAGGACATATTTAAAGAGACTCCAAAGAGAAGAACGCTTTTTCGCGTGTTAGTTCAGTGCAATTTCACTGTACCCTAAAACACCACTCTTACAGGAAGACGACAGTTGATAAGTCATAAACGGGCGAAAAGAAAGTGTGGGTGGGGCCTCCACCTTGAGATACCGGCACAAAACACCATGATGTAGGCAAAGGCTGCGCGCTGCAAAGTTGAGGACGATCAAAGCTATAAGACAAAAGGCATTCCTGTGGGGTTGCATGTGTCGTCGCAGTGCATTGCATTGTGTCCAGATTGAATTTCGCCTTTCGGCAGTCTGATAGAGCCACTTGCGATTCTCGTGTTACGAAGAATGGCAGAATGACTACGTTTTCCAACTTCCGGCCATGCATTATGGAACACTATTCAGTAATTCTGCCGCACGTCAGTGAAGTTGCTTCAGCCAGCCTCCCACACATCGGTGTCGTCTCGCCGTTTTGCGAAGTCCTACAAATTTGCTGTCGAGGCGTCCGCCTGAACATCGTAGGTGGCTACGAACACTTGTGATTTGAAGTGCTATCAGTGTCAAATGAAACGCAAACAGCAGCGTGCTCACTGACATACAAGTTGACAGCACTGCGCATACAATTGATATGTGGGGCATAACGTCCCAAAACCACCATATGATTATGAGAGTGGAGGGCTTCGGAAATTTCGACCACCTGGGGTTCTTCAACGTGCACCCAAATTTGAGCACATGAGCCTACAACATTTCCGCCTCCATCGGAAATGCAGCCGCCGCGGCCGGGATTCGAACCCGCGACCTGCGGGTCAGCAGCCGAGTACCTTAGCCACTAGACCACCGCGACGGGGTGACTGCACATACGCGCGCCTAGCAATGGTGGTCTCTGGATGGCTCGCACAATGCCAGTGCGAATGCTGGACGCCGTTCGGTCTTCATTAGACGCTGATAGCATGCGAGTATTATAGCACTTCGACACTGTACGACGTGAACAAAGGCAGCCGTGAGCTGTAGTGTCTGTCGAGTGACGAGTTGCATTGCAGTATTGTCTAAACACGGTCAGAACTCGATTAATCAATGAAGGGTATACATACTGGGAATATGTAATACGTCGCTATTCATTCGTAGGGATGTTGAACACTGATCTTTCCATTAATACGTTTCCTTATCCCAATCAAGTGGACTGACGAACGAGCGTACAGCGCTCGATGACACTCGCTGAGCTCGGTGCTCTGCGGTGCGGCAGTGACGCACAAATATTTCAGTCCAGTCAGCGACTGAGAAAGTAGTTTTACTGACGTCTTACGAGTTATCGTTGACGTAGTACAAAAGAGGTGAAGCAACATCATTAACAGCATAGGCAGTGCTGCTAACCTCACGACGACGGCCAACGGTTAAGAACGACACTGGCGAAGCCTTTACACAACCTGTTCTGAAGTAGCATCGTTTTGCTAGTAATTTTGCTCATTTCATTCACACAGGAGCGCAATCACTAGGCGTAACATCTTACGCATTAGTATTTGGCTCGTTTTTTTTTTTTGCATTGTCGTTAGAGCCATCAAACTACATCAAATTTGTTCATAACAGAGCTTCTCGGGGAGGCGCAGAATGTTCCATATTAAAATTCAACTAAGTAAAGCTTGCTTGGGGTTACGAATCCTTACAATTTATTGCACTGCACGAGAATAAAGTAACACAAAAATAAAACGAACGCGACGCCGTCTTAGCAATCGTGTTCTTGTTCTGTAACAGAGCGCATGTATGCGCGCCAACGAGCTTACGGCACAAGCTCCGCATGCTACAGCTCATATTTATTAGATATCAGAAGGATTTTTGCCTATACGCATTGATAAACGCTAGGTCGTTAATCTCGCCAAACAGCTTTTTCAAAAGCTTCTTCTATTCGATCTGAACGTCAACGAAAGATTTCATCCCTATATCGATTAGACGTGTAAACATTCTTTCCTTCACTATCGGCCACTTCACGTTGAATCCAAAAGGGTACATGGCAGTGTTGCGGCATCTTGGTCACTATAAATTAAATAAAGAAGTACACGCAATAGACGGCTACCGAATTCACGGTGGAGTACAAAAAGTGAAACGCCAGGCCTGCGCGGAAGGAGCAGCACAGTCACAGCAAAAGCTAGAAGAGCGGCCTTTCAGAGCCTTTTCTAAACACTCGTTGAGTAACTGCTGCAAGCACACTTGCCTAATACCCCGCTACGGTAATAATTTTCAAAAATTGGGGTAATAGGCCGGCATTCGCTATGATAATTTTCGTCATTCTGCTTAGAAGCGTGTATCCGCTAAACACCACTTGCAAGGAATTTTGTGCCAGATGTTCATGCAGTGACTGACGATGAGGAATTATGCCCGAAGTGGGTATCCACCACAGTTAATAGGTGAACAAGATCAAGCTTTTGTACTGGGTTGGAGCATTGGACGACCCACCCGTTACGCTATTCGCATTAAGCGACGACTGCTTGTTCTTTCGATGTTAAATGCAAAGCATTTCTTAGCGAACTTCGCCGACTTTGAGCGTATCTATCTATCTATCTATCTATCTATCTATCTATCTATCTATCTATCTATCTATCTATCTATCTATCTATCTAGCCGCTCACGTTTGGGTGCTCTTGTGGTCACCCGCTTAACTTGGCGTGAACCAAAATTATGATGGAAGGGTTAGATGGTTTGATTAATATGACGCGCTGGTGAAGACATGAATAATTTCACAATCCCGTCGCGTGCGTCTTCAAACACTTCCAGCCAGGCAGTGGCACATACTCAGGGGCTTGTATGTGCCGTTGGTAAGCGGGCATGGGCCACAGGTGATTCACACTGAGTGCCCAGGAACGACGAGAATACACATGGGCAATTTTAATGCGTGAGCGTTAAGCAATACCCGACATCAGCAGCGTCGACCCAACGAAGGCATAGAATAAATGTCTGTGTTAACCTGACATAGGCAGTGTTGGCCACCCGACGAATGCAAATAATAAATTTCAGCGCCCCAGCAGGAATCGAACCCAAACATTGTGCGTGGCAGTGAAGCAATCTACCACAGAGCTACGGCAGGTCTCGGAACTACTTTTCAAATATACACTAATCTTCGTGAAATGCCAATAGTAGTTGCAGTGCTGCCCAACCAATTTTATAAACCTTACATATGTACTTCTTTCGTACAGCTGTCACGTCGAGCTTACGTCATTAGTGGTGAGGGGCCATGCGCTGAAATTGATTTAAGTAGCAGTGTCAAGGGCCAGCATCTTCGAGAGCACCAGCGCTTCATATCAGCTTCTGGTGTTGCTCAAACACAATTCCATGTTATCGTTGTGCTAGCGGAAAACTAGTTATATAAACATCTGCCACTCTTCAACATATGTCTTTGCATGCAACATTTGCACATATAGATATTTAGCGTCATTTCATGACGTGTCTCTCAATAAAAAAAATGCAACACGGTCACCTTCCCTCCGCGTGCTTCGCATAAAGTTGATTCTCAAGTACGTGGGATCTGCCGATTTTTTTTTTAGTTTCGTGCGATGTGTTTACGAACACCGGCGGCTGCGGACAACTACGGCGGCGCGTGACCCGAGTTGTGTTCTCATAACAGCTTTCGCTGTAAAACATGCGCTCTGTGAGTCCGCGCATATGTGCACGGTGTCGTCCGCTACACCTAACATAACTTATATGGCGCCAGCGATTGCTACGTAGCCCACGAGATGGCGTGGCTAGTTTCGCATGGGGCTATCACTGATATCACGGGCTATCAACTGATTTCACTTATTTCATTTCGTTTTGCGTGTCTTGAATTGCGCAAGTGGAGATTATAGCGCACGGCCCGAAAGCGCAAAATTCTGATAAGCTTAACGCTTAGAGCTGACATTGCTGCGTGTTATGAAGAAATAAGTGACGAGGAAGAGACAGCACGTGCAAGAAGGCTATTGAAGGCGAGGAGGATGGCACTCCGTCGTGTTTGAAGTCGGAGCAGTTTAGGGGCGTTTAAGTCTTCTCACTGAGCAGCATAACAGGTTTTGTACTGCGACGCTTGCCTACTGTCTTCCGAGCACGCCATGGGCGACAGAATAGGCTTTGGAACGGGACAACTGGACTTCGAAGAACTCAACCGAAGTTCTTCAGGAGTGAACACGAGTGGTCCTTGCAGCGCTACAGGCGTTGCTGGCGATGATGGTGGCAGCATTTTTACGCCCACCTGCGACATATTCGATCAATTGCCCCGCTGGAACTACCTCCTATGGCACGTCGGCTTGCAGTTGCGAGAGCTCCAACGTCCCGGAAGGCTGTCCCTGGTACGGGTCCTCTACAAGGGTGCTGGAGGCCGCATGCTGCAAGCGCGCAGCCGTCACGCCCGCTTTCTCGTCTACGTTCTGCTGGTGCATCACCGATGCGTCGAGAGTCTACATCTGGACGACACTCTCTTCGAAGGCAGTGGGCTTGGCGAGTACCGCGAACGCATCGTCTCGCCGCTGCGGAAAAATGCTAGCTTACGGACGTTGATTCTCGGTAGCATCTTCTGCGAGTACAAGTGAGTGTGATTTCATACAAAACTTAGTAGAATTCAACGTGCTGTCGCGTGGACAGGTCACAGCTTCTATGTTACGGCACGTGTACCCCTCCGCTGTCTGTGTGTAATTTTTGTTGTTGAACAGAATGCCGCGGGATCGAATCCCGGGTGCAGCGGCCAGATTTTCTATATATAGAAGCGTGATGCAAGATGCCCGTTAAAGAATGGCAAGTTCACGGTAGAAATAATGTGCTCTTTCACTACGACATTCCTCATAACAGTATCCCGTGGTTTTTAGACGGAATAGCCCAACAGTTATTCGTCACCAGCTGTACGCATACAGTTATATCGGCACCGACGTCAAATGAAACGCGAAGAGTGAAGCACATGGCCCAAGCATTAGCAAAGCTATACTGTGGACCATCCAGCCATCAACATACTGACGGGCATGCGCATCCGATTTGGCAGCACTGCAATTCCTCTACAGTGCACTCATTTGCGTGTTCTTGTTTTGATAGGCTCATACAGTTATGCTTGCCGGCGAAGGCTTTCCGTGCGAATTTCGTCGCTTCATTTTTTTGCTGTCTCTTTGTCTTTTTTATTTGTTTAGAATATCGTAACTAGAACAGATGCTGCGGTGTCAGGCTGTAGGAGGACGGTGCGATGCACCTGTCAGTGGTGATGACTAAACTTTTCTCACTGCGTCTTTGATAACGTTTGCTCCACGCCCTCCGCTGGTCACGTTTCATATGACACCTATAGTGCGTACCATAGGTCAGCGAAACTTGCGGAGCTCACTCACTCATTCATTAAATACGTCTTGTACTTTGGACTCACTCATACTCACGAAAATTTTCAACCACATTTACTCGCACTCAAACCCACCAGAACAATCCTCACCCGGACCCTCTGACTCATGGCTTGATCTTAGTCTGAAACAGTGCAGTGAGTCAACACATCAGTTAGCTTAGAAACAGTTTTTCCGACTACGTCTGTGTTGCATCGTACATAATGAAAGTCACAGCATAAGCGGAGACATATGGTTTATTCCATATTCTTCCTTCCTGTGGCGGCCGCTGAGAGCGTGCCAGCGTACAGCGCTGTAGTCGGTAGCGACGCCTTATATCACATATCCCCTCTTGCAAAAATTAAAAAAACACACGCAAGGACTCTTTTTGTTTACTTCCTTATGAAGTGCTTTTATTTCTTCAAAGTCTTCTTTTTACGTTTGCTTCTTACAAGCGCATTAAATCCTTCGAGTCTGGTTGAAGCTTGCGTGCCCTCTGGTGCAGATGATCCAGGATTTGCACTTTCTTGGCCATCCTCTCTTGATGTGTCAGGTTGTGGCGCAGTAGATGACTGATTAGATGCAGGTGACCAGTTCATGTGAGCAGAGTTTTCAGGTTGTGGTGTACTGGATGACGGATTAGATGAAGGTGACAATTTTAAAATGACAGAGATGTCTGATTTTATTTCGTTGACTGCTGCGGGGTGAACTGCGGCTAACTTGGATGTGTTCCACACACGCCCATCGTCAAAGAGGTACGAAGCCGGTCCACGTTCTCAAATGATCTTCTTGGGCGCGGAGTATTGTGGATACAGCTTGCTGTGAACTGCAGGTGCATGTAATTACCAACGACGAAACTGGGTTCCTTAGCTCCACGTTTTTCATCGATGTAGCTCTTCGAGATCTTTTGCGTGTTTTTTACGTGCTCTCGCAACAGCTCAATCGCCCTTGACGGGTCCGTGCTGAAGCCTCTGTCAGGCAAACCCTCCATTTCACGTCTGGCGCGAGGTTGGAAAACTGCGTGTGCTGCACCAATAGTCGCGTGAGGTGTGCAGCGACATACTTGCAGGTAATCAAGCATGGCTGTTCGTATATCACGACGTGCATGCAGAGCTAGTTTAATATGACTTCAGCACGCTATTGAATCTTCCTATACCAAGCCGTTAGCTTGTGGGTAATACACAGATGAGTTGTAGTGCGTTATTCCGCGCTCTGGGAGACATTCATCAAATATTGCTGAAGAAAACTGTGGTCCATGATCGGATGCAATACCACGTGGGATTCCTTCTCGCGCAAAAAGTTGTAAAAACTTCTCCACTGTAGACGTGGTCGCATTTCACATTTGCTATAATAGTCAATAACAGTAATTGCAAAACGGTAGTCGGCCGAAGCTTGCGTTCAAGGTCCCACAATGTCCGTAGCAAGTTTTTCCCACGCCGCGTCAGAAAGAGGAACAGGTTGCAGTGGCGTTGCAAAAAAAAAAGTGCGGACTTGTCACAAAACTAGCATATCACGCATGTGCGCCCCAGTTCTTCAATGCGGCTATCCATGCACGACCACCAATAAGACTCTATCAGGCGAGCTTTGGTATGAATAATGCCTGGATGTGACTCGTGGGCCAGATCCGTAAGACAGCGTGTCAAAGTCGCCGGCGCGACAATCCTGTTGTCTTTTCGGAACCCCGCAATTTGGCCTGAAAGAATGCGGGTCAGTCTTGTTGACAAAAAGCCCGGATGCCAGATGAAGCACACCAGACCTTGTTTGAAACGCACGACGGGTGTCGTATATGAAATATTGCCCTCAAGTGGGAAGACGTATGTGGGCCAAGCTGCACGCTGTGTCAACGATCAAGCTTAGGAGCATGAATCATCTTTAATGAATAAAGGAAACGCGCACAGACCTGTGCTATGTATAATCTGAAGATGAGCCTTGGCTTCGTGAGATAAAGATAATAGGCAGAAGCAATGACACATGCATTAGCGCGAGAGTTACTGGAGGCGTTTCACATTAGGATATACATGGGTTGCATTATATAATGACACGTCTGTTTCAGTTTACCAAAATGAGCAGCAGCTTCTTGACATGAGAGTTACTAGTGTTCGTCGATTTTGATGGACACATGCGCAGAGAGGTGTACCCTGGTTCTTTTTTTTCTGATCCGTGCTTTCCAAGTTTGCGCTACTATGTATCCCATTTTGGAGCAACACAGACGAATCGATTTGAGAGCGCAGCGAGCCTTCACGTATACGTGAACCTTGGCACAACTGCCACACCGACATGCTGCACCGTCGTGGGGCCGCTGGTCCGGCGCTTATAATTTCTTGGGCACCTTGCTGTACAGCTCAGGAAATAGACCTAGCGCTACCTAGCATATCATAGAACCACCTACTGCATGGTGTCCTTGCGGCGTATTCCTTTGAATGTCCCCATAAACAACACTGGATGAATTCGTGCATTATTCATTTTGGACGCGTGGCTTGTTAGTACTTCATTTGTCGCCGCTAAGCCTTTAGTTTCATGCCAAACGTTACGGCAAGACAGATAACGGAGGAATCTAAAATACTGGAACCGATGGGAGATGATTGTTTTCGTTACACATAATGTCGACTTAAGCTAATGCTCTATGAAACCTTGGCTTGTGCTTTTCATTGCAGCAACTTGTAATGAAACTTGTCTTAAAAGAAAGGGCCTTATATATTTGAAACTTTATAGTCGCATCTCTTCATTAACCGGTGATCCCTCCTACGTTGCCCTGATGCAATGCGTTATCTCTCGTCTAGCTAGTACTGTCCCGTGGCACTCAACTTTTTGTAATCCTCTTTGGTGGCACCACAGTTGACATATGCTCGATAAAACCTATACCTCGCGGCAGCCGGGTGGGGTCATCACCCAGTTTTTTTAACCTGTACGCGTGAGCTTTGACCGCAGAGTCGGTAAGCGTCGCGATATGATGGACCAAAGCGGTGGAGTGAGCGTGAATATGCGCAGGTGCCCTGTGAGCAGGCCGGTGCAGCTTTCGTTTGCCAGGCCGTTATTCCAAACGGACCTAATCTCACCTGCTATTTTGTTTTTGCGTTCTTGTCTTGTTTTCGGCTTCCAGTAGCGAACATTTTTTCGCCACAGGAAAGTGATGCATGAACCGCAGGATAAAGACTGCTGGCGTACAGTGTCGAATTTTATGAAAGGTAACACGGAGTGCGCGTGGCCTGCGCACTTCGGCGGCTGCTGGCAGCGAGCGCGTCAGCGGGAGCGAGAACAACCACAGTCTTTCTTCGCATCATCTCGCGGTGAGCAAAACAACTATTCGTTCCTCATATAGAACCCGCGGCAGGATTGCGTCCCCCTCCCTCTTCAAGGCGATGGTGCGAGAGCTGGTAATCGCCTTGAAGGAGGAGGGGTTGCAAGCTTGCCATTCCATATCAGCAACGAATGGTTGTTTTGCTCGCCGCGAGATGACGGGAAGAGAGACAGTGGTTGCTCTCGCTCCCGTTTGAACGCGCTGCCAGCAGCCCCCGGAGCGCGCAGGCCACGCGTCGCCGTGTTTCCTAGGACAGCATTCAGAAAAAAAAAGGAAGAGAATTTCGCAGCTAGTTAAAAGCGAGGCGGTGTCCGGTTAACAGAAGCACACTAACAGAAGAGAGCCGCACAGGACTGTTCATCGCGCGCATATTCTCGTTCACTTCGCCATTGTGCATCTTGCGTTTATCTACTCGGCGGTCCATGCTTACGCGTTAAGGTTAAGAAACAATTTATGGCTCTTTTTAGTCTAACCACCTGTCGTAAAATTATAATGAAATGACGCATCAGGCTACGGTGTACTTTAATGCCAAAAGCGACCGACGTCTCCGTGCTCAGCGTGCAGTTGCACTGCACGCTGACCAACTTATTTATCAAGTCTCAGAAAACGGCAGGGCAAAAGAGGTAGGAGGCTGTTGGATATCTGGTAGCCATGGGACTGTACGTCCATGCACACATTTTTCTATATTGTCTGTTTCAAGGCAGCGGAAGATTTCGCGGTTTTCTTGTGAAGAATTAGTTGTGCAGACTGTTTTTACTCTCGGGTAAATTGTCTCAAACGCATTTTGCCCACGTTTCTTTGCACAGGAGCATTCGAGAGGAACTGTTCGGAGCCATAGCCACACTGAAGAACCTGTGCGAGCTGACCATCTTAGGCAGCGCCGCGGCGCCATCGGCCGTTTTAGACGCCGTCTGTGCGCTTCTCGCGCACACCACGTCCCTCGTGACTCTGAAGATACCGAGCCTCGCTTACGACGAAGCAGGCGCTACTCGGCTAGTCGCTGCGCTCCGGGGCAACAAAACCGTCCAGAATGTGTCTCTGCACGGCAGCATCTTGCATTCGTATGCGCAGAATGGGGTTTCCTCGTTCGCCCACTTCATGGCCAACAGTGCGCAACTAACTTCGCTCAGTTTGGAAGGTGTGCAGACGGATCCCGAAAGTACGTTCCAAGACGTGAAGTGGATCGTCGCGCCGTTCCATATTCGCGAAAACCTTCAGAGTCTGTGTCTGACAGGCTTCCTGTTAAACGCTCAATGCGCGTGTCTCTTCGCTGCCCTCGTGTCTGCGAAGAAGGGCTGTCTGAAGAGACTGGACTTAGGCGGCTGCCAGTGGATACCCAAGTCGCGGCGAGAACGGCCTGGTGACGGCGGAGCTACTGACGTCCAAGGTTCGGGTATATCTGTGATCGCTCACCAACGTTGCCATTGGATTGAGTCGTTTGATAAGAGTGCGCGAGTACACCTCTCGTTTTTGGCTCTGGCCGTCCAGGGCCTCGAACCGGAACAGCTGCGGCCTCTATTCGACACCGCCGTTACCGTGAAATCGCTCAAAACCATGTCGCTGAGTGGTGTTCCGCTAGGCAAACTGAAGGCACTTTGCAGAGTCCTCCGGGAAGCTGGAATGACCGGCATAGTTCGCATAGAAGATTCCTACATCGTCGACTCAACTGTGCTGGCTGATCTTCAGGAGTTTCCGGAAGCGTTGTCTAAGGTGGCGATCAGATCTTCTACCGAGCGGACTCCAACGGCGTTTGAAATGGCGGTCCGCCTTGCGTGCTCCTGCTATCTAATCACCGAGCTCAACCTGCGCTTGGCGCAGAGAATTCTTGCGGACGTCCCCACGTTTCGCACCCTGTGCAACTACTTGAGCACCGCTAATTCGCTGAGGTCGCTCTCACTGACAGGTTGTGGCAACCCAGATCTAGGCCGCACTCTTCGGTCGGCAGGTCGCCCTTACAGCCTGCTCCTCCAGATGATCTTCAAGAACACGACTGTCCGTGCTTTGCGGCTGAACAGGTTCCATCTGGGTGAGGAAAACTTGCGTTTATTCGTGGCTGGAGTGGTTGCCAGCAAGAGTTTGTGCGAGCTCGCCTTCGCATCATGGGACCCGGCCGAAAATGTCACGTTTGTTCGGATGCTTGCTTCGAAGTTCCGCGCAAACAAGACCATTACTTTACTTCGTCTTATGGCACCTGCGGACGGTGTAAAAAATGAGTGGTTCGCCATCGAAAACGTCATCGGCCGCAACATAGGACTCCTGACTTGCGCGGCACACTACGTCATGGGAAACGACTACTCGCCGCGTTGCGACGCCGCTCTCGAAGATGTTTCCGGCACTAACGCACTCATGAAGAGAGTCGACGAACTAATGAAGGACGAACCAATAATGGACGAGGAAATGAACTGCAACTAAGCACTTCTGGAGTCTCGATCTGTTCGTGAGACCTTTCGGGGTGGAGTCACAATTTTAGAAAGCTTAGTTAGGACGAAGAGGACAGTGATGTTCTCCGATACATTTCATAGACACATATTGTTATCAGTTCCCACTTTGCTGTGTGGTCAATCTGTCTACGGACAATGTTATTGACAATGTTTTTAGCTGTCTGTTGTGTGCACTGTTCTAGTGATTGAGAGAAGTAGCAATGACGTGCGGAGATTTGGGGATTGTAAAGCGGTTTTGTTGCGAATCTTGCCACGAATTTTTCGCTAGTATGCAATTTTATTTGCGTAGACATCTGATTTTATTAAAACTTCGGTTCATGTACATTACCATTACGGCTTCACATTGTTCTTGGACGTGAAACATTTTATATTTGACGAGGTCTCGGATCTTCATAAAATCTTCGAAATAAATTACGTGCTCCAGTTGACTTGCCTCTGAGACATCGTTTTTGGTCTGTCCGGTAGACCCACCATGGTGTTCTACCGGCTAAGGCACTTGGCTGCTGACCAGCAGGTGACGGGATCGAATCCCAGCTTCGGCGACTGCGTTTTCTACGATCACGAAAATGCTGTAGGCTGGTGTGCTCAGTATTGGGGTGCACGTTAAATAGCCTCAGGTGGTCGAAACTTCTAGAGCCCCTCCACTGCGGCGTCTCTCATAATAATAATGGTGGTTTTGGGACGATTTACTCTAGATATTATTAGTCTGTCTTGTAATTTCAGCATCGCAAAGGCGTAGTGTATTATCAGATAGCGTGTAACATCGCTGCCGTGATGTCACGTGGTTCCAGCAATGGAGAATAAAAAAAATAAACACGCAATGGTCCTTCGAGGTTCTGATAGCGCCCTAGCTTACTTAGCCTACAGCATCGATTATTTGAATACGGCTATTTAAAATGGTGCTGAATATACATGAATAGTATCGAAGTTTAGGGACCCCCGCCGTGGTGGTCTAGCGGCTAAGGTACTCGGCTACTGACTCGCAGGTCGCGGGATCGAATGCCGGCTGTGGCTGTTGCATTTCCGATGGAAGCGGAAATGTTGTAGGCCCACGCGCTTATATTTGGGTGCACGTTAAAGAACTCCAGGTGGTCGAAATTTCCGGAGCCCTCCACTACGGTGTCTTTCATAATCATATGGTGGTTTTGGGGCGTAAAACTCCACATATCAATCAAGTTTAGGGAGATTATTCTGAAGCAAATGAAATCATTTCCGAGCTAATCGAGGTACAAAGCGCACGACAGCCACTTTGTATATAGATTCGAGCTGGACGGTAATCGCTAGGGGGCGCGGCGATGTTTTTCGGGAGGGCGCATGCGCAGTTCACACCCGCTATGGTGCTACAAACAAGAATCCTGTTTAAAAAAAACCTGACAGGCTTAAACATCGTAGTTTCTCCTTAGTGAAAGCTAGATGACCTGTAGAATAAAGAGGGCACGGCACGCATTCGACGAACAACATGCCTAAAACTTTGCTTGCACCTATGCAGGTTATGCTGTGTCTTTCTGCCTTCACATTGCCGTACCGCGTCGGAACTGCTATCGTTCTACCGGACGGACAGCGAGACGAGACTGGGATTTATCTACCGGCGAATACGCAGTCACGGTGCATTACGTCATCGGCGGCGGATCTACTAAAGGACAAGCACGACCGCGGATTCTTCAGGGGGCACGGCACGCATTCGACGAACAACATGCCTAAGACTTTGCTTGCACCTATGCAGGGTGGTTACTTTACGAATGTTGTTTGTTATAGAAGTGACGATCGATTTTTGTTACTAGTGCCGTGCCCTGGCAGATGTTTCAGTATTCTTTGTCATTGCTGTACAACGATTTCAATCCTGCAGTCGGGCGATGTGGAGGAAAACCCTAGGAACACTAATACTCAGATGCTACAAGCTATTCTAGATAACCAAAGGGCCTCGGACCGTAAAATAGACGCACTAAAGGAAGAAATCAGTGTATTGAATGCTAAAACTGAAAAATTAAGTGGCTATCTTACGGTAATACAGGAAATGAATAAACAAATTGAGATCCTAGAGCATATCGTGCAGGAACAAGCTGCTAAACTTGCAGATTATGAAAACCGCAGTTGACTCAGTAATCTTTCGGTTTTTGGTGTTCCCGAAAGCAAGGGAGCTTCAGCTGTTGATTTGAAGAGAGTCGTGGTCGATGCGATCTTTAAAGAAACCCTTGGTATATAAATTCAAACGATTGAAAGAATCCATCGACTTGGTAAGGAAAAACCTGGGAAAGATAGGCCCATAATCATGAAGTCTTATGTTAACCGTGAGAAAGAAAGTGTTATAAAAAACTGCAAGAAACTTAGGGGGACCAAGATAACCATAAGCAACGACTACGCCCGAGACACGGTTGAAATAACTGAAACGTGGCTACACAGTTGTGTCCCTGATAACTGCATTGTGCCAGAAGGCTACAAAATCTTTAGATCTGATAGAGACTCGCGAGGGGGCGGGATCGCTATCATAGTAAAAAACTGTTGTGGCCGCGCATGTTCGAAGCAATGTACCAGAAACGGTGTGGTGTAAAAGAAGGATTTTTAACACAGTATAGCTTCTTGGTGTCGTGTATAGACCACCCGCAACAGCAACAGACTATCTTGATAAACTGAATAACTTCCTTTGTGCCCATGTAAATGGGAACACCACGCTAATTCTTACTGGAGACTAATCTGCCTCACATTGACTGGGACGTTTTTTTGCCCGGACACGTCGAGATTGGTAGCGGCGAAAAGATGTTGGAAATTATGTTCGCTCATAACTTAACCCAAATATTGCGCGAATATACACGGATGACATCTTCGTCTCAGTCAGTGTTAGACCTGGTGTCCCTTTCAAAGAAATTGTGCAATTATAATATCTGTGTTGATGAGGGAATTTCTGATCATAGATTGGTCTCTGTTACTATTCCACTGAGTGTTTCACGAGCTAGAACCTATAAGACCGTGCAAGTAAAAGATTACGCAAACGCAGATTATACTTCAATTCTTGACATGCTGGGGGATTCATTTGGTCATTTTGAGCACGCATCCGAGCGCCAAACAGATGATGAATTGTGGCAACGTTTTAAAGATATAATAAATATTGCATAGACAAATTCGTTCCTAGTAGAGTAAAACAGACTAAAAAGCGCAATCCGAGGATAACAGGAGATAATATTCACAAAAACGGAAAGTTAAAAAGGCTGCGGAGGAAAAGAAACCATGGCTCTGAAGATATAGCACGTGTACGAAAATAATTGAAGAAATGCTTGATGGAATCTAAGCGCGCTTTTTCGGTCAAAAGTTGAGTTCTTTTGTTAAACATTCACCTCACAAGTTCTGGCTTTATATGTCCGATCGGCTCGATAAAATTGACCAGCTGAAACGTGGAAATGAAATCGTGACGAAGAATGTTGATATTGCAGATAGTCTTAACATTTTTTTCAGTCAGTTTTTACAAGGCGCAGATGCGACACTGAAACAGAGGATGGAATATGCCACTTATCTGAGCCGATGGATGAGATTACTATCAGTCGAGATCGAGTATTAAATAGTCTATTGTCTCTTGATTCCAAAAAAAGCATGTGGGCCGGATAAAATACCCAACCCTTTTTTGCAGCGTTATGTGGAGTGGATATCTTACTACTTAGAAGTTATTTTTCAAAAATCTATTTGTACTAGTTCAGTGCCATCGGACTGGCGCACAGCTGTAGTTGTCCCTGTGTTTAGGAGGGGTAATCGGTTGTCCACCAATAATTACCGTCCCGTATCGCTCACATCTATCTGCTGCAAAATATTGGAACATGTCTTTTTCAAGCATGTCATCACATTCCTAGAATATAAAAATTACTTTTATCCTTATCAGCATAGCTTTAAGAGTAAAGTTTCGAATACAACACAGCTTATCGAAACTATTCATGACTTTGCGACAGCTTTAGATATCAATGAACAAATTGATGTCATCTGCATAGATTTCGCTAAGGCCTTCGATAAGGTACCTCACGACAGATTACTGTATAAGCTTCACTGTGCTGGACTAAGTCAACTTTTACTTAGTTAGTTTAAAGCCTACCTAAATGACAGGAAGCAATTCGTGAAAATTGATAACTCTATGTCTAGCTCACTAGAAGTGTTTTCTGGGGTTCCACAAGGCTCGGTTCTTGGGCCCTTATGGTTTCTGATATATGTCAATGATATCGCAGATATAGCAAAATACCACGTTAAACTCGAGCTGTTTGCTGATGATTTTTTAATTTACGCACGAGAGACTGGTAGGAAGGACCAATTGAACATTGCCGAGTGTCTACAAGAATTACACTCATGGTGTGAAGCTTCGGGAATGGAAATCAATTATTCGAAATCTACCGTCACCCACATTTCTAGGAAAAAAACGATAATTCCATTTGAATACTGTATCGGGAATCACACCTTGTTGACAGTTAATGCGTTTAAGTACCTAGGTCTTACAATAACGCATAACCTAAAGTGGCACACACATATTGATCATGTTTGCTCTAGGGCCTCACAAAAATTGTACATATTAAGAAAAAAACTGCAGGGTGCTAGTATGGACGTAAAACTTCTTGCTTTTAAAACTTTCATACGGCCGATACTGGAATATGCCAGTATTGTCTGGAGTCCCCACCAAAAAGTGCTTGTAAATAAACTTGAACGCATACAACGGCTTGCAGCTCACTTCATATGCTCGAGATATAAACAGAACGACTCAGTCACAGAAATGCTACAACTATGTGATCTGGAGATGCTCCGCAAGCGCGGACGCAAAAATAGATTAAAGTTTCTTTTTAATTAATAGAAGGTGAGTTTAAAATTAACAGAAATGACTGCATAGAACAACCTGGGAAACGAAGCGTGAGGGCAAACCATACACAAGTACTGCACCCTTATTTTGCACGAACGAAGGCGTACCGTCATACTTTCTTCCCCGATGTCATTGAAGATTGGAATGGGTTACCGAGTAACATAGTGAATGCGAGGGATGTTAATAAATTTGTGCATTTACTTGATTTACATTAGTGTGATTTATTGTAAATATCATTGAGATTGTTATTCGTTGCCTTGTGAATCAGGGTGTGTGTTTTTCGTTTTTCGTTTGGAATGCAGAGCTTTCATGGATTCGTATATATGTATATCTGGTTTATCATTGGGAGATGTATAGTTATATCCCCAATTTGTTTGTACAGTGTGTCGTACCTTTTCTGTAATGACCCTCAATAGAGGGTTGAAAGTATCTCTAAATAAATAAATAAAATAAAAGAACAGCAAAAAAAACTTAACAAGGGATAAGTGAATTCATAAATAATCGTCCTTCTGTTCTGTGGACCGCGCTGTTTTACGTTTTTTTTTTACTGACGTGCATCAAATAGCCCAAACTTAATGCACTGTGGTGTCTAAGATTAGCCGGCACGCATCTTTTTGAGAGCACGTGAGGTGACCTTGAAAAGTTTCACGGGTCGTTCGTGTGGTCGGAAATGCTTCCGTTTTCGCACTGCGATCATGCACTGATCGACCCTGACAATTGTCGATAACTTCGGTTGGTTCTTTCGGCGTAGAACAATCATTTCTTTATTGTGGGCTTGTTAATTAGAGAGAGAGAAGCAATGTAGGAAAGGTATATAGGGAGGTTAACTAGACTACGCATCCAGTTTGCTACCCTACACATGGGGAGGGGGAGAGGAAAGTAAAAGAGAGAGAGAAAGATAGACACATGTCACATCACACACACAATGCCGAGTTTCACAGGCGGTCCCTCAATGAAGTTGCTGACAAGTATCTCAGGAGGGCTCGTGTGGCTTTCTGTGCTGATGTGCTGCGCGACCAGGCTCCCAAGATATTTGCTTCATTAAATGGCCGGCCATCGAGTCTATTTAAGGCACACTGGAGAGTCCGACGATCTTCATCAAATTGGGCACAGTGGCACAAGAGATGTTCAATAGTCTCTTTACAGTTGCAGCTTTCACACATGGGTGAATCCGCCATGCCAATGCGATGGCTGAATGACTTAGTAAACGCTACACCAGTCCACAGCCGGCACAGCATTGTAGCGCCACGTCGAGAAATCTTGGATGGAAGTTGTTTCTGGAGTAATGACTTGAGATTCTTAGGGCGATGACTGGAGTTAAATGGAAAATTCCAGTGCGCAAGCGTGGCATTATGCGCGATGTGACGAAGTTCTCTAGCTGCGTCTACTCTTGACAAGGGTATTAACAGTGTGGGCGCTCCATCGTGGGCACATCGGGCAGCGTCGTCGGCGAGGTGGTTACCACTGATGCCACAGTGGCCCGGCAACCATTGTAAAACAATGTCATGTCCTTGATCAGCAGCGCGATGACAAATTTCATTAATACGTTACACCTTCTGGTGGTAGTTTTCACGTCGTAGACTTCGCACGCATTGAAGGGCTGCCTTGGAGTCGCAGAAAATGGCCCATCTACTAGGGGATTCTTGCGTAACAAACTCCACAGCGGCTCGAAGAGCGGTGAGCTCGGATCCCGTAGATGTCGTGACGTGTGATGTCTTGAATTTGACGGTGATTAATCGAGATAGTATGACAAAGGCACCTGTCGAACTTTCCGAGACCGAACCGTCCGTGTAAACATAAATTCGGTTAGCATACGACAAATGCAAAAGGTCCAGTGAGATCTGCTTGAGGGCTGCAGATGACAGGCTTGCCTTTTTAGATATCCCCGGCACTTCAAGGTGCACAGTCGGTCTTTTTATGTACCACTCTGGAGATGGTGGTATGGTTGCGGGCGAGAATCTCCATGAGATGGAATTCTGGAGAGCCGCAACAACTTTGGAAAACGCTGCCTTTGATCTTTCTAGTGGCAAGCTAGCAAGGTGGTTGTTAGGCACTCTGGATATGTGACGGATATGTCCGGAGTGTGTCGACAGTTATATATGTCGTGATCCGATGGTCTTTAGCAATACCAATTGTTGCTAACGTATTAGCACACCGAGGTAGCCCCAAGAATGTGCGGAGGACTTGGCCTTGAATGCTTCGCAGGACCCTGATGTTAGTTTTTCCGGCGTTGGAAAGCACGGGCGTGCTATACCGCAAATATCCCAAGAGGAGCGCTCTGTACAGCTGAAGCATAGATGACACTGATGTGCCCCACACTTTACCAGTGAGAAATCTCATCACGTGTGTGATAGAGCTGAGCCTCTTCTTCAAGTGCGAGATGTGAGCACTCCACGAGAGATCTCTGTCGATAATGACGCCCAGAAATCGGTGACGTCTCATATACGAAAGGTTCACTTTGTCGATAGAAACAGGATAACAGATCATGGGCTTGGGGGTAAAAGGGACTAAGGCGCACTTCTCGGTGGAAATTGTGAGGCCTCGAGCATGGGGGTCATCATCGACGCTATTCTCGCTGCTTTCTGGAGCCGTGCGCGTACCTGGAGTCGTGTCACTGCTGAAGCCCAGATACATATATCATCAGCGTATGTAGAGATATTGACTGATCGAGGTAGATTTTGTACATGGCCAATGATCGTAAGGTTAAAAGGCGTAGGGCTGAAAACCCCGCCTTGTGAAACGCCACGAGCGGTGTAATGATCAACGGTGCGGCCTTCCGCAGTGAGCACGAAGAAGGATCTCCTCTGTAGGTAGCTCCGAATCCATCGAAACATTTCTCAACCGATTCCAATGTTCGCCAAGGCATCTAGGATGGCATCGTGCGTTACGTTGTCGTATGCACCTTTCACATTGAGGAACATTGCATAAGAGATGCGCTTGAGGTATTTCTGTTGTTGCACAGAGGTTACGAGGTCGATGACATTATGAATAGATGAGCGGCCTCTTCGAAAACCAGCCATGGCCTCTGGGTATATATTGTTACGGGGAAGATTTATTCACCGAGAGCTGGTCTTGCTAACGGCTTAGAGAGCGCACAGTCAAGCAGGCCAACGGGAGAAGCTCGAGAGTCCAACCCACAACAACCACGTTGTCGTCTTCTTCATTTGGGTGCCAATTCAGCTGTGTCGGGACGACAGTTCCATACACGTATCATCACCCCGGCCCGTAAGGCACCGTCTCGGTGCCTGTTAAATGAGCGAGTCGGCATTGTAGGGCTTGAGACGAGAAACGTGGACTACTTCCGTTCTGGGTGCAGCAGCTGATGAGTTTGTGGTAGCGGCAATCTCGTAGGTCACAGGTGTGACTTGACGAATGACTCGGTAGGGCCCAGCGTATCGCGATAGTGGTTTCTCGCAGAGGCCAACACGTCGAGATGGGAGCCACAGGAGAACAAGAGATCCCGCAGAAAAAACGGCATCTCTATGTCGACGGTCATAAAGAGACTTCTGTGCTGTCTGCGACGACGATAACCGAGCGCGCGCTACCGCGCGTGCCGTCAGGGCCCTGGTGATCGCATCCTGAGCGTATGAAGTGGAGGATGGGTGGTCTGATGAAAGCAGTGTATCGAAGGGCACTAAGGGATGACGTCCGAAGAGTAGATAAAAAGGGGAGTAGCCCGATGTTTCATGACGCGACGAGTTATAGGCGAAGGTTACAAACGGAAGAGCTATGTCCCAATCAGTGTAGTGGTAGATACGTACATGGCAAGCATGTCTGTCAATGTGTGGTTTAGGCGCTCCGTAAGGCCGTTAGTCTGAGGGTGGTAAGATGTAGTGAAGTTGTGATGGGTAGCACAAGATCGGAGTAGATCATCAACCACACGAGATAGAAAGTAGCGACCACGGTCTGTGAGCAGGTGAGACGGAGCGCCATGCTGGAGAATAATGTCGTACAGCAGGAAGTTGGCAACGTCGGTTGCGCAGCTGGTTGGTAGCGCACGAGTGATAGCATAACGAGTGGCATAGTCTGTGGCCACTGCAATCTATTTATTTCCAGTTGTAGAAGTAGGAAATGGACCTAGCAAGTCCAACCCCACTCGATAAAATGGTTCGGCTGGAACCTAAATAGGTTGAAGAAGACCGGCAGGGGGAGTCGTAGGCTTCTTTCGGCGCTGGCAGAGGTCGCATGATGCGACGTAACGGCGAACAGAGTGGTAGAGGCCTTTCCAGAATACTCGTCGTCGAATGTGTTCGTAAGTTCTGGAGACTCCTAGATGTCCAGAAGTTGGAGCGTCGTGGAATTGTCGCAGAACATCCTTTCTCAGGTGATGCGGTACGACGAGTAAAAGTTCCGCGCCGTCGTGGTGTAAGTTGCGGCAGTACAAAACCTTGTCTTGAAGTAGGTATCGGCTAAGAGAAGGGTCAGCATAACGCGATTGAAGGCGGTCAATGATGGTGAGCAGCGATGGATCTCGGCGCTGTTCGTCGGCCAAGTTCACAAAGCCAGTGATGGCTAAAACGCAGGAATCGGATTCCAAATCAGTGGAGCTAGGTGGATCAACGGGGTGCCGGGATAAGCAGCCAGCATCGCTGTGCAGGTTTCCAGATTTGTAAACAACTGAGAACGTGTACTCCTGTAATCGAAGTGCCCATCGGCCGAGTCTTCCTGTAGGGTCCTTAAGCGTCGACAACCAGCAAAGCGCATGATGGTCCGTGATGACTGCGAACGGACGTCCGTATAAGTACAGACGGAATTTCGCAATAGCCCAAACGAGGGCTAAGCATTCCCGCTCAGTGATGGAATAATTTTTTTCGGCTTGCGACAAAAGGCGGCTAGCGTAGGCTATCACATGGTTGGCGCCATTCTGTATCTGAGCGAGTACAGCACCAATGCCATGGCCGCTTGCATCGGTGCGAAGCTCCGTTCGAGCCGCTGGATCAAAATGAGCCAACACAGGTGGTGATGTGAGGGCGGTAATTAGCGATGCGAAGGAATGTTTTTGGTTCCTTCCCCAAGAAAAGGCCACATTCTTTTTAAGGAGATCCGTGAGGGGCCTGGCAATATCCGCGAAGTTGAAGACAAAGCGGCGGAAGTATGAGCAGAGCCCAATAAAACTGTGAACTTCTTGGGTGGAACGTGGAACCGGGAATTCTCGGACTGCACGGACTTTGTCAGGGTCAGGTTGAACACCAGCGGCGTCAACAAGGTGGCCGAGTAGTTTAATCTGCCGGCGTACAAATGAGCATTTAAACGAATTCATTTGGAGACCAGCGCAACAAAAAACGTCAAAAATTGCCGAGATACGAGACAGGTGGCTTTCGAAGGAGGGAGAGAAAATGATTACATCATCCAGATAGCAAAGGAAGGTCGATCATTCGAAACAGCGAAGAAGAGAGTCCATCATACGTTCAAAAGTAGCCGGGGCGTTGCACAACCCAAAAGGCATGACCTTGAATTGGTAAAAGCTGTCGGGTGTGATGAATGCTGTCTTCTCGCGGTCGCGGTCGTCGACCGAAATTTGCCAGTATCCGCATCGGAGGTCGAGGGAGGAGAAATAGTTGGCGCCGTGGAGGCAGTCGAGCGCATCATCGATTCGGGGTAAAGGATAAACGTCCTTCTTGGTGATCCGATTCAGGTGGCGATAGTCGACGCAAAAGCGCCAGGTGTTGTCCTTCTTTTTAACTAAGACCACAGGGGATGCCCAAGGACTCAATGAAGGCTCAATGACATCTTTACTCAGCATTTTCTCGACCTCCGTCTGTATAACTTGGCGCTCAGCATGTGACACGCGATAAGGGCGTTTGGGGAGTGAACTGGCGTCGCCGGTGTCGATGCGGTGGGTTACGGCACTTGTGCGGCCCAGGGGACGGTCGTCGACGTCAAGGATATCCAGGTAAGAAAATAGAACACCCCGGAGCGCTGCAACTTGGGAAGGTAAGAGGTCACTGGATATCATTTTGTCGAGGAACGTCTCATATTGCGACGTGATGACAGGTTTCACCATGGTGTTAGGGTCAGGGGTAAAAGAACAAATTGAACATTCAACAAGGATGGAAAGATCGGCTAAAGTGATGTCTTGGGGAAGAACTTGGGTCGACGTAGAGAAATTCAGAACTGGAAGTAGCACCGTGTTATTAGCAACAACCACTACAGTATGTGGTAGTGCGATGTGTTGCGTAAGGGCCAAATCAATGAGGGGAGCCACCAGATAGTCTCCATCAGGAACGGATTGAAAGGGCGACAGAGGAATGTGCATAGCAGCCTGGGGTGGTAGCCGTAGAGACTCCACCGATCGTAGCCGAGTGCGACTTGGAGGAGTGAAATCGGTGCACAAAGGCAATTCGAGCCATAAGATACCGGTAGAACAATCGATGAGGGCGGAGTGGGCAGTTAAGAAGTCAATTCCAAGGATGACGTCGTGTGGGCAAGCATCAAGGACTGCGAAGAGAACGGAAGTGTGGTGGCCAGCAACAGTAACGCCGGCAGTGCACATACCAAGCACCGATGTTCGACTTCCGTTGGCAACTCGAACAGTAGAGAACATAGCTGGTGTGAGAACCTTTTTCAGGCGAGATCGAAGTGTAGAACTCATAACAGATAGTTGGGCACCAGTGTCAATTAGAGAAGTAACGGCGTGGCCATCAACGAACACCCGAAGTAAATTGCGTCTTGAATTTGTAGCCGGTTGAGGGTTTTCGTTCCAAGTCGTCAACGCAGCGCCACCTCTAGGAGCTGCACTCGTCAGTTTCCCGGGGAATGGCCAGAATAAGCCGGTGACGGAGAGCGGCGGCGTTGAGGGCAGGGTGACGGCTGACCCTGAGGTGACGGCGAGCGGCTAGACCAGTTTCTTTGGGCGACGACGTCAGCGTAGGACGGTTCGGAGCGTGAAGATGAACGGCGAGCTGAAGGGTCCTGAATATGGTCATCCAAAAAACCGAATTGCGAATAGTGCCCACGGTCTTGACGGCGGTCGACATTAGGAAAGCTAGGCTGGAAATACCACCTGTTGCGGCAATGGCGGGAGATGTGCCCAACTCGAGAGCAAGAAAAGCAGATGGGTCGATCATCGTGCGTGCGCCACTCAGATGGATTTCAGTAGCGTGGTGGAAATCGAGGAGTCGCAGCTGCCGCAGCGACAAGTGGAGCAGAGTGGTGGTCAGCGTTGTGGACGGAAGTGCTCATGGGCTGCGGTATAAGTCTGGCGGGCTGGGGAACCTGGACGCCCAGGTTAGCAAACTCCTGACGTACGACGGCTTGAATAAGCGAGACTGTTGCCCAGTTGTCTTGCGCAGGGGGCTGATAGGAAGCGGGTGCCATGGCTTCCAGCTCCTGGCGAACAATCCTTGCGATATTGGCAGGAGGCGCAAGTGAACGGGGCGCTGCAGAACCCTCGCAAGACGAAGTCGCAGCAGTGTTTGGTAGTCTCGTGATGTGGTGGGTTATTCGCCTGCTTTTAGCTTGTTCAAATCGTCGGCATTCAGATATGATGGAGTCGACAGTGGCACAGTTCTTGCACATTAGTATGTTGAAAGCATCATCAGCAATGCCTTTCAACACGTTGCTGATCTTTTCCGCCTCGGACATGTTTTTGTCAGTCTTCCGACACAGTGCCAGTACGTCTTGAATGTGCGTGACGTACGACTCCGTCGATGATTGAACACGCGACGCGAGTTCCTGCCTGGCTGCCATCTGACGAGCAACTGACCGACCGAACAAATCACGAAGCTTTTGCTTGCATGTGTCCCAGCTGGTTAGTTCTTCATGCGTCTCAAACCAGGCGCGTGCCGTACCGCGTTGGTAGAATAGATTATTTGCCAGCACAAGCGTTTCATCCTACCTGTAGTGCTTGCTGACGCGCTCGAATAATGCGAGCCATTCTTCGACGTCCGTGCTGTCCGTCCCGGAAAACGTGCCAAGGTCGAGAAGATGGGAGGGAATCACAGGTGATGGAGCCGGCGTGGATGGCGAGGCCTGAGTTCCGGTTTCAGGCATCGCGGCTGGACAAAGCTGGCGTCCACTGCGGAGTTCCAGAGCCGGGTTGTGTGAAGACCCCGCACCTTCCACCAAAAGATGTTACGGGGAAGATTTATTCACCGAGAGCTGGTCTTGCTAACGGCTTAGAGAGCGCACAGTCAAGCAGGCCAACGAGAGAAGCTCGAGAGTCCAACCCACAACAACCACGTTGTCGTCTTCTTCATTTGGGTGCCAATTCAGCTGTGCCGGGGCGACGAATTCATACACGTATCAATATTATAGCGTTCAAGGTACCACTCGAGGCATGTCAGAACCATTCTTTCCATTATTTTCCCCACGCAGCTGGATAGCGCAATGGGTTGATATGATGCCAGATCAAGCGGCGATTTTCCAGGTTTGAGGAGTGGTACCAAGCGGCTGGATTTCCACCTTTCTGGGACGACGCCATCGTTCCATGACTGGTTGTAGCATTTCAGTAGCTGGTCTCGGCCGCGTCTTCCAAGATGGCATAAAACAGTGTATGTAATACCGTCCGGCTCAGGTGACGATGAACGTCTGCAGGTGGCTAGAGCTGTATCCAGTTCCTTCAGTGAGAAAGGCATATTCAGTTCAGAAACTCGTGCTACGGGAGCATCCCCGAGAACTTCGTCACTCATGGCAACCACATTACCTGCAATCCTCACGCAGAAATCTTCAGCAACGTCAACCTGCAGGCGGCCTTGATGGAGAGCCAATGTGCTGAATGGACAATGTTGTGGAGTCGAGCCAATGCCACGCACCGTCCTCCATATATGGGACATAGGCTTGCGAGGATCAAGTTATTCACAAAATTTCTTTCACCGTCGGTCCTCCAGCTTGTCCATTCGACGTTGGATTTTATTTTGTAGACGTAGAGCTTCTCTGAGGTCATGAATCAAATTAGTGCGCCTGTACCTCCTCTCCGGCCACCTACGAATCGTTCGTAGTCGTTCAAGTTCTATATCAAATTCTGTACGCTTTGATGTGTATTTAAAGGCGCACGTAACCTCTTCCATCACATTTTTCATTACCTCCTCAAGGCCGCACGCGATATCTTCGCATGCCTCTTCCACCTTTGCCATGTACACTGTCCAATTTACTCTTCTGTTAGTTGATGAGGAGGAAGTTGCAAAACCCGTAACCTTCAGATATGTTGGAATATGATCACTGCCGTGAGTCTCAATATCAGTTAACCATCGCACTTGTTGGGTGAATTGCCGTGACACCAATGCAAGATCCAAGCAACTGCTACATCTCGAACCACGCAAATACGTTGGACTGCCGTCATTCATAACGTTAAGTTCGTGGCGTGAGGCGAATTCAGCAAGTTTACGGCCTCTGGAATCAATCTTTGTGCTTCCCCAAAGCAAGTTATGAGCAATAAAATCACCAATAACAATCCAAGGTCCAGGTGTAGTGGTCAAGATGTCATGTAGTCTTTCACCATCGAACTGACCAGATGGTGAGATGTATGCGCCGATAAGTGTGAAGGCTACCTTCTTCTTTGCAACGCGGAGGCATACGTATTGATTTCCGTTATGGGGTTGCACCAAATGTGGAATGTAGGTTAAATCTGTGTGGATATATATAATTACTTTGCCGGGCTCACCACAAGTCGATGAAGTGAAGGCTTCGTAGCCAGAAAGATTTATCGCTTTTGACAAGTTTGGTTCACATATTACTAATATAGGAAATCTGTTGCGGAAAACGTAATGTGGAAAACATGAGGTCCGTGATTTAAGTCCTCTGGCATTCCACTGTAAAACTGTCGCACTACGTACTTCGTCTCGGAATGAAGGCAGTGAAGGAGCCATTTTGTCTATGCGAAGTTGGCAAGCACTGGACTCAGGGCATCCAATACTTGCACTGCGCATCCTGCTGTAGGCATGTTCGTGTTGCCTATAAGCATGTGAATGGCATTGATGAGAGACTTGATCATCGTCAAAATTTCTCGGTCACGCTCTTTCACCTCATCTTGGCGAGACGCAGAAAGTGGTGCTACCGGTGCACGTTCCAGTTTTTCTGCAGGGAAGTGATGGCCATGCTCTTTCCAGAACCTCCTTTGCAGGGGTAGCATTATCAGTGCACGTGTTCTTTCTGTCTGGTGGTGGTGGTGAAGCCGATTCAATGAAAGGAGGCTTTACAGAAGACTTGATACTGTGGACAGGCTTTCTAAAGGAGCGTCGGCGATGAGAACGATGTCGCCTGACGACAGCAACCGCTTCTCGGTGAGTTGAACGGTCCCTCATCATTTTATTCAAAACCGAAATCTCCTGCCTTATTTTCGGACACTCTTTTGATGCGGCGTCGTGGGGTTCTTGGCAATTCGGGCATTTATTGGAATTAGCCTTACGGTTGTCGGCAGAGTGTGGTGCAACACAACGAGAACATGTTGTAGGATTTCCACAAACGGCGCTCACATGACCAAATTTCTGACATTTTCGGCACTGAAGCGGCTTAGGGACAAATGGCCGCACAGTATGTCGGAAATGACCCACCTTAACATGTGTCGGCAGGCAATCACTCTCAAAGTCTATCTTCACACATCTCGACTTTCCCAGACGGCACACCTGTAGTATTTGGGGCCCATCATTAGCAGGCTTAATAAGAATCGGCAGATCTTCGTTCGAGATGGTCACATCGATGTCATATATGACGCCTGTGGTTGCCTGATTTCCTAGCGGAATGATAGTGTGAACATTCATGCCGCCAAGGACGGTAACATTGCTCAGTGAATCTAACGCTGACGCTTGAGCGACGTCCACTGCTACAACATTTTCCCGGGGATTCACTCTGATATCCTTAATACTGTTCGGCACCAGTGCCTCGAGCTCTGAAGATATAGCTTGCCTGTTCAGTAGTCTCATGTTGATGGATGGTTGCGTAGGCAAGAATAGGACGGTGTACCTCGGCGGGCTTTGCGGGGCCCTCCCAGCAGATGCGTCCATGGATGCTTTGAGCATCCTCCGCTTTGCTTTCTGGCTCATGACGGGGACGTATTCGTCGTCGGAGCTGTCGACGCTCTCGGCAGTGTCAATGAGGGTAGCCTCGCTGTCACTGGAAAGGCAGTTTCGCTTCCTTGAGGCTGTCGGCGCTGTCGCCGGCAACTTGGGTGGGTGTGCAGACGAGTCCACTTCCATCGCCGCCGAAAAGGAAACCATGTTCCCCGTATAACTGCGGAAATAAGTGAAAAGTCTGAAGATGAACGGCAAACACTCAGCTACAGCAACACTTCGTCTTCGTCCTTGTTAATTTGTATTCTGAAAGAAGCTCCGTCGTATAAAAAAATACATGTTTTATCATGCTGCAATATCACACTTTAGAACTGGTTTTAGTCCTGTTATGGAGTGGTTAAATTTGCTTAGGTGCTCGACACTAATTCTAAGTAACAACAAAACGATGTGTCGTAACCAAAACTTGGACCTACCTTTAGAAATGTGTACAATGCATTAGCTAATGACAATTGTTGGACAAAAAAAACCCAGAAAAACATCGCATTTTAATCCGCAATTAGGGTACGCCCTTGAAATAATTATAACGCACGAGCTTAAACCCGAGTGCCAGTAGCACGCAACATAGACAAAAAGTAGCGATGCTTCGTACATAATGTGCGCGGAGAGGACACTCGTGGACGAGTGCCATCTGCTAGGCGTTGTTAGCTTAGAAATGCATACGCAATGTCGGTCTCATTTGTGGTGTCGTGTGGTAAAAACACGCTGCCAGAAAACTTTAGGTGAGTGAGCGCCGGGACTATCCACTGCCGGATAATGTTCTGCTTCGATAGGAGCCTGGGGGATGGCGCTACAAACTTTGCCCCGCTTTCCCTTCTCCCCTTCTCGGTATAGCAAAGCCTCGTGATCTAGGAAAGCCGCGGCGCTCATTTATAGCGCCACAACACCCTCGCTGCACCGTCAACCTCCTCCCTTACCACCCTCTCTTTCGCGCCGCCGCTCTATGCGTGTCGCGTGGTTGATGTCACGTGATTACAGTGTACTAGAAGGGGTACTTCCAGTACACTCTAACGTGATTACACAGTTTTCTCAGATTTGGAAACCATGGCTGCTTTTCCGATGGAGGCGGAAATGTTGTAGGCTCGTGTACTCAGATTTGGGTGCACGTTAAAGAACCTCAGGTGGGCGGAATTTCCGGAGCCCTCCACTACGGCATCTTTCATAATCATGTAGTGGTTTTGGGACGTCAAATCGTACAAATCAATCAATCAATCAATCAATCAATCAGATTTGGAAACCGTCGCCCACGTGCCGAGTGTGCTTTGCGGAATTTTCCAGCAGCCCGCCACGGTCCTCAGTCCGGCGAGCCATCTATCGGCACGTCGGAAACGAGAACATAATCGGGCCCTACACGCCAAGCGCTCACTTTGCGGAGTTCGCTCAAAGTATTCTTGCACCGTGGGTAAGAAACAAGATTTGTGGCCATGATGAGATAGGGTTCCCAACACTTAATATTTTCCATTTGCCTATATTTCGCCCCGCCGTGGTGGTTTACTGGCTAAGGTACTCAGCTGCTGACCCGCAGGTCGCGAGATCGAGGCTGCATTTTCGATGGAAGCGGGAATGCTGTAGACCCTTGTGCTCAAAAAGAACACCAGGTGGTTTAAATTTCCGGAGCCCACCACTACGGCGTCCTCATAATAATATAATGTTTTTAGGACGTTAAACGCCACATATAAATAATTTGCCTATATATTACAAGCTACATCTTTAGCAGTCTCAAGATTGCCTAAGGCATCTATCATGTTGGCACATGGGCGAAGAAAATATCAGTGGTTTTCAAGTAGTCGAATTCGAAGTCATGATAACGTGAAGGCATGCTGCTTTTACCGTGTTGCAGTAGGGTAGAGATTCGGCGTTGTTGGCAAACATTGGGCAATACTTAGCGCAATGGGACACCAGAACGAGAAGGGAGAACACAACACCGAAAGCTAACTTCCAACAAGATAGCTTTATTTCAACCGATGCACGTATATAACAGTGTTCATGCTGACATGCTGCATGCAGATTTCATGCGTTTTGTAAAACTCAATGATGAAGTATTTCTCTGTGCATGACATATGGCGGTAGCGTGGGTATATCACCTGTGTGTATATTCGTGCATTGGTTGAAATCAACCCTTCTGTTGAAAGTTAGCGCACGTGTTGTGTTCTGCCTTCTAGACCTTTTCTCTTTGCGCTAAATACTGCCTAGTGTTGCAGATCCGGGTTGCATCCGATAACTTCAGTATGTCCATCGCGGCAGCTGTTGCGTGGTACATGGTTAAGTGTCAGGCCTCAACTTTGTCACCTCTGACGCCAATATTCAGTAGAAAGTATTGGCCTCGAGGGAGATCGCTGGAGAGACTGGTGCAGTTGTCGCTGTGACGTAGTAAGTGAGATCACGTGACTCGCATATTGACTTAATAAATAAAAACAACAAGTACACAATGAAGATTTGAACCCGAGTTATAAAATAACTATATGCGTGACTCGCATATAAACTTAATAAATAAAAACAACAAGTATAGAATGGAGATTCGAATCCGAGTACCCTGCGTGCTAGCCTAGTATTCTACCACACAGCCATGCTGGTGCTTGAAGATGCGTTGCAAATTTGCCTTAGGCAGGCCTGATGTCGGTAAAGGAATTAGTGTTAAGAACAAGGACCCGCGGTTGGAAGTCAGCAACAAAACGTTTGCTTGCTTGCTTGCTTGCTTGCTTGCTTGTTCCTACTCCCTTGCTCGTATCCACTATGTGGAATTGACCATTTAACCGGTGGGTATTGCAAGAGGAAAAAAGGGAATTCGAAGTTTTGATGAAAAAAAAAACAATTAACCAGTCATCTGAAGAATATTGAAGGAGACAATCATAAGGTCACCTACAAATAAAGTAAGTAAATAACTATTATTTGAAATAAATAAATGAATAGTAATTCGAAAGAACTATAGTCTTATTAGTAACAAAATCTAACAAGCAAACCTTCTTGTGTGTTCTCTCAAATTTATAAACTGCTCTGCAGATGCTCTTTTTGCTGTTGCCCACAGAAGAAGCCCTAAAGCAAATATTCTCAGAATTTTCAAATGAATTTCAGTTTCTAAATGGTTCTTCCTATGGCTTGTGAAACGTCGGCAAATCAGTGAAAAAGGATCGATGTTTTTGGCTCTTGACAGTATAAATGCAAAGTAGATGGAACGTGACTAGACCTGTATAAAAAATTAGGAGGCGGAATCTGGTATCGAAATTTTGTGATGCACACTTGCAATTTGCGGGAGAATCACCACTTATTCTTCAAAGCAAAAGAAAGAAGATCATATTCTTGAGCTGGTAATTCAATTTTAAAGAAATCCTGAAGCAAAGAATATTTACAAAATTGGGATTCAGTGACAAAACTGGTATCGGGAGCAATAGAAATAGGACCATCTAGGGACCACCGCGCGAGTATGTCAGCCATTACATCAATATGCCTCGGTGACTGGCACCGACACCAACCGCACTGTACCTAAGTGTTCACTAGATTGATGTGCGACGTTTACTCGATCAGAACTATCTCCGCCTTCCCTATTTCCTTCTGCTTCTGTACGCCTGTCGGGCCTCTCCTCAAGCTCGTGCCTCACATCTTCACTTTAACAGTTAGTATGAGTAATAGAGAGATTTAGAACAGCAAAAAATAACCAGGCATCATACAATTTGGATAGCGTAACGAGTCGGTCGTCCAATGACCCAAATCATTACGAAATTGATCACCTATAAACTTTGGCGCATACCCACTTCAGGCGTAATTATTCTTAGTGGTCAGCAATTTCATAGAAATCTTCACAAAATTTCTTGGAAGTGTGTGCGCATACCACGCTTCTCCGAAGAATTACGAAGGATAGCAGAATGAATGCTGGTCTACTACACAAATATTTATTATGGTGTAGTGGGTATCCAGTAAGTGTGCTTGTAGAAGTTACCCAAAGAGTGTTTAGAAAAGGCTTTGAAAGGCCGCGCAGGCCTGGCAGTTTTTATTCTGCAGCCAGCTTCACATGCTATCGAGCACTTTCAACTTTCAGCTTGGTAGTAGTAAAAAGTTAACACTTTGCAGCTGCGGCAACTTTGCCAGAAGACGACGGCTCCGCTTCAGGCATCACATTATTTGACCAACGTCATGGCAAAGTGGCAGTTGCTGGCGCTCGTAGAGGTTAATGGCCGGCAACTACTAGGTTTTTTTTTGCTCCAATACGTCTTTTTACAATTCCATTATCATATACGTACAGGTGCCAAAAATCCTCTGCTTCTATATTTTGCTGAAAACTACGAATTCAATGACAGTGTCATAGCCCCTTTCAGACGATGAAAAATGGGTTTTAAAGCTTCATACACTCTTAGACTTGGTTGTGCTGAAACGTGCTGGCTTTCCCTCCATTTGCAGCCAGTGACTTAGCAGCTACGGCGTTGCGCCGATCAGAGTTATAGGACTCAAACCACAGTAGCTGCATTTTGCTAAAAGCTAAGTCCAGACATCTGGGGAGACGTAAGCTTCGGAGCACCCCACTTCATTGAATAAAGAGCTCAGTCCAACATGTGCGTCTGATTTCCTTGCTTTTGGAAAGTAGAACCTTATAAGTGTTAACTATTTCTACTTGGTAATGGCGAGACATGCCGGTGCAGCTTAACAAAGGGTTGACGACACGACGGCTGCAAAATTGGGAACCACTGACAGTTGCACCGCTAGTGATCCGTGAAGGTCCACTGAAGCAGCCGTCATTGTTGCGAGCTTCGTTAGCGGTGCAAAATGTTCAGGTGAGCCCACGATGAGATCACAGCTTGGGCCTTGCGCATCATCATAGTTGCCTGCCGCCGCCGGTGTCCGTAACCACATCACACGAAATTGAAAAAAAAAACAGTACTATTGACACAGGGGGTTTATAACCCGGTGTTGGAAATAAAGGCGAAATAAGGGGCAGTGGTCACGAGCCGCGGAGCACTGGCTCGCTCAGTTGTTCTGTTCGCCTTCGATGTAGCCACACTATCGGGTCCGGGACACATGATCATCTGGGACCATTTCCACGTACGTCGCCGGGCAACAAATTCCTCATCGTTGCCACGGACAATCTCACGAAGTGGACCGAAGTCAGGGCCTTTCCTTTCTTTTAGACTCTGCACGTCCTCACGTTCATCAACGAGTGCGTCATTTTTTGACATGGTACGCCACGCTTGCTCATCACTGACCGTAGCACGGCTTTCACGTCCCGCGCATTAAGAAACCTACTGAACGACCACGGAATTCGGCATGCCGCGGCCAATTCTCAGCACCCACTAAAACGGTCTGGTGGAATGTAAAAACCATACCATAAAGGACATACTTTCGTCATACGCGAGTCCCAGTCATAACAACCGGACGAATACGTCGCCGCACCCGTCTTCGCCCTCAATACGTCACAGGAGGAAATCACACAGGAGTCACCGTTCAAGCTTGTCTATAGAAGGACGCCACGGCTACCGCAAGAGAGCTTCTTCGGTTTGAACACAATAAAGCAAAACTGTCTAGATGACACCAGTTCTTCAGAGCTTCTTTGGAAGGCTCGCTTAAAGCGTATCATCAAGCGAGATTCCGCTCGTTTTCCAACGATAACCACACCCCTTTCAAGCCAGGAGACCTAGTGCTGGTTCGACGCACCCAGCATGTTCCACAGCGTTGTCAGAAGTTTTTTTCCGGTATTCCGGCCCATTTCGCGTGGTTAAAGGCCTAGGCCCTGTTACGTTCTGCCTAGAAGTTATTTACGAAATGGGCACCATAAGCAGAAACCGTGTTTTTCCCGCCCATCCAAGCCAGCAAAAACTTTATGTGCTGCGTGATTTCTGTATTCACGCCTCTTCATCTTCTGACTCAGACTCCAGGGAAGGGGGTGCGGCAAATGTAGTGGATCATAGCAATGAGGTGACCGGTGCGTGAGGGGTAGACCGGGAAAAGAAAACGGCTAAGACAGTGTAGTGTTGGATTGTGTTCGACTGAGCGGTTCTTGTACGTTACATTTGGTGGCAGCGGTGGGATTCGGCAGCATGGAACGCCCGAAGGACGACATATCGAGGGGTGCACTTGAGGTTATCTTGGCAATGTATGACACAAAGTGGGAGGCTTTGATTAAACACGTGCGCTTTGACTTGACCAATAGAAGGAAGTATACTGCTCTTGCCCCCTACTCAGTTGTAGTGGTGATCACTCAGGACGTCAGCGACGAACGTGTGGTTGCTCAGGAACAAAGCCATGTTTGTATCAAGAATAAGCCAAGCATGCGCCAATATGAACCGATGTGCTGTGTCGGCGGCGCGTGTAATGTTCAGGAGGACGCAAGTGGACAACGATGTCGAAATGAGTGCAACTAGGTGAAGAAAACGGGGGAGATGGCTGTATGCGAAATGGAACCTCTCAGCTTTGTTGAGAGCAGAAGTTCAGAGAATCTGGCGAATGGGAATGGCACAAGCGGAGAAACACGACGCAGACACCGAAGAAAGAAGAAAAGAAAATTTGACGACTTTGCCGAAGGACAATTCCAGAGCCTGGCATTTGCTTCTTGTGAGTTTTCATTACAGACGGAACCAACCCCAATGATTGTGCAAGACACATCAAAGAACCTGTTCTCTAAGCTATGGCGTCAACTTTCTAAATCAGAGTAACAGCTCAAGCCTCTATTTCGCTCAGTTCAAACAGCTTTCCGGGAATCACCGAAGACAGGCGGCTATGAAACCTCTGCGTCTAACGTTCGATTATCAGGGCACGGTTAAGAGGCGGAATACATACGTCACTCTCATCGTGAGCTGAACAACATCAAGCAGGGACCTGCCCTGAATAGCTGGTGACAAGTAATATGATCCTGGAGAGACCGCCGAACCAATAGCCTAGTTACGAGTACCATGTTCGCACTTCGGGGAACGCCATTGAAAAAGCAGCGCAACGGGACAGTGCATTGTTGATGATCCGAAAGGCGAAGTTACGTACCAGGCGGCACAAGATTCTCCCCAAGCAACAGCTTTTTAATCACCCCGTACAAGTTTTCCACAATGGCCTGTGTCTTGAGAATGAAGACGGTTCGTCATCGCTAAGACCGTCCGCTGCGTCAAGTGCAGCGCCGTGCACTGCACATTCGTTAAAAACGTAAGTAGAACTGCCCTCAAGGAACATTTATCCGTCCCACCATCTCCCCTTTTTCCACCTCCTCCCTCCTTCCCGATGAAATGATGTTATGGGTAAACTGACGGGTAGTGGGATACTAGCAGAGGAAAGCCGCAGGACAGAGAACGAGGAAGACGAAGCATTTTGAGAACAGTGAGGCTGCTGGCAAGGGCTGCCAGATGAAAGCCGTGTTAAAGTGTATTTCGCTTCTGTGTGTTTAGTGGCCGTTACAATATTCTGCGACACGCCTCTTTAAAAGAAAGGTTATCTCCAGTGATAACTAAGGACCCTTTGAACCGACCTCGAAAAGACGGAGGACCATGGTCTTCCGGCCACAATGTGGGCACTACCCATAACTACAACTCTGTAGTTCCTGGGGACTTAAATACTAATTGTTGACTGATTGACTTACTTGCAAACGGTCTATGAAAGGAATGACTCAGCCTGTCATGTTGAGTATTTCAAGCCTATAAAGAACCTTTGTTACTTGTTAGAGGACTGTTCGTTAGCTAGTCAGTTCGCGATGGCAGTTTTTGCTGTAAAGCTCTCCAGGAAGCCACAGTAAACTTCCATACGCAAGCTGTGCTTCTGAGCAGTGTAGGTCTGCCTTGTTCACAGACGTAAACGCAGAAGTACCAGGCGCAAAGCATCAGGGTAGTAAGGGCAGTTTTCAGTAGCCGGTGAAGGCAATCCACCACTTCTACGGTGACGAGTGACACGTTACGTGTAACTAGTTGCTTTTTTGAATCCTGACAGTAGAAATAGTTTCTTTTAAGTTAGAGGAACTTGCAACTGTAACACTGTTAGGTTTTTACGCAGTAACTGTACCGTAAATGAGGTTACGATTACTTTTGTTTTATCCACATTTATAACAGACACGCTCGTCAAAGGTCGATTTCAAACTGCCTTCAATGTTCGAACTTTATTGTATACTACCCTTCTTGCAACTGTGTACAGTAATTTTGATTGATGATTGATTAGTGGGGTTTAACGTCCCAAAACCACGGTGTGAATAGTCCTTTTCCGAAAAAGCTTGAAGCACCAACGTGGTATCGTGGAGGAATGACAGTTAACCACGCTGAATACTTAGGTTCGAATCCGGCCCGGAACTATTTTAGCGTGATAGCGTATAGAACTCCTTTCGCAGTAACATCATGCTATGAAAAGTATGCAATAAGTGGTTGAAGTACGCACTAGGAACAGGATATCGCTATGGTGTCCGCCTCTTGAGGACGAACCTTACGGGTTTCACAATTTTCTCTTGCTTCTTTTTTTTTTACAGATAAGCCCTACAAACTGGAGGCAAAGAGATGCCAGTAGTCAGGGTGTCCCTAGCGCACGTACGTGGCTTGCAAACCTTATAAGCACCACATCCCACCACTGCTGCGCCGTCTGTCCGGAGAAGTAACGTATGTGCCGCATTAAATGGGCAAATAGTAATAGTGAGCGCTGGTCTGCCAAAGTGTGCAAAAGTGGAGAATCAGGCGCAAAAGCTCAGGCAACAACAATAGTATTGTAAAATCACACCTAATTAAAACAAGGTGCAGCGAAAGAATATGCGGTTTATTTTATATACTGAATATAGAACACAACCAAATTCGCAACTCCAGAAATTTATGCGGCACCTAGCGGCAATATAGGGAAGCTGCGTATTGAGGTTAGAACAGTCCAAGCGCCAGTCGTATACGTAGGAGCATGGCAGGATGGTGTCGCCCGTGAAGAAAAAAACGAACGGCCAAGTAGATTTCTTCTTTCCAGGTGAGACAAAGTGCTAACTTGTTAAGTCGAACCTATTAAATGACCATTCTATCCAGTGACAACGTGTCTCTGCGGCACCCGAAGTATGTAAACAAATTTCGCAGAGACGCGGTGTGCTATGTGCATTGCACTTGCGGGACCACTGGGGCCGACTGAAATAAGATGTTCCGCGTCAACAACCCACTTCCCTTCTACAAAGGAGCGTGAACTGCAATCACACTGCAGAAAACAAGATATTTGTGTTAGCGACAGCGGACGCGGTGACCTTCCCCAATCCACCATACATGCTGCAACTCCGCAACGCCCTCTCATGTTCATTTGAGTTGCGAATATGGTATTATATACTTAATACAGGACACAATCGAATGAGAAAAATAAGCAGTGAATTCTCATGCTGCGCCTCAGTTCTGCATGCTAAAAAGAATGAATTTTGTTCGCCCAAGATGTGCAAAGCAACACGTAACAGCACATCGTCACTGCTCTGCCATTAGAGAACATGCCGTCTTCGCAGTACTTGCTCGAGAACAATGAAACGCCGAGCTGAAGTCTTTAGAAATTGAGGTGATGTACCGAGCTTCTTTAGGGCGCATTGAATTCTGTTTTTCCCGACCTTCGTAGTAAAGAAGATGAACAAAAAAGTAGAAAAAGCGTTGATTCCGAAGCATCTGCCAAGGCGAAGTATTCTTTATTGTGTACGTCCAGTGGGGGCCCTCTGCCGCTTGAAGCGCTGCGTCGAAGCTCTGGAGTGGCCAAGTAATGGCCTTTCGACGCTTCATAAGATGTTGGAGAGTTCCTTTAAACTTTACGTAGTAGGCTTTTATCGTCCTTAGAGTGGCACTCAAGTTGCGATGGTTCTAGAGGTGATCCTAGATATCGTCTGCAAGTTTCACTCTTATTGAGATTATGGTCAGCACACCTGTCATGCTCCTGTTGGAGTTGAAGGCGCCGTAGTTCGTTATAGGAATTACTACCGACTTATTGAAGAAGTGTATTTTTTTTTACTTTGTGGCTTCCGTGACTCTTGGCGGAAGTCCGAGTTTCGGCTTGTACGTGTAGAAGATATTCCATCCGGACGCACAAATGCTGATGTAATTATTGCCGTAATCATTCATGAAAGTTGGGATGACCTTGTGCACAGCGAAGATGCCGCGGGGCAACAACCATCTGAGGGTCTTAAGTAAGCGGATGCATTCCGTCCATCCTCGTGTGGGAGTGTAGTCAACACTTTTCTCAAGATAACATCGATGTCTTGTAGATGATCATCAAAAAGCATTAGGGCCGCTCATTACAAAAGGTACAAGACATTTTCTAAATTCTGAGCTTATATTCCTCTTTTATTCAAGGCATTATTATTGTCTCGGATGAACGTTTAAAAGCCGCCGTTCATCCCTCTAGTGCACGGAGCTTTAGTGTTACCTCGGTCACTATACGGTAGTCTCCGTAAAAATGGCCTTTTACATTGCATGCTCTAGGGTACTGAAAATGCAGATGTTTAGACCCATGTCTTTACTGTTAATATCTCAAATTTTTCACGCCTAACGAATGCACATTCTCAAGTGCTTGGCGTGGTATCAGACTTTGATAAACGAGCTCTTTTGAGAGCGTACAGACGATCCCTTAAAGAACAAACCAAACGCAAGTAAGCAAAGTGGCAAAAACATTCAAACTATGCCGTGCCAAATGAAGTAAAAAATAACTTAATCATGTAAGATGTCGATAAAAAGCTGTGAGCGGTATTAGCAGAAAGAAAATGACCCGAGAAACCTACAGTGAAAAAAAAAGACCATTGGCTGTCTATCATGAGTTCTGCTTTTAAACTTCTCTTTTTTTCCTGTTTTGGAGCAAATACATTATTACTTGCACCATTTTACTGTTATTTTGCCAGCTGGGTCTTACTAAAATCGTGTCGAGTCACCACGCTAACATAACACCTTTGTTATTCGACCTCCGACAAATGCTTGCTGTGATTTGGACGCTGGCAGGCTGCCACATTTTTTTTTTGCCGAGTTGCACGAAAGTTGTTTCTTTCTGCCTAACTCCGATCGAGTGTGTCATTTTCATTTTGCTCGGAAAAGTGAGGAAGCAACCACTAAAAAAGCAACATTGCAAAAGCAAGAAAAAAATAACGCTCTCTCTCAACGGGGTTATTTGTCACTGTCAAATATAATTTCATTGCTCACAGCACTCAAAGTTACGAGGTGTTGTCAGTGAGAGTTAGACGCAAAGAGAGAATGAAAGGTCGTCGTTTACCAGCGAAGTTGGCTCCTCAGCTTTCACTAAGAACTTGACGGCTATTTTCGCTGGCATGCTGACACTTAAGAAAAAAAGTACAGAAAGACGAGATGTGATTGGTTTACGGAACATGATTCTCCGACGCGACATGACTTCCATCGGGCGTTTACGCATGGTACTAAAGTCCTGTCAAGAACGGCTGGCAGACATCAGAGGCAGTGATCAAACTTGTTTTCTTATGTGTTTGCGTCATTTACCTCTAACTCACCATAGATCGTAGTTCCCGCAAAACGGACTGACCTGGAGTTTCTTTTTCTTTCCTTCACCTATTGTTTACACTCACCGGGCCTGGCACTATATCCATCGATTCCTATTTAACCGAGGTGTGAAAGTGGCCAACTTGCGTAGCAACTAGGCACTTTTACACCTCATTGTTATCTTTATAAAGCCACAGCATGTAGTAGGAAAAGTATGGTCGGTTAAAACCTAATAAAAAATGTAAGGTCTGCTCCCACCCATCAAAGATCCATCCAAAACAACTGATACTGCGCCATCTCGCTAGATGACTCGGTTCTTTTTTTCGCAGTAATTTTTCGTATATACTTCATCCAAATGTGTAGCTCAAGCTGGAGTGGAATTCGATCATGACAGGCTTTTTAGTGGAGACCGGACTGGATAAGTGCCTGTGATAGACAGCCAGCAATTGATATATATTAAATGTGTTAGTGCATTTACTGACAGCAGAAAAGGAAGGTGTGCGTGTGAACAGTTTATGACAGTGTGAACTGCTGCAAGCAAACTGTGTATTGGCATGATATTTCAACTGGTTTCAGCGTGCTATTATGTTTTTTTTGGTATTTTTCATTTGGGTAACGTTCAGTATTGTTATTTTTTTTTCGCTGCAGAACTTATTGATAGGGAGTAGCCGAGGCAATACGGACCTCAACCTTTCCACAGCAAAATAGTTAGAACAGAACAGAACAGAAATTGTAACATATATTTACAAACTTACAACTATTCAACAGCAATTATATATTAATTTATCAAAACTCACTCACACGGTCTCTTGTGCATCAGCCTCAGTAAACTCGAACGCGCTGGTAGTATTGTTCTTCTTCGAAGTCGATGGGCTGAAGCCCCCACGCTTCCTCTAAAGCTTTCTGCAACTAGCGCAATAAAGTCAAAGAGCTCTTTTCACAGGTATTCTTGTGTCGGTGATGTTGGCAGTGGCAGGTTTGGTTGAAAACAAAAGAGCAGCATTGGCCGTGAGGTAAAATTCAAGGTGAAGGAAAATAAGGATAGGAAACAGAGTTAGTTCGCACTTTGGCTTCCTTGCAGTCCAATTTAGGCACCCGCCAGAAGCAAATGCAGGCTAGTGACTGGAAGTAAGAGATTGCAGACGGCTATCGTTACCGCAATCAACTGGTATAGGCGAAGCAAGGTACATTCTAAAAAATATTTAGTAAAAAGGGTGTCTTTTTGTCCCACAACAATAATCGTCTTCAGGCTTGCGCGCGCTTCCTTTCTTGAAAACTCGGCGGTGGCCACTTTCTTATCAAGAATGCAATGTAACCCTGATAATGGGCATTTAGAACATGACCGGAATATACCGGGCACGGGGCGATAGCGCAAGGGTGGAACGCAATATAAATGACGAATATTGTTGTGGGACAAAAAGACAGCCTTTTTACTCGCTCTTTTTTTAGAGTGCATAAGTAAACTTGTAACGTAACGTTCATTGAAGTCCATGTATCCAGGAGTTTGCGGCTCGTGGCCACTGTCGCCATCTAGATAATGAAGGGAGAACTAAAAGCTAACAAAAAAAAATTATGTACTCACAATCAGAAGCGGTATTGACGTCAGGAATTCGCTCTACTTAACCTGAAACTCAAACTTGTCCTAATTTCTGACCTTTTACGTGCCGTTTATTATATGCCATTTTATTTCGCGTCATATTTGTATATTTGTCTAAGTGAATGCGCAAAAAAGATAAATAAGAAATATGGAAGAAATATGGAAGAACTGTTTTATTAGCCAAATGATCTACCAGCAATAATGTAGCGAAAACTTCGCAGATGAAATTTTTACACAAATGTTTACGACCACAAGAGAACAAGAACACAATAAATCAAAAACTCACGTCACCTAATGTTGAAAAACCACTGAAGCGAGAGAGCAGCTTTTGAAATATTGTTTTGGCAACCGTAGAGTACAGCGTCTCGTTGCTTAGCGTGTCGCATTCACCGTCACCAAAGAAGGCACACTGGCCATGCAGCAGCGATGGCAGTCGGCAGTCATAGGAGTGGCAATCTACACATACTGTGAGCTAGTTCATCTCTGAAATGTCACGCCGAAGAATAGCGCATAAGCAAACGAATAACCTACGGTTTTTTCCATCTTTCAAACTCCCTCATCCCTATCCCCGGTGTAGGGCAGCATACCAGTCGCTCCAGACTGGTCAACATCCCTGCCTTTCCTTTCTTTCCTGTTCCTCCTCTTACGGAAGGTACGTACGAAACTACCATGCAAAGTGAGTGATGCTTCGTCGCCTCGGCAATGCAACAACTAAGCACAAGCACTGATAGCAGATTGACTGATATGCCTTCCACCCAATTTATGGCACTCGACCGAAAACTGAGGTTATCAACAATTCAGCCAGGTTTGGCGTAAACCCGAAAGTGAATTTATTGTTAACTTCGACATATATAAAATTATGACTATCTGAAAAAATATAAGGATTTTTTAGCTTTGGTTATTTGTGCCCTCCTGACCTAATCTGACCTCCTCCACCTCCTCACCAAAAATGCAGCAATGGCGTGATGGTTAGAGTATCAACCTGGCTTGCAAGAGCTCCAGGCTTCAAATCCTGGTGTCGCGCAGTTCCCTTCAGGATGAAAAAAATTGACAGATCCCACATACAGTGAGAATCGATGATATGCGAAGCACGAATGAGGAATATTCATATGTCACTTTAAAATCTGCACAGCGTTACGAGGTGGACGTAAATCATGCCGTACATAAAATCCACATCATGGTCATCATGTTTGGACATCTCATTTACCTTCGTTGTCTATTCACGTCACGTGTTACCAAATTCGGTATATGTGGAGCTAGCGAAACGGCAGTGAGCACGCTATTAGCGTAGCATGTAGTCATTTTTTACATAACACGCATATCATGATTATCATGTTTGGTTGTGTCATTTACCTTTGTTGTTCATTGACGTCATGTAATACCAAATTTAGTATATGTGAAGCTAGCGAAACGGCCGCGAGAACATCATGAGCGTGGCATGTAGTCATGTTTTTACATTACACGCATCTCATGATTATCATGTTTGCACCAGTCATATACCTTAGTCATACATTCTTGTCCTGTAATACCAAACTTGTATATGTGAAGCTATAGTGAAATGACCACGAGTGCATCATGAGCATGGCGTATAGTCATGACTTACATGACACGCATGTCATAATTTCCACGTAAGGATCAGCCGCTGATGTTCGCTATGCAGTGGTGTCATACTATATCAGTTTTGCAGTGTGTCATGTGAAGGAAACCACAAGAAGAGCAGCAAGAGAATGAAATGTAAATAATGACATTCACGGCATATATCTCGTAATTTTCCTAATATGATTAGTCAGTTATGCTCGTCATACAGACATGCTATTCCATACTAATTTTGGTATCGGTACCATTTTCGCAATGGCCAGGAGAGCTAGAAGTCTTAGACGGCTAGATAGATAGATAGATAGATAGATAGTTAGATAGATAGATAGATAGATAGATAGCTCAACACAGCCGAAATTCGCTAAGAAATGCTTCGCATTTAAAAGATTATTCCCGGAAGGATAGAATTTCATTAGAAGGCGTAGGGTGCGGCCTCACCGGTGACCACCACCTGTAACACGCTTTCTCACCAGAGAAGAATTGGCCACCTTGGCGCATTCTCTGGCCAACACCTTCTACATGAAAACGCCAATTAACTCTAGGCCTTAGTAAAAATAAAGCGGCGCATTTGGCGCCCCTATATGATAACCATTGAACCAGCGTACTCCTTCTTACACCTCACCCCAATACCGCGCGCATGCATGCGATGATTCTTTTCGCGGCGCCAAACGCAAGTTGTTGGCCCTTGTCCCCGACTTGCATTCATGCTG
Organism: Rhipicephalus microplus; assembly: GCF_043290135.1. Classification (NCBI taxonomy): domain Eukaryota; kingdom Metazoa; phylum Arthropoda; class Arachnida; order Ixodida; family Ixodidae; genus Rhipicephalus; species Rhipicephalus microplus. Next base: position 148,632,070 of record NC_134700.1, on the reverse strand, counting down.
AGATCTGTAGAACAGGAGATTCGTAGAACAAGACATTCGTAGAACAAGAGAAGCTAAGCGAGTGTTTGAAACTGCCGCCACTAGCATCACCGTCCACGCCGTGTTCTTTGTCGGCAGATGGCAATGCAAGTCCACTTCCCTGCAAAAAGTCGCTCCTCTGAAAATGAGACGATGTCGTTTAGCATATTAGCAATGTTAGCGGGACATGCAGTGAAGTGCTCGAAGTGTGGTCGGATTCATCCACGAGTTCGATTTTCTTACGATTTCTACTGACGACGGTTGTTCTGGCCATTAATTTGTGGCGAGCCTCACCGCGGTGGTCTAGTGGCTAAGGTACTAGGCTGCTGACCCGCTGGTCGCGGGATCGAATCCCGGCTGCGGCGGCTGCATTCCCGATGGAGGCGGAAATGTTGTAGGTCCGTGTGCTCAGATTTGGCTGCACATTAAAGAACCCGAGGTGATCGAAATTTCGGGAGTCGTCCACTACGGCGCGTTTCTCGTAATCATGTGGTGGCTTTCGGACATTAAACCCCACATATAATCATCAATTTGTGGCGAAAAAATTTTATGTCGTCACTCGGTCATGCTGCACTGACGAAAGATTGGCTTATTTCATTTGGTCCTGAAAACTTCAGCAACCATTGCCCGTAAGCATTTCTGGTTGCAGGAAGAATAAAATTTTCGTATGCTTGATTTCTAGGCACACGAGAGAATGTGCCAAATATGTTAATATATTAAATAGTAGGTCGGTTTTAAGAATATTGAGAACACGTGGCGATTTTTCATTTATGTATCCTATCATAGAGCAAGATATTCATTTTTATACCCTTCCCCGAAATTTTGTAATTTTGTATTTGTTTATCCTAACTCACATACATACTAGGTGCGTAGTTAGGGGGTAGCACACTAGGCCCGTGCTGCCCCCCCCCTTCGGATATTTTTTCCGCCATGACAGAGAGAGGCATGAATGACCATTTTAACGGGGTGCTCCTCCAAAAATCAAGGAAGTGCCCCTTCCTCCGAATAAAAATCACATCATATCCACGGAGTGAATGAGTATGAGTTGGGCGAAGCGTCCGTCCATCCGTCTGTCCGTGCATGCGTTCGTCCATGCGTCCATGCGTTCGTGCATCCGTCCGTCCGATCGTGTGTCAGACAGACAGACAGACAGACAGACAGACAGACAGACAGACAGACAGACAGACAGACAGACAGACAGACAGACAGACAGACAGACAGACAGACAGACAGGCAGGCAGGCAGACAGGCAGGCAGGCAGGCAGGCAGGCAGGCAGAGAGACAGACGATGGACGGACCCGCCCCATGGATGATTCATGGTTTGCCAATTAAACCTTCCGAAGTTTCGCCCCACTCATCATCATTCACTCCGCGGATATGCTGTGAGGTGGTTACTACATAAATGCATACATACAGGTCACGGTGTAAGATATAAACGTTTATATATCTTAAACCATGATACAGGTGACGACCAAACCACGCCTTAAGAAGCTTCGTCCCTAAAATTTTCTGAATCCGGTCCTGGTACAAACGCACACATTCAACAACTTTTAGCTGCACTCCAGAGTACGTGGAGCATTTTGGAGACCAGAGTAAGCAGTGAAGAGTAATACCTAATTTGGCACAGAGTTGAATTGTACCGGACTCGACGAGAGAGGTTTTACGCGGCGCATTATGGAAATTGTGTTTGACACGACGGGGTGTTTCCCTGTGTGAAAATATTATTATACTCATACACGGGAGAACGTCCTGGGCAGCACTACAATGCGTGCATCACATATGCGGATGATTAGTGAAACATTCCCGTTTCTTCACGCGGGTGCGAGTTATATATGTGTGGGCGCACGTGTGTGCGTGTGTGTGTGTGCGTGTGCATGTGTGTGTATGTGTTCATGTGGGCGAGATTAGTGTGTTGGTAATCGCTCTTACTGTCGTCTACAAAGGTGACACGTCTTTGGGAAAAATTCTGGATGTACTGCTAAGACTTATTTCTACAGCAGTCTTATGTGTCTACAGCGAAACGCGTACGGCCATTGAGGGTTATAAAGCTTATCGCCGGGACAGCAAGGAGGAATTGGGTAGGCGAGGGTCTCCCACCTTCTTCCCTTCAAGGCCCCCTTCTCTATCGGATGCCAGTGAAACAGATGACGAGGTTGAAACATAGTTATTTTCCGCTTTCGTGGTGCGAAAAGAGTATATCCAAAACAAGGAGGCTTACACAACGGCGATCATGATGAGCTTTAAACAAGCTATATTTATCACAACGAATATGTGGAAAACATATCACTGTAGCGTCAAACTTAAAAAAAAAGAATAGGAGTATGGAAAGGAAAGAGAAACAAAATGACCAATTCTTTAGCAATGTCTTCAATAACTAGACCAATTTCGCTGTGTTTGCCACCATGCGCTCATACGACGGCTGCGTGATTTCGCAGGCGTAACATTATGGAAAGCTTTCCAGGTACAGCACAGACAAATTCAACAAAATATCAGCACTTACTATATCTCCGGCGCCGATTATATTGTGAAGCACCTAAACTAGAAGTGACAATTACGAAGCTGCGCTGTTGGGTGCTGAAAATAAATTTCTGCCGACACAGGTCGGGTGAGGCTTTCTCTCAAATGTGGTCTTTCTTTGGCCAGCTAGAAACTACAGATGATTTCTTTTTTAGCTGTAGGCGATGTAATACAGCTAGAAGACCCAAGTTAGAAAGTCGTTTACGTGTTATTGAAATGAATTTATACATTCCCATGATCTTTATCTTTTGGAGTATTTATTTGTGAGTTTGACAGTGCAAAAGGTTGCGTGGCGTTGCGGAATTATATGAGTGAAACCAAAACACTAACAAAGTAATCTACACCATTTTTCTTCTGTGTCGACATATCTCAGTGATCATCCAAATTTTATTCTAAAATTCGTTATGTTGTTATTCTGCTACCTCCATTGCTTTAATACTCCATACCACTTTATTCGACCACTAAATGTTTGCCTAATCTCCTACAGTGTGTATGAGCCAGAAGAGAAGGTGAACCAGAACCAGCACAAGGGCTAGTTTTGTCTACCTTCTGTTGGATAGCCCTTTTTTTTTTCGTGTGTGGTAATAACGATACGTTTAGCAAACGCCTACAAGCCTAAGAAGAAAACACTAGGGCTCATATCAAACAATGTAGGAGCAATTCGCAATATTATTAAATTGCTTATATCAGTATGTCATTTCGAATGACGCATACGTTGCAGTCATGCCTGGCAGGTAGGTTTATGGAATTTGGTATCACAACACCACAAATTTTCGCGCAGTCCCAAGACTGTACGCATTCTAGAAATTTGTATTGCAATTACGTGAATTTTAGTTACAGTAAGCTACGCTAGCTGTCTTTTGTTGGGAAGCCTTCCTTGTTTGAGGGTATACTGAAGCGTTGCATGCTTTTTTTTTCTGTAATGGATTCTCCGCAGTGGGCCTGTCAGTGACCCTTCCTAGGTCACTTATTTATCTACAGTTTGTTGCGGTCGATTCCACGGGATGCAACACACGGTGAACATCACTCCTTGTATGAGTCTCTTTGGGGAACGTTGTTTTCCTTCTTTCTCTCTCTCTCTCTCTCTCTCTCTCTCTCTCACACACACACACACACACACACACGCGCACGCACACACACACACACACGCGCACGCACACACACACACACACACACAAGCACGCACGCGCGCACACACACACACGCACGCACACACACACGCAAACACACGCACGCACGCACACACACACGCACACGCGAGCACGCACACACACACACACGCACACGCACGCGCGCGCACACACACACACACACACACAAAATGTGTTAAGGGATGCAATCCTATAGCTTCGACAGCTTCCCCAAGAATGTATGCATGGCGTCGTCACTTATATTTTTACAGACAACTTTCCGTGTAAACTATTTTTATGATGCCCATCACTAGGTTAATTTATTCAAATAATTTTCATAATTTCTGTCATTTTAGCCTGCGTTATAATGTAGTGGAAGCAAATGTTTTCGAAAGAGTTAAAACTCCCATAGCACTGGCTACTAAACTTACCTCATTCATGAAGGCGCTGTCTTGCAATTCCCATTAAGAACAATACAAGGGCGAAAAGAAAAGTGCAGTTCAGTTCACCTTGCTTTCTGCATAATCCTGAAGAACATAATTTTTTTATCCTGCCAATCGTCTTCAAGGTATTTAGCGTTCACGCGGAAGATAGCAACTTACGAACAGCTGGAGCAGCAAAATATATACCAATTTATTTTTCAGCTTGTTCACCTGTCAAAAGTTGCGATGGTGCATAAAGAGACAACGGGGAATAAGTGTGGCAGTATAGCGAGACTTGTGAAACCACTTAATTTCTCATATTTATCTTACGTGCAGTAGTGTTCACGTTTCTATTAATTAATCATGCATGCCACAACGATGCTGCAATACTTCCTTCCTCTTATTTTCTTTCGTTTGCTGAGGGCAACGTACGAACGAGCAGTGCACTTAACTAATGGTCAAGAGGCATCATATAACTTTCGCGCATCATCATCAATAACCACTTCGCTGACGTTTTTCTACTAAATGATACAAATTGATCTCGCGCCGTTAGTGCTAAAGCAGGGCAGCACAGCCGGGCGCTTTTTCTTAATTGCGAAACGAAATCAAGCCTCTCCTTGAAGGCACCTCGGAACCATTTTCGGCTTGGGCGTGTCAGGCTGCAAACTTGTATCCCTTTACTCGTTTTATAAATTGGGAAGGTCGTCGGGGCTACCAGGCACATTACTTTGCAAAGCTAGTTTTTTTTCTCCCATATGTTTGATATGCCATTGACTACAGAAGAAAGAGAAATTTGCTGAAGAACACATTGCATCTTTTGTCTTGAGCCCCGAGAATGGGCTTCATAGAGTGTAGGTCTGTTAGGTTGCAGTAAGGCACATTGGAGCAAACCAATGCGTGTTCAATTGTTTGCCTGTGTGAATAACTTTCCTGGTGTTTTTATAACCAAGTTGCAATGGGGCAAAAGGGATGTATGACGAATGACAAAGAGAAATTGACAATCAGTTTGTAATGCGTGCTGCAAGCACTGCTCACTCCCCGTCCAGTCCATTTTGCTGTTTGTTCTTTCCCCCTCCCGCTAAGCGCGAATGCATTAGCAAATCGTACCAACTAATCAAAGTTATAAATAATAATTGTTGGGGTATTAGACTGAGCAAACCTCAGACGCAGGTCACGTGTGGAAGTTCTGGAGCCAAATCAATGAGTGCAGAGAGAGGAGATGCGCCGGTTTTCTCCCAGTCTTATGTGGTCACACCCAACACTGGTTTCTCCCAGTCTTGGGTGTGACGCTTTTTCAGAGATATTGCTGAAGAGAAAGCGCCAGCGCTTTCTTCAGCAATATCTTTGAGCAAGCGTCACAAGATAGCGTGTCCAAAAATTCAGGTACGTCCCGTGATGCCAACTCCAGGCATTGTCCTCTAAGTTTGTAAATACTTTTTCTCGCTTGTTTTGCCTCAGTGCGAAGTACAGCAAACATGGTGCGGTCGTGGCCATGCATTCTTTTCATTTCGCACCAAAATATACCGCAAGCGCACCTAATTTTGACACCAGTTATGCCTGTGCGTACAACGAGAGCAAACACCTCTGATTCGGTTACGTCATGGCTGACAGCCAGCAATACTGCCAGCCAGACCCCTATTGAAGCCTTTCGTTGTACCTGAACCCCTGTCTCCAACCGAAGACGGCTGCTCTCTGAAATGGATGAATAATATGTCGGGCACTCCCTCATTTCTTGCTCTTTCCGCATCTCTTTCACTTCCTCTTTAATTCCAAGCCTACCAGTGAATGAAATAAGACGCATGGATTTTTTCAAAAGGTGGTTTCAAAGAGGCCAGGCACCATGACGAGTTGTCCTCTCAAAAGACTGAACGAGGTGTAATCTGAGCGAGTAATTACCACGCTTCCGTGCAGTCTGTTCTGAGAACTCGCGATCATCAAACGCCAGCTCAAGAAGTGCGCCTGCCTTAACAATCAACTGCTCCTCTAACGTACTATCATCTGAGGCTCGCACACTCGCTCGCTGGGAACGCGTAATGTGATTCCACGAGCTTAATTCATGCTCGAATTTGCCAGCGCGGCTTTCTTTGTCCGGTAAGAAAGCCCTTGCATGGAGCAGCTGGCTCGGCTCATTAACTTCTTCTAACATCGTTTTTTTTGTTGGCATTTGCACCGCAAGTTCCTTTCCTCGTACTCTTGATTAGCCCAATACCTTGTTCTTCCATCTACATCCTCCAGGAGCTATTTTCATGCGGCTTCAAAGAAGTGGGTGGCCTTTAGTCTGACTTCGGGGTACCTCGTTCTTTGTTAACGAGCGCCTAAACGGGGATATATTAAAGAGTTTTGTAATGTGGATACACTAGACTGTTCGGCGAGACACGTTAGTTTTTTTTATCATCAGGTAAAAATATTCATATGCTCCAACCAGCCTCATTTTCAAGCAGTGGGCCTATAATCTTGATCTTTGTGGACCCACATTCGGCTCGGGCTCAGATGCAGAGACGATGGTCCTAATCTGGCATGTAATTGATATGTTCTGCATAGGCGTACACACGGGGAGGAAACACGACCCTCCCATCTTCTTTGTCATCAAAGAGCGGCATCCAGTCAGCCTCATATCTTTACTCAGTCGGATCTCTCCTTTCGTTGCATCATGAGCAGAGTATTAGTAATACACGTTTTCTACCATAATGACGGCCGAGGTCCATTGTACATTTTATGAGCTGTTTTTATCTGACCTTTACTCCCATGAATCGGGGATGAAATGCACACTGTTGTGAGCATCGTTTTCTTAAGGAATTGCGAGGCTTGTTTTTTTTTTAATACGACGCATTTCTTAGCGAACTTCGGTGACTTTGAGGGTATCTATCTATCTATCTATCTATCTATCTATCTATCTATCTATCTATCTATCTATCTATCTATCTATCTATCTATCTATCTATCTATCTATCTATCTATCTATCTATCTATCTATCTATCTATCTATCTATCTATCTATCTATCTATCTATCTATCTATCTATCTATCTATCTGTCTGTCTGTCTGTCTGTCTGTCTGTCTGTCTGTCTGTCTGTCTGTCTGTCTGTCTGTCTGTCTGTCTGTCTGTCTGTCTGTCTGTCTGTCTGTCTAACCGCCAACGACGTTTAACTCTCCTGGCCGTTTCGATAATGGTAACGATACCAAACTTGCTATGGCATAACAAGATTGTATAAAAAACATAATTGACTAGTCATAACATGGAAATCATGGCACGGATGTCATGAATGTCATGGTTTACAATTCATGGCCCTGCAGCTCTTGCGGTGGTTTCATTCACATGGCATGTTGCAAAACTGGTATGGTATGGCATGATTGCATGGCGAACACAAGCGACAGACTCTAAGATGAAAATCATGACATGCATGTCATGTAACAACATGACTGCATGCCAAGCTCATGATGCACTCGCGGCTGTTTCGCTGGCGTCACACACACAAAATTTGGTATTACGGTTCGTGAATGGATGGCAAAAGTATGTGACTGATGCAAACATGATAGTCGAGAGATGCGTATCATGTACCAACATGACAACATGCTACACTGATGATGCGCTCACGGCCGTTTTGCTAGCTTCGCATGTACCAGACTCGGTATTACGCGACGCTAACGGACGACATAGGTAAATGACACATACAAACATGATAATCACTACATGTGTGTCGTGTAACAACATGACTACATGCCACACTCATGATGCGCTCGCGGCCGTTTCGCTAGCTTCACATATGCCAAATTTGGTATTACGTGACGTCAATGGAGGATGAAGGTATCGACTGGTGCAAACATGATAATCATGAGATGCGTGTCATGCGAAAACATCACTACATGCCACAGTTAAGGCACCAATCATTAGGACGTGACGCGGTGCGCGTGCTCGCCGACGTTTATTTTGAAGCGGCATGCCGGCGTTGCGACGTGAGGCGCCTATCCTGCCGTGTATTCGGAGGCGCGCGCCGCGCTGCGTTGTTTTGACGCATGCGCGTTTCAGCGCGTCCGGCGTCCCTCCGTCACGAAAAGAGGAAGACGCAGAGTTGTCTGGGTAACGCATCGGCGCGAAATTCAGCATGTCGCATTTCACACTGGTCGCCGTCGAGCCGCGCCTACGGACGCTGGTCGTACCGGTCGCGCCTGGTTACACATATTGCATACAGGTCAACATCGCTTGAAGCTTTGGATAACAGACTCAACATTGCTACCTAAGTCTGATAGGGCTTCTCAGAGAGTATCAAATATTGTCTACAGTTATTCCGTAATAAACTCGTGAGTGAGAGAGTAAAAGGAGAAGAAAACACTGCTCTCCTTAAAGACAAGCCTTGCTCTCTATAAATATGGAAGCTAACTAACGCTTTCGACAAATGCGGATTTCGTGCCTGAAAGCCAAGACTCTCAGAGGCTGTTTGTTTCCGTGGGGTAGGTGTACACATGGGAAAGCCACCAACGAGACAGTGAAGGAGGTTGTTAGTGGAAACCAATTGAAGACGGAGAATGCTAGTGAAATTGAATGAGTGCTCTGTAACTTGTGAGAATATAGGATTTAGAACGACAAAAAGTGGATGGAGTCTGAAAAATATTCCTCGTGAGAAGGTATTGTAAACAATGAGAACATGCATACAGCAGAATAAAGTGAAACCAGACTTGATTCTTCTAGCAGCTTTGTTTGCATGCTTTTTTAGCTACGAAGAAAAGCGCTTCGGAACATGACGAGGGGTATCGACAGAATTCTTTTTTTAGGGGGGAGAGAGTGGGGAGGGGAGCTTTTTAGTTATCGTGGGAGCCGGACAGTCAGATGTGGTTGGGTGTCATTTTTCGCTTTATATGTCAGGGTGAAAAATTTGGCGGTGGCATGGGGCCGATGTGCTACGCCAGTGCTCGCACCGAACCAATTTAGAAGACGTGAGATACTAGCTATTGTAGCAATTTGTGATATATCCTGGTGCCAACCACCTAACTCGGCTTATTGCCCATCGCATGAATGAAACATCATGAAAGTTTAGCAGGCTATAGTTTTATATGTCTGTGGCCATTTAATACCCGAATTCTTACGTCGTCTTATGTTGCACGTGGAGAAGTATACCTCCAGTCAGCCAACCTGCTTTCACCCCCTTGTGGGCGGAATCACAAATTTCAGTAAGGCTATTCAGGTGCCGCAACTCTGTGAGTAAGTAATGATGTACTTTGCGAATGCGTGAGACCTTGATGCTACTACGGACATGCGAAGAATACTTAAATTTCGCAAAACTTTCGCTTAGAAGGCCTCCTTTAGCGCTGGATCAGAGACGGAGCGTAAAAAAAGACAGAACAAGCGAACTTTGCTATATGCGCCTCGTTACGCGGTGCCTACCATGCCTAAATAATTGTTAGCGATGCTGCAGCCTCATAGCCACTTAGGCACAATAGTGTGTTCTGATAGAGAGCTTGGCAGATTCTACGGAAGGCGTAGTTGAGGAACCTGTCATTAAGACGATCGTCAAAGCAAATCTAAGCGTCGAGCAGCTTTCGAAACTGGCTGCACATTACACCTGATCGCTTCACTACACATTACTCATCTCACCATATCTAATCCACATTGATGATTAGTGTTCCCAATGGTCAACAAGGTGAACATAGGACATTTAAAAACTGGCATTTGTTGTCGAGAGCACAGGCTAAAACAGAGATAAATTGAACGAGCACTAATATAAATGAAGAGTCTATAAAGTTTAGACATAACGGATGCCCTGCCACTTGATATGTTGATAGACCAGTCATGAATGGAAAATCATGCGAACAAATAGAAAAACAACATTGGCCAAATTCTTCATCTGTGAGGCCTAAGTTAGATCCAAGCAAGAAAGATAAAAAAAATTGGCAGTTTCCACATACAGTGGGAATTGATGATATGCGAAGCACGAATGATAATTGTTGATATGTCACTTTAAAATCGGAACAACGTTAGGAGATGGAGGTAAATGATGCCGTACATGACTTCCGTGTCATGATTATCATGCTTGGATGAGTCGTTTACCGTCGTAATCTATTCATGTCCCGTGATACCAAATTTAGTATATGCGGAGCTAGCGAAATGGCCGCGTGCACGCTACGAGCGTCGTACGTTGTCATGTTCTTACATGGCACGCGTGTCATCATTATCATGTTTGTACCAGTCATATATTTCGTCATTGACGTCACGTAACACCAAATTTGCTATATGTGGGGCTAGGAAAACGGTCACGAGCGCATCATGAAGGGCCTGATATACTCCAGTGTAGCGTTGACACGCTAGCATGGTGGGCACAGCAACGCTACGTTAGCAAAACGCTAGCACTCTACAGTCTGACGCCAGGCGCGACCAGCGTCCGTCGGCGTGGCCCGACGGCAACCGGCGAGAAATGCGACATGCTGCATTTCGCGCCGATGTGTTACCCAGAAAACACTGACTCTTCCTCTTTTTGTGACGGAGGGACGCCGGACGTGCTAAAACGCGCATGCGACAAAGCAACGCATCGCGGCGTGGGCCTGCGAGTGTATGGCAGGACCAACGTCTGTCGTGGCAACGCCGGCATGACGCGACAAAATGAACGCTGGTGAGCACGCGCACCCAGCCACGTCGAAATGTATTGGCACCTTGATTGTGGCATGTAGTCATGTCCTCGCATGACACGCATCTCATGATTATCATGTTAGCGCCAGTCACATACCTTCGTCATCCATTGGCGACACGGAATAGCAAAGTTGCCATATGCGAAGCTAGTGGAACGGCCGCGAGCGCATCATGAGTGTGGCATGCAGTCATGTTGTTACATGACACGCATGTCGTGATTATCATGTTTGAAAGTGTCATTTACCTATGTCATATGTTTGCTTCATGTAATACCGAGTTTGGTACATGTGAAGCTAGTGAAATGGCTGCGAGCGTATCATGAGTGTAGCATGTAGTCATGTTGCTACATCATACGCATCTCATGTTTATCATTTTTGCACCAGTATCATACCTTCGTCATCCATTCACGTCCCATAATACCAAATTTGGTATAAGTGAAACTAGCAAAATGGCCGCCAGCGCATCATGAGCGTGACATGCAGTCATGTTGTTACATGACATGCATCTCATGATTATCATGTTCGCACCAGTCACATACCTTCGTCATCCATTCACGTACTGTAATACCGAATTTGGTATATGGGACGCTAGCGAAACGGCCACAAGTGCATCATGAGCGTGACGTGTACTCATGTAACTACATGGTACGCATGTCTTGATTTTCATGTCGTGGTCTGTCGCTTGTACTCGCCATGCAACCATGCCATACTATACCAGTTTTACAGCATGCTATGTGAACGAAACCACCGCTAGAGCTGCAGGACCATGAACTGTAAATCATCACTATAATAATATACATGTCATAATTTTTGTGTTATGACTTGTCAAATGTGTTCTTCATACCGTCATGCTATGTCATACCAAGTTTGGTATAGATATCATTATCGAAATGGCCAGAAGAGCTAAATGTCGCAGGCGACTTGATAGATAGATAAATAGATAGATAGATAGATAGATAGATAGATAGATAGATAGATAGATAGATAAATAGATAGATGACGCAACTTCTCAACTGTAAATCTTACTACTGTGTCTCAGCGTGAGCTATGCTAGGTGAACGAAAGGTAACTCCAGTAAAACTGAAATAGTGTTTACGAGAAAGAAATGTCGTAGTTGAATGAGGAGCAACGATATGTCATGCCCAAGTACTCTGATTAAAGGGAATGCGTCGGTCACGTGTTGTATAGCGTGGTGGTGTTTCCTACAGCTTCCATAGAAATTTTTATGAGCTGTGTGAAATAGAGAGATTGAGATAAGAACGATACTCCAACAAGAGCTGTGTGTCAGCACATCTTTATAATTACGAAGACGAGGATTTGAAGGTATCTGGGCGTAGTATTTTAGAAACTCTGACTCGAGCATCTCTGTCAACGTGCTTGTTTTAACGTGTTTTGAAAGTGCAAAATCAAGGTATCGCACACCATTGTATCGTGATATCGCATTGAGCTCTTGTGTACATGTAGGCCAACATTGTCATGTATATTAGAGCAAATGTCTTCACTGCAACGTAGTGATTTTGGTCGTGATACATAGGTGTGCCGAAGTGTATGTGCACCGTTACTGGAATGTTATGAGCGTTTGTGTTCTGTACATACTGTAAATAATTTTTTCTAAACACCTAATTACGCAAGACGTATCACTTTTTTAGTAAGTGTGCTCGAGGTATGTCCATGAGCATGAGTAGTGGGAGTAATTACCAAGCGGGCCACGCGGGAGCATGACTTAGTGAATCACTGCAGTAATTTCTGGTGGCAGAAGCCCCACCAAATGTAATGACAGTGATGTCAGTCATCTAATGATATTCGTAATGAACTAAGACGCACCCTGTGCACTTCCTTTGAGTTATCTCAGTTTTTCGTCTGCTTTCCCGTACACGGCTTCCTTCACGAGGTGGCCTGTGTTTAGAAAAAGTTTATTCTATCATGGGACGCAACAAATCTAAGGGACGGGCGTCTGTACAACAAGCACAATAACAAACAAATGACAAAGCACAACGTACTTTACACATTAAAATAAAAGTGTCCAAGTCCGTAGGGTGACCATAGTCCATGGTACTAATAACTACATACATTACATATATACTCTAATTGACGTAGTGAAGAAACAGTTACCTCCATTTCCTTTTGCCCGATCTTGGTGGCATGTGGGTGTCTTAGATACAAGTCAGGATAAAGTATTCTTGAAGTGTTGAAGAATAACATAAAGAAACAAACGTTGACAAGTACAGCAAAGTAATTTCTAGTACAAAACTAATCTATTTCTTATCCTATTAGTTCCTAGTCAAAAGAATTAGTTCCTCTAGTGAAATAAGCTTTAGTGCAACAAAACATAAAGAAAAACAGTATAATTATTCTGAAGAAACAAAATCGAAAAAAAAAGAAAACGGGGTTGCGAAAAAGACCTGACAGAAAATGAACCAGCTATAATTCATCAGAGTAATGGACGATGGGAAGCTCGCGAAATAGGTTGGGATTATGCTGAATGACAGTGTTATTGGGGAGATAGTTCCAAAGCCGTATGACGCGCGGGAAGTATTAGTTGTTAAATGTATTTGTGTTGCCGTAGTTGGGGAGTACTTGAAGCCATTGTGTAGTCCGTGCGATAAGTGAGAAGGATGTTGTAATTTGGGTAGCGGTGGATGACTGGGTTTGGCATATTTATGAAAGATAGACAAAACGGCGATATAACGACGTATTGTTAGTAAACGGAGTGATATTTCGAGCTTTCGCTGCGTTACACTAGACAAGATGTTATGTTTCGCATGATAAAACGACATGCCCTGCTCTGAATAGCTTCTAACTTCTGTATTAAGTTTTTTTGATGAGGTGACCAAATAGAAGATGCGTACTCTAACTGGGGTAAGACAAATGCTTGGTTGGCTTGCTTACGTACTAACGAAGTAGCGGATCGTAGGTTGCGATAAAGGTACCCCAATGATCTGGAAGCATTAGAAGAAACGGTTGTTACATGATCAACCCAAGAAAGATTTTGTGTCAGGTAAATACCTAGATATATGATGTGGTTCTAGCCAATGTGTTGGTGCTGACGTTGTAAGGGAAGGGCACATGACCTGATTATCGGGTAAATTATATAATTTTAAGCTTTCAGATGTTAAGAGTAATCCAGCCATGTTTTACACAAGTTGGTAATGAGATCAAGGTAACTTTGGAGGGATTGGTACTCATCAGTACTCTTTATGAAACAAGAAACAATGCAGTCGTCAGTTATATGCGTATACAAGAATATATGTTATTCGGCATGTCCTTTATGATAATCTGATAATAGTAGGGGACCGAAAATGATATCTTAAGGCACCCCTGATATGATGTCAGAGGAAGGAGAAAAATAAATATTAACAACGGTAAGCTACTGGTGGTTACAAAGAAAGTTACGAACCCATGACAAGGTTAGCAAATATAAACTAGGCGCTGAAAGTTTTACTATTATTCAGCAATGTGCCAGCAATCGAATGCTCCAGAAAAGTCTAGGAAGATGCGATCTCTTTGTAAGTTGATATTCACGTTGATGTCAACAGTGATTTCAAATAAATGTGGCTAACAGGAGAAGCCTCTTCAAAATCCATGCTGGTTTGAGAAAAAGAAATTATTTGATTCTACACTCTAAAAAAAGAGCGAGTAAAAAGGGTGTCTTTTTGTCCTACAACAATAATCGTCATCTATATTGCGTTCCATCCTTGCGCTATCGCCCCGCACCTGGTACATTCCGGTCACGATCGACATGCCCATTATCAGGGTTACATTGCATTCTTGATAGAAAAGTGGCCAGCGCCGAGTTTTCAAGAAAGGAAGCGCACGCAAGCCTAATGACGATTATTGTTGTTGGACAAAAAGACACCCTTTTTACTCGATATTTTTTTAGAGTGTAGGCGATTGTAGATATATGATGCGACAATAGGTTCGAGCACTTGGCCGGAAATGCATGCTAGTAAGATGGGGAGATAATTTCAAACGACTGTTTGTTACAACTCTTGAAAGCAGGTACTACCTTTCCTACTTTCCCACCAGTGGGGAGTTTCTCGTTGATAATGACTGTTTTTAATGTGAAATAAGTTGACGTGGGAAACAGAAATTGTATTTTTTAGTATGTACATTGCCATTAGGTGTATCATGTAGTGGTGGTAGTTAAAGGTGTCACGTAATGGTAGTCAGTGTCATGGACGCAAGCAACGCTAGAATCATATTTTTAGTAAAAACAGATGTGAAAAATGAGCTCAATGCTATGGAAGTGTCATAATGATAATTGATATGTGGGGTTTAACGTCATAAAAACCCCCACATGATTATGGAAGACGCCATAGTGAAGGACTCCAGAAACTTTGACCACCTGGGGTTCATTAACGTGCACCCAAATCTGAGCACACGGGCCGACAACATTTCGGCCTCCATCGGAAATGCAGCCGCCGTAGCCTGGATTAGATCCCGTGACCTACGGGTCAGCAGCCGAGTACCTTAGCCAGTAGATCACCGCGGCGGGGGTCAGGGGAGAGTGAGCATCCGAAAATGGGGTGTTGTTAGCATCATGTATCGAAATATGGTTGCTCGGGCCACGTTGAGCTATTGCTTTGCAGAATTCACGAGGATTACTTTTTTAGTAGTGCGGTAAGATCTTCAGAGTAAAAAAAAAAAACTTATCTTTGGCTGCATGAAGTGCCGAACAGTATAATTTCAGGCAGTTTTTATAAGTAATCTATGCATCTGTCGTACACTTATGCTTCGCGTTATCATGCGACGGCCTTTTCTTTTTCTGGCATATGCTGAAGTTTTCTCGTAAATCGTGCGTTCTTTTTATCATTTGATATTGAGATAAATGGAACGTGCTTGGATACTAGTTCTGTGAGATTATCTCTAAAAAGAGCCCAGTTGCTTTTTACAGATCTGGTAATCAAATGGGCATAAATATGGTATCATGAAAGACATAGTTCAGCATTATTACGATCATAATTAGCTCGGTCATAGTTGCGAATGTTTTCTTGTTTACCAGTGAAAGGAAGCGGAATGGTAATAATGATTTGAAGTAATTTATATTCACTCAGTTCATCTAAGTAGGCCGTGCTACTGACTGTATCAGGAGCTGCTGTAAAGATGAGGTCTAGTATATTGGAACCACAGGTATGTAAGGTAACTGCTTGAAATAAGTTGAAATCTAAAGAGAGGTCAATGAGGCATAATTAAACAGTTGTTGGGGATAATAGTAGCGTTCGGGAAATCTGCGGAGAATTGAAATCACCAAGCAGATAAGTGACATCTGCGTGGAATAGCTCAAGTGCTCTCGCTGTGCTTTCACGCACCCTGCCTGAGAAGGAGTAATCGGAGTCCGGGGCTCGGTAACAGTTACCTATCAGTCAATAGTTTGGTGGAAGATGTAATGAAAGCCATCCTTATATTTTTCAGATCCGAATGTGTATTAATTGCAAATGATGTTAGCGATTTTTTAATGTCAAGCAGAAGGCCTTTTCCTTGCCTATGGGTGCGGTCACCTCTGTAAACGTTATACGAGTAGGAGCCTGAAAGAACTTCGCAATCATAGATGTCCGGGCGTAGCCACGTTTCGGTGAAAGCGATGTTATCAGAATGAATGTGCTCGAGGAAAGATGAGGCCTCGACACACTTAGGTAATATACTATGAATATTAGCGAATGATATTGCTACATGCCAGTGCATGGAGTTGAAGAAGACAAAGCAGATAGACTGGCGCTAGCTAAACTGGGTGGCTGGCGCTGCTCGCCTGTATATACCGGCTGTATATACATCGGTGACTACCCCTCCAAGTCGGTCTCCTTCTCGTAACAATATTGACAAAGGTGAACGCATGATAACAGGTATCGGTTGTTCTAAGACGAGCACAAGCTCACTGCTCATAAGCTATTGATGAAACTGCATGAAACTATCATTCGTCACATTGTAAGTATATGTTTTTGAGTTCATGCGCAATTTGCAAACTGATTGTTTTGAGATTTGACAAAACTTATCAGTATTGCCCTGGCTTTCCGAGTTGCAGGCGAGAAATTATCACGCATAACAAAGTTTGATCCCTTAAGTTTAGACCAAGATGACAGTATGAGTGCTTTGTCCTGGAAGTAGATAAAATTGGCACTCATTGGCCTTTGCTTTTCGGGGCTATAAATTCCTAGATTTTAAAGACGCTCAAATTCAAGACTTTCGGAGTTCATTAGCAACTCTTCCGAGCAAAATTTAAATATGTTTTGTTCGGACATTGCCCAGTTGTTATCCGACTTACCTTCTACACTAAAAAATTGAAAAAAATTGAGCATCGTATCCTATTTTCCTCATCACCACATCTTGAGGCAACAGCAGTCGGTTAATCTGACAGGCACACAATTTCGCCAGTCTTATCTTCCTCTTCGGTTTTACGCGAAGCAACAGCTGCTTCCAAGGTAGCCCCTTTAGCATTTATTATTCCAACAGTGTCCTCATAGGTTTCTTGTATTTAGCTCCTTTAGTGAGAAGCATGGTGCTTCCTCAAGCGTTCGGATGGTTTCTATCACTGCGGCAAGAATGTCAGCCTTGATTTTTTACATAGCAACTGGGTTTGACTAGACGTCACCAGCAAGCTATAGAAAAATGTTACACTAGCAAAAACACAAGGCAGCTGGAAAGGCAGCCGTGCGCTTCAATGTGTCTTCATGAGCACGGAGACCCAACACCGCGAGAAGACAGCAGTTGTTACTCTTAACACAAGCCTCATTTTTTAGGTAACTAACCTGAAACATGAAGCAGCATGAATGCATCTTGTCTCGTGCGATGACGTGCCTGAAGTTTAGGCTTTCTGGACGCTTCTTATGCTGGGCTCCGGCCACCTCGAACGCAGCTGTCATAGAACCAGGTTTCCAGAAGTACACGAAGGTTCCATACAGAACTGGCGCATGCTGTGTCGAATTCGGCGTAGTCAGCGACAAGCACGTTAGCGGAAGGTGGCCCAGATTGATGAGCCATGACCAAATAGTCCAAGTGATAGTGGCCTGAAACATCAAGCAGCGTGAATGCATATTTTTTCGTGTGATGTGTCCCATCATGCGATGTCTCGAGCTGTCTCGTGAGGTGAGTGCCTTTAAAACAAATAGAAGACAACTCGCAGTGCTCCGTAATGCACTATGAAAGAGCTGCAAGCAGCTGTTTCTAGGACTCGAAAAGTGCCATCAAGGTACATGTACACGCAGCCAAACGTGACAGCGAACGCCCAGCTTAAGTCATGCCGAGAAGACTCTGTTCTCTCTATAGTTAAATTGCAGATGACGGCTGCTTACCTAAACAGCTTACTCATAACCTACAAAATAAGAAGTACCGCAAAAAAGATTAGGTTTATGTTTTTGCTTTTAATCTAACCCATGCAAAATATTGAAAATGCCTGGAATGACGTTCTTTAAACACCTCTACCAATTCCTTACCAAGCAAGCCAAGCAAGGACTCAATCAAGCTGGAATAGCTATAATTAAGATATGAAAAACGATGAGCATGAATACATTTTCGTTGACGAAAGCACGTGTTACGTCAGTCGAACTAAATCAACTTACATGAATCTGAAACAATACAGCGTAATACAGGGGTCGGCAACATTATGAGATAAAATTGTAAGTTGCATTATGCCGGCAAAACGGCGGCCGGACGGCAAAATAAGAAGCCAGAAGAGGGGATATGCACGGAAAGATCAAAGGTTAGGTGAATTGACAATAACGTAGTAAACTGCAATGAAATTCGTGTTTTTTTTTTCAGCGAGCACGTCACCAGTAGCTATATACAAACGCAGGTTAAAAGAAAGCCCATAAAGGTGGGAATTCTGACTTTGTTCTGGGTGCCACAAGTTGCCGACACCTGATATAGCTTATAGAAAGTCATCGCAATTTGGTGAAAAAAAAAAGCTTTACTAGTCCGTGTACATAGATTTAGCTGCGTGTTACAGACCACCAGGTTGTCGAGATTTTTGAAGCACTCCACTATGCGTGTCTCATAATCGTATAACGCTTATGGCACGTAAGGATAATAGCGTTAATGCACAAAATCCTAATCAGAGCAAAGCCGCTTCATGTCTAAGTGGCCACAAAGTGGAAAGGAGATAGATTGTTGAGGGGCGACCGCTGGCTTTAATATTAGGGGCAAAGTTCCTGAAGGCGTGGGTCGTGCGTCTCCTGTATGTAGTAGCTACCTATCGTTTTAGTTCTTGGAACGTCTGCTGGATGGCGGTAGTTGCCGGAGCATGGTCACAACACTCTGCCTATTGGTAGTCGAGGAGGAATATGGGATGAAAAGGTGCGAAATCGCATTGCTTGGAGTGTTCACTAGAAGAATGGACGGATGGACGGTCATACAGACCGACGGACGTGCGGACAGATGGACGGACAGGCAGACGACAGACAGACGGACGGATGGACATACATACATACATACATACATACATACATACATACATACATACATACATGCATGCATACATACATACACACACACATACATACATACATACATAAATACATACATACATACATACATACATACATACATACATACACACATACATACATACATACTGTCACGCGCTAGGAGCTCGAAGAAATGCACAAGGAGACGCGACTTTCAAAATCTGAGACACGAAGAAGGACATCTCTGCTGGCACGGGTTGCTCGTCTTCGTCTTCTTCGTTAACTGGCACAGAACTGGCTCACTGTTCACTGGCACAAAATACCAAGTGGCAATACATACACACATACATACATACATACATACATACATACATACATACATACATACATACATACATACATACATACAAAAGGACGGATTAATGGACAGACAGACAGAAAAACGGATGGATGGACGTACAAAAGGCAGAGAAACAGACGGACGGACAGATGGATGGACGCGGCCAGCGGTTGATTAATGGTTTGTCGGTAAAACCCTTTTAAGCTTCGCCTGACTCTTCATCATTTACTCCGTGGATATGCTGTGATTTTTTTCAGTAAGACGTTGCAGTACTTTCACTCGAGAATTTTTTATAGCTCGTGGGACAAAACTGCAGGTTTTCACTATGTGGGTGCGATGATTGCGGCGTTGTCAGTATAGTACACCACTGTGAATATTCATGAAAATGTTATACACGCATTTTCCTCAATTGGCCAAAAATATTTATCATTTACCTCAAGCTTGTCAATATTAGGCAATGTTTACGCTCCATTTTACCTTGTTTTGGCAGCTACAACCTTCTTTTCTTCGTGAAATAATGCAGCATTTTCATGTAATACTCGATGTGAAAACTCATCGACGCTTACGTCCGGAAACTCACTAACTTGGGAATGTGCACTATTTTGTCATTTATTCTATATTTATTCTATTGTGGGACAGAAAGAAGCCTTAACATGCACGCACATAAAAAAGAAAGAAAACACTGAAGCAACTATATCAGCTGAAAAAATCGTGGAGCCGGGACACTCGTATGTGAACTGCCAGCCTGAGAAGCTGTATTCCCTAACGGTTGCAGAGGCACCTCCGGTCGTTGCATCGGCATGAGCGGCTGAGACGATGAAACTCTTCCTCGGACTTAAAGTCTTTCTAGTCATCCACTGCTTTTGTACTGTGTCGCTTTCGACGTATGTATATTCGCTACTGCGTTCAATGTGTGTCTGATGATCCGCCCGACATTGCGGCATTGTACAGCCTCACCATTTCCGTTTTCTTCCTCGGTTCTAGGTCATACAGCAGTAGCGACGGCACCTTTCGCTGCCGCAAGCTCGCCGTAACATTTCCGCCAGTTTAAAAATGATATTCTTTCTTGGGGACCTACGACCCAAAAATTTGGTCAGTCAGTCTGTCTGTCTGTCTGTCTGTCTGTCTGTCTGTCTGTCTGTCTGTCTGTCTGTCTGTCTGTCTCTCTCTCTGTCTCTCTCTCTGTCTGTCTGTCTGTCTGTCTGTCTGTCTGTCTGTCTGTCTGTCTGTCTGTCTGTCTGTCTGTCTGTCTGTCCACTCTTAACGGCATAGAGTACTTGAAACGGCCGACCCCATCCGCAACGCCCACCAATGATGCTCAAGATTCAGCGGTCATATTTGTGATTGCCAATCAAAAAGCAATTATTGCGCATGTCTGGGCACCATAACAATATTTTTATATTCCGCATGTGTGTATTTTACTAGAAAAAGCATACATAAGTAATTTTAAGGACCATAGCGCTTATCACGCTGTGCTAACCATGCAAAGCTTGCACGAAAAGGCGACTGTTTCCAACGTTTTGCTAAGATCAGACGGTGGTGGCACATACCCGTTGCCTTGCGTTATACACCTTATTACCTATGAGACAGGCCCGCACACCCGTCTCAGAGCCACGCGTTTCGTTTTATATATATAAAAAAACTGCTATATGGCTCTCGTGTCTCACGTGTGACGTGACTTGATGCGTTCGTTCGCCTCCGCTGCACGCGCGAGGCACTCTAACGCAGCGCCTCCAGAATACCATTCACGGATTTGCTTGCACAGAACATCAAATAAATGTTTTGTTCAGTCTCTTCACACGTAAGACTATGGTCTTTCGACGAAATTTGCAGATTAAAATGCAGATATGGGGCCAATTTTTTAGTACGATCGCTCTTCAATTGGCATAGCCAGGCAGGCTGGTGGGTACAGCACACTGTCATTAGAGTTTATGGCGTCATTTCTCAAGTGAACAGCGAGCGATTTCTATGTGTACCAAATAATTAGTTACGAGTTTGAAGCTTCGTGCTCAGGTACAATATTTGGTAGACGTGTTCAAGGAAGCCTCGACTACCAACATTTTAATAACGATGCTGAAAAAGTGCTTCTGGTTCCTTGTAATGATAGAATAGTAATAATTATATGTGGGGTTTCACGTCCCAACACCACCACATGATTATTAGACACGCCCTTGTGGAGGGCTCCTGGAATTTCAACTACCTGAGGTTCTGCAGCTGTATCGTCGGCAATTCAATCCCGCGACCTGCGGGCCAGCAACCGAGTGCCTTAGCCTCTAGACCACCACGGCGGTTAATTGTTCAAAAAGCCCTCGTCTTTTTGAAATTCAGCCATGAATGACAGAGGTGATGAAGGATTAATAAATAACCGATTAAATATTAACTTCTGCAACGCAGGGGGTTGCATGCGTGAACGGTTTATGCTGAACACAATGCTGGAAATCCTTAAAATGAGAGAGCAATGAGTCTCAAGTACCTGCTGTTGTTCTTTTCCTTTTGTTATAACGAGGTATGATGAGCATCAGGAATTAATTTTATTGATATTCATTGTAACAGTTGGGATAACAAATTCACCAACGACTAAGGTACTACCTAACGCGAATTGCGAGTGGCGTTCTTCAGGTGTTTTGATTTCTCGATAAGTTGGAACCACTGTTTATACTTCGTCGATGAGAACCTTTGTATAATGAAGTTGATAGCACTGTGCTTATTCCTGTTCGGACAGCTCGTTTGGCAGCAGCGGCAGGCGATGCACTTCCACCTGTTGTGTGGCTCATTGCTGAAAAAGAACTGGCTGAGGTTGTTGTGTATATAGGCACAAGGTTTACATTATGAAGACAACGCAGAGAGTTGCGTGATCAATGTGGAATAGCTCGCGGAGCCGATTTCACATACACCGTCACAGACACACCCTAGCGCGACTACGTCGCTCATCGCGAGACCACGGAATGTAGCACGTGGGAGCATTCCACAACAGTCGCCACAGAGAGGCATACGTTCATGTAGCAATTTATTTCGATATATAGCACTGGGTGACACTCTTATACACTCGCCATCACGTCATCGGCAGCCGCACGATGGCGCGCACTAAGACGGCGCAACGTAACGGCCCATCTTGCCGCTGCGGTCCCTTTCTCCTCGCGCACTTGCCATTTCTGTTTTTCACTCTCCGCGGCGCTCTATGGTCGCTGTCTTTCATCCCCGTTCGCTGTATCAGTTACGCCAACGGCGCTCAACGCAGACGCGGGCACTAAAGAGTTACGCTCCGAAACCGACTCTATGAAATCGGTATTGTGGTTCACACAAGAATTCCCTAAATTTGAGCCGAAAACCCAAGTATCTTATAGAATACACCATTAGCGGAGACCTCTTATACGATGCGCGTTACCTTATCACATATGTTTAGTGTGTAAGACATCAGACGTTACTAAACCGGACTTTTTTCTTGAGTGTTCTCGAATCTTCGCAGCGTTCTCAATATCGTGGCAGGCTCCCCTCCCCCCTCGCCCATATCACGCTTTGTTGAAGCACAATATAACTTGCTGAATACGTCACCACCAGCGCAAGGTGCCCAGAAGACTTTCCGGTCTTCTTGCCGTTGCTCCCATCTCGCTCGTTTGGTAAGACGTCTGTCTTACAGAATCCGCCTGATTTCATTACGGGCGCTGTATGGTGAGTAAAAAGAAATTCAGAAGCTTCTTCGTTTCCGCTGAGCTTAAAAGAATCAACTCTGATCAGAAGATGGAGTAGTAAAGAATGAAGTGAAAAACCTCAAAAAATTGTACCCTTCATTCTGCTTGCGCATCTCCTGAAACAGCAAACACGCCCGATAGATTTCATCTCTGTTGTCAGTTTCCAAAAATATAGAATGTTTACTCGTCAATACACTTCAAGGAGGAGGTCGTCTATCCGTGTACAGGAAGATAAAGTGACTTTCTGAATTTCAGAAGACTCGTCTTGACTGTAGGAGTTGCCAAAGGTTCGAAAAACAAGCTATGTGCTTGTTTTGTAGCGGTGTTTTGTTCTGGTGCCTCCGCCTCGTCGGAATCATTGTTCGCAACAAAACAGTTCTATTGTGTTTGCCCCACTTCCTCATGAAGACTTATTCGTGCAAATGTTTTTCTTTTTTCGTATTGACGAACTCTATGCAAGACTTCCCTTTGTTCAAACACATGCGCTGGTGTTGCCGCTCCGAAACTTTGCAAATAAGGCGTGAAGAAGCAAGAGAAGGACATTTCACTCAATTGTAAAAAAGTGTAGGTTCCATTCAACATTTTTTTTTTCTGCGTGAAGCTTCGGAATGCTCCGGCCTGATTCCACTTGTTTTCATACAGCCAATCCTCAGCGAGGATTCACTGTATAAAGTTGTTTTCAAGACTCGTAGAAACAACGCCCACATTTTGAATTCGAAACATTTCTTTGCGGACTCCAAGCACTTTTGACGTCTATCTATCTATCTATCTATCTATCTATCTATCTATCTATCTATCTATCTATCTATCTATCTATCTATCTATCTATCTATCTATCTATCTATCTATCTATCTATCTATCTATCTATCTATCTATCTATCTATCTATCTATCTATCTATCTATCTATCTATCTATCTATCTATCTATCTATCTATCTATCTATCTATTTATCTATCTATCTATCTATCTATCTATCTATCTATCTATCTATCTATCTATCTATCTATCTATCTATCTATCTATCTATCTATCTATCTATCTATCTATCTATCTATCTATCTATCTAGACGCCTACGCCTTGGTGCTCTCGTGATGAACCCTTTACTTTGGGGTAAACGAAATTTCAATGAGACGGTAAGGTGATTTGACGAACACGAGTTGCTGGTCGTGATACGTATAATGCCACAATCTTGTCCTGTACGACGTTGAACACTTTCCACCAGACAGTGGCACGTACCAGCGGGCGGGTATCAGGAACGGCGAGAACAGATGGGTAATTTTAATGCGTGAGCGTTAAGAAACAGCTGACATCAGCTGCGTTGACCCGATGAAACCAAACAACAAATATCAGGATCCCAGCAAAAAGCAACCCTATAGCATTCCGTGCAGCAACCAAGTATTCACCTCTGAGTCACGCCAGATCTCGTTACTGTTTTTCGAATAGACGATAATGTTCGTGAAGCGTAAATTGGGGTTACAGTGATGGCTATACAATTTTATAAATATTACATATTAATTCTACGATACAGCCATCGCCCCGCCACGGTGGTCTAGTGGCTAAGGTACTCGGCTGCTGACCCGCAGGTTGCGGGTTCGTATCCCGGCTGTGGCGGCTGCATTTCCGATGGAGGCGGAAATGTTGTAGGCCCGTGTACTCAGATTTGGGTGCACGTTAAAGAAACCCAGGTGGTCAAAATTTCCGGAGCCCTCCACTACGGCGTCTCTCATAATCACATGGTGGTTTTGGGACGTTAAACCCCACATATCAATCATTACGATACAGCCATCACGTTGGGTTAAGATCAACCGTAGTTAGGCGCATTGTTTTGAAGCTGATTGACAGTTTATATGAATCGAGGAATGGTGCGAACAGACATCATTCGTAATAGTAATTCGAGAGCGTTAAAAAATTCAGTGCATATAGAGGATGTGAATGATGACAAATAGGCGATGCTTTACCAACTGAGCTACCACGGATGCTATCCCCTAACACACTTTACTGGGTATATATGTGGAATAAACGTGGGAGTGTCAGTCAGTGCCACCAACAGCCATGGTGGCGAATGTGGAACACTCTTTATCAGCCTTTATGGCATCACGTAGCACATGAACTTATAGCGAGCTGGCAGCTGACCAATAATTCCTCGTATACTAATACCTACATGCGCCAAGTCTGCCAGAATGAGACCCTCATTAATGAATGAAGCAAAAAAGTGTATATCAAAAGGCCTGTTGTTTCAATGTTAGACGCAATATTAATGAGATCTAACATACAATAATGCAAGAAAAGTATAGCGGAAGTTATTAGACCTAATTGTAATGTAAATGAGAGGAAATAAATGTGCATGAAAAGATAACTTGACGTGGGCATGAACTAAACCTGCGGCCTTCGAATAACGAAGATCGCGACCTCCATTATTTGAAGGTCGCCGGGTCGGTTTGCGTTTTCTAGGAAAATTAGAAAATTTGCGTAACGTTATGTTAGCTGTCAGGTACACATGAATTTTGACTTACAGGTCAGAAACTGAGTCGTCTAGCCTCCTGCGATTGAGTAATGCACTTACTGGTCACTTCATTCTTTATTAGACGCGAATCACCTCTTTGACGCACGTGTGTAATGCTGTGTACGTGTGTCCATATTAACACACCACAACGCGTTCCCCTCGCCGCAGGAGATGGAGCTGCGTCAAGTAGGTCACATCGCAGCTGTGCGTTGACATCACGCTCCCCTCGCAGAGCTCACTAAGGCAACTCTCTCTCACCTGCCGCACGCTCGCCGCAGCGCCCGCAGCTGCCGCCTCGTCCATTCGTCTGCAACACCCACCGCTACCACCGCTAAACTACCCACCACAATAAGGGGAACGTGAATTGATCTGGTGTATGCTAACTTCAACGAAACCTCTCAGCGTGCGCTTCACTGACTACAAGGCCGTGGTAGTCAAGGCGAAACTTGTGCTATTGCTCCAGTCCAGCGCCCATGTTCGCTATGAATAATCAACGAAGACGAAGTCTTGCCAAACGCTTTAATGAAACTTCATCTTGAGCTTCTCTTTCTGAATATGTGTGCCCGGCGCGTGCTTTCCAGCTGCTCGTATTTCCCCTGCGTAGGATGCGAAACGTCGGGTGGGTGAGAGCGGAGTTCCGACAGAGAGAAAAAAAAATAGCGAGAAAGGGAGAGAGAAGCAAAAGTATCGAACGAGGGAATAAAACTGCGCGAACAGAAAAAAATAACACCTCAATATACACCTAGAGAAAGAAAGAAATATGAAGAACAAAACAAAAAACCCAGAAATACAGAGAAAGAAAGTGAAAGAAAAAGGAGGAGTCTCAAACAATTGAAGATGGAGAGAAACAGACAGACAGAGAAAAAGACACACAGGATGAGCAAGTGAGAAACAGAGCGCTAGGAAGACGATGTAAAGAAATACGGGCTTTTTTATTATTCATTTTGATCACTGTGGAAGCGCGCCAGCTGCGAGTTGCAAAGAGCTGGCCATCTAATAACGCATGCAGCCCAGATTCCACCATCCGTATGGTGACAACGTTTGCACTGCCTTTTTTGTTTTCATTTTTGTTTTATACACTTACATTCTACTGCAAGAGTGATTTCTTTTCGTTAGTAGCTCTTATCTCGGCTCTTCGCAATGGGAACGTTCTGTCCCTCACTTGGTATTTTATTTCTTAACGTGCTGTGCATTCTGCACCTTCACACTGGCGACTTCTGCGGCCGCTGTGTCTGAGCCGCGCCGCTGGGCACATTCGTCCGCTCTAATTCGCAAAAGCGACGGCGGTACAACGCGGAGACTGCACTACCCTTGCGAGTGGTTGACTAATGGCCCTGTTTTAGGAGAAGACCAGCTTCTTACTGCTTTGCCATCTAGGCGTGCTAGATGGGCGCAAAGAAGCTGGAAAATTATGAAGAAGATAACGTGAACGCGAGAGACTGTTGTCGACTACTCGAGCGTGAAAAACTAGAGAAAATTATGAAGAAAGTAACGATGGGAGAATACAAAAACCTGAGTTTGGCCCAGAGAAGTTGAGATGAGACGTAATAAATTATGATTACAAAAAAAGACAGGAAGAGCCAGCATTGATACGAATCAGCACTCAATGTGTGTAGGCGAACAGAGTGACCAGTTGACCACTATAGTGCTAAGTTTGCGGCATCAGCTCCGTAGATACATTTGAAGACTATGTGAAAGGTCACTACCTCGTCAAGGCGGTGACGATCGGAGTCCTAATAATTGTCACTTTTATTATTTTCTTTTTGTTTCCATGAAGTCGATCCTTGCTTTTCGTTGGTGTGTCCCATTTCGTTGTCTTTCTCGCTTTGTGTGTGGGCACTTGGTGTAGCCACTGCGTGTGTGCTGATGTGTCTTGTCTTAATAGCCTCACCACTGTGGTGATAATTGTGTGTTTCTTGATAAATGGTTAGTAAGGATGAGTGAACGAGAACAGAACGATAAGGATGTCATAGCTACGAGAGGCACATATTTTGAGCTACAGAAGAGGAACAGATGAGCCGTTGTAGGTGGTGTCCGCACGTGGTGTAGAGACTAGTGCGTGCAGTTGTGCGTCAGTGGTATCCCACTTTTCGCACCCTTGGCGATAGTCACGCTGTCGCTCAAGTTCGTGGTAATATATATATATATATATATATATATATATATATATATATATATATATATATATATATATATATATATATATATATATATATATATATATATATATATATATATATATATATATATATATATATATATACATATATATATATATTGTGAGTGCCACGTTATGCGCAGATTCATGGGCGGTGGCGAGGAACCACGCTTGTGCAAATAGACCTCATAAACACAAAACTTCAAAAAATAACAAGCGCTTATTTCACGGCGCGTCAGGCGTCTGCAGGTTCCATCGGCGACGTACTGTAGACATGGTGATTTGTTACTCAAACCTGCACTTTGATGAAGTTCGGTGAAGGGCTGGTGTACCTTGAGGAAGTTGCCCTTCTTCGACGGTCAAAATGCACTCGGCTTCAGTGAAAACGATGGATCCTTATCGGTAAATTCATAAGGCCACCGGAGATGACAAGGTCTGCAAACTAAGGCGTTTGCAGAGTTCTCAATAGGCTGAACAAAGCTTCACTGCAGCAGCCCTCCTCCCTTATTGGTCTAGTTCGAACGAGAACATATGAGGCCCATGCTTCAGAATGGATAGAAAATGAAAATGGATCGAAGTGTTGCATCTCACAATAGTACGCCTTTGATCCCGGGCTCTCCGGAAGTAAAAACGGGGAGTAAACTGTTATCGGAATGAAATGTCAGATATATTTGGCAGCCATTGTTGCCGAAAACCAGCGTGTGCGTATCGCACATATTTCAAAAGTGGCGGGAGAGGCCCAATGAAGCAAAAGTGTGGGAAACCCTCTGCATGCAGCTATATGTGTGCACATTTCTACGTAACCTAAAGGTGTACCATAAAGACGATAAATTCAAAGTTAATAAGAATTGCATAAATCTCGCGCCCCGAAATCACGATATTTTTATGAAGCAATCTGTAGCGGGAGACGGATTATTTCAGGCTCCTAAGCGTTCATTAAAGGGCATCCGAGCATCTGCCAATGAGTGCTCTTTGCGTTGCACACATATCGAAACGCGGCCACCGAGGTAGAGAATTAAACAGGTGCCCACGAGATTAGGAGAGCAGCAGCTTGCGTTTTTGAAGGCATTGATCAAGAAAAATTCACGCATTTTCTTGAAGTGAATGATGACCACTGGGCGAATAGCGACTACTATAAAAGACGGGCCAACGAATAGACAGATGCATAAACGGATGTACGGATGGACACATGAACGAAGAGATGGGCAGAAGACAGGTGAACGAATGGACGGACACACGAAAGGTGGATGTGACAGTTCTTTGATGTTCTCGTAAAGTCGGTTTTTTACAGAGATGTTTTCTTTTTTTGTTTAAAGTACGCACTACAAACAGAATCTCGCCATCGTGTTTCACTCTTCAAGATGAACCTTTAGAATCCCCTAATTTTTTCACTCTTCTGAGGTACAGCCAAACGCAGCTATGCAAAGCATTTCTCATCGCTTGTGTTCTTTGGATTATCCCCGTCACAAGTCATATTTTATCAGCAGGAACACACACACGTACAAACCTATAGGTGTTCACTTGCGGTTTTTGAAACCTGACGCTAGTCAACAAGAGTAGGACATGAGAAGCTTCTATCCTAAAACGCTTGATAGTTTTAGTTCTGTGTGCAACTACAATACTATGCACCCCTTTAGAGCTTAAAAACATTACGATAGTTATAGCGCGAGAACAAAAAGACGACAAAGAGACAAGAGAGACACGAAGGTTTCCTTCTTGTCTCTGCGTCATCGCTTTGTTCTCGCGCTATAGTTATCGTCATGTCATACCAACTTGCCCAAGCTTCCACACTTCTAAGTTAAAAACATTGTCACGGTAGCTGTATGTACACTTTGTTAAATCCCCTTAAAAACTGGAATAAGGTGCTGGAGGTTTGTTTGTTCACTCTGTATTACTGACTGTTATTGAGTTAGCTTAGAAACACTAAAACACCAGACCTACGCAGAATGTGCAGCAATGTGATAGCATAAACAGAAAGAACGGTCGTACTACAGCGTTTTTCAAGCACTTCTTGTGGTGACAACCACCTCAACACTTGCATGGCACGCACTGCACCAGAACTCATCACAATTTTTCCGAAGCCCCACTACGCCATAAATTCTCAGTATGCGGAGTAGTGATGCATCTACTACACATCTGTTTGGCATTTCGTGCACTTGGCTGAATGGGTTAATGATGAGGATGAAAACTTATGAGTGAGACCTTTGTAAAATAGGTTTTATGTAGGACTTGTTTTACAGAGTTAGGGAAAGCTTGAGAAGTTAAAAAAATACTTTTGCAGGGCACCAGCGTCATTGAAATATTTGTGAGTGACTGAACTGGCTAACCTCCTAGATCTTCCTCCCTCCTCTTTGTGAGTCACTGGCTTAGTCGTGTTGCTCCATTAGGCAGCTCGAGGAGCTGTCCGGGGGACACAGCATGTACCCACTACACAACGCACTTTGGCTTTCTAGAAGAGGGTCCAGGTTTCTTCAGCTGCTGAGACAGAACGGCTACCATGGAAGCCGTCTGAGCTGGTACCAGCCATGTGAGCACGCTTGACATCTCACGGGGCACTTCCTCATCACATCTGTGCTTAGCAAGGAGAGGGCACGGTGATACTCTGCACTCTGAGGCTGAAGCTGCTTTCCGACAAATGAAATAATGGAAGGGCTGCATGGCCAGCGTGTCGTCCACCAACCTCTACCAGAGGCTGCTTGTCGGAACGCGTCAGTAAAGAGCTCTCATGGCGTCGATCAATTTTCCCAAGGAAGTAGTGATACTGGATTTCGGACGGAACCAATCAGTTTGGCTCATTCAGCTTTAGTGCTGTTTCCGACCAAACGGCATCATCCATACACTTCAAAATTCAACGTCTGAGACTATGGTACACTAAGGGACTAGAATTAAGAATGTGTCCGGCGCTTTTGCTCGGCATATTGCACCGGCAAACTAGGTACAATGTGTTTCACTGAAATGGGGGTGATGCCAACTGTGGTGTGTTCTTTTTTCCTGGTCTGTGAGGCTTGCGAACATGCCGCGCTGGGATTGGCCAAGCTGCTTCATTCTTCTCCTCCTAATGTAACTTCCGTAATTGATTTCTTGAGCACTTCTACATGTACGGTTTCTCGTTCAGCTGCGCCCATAGGTGAAACGCTTGGGAGATGAGGAAAAGTCCCCGAAGAAGCATGCGAATGCGGGTGATCCACTGGACACACGGCTAAGGTGTGGCCATCTTCACAACTGCGAAAGGGGTGGTTATAACTTTAGGTCTTGTGCCCATGGACACTACAGCGCGCACAAAACAGTGTTGTGCACTTCGCTCAATAAATAGCCACTGCAGCCACACCAACGACAAATACGTTGCAGACGGTAGTAGTCGGAAGTGACTCTATTACTAGAAACTCAAAGGTAGCTTGGGACTGGGTTCATGATACTCATTTTCATCCGGACACAATATGTGACCGTGAGGACACTACATTGTGTGCTCAAGACTCTTGTGTGTACAGATAGTAGTACACATGGTCGTATGTAGAGAGGGCTTTAACGGGGACTTCGTTAGGGGCGAATAACGAAAAAAATAGGTCGACGACGTTAGTTACATGCGGGCCAACAGTAACGACGCCCACACGCTCACCACCAATTTCAGGAAGCCAGCGTAGACGATCAGTCAGAAAAGCCATGCTATTAACAGTCACTGAAAATTGATGTTTATCATATGCTGAACACAATGCATCTCTGAGTGGCCAACTATTTACGCCGTCGCGTGATTAGCATTCCTCAAATTCGTTCCCGATGGGACAACCATAGACTTTCCTAATATACACTAGAGGGAACTCTGGCGCTAGTGTCTACGGCAGCTGCAACGCACAGCGCTTCAGTGAGCATGGGAATGATGGGTAGTACACACATTTGTCTAATATTCGTACTTCTGGCCTGCTTCAGGCTCCGTGTGTGTTCGTGTGGCTTGGAGCTGTTTTCTCACAAAACAAAAAATCAGCCACTGTTCAGCGGTCGTGCTTCACCACCCTATTTTTTCAAAGATTACCTTTTCAAATCAGGTCACAAAGTGCCAAAGCGTTCGTTCTTTTCTTTAAAACGAAACCGTAACGAGCAATAAACGAAGGCGCAAGTACGATTCGCTGCCCGCAAGTACGAAGACTAGGCAAATTTGTGTACTGTATACCCATCATTCCCATGGTCGATAAACGATGGCAGCTTCAAAGTCCTCTCTAGTTAACTTTAGGAAACCCTATGGGGACAACGAAGTTGAAGGCTTGAGTCTTCAAAGGCGTACATGACATTGAAGGCGCCATGAATTAGTAAGATGGATGACCCTGGATCTCAAAAGGATTGCAATGTCTGCGTCTTCTTTCACGTGCTTACTTCAATGTCAAGAAAGAAAAGAAAGTTTCATATACATAAACAAACAAAACAAAGAAAGCAGTATATAGATTTGACAAAGAAGTGCTAAAACACCAGTTTGTCTGGGTGTATCTCCATGTGACAAGGTAAAAATTGGCACCGTATCTGCATCACTGCAAATGTCGTCGAAAGATAGTCTTCCACCTGGAAAGAGTGAACAAAACATGTATTTGGTGTTGTGCGAAAAAAATCGGTGAATTGTATTCTGGAGGCGCTGCGTTAGCGTGTCTTGATCCATGCAGCGAAGGCGAACGGGCGCATCAAGGCACGTTAGACACAATCGCTATCTGGCAGTTATCTCTAAAAACGCTTGAAAAATGAAGGAAGGCGTGCGCGTCTGTCTCGAAAGCGATATATAAGGTGTAGAACGCAAAGTGACGGGCAGGCGCTACCGCCATGTCGTCTTGGCAAAGTGTTGGAAACACTTTCCTTTTGGGCATAGCATTACATTGTCAGCGCTGCCTGATAAACGCTACAGTCCTTAGAATTACTTATGTATGCCTTCTCTAGTAAAAAGAAACACATACAGAATATTGACGCGTTGTTATGGTGCCTCAGATATGCGCAATAATTGTTTTTTTTGTTTGACAATTGCACAAGTATGAACGCTAAAACTTGAGCAGTATTGGTGGGTGCTGCGGATGGGGTTTGCCGTTAAGGGTATCGTTATGTGTCGTTTGGGTAATTTTACGGTGCAAAAACAGGCACCTAGTCCTAGTGTGGCATTGGGGCCCACGGGACGGCTCTAAGCTTTTCCATAGTAGAGTACCAAGTACTCTAAATTGTTATCCACTTTTTCTACCCCCCCCCCCCCCTAAACACTGAATCGTTATCCACTTTTTCAAAACCCAGCCAGCCAAACGATAATTTTTGCACCGATGTACCACAAGAAAGACTTTCGTCTTTGAAAAACAATAGAGAGGATCGAATTGTTTCCGTTTCTGAGAATATCCCACATGAATGTGTATTAGAGTGGGCGCTTCGTTAGTGCGAAATAATTAGAAACCCCAGCCGTTTCTTTCTTACTCTGTCGAAACGCGTGTGCTATACAAAAAAAAAGCCTCTTCACCTTATGTTTCCAGCTGCTTATCTAGGTAATTCCTGACAAGAAAGCGTAATTTATGGTGTGTGGGACATGTGCCTTTTTCAGTCTTGCGGCGAGCTTCCGCAGAACAGGGTCACCGCCACAGTACGTAAAATGTCACTCTAAGAAAATTTCATCTCCAATTAGAGGCAGCGATGAGCAGCATGCGAAGAAGCGCATGAGTTGTCTTGAAGTTCCGTTTACCACGGGCATTTTGCCTGATGCTAACGCGCCCTAAAT
The DNA here is from genome assembly GCF_043290135.1 of Rhipicephalus microplus. Classification (NCBI taxonomy): domain Eukaryota; kingdom Metazoa; phylum Arthropoda; class Arachnida; order Ixodida; family Ixodidae; genus Rhipicephalus; species Rhipicephalus microplus. The sequence goes on along the minus strand of NC_134700.1, from coordinate 148,598,548 downwards.
AGTTTAGGACACCATAAATTCACTGTAGTTTACGTTGCTGTTACTCGTCCCTAACTGTTGTTGGAACATGTAAGGCAGGTTCATCGCCATGCCACGCGCCGTACGTGTGTTCATAGCGCGTCTGCAGAATGTTGTCGCCCGACTCCATCAAGTTAATACTGAAAGAGTTTAGGGGAGAGAGGCCAGAACGTCTAACCAAGCCCTTTACACAAGCGTGAACGCACTACTGCGTAAGCACGTTATCGCAGTGCTTGGGTGAGATGTTGCGCTGTGAGTGTGGTTACACACCGAATTGAGCTTGGCGATAACCTGCTTCTCATCTAAAAACGCGTCATGTCCCCGAAGTAAATCATGATGAGTGGGCGAAGCAGTGGTATCGCTTGGTGTTGCCGTAAACTATCCGTGAATATTACCACTCATTCATTTAAATAATTGATAAAGCTGTGTATGGTTCTATACAATGGTTATTCGCCATAAATGGTAAGCTGTGTCGTGTTGTGAATTTCGCTTTGTCTTTATTGTTTTGTTTTGCGGCATAAAATATAACCTCAACTTGGCAACGAGAAGTTCTGTGCACATATCTCTGGTGGGTAATAATTGTTTTCAGTATTACGAAATGGATCGTAGAGGCGCAATATACTGCACCAGCTAGTCGTTGTCGGTGACCATCGTCGTCATCAGCTTCGTCGTCATCCTCATCGTCATGCCATATAGCAGGCACTTTGCAAGCATTGTGCCATGATGGCAGAAAAATTCCCTTGTGCGTCAACGGACAAGCTTGACATTAAAGCGACTCCGAAACGGTTTTATGAAGTTTTGTCAGCTTCTAGACAAGAGCATCATCAATCCATTCGCACCCCAGATTTAGTGACCCGCCATGAAACAACGCCACTACGGACAATTATGTGATACTCTCTTTCTCATCTCTGCCTATCTTCCTCAACTAATGAGGTGCACGCTGGCATCGCTGGAGATCGCAGAGCATGGGCACGCTCGAGAATTGGAGCTTTTGGCAGCCCAGACCTCCGAAATCGCACGCTGACAGGTTGCGTGCAGTCTCGGAGGCCATTACATAGTCCGCACAGCAGCGCGCACGCCGTATGGCAACACAGACGAAGATTGCGGAATGGTTTATTACTGATCTGAAAGGTGCCGCCACCTTGCCCGTCACTCGATCTTAGTTTCGCGCATTCTACAGCCCATAACAACCAATCAATTCACACATTCTACAGTCATGGTGACGGGCTGCTGACGTGCTCTGTTCATAGCAAGTCGCGGTTATGCCTCCATCGCATGTCATGCTGTGAATGGTCTCCTGAAAAAGCGCATAGCCGAGTCGCAACAATCTGCACCAATCCGCAGCAATTCGCAAATTTAAGGCGTTGTAATAAATCACACAGTTTAGTTACACAAATAACCCGGGGGACATGGTTTACCAGTCCACTGTGTTTGTACAAAATCGCGAAAATCGTTTCGAGGTGCCTTTAAAAAGCTTCGGCCGAGCTTCGGCAAAGTGCCCATGTTATCAACTCAAGCGCGTTGTGTGAAATACAAAAGGGTGTTGTACTATGTGCCTGACGCTTTTCGACACCGAGGACTGGAAGATAGCATTTTGTGCCATCTCCCTTCTACCGCAGTTAAGACAGTGGTCAATTGTGACGACTCTCCATTGTGGTAACCTCTCACGCTTACGCAATGCCCTCCATCTTCTGAACCAGTCAAACTCGCGCATTTCACCGTGTACGTGACTGCAACGGCATTGTTTTGCGTTTTTTGTTGCTGCATTCTTTTTCCTTCTATATGCTGACTGCGCTACTTGTCACCAATTCAAATATCTCATTTGATGGAACATCTTCCAGAGTGAATGGACCTATTGATTCAACTGAGATATTTAAGCCATCAGCAGCTCTGAAAACTTTAGCGTAATTTATCTGCGTGGTCTAATGTACAAAGTTAGCGTTCAAGTTTCTTATAGTTTAATACTCCAATATATCAATAGTCTGCACCGGCGTTGATTTTCATATTCGAAGAAAGTAGCAGGGCAATGTGTCTAATGTAGAACACATACAAGTATGCCTGCATCTTCTTGGCTGTGGATTTAGCCGTTAGTGAAAGGTTAAACTGCGTTGCTGTTGATATGATATATGTGGATCTCCTAATTATTGCTTCGCAGGTCCTTTTTGAGGCGCCTTCAAGATAAACGCTTAACATCTTCACAGCTTGAACATAATCGACGTCTGCTGGCAATAGTTCTCTGAAACGCCCAATTCGCAATGCTTTGCACATGACAGATAGGAGTACACATCGAAATGCAATAAATGTACTGTACCTAGACAAGTTGCAAAAACAACACTGAAATATCATCGCGTGCGCTTTTAGAAAAGGGTGAACAATTTAGAGTACTTGGTACTTTACTATGAGAAAACACTAGGCCGTCTCGTGGGCCTCAGACTGAGCAACAAAGGAGTGTTTAGAAAAAGTTGTTAACAATTTAGAGTACTTGGTACTCTACTATGAGAGAGCATAAAGCCGTCCCGTGGGCTGCCATGGAGGTTGCGTCAAAAGTAGAAAAGAAACTTACCACAAGACTTCTAACAAAAACACAAATTTAGGAGCGTACCTCAATTTAATTCTTCTAGAAAGCCTCCAAGCTTGAGCAGAGCATATTGCGGAGCGCTGGTGTTGATTTTACAACTCTGTTCTAAACTTACACAATGAAAAGTGCTGCAAAGACATAACAGAATTATTTATTCATCATTTATACAAGAGAATGCAAAGTATTGAGCATTGCTGGAATTGGGTGGTCTATGTGCCTGCCAGAAAATAAGTAAAAAAAGAGATTTTAAATGCAACGATTAGGTCGACGTTGATTGTTAAAATAGTGCTCTAGAAACATCGTAGTGTTACTTTTGTGCTAAGGAGGGGCTTATTTTGAAATAAGATCGCGTTGTAGTGGGTCACATCGAGTTAGCGTGCTTAAAAAGAAGCGAACCAACTGACGTCACTGTTGCTGTGCACATTTTTACCGCCTTACTGTGCGGTCGCCCACACTGGTAGAGAGAACTAAAGCAGCAGGAGCCACAGAAGCAAGAACATCCATTGATCAATTTCATGCCATTGACTCCGAGATGGCAAATGGGTTTCGGTTCATTTGCATCCCACTAGATGGCACAACCTGCCCAGTTTAACTGCGCGAAAATAGAATTTTTGAACCACTCGCGCAATTTTTCATAGTAACGTCCGGCGGTTCTTTTTTCTATGAATGAAACAGAAACGTACAAGCAGCATTTTATTGTGTCTCTTGATGCACGGAAGGTTCTTTATTCAGTGCAGGCAGATTGATTACTAGTGATTAGTTGTAGGTGGTTTGCCTGATGTCAGCGGTATCATTTGGAGAATGTCCTACAGCGGCGCATGTATTCTGGTGCATTTACCTTAATTTCTCGGTAAGGACGGCACTGCTGTTGATGTTGTCATGCATTCAGCTGTCACTTTGACGTTGATTGTTCGTAGAATTTAGTGTCATTTTAAGCAAGAGGCGGGTTCAAGCAATAGAAGAATGGATACATGCCGTGTTCTTACGAGCCAACGTGTAGAATAATATATTTATCAAACTACCCAGAAAGTATTTGCAATAATAAAATTATGATAGCTAAAGCTTTATGCAAACATTGGGCTGACTACAGTCTGGCATGAGAGAGGGCGCCACCACTTTACCAATCGAATTAATGCCCTTGCTTACACTCCACCTTGCCGTTGGCTCAGCGCTGAGTAAGCACGTGAGTGCATCTGACGGGGCCATCAACCTAACGAAACTTGCTGGAAATCGTTGCAGACGGAAGCGGTTGTTACAAACAGGTAAATTCTGCAGGTGAGCTTTCTTGTTCGTACAACTAGAAAATACGGCCTGTCGGTCAAAACAAGCCTCACCCCTTCCCCCCCCCCCCCACACACACACACACTTGAGTAAAAGGCGTTAGGAGCTATAGCGCCCTGGTGCCACACAGCCACGCTAGAGGAAGGGCTTGAGTTGGGCTCATAATGGCGGGATTTATAATTTTAAAGTAAATATAAGCTATTACTTTAATTGAATAGGTTGGTTGGTGTCCCTTTTCGAATTTTGTAGTCAATAAAACGCAACATAAAGAAGTGAACATGTCGCAGCGAGAGTACGAGAATCGTTCTAGCAAGATTCTACTCGGGTCAAAAGAACCCTAGATGCTTACGTGAAATATGTTGTCATTGACGCTTTGGCAAACGGGTAAAATGAGCAGTGGGAACTCTGCGATTGGGAATCGCTAGATGTCCGTGCGACAAACTTGCTCAGGTTTGTCAGAAGTGGAGCTGCAATACACTTTTTCTTAACAACACTAGCATTTATTCGCATACTTTAACGCAAAAGTATTGGTCTGTCAGTCTGTTGCTGTAGGTCCAACGATCAGCCACCCGGCAAAAGTTCAATACATGGTCAACGCCCAACCATCTTGATTAGGAGACTGCGTTCACACATGTCAACATTGTCAATGAAAAAGGAAACACAATGCATATTTCAGGTGCGAAGTCAATACGTACGTCTTAGGTAGACTGTTTCTTTATCTCGAAAATGCATATACAGGTATGCATAAAGACTGCAGTATTCATTACGCTGCGCTGACAATGCGAAGCTACGAAGCGAAAAGCAAGTGCTTCCTACACTTCGCCATCATGACACAATGGCGCCACATACCAGTCAGGATTCATTGTAAAAAGAACCTTCGTTTCTTCAAACTACTGCCACATGGCGCCATATCTCACGCAGAGCTCACTAATCTTCTCGTGCAGAACGTCAAATAAGCGTTTTATTTACTCCCTGCAGGTAGAAGACTATCGTCTTACGGCGTCGTTTGCAGGGCAGCATGAAGATACGCGCCAATTTTTTTAAGACATCAAAATTTACAAATAAATTTACCTGCATATGATCAGAAACACGTGTGCTAGTTATTGTGTATTGGGACCTTTAACATGCCCCAGGCTACCGAAGCGAGCTATGAAACTTTTGTTCGCGTACTTGGATGAAACTGACCAGCTAGACAAACTTTAGCTGTAGCTCGACACCAGCAAAAAGCTAATAACGCATGTCCTCATTCAATGGTCAAAGATCTGGCCTTTTTGCTGCATTTTTTATTCTCTATTCTATCTTGACGTATTGTTGTTTTTCTCTCCCACACTATTCATACTTTCAATCTCGAACCCTCTTCCTCACGCAAAGTAGAAAGTCAGCTATTTTATATGCTGGCGAAATTCTCCGTTTTTCAATAAAGAGTTCACTCTATCTGTGTGAGTGTGGATTTGTGGTAGTCATACCCATCACCTAGACAACAAAACAAAGGTAGTCCTGCTGTGGCGACTATAGCTATAGCCAAAGACGACCTTGTGCAGACCCATACTGAAATCGAAGCTTTGAGGACACACATAAGGCGTGTGGACCGGACTCCCCATCACCACCTAGCCTCTCTACTAGTGGATAGACCTCATACTTCCTTTTGTCGAACAATAACTACACATGGTGACTCCCTACCAACTGGTTTTACGCCCGCGGCGAGACCTTCAATTCCTCCATGGTGCCTCAAACAGCCAGTCATCAACCTGACAATACCAGGCATTCAGAAAAAACGATATTTCTCAATACCAGCCCTCAAGCAGCTCGCCTTACTTCTGCTGTACGAGAAGTACCAAGACTGCACCCACGTCTACACCGATGGCTCCGTCCTGCCAAACAGCTCAACAGCGGCGGTCGTTATTCCAACGCACGCCGCAACCATCAAATTCAAGACAGCTCATGCAACCACAACAATGGCAGCAGAGCTTGCAGCGCTTCGCGCTGTACTGCGTTTTGTTAACGACCAAAGCACGCAACGGTGGACGATTTTCTGTGACTGCAAGGCAGCACTGCAGTGACTTCTGTCAAATCTACGCCGTGGTCCACACGAGCAGTTGGTATTTGAAACAGCAGAAATGCTACACCATATAACAGAGAAAGGGCACCACGTTATATTTCAGTGGTTGCCAAGCCACTGTGGAATTATCGGTAACGAACAAGCTGATCAAGCTGCTCGATCAGCCCATACAGAAGACAACGACCAGTCAATACCTCTCTCAAGGACGGACGCTGCTAGGAGGCTCCGCATTCTTGCTCGCCAACGCTCCATGGCTCTTTGGAATGAGCCTCTCATTACGCATGCAAGATTACGATCCCTTGATGCAACGTTAAGCATGCAGCTTCCAACAAAAATTCGACGAGGCGACGCTACTGCTCTGTGCAGACTATGGATGGGAGTCGCGTCCAATTTCCGTTTGTACTGTTTTGACCACGTAGCAGTCACTATAGGCTCGACAGTCAGGAAGAGACGCTGGAAGGAGAAGACATGATGCCTCCATTCTATCGGGACGAAAGGTGAGAGGGAGTTGTTGTATGTGTGTGTGTAGGGAGTGAATCATAACCGAAGCGGTTGGCAGGACGCCGCCGCCACAGCAGGTGGAGTGAAGGCATTAGCGAGACAAAGCGTGACACAAATCCCTACTTAGCGCCGCTGGCTGCCGGCAATTAGTCTTCACGGCAACGGCCCTTACAAAGGTGAGCCTTCCTCTGGGAGTTGTCCCAATCATCGATGAAGAATAAAAGGCTAACACTAATGTACTGAACCTACAAAAGGAGATAAAAAGTGAACACGAATTCTCGCCGCCATTTTTGTGCTACGTAGGGTCCCTGTATATCCGGGCCTTTCGCAGCGCATATTAATATCGTGCGTGTGGCTATCACACTCGCGCGCCCCTCATGTTGTGGCTCATCTGCATGTATACGAACTAAATAGGCTATTCCCGACTATGCGAACTCTTGCTACAAGACGTGGAGTTCGGTGTCAAATTGGTAAATGAATACAAGAAAACTGTATCGCGATGAAAAAAGTAAGTTCCGCTGCAAGAATGAAGCAATGATTATTATAAAAAAATCGAATTATTAGACGAAGTAAGACTAGCAGGTAACGTCATTTGTATCTGATCATGTGTAACTCCCCGTCCCGGTGGCGCAAGGGATTATGGTCGCTCAAGCAAGAGAAGAGGTTTTTCTGCTGGCTGTCGCTTCAATAGGGAATACGCGATAATCCTACGCGTCTACTACGGTGGCCATGTAGCCATTTAGTTCCGAACAAATTGTGTCTGCGAAGATCGCATTTTCGCTTCTGCTTCTTAACTCAGAGATTTCATTGGTAGGCTTCTCGCGGTTTCACTCATGGAAGTTATCACACGACACGGTTGGAAATGCTATCCTCGTGACCTTTATAACAAACTTGATGGTGACAGCAAAAATGTGCCTCAAAGTCTGTATAAGTTGGTATCGAAATAAGATGTTCTTTACAAGCAAAGTGATATAGAAACCAAGGCATTTCCTAATGCTAGGCCTTCTCGGCATTTGGAGCCAGCTAAGTGAAGAAAACTTTCTGCTCACTTTGACCCTTGTTCATTTAAAATTTAGGTGATGCGGACATGTTTCCGGTCCTGGTCTGATTGTGCATTGTTTTACGTCTTCAAAGTCTTGGTAAATTAGCCACACTTGGCCTCAACCGACTTGCTTCGGACAACATGAAGAACAGAAAACGCCGCACATGTACTCAGCAAAAGGGCGGAAAGATTGTTCGCAAAGAACCAAAACGAGGCGGTGCTGTCCGCAATGGTATCTTCATCACTTAGTAAGCCTGCTTCTGTTCAAATGCGACCTGACACTCCGCAGCTTAGTTTTAAATCGTTGCAATACGCGAGCACAGTCATATAATTCAAACACATGCTAAGCTTTTTAATGTGATGTACAAGTCCGTATGCTGCCGTAAAATGCGTTAACTACACCGACACAAACCATCATTTGTCGGCCATTTGACCTGCGAAAGAGCTCTCGTCCCATGTTCGTGGTGGTTTTGAAGCGTTGTACTGAGGGAGGGCTGCAGAGCATGTTTCAGGTTCATTTCACGCGCGAGCCTGGATTCGTGGTCGCACGGAGTACCAAGTCACAGGATGAGGAAAAATGCCTCCTACACTTCTCTTGCGAAAAAATTACGGGATTTATTTCATGAAGAATGTGAAGGTGTATTGCGGTGACATGGTTTTCCTTATATGTTTGACAGTTTTGTCTAATCCCATGAAATTAGAATTAACAAACTTTTCCTGTATAAAATACGGGGGATGTACGTAAATTTTGAACAGCACTTTACCGACTTTCAGGTCGAATATATTAACGAACTTTTACTGTAGCTAGTACAGGAGACGTACGTAGCTAGTGAACAGAACCTTACAGACTTTCAGGTTGAAGATAAATGCCATTGCACAGCCCTTGATATGGAAAAAGTGTTTACGATTTTATCTTGCACTGTGTCTTGCTTTAAAATTAACAGGTGGCGCTTAGCACAAACCGCATACAGTACAGATGCTTTCTTCATTCTATTCAAGACGGAGAGCCGTGTGAATATGTCCCATCTTTTATATTTTTAAATCTTCCTTTTTGTAGCATTAAAACTAACCTAAATTTCTCATGCAGTCCAAAAGAGAATCTAAAAGGGTTCTAGGCAAGCCCATTGACTCAGTGTTCCCAGATAGTTCTGCGTAACTGTACGCGTTCCAAACAATCGTGTGTGGTGTTCTACCGGTTTTCCCTCTCAATTTAATCCAAGCGCCCACAAAAATATTCTAGTCGCCAGTCAATTTAATCCAGCCGCCGCTCAAAATAATCCAAGTGTAAGCCATTTAAATTCAAGTGCCCCTGAAATTAAAACGACCGCCAGCCGATTTAACCCAGGTGCCAGCGAATTTAATCCTGACTACGTCGCGACTTTAAAGTGACCCAACATTTTCGGGAACGCGTGGAGTAAACAGCTTTGTAGTGTATTAAAGGGTAAATATCATCAAGCTGTGTAAACTAAGCAATGAATGTGTCACTAGTGATCAAGTCGCTTGGCAGAGTCTTAGGTGTCACGTTCCTGCCCTTTCAAAGACGATATGTTTGATATGTATGACAGCAGGTTAAGACATTCCGTGCGTGGGTGATATGCGTGATGACATCACCTGAGTCACTAGTGATCAGCTCATTGGCCTGGGAATTAGGTATGAAGTTATTACTTTGTGAACGGCGTTTCCTTTGATATGCATGTCGAAGGTGTGAATAGTGCGCACGCGGGTGAGAGGCGTGATGAAGTTGCGCGAGTCACACTATGCCACTAGTGACCCATTCATTGTTTTTTCTAACTATCTCTATAATATTTCCCCTTAAACTCACTACACAGCTATTCCCTCCACGCATTCCCGAAAATTCTGGGTCTATTTGAAGTCGCGATGAAGTCAGGAATATATTCACTGGCGTCTGGAATAAATCGGCTGGCGGTTGGATTAATTTCACTGGCACTTGAATTAAAATGACTGGCACTTCAAATAATTTGACTGGTAGGTGGAATAAATTGACTGGCACCTAGAATAATTTGGGTGGTGCTTGTAATAAATTGAGTTGGAAAACCTGTATTTATTTGGGCTTCGAACTAATGTCATTCAAGAAGACTTCGTTCACTTTGTCAAGAGTACAACTATATAAACATACAGTTATCTTTGTGAACGCCTCTTTCATGCAGCGCTAAACCACAAGAAATAAACTGAAAGGCTTCATTTATAGGGCGATACGAACCTCTGAAATGAACAGGTATTGCACCATATTTCAACTAACAAGTGTTCCAAGTTATCACTCCGTCAACATGAAGGCGTAGTTTTTCGACATACAGCAGGGAAGTTGCAACACATGAACAAACTTATGATGTTTGAAAGAAGACAATGCTTATTAGAGTGAGAACGCAGCCGGCCCGTTACCAATGCGTGTTGGCTTACGTAAAGCTTTGGTAACCCTCCCGAAAGGCAGAGGGAAGGGGGTCCTACACGAAATTACAAACCTAGATGCTGTATATACATTCGCGTTGAAATGTTCCAGTTCTCTTGGGTGCCAGTTCGAAGGCATCGATTGCCGTATTTCTGTCTGCATTGTAGTCGCTGGCCTCGATGTTTCAGCCAGTACGTAAGGCCACCCGGATCAATTACGCTGGCCTGATATCTCGCGAGAACAGAGCTGGCCGTTCCCCTTCATTTCAAAGGAGACAAGCGGGCTTTCTCTCGGCGAATTGTACACTCAGGGGGATTTGGTTTGTTGTATTCAAACTCCTCAAAGAAAGTTAGACGAACTAAAGAAAGCTTCCCGTGGGGCGAAAATTGTGGTCCCTCCGAACGCTCTTTAGCATGTTGCGGGTCGCTGCCGCATCGGAACAGAAAGAACAAGCCTGTGTGCAACGTAGAGGGCCCGTTCAACTGCCCATTTTGTTCGAGTCGGGAGCTGGTAATTGCATCCTTTTCATCATGGCGTCATCACTTCACCACCACGTGTCGCGGGTCTCCATCTGAGCATGTGTCATAGATTCGCTATATACGCGCATGACAAACATGCATAAATAAGCTGAATTTTGTGGTAAATCTTCTGCAATAGCGTAGGGTAACCCCCCCCCCCCCACCCCCCACCCCCAAGCTAATGTAGCGTCAATGTCACAGCCTGAGGTATACCTAATCTTTGGTGCGGTGGAGAGTATTGTCTCCGCCTCAGCTGAAACACCTCACCTCTGCGTCCTCTTGTAGCTACGTGGCCTACTGGTCTTCTCGCAGTGATAGCCGACAGACTCCGGAGGTTTTAAGACACGTATACCGTCACCTGTCAAAGCAGTTTTTGTAGTGCAAAGTCCGACTCTCTCACACCGTTTGTTGTGAAAGCAGGCTCAACTAGCATGTACGTAGCAACAATTGAGCCGCTGGTCGCGTGGTCGAATCGCGACGGCAGCAGCTGCACTTTCCATGAAGGTAAAAATCTCGAGGCTCGTGAGCTTGGATTTAGGCGCACCCTAAATGAACTCAAGGAGGTCCAAACTTCAAGAGCCTTTCACTAAGGTGTTTATCAAAGTAATATCTCAATTTTGTGACGTTAAAACACAATTATTTTTGATATTATTTTTAACAATGATTGTGCCTAGTAGTAGGTGTGCTCGCGCTTTGAATACTAGAAAAAACAGCTGCGAAATTCTCTCCAGTAGTCGAACGTGCAACCGAACCACAATGAAGTGCTTGTGGGATTGCTTGCCGGATCTAAAGCAAAAAAAAAAATCGCAAAATATCCGTGGAGTGAATGATAAAGAGGGGAGAGAAGCGCCCATTCACGCTTCCATCCGTACATTCGTGGCACTAATTTTGGCAATAATTTTGCAGGTGAGTTTCTCGTAACCACATGTGTCCCACAAGGCAGCATTTCCGGACCTTCATTATTTTTAATTTGTACATTAACCTCATTCATATAACTAAATCTTCTATGCAAATTAGGATCTTTGCAGATGACTGCTTATTATTTAACGAAACAGCCTGCGGTGCAGATTAAACTGCTCCGAATTCAAACCTTCATAACATAGCATCGTGCTGTTCGAAGCGGCAAATGAAACTTCATGCGAATAAATCACTTTTATTGAAAGCTACGAGAACACTTAACAATTTATCCTATCCATACAGCATTTATGCCACAGCTCTCACAAAAGTTCGTGAATACAAGTACCTTGGTGTGACAATGATGAGCAACCTATGTTGAAATGGTCACGTTTCAAATATTTCAAAGGCCGCTTTCCGGAAGCTATGTTTCTTAAAACAAAAATTAGAACAGATTCCCCGTATTACTCACTTAACAGCATATTACTCATTCATTCACTCTTAATTAGAGCGTACCTGCATCGTCTGGAACCCTTATAGCAAATTTAACATTGGCGCTTTAGAAAACGTCCAACCTAAACTAGTCCAATTCATTTTTTCTAAATATCGCTCAACCCATTCTCCAAACAGTCGTATGCTATCTAATAACATTTAAACATTGAATATATAAAAAAAAACGATCGTAGAAACAAACTAAATTTTTGTTGAAGAACAATCATTTTTCATTAGTCCAGATGGCATCTTGAATGCACTTGTAGATCGACGAATGAGTCTCCGCCAAGCAGAATCTTTAATGCCGTATATTTCGAAAACAAACCTTTTCAAATACTCCTTTTCCTCGTATCTTAGCTGATTGTAATGACTCATTCGTAGCTAGCTTGTGCCGCACTATTGCTATAAATGCAAGTAGTTGTTGAATATAATGTTCCTCTTTGCGGTTTTTTTTACTCTGCCAATGTATGATTCGGACCCTCAGTGTTGCCGTGAATTTAACATATGTTGTTAATTTCTGCTTCAAATTGTTCATGCTTCAAATATATTTTACACCCAGTTAATGTATTGCGTTATTTGTCAAATCTTAACAGTTTAACTTTCTTTTTATATCTGTTTAGAATGTACACTTCTGTCCCTCCTGCTTGGGCCCCTACTGAGTTTGCAGTATCTTGTAAAATAAAATAGAATATACTTGTTTCTATTCATTTTATTAGTATATTTAGGATATATTTTCGTCAGCCCTGGTATTTGACCTTCCCAACTTCTTCAAGCTGACCTCGTACCGTGCGTTCAGCTTAAAAGACAAGCACTTCTGGTGGTTAACGAGGAGCGAACAGGAAAATCTACATTGCGGAGCAGATAGAACTCTAATGATTACCATTTTTTCACGACCTTTCACGGTTTTTAACGCATTTTGTCAATATGGTTGATTGGGCAAGTTCCAAAAAACTCGGACGTATCTTTGAAAAAATTCATCTTAAACTAAACCTCGTCTCTACACGCAAAGCTCACCTTTTTTGTGTTACCGAGGTCAAAGCTTAAGTATTGAACGGCGACGTCTGAAAGATACAATTTAGAGCGCGTGAAAGTAGGATCTTAAGGTCGAAAGAGATTGTATAATTTGAAGTACGCTTATGACATAATCATTATATTAACCATCATATTGCTAGTAGCGAAGAAATAATTACACTGTAGCTAAGGCTGTCAGAACTGCTTGGTTACTATGATGCCAGCCCACTTTTCTGCCAATCTTGGCGACGTTTAGGCACGGGATATTGATCAGTAGCTAAAGAATCACTCGCCGCACGCAAGAGCGCATAAATGGATCCTGAAAGATATAGCTATCTATATTTTTCAGGATGCATTTATCACGTCAGGATAGCTATCACGTTTGCTTAAGATGTGTAGAACGTGAGCCTCTCCGACAACTCTCCCCTGTGAATTCAACGGCAAAGCTCAATCCTCACTTTCAGTTTATTGAAGTTGCGATCGGTAACGGTCACTCGCAGTATTTTTCTCGTGCGTGGAATAACACACAAGCCGTGGCCAGGCACACATACATCTATTTTAGGCTTTACTCGGCTTGAGCGTAAATGTTTAAAGTGGTGACACTGAGGGGGAGCGCGTTTTAATATCTATACCATCTGCAGTTCTGCCTAGACTCAGGTCCGAGAATGAAAAACTTGGATCCGGATAATTTTGAATGGTCTTTTCATCCAAATGGGTTCCTATGTTTGATTCTCTTTCTCTTCGTTCGTAGCAAGCTCATACATCGCCCGCAATAATTCAGATTTCTTCAGCACCACTTTGAATGTTTGTATGGCACGGGGCACACACTAGTCTTTTCTTTAGGGACACAAAGACGTCATGCAATATCAGAGTGCCACCTAGAAAAATGAAGGGGGTCAATCGATGGAATTTAAGGTGTTTGAAGTGGCCTCAAAGGTCTCGGTGCTATATTAAAGTCAATATTCTATCTTGGAAAACTTCAACGCAGAAACTGTAGTCTGTCTGTCTGTTTGTCCATCTGTCCACCAGCGATGCTAACCTAAGACAACGTTGTATCTTGAAATTGACCCTGGCGAATTTCCTAGATTAGAGGAATAATCTCAAAATAATTATAAATCAGTGTTATAAGCACACAAGTAAAGATACGAAGGAGCTCATCACAAGAGTTTAATCGCAAATAAAATTTTATTTGAAAAGCTGATTGACCTTCAACTAATGCCCCGCCGCGGTGGTCTAGTGGCTAAGGTACTCGGCTGCTGACCCGCAGGTCACGGGATCGAATCCCGGCTGTGGCGGCTGCATTTCCGATGGAGGCGGAATTGTTGTAAGCCCGTGTGCTCAGATTGGGGTGCACGTTAAAGAACCCCAGGTGGTCGAAATTGCCGGAGCCCTCCACTGCGGCATCTCTCATAATCATATAGTGGTTTTGGGACGTTAAACCCCACAAATCAAGCAATCAACCTCCAACTAAATATTAAGACGGTGTGTCCTCTGGCGAAGCTCTGGTGAATGTTTTTTAAGTAAAACCTCATATGACTACCACCTGAGCTCTTTTATTCAATATGTTCGGTGGGGTTGCATATACAGTGCTTGACACCAGGTGCTACAACCAAAGGCAGATTTGCCTGGTAAGTTCCCTCTGCACACGTATTGAAGACATAAATGTGATCATTTAGGTCAACTACAAGTCTGTGGCCCCTTCTTTACCTTGCTGCGGCTGAGGTGGGGACGCATTCCTACTTTTCCACATTTACTATCCTTCAATGTTGATCAGCAGATTTACGTGGGCCTTTTTTTACTGGGAGATAGCTGTGCATATCCCCAGTACATTCAATTAGATATCATCCTGGCTAAATATTTTTGTCGCTTTTTTTTCACCTGGTCTTTTCACGACAGGAAGACTGAAAACACCCGAACAAGGCGTCCCGCCTGTTTTGATCACATCGTTTCTGCAATATTAAACTTGCATACCATTGCCGAATCTTCTGTCCTACTTTCGCTACGTTCCCCTCTAAGCCTCATGGTGAAGTTATTTCACACAAAAACATTGCTCGGCGAAGGCACGCAGTGAACGGGAACTTGACGTGTTTATTATTTCAAGGTACCTTACAGGACCCATGAGGGGCATTCAGTAAGGGGAGCAAACACAAATAATTCGCGCATATACATAGCAAATTGGAAATCTACAAAAACAATGGTAAAATAATAACTTAAGTAGGAAAGCATTACAGTTCAACATATAGTATGCCCAATATGCACGCATGGTAACAGTACACAAAACCGTGCTTTGCTTCCGCACCAGAAAGGGAACAGATGCAAGACACAGCCTTCGCGCACATAGTTGTGACAATCGTCAAAGCGAGTTCTCAGTTTAAGAAACGGACGAAAATGAAAAATACCACCAACGCATAATTAAAAATGATAAATTTGATGGTATCAACAAAGCAGGGTGTGTTTCCTGGGCGAATAAAATCATGCATATATACGGAGTGAATGATGATGAGGGGGGCGAAGCTTCGAAGGGTTTTATCGGCAAACCGTAAATCCTCCGTCCATCCATCCACCCGTCCGTCCGTTCGTCTGTCTGTCTGTCAGCATATTCGTGCGTGCGTCTGTCAGTCAGTCCGTCTCGACGTCTGTCTGTCTGTCTGTCTGTCTGTCTGTCTGTCTGTCTGTCTGTCTGTCCGACTGTCCGTAGTCCATCTGTCTGTCCGTCTGTCGGCCTGTCTGTCTTCTGTCCGTCTGTCCGCGCCCGCTTAGTGAGTCACAGAACTAGGTGGAAGCGTGCCAATAAAGACAAGCTTGTACATACCCAAGGCTTCCAGAGCTTCGCCTCTATAAGGAAAGAGACTAGAAGCAGCATAACTGCCACTCAGGACAAACTTACGTGACGTCATATATAACGTAACTTATCAAAAACTTACGATGATAATAGTGTATACGGTCAAAAGCTGCCGAAAACCATCTTTGCGCTGCGATGCGGCATCTGCTCGCATAGGTTTGTGAAGAGGCTTGATAAGATATCACGGAATGTACGAACATTTGTCTGAGAAGCAATGTCGTCTGGCAAACTATTCCAGAGAAGAATGACACGTGGGAGCGCGGATTTATTGAACGCGTTTGTTGAGCCGAATACACGAGAATAGCTAAGATGATTGTGCAGTCTACGTGAAATAAGATATGGTTTTTGCCGATTGGTAGCGGGGATTTGTGAATAATGGGTAATTTTATGAGAGAATGAAAGTAAGGCAATGTCGTAGAAAAATCTTCAAGAGTAGAAGTGAAAATTCCCGTTTTATATGAGACACACTAGAATAGGGACTGTATAGCTATTGGCCACGAAACGGCTTGCTGTATTCTAGATTCTTTCCCATGAATGGATTAAGTATCTTTATTCGGAAATCAAGCAGAACAGGCATATACCAGTTGAGGGCAAACCAGTGTCAAGTAAAACAATTTGTGAGTGCTTCATGGTGCGTCTTTCAAGTTACATGTAAATAAACCTAATGATTTGGAAGTGTTGGCAGAGATTGCTCTATTGGTTCCAAAGCAAGATAGATTAGGGTTCAGTAAACTCCCAAGTACCAATATTTCGTTGCAGTCGATAGAATGAACCTATAATGCTTTAAGAAAATTTGAATCTGCTAGGTTCATGTGCTTTATCTGTATTTCACAGAGCAGCACTCACAAATTTATCTGTGTTTCACAGAGCATCACTCACTAAAGGCGCTCAACACGCGCGCGTTCATGCCGAATTCTTAAGACGGCAGGTTCATATCCACGAAATTTAGCATATCGTAACCTAGCGTTACAGAACTGCTATATACCCTTCACTCGGCCCATCAGAACACCAAGACAGTACAAAAAAAACACATCAAAGACTAACAGGTATTTTTTTACACTCTTTTCAGTTGAAAGAGCATGGCTATTTAGTAACGCCTTTATTCATGCCGTGTAATGCGTCATTTCCTGACCCTTACGAAACTTTTCATAATATGGTTGAAGAAGAATACGCTTTATGAGGCCATCTCTTTACCCACGCCGAGCGTGATGTATTGGCCACTGCGCTCTGATACTTGTGTTGGTAGTTGCAGCCCGTTTTCAGCTCCCATAGACCTTGTTATGCCTGGGAGTCTAAACCAAAGTGCATTGCTTCGGCAAAGTGTTCAAGTTGGTATCATTTGATGCAATTGCCGTCAACATTGATAGACTGCCTGATGCAACCAGCTCAATACCATCAAAATGTCTGATGCAATGTGCGTCAACCAAAGCGGCAGTCTGATGCCATCCACGGCAACTCTTGCGGTGCTCCTGAGGCAGCGTAAGGTAACCCACGGCAAGCGCTCATCCAACATCCGGCAAGCCCGCTCACGCACTGGTCCGATTCCAGCCAGTAACCAGCCTGCAGTGGTTCCTGATTGGAGGGTTTGAACTATTGGCTGATTCAAGGGATCCCCAAGGGCTATAATCGAATCAAACTGCGCGAAGACAAAAGAGCAACCGATGAAATCCCGAGTCGTCGTCCTACCTCGGTGCGAGCCGAATAAGCTGTTGGCTTCAGGGCTGAATATGTAACGCCCCTGTTTATATCGCACATAAACGCTACCTTAACTCACCACCACTTTGTCCGCGTCTATCCGCTCTTCGTAGATGCAGCCTGGAGCTTAGATACCCAATACCCACAACCTCCTCTTCAAGTGGTATTTACACCAAAAAACCCGTTTTCGACTAGGTTAAACAAAAAGACACCGCATTTCTAAAAATAAAAACATTAAAATCGCCACAGTGGACGGCTTCTGAAATTTCGACCACCTGGGGTTCGTTAACGTGCACCCAAATCTAAGCACACGGGCTTACAGAATTTTACAGAATTTTCGCCTCCATCGAAAATGCAGTCGCGACAGTCGAGATTCCGTCCGGCGACCTGCGGGTCGGCAGCCGAGTACCTCAGCCCCTAGACTACCACGGCGGAGCCACCTGGGCAAAGTTTGACGTCTTCCTCAACGCTGCCATCTTGATCTGGTGGCGGCCTTCATACTTCTGAACATTGTCGATCAAAATTGGAACATTAAGCATATCTGAGGGGCAAAACCATTATACAAGTATTAGGTGCTGTGTTTCTTTATGCTAGAAAATTCATAAATACGTAACTTCGATGACTTCAGACGCTGCGCTGATAATGCGACGCTATGCCCGAAAAAGCGGGTGTTTCCTACGCTTCGCTAAAATGATAAAGTGCTGCGACCCACTAGTGACTCTTTCTTCTACAAACACTTCGGTTCTCGAGATTACTGCCGGAGGACTTCCGTACTTCAAGCAAGGACACTAGACAGAAGGCCAGAACGACATTTTCAGATAAGCACGCCGATACATGGCCAATTTTCTGTCACTTTTCGCGTTTGAGTGACATTTCAAACTCAGCCTTTGTTTTCGTCACAAAATTCTCGGCTTGTCCTTTTCAATACATGTACTAGCGAACATATGGTAGTTTTATATGACTACTTCACCAAAGTATAACCTGCCATTTCGGGGCCGATTTAGTCGTGCGCTCATGGGGCTAATACTAGCGACGCTGAATATGTTACGCCAGCCCTTACGTCTGATAGGGATGCTTGCCATGCGCTTGGATAGATTGTTAAGAGCACCGCTGGCGTTGTGAATGTCTGGCTGATTTCAAACTTTGTCACGATGACCAATGCGCATTTTCATTCGAGCGGTAAAGAGAACCAACCGTTTGGAGAAGACTCGACGGGCGACGTTTGGACATTTCTTGAATTAACTTGAATTGAAGTGATGGTAGAATGAATGTCTACGACGGTGATAGTGATTATTTTATAGATGATTGTTTAGAATTAGAAATGAAACACCGTGAGGCGCCGTCCCATGTGTACTTGCATAACGATACACCTCGAAGTAAACTTTTTGTCGCAATTAGGACGTGTGACTGAAACTTACCGTAAAAATTTGATGACAATCACGCCAACAAACCAGGACCTGATACATATTATAGTTCAGGCACCTAGTACTCTGATCATAATTCGATTTAAAAAAATATAGGTCATTCTCAGCAGAAAGTGAAGGACCACGTGGCTACACCGAAATTCATTCTGCTTATTTTTCCTACGTAAGTCTTAAGCCCTTACTTCATAGAATTAAATGTATCACCATGCTGCCTAAAAAGAAACTGTTAATTTAGTTGAGGTAAGGCAGCCGTTTTGCTGCAGGGAAACGGCAGGAGTATAATGTGTGTCAATCAGCTTGTGGGGTAATGTAATTAGGGACACTTTTACAGGTACTTGAAGGAGACTGCACTTTGGCAATAGAAACATTGGGATTGTTTATTTGACAAAATATATGCAATCGGAGAAAACAAAGCTTCAAAAAACTCTACCGATGACCTCACCAGCTGGCTGACTCGAGAGGCTGGCACCTAGAACGGTGGACGCAAAAGAGTAATTATCTTTTGCTGGGGCAGTATTTGTGTGTGCGATGATTCATTCTCGAGCGAGCTTCATATCAAATGAACAAGTCCCGGGCTGCTTTAGAATGATCTAAAAAGTAGACTGATTGGATGATATTATGCAATATTGAGTTGAAGGAAGTGTTTCAATTATGTTTCATGGGTCATCAGGTATTCGTAGGGAGATTGGGAACGTCGAGGAAAGTAATAACTCTAAAGATGATTCAGTTATAGCTGAATACGTAGGAATTCAGTGTAAAACCAGAAACATAGATACTGGTAGGCCTATCACATGCTTAGCCATTGCACTATAGAAAGACCACTAAACTTCATGTGGTATGTCTTCGCCAACTGGCACAGGCATCTTGACTTATAGCAAGGTGGCAATATTGTATTGTATATTGCTGTAAAGACAGTTAATCACGTAGGGGCCATTAAAAGCCAGTAATGTGCCCCGGTGACTTGCTCGGACATATTTGTTTAAAATAAGCATGCAATGATGCTAAATATTCAACTGCCTTGGAAAGAAGTCGGTGGTGCCGTTATAGCTGTGCCTGTAGAAACCTATGTAAGGAACGCTTCCCTGAGTAAGGAGTGCTATAACACACCTGAGATGGCTGGCTGCCTGGATCGCTGAACCAATCGACTAGCAATAAATTATTCTTCCAAGCTACTGGCATGAGCAAAACATAATATTTAAGCAACCAAGCTATAATTTCTTCATTACGTCGTTCACCATTATCTCATTTCAGACCCTCACAAGATAAGGTACGTGTACATGAGCCGCATGTCATGCTATTCACGTAGAACATCGTACTTGTGTAATCAAGATGAAATAGAGAAGCTGCAAGTCAGTCACACATGATGCTTAATGAGCTTTTTTCAACTTCGCAAGAATCATGAAATTTCCTTGCTCTTTTCGCATAAAAAAGGGATACAAAGTAAGCGTTATACGTCATCGTGTCAATGATCTAGAGGAACTTGGAGCCTCCTTGAAACTCGCCACGACGTCACTGCAACTGCAAATTCAGTGCCACCAGTTTTCGCCCACTGAAGACGAGAAAGAAAAGTAACTTATAAGCATCAGTGCATAATTGATCGATTTGTGTCCGAAAACCACCATATAATTATGACAGACGCCGTAGTGGAGGGCTCCGGAAATTTCGACCTCCTGGGATTCTTTAACGTGCACCCAAATCTGAGCACACGGGCCTACAACAAGCATCAGTAATAGAAACATTGACAAAACTGTACAGACAACCTATGACCTGCAAGCACGTTCGTGCACTTCGACTTACTCGGCCTCGATAACGATCTTCAGACGGGAATCGCATCAGTGCACGTGGTTAAGTGGGTGCTTATTCGATACGGCGTACCACCAGGCAAACATCAAGGCGAAATGCTTTTTCGGCATTCAGCAACGTACCAGCGCTAGAAGCACTCTGTAAGTAATGACAGGGTTATTCTGTAGTTTGCTGGTGCCTCTCAAGAACTCTCGTCTAAGTCTCACACGGTAGAGGTAACAGATGCTGCGGGGTACCGTTATAACATAGGGTACACGGCGCGTACGTAGCAAGCACAAGCACTCGTATAATAACGAAGATCAGGTTATCGAACGGAGAACTGCATTCACGTGGCCATAACATGATGAATACACGCAGGTATATATAGAGGAACATATCAATGATCCAACAACTTTGGCGCAATATGATAACGCCCGAGAAATCATCCTTAATGTGAACGAGCTGCGTAATCAGGCGATAAATGCAGTGACCGGCTACATAGTTCCCTTGAGAGTGTGTGATGGACAGCTGAGACATTATTTTACAGTATCTAGCACTAATGAAAAGAAAATAACTGTTCACCATTTTAAATGATTGTGGTAGTGCGATGCACACAAGTTTAGACGCGTAAACTACATGCATGTTCAAGAGCGCAGGTGTAATTTGTTGTACCATACCTCTAAGCATAAGGATTCACCATTGTATCATTCGCGAGTATTTAAGAGACATTTTATAATCAGGATGGGTGACTATTGTGTACAGTGATTTTCGTCCCATAGATTGCGTATTGATTGAAAAAACGCGGTGCACAGAGATGGCTCGAATAGCGCATATATTGTACCCTCTCGCATTATTGGTATAACTATGTTTGAGCTACTCAAAAGTGCCAAAACCGTGACGCGAAATGTTTTGTCACCAGTTTCACCAACTCTCAATATTGTAAATTAGTTCTTTGGAACCTTGCAGAGCAGCGGAAAGGTAGTCAAAGGGTGTCTGGACATTGGTCCCTGTATCACCCACCGGGCCCCGACGAATTTTAGAACAACATTGAAACAGGATTTCTGAAAAATCTGCACGGCTATTTGTGTTTTCCTAGCCTTGCGCTATGAATGCGTGGAGAGCAATTTTGACTTTCATAGCAAGTAATTACCATGATGCTACGTTGACTATAGTTCGTGACTGTAGGAGCATCAATGGCAGGTATATTACACAAGAAACGCAACAAAACTCCCAGAGAGGCAAAGCTGAAGTGCGGAAACAAACGAAAGCATGCATCTTGGCTGCGTTGAAAGAAGCTCCATTCGGTGTCCGTATTCGTTTGGTGCAGTGCAATCATGGTCTTACTTCAAGATTTGTGTTCGAGGACACCAAAAACAAAAATACGAGACTGCCCTAATCAAAGCGATTCTCCATTGCGATGCACTATTTCGTGTAACAGACGAAAGACAGAGAATATTCAGAGTGTATGAATACAGCTGAACTATTCCTAACTTTTGTTGATCGACTTTCGCAGCATTGGTGCATAAGATGAGAGTATAATTTTTTAATTTATTTTATGCTTTGTCACTCCGCTGACATTCTAAGTTCTTAACTTTTCATAACACCAATATCGTGGTGTTGAGACTGATATTTAAACGAAGCACGTCCTATGAACTACCTAAAGCGGAGTAATGCATACAGTGGGACGGGGTTAATGCTGTTTTATTAGAGAGAACACAATACAATGTGACCCGTTAGATGACTCCATTACCACGAAATGTTGCATTGATATTCGTTCTCGACTTATATTATCATTTGATTATTGAAGTCATCCCGCAAAGCTGCGCATTTTAGAGGTCTTCGTACGGGACTTTTGAAAATTTTGGGGAAATAAAATAAATGATATATTTTTACGCTGATAACGAAAAATGGTTTATAATTTGGCAATTCAATGAATGGAACAACACAAGAAAAAACGACGTATGATAATCTTTGGCTCTAATTGAGCGAGAATAGTTTAAAAATCAGTAAAAATATTTTATGTGTTTGGGTATCTACGTTCATTGGGCAAGAGTCCCGGCGGGTGTAAATGGCCTGTCAAATTGGGTTGCGTTTTTTTGATTTCCTTATATTTAAATTCTGCACAGGCACTTGGTACCCACAGCGCACCATCAGGTCGACAAAAATACCCTGGAGAGCAGATCATGGACGCTTACTGTTCTTCACTTGGCACCGTAATAAATGACACGTCCTATTTAAGTTATTAAAACGCACCTTGCTGATGTACGGTTCTGTTCTTCAATAATGTTGATGTGAACGAAGCAAAGTTTAGGTGGAAACATCGCAAAGCCGTCGAAATCTTTGGTCCGACAAAAGAAAACAGAAAGCTGAAGCTTACAAATTTATTGCTCCAGATATTTGGACGCTGCTTTTCTGCGAAATTACATGATTTGTAGGATCCTCACCGTTGTGGCGGAACACCATGGCCTGTAGAAAATGGGTGTCGAGCAACCTTTAGAGAGGCCAGCTTGGGCCTTGTGTGTTGCCAAGTATTCACTCTGCGCCGTTATTGCTTCCTTAGTACGACACCATTTGATGTTCATTCTTGCACGAATCCACCACTCTGCGATCGAAGTGCCTTGCCTCTGTTGAGTTCTTTTTGCTTACCCTGCACTAGGAATGACGAGCTCGAAGTAACTGCTAATACTTTAATGTTAAAGTGTAACTTTGATGTTTCTGCTCCTCTCAAAAAGTAAACCATAGCACGAAAACGAGTCAAATTTACGTCATGAATTGAGCCTTATGAACTAAATAGCATTTCATCGATCTATAGCATAAACGGGTTGATCTCGGCGTCTATTTGACTGATATGCTACAGCCAGCCTAAGCTCAAATATGTAGGCATGTTTTGCGAACAATGCGACTCGCAAAATCATGCTGGAAAACAGCAAGACGAACAATAATCACGCCTGGCAACAACGTAACAGCAAAAATATAAATATAAACACCTGCTTTAAGTGCAACCGCCAGATTAATTTGTAACTTAGTAGCTCCCAACCGGATAACAAAAAATCCGCGTGGTGATGGAACTGCATTACGAGGCCTGGGGTGCGCCCTCACCGGTAACCACTGCCGGGAACGCACTTCCTCACCAGAGAAGGATTGGCCACCCTGGTGCAGTATCTGGCCACTACATCCCACATGCATACGTCAAATAACTCACTGCCCTCAGTCCCCAGCAGCTGCGAAGCAACTGACCACGGCGGTGGTCAGATCTGCAACGCAGCAGAGGGTGCTAAAAATCTCTGGATCCGGACATGCCGCCATTGGAACCTGAACTTGGCAACGTTTAACGCTAGAACATTATCTAGTGAGGGAAGTCTAGCTGTACTGTAGGAGGAGCTGGAGGGTGTTAAATGGGATATAATAGGGCTCAGTGAGGTTAGGAGGACAGATGAGGCCTATACGGTGCTACAGAATGGGCATGTCCATTGCTATCGGTGCTTGGCTGACAGAAGAGAACTTGGAGTGGGCTTCCTAATTCACAGAAACATAGCTGGAAACATAGAGGAATACTATAGCAATAATGAAATGGTGTTAGGTATCGTAATTAAACTGAATAAGAGATACAACATGAAGGTGATACAGGCTTACGCGCCTACATCTAGCCATGATGACGCTTACCTTGAAAGCTTCTATGAAGACGTGGAATCGGCAATGAATAAGGTAAAAACACAGTATACAATACTAATGGGAGACTTTAATGCGAAGGTAGGGAAAAAGCAGGCGGGAGACCAGGCAGTAGGAGATTATGATATCGGTACTAGAAACGCCAGAGGAGAGCTACTAGTAGAATTCGCAGAACGCAATAATTTACGGATTTTGAATACCTTCTACCGAAAACGAGGAAACCGCAAGTGGACATGGAGGAGCCCTAATGGCGAAAATAAGAACGAAATAGACTTTATAATGAGTGCACACCCAGGCATCGTGCAGGACGTGGAAGTGGTTGGCAAGGTACGATGCAGTGACCATAGAATGGTATGGTCTCGAATTCGCCTAGATTTGAGGAAGGAACGACAGAAACTGATACGCAAGAAGCCAATCAATCAGCTAGCACTGAGAGGGAAAGTACAGGAATTCAGAGTCTCGCTTCAGAACAGGTACTCGGCTCTTAGTGAGGAAACCAACCTTAGCATAGATACAATGAATAATAATCTGACGAGTATCATTAGGGAGTGTGCAGTGCAAGTTGGAGGCAGGGTAGTTAGACAGGACCCTGGCAAGCTTTCCCAGGAAACAAAGAATCTCATTAAGAAGAGTCAAATCATGAAAGTCTCAAGTACAACAGACAAAATAGAACTGGCAGAGCTTTCGAAGCTGATTAATAGGTGTAAGGTATCCGATGTAAGAAGGTATAACATGGAGAGAATTGAACACGCTCTGAAAAACAGAGGAAGCGTCAAAGCAGTGAAGAGGAAGCTTGGGACAGACCAAAATCGGATGTATGCACTAAGGGACAAAGAAGGCAAAATAACTACCAATAGGGATAGGATAGTTAAAGTAGCATGGAGTTTTACAGAGATCTGTAAAGTAGCCGGGACAACCACGACTTTAATACTATAAGAACTAGCAGTAACCCAGATGACACCCCACCAGTAATGATAGAAGTCAGAAAAGCTTTGGAGAGCATGCAAAGAAACAAAGCTGCTGGTGAAGATCAGATATCACCAGATCTGCTGGAAGATGGAAGACAAATTGTGTTAGAAAAACTAGCCACCCTGCTTACGAGGTGTCTCCTGACGGGAAGGGTACCAGAGTCCTGGAAGAACGCTAACATCATCTTAATACATAAGAAAGGAGATGACAAGGACTTGAAGAATTACAGGCCTGTTAGCTTGCTCTCTGTAGTATACAAGCTATTTACAAAGGTAATTGCTATCAGAGTAAAGAAAACATTAGAATTCAATCAACCAAAGGAACAAGCAGGATTTCGAACAGAATACTCAACAATCGACCACATTCATACTATCAATCAGGTAATAGAGAAATGCTCAAAATATAACCAACCACTATACATAGCTTTCATAGAATACGAGAAGGCGTTTGATTCAGTAGAAATATCAGCCGTCATGCAGACACTGCGGAATCAGGGCGTCGATGAAGTATATATAAACATCCTGGAAGAAATCTACAGGGGATCAACAGCTACCATAGTGCTTCATAAAGAAAGCAACAGAATACCAATCAAGAAGGGTGTAAGGCATGGGGACACAATCTCCCCAATGCTATTTAACGCGTGCTTACAGGAGGTTTTCAGAAGCCTAGAATGGGAACAGTTAGGGATAAGAGTTAACGGAGAATACCTTAGTAACCTGCGCTTCCCCGACGACATTGCATTGCTGAGTATCTCAGGGGCGAATTGCAACTCACGATTATGGAGTTAGACAAAGAGAGCAGAAAGGTGGGTCTTAAAATGAATCTGCAGAAAACGAAAGTAATGTACAACTTCCTCGGAAAAGAGCAGTGCTTCGAGATAGGTAATAGTGCACTTCAAGTTGTAAAAGACTATGTCTACTTAGGGCAGGTAATAACCACGGAGCCGAACCACGAGATTGAAGTAACTAGAAAAATAAGAATGGGGTGGAGCACATTTGGCAAGCACTTTCAAATTATGACAGGTAGATTGCCAATATTCCTCAAGAGGAGGTTATATAACAGCTCTATCTTGCCGGTACTTAGATACGGAGCAGAAACCTGGAGACTTACAAAGAGGGTTCAGTTTAAATTTAGGACGACGCAGCGAGCAATGGAAAGAAAAATGGTAGGTGCAACCTTAAGAGACAAGAAGAGAGCAGAGTGGATTAGGGAACAAACGGGGGTTAAGGATATCATAGCTGAAATGAAGAAGAAGAAATGGACATGGGCCGGGCATGTAGCGCGTAGACAAGATAACCGCTGGTCGTTAAGGGTAACTAACTGGATTCCAAGAGAAGGCAAGCGGGTTACGGGGGAGACAGAAGGTTAGGTGGGCAGATGAGATTAAGAAGTTTGCGGGTATAAATATGCAGCAGCACGCACAGGACCGGGTTAACTGGCGGAACATGGGAGAGGCCTTTGTTGCGCAGTGGACGTAGTCGGGCTTATGATGATGATGATGATGATGATGATGATGATGATGATAATGAGTACACGGAGGGACTAGGTATATGCAATCCATGGCTTTCATATTATTACCACGAAAAAACAAAAACTTCAAAGATTTTGATATTTCAATTGTTATGAAACCGCCGCGGTTTGCAGGCATTTATAGTTTTCCAGGTTGTGCCGCACCGATTATGACTCTGAACATGACTTTGCGGAAGACATGTCGCAACAAGTGTCGTATATGAAGTGCTGTGTCCCTTACAGGTACACCTAAATTTTACACACCTTTACAGACTTTTATTATACTTCAGTATTCAAATGCAATTTTCAAATTTTTGTTGTGCCACCAGGCTTGCATATTATTTCAACTGGCTTGTAGTCATTGCACATCTTCCGCCTCACTAATTTTGCTTTGTTAAGTCGCTGTGTTTGCTAAGTTTACTAACAACCGTTGATATATTTCACACCATAATTCTTGCATGTAGCAAACCGAAACTGCTTTTTTCTTATCAGATTTTCGCTCAGTTCAGTTTTCAATCGTAATAACATGGGATGTGCCACCTGTTATTTGGGACAATGAGAACATGATCCGCACTGTATTTATTTATTATGTTACTAATGAAGATTGACTGATTGACAACGTTGCTTGTAAGAATTATGAGATTATGAAAGATTTGTGTTGTTACTAGAATTTTGGAAAAACCTTCTTGTACATTCTATTATAATAGTTATTACCCACATGATTATGTTTTTTTTAATCTGCATCTTATTGACAATCAGTGTACACTTAGGAACGACACAGCTAATTTTGATGTTATGCGAAATCCTGTTGTACATTCATGTGAAATTGCACCTCTCACTTACTGGTATTGTATAATTAGAAATATCGTACTGCCTCTTTGTACTTACGATCTGGTTTTCATGTTTTAACCACTCAACTCTGTACTGTCTGTTGACCCTCAGTGTAAAATGAAAAATAAAGTCATCGATTTTTCTTGTCCTAAAAGGAGTACTGACACAATTTTGAGGTGCGGCAAAACAGACGTTTTTCGTTTCCTTGAAATGTAGTGTTAACGTTCTCCCCCCACACAAACCGGGCAACACGTATGAAACATTCGATTTTAGTTTAAAGTTTTCGTCTCCCCATTCTTGCAAGGCAGCTCCACCGTCAGGCACAGCGCTTGACGTTTTAAGTCAGGTGCACAGAAAAGTGTGACGTCATGTAAATGCGCGCGGGTAACACGGAGGAAGGAAAGGTAAGGAGCGGCCCTGACGTCACTCGTTCTGAAGCGGAGATGAAGCCGGAAGTCGGCCATATTGACTAGGCAAATTCTCCTCTCTTGTTTACATATGAATGCGAAGCAGAAGGCGCGACTCCCTCTCCGGCTCGGAAAGCACGTGGGCTGCGCAGCGCGTGTGTCGTGACGATCCGAAACTAATGGAACTGGGCTCATCACTCTGAGCCAGCGGGACACCTTCAGCGCAATCACTTCGTCCGAGTAATAACAGGGAGTAACAGCTCGCCGACAAAGAAGCAACTTCGAGAGAACGCGCGCTAGATGTACTGACAACGGTGAGTGCTTTCACATCATTAATTCAGCAACTGTACAGACACACAATCGGTCGTGCGCCTTCTACGGTTGGATTCCGCCACGCGGCCGACGCAGCGTCCTGCCACTGTGTCCGTGTTCCGCGTGAAACTCACCGGCGCCAGCATTCTGCGACCGTGGTGACTTTGAGCACGGTGCTAGTGACAGTTGAACGTGGTTGCTGTTACGTTGAGATTACATGCAATGCTGGTGGAGAGTGTACCAAGCGGAACAGAAAAGGTGTTTTAATACGCCTTTTCTGTTCCGCCACAATAATAAGTTTCGCTTTTCTGTTTCGCCTTTTCTGTTAATACGCCACAATAATAAGTTGTTACTGTACACACACAACACGAAACTACGTATGTCCACGTGGTCCTCATGGCGTCTTGCTGGGCTCAACAGCGTCGTCCGTTGTCACAAGTAGGAGCACTGCCCAACCATCACTGACCTGCAAGGCGTTCGTCGTCATTCAGCTTCGTCATGGTGCCCAACGCAATTTCGCTGAACACTAACTGCTTCATCCACGTCATCCGCTGCACGACACATGGATATGCACTTGTTCTACGCACTGTTGAAACCCCTTGATGAACAAAGGGATTTGTAAACGTTGCTAAGAGTATTGTAACAGCCAGGAGAACACTGCGTAACGAATAACGCGGCGCAGAGCACAGATATTGTCCGCCACGGCTCAGCACGATTCCTGGGGAGGCACACATTCCGCCGCCAACCGCGGCCGCTCACTGCTAGACCAGCTCCACTGTGCAACACGTAACCATAGCAACGCCGCCATTGTGCCTAGTAAATATGGCCGCCATGATGTCATTTCCGCCACATTTTTTACGCCCTGCGCCGGCTGGGCATGCCCTCTCCTTACATTTTTCCTTCCTCCGTGTTTCCGCCACATTTTTTACGCCCTGCGCCGGCTGGGCATGCCCTCTCCTTACCTTTTTTCTTCCACCATGGCGGGTAACGAGAAAAATAAAATGGGAAAGGAGCGCGACCGGCACACCTTCTCGACTGCCTGTCTAGTGCTGCAGCACCGACCGGCGTACGTCATTCGTAGCTGTGCTGTCCATTTTGCTGCTACGCTTCGTGGTCACATCGACAGTGATCGAGCGCTGAGACACCTCTCTTGAATGGGGAAAAATGCAAGTGTGATTTCATTGTTCTTCCGACCACCGCGTCCCTGTTTCGCGATGCCTCCTTGTGCCGTCAAAGGCTGTGATTCCCAAGACATGGGGCAACGTTAGTATACACAACTTCCCGAATTACGCAGCGGTGAGACAAGTGTGAATAGGTTTTGTGCGTCGCGATCGCAGGTGCGACTGGACGCCAGCCAAGCGAAGCCGGGTTCGCTCGCTGCATTTCAGCCCCGCCTACTACCCCATCGGGAACCATCGGTACCTTCTTGAGTTAAGGATCGCGCAGCCAAAGAAGCGATATCTGGAGCCAGAAGCTGTACCCACGCTCTACACTGATTCAGCACAACATCGCAATGCAAGTACAGCATCAGAGGCCACACGAATGCGTCTATATTTCTAGCAGACAATAGAGCTGCATTGGTACGTCATGATTTTCGGCGAATGTCTATTCCCACGTAACTGAGGCATATATCAGCCTGACTTTATACGTCGCTGTGAAGCCGCTCCTTCGAAATCGAAACCGAAACTGGGTTTATAAAAAGCGATATTGAAAATACATTCAATGCGTTTCGAGCCACCAGAACACTCTTTCCTGTGTCCTCGATACCAGTGTTTTTATTTACAGCAAAAATCCAAAAATTTTGAAAGTTCGTGTCAGTAATCCTTAAAAAACAGCTTTTGTAATGACTAACTTGGAAACATTGTCTTTTGCCTGGAATCCACGCAAGGTTTTCAGTTTCTGCATGTCAGACCACCTCAGTAATTTATACCGGTAGTTCTTTGTCTTAATTAGGTAGGCTGCCTGAATTCGGTAAAGTATTTGTCCTAGCCATGACTGCTAAGCTGTGATATCATATTCACCAGCGTTTATACTTGGCAAAACCCAGTTCTGCGACTGGTATTACTAGCTTTAAATATTAGCTTTTTCCTGAAACTAACATCAGATATCTTTTAAGCTAGAAAAAAAACAATGTTAGTGTAAAAAGCAAATGCTTTTTTTAGAATGCATATAACTTGTACTCAATGATTACGACTTCCGAACTAAAACTAGATTTACATCACTGGGGCTCTTTATGTGGGTTAGCTTAGTACGTCGGTATTACTGAAAATTGCATACAGCTAACCATAACTACGTACTAGATCTGGCCATTATGGTTACGCGCGGCCATGAACAATTCTGTGCGCACATGGCAGAGAAAGCGCTTTGTCTCTGAAACGGCTCCTGCCGTATTGGGAAAAAAATAAACAACCCACTTGATATGGAGCTTCATGGTACGCATAAAATGGGTGTCTGGAACACTTAATTTGCATACTGCAAACAACCACTTGGTTAAAGGACAAAAAAAATGCTGTAGCGCTTCCAACTATCAACGTGCCGCAATGTCCTAGTTTGCTCGTTTCGCATACTAAAACATATCGCACTACCCACATCCACGACAAAACGAAAAAATAAGCAAATACTATACGAATATCCACGCTAAAAAAAGCAACCGAATCACCATCTTTTTCTCAAGGGTGGCTGGAGGAAATAAAAGGCGCCGCAGAGCACTAAACAGCCTCTACGTGTAATAATGAAAGCGATCAAGTGAGCGCTGTATTATGCAGAAGGGCTATGCAGGTGGTCAACATCAGGCTGTCAAGTAAAACTTCCAAAGTAACCTTGGTCACCCTAATATGAAACACTGGTGGTTAATATATGCATGGAATAGTTAGGTGTAAATATGCAGCGGATTTCGCGCGGTATTGACAAGGCAGCAAAATGGAAGCACCGCTTCTGTTTTGATGTAGTTTAGCAGTGCGCTTGCGGTGCGCTGAATCGACAATAAACGCATCTCTTGAACAACATTAACAATATCAGGATGGCTTGTAGGTGTTCATGTGAAATAACTGGTGCTCTGCATGTGAGTCAAGTGTATCTAATGGATCAACATAGAAAATTTTTGTTTCAGGCCTATATTCTGCTTTGAGAACACCGGAAAGACACAATACGAGGGCAAAATATGTTTGTGTCTTGGTGAATTTTTTTCACGCACCCAAAATACACGACAAGCGCATGAGCGGTCAGATATTTAGGCAAAAAAAAAACCATATGAATTGTTATATGGTGCTTCCGATAGAAGTGTCGTACACATGAAACTAAAACAAATGAAAATAAGCGGAAAAAAAAGATTTGTCTTATAGCGAGTGACGAAAACTGACTTTCATCCAAGCAAACGCGAACCACGGTATAATGATGTCTTCACGTGTGTTCATGAAAGTTTGTTATTCTATGTCTATACCGAAACTGACGTCTGATTCGCTGTAGTTTTGCAAGATGATCCTAATGCATTGCCGCTTTCCACGCATTCGGTTGTGCGACTGAATTGTTTGCTGAAGGCTACATAACTTCGGGCTGCAGCAGTGATCGCATTCTTCAACAACAAAGAATAATTTTGGCAAAGACGACATATTCGTTTTGCAAAGTCTTCAGCCAAAATGTGAACATCGTATAAAAAATGATAGAATTGCTGCTGAAGTAGATTTTAAAAATCAAATTAGTTGGCATGTGTTGTTTTAAGAATCGTAAAACATAGAATGCTGAAACGCGAAAAAAATCGTTTCAGAAATGCAGGGTGGTATAGAACAGCAAAGAATTCGGAAGCAAAATTATGATATACATAATTCCATCATGGTCGAACTAAGATCTTTCACCCGCTATCCGCTTATAAAAAGTATTTGTCCGTGTCTCTTTGTTTGAAGAATTTCTTCTTGAATAATAATTGTTTGTTGTTGTAAAAAGTCATTGGCCTTCTTTTTTAGTTTGACGCATGAATCGGCGCATGAAAATTAGGCACTAAAGGAAGACCCGAATCGGCAGTACACCTGCTGCGGCGTTTCTCTCTATTAGTGTCTTCCTTGCATATATGCTCACATACATTTATTCGCTGCACAAAATATAGTTTATGGATATAAATAGGCGATTAAAACGCAGTACTATTCCGCCTCAGCGAAATGTTGCTTTACGAATCCTTGAAGAGGCGTCACCCGAAAGTGTGTACATTGATACGCACACCTCATTTCGAGGCGCTTAACTAGCACGCGGTGCGCGAGAAACCCTTAGGTCAGGGTGTACACAACGATGTACGTAACGTCGCTGAAGAGGATTCTCCACGGGCCACTACGATCATCACTATTAATAAAAAAGCAATCATTAAAATAGGGGCATTCATACGTACACTCTACATTATATACCGATTCCACCTGGAGAATACACACAAAGAAGTTACTAATGCCGGCACGCAACAAAAACAAATATATAGGAAGGGCTGGCAGAGTACATATCTTTACTTAGCAACGACCCTTATTCGCACAACTTCAAACTACAGAGCATTGCCGACACGGAATACATAACGAGCCAGCCAAGTTTTGCACGAATGGCTCTCTAAAGCTCGTCAGACTAGAAAAGAGTAAAAAAAAAGAGAACACCATGCTGACGTGAGCGTTATCCAAAAGAAGCATGTTCAGATAAAATGATGCCCATGGCGTTCTAGCCCATTTTTTTTTAAATTTTCGGTAGAGTTCACAAGCCCCTACACAAAAACGAGGGAGAAGGGCTGGTCACTGCGCTTCAGGGCTTAAAAGTTCACTTTGTTGCTGTAATGACAATATTGCGTACACTGGTGGATATCTGCTTGCTTTAATTAGTTCCACTCTACACCCCGATATTCGCCCATTGATGCATAATTGCATAGACATCCCTAACACATTTTTGTGTTTGCGCGGCGCGTAATATTCAACGTTTCGAAATCCCGTGGTTTGTAACTATTCCCGTTTAAGATAGTTCTCGGGCCCCAGGGCCGCATTATAGACTTGATAATACTCTCAATAATGAATAGATTTAGGGCACCCGTATCCTTACGTACTTGTTAAATTTACCGGCGTTTTCAAGCGGGGAATCCAGCGAAGTGAGAAAATGACGTTATGATGGCGCCCCGAGGGGGGCGCGGTTGCCCTTCATTTAGATAAGAAAAAAAAAAGAGGATGGCGTAGTTCCTTGCATCTAAGTCCATCTTTCCTTCGGAGCTTAAATCCGCATTGTTGCGTAGCACAGGAAGCCTCTGAGACTACAGCGTTGATCGTATGCGTTATTTATTGCGCCGTGCAAGCGTTAACGACATCCACCCACGTCAGCCAGGGCTATATCGCCGCCTAGTGCGGCCGTTGTATGACCGATTCCCTCATTATGCGGTAGCGTTAACGCGCCGCGGCGCAACCGGTATTGAATGCGAGGATAACAGCCCAACTTCTTGCATACAACTATCTTAAGGTGCGCGCGCGTAAGTGTAGTTGTACGTTAATAATGCTATAGCTCTCTCTATCCCCATCTCTCTGTTCTTCTTGTTGATCCAAACTATTTCATGCAGTCATGTAAATGCGAGCGTAAAGTCGTAAATGACTGTGCAGTGTTCTTCAGCTGTTAGAATTACCAATTAATCGAGAGAGGCCTAGAGTAATACAACATGCTTTACGATATATCACGTTTCGTTTGGACAGTATACATCGTCAGTTCCTTATCCGTCTTGCGTACCTATATTAAACGCATTTTATAACGTGTATCCCTCTATTGCATGCATCGCTTTAAACAGGCTTGCACGCAATTGAACCCCTGTTGGCTATACTGTTCTGCATTCAACCATTAAGGAAAGCCGTAGGCGCACGTGAAGTGTGTGTGAAACTACCGAGTCGTCACTGATGTGATTTCGGCCATCGACTACGATTTGTTGCCGTGCTCGATGAATATAAAATGGTACCCGGAAGGTTGGGTCTTTCAGTGCGATCACCACCATAGAATGGCTATCGTACTTGTTTCGGTAGATACCGCACGCTATACATAATGGCGGCGGGTGTCGCTCCGGTCACGCGCAAGTCGTGTACATGAATCGACTTCCCCTGCGAGCTGCAGTCGACGTGCTGAAAGTTGAAAGTGTACAGGTAGCTCTAATGTATTTCCTGGCCAATGAAGCAGGTATGACTGGTACTGTACAAATCATTAGGATTAAACGCAAGCTAGGCCAAAATTGCTACACCTAGCCGCAGATTTGAGTTCTTGATAATTTCACTCGTCGTGTGATAGAGGTGTTCATTAAAAGACAAATAATAATAATAATAATAATAATAATAATAATAATAATAATAATAATAATAATAATAATAATAATAATAATAATAATAATAATAATAATAATAATAATAATAATAATAATAATAATAATAATATAATAATAATAATAATAATAATAATAATAATAATAATAATAATAATAATAATAATAATAATTGTAATAATAATAACACGTTGTTGTATACATCCATAAGAAATACAAAGAAATGGGCCTGTCTAAGTCCCAAGAACTTGTGCGACTAGCCCCGGCAGAGCCTGTTACAGCGATGTGGATACAAGGTAACAAAACCTATTGTTGTTTTTTTGCCGACGAACAGACCAATGATTGACACCATTGCTTTTTTACAGGCAGTAAATAAAAAATAAAAACAAAGGAGCGACCCAGAGCATACGTGACATAGAAATAGGCCATGCGATTTTACAGCTCAGCGAGTAATTTCTTTAATTGCTTTTTTGAACTCGCTAAAAAATTCTTCAGGTAGTGCATTGAAAATTTGTGGAGTATATACACTTCTACATGCTTCCCTTTATCTGTTATAGAAAACCGGGGGGTACTATAAAAGGCTTTTTTTTCCTTAGGGTCGACGCATTACATATGACACTTTAAAGTCATCACATGATTCGTATCTCAGCACAACTGTTTTAATAAAGAAATCCTGGAATACACAAGAGCCCAAATCCCGAAAAATAGTACTGGCATCTACCTTACTACCGTGAGCTACATTTTTTAAAATATTTCGAAGTAAACTATCAATGCATGTTTTCTAGCGTTCTGAGCAAAATGCGAAAGCGGTAATCCCATATCTCACCACACTATATGCTAACGGATAGCTCATTTTTTTCATTGGTAGAGGTACCAAGCATCTTATATTGAAAAGCAGACATGCAACACTTCTCAGTTCTGAACAAATAAATGCCATGTAATGTTGCCAAGACACACCACCATAAAAAATTACGCCTAGGTATCTGAATGTTTTGACATTTTCCACTGCAGAACATTTGCATGGGTTGCAATGCTCGGTGTGAAGACGAAGAATGGGGGGACCACAAAAAATGGGGGGGATTTTTAAGCCTCGCCTTTAACAGCTGAACGATATAGCGACATTATGCCCCTGGTGCGTACTTAAGACACAATGTATGAAATCATTTTGAACTTGCTATGCACCCATTACGTGGCGTTAAGGGCGCAGTAGCGTCTATAGGTGCCTTTTGTAGTGTGTGACTGGCTTTGATAATCACTATGATACTCCCATGTTCTGACGCCCATAAAAATGTATGGTTGTACCATGCATTGTTACGGCAATATTTCATATTGTGTTGTGAAGGATGTATACACGATGGCGCACCTTTTTAAAGCGTGAATGTTGTTTTCAGTGTATTCGCCAGCAAAGGCGTGGCTGTGTGGTAGAACACCCGCTTGCCACGCAAACGGCTCGGGTTCAGACTGAGACGAAGAATGTTTTATTATTTATTGTATTTGAATAATTATCAAATTTTCGTTCATGCAAGAAAGCTCAAATTTTCTGTTCCGCAAAGGTGATGATTTCTCACTTAAAACCAACGATATCGATGCCGACACCGGAATTTCTGCGAAACAGACTCTTTAAAGGTATCGCGTTAAAAAGGACCCGGCTGGCCGGGTGCCGGCAGCAAATGCGTCCTGCAACTGCAATACGGCAGCCTGGCAAGCCGCGATGAATCGCGAACGGTAGTGCAAGCATCGGTGGCGGGTCCGTTCTGCAAACCACGCCACCGAGCAAGCTCGCAACGTTAAACGCTTGCAACAACGCACGCAACAATGGATGCGTCGTAAGAGGGAAACCGAAAGTGAAAGCGTAAATTGAAAGTAGAATAAACAACCGAAGGTGTGCGCGCGAGACAGAGAAACGTGGCGCGCGTGAAGTGGAGGATTTCGACGGGCTGGGGAACGTGGCAGCTAGCAAGAGTGCAGTTCGTTCGACCTGAGGGACGAAAAGGGAACCGGGCTGGCGTTACCAGCCCAGCTGGGATGAGCTTGGCATATCCCGTCGACGAGCAAATGTTCTGGACCGGGTGTATACAGTGCTGTTTCTGCGGTGAACAAGCGAGCAGCCAGGGCGAGCAGCTGACCCCGTTCCAGGGGTGGAGATCGTGGCCTCGGTGCTATTTTCTAACGGGTCCGGCACAGCAGGTGCTGATATTGTGGTCATGGCGCCACGTGCAAGCGGGACGTCGCAATCAAGAACTGAAAGCGTGGCTTCGGTGCTACGTCAGTTGCAACATGACCTGTGTGTTCCGCAACGAGTAGTTCAAGGTCTCCTCACGCGGCCTCGCATGAAATCATCGTGCACGGTAGTACGACTTCATCGTGAACCTACCACTTCGTACGTGTGTCGTCGAAGTCCTTATGGGTAATGTGAGTGACGGTGGATGAGCTTGGACTACCGGACGCACGCATACTCTCGTGTATGCAGGTATATAGGTGTCAGGTTAGGACGTAATTGCTGCTTGTACTGTTTGGCTATTAATAGTGCATGTAGTTCAAGTCAATCAATGTTTGTTGTCCTTGTCTCAGTTATCTGTGTCAGAGGGCCCTGAAACAGCTCAGTGGAGTTCTTGAAGAAGGGAAAAGGGCATCCAATTTCCTTCTGTCTATAGGCGACACGGCGCAGTGCCTATACGCGGAAGGAGTGGCGTTGCGGCATCAACGTGACGATTGCGAGTGTGGGTTCACCGGGGCAAACACCCGCTTTCAGTGGGAGTTTATCCAATGGCACTTTGGCTTCGGCTGCGACGTCTGTGAGTTTTTATTAGTTATTCTACTTGCACCTTTCTCAATTTTCGGTCGCGCGCAAGATGATAACCTTAAGCTCAAAACCAACGATGATGACGCCGATGCCACAATTTCTGCGAAACAAACTTTCTAACGCTATCAGGTTAAAATCAGAGAGATTGTTTCGGTAGCAAAGCTGCAAAACAATAAGAGGACGAAAAAGAAGAAATGAGCAAGAAGAGCGCTTGCCGGTTCGTGATGATGGCATTTTCTTTTCGTTGCTGACTGGGCTGCTCCGAGTTTAAACAGCTACGCTGTTAAAGAATACCACTTGCTTTATAGATATATCTGCTCGGCTTGCCTGTGGCAACGATGGAAAACATAATTTTTTCCGCGTATTCAAAGACGCAAGCCCTCCGAGCCTTCCTCGAGTTATGTGCATGTGCGGACCTCACCAACTTATAGACGAACGCTTTCGCTTCGTTCTGCTGACTGTACTGACAAGATGGTCTGTTGCTGTGCCATTAACTTTTCTTCGTTTCTCTTCTCCTCCTTTAATCTTTACTACCCCCTTCCGCTAATCCCTAGAGGCGCTGAGCCATGCCCCCACTACGTGAGACAGAAAATAGCATCCTTTTAATCTCTTCCTCTTTCAATAACCTCTCTCTCTCTCCCTTTCAAAAAATAGCAAAAGAAAAAGAGACTCGAAATGTAGAAATAAGTACTGTAGGAGCTTGGCTTTGTTGGTACATACTGACGACGAGAAATATACCGCCGGATGATGACAGGCAGAGGATAACGCAAATCACAGGTGCCAACTTCCAAACTCTAGCGATATTACCCGAGGAAGAGTTCCACAGGGGATATGAAGCAATCAGAAATTAATTTCCTAGAAACGAAAGCTATTTTGCACTTATAGGATAAATGACGGAGTTCTGATGCAACGGAAGTTTTGGAGGAGGTGTACTTTGCATCAACAACCACCTTGGTAAGCTTGCTATCTGGCTTTTTCATACATTACATGTGTTGAAGAGTGGTGCGCATTCAGAAAATTTACAATGAATGGGTAGCCTATGCCCTCTTCATCCATTAATAATACCACGGCTCATTCTTTCTCACTCATGATTTTGTCATATATTTTATACGATGTACATAACTCATTTAAGAAAAAAATTGCAACTTGATGATTCTCATCACAACCTTTCATTTTGCCGTTGTAGTACTGAAGCCGACAAAAGCGAGCGAACTTTGTGGGAGCCGCAAAAAAGTACCCTAACCTTTGAACGCTAGGGTAATTTATCTAGTTTGTGTCGTGTTTTTCCAAGAACGATATAACTAGGTGAGTGTGGTAATTAAACCGACAGGCCTGCGCGGAACGCGCAGCACTGTGACAGCAAAGAAAGCGGGAAGAGTGACATTTCAGAGCTTTTCTTATCAATATTTGGGTAGCTGCTGCAAGCACATTTGCAGCGTATCCTCTATGCCATCGATAATTGTATAGCAGGCAGGCATTCATTACGCCATCCTTCGTCATTCTTCGGAAAAACCTGATATTCGCTGCACAGTTTCAAGGATTCTTTTTTTTTTTCATTTTTGTGCTGTGAATGATGACGGTGAAGAATTGTGCCAGAAGCTTCTGTAATCTCCACAAGCCCCCAGAGTGAGTATGCGCCACAGTTAGTAAGTGGACAAGATCAAGCTTTCGCAAAGGGTTGGAGCATTCGACAGTCCACTCATTGCGCGATCCGCATTGTGATACCTTGTTGTTCCTTTGCTGTTCTAAAATGCTTTATTACTCATATTGACGTGATTCCTTTCCCAACATCAAACCTCCCAAAGGCCAGTTGGCAACGGAGTCTGAAGCACAGGGAGGTGATCTTAAGTACCAGTTTTACTGTTTTACCCGTCCCAATGTACAGAGCCAAACAGAGTGGAGATAAAGAGCAGGACATGATCATTGATTGATTTGTGGGGCTTAACGTACTAAAACCACCATATTGCCACCTGGCCATGAACTGCGGCGAGCACGAGCCCGCATCGAGGAGAAAAACGAGGAAGAAGTTGTTGGGCTAGCGCGCTCTCGCCGAGGCTTTTGTTTTTGGTTGTGGTGTCCCTGACCTGCGCCTCTGTGACTACGCGGTATTCTTTACCTGAAGTCCCTCTTGTTCACGCGCGACAACTGGTGGAGGTGCTGGGTATTCCCAGTCAATGATCCAAACGCCTCCTGGGAGCCCTATACCCGCAGTCGCAACACCTGTCCACCGGGCCAGCCGGAGAATCCGAGGATTGTCCCCCGAGCGTGAACCTCTACCGGAGATGGCATCAACTGCACCACCCCAGAGCGGTACGGAAAATATTCCGATGGCTAATTACACGCTGCAGAAGCCACGAGTGCCGAAGGTGTTCCGTGGCTCCATGTTGGAGGATGTTGTGGACTGGTTGGCTCACTTTGAACGCGTTGCGGCTTTCAACGAGTGGACCGACGCCAACAAGCTGCGGAATGTATATTTCAGCCTTGAGGACGGAGCTCGTACTTGGTACGAGAACCGCGAACCCTTCTCGTCGTGGACGATGTTTTGCCGTCAGCTGCTGGCAAGTTACGCTGACCCCCATCGCCGTGAACGAGCGGAACGGGCCATCCAATCACGCATCCAAATGCCGAACGAGAGCGTGATGGCGTACGTGGAGGACATGACGAGCCTTTTCCGTCGCGCTGACCCAGGTATGGGAGAAGACAAGAAGTTGCGCCACCTAATGCGAGGAGTTAAGGAGCAACTCTTCGCTGGTCTCGTGCGAAGTCCCCCGAATACTGTGGCAGAGTTTTTAACTGAAGCAACGACAATGGAAAACATGCTGCAGCAGCGATCAGCTGTGTACGACCGCCACGTGAATGTTGCCTCGCCGGTGGACCAGATTGGAGTTGCGGGGAGTAACGTCAATCTCGAAGCTCTCTGCGACCTCATCAGATCGGTGGTACGCGACGAGCTGCAGAAGATTCACGGGCCGCCTCCACCTGCTGCGGGATCCATCTCCAGCCTCATCAGGAGTGAAGTACAGCAGGCTTTGCAAGTCCCGCTGTCCAACGATGCTTCCCCGCCTGTACCGATCGAGCCTCACCGTGCATCTTATGCCGAGGCTGTGAGCTGTTACGTCGCTCCTGCATCGTACGCCGAAGCTGCGAGTCGTTACGCTCCTCCACGCCGTTTCGTACACCCTGCACATCGCGATCCACTCCCAGCAGTTCAACCAGTCCAGCATTTCGAGAATCGGCAGCTCCTCCCGCGGAAATCGGACGTATGGCGCACACCGGACAGGCGGCCGCTGTGCTACCACTGTGGCGAAGCCGGACACGTGTACCGCGAATGCCAGTACCGTCGCCTCGGACTTCAGGGTTTCGCCGTCGACTCACCCAGGCCAAGATTTGGCGAAAGACCCAGAGCGATTGAGGAGTACCTGTCCGAGCAGCGCATGCCACTGCTCCCGCGGCGCCAGTCACGATCACCATCTCCAAGAAGGTCTTCGTCAAGTGTCCCGAACTACCCAGGGGCGGCGCCAGCACGGCCGCTCAGCCCTAGGCGGGAAAACTAACGACAGCGACCTTCGGGGGCGGGGCCGCTGATAAACGACACGAACAAGGGCCCCAATCCATGCGAGTACGTACCAGCAGTGGTTCAACGACGACAGCTCCCGAAAGCCGACTTTCCCTAGATATACCTGTAGTGCTCGACGGCCGCCACGATATTACAGCTTTATTAGACACAGGGGCCGACTACTCCATCATGAGCAGAAAACTGGCGACGCATCTCAAGAAAGTGGGTACGCCGTGGTACGGGACACGAATCCGTACAGCCGGCGGGCACGTCGTCACCCCTCTCGGTATCTGCACGATTAGAGTCGGCATTCGCAAACGCACATTTCTCTGCAGCTGCCTTATACTTCCTGAATGCTCCCGAGACCTCATCCTAGGCGTCGACTTTTTACGTGAATACGGCGCTATCATTGACCTCCGACAGCGCACAGTGACGTTCTCTACAGACAAAGCAGAAAAGCCTGATGACAGCCATCTCAGTTCGCTTCGTGTTTCGGCCGACATAATCACGTTGCCTCCACGTTCAAGCATCCTGGTTGAAGTCGTGTGTGACGAGATACGTGACGGTGAGGCAGTCGCCGAAGGCAACTTGACACTTTTGTTTAGCATAGGTGTCTGCGCAGCCCGCAGCCTCATTACGCTTCACGACAGACGTGCCACGCTGCTTGTGACAAATTTTAGTAATGAGCAGCGGCACCTGTTTCGACGCACCGCTATCGCTTTCGCCTACCCCATCG
This sequence comes from Rhipicephalus microplus, assembly GCF_043290135.1. Classification (NCBI taxonomy): domain Eukaryota; kingdom Metazoa; phylum Arthropoda; class Arachnida; order Ixodida; family Ixodidae; genus Rhipicephalus; species Rhipicephalus microplus. The sequence continues at coordinate 148,556,908 of NC_134700.1, read as the reverse complement.
AAGACGTTGCTGAATGTTTTTCTGCCGCATCAATAAATAGTGGGCTACAATCGACATCGACCGGCGTTTCTAAGGCTCTTGAAAAGGTGGACATCAATTCGAGCCTCACGCAGAAAGAACGCACAGCGCTGCAGGAGCTGTTGCTTGAATTTCAAGAGTGTTTCGCTTCATCCTCAAAGGTGCGTCAAACGCCCCTTATGAAACACCGGATTATTATACACACCGATGTCTCGCCCATAAAGCAACAACCCTACCGAGTTTCTGCCAAAGAACGTGACGCGATCAATGCTCAAGTCGAAGAGATGCTTCAGGATGATGTTATACAGCCGTCCAATAGTCCATGGTCATCGCCAGTCGTCCTTGTAAAGAAAAAGGACGGAACGTTGCGTTTCTGCGTGGACTACAGAAAGCTGAACGACGTGACAAAAAAAGACGTGTATCCTCTGCCACGCATCGATGATTCACTAGACAGACTACGGCGAGCAAGGTATTTTTCATCCATAGACTTGAAAAGCGGATACTGGCAGATTGAGGTTGATGAAAGAGACCGAGAAAAAACTGCTTTTGTTACACCGGACGGCCTGTATGAATTCAAGGTGCTTCCCTTCGGCCTGTGTTCTGCACCAGCGACATTCCAAAGAATGATGGACACTGTTCTTACCGGTCTGAAGTGGAACACCTGCTTAGTTTATCTCGATGATGTCGTCGTATTTTCGGTCACTTTCGAGGAACACTTGAAACGTCTGCAGGCTGTTCTGGAAGCACTCCACTCTGCGAACCTCACGCTGAAGCCAGAAAAATGCCACTTTGGCTATAAAGAACTTAAATTTCTGGGGCATGTTGTGAGCGCAGACGGTGTTCGACCTGACCCCGACAAGACAACCGCCGTAGCCTCCTTTCCCGTTCCCCGTGACAAGAAAGCAGTACGCCGCTTCCTCGGTCTGTGCGCCTACTATCGTCGCTTCATCGCCAATTTTTCTAGAATTGCCGAGCCTCTGACTCGTCTCACACGTGACGACGTACCATTCGTTTGGAATGAAGAACAGAACGCGGCTTTTATCGATCTACGTGAGCGTATGCAGGCACCACCAGTCCTTGCTCACTTCGACGAGGATGCTGCCACGGAAGTTCATACCGACGCGAGCAATGTAGGTCTCGGCGCCGTGCTTGTCCAACATCAAGAAGGCACCGAGCGCGTGATAGCTTACGCCAGCCGTGCCCTGTCTCGCGCCGAGATGAACTATTCCACCTCGGAGAAAGAGTGCCTAGCAGTAGTGTGGGCCACTATGAAATTCAGGCCTTACCTCTACGGTCGTCACTTTAAAGTAGTTACTGATCATCACTCATTGTGCTGGTTAGCCAATTTACGAGACCCGTCTGGGCGTCTGGCACGATGGAGCCTTCGTTTGCAAGAGTTTGACCTTACCATTGTCTATAAATCAGGCCGCAAGCACGAAGATGCTGATTCCTTGTCACGTGCACCTACCGGAGTTTGTGATCCCGACAATGACGATGACTGCGGCTTTCTCGGAGTCCTCACTGCAACAGACTTGATCGCACGACAACACGATGACGTCGAGATTCGCGCAATCATTGACCAACTAGAAGGACGCAACACACCCGTACCTCGGCACATCTCTCGCAATCTCTCTTCGTTCTGCCTGCGGAACGGTGTCTTGTATAAATCAAACTCGAACGGCAATGGAAAAGCCTACTTGCTAGTGGTCCCATCTGACATGCGAGACGACATTCTTCTGGCCTGCCACGACGAACCCACATCCGGGCATCTAGGTTCTTCACGAACTCTCGCCAGAGTTCAACAGGCGTACTACTGGCCGAGACTTGCTATGTACGTCAAGAGATATGTGAAAAGCTGCCGTGAATGTCAACGCCGCAAATCTCCGCCACTGAAGCCTGCAGGCCTGCTGCAACCAATCACACCACCAAGGTCGCCGTTCGATCAAATAGGCATGGATTTACTGGGGCCGTTTCCTCTGTCATCTGCCGGTAACAAATGGATAGTTGTAGCGACAGATTATCTAACGAGATACGCCGAGACAAGAGCCCTGCAACGAGCTACAGCTTCCGATGTTGCCCAGTTTTTCGTCGAACAGATCGTTCTTCGCCATGGCGCCCCGTCTTGCGTCATCACTGATCGCGGAACAGCTTTCACGGCTCAGCTCATTGACGATGTATTCAAGCTAAGCTTCACGAGCCATCGCAAGACGACGGCGTATCATCCGCAGACTAACGGCCTGACGGAACGACTTAACAAGACCATCGCCGATATGTTGTCCATGTATGTAGACGTTCAACACAAGACGTGGGATCAGGTCCTTCCATACGTAACATTCGCCTACAACACTGCCATCCAAGAAACGACACGATTCACACCGTTCCGTCTCGTCTATGGGCGTGAGGTCCAGACCATGTTGGACGCTATGTTGCCACACGATTACGACGGGTCGCTCACACCTGACGCTGAGCAGCTTGCTCAGTTTGCCGAAGAAGCTCGACAGTTGGCACGCCTGCATATTACGCAACAACAAACTGCAGATGCACGCCGCTACAATCTTCGCCATCGACAGGTCGAATACCACCCAGGAGATCTAGTTTGGGTATGGACTCCGGTTCGCCGCCAAGGGTTGTCCGAAAAGCTCCTGAGTCGCTACTTTGGACCCTACAAAGTAGTGCGTCGCATCAGTGACGTGAATTATGAGGTGGTTCCATATGGAACCATGTCACCCCAGCGTCGAAAGCACTACCCAGAGATTGTTCACGTTGTACGGCTCAAGCCGTACTTCGTACGTTAGTGGGACCGTGCCTCAGCCTTGTTCTTTTGTTGTTGTTTTTTTCTTAAGTGTGCCCACAGTGTGCATGTCTGCTTTACTTCCGCTTATCCACTACCATTCGCGCGAGCATCGGGGCGATGCTTTTTTTTCAGTGGGGGAATAATGCCACCTGGCCATGAACTGCGGCGAGCACGAGCCCGCATCGAGGAGAAAAACGAGGAAGAAGTTGTTGGGCTAGCGCGCTCTCGCCGAGGCTTTTGTTTTTGGTTGTGGTGTCCCTGACCTGCGCCTCTGTGACTACGCGGTATTCTTTACCTGAAGTCCCTCTTGTTCACGCGCGACAATATGATTATAAGAGACACCATAGTGAAGGGCTCCAGAGATGTCGACCACCTGCAGTTGTTGAACCTGCACCCAAATCTGAGCACTCGGGCCTAGTACATTTCCGCCTCCATCGGAAATGCAGCTGCCGCAGCCGCGATTCAATACCGCGAACAGCGGGTCAGCAGCCGAGTACCTTAGCCACTAGACCGCCGCGGCGGGGCAGGGCAGGACCCGCTAAAAAGGGTTAAAAGAAGGGAAGTGGATCCTGCCACAAAGACCTTTTTTTAGGCTTCACAATGGCACTGTGCACGTCAAGGTATTTCTGGAAGTGCGGGGTGTCTTTCCGCATTGGGGGTCGGATTGTTTCACTTGTAATTAGCCAGAAACGATTGAGCACGTTTTTTTTACATTGCTGGGAGTGAGTGCATTTTTCGGATGTATTGCAAAGGACAATCAAAAACCAATTACCGCTGAACCCATACAGTATGAAATTTCTTCCAATAGATAAGGGGTATGGTTGGCCATTAGACTTAATAATGTTAACTGGCCTACATTGTTTATGGCGGGCTCGCACGGTAGGATTTCACTTTAATCTAGATGCACGACCCGCAAGAATGTACTTTCGAGAGTGCATGTCGAAATTTGTGGAACTTTAGAAAACACAAGAGTGTGTTCCTGAGTGGTTGTCGAGGGTAAAACCTTTGACAGCTCTCAAGAGTTTTAAAGTTGGTGTCTATTTAGAAGAACTGCCACTACTTCCTGTTGGGACTTTTTCATCTTTGTTAACGTACATAGTGTTTGGGAATAGGCAATAAAGCAGAAAAAGAACTTGCCCAGCTCTACGGCAGAATTCTGGGCTAGTAGGCTGGGGACCCAGGTTCAAACTATATTGTATCCTTGGTGGTTTTATTTACTGAATTTTTTTTATCATTTTGTGCGATGATGCGAATAGACACAGGTAGTGGCGGCGGCGGTGGAAACCTATGGCGCCACCCACAACCCTTGTTGTGATCTCATAGCAGCTTTCACTGTAAACTATTGTGTTAGAATTTAAGGCCTTGTCTGCCCTCGTCTTGTGTTTCCCTTCATTGAACGCTTCTGTTTCGTCGTTAGATAGTCGAAACATGCGAGTATATCAATCCACAAATTTCGTGGAACAATATAGCAACCAATATAAAGTCATAACATTTTGAAAACCTTCATATTGTACTAATGGACAGGACAGAAACACATATCGATGTATATCTGGCACTTCACACGCAGCACCTTTGGTAGTTGTATTACTTCTGATTGCTGACAGGTCAATGAAGGTTGGTGTTGATTTGGTCGAAGTACAAATACCACGCGTGAATGTGTTAAACGATTAGACATTGGATAATGGCTTAGCACATTTGCAGAATTTAATTTTTTAACGTACAATAATAATTTGGACCATGTACTAAGGAATGAAAGTCACACACGCACTTGCACCAAGAAAAATAAATACCATTAAAACAATATTATCTCTGTGTGCAACTATAAAAGAAATAAATGTATATACAGTATATGCAGACAGAGATAGAATCAAGTGCTGCCAAGACGGAACAACCACAGCACAAGCACTCTGTCATTCATCGTCCTTGCTGCTGATGGCAATTTTTTGTGCTCCAGACTGGTTAACAATCCTGCCTTTCCTTTCCCTCCTGTTACTACATCGTCCTTGTTGTCTTTCCGAAGAATTCTTGTCCCTGATGGCTTGTAACAATATGTTAAACAAAGTTTTTACCAGCCTCTGAAACTTGGTCACCAAAACTTTTGAAACGTTGTCAGTGCCGAAGCGTTCAACTTCCAGTGTTTCAATAAGTTAAGGTTGTCTACGTCAAGTAAAAAGGTTAGAACTACAATGACTCACTGGTTCAAGAGGGCGGGAGAGGTGTGTGACAAATATCATGTAGTGAGCAGTTGTCATGAAAAGGCCGAGAAATACTGAGATACTCATAATAGGCTTGCGCAGCTTTCGACATTGTTAAAATTACTGAGTGGAACACAGCGACGATTTTTCTTTGTGTGCTACATGTAATAATTACATATTATTTTATGTTACCCGTTTTGAGCGTTCAATATATAACAAAAGACATCTACATACACTCAAAATATTCAGGACGCACAACGGACCAGCTGAACAAGGTCACGACTAAATGTATATTTTGTCGTGACCTATATATAAACCCTGGGAAAAAAGTGATAGCCCAAATATACAATTTTTTATGCACACCGAAGCGATCTCCGCATTGACTGCGTGGATACAAGCCTGGTGAATGATGTAACGCTAGGAGGTAAAATACAAATGTTTCAAAATATGAATTCTACCGTGTTGTGATAATATTTTTGCAACAATGGGCTTTACTGAACATGCTCAGATAAAAATGTTGAGCAAAATGATGAAATGGTTCTCTATGGCATGGCAAAAAGAAAATAAAAACAACACGCTAGAGCGCATTACGGAAGATCCTGTATGCAAAGAAGAACAACTTTTAGTAGGCAATACAAGGACATGGGAGGGGCATTGGGAATGTAGAGACAAAGCTCAACTTAGAAAAGAAGACTGGTTAGACCTCTGCACACTATATGCTCAAAAAAGTAGTGCTAGTAAACGCAAAATAGAAGAAAGCATGTGAACACGCAGACGCAAACAGTTTCGTATAAGTAGAACGATGTCTAAATTGCGGTAGTATAATGAAAAAACCATATCCTAAGTTGCTATAAAGATATACATAATAAATATTATGGAACTTGTCAAATAGATCTTGCGGACTAAATCGCAGCACCTGGGGATGTGCTATGCTAGCAAAGTTTTCACTCGATGATGTATAGAAGCTGATATTTACAAAAATTACCAAAACTACCACTATTGACTGTGGAAATATCAGTGAAACATTTCTAGTAATGCGTACTGATTCATATTCGTTTCCGTCTCTACATGCCTCTATAAGTTGCTTATGCTTACATACACGTTCCTGCTTGAATGCACTGACCTGTGCATCGACTATGTAATTAGGTGATCAGAAGAGCACTTCTAAGGTATCGCTTTTTTATTTGGTATTGCGATGATCCCAATGCATACGGCAAACATAACCAAACCACCGGTCGGCTTCTATTCCATAATTTTATTTCACTGGTGTTTGTAACCGGACTAAGAACTTAGTAATAGTACGAACAGTTTCAGTTGGTACACACCCTTAATTATGAGAAATGTCACCTAATCCTCAGGAACTATTTCGGTGAGCACGGTACCGGTAAAGAGTAAAAATCATCCTTAGCCTTTTTTCATCAGTCTTTTTGTAATAATACACCTGCCTGGCGGACACTTTTTGTAAACATAGCAGCCACTGGTGGATGCTTTTTTTTAACTGCGGCCTCTCTTCTTGCCGTCTTGTCGGTCTCTGAATAAGGCGCCGGACAGAAGCGAAATGAACACACCAAAGAAAGAGATTGCGATCACCATTGGGTAAGCGTTCAGACGTGATCAAATAAGCTGGGGAAGGATGCAGTGTTTGATTAGTGCGCAAAAAACTGTCTGATGTGAACTCACTGCATCGAGGAAATTGCACTGCTATTGGAAAGTCTGCCGAGCTTTCCCGCCAGAGGTTTCTCAATATCACCCGTCGCTTCGAGCAAGCAGTTCTTTGACAAAGTATTTATTCTACCTTCTCCCTCTGACTTTGAAGGCCCCGTGGGCATCTTTCGCCCATCTTGAAAACTTTTCCGAGAAGTGGTTTCTTGCTTTTGAGGACGGGATGTCTTGCTCTGTATCTGTGTGACAATATGGGTGACGAGCACTGTCTCTATTGCGTGTACGACCTAGTGCAAATAGTGAACATCCTCATTAAGTTTAATTCAATATTTGATTTCAATGCGATTGAAACCTCTTATTTATGTGGTAACGATTCTCTCAGATATTACAAAAACCTCTTCTCTCGTAGAAGAAAATAGGCTGGGTAGATATAAGGTTTGCGTTCAACATTTAATATGAGGATTCATCAAGTTGCTTGATCCTTAAAATGGAATGAAGTTTTTAATGTTTATAAAATAGTGTAATCTAGAACTTGTAACACTGTAAATTGAACGACGAACAAGTTCAAAACCTGAATTCGGAAACTGATGCTGAGAATTTACTGACATATTTCAAGAGCATAGCGAATGCTAATGAGTTGTACTGACACAAACTTCATGTATTTAGGACTGTCGCTCTAAATGAAAACACTTCTGTTGAGAACCCTGAGTAGGGTATTATGATACCTGGGAATACATTGAATATATTTACAATACGAGCACCTAAAAAAAATGTCAGATTCCACGTGCTGTGGAAATCAGTGATATGCGGAGCACGAATGAGGAAGGTTGATATGTCAGCCAAAAGTCGGCACAGCGTTACGAGGCAGACGTAAATTATGCCATACATAACATCCATGTCCCCATTATCATGTTTGTGCCTGGTATTCCCGTCACGTAATACCAAATCTGGTATTTGTGAAGCTAGCGAAACGGCCGTGAGCGCGCTATGAGCCTAGCATGTAGTCTTGTTTTACATGACACTCATGTCATGATTATTATGTTCGGACGTGTCATTTTTGTTCGTAATCCGTTCGTGTCACGTAATACGTGGTTTATTATATGTGAAGGTAACGAAACGGCTGCGAGCGCATCATGAGCGTGGCATGTAGTCCTCTTCTTACATGACACGCATTTCATGATTTCCACGTTACGGTCTACCACTTAGTTCACCATGCAGTCATGTCATACCATACCAATCTTGCAGTATGTCTTGTGAACGAAACCGCAAAAGCAGCAAGACCATGAAAACAAAATTATGATATTCATGTCATACATGTTATGCTTTTCATGTTATGACTAGTCACTTATTCTCGTGATAGAGTCACGTTATGCCATGCCAATTTTGGTATAAATGTCATTATCGAAACGACCAGAAGAGCTAGAAGTCGTAGGTGGCTAGATAGATAGATATGATCAAAGTCGCCGAACTTCGATAAGAAATGCTTCACATTAGAAAAAAAGAAACCCCGTGGTTTCAGTATCGGGGATGTGGCTGCTCGATGACGTGGAATCGGTTAACGGCTTCGCGGGGAGACCGCAACTGGCGATGTACGACCAGCCCATCCATCATCTGCAATTTAAGCTGCATGCCTGACGCAGGGTTCGCAAACTGAGTGGAACTGTGATGCCTTCTTAGGATAATCTACATGGCGATAGGGCAGGGCTTGTTGATGCTCAGGAACAAACATCCTTGAACTAAAACTTATCTATTTTATACGTCTTGTCTGACTCAGGTGATTGAAGAGCGCATTGCACTGCATAAAATTGTAACAAAAAGGATTCCTTTTGTGGTGTCTTAAAATTGTGTTGGTCCTGCCTCATGCTAAAATTACAGTGTGAGGTTTGCTTACTACGGAGACCAAAGCCTCGCATATTGCTCTTTTCCCTAAACTCGGATAGCTAATTTCGTATTCACACAAAGTAATGAACTGCAAGACATATGTGATGCATGTCTTGATGATGAACATGTTATTATGGAGTGCGGTCAACAAAGCCCAAGAGCACATGAAATAAGGTGTCCTCGCATCTAGAGTGAAGCAGAAAACTGTTTAACTAGTCAAACTAATGACAGCTTTGAAAAAAGCGGAGGCGCTGGCAAAAGAGGCGCTAAATCATCTGTAGCGCACAAATGGCTTTGCTGCGCAGCAAGCGCTAGCTCTCCTGTAGTCCTAACACTTTGTTCCGTTCTTTCTTTCACGATTCTTCTATCAGGGCTGTTATGGGTAAAAAAATTTGGATGCCACTCCCTCTTGAACTGATCTTGAGCAGTTCAGATTTAGGAAACATTTTCAAGCGTGAATGTTCAAATGTCTTGTAAGCATTCCTCAGCCATGCACGGTTGATTGATACATTTGTGGGGTTTAATGTCCGAAAACCACAATACGATTATAAGAGACGCCGTAGTGAAGGGCTCCGGTAATTTCGACCACCTGGGGTTATTTAACGTGCACCAAAATCCGAGTACATGGGCCTACAACATTTCCGCCTCCATCAAAAATGCAGCCGCCACAGCCGGGATTTGATCCCGCGACCTAGTCAGCGGCCTAGTACCTTAACCGCTAGACCACCGTGGTGGGCCACCATGCACGGTAGCACATAACGGAAATTTATAGAAAATATCTGGATTCATGGCAACCCTAATTCCAATTCTGCACGTTATGAAGTTCACTATAAAAGAATAGCATTCTACCCCCCCCCTCATTTATTTTATTAGCATGGGTGCTGTTGTAATTCACTAATGAATGATATACGAATGATAAGGTTTGCCGTTGTAGTCGCCTATACGAAAATTTGGGGTACAATATATGGGCCCAGCCAATACATCTTCTTAAAAGTAACATTTTCGCCAGATAGCTTGGAACGGCACCATCGACGTCGGGAACTTTCGGAAAACTAAGCTCCGAAAGCAGAACCACCTTATTCCATCCCACCATAACGTGAAGGCACAAGTGTTATCCTGCAGACGACGCTCCTGCTGTGTCTACCACACGCAACGCCTGCGCGATGCGAGAGTGGACTGATGCTTTCCTTATGCGGAATGTGTATTATTTCCCTGTGTGCTTCTGTAGTAAATAAATCATGTTTAAAGCATTGCTTTGTCACCTAAAAGTAACTTTAGTATGTACACTCACAGTAGAAAGTTCTATTAGCCATTCTAGACGACATGAATACAGCGGTATACAGTCAGGTTGTGTGAACTTATTAGCCCTAAACACGCAAGCGTCAAGATGTGATAATTCGCGTAAATATGGGCGGGATCTCCACAACTACCGCCAATATTGAAATCGTGTCATATATATTTGTGTCTTTTTCACAGCATTGTTATCCGGATAATTGCATGGGCACCTTGGCAAAGTAACATGTAGTTATTTACGACATTGAAAATGGTAATGAGACAATGAGATACGGATAATGAGACATCTGAATGACAAGGATGATGCTCCGAGCCCGATGAAGTAAGCCGGATGCCCGTCTCACAGGCTGCATGTGATAATTACCGGAACAACTGAGGACAAAAGGAACTGACATATATATTGGTCACGTTATCACAGTACAGACAATATAGTAATTGTAGAATTTTGTGAGTCAGAAAACAATATGATTAGGAGGCATACCTTAGCGGGTGATTCCGAAGCGAATTTCACCACATCTGCTTTTTAATCACGCAAATTGACCCACATACAGAAATATTGCTTCCATTTCACCGCTATTTACATGCCGCCGCCGTGGCCGCTGGTTGAACCGGCGTTTTTGAGCTCGGCAGCAGGACGCCTTTTGTGGTATGTTACAACGGCAATTGTCAGACCTAGGCTTCATAGAAAAAGCTGATGTAGGATGTAAACTGTTATCATGGCTTCAACCTGTACGACACGCTTTCGCAAAGCTTCACTGGCGTGCAACCTTTTCATTATCGGCCGGCCTTCATAAATCCCTCAATAGTGCTAAGTGATTTGTAAGGCAATAATGCATATCGAAAAAAACCACCAACGCTGCTATTAAGTTTTACAATTGCTTTTCTTCGCATAAAAAGCGAATGTTTCACTGTACCTTATATGTGCGCGCCAATACTAAAACGCAAAAAAAGAAAAAAAACAGCAATTTCTCAGTAAAAATTTTGACTGTTGAGTTCACCATCTTTTACTTGTGATTATATGAATAACTTTTTCCAAGGTGGGCGTTCATCTGGCGCCGAAGTTTGCACGGGAAACAGGGTCTGCGCGACAGTTACGCAAAAGCGCACTCGTTCTCGCTTAGTGGTATGACGTGACATTCTCGTTTTGCAAGATGGCAAAAGCAAGGCGTGCACTGCGAAACTACAAATCCTGCTGCAATGGCGTGTCACGCACATTGAAGGACTTCAGTCAGGTGTCGCTTGCAAGAGTATAAAGCTCGGCGGCTTCCCAGATGAAACAAGCAGAAGGCATTCACTTTCGCCTAGACATCGCTCTGTGAAGACTAGCTCCCATTTCTAGGTTCACGATTCTCTAAATCTTACCAATGTTTCTTGTGGTGAGTCAAATCACAATAATATTCGTGTTATCACGTTGAATTCTGTGAGTTCCAGGCCTTCGCCCACTGTATTAGACAAGAGAGAGAGAGAGAGAGATAAAGATACAAGGAAAGTCAGGGAGGTTAACCAGACGCACATCCGGTTTGCTACACTGCACTGGGGAAGGGATAAAGGGGAGAAAAGAGGTTGCAGAAAGATGAGAAGGTACACACAATCACGAGCACACTCGGGGAGCACACACAGTTTACAGGCGGTCGCTCAGGTTTGTTGACTTAAGGTAAAGTAGCAGTGCTTTAGTTGCTTTCTGCGCAACTGAGGCAGATGCCCAAGGTCCTAGTATCTTCTGCACACAAAATGGTCCGGGGTCAAGTCGATTCAAAACCATCCGTAGCTGGCATCGCTGTGTGTCGTAGCAAGCGCAGCTGCACAGGACGTGTTCGATGGTCTCTTCATCTCCGCAGTAGTCGCATGTAGGAGTGTCTGCCACACCAATGCGAAAGGAGTACACCTTTGTGAATGAAACACCCAACCAAAGGCGGCATAACAGTGTCGCATCGGAGCGGGAAAGTTGTGATGGTAGTTTTAGCTTGAGCGAAGGATCCAGTTCATAAAATTGACACCTTTGGTAGCTGGTAGACGACCAGAACGTGCGTGTGAGATCTCGAGCCAGCAGGTAAAGTTGTCTTGCTGCATCATTCCTTGATAGAGGAATCGGGACTACACGGGTTTCTTCATGGGCTGAGCGGGCTGCATCATCGGCTAATTGATTTCCGGTAATACCGATATGTCCAGGCAGCCATTGATATATAATATCATGCCCTCGTGCTAGAGCTTCATGATGGCAATGTCTTATTTCTTGTACCAGTTGGTCATGGCTCCTCCTACGCATGGAAGACTGCAAACTCTGAAGCGCTGCCTTCGAATCACAGAATATGACCCATTTTCCTGGACGTTCTTGAACGAGATATTGTAAAGCAGCCCTTATAGTAGCAAGCTCTGATGGCGTAGATGTAGTCATATGCGACAACTTAAACTTGATTGTCATTTCTGCAGCCGGAATTACAGCGGCACCTGATGAGCTGCTGAATGAGACGGACCCATCAGTGTATATCTGCGTTCGGTCTAAGTACAACTCATGTAATAATAGCAGTGTTGCTTGCTTCAATGCTACTCTGGAGTAACTGCTTTTCTTTTTGATTCCCGGAATTTCTAGACGTACTTGCGGCTGGTCGAGGCACCACAAAGGGCATGCCGTTCTCGCAGCTGGCGTATATCCTGATGGAATGCTGTTTAGGTGCTTGGCTATGACGTCTGAAAACGTAGCGCGTGGTCTTCCGGAAGGCAGAAGGGCCAAGTGGTGGTCGGGGACACGGCTAGCATGTCGAATGTGCGCTCTGAGGCAATCCACAACTATATATGTCCTGACCGGATGGTCTTTGGCAAGCATGATTGTGGCATAAGTAGAAGCGCATCGGGGCAGTCCTAGGCAGATACGCAGTGCCTGACCCTGCAAACTCTCCAATGAATGAGTATTCGATTTGCAAGTGTTAGTCAGTACCGGCAAACTGTAGCACAATGGACCCAGAAATAGGGCCCTGTACAGCTGTAGCAGGTATTAGACAAAATGTATAAATTACATTGAGTTCTTCCTTGCCTAGTTGCACGTGATACTTCAACATTATAGAAGGGCACGTACAATCATGCTTACGATCATTCTTCATTTTTAAATGACTTTTAAAATGAAGAAAGTTAAAGATTTAACTAATAGTGGTGCATAAATCTTCTAAGGCACTTTTACGGTTTTCGTACAACAACCTGTAATTAATAGACTGCCTAGAGTTAGCTTGATCACAGAGAAGAGGAAGATCACAATCATACTAATATCTGTACTTTCCGTCTCGCTGAAACATTAACAGGAAGCAATGAGCGTGAATCTAACCAGTTTACTTTATTTCGTGTCCATTAACGATGTAACACTAAACTTTGAACAAACGAAACACGCGCGCTTCCTCATAACGCAGGTGCAAGTGTTGTTCGCCTACTTGGTCGTTGAATGCGACGCACTTCATAACCACCAGTTGAACCAAGCTGGTTACATTGGTGCAGGATACACTGGCTACGCCGATTCTAGCGTGGCCGCTTCTTACGGGGGATACGAGGCTTATGCATCTGTGAGTTCCAATGTCGTTGTCTTAAATTGTTGTAAAGAGCTTGAAGTTATAAAGAATATGTGTGTATCAGGTCTGTGGCCCTACGAATGTTCAGAGGGGAACGCAATCAGTAACACTTTCCTAACTTCACATTGATATTCCGACAACGCTTACGTCACGTGTTCCTCTGAGCAATAGCAATGCCTTAACAATGCATGAACATTTTGCTAGAAAGATTGTTCCGAAGGTAAGGTGGTGTTGTGAAATAATTGCCGGTCTCGCTCGTCTGCACAGTACATATTGAACCTATGTGTTTGTGTACATGTAAAGATATTTGCTACAGACCACTGTGCTTTGCAGATATTCGTCAAAATTGCTTCTCTTTCGCAGCCGCCTCAGCCGTACAACTTTGGCTACAACAATGTGAACGAATACGGTAACCGGCAGTTCCACACTGAGCAGGGTGACTCCAACAACGCCAAGACAGGCTCCTACGGCTATAGAGACGCGAACGGCCTCTTTCGACGAGTGAAATACGTGGCCGACGCGTATGGCTTCCGAGCCACTGTGGACACCAACGAGCCGGGCACCGTACCTGGTGCAGGCGCAGACGCGGTGTTCAACGCTGCACCGGTAGTCCCACCAGTTCCATAAAGTTCGGGACAGAGTCAGGCACCTGCACCTTACGGCACACAGCCGGCAGCATAATACTTAGCTGGGGGCTATGCTGGTTACAGCGGATACGGATACAATCTCTACGCAGGCGCTGCTGGACCCTTTGGCTTCACCCCTTACGGGCGTTACGGGGGCAATCCCAGCGGCTCGGATGAACTTGCCTATGGCAGCCAATCTGCCCATGTCTACACTGCCACTGGTTATGGTGCAGGTTACAGACCTGGTGCCTATGGCCGCCATGTTGGATACGAAAGCTGGCTTTCCACTAATCACGCACTCCGTCGTCGTTGCTGCATTCATTCCTTATTGGGATCCTAGTGATAGATATTGACCGGCAGTGTTGTCGTGCACCAAGTGGATAAAGAGAGCAAATGTACTTTTGCTTGTTCTCGCATCGTACGCATCACTGGCGATAATGAATTTCTTGGGGCTGACATCCTGTAAAGAAACGCACTGGTCACTTCACTGTTTAGTATTGTTGACATGATTTGTATGAGTAAATAAAGGATGGCACTTTTTAAGATGACGGTTTTTAACTTCTTGTGCACAAAAATGTAAAGTAAAAGAAAATATTTTCAAACAAACAAAACCACTGTCACACACTGAATGTAATGTTTTTTTGCGTTAGGTTAGCAATCGCATTAGGATAAATAAGTTGGTTTATGGTTGAAGAATGCAGGAACGTTGAAGTGAATGAGCCGTTGTGGCATGATGGCGCTTCTTTCGTGTATTAAGACAGGTCACAATTTGAAAAACAAAAAAAAAACGCAAGCCTGCGTGGAAGGCGCAGCGCAGTCACAGTGAAAGCTAGAAAAGTGGCCTTCCAGAGCCTTTTTTTGAAGCACTCATTGGGTAACTCCTGCAAGCAAACTTGCTGGGTACGCACTACGGCATTAATAATCAGAAGTTCTGGGTAGTAGATCAGCATTAGCTACGTTATTTTTGTCATTCTTCTGAGAAGCGTTGTATCCGCTTAAAACTTGCAAGGAATTTTGTGCCCATTGTTCCTGCAGTGGCTGACGGCGATGATGAATTATGCCTGAAGTGGGTAGGTGCCACACCTATTAGGTGATGAAAAACAAGTTTTTGTAATGGGTTGGAGCATTGGACGACCCACTCGCTACGCTATCTGCACAGTGTGATGCCTCGTTGTTCTTTTGTTGTTCTAAATCTCTTTATTACTCATATTAACGCGATTCTTTTCCCAAGATCAAGCCTGCATAAGGCAAGTTTGCGAACCACTCCGAAGCACCGGCGTGGCTCAGTAGTAGAATACTGGGCTGGAACACAGTGGACCCGGGTTAGAGCTCTACTGTGTCCTTGGTTATACTTTAAATGCGAAGCATTCCTTTGCAAACTTCGGCGACATTTAGCGTATCTAACTATCTAGCCGCTTACGTTTGGGTGCTCTCGTGGTCCCCCCATTAACTTGGCGTGAACCCAAAATAGCATGGGAGGGTGAGACAGTTTGACGAATATGACGCACTGGTCAAGGCATGATTAATAGACAGTTATAGTTTAGCGTTAGCATGATAGCGTAGGTTAAGGGAATGGCGCTACCGTGCAGCAAACGTTCTTTGTGGGCTGCGTCTTATAGTTTAGCGGGATAGCGTTTACATGGTTTACGTGACCCAGCTGAGATGTTGGCGCCACCTATTAGATGGTTAATAAGTTAAGCAGTGAAAATGAAAAGAAAACTAGAATGTTTGCCTATGCTACCACGCGTAGCATTGATAGAAGTTTATTTTAGTGATAATAAAAGTAAATAAATATGAACCATGCACCAAACGCGAAAACATTTATGTTGCCGATTTGTTTACATCGATCTTGTAGTTAGGCCTATACGCATTCGAAATGGGAAGCTATCTCAAAAACTGCACCAACTTGTCTGTAATACTTGGTCATCGAAGCTAACTAAAGGCAAGCGAAGCCACTTTGAACAGTTGTTTGCTGCGAACAAGGTGAATCTTTCAACAACGACTCCAAGATCACTTCGAAGCGTGCGCGTCTGAGAGCACCGCCATGTTTACGTACACTACGTGCATCTACACTACAAAGGTAACGTGATATCTGCAAAATACCGCGCGTGCGGGAAGTGGTACGGGTGACATACGTATCTGCGCATGCGCAGTTCGATTCCGGTATCAGGGTACACCCGGTAACCCGGTATACTATAATTCTCTAATATCACAACCCTGTCGCGTACGTCGTGAAACACTTCCCGCCAGACAGTGGCACATACCCACGAGCGGGTATGTGCCGCTGGTATCTGGGTAAGTGCCACAGGTGATTGACAATTCATATTTACCCAGAAACGACGTAAAGACACATAGGCAAGTTTAATGCGCGAGCGTTAAGAAATACCCGACACCGCAGCGTCGACCCGACGAATGCAAAGAATAAAGTGTCAGGGTTCCAGCTGAAATCGAACACAAGCATTTTGCGTGGCAATGAAGCATTTTCCCACAGAGCCACGCCAGGTCTCAGAACTACTTTTCAAACATGCGCTTATCTTCGTGAAACGTCATTAGTGGTTGCACTGCTGCCTCCCCAATTTTATAAACATAAGATATGTACTGCTTTGATACAGCCGTCACGTCGGGTTTACGTCAATTGTGGTTAGTTGCCATGCGCTGAAGTTGATTTATGCATCAGTGTTCAGAGCAAGCATCCTTGCGAGCATCAGTGCTTCATATCAGCTCCTGGTGTTGCTAATACGCATGTTCTGCTTGGCATCGTTGCGCAAGTACAAACAACCGGTTATATAAACATCTGCAACTCTTCAACATATGTCTGCGCGTGCAACAACTTGCACATATACTTAGCGTCGTTTCATGACGTGTCGCTCAAAAAGAAAATATTGCAACACGGTCACCTTCCTTCCGTGTGCTTCACATAGCGTCCATTCTCAGGTATGTGATATCTGCCTAATATTTTTTTTTATTTTGCGATAGTGGTTACGGGCGGCGGCGGCGGTGGCGGCGGACAGCTATGACGCAACGCGTGAGCCGAGTTTTTACGCGATAGCGTTACAGAGCTCGTTTCGCAGAAATTCCGCCGTCGGTGTCGTTGGTTGTGAGCGAAAAATTGTCGGTGGGCGGAAAATTGAGAAAGAAGCGAATAAAACGAAGAATGAATCTTTTGGTCCCGTTGAGGAGCGAACGGGTCCGTACGCATGGAAAGCAGGTGTCCTTCCACAAAGCCACGATGTTACTTGTAGCGGCTTCGGGAAAAAACACTACATAAATGTCATGTAGTGGAAGGAGTCTCCTTAACGCATTTTGTTATACTTGTGTCACGATTAAAACGAGGCCATTCGGACATTTGTAGGCACATTTTGGAGTCTATGAAACTACGTCGAAAAAGGCCGGCCTATAGCGCAGCCATCACCACTAAAACGTACAGGAACTTTAAACACATCTAAAAAAGAGAACTATATCCATCTAGCGGAAAACACATCATGATTTTCTAGAGGCGTTGATAAAGCAATCAGCAAATGCTAAATAATGTGCTGCCATCTGTGAGGCATTGTGAGACTCTTTATGATCCTTCAAGAACGGAGGAAGCAACAAAAAGGGAGAAGGCAGCGAGCTTAACCAGAAAGACATCCGGTTGGCTACCCTACACTGGGGGATTAAGAAAAGGGACAAGAAAGACGAGAAAGAGGGAAGAGAGGGAAAAAAAGGGGTGGGGGAGAGACTGACAGTAATTTCACTGCAGCGTGTAGAACTCTACCGCATGTCAGAGGCGTTCACACAAGCCTAACTTTCTCAGGAAACACAGCAGGGCTTTCACTGCCTTGTGGGCTGTCGATGCGTGTGTACGTTGCTGTAATAGCACCTGCACAGAAAGAGGCCGATCATCCAGTCGCCGCATTGCGTTGGCAAGTACTTGTCTATCTGAGGCAAATCGAGGACAATGACACAGCAGGTGTTCGATATTTTCGTCGGTGCCGCAAAAATCGCACGCCACCTTGTCAGTAATTCCGATTAACGTGGTATAAGCTTTCGTGAAAGCAACTCCCAACCAAAGGCGATAGAGAAGCGAAGCTTCACGTCGATGTAGGCCGGGTGGAGGCCTCAGTTGTAGTGAAGGGTCGAGCTCATGCAGACTTGTACGTCGTATGCTTGGTGTGTTCCACTCAGTGAGTGTGAGACTGCGGGCCAGTTGACAAATCTGCCTCGCCGCATCCGCTCTTGAAAGCGGTATCGGAACACTGTTCGCTTCTTTGTGTGACGTGCGAGCAGCATGATCTGCAGAAAATTTGCCGCCTATACCACTATGCCCAGGTAACCACTGAAAGACGATGTCATGGCCTTTTTGTATTAACAGGTGGTGAAGTTTCACGGTTTGGTAGGTCAACTGGTCGTGGCAACCGCGTCGGAGAACTGATATCAGGCACTGTAACGCTAGTTTTGAGTCAGAAAACACAGCCCATTTACCTGGACTTTCTTCTGAATTGATGTGTTCCAGTGCATTACGCAGAGCCTCGAGTTCTGCCGTCGTTGAAGTTGTCACATGTGAAGTCTTAAAACACCGAGTTACCCATTGTGATGGTATAACCACTGCTCCACCTGAACTAGACGGTGTAGTAGAGCCATCCGTGTAAATGTGCACGTGGTTACTGTAGTTTTCTTCCAGTAGGAATAGACTCAGTTGTTTCAAGGCATGTGTCGGTAAGTCCGATTTTCTCCTCATTCCTGGAATCATTAAGTGAACTCGCGGCTGGCTCAAGCTTCAAGGAGGAAGCAGTGGCTTTGATGCAGGTGCGTATGTCTCAGTAAACGATGAACGATGCTTGGAGACAATAGTGCCGTATGTCGTGCAGGGCCTTTCAGCAGCTAGGCTCGCCAGGTGGTGAGAAGGGGTCCTGGCATAATGCCTGAGGTGCATGCGCATTGTCTCTGTAATAATATGCGTATTTATCGATTGATCTTGTGTGATGGCAATGGTTTCAGCCGTTGAAGCACTGCGGGGTACTCCAAGGCATATCTTAAGTGCTTGGGCTTGAATGCTCTGAATTGCGCGCAGGTTGGTCTTGCCAATGTTAGATATGGCAAGTAAGCTGTACCGTAAGAATCCGATAAACAGCACTCTGTACAGTTGTAGCATGGATGGTATGAACACTCCCCAACTCTTTCCTGCAAAGAATTTGAACATGTGGCATGTTGCGATCAGCCGCTTCTTCACATAGTTGACGTGTGGAGTCCACGACAGGTTTCTATCTATTATGACTCCCAAGAACCTGTGGCTTCTGCTGAACGATATGTATTCTTCATTAACCGATATACTGTAAGCAGACCTTGGTTTCCGCGTGAACGCTACCACTGCACATTTTCCGCAGGACACCTCGAGGCTTTGTTTACGAAGATAGCATGACGTCGTTGTAGCAGCCTTCTGAAGGCGGGCGCGAAGCTGAGGCCTTGTCACACCTGATGTCCAAATGCAGATGTCATCAGCATAGATAGAAAGTTCTACAGTGCTAGGTAGCTGCTCGACTAGACCAATGAGAGTTAGGTTAAAAAGGGTAGGGCTTAACACTCCTCCCTGAGGAACTCCTCGGCTGCTGTAATAATCAGGTGTTGGGCCATTCGCTGTCATCACGTAAAATGATCTCAGCTGTAAGTAGCTGTACACCCACATATATATCTTGCCACCAAGACCTACTGTTTCCAAAGCACTAAGGATGGCTTCATGGGTGACATTGTCGTAAGCCCCCTTAACGTCTAGAAACAGGGCGGCGCACAGTCTCTTACAGGCTTTCTGGTGTTGAACATATGTCACCAGATCAACAACATTGTCGATTGACAAATGGCCGCGCCTGAATCCGGTCATGGATACTGGATAGATTTCGTAGTGCTCTAAATACCACTCCATTCGTGTTAGAGTCATTCGTTCCATCGTTTTTCTCACACAACTGGCAAGTGCGATAGGACGGTATGAGGCAATATCCAAAGGAGATTACCAGCCTTTAGAAGTGGAATGAGGCGACTTGACTTCCATGCCTGGGGAACCGTACCAGTCTGCCAGTAGTCGTTGTATAGGCGTAAGAGTGCCTTCCGAGCTTCGTCTCCAAGATTACAAAGGGCACGATAGGTAATGCCGTCAGGACCGGGTGCTGAAGAACGTCTGCACAGAGCCAGTGCCGCCTCTAGCCCATCCATAGAAAACTGGCATTCCATACGGGGATCACGTGAGGGCGGTGGGTTGTCAAATGTTTCCGTTCTTGATACTGTGAAATTGGAATCACCGGCAATTCTTCTACAGAAAGATTCTGCGACGTCAATCTCTCTGCATCAAAGGTGAAGTGCCAGAGATGTGAACGGGTGTCGCTGACCCAAGGTTGTGCTAAGACCCCGGACAGTTCGCCATATCAGTGATAGGGGCTTTCGTGGATCCAACGACTAGCAAAAGGATGTCCAACGTCGCCTAGCCAGTTTATCCATGTGCCGCTGCGTTTTCTTTTGAATGCGTCTAGCCAGCCTCAAATCATCCATGCACTTTGTCCGTCGGTACCTTCGTTCTGCACGACGGCGTATTGCGCGAAGTTTCTCAAGCCCGATGTCGAAATCGGTGCGCTTGTGACTAGTCAAATGTGTATGCGTGGTATTCTGCAGGACATCCTTTATCGAGTCTTCTAGGTTATATGATGAGCCGTCGGTACAGCAGTCTTCCATTAACATTTTGAATTTCGGCCAATCGGTGTACTTGAGGCCTCTTGAGGACTTGGAGCTGGTGAAACCTTCTATACACAGGCAAATTGGTATATGGTCGCTGCCCCGCGTTTCCAGATCCGAAATCCAGTACACTTTCCTGGTAAGTGAGCGTGAAACCAATGTAAGGTCCAGGCAGCT
This sequence comes from Rhipicephalus microplus, assembly GCF_043290135.1. Classification (NCBI taxonomy): domain Eukaryota; kingdom Metazoa; phylum Arthropoda; class Arachnida; order Ixodida; family Ixodidae; genus Rhipicephalus; species Rhipicephalus microplus. The sequence continues at coordinate 148,536,009 of NC_134700.1, read as the reverse complement.
GCTATAGGCTGATCCGCGCAAATATGTAGGGCTTCCATCGTTAAAAACGCAGAGTTCGTACTCCGAGGCTAAGGACACCAATTTTCTTCCTCTAGAGTTGTCCCTGAAGCTTCCCCATAGAAAATGGTGGGCATTGAATTCGCCAGTGATCACCCATGGCCTTGGAGTCGATGTCAGAATACCGCGTAAGCGCTCGCAGTCAAGGCGCTTTGATGGAGATAAGTAAGTTCCGATAATCGTGAAAGCAACCTTATCTTTCTTCACAGTAAGGCACACATACTGATTCCTTTCATCAGGCGAGACTCTGTGGTGAACGTAAGTGAGGTCTTGGCACATGAATACAATAACTTTGCTGCAGTCTCTGTGAGTGGAGGACATAAAACACTCATATCCTGACTGCTTGATTGAAGCACACAGGTTGGGTTCACAGATCACGATAATGGGGAAGCGGTTCACAAATACAAACTGTCTAAAGTCAGACATGCGCGACTTCAGTCCTCTGGCGTTCCACTGAAAGACAGATGTATTCTTGAGTTCCGCTCGAAACGACAGTGCCTCGCTGGCCATGATTTTACCTTAGAGCTGCAAGCACCGGACTCAGGGTGTCCAGCACATGCAGTGCGGTCTGCGCAGCCGAAGTCTTCATATTACTCAGTAGGACACGCATGGTACTCATCAGCGATTGCAGCAAGCTTATCACTTGATCTTCATTCATCGCATCACTGGTTTGAGGGGTCGTCGAGGGCGGCGGGATTTGATGCAGCTCCGAAGTAGGTTGACGTCGTGGAAGAGAGGGCCACTGTTCGGAAGGTGCGACTGCTGTCCCTTTCTTCTGTTTGGCAGTATCTGTCTTCAGTGAGCTCGGTGTTTGTAGGTCACCCTCTTTGATAGAGGATGACATCTCTCTATCGGTAGAGCCGTTTCTCCGTAATGGTCTTCGCCCACGACGCCGTCGTCGGCGTAGTGTAGCGGCAGCTTCCCTGTGCGTTGAATTGTCCCGCACCATACGCCTGAGTACCGCGTGCTCGTTCCGCACCCGCGGGAAATCTTTGGATGAGGCCTCATGAGCGCCGTGGCAGTTTGGACATCGTAGCATGGTGGTACTGCAGGCGTCTTTTGAGTGAGACTCAGTGCACCGCGGACACACAACTTTGTTCTCACAGACACCTTTTACGTGTCCCATCTTGAAGCACTTGTAGCATTGCAGTGGCTTCGGTATGTAAGGACGCACTGAGTGGCGAACATGGCCAACTTTGACATACGAGGGAAGGCTGTCTCCCTCGAACACAAGCCTCAAGCAGCGTGAGTTGCTGAGTCTGGTAATGTGCGTGATGCTGGTGCCTTCAGTCGCTGGCTTTATTAGTATCGGCAGGTCATAAGCTGAGATGGAAAGATCCACATCATAAATGACGCCTACAGTGCCATTACAACCTGTAGCGACCATTGGCCGAACTTTCACGTTGCCGCTTTCTGTTATGTGCCGAAGGCTTTGCAGTGCGCTACGGTGCATAACGTCTACAGCAAGGACATTCTTTCGTGCATTGATCCTCACGTCTTTGATCTAATTCGGCGCGGTTTCCCCGAGAACCACAGAAGGAACTTGCCTGTTGAGGAGTCGCAAGGTAGATGTAGGGTCTTCGGGCATAAGCAGCATGGTGTGCGGCCACCGCTGTGGTGCAGTCTTAACGGTGGAAACACTTGCCGACGATGCCGTCCGCAGCAGTCTTCGTTTTGTAGATCGATTCATGACGACCGTGAAGTCATCATCTGATGACTCAAAGCCGTCCGAATACAAATCGGTTGCCTCACTGTCGGTGTCGCTCGACGCGTAGCTACGCTTCCTGGACGACGAAGTCCGGTGCGACGGCTGCACGCTTGGAACATTCTCAGGTGTGTCCTGAAGCATCACCGCAAAGGAGGGAGCGGCAGCTCCCAGGATTTCTAGGAAAACAAATTGAAAAAACTGAGACACGGGCACAAGCGTTCTGTGAGAGAATCACTTCTTCTTCTTCCCATTCAAGAAAATGCCATTTAAACAAACCACAACACTCGCATAGATTTAGCTCTTCATTCTCACGACACTATTGAAGAAGTGAAGTGATGAAGTTGCCATTTCACCGATTATAAGGTGATGCTTGTTGCGGTTGGCCGGAAGAAGTCTCCAGAAGAGGTCTCTAGAAGAACAAGTCAAACAAGTGCCAGATAACTAACGCAAGATGGACGGCAGAATGTGACCATTTACGAATACAAGTCTCACGCCTACGCGCAGTTTATAATAGAGGACCATGTGACAATATTTGACTTTACAATATTTTCATAACGTTGTTATAAAAGGGCTGTAAATAGTTCGAAAACCTGTACAATGACACTCTAAAAAAGAGTGAGTAAAAAGGGTGTCTTGTCCCACAACAATAATCGTCATCTATATTGCGTTCCATCCTTGCGCTATCGCCCCGCGCCCGGTACATTCCGGTCACAATCGACTTGCCCATTATCAGGGTTACATTGTATTCTCAATAGGAAAGTGGCCAGCACCGAGTTTTCAAGAAAGGAAGCACACGCAAGCCTGATGACGAATATTGTTGTGGGACGAAAAGACACCATTTTTACTCGATATTTTTTTAGAGTGTACTATAAATAAATCGCGCTCGTGCGTGCGCGCGCGTTTGTGTGCGCGCGTGTGTGTGCGTGCGTGTGTGCGTGCGCGTGTGTTACAAAACATATTAATAAGTATGCACTTAGTGGTTGAAGGGCGTACTGACACCAGGATTCCGCTATTGCGTTCAACTCTTGAAGGTGAAGCTTGAGGGTGCCCATATTTTTTATCTCATAACAGGTTTCGTTCTGAAATAAACAACCATGTACATGCATGCACGCACAGACGTTGGGCACCCTCTTTATATTGTCGCATATAAATTTGGAAGTCTGCGGCAGTTCCTAAAGGAAAGGAGGATTCACGCAAGCTTCCACAAGTAAGCACTCACTGCGGGCTGGCGTCATGAGCCTGACTGTCGGTTGTCGCCAGCTACGGGGAACATTGCCGTTAGCTCGGAGAACAATAACAAGGTGAAGAGCGATACTGTGTATTCACTCGCGGTGGTCATCGGCTGTGGTGCTTCGTTATTCGGAGTGGTGCCTTTCCGAATGTTTTGAATTGTATTCAGCTACAGTAGATATGGCTGGCCGGAGAGAATATGTAGCTTCTACGGCTACTTACTGCGTGAACTGTTTAAGCAATCGGCAAGTTGTGCTGTCTCATGATAAGTTCCTCAGGGGGGTATCAGTGATCTATCCAGGGTGTGACGAATCGGGCTCGTGTCAGCCCCCCCCCCCCTCCATAAAATGTTTTCTGCCATGAGATGATGATCATAATATGACCATCTTCGCGCCTTTGTTTCTACTTGACACTCGTACCTGCAGTTGTTGGGCGAACCCCTCTGTCATGTACTGAAAGTACTAGTGTCATATGGAAACGAAGACGCGAAAAAGAAAAATACAAAAATTGGCGAGACATAAGCAGAGAAAAAAGAGCGAGACAAAAACTAAAAAGAGAGGTAAAATACGAGCAAAATGAAGAGAAATAGAGGGTAATGAGGATATAAGAATCTCAGGAAAAGAAAACAGACAGAGAAACAAGAGTGAGAGAAACAGCAATCGAAATGAAATTGAAAAGAAGAGAGAGAGAAAAGCTTTTAATGAGTGAAAACCGAAGAGGTAAGTCTGAATCAGTTCGCAGACCTTCTACTGAGCGTTAGATAAGGCAAGGGGTAAGCAAATAAAGAAAGGTAGAGATAAAAAATGGGATCAAATGATGAAACGTGGGGTATACAAATAAACAGAGAGAGAAAACGAAGAAATGGATAAAAAAAAGAGCACAAAAAATAGAATAAAGAAAAGGTGAGAAACAGAGCAGGATAGAGTGAGAAAGAAAGAAATGCCAGGAATTTACCAAAAAGAGATACAATAAAAAAGAGAATAAATAAATAAATAAATGAATAAATGAAACCAAAGAGATTCAAGGATGGCTATCCAACCACACTTGTTCTTCGGGCTTGGGAACACAAGTGAGAAGCTGGTGTACTTTTTACAACGAACGCTGTAAACCGTAAACCAAAGGCACAGCGATGCTACGTTGGGAAAAGGATTGATTGATATGTGGGGTTTAACGTCCGAAAACCACTATATGATTATGAGAGACGCCGTAGTGGAGGGCTCCGGAAATTTAGACCACCTGGGGTTCTTTAACGTGCACCCAAATCTGAGCACACGGGCCTACAACATTTCCGCCTCCATCGGAAATGCAGCCGCCGCAGCCGGGATTCGAGCCCGCGCCCTGCGGGTCAGCAGCCGAGTACCTTATCCACTAGACCACCGCGGCGGGGCTACGTTGGGAAAAGGCGAGCAGTCTATAATCAGACGCCAGGCGCGACCGGCGCAACCAGCGTCCATCAGACGCTGGTCGCGCCGTGAAATGCGACACGCTGCATTTCACGCCAATGCGTTACCCATACAACACTGCGTCTCCCTCTTTTGGTGACCGAGGAATGCCGCACGCGCTGAAACGCGCATGCGTGAAAGAAACGCAGTGCGGCGCCCGCCTGCGAGTATATGGCAGGACCGGCGCCTGGCGTGGCAACAACCGCGTGACACGACGATATTGCCACGTTCCATTTCCCAAGTTTTCGTTATCGTCCCAAAACACCACACGATTCTCAGCGCAAACCGCGCCTGCAGTTTTCGAGAAGGTTCCGGAATGTAGTAGATCATTTCGATAAGATCACGCCCACTGTGCGAACAGTACAGATTGTTCTGGAACCTACGCCACCACCAGCGATAACTCTAGAACGTTCGACGGCAAGAGTATAAATGCCGACGCGCTTCGCCGCTTGTCAGTTGTTGTTGATCGAAGGCCGACGCTCCGTTCGCCGCTATCAGTCCGAGACTGCTATCTGTCAAGACTGCTGCTGTAATTAGACTTTCCGTTTACTGGGCACAGGTTCGCCCAAATAAACAGTTAAATCCCAACACGAAGTTTCCTGTCTTCGGCCATGTCACGACGCCGTGACATCTGGTGGAGGTGCTGCTTCGTTCATGTACCGGACGCCCCCGTCAAGCCGTGAACCCAGCCCGCGTCGCGAAGAAGACTCCGACGCCAACCAAGAGCAGCGAACAAGCCGCCGACAGCACGGTCTCCCACTGGAGTACGGCCTTCTACAAGACAAGGCGCGGAAGACCAAGGCCATGACCTCGACTGCAGCGACAATGACAACCGGAGCGTCCCAGCCTGCGATCGTCATTCATCAACCCAGGGAACCACCAACGTTCCATGGGTCATCGTTTGAAGACCCGGAAACCTGGCTAGAAACATACGACCGTGTGGCCGCCCTCAACCACTAGGACAACGAATAAAAGCTCCGTCGTGTGTACTTCTACCTGGAAGACACCGCGAGGACCTGGCTAGAGAATCGGGAGTCCACGCTCCGAACGTGGGATGTCTTCTGCGGCGCATTTCTGCAAACGTTCGCGAGCGCTGCTCGCAAAGAGAGGGCCACTGCTCTACTAGAGACCCGGGTTCAGCTACCAAATGAAAAGGTTGGAATTTTTACAGAGGAGATGACGCGCCTATTTCGTGACGCTGACCCAGACATGGCTGAGGAGAAGAAAGTTCGTTTCCTCATGTGAGGGGTCAAACAGGAGCTCTTCGTGGGACTAATGAGGAATCCACCGAACACCGTCCAAGAATTTGTATCCGAGGCGACCACCATCGAAAAAACCCTGGACATGCGCACCAGATAGTCTAATCGTCGCCTGACTCCAGAATGCGCTGCTGCTCAAGCCAGTGACTCCGACAACCTGCGTGAAACGATCCGAGCGATCGTGCGGGAAGAGCTGCGCAAACTGTTGCCTTCGGCGCAACCTGAAGTGGATTGGATCGCCGACATTGTGCGAGAAGAAGTTCGGCAATCACTTCGAATTCCCCAAACACCGCGGCCCGAGCCAGAAACTATGAGCTACGCCGCTGCAGTGCGCCACAACGCTCCTCCCCGTCCACGCCGAAACGCCGCCCCGTTGCACTTCCGTCGCCAGGCACCACCGCCGCCACCACCCCCACCGACGACCTACCGTTCGCCAGTGGGCCAGCGCAGTGCGCCGAGGAAAACCGACGTTTGGCGCACCCCTGACCACCGCCCACAGTGCTACCACTGCGTGAGGCCGGGCACACTTACCGCCGTTGCCAGTACCGACAGATGGGACTGCGTGGCTTCGCCGTCGATGCACCATGTCCGCAGCCAGGGGAACGGCCACGTGACATCGCCGAGTACCTGACAGGAACTCAAGGGACACCGCGAAGTCCTTCCCGTTCGCCGTCGCCCAGCCGCCGCATGTCACCGCACCCCCGGCAGTACTCCGGCCCAACGCGGGGCTGGTCTCCTAGCCCGTATCCGGGAAACTAAGGGCAGCAACCGGTGGAGGTGCGGTTGCTGTGCGACGAACTACTGAAGATCCTCCTCCGACGACGACGCCGCGACGGAGCTTCCCGAACACAACGCAAACCAGGCAAAGCCCTGACGGCGAAAGCTCACTTACCGAAGGTGGCCTGACGACGCAACATGGAAGCAGCGGAACACGCCGACGCAGCCGTGACCCGACGCCACGCCCTAACTGTAATGCGAGACGGCGAACTAGCGACCTCGACGTTCTTATCGACGGCCACAGTGTGACCGCTCTCGTCGATACTGGAGCTGACTATTCTGTCATTAGTAAGTCATTCGCCGCAAAGTTAAAGAAAGTTAGGACAGCTTGGAAAGGCCCTGAAATCCGCACAGCTGGGGGTCATCTCGTAACGCCTGCAGGAATCTGCACAGCGAGAGTCACCATTAACGGCCATATTTATCCTACAGACTTCGTAGTCCTACAGCGTTGCTCGAGAGATGTCATCCTTGGCATGGACTTCTTATGCCTCCATGGTGCTGTCATCAACCTAAAAACAAAGTCGATAACGTTATCCACAGAAGAAGCACTACCGCCGCGCACGCCGTCAGGACACCATGCCTTGAATGTGCTGGAAGAACAGGTCACCATTCCGCCTCGCTCAAGCGTCATTATTTCAGTCGGCGCTCCTAAATCACCTGACTTGGAAGGCGTCGTTGAAGGCAGTCAGCATCTGTTGGTCACCCGAAATATTTGCGTCGCAAGAGGAATTGCAGAGCTGCGGGGAGGCAAAGCAACGGTTATGCTCATGAATTTCAGCAATGAGTACAAACATGTGAACAAAGGAACAACGGTCGCATACATCGAAGAAATTGTCGAAGCTACCAGTGCTTTCGCCCTCGCCGATTCTGCGGAACTTGCTCAAAGGAACCGAGCCCCTCCCATAGCTTTCGACCTCAATTCCAGACTTTTGAATGATAAGCAAGAACAGCTCAAGGCCCTGCTCCCTCAACACGAAGATTGCTTTTCGTCGTCATCGAAAATTCGGCAGACCCCAATCACGAAACATCGCATCATAACCGAAGAAAATGTCAGACCACTCCGTCAGAGTCCGTACAGGGTTTCGACGCAAGAACGTGAGGCCATGAAGAAACAAGTTGATTAAATGCTGCGGGATGACATTATCTAGCCGTCCAAGAGCCCATGGGCATCCCCCGTGGTGTTAGTGAAGAAAAAGGATGGGACCCTGCGTTTCTGCATCGATTATTGCCGCCTGAACAAAATCACAAGAAAGGACGTGTATCCTCTCCCACGAATAGACGACGCACTTGATCGGCTCCATAACGCCAAGTACTTTTCGTCAATGGACCTCAAGACTGGCTATTGGCAAATCGAAGTCGACGAAAGAGACCGAGAGAAGACGGCGTTTATAACACCGGACGGCCTCTTCGAGTTTAAGGTGATGCCCTTCGGCCTTTGCCAGCGCCTGCAACTCTTCAACGCGTTATGGATACAGTACTGGCAGGATTGAAGTGGCAGACTTGCCTTGTGTACTTGGACGACGTCGTCGTGTTTTCCTCGAGTTTCGACGAGCATCTTCGGCGCCTTGAAGCTGTACTTCAAGCTATCAAGACGTCCGGACTCACACTGAAGCCAGAAAAGTGCAGATTTGCGTATGAGGAGCTCTTGTTTCTGGGGCACGTTATCAGCAAGTCTAGAGTTCGTCCCGATCCACGGAAAACAGCCGCCATCGCCGATTTCCCGCCGCCCACTGACAAGAAGGCCGTGCGCCGATTTCTGGGCCTGTGCGCCTATTATAGGCGGTTCGTGAAAAACTTCGCCCGCATCGCCGATCCTCTCACTACCCTAACCAAGGCCGACGTGGAATTCAAGTGGGAAACGCCACAGGAACACGCTTTCCAGGAGCTTAAACATCACCTCCAGACGCCTCCGTTACTTGCCCATTTCGACAAATTCGTCGAGACAGAAATACATACTGACGCAAGCAGCGTAGGTCTTGGCGCCGTTCTTGTGCAGAGGGCTGACGGACTCGAAAGGGTTATTAGTTACGCCAGCCGATCGCTATCCAAAGCAGAAGCAAATTATTTCACAACAGAAAAGGAGTGCCTCGCCATCATCTGGGCTACGTCGAAATTTCGCCCCCTACCTCTACGGCAGGCCCTTCAAAGTGTTGAGCGACCAGCACGCCTTGTGTTAGCTAGCCACCTTGAAGGACCCTTCAGGTCGCCTCGCACGATGGAGCCTGAGACTTCAAGAATATGACATTACTGTCATTTACAAGTCCGGCAAAAAACACTCCGACGCCGACTGTCTCTCTCGTGCGCCCGTCGATCAACCACTACCCGACGACCCGGATGACGACTACTTCTTATGAACGATAACTACAGACGACTTCGCTGAACGACAGCGGGCCGACTCGGAACTTAGGGCCCTAATAGAAATACCTCGAAGGCAGGACCGCCGAAGGTATTCAAGCGCGCACTTGCGTCGTTCTTCCTACGAAACAGTCTTCTACAAAAGAAAAACTTTTCACCGCTTCGAACTAAGTACCTCCTTGTGGTGCCTTCAGCTCTGCGACCAGAACTCCTGCAGGCCCTGCACGATGATCCGACGGCAGGGCACCTCGGTGTTTCTCGCACGCTCGCGAGGATACAAGAAAGGTACTACTGGCCACGTCTTACCACCAACGTCACTCGTTATGTGAGGACATGCCGGGACTGTCAGCGACGCAAGACACCACCGACATGGCCAGCGGGACTTCTGCAGCCAATTGATCCACCTTGCCGACCTTTCCAGCTGATTGGTATGGACCTACTAGGGCCGTTCCCGACGTCGCCTTTCGGAAACAAGTGGATCGTGGTAGCTACCGACTACCTCACCCGCTACGCCGAGACAAAAGCCCTGCCAAAAGGCAGTGCATCCAGAGGTAGCTAAGTTCTTCGTCGAAAATATCGTCCTACGTCACGGTGCCCCGGAGGTCCTTATCACCGACAGAGGAACGGCATTCACTGGCGGCTTAACTCAAGCGATCTCTGCATACAGCCAAACAAACCACCGCCGGACGACAGCGTACCACCCACAGACCAACGGCCTCACCGAGCGGCTTAACAAGACGATCGCCGACATGCTGTCAATGTACGTCGATGTCGAACACAAGACGTGGGACGCTATTCTTCCGTATGTGACCTTCGCATACAACACGGCGGTGCAGGAGACGACGCAGATATCTCCATACAAATTGGTCTACGGAAGGAGCCCGGCAACGACGCTCGAGGCCATGTTACCCAACGTCCCCGACGAAGAAAGCCTCGATGTGAGCGAGTACCTTCAACGTGTCGAAGAAGCTCGACAACTTGCGCGTCTCCGTATCAAGAATCAACGGACGACAGACAGCCACCGTTACAACCTTCGACGACGCTTCGTGGAATACCAGCCCGGTGAACGTGTTTGGGTGTGGACGCCGATACGCCGACGTGGACTAAGTGAAAAGCTTCTGCGACGCTACTTCGGACCCTACAGGGTGGTTCGACGTCTCGGCCCACTTGATTACGAGGTTGTCCCCGACGGCATCACGAACTCTCAACGACGCCGATCGCGACCTGAAGTCGTGCATGTCGCGCGCCTCAAGCCGTTTCATGCGCGTTAACAAACTGAAACAGTCTGAAACTGAAACTGAAACTTTCTTGCATTTTTATTGTACCTTCATCTTTAGTTAAAGCATCGGGACGATGCCTTTTTTTTCAGAGGGGGGCAATGCCACGTTCTATTTCCCAAGTTTTCGTTATCGTCCCAAAACACCACACGATTCTCAGTGCAAACCACGCCTGCAGTTTTCGAGAAGGTTCCGGACTGTTGATTGATTGATATGTGGGGTTTAACGTCCCAAAACCACCATATGATTATGAGAGACGCCGTAGTGGAGGGCTCCGGAAATTTTGACCACCTGGGGTTCTTTAACGTGCACCCAAATCTTAGTACACGGGCCTACAACATTTCCGCCTCCATCGGAAATGCAGCCGCCGCAGCCGGGATTTGAACCCGCGACCTGCGGGTCAGCAGCCGAGTACCTTAGCCACTAGACCACCACGGCGGGGCAGGTTCCGGACTGTAGTAGATCATTTCGGTAAGATCACGCCCACTGTGCGAACAGTACAGATTGTTCTGGAACCTACGCCGCCACCAGCGATAACTCTAGAACGTTCGACGGCAAGAGTATAAATGCCGACGCGCTTCGCCGCTTGTCAGTTGTTGTTGATCAAAGGCCGACGCTCCGTTCGCCGCTATCAGTCCGAGACTGCTATCTGTGCGAGACTGCTGCTGTAATTGGACTTGAATTGGACGTTTACCGTGCACAGGTTTGCCCAAATAAACAGTTAAATCCCAACACAAAGTCTCCTGTCTTCGGCCACGTCACGACCCCGTGACAATATCAACGTCGGCGAGCAACTGCACCGCGTCACGTCTAAATGTGTTGGCGCCTTGACTGTGGCATGTAGTCACGTTCTCACATGACACGCAGCTCACGATTATCACGTTTGCACCAGTAACATACCTTCGTCGTCAGTTGACATCAAGTAATACCAAATTTGGCATATGTGAAGCTAGCGAAACACCGGTCACGCCTGCCGTCAGACTTTCTAGTGCTCGCGGTTTGCAATAATAACGTCGCTGTGCAAAGCGTACACGCATGTCAGCGCTACAATGGAGTACAATGGGCCCTTCATGATGCGCTCGTGGCCGTTTTGCTTGCTCGACATATACCAAACTTGGTGTTACGTGAAGCCAATCGATGACGAAAGTATATGACTGATGCAAACATGATAATCTCGACATGCGTGTCATGTAAGAATATGAGAACATACGACGCTCATAGCATGCTCGCGGTCATTTCGCTAGCTCCATATATACTAAATTTGGTATCACGTGACATGAATAGAAGAAGATTTAAACGACACATCCACAAATGATAAAGATGACACCTATGTCATGTACGGCATTCTTTACTTCCACCTCGCAACGTTGTGCTGACATACAGTGACATATCAAACTTTCTCATTTGTGCTTCGCATGTCATCGACTGTACGTTGGATCTGCCAATTTTTAGGGGCGAAGATCCTTATTGCGGCGCCCGTTCATCCCTCGTAGCCATTGTAGTGTGTAACAAGTATAACATTTTGACCTCCAAGGTGGTGCCGGCGAGAGATTTCTTCTGTGCATTTTTGATCAAAAAAAGATAGTGCTCAATGTACATGCCAATGGCTGATAAGGGGGAATGCAAGACTGGAGCATTCACCTTTTAGTTAACGCGCACGCTGCGATCCCCATTAGCAGCCATTGGCATGTACATTGAGCACTCTCTGACAAGAAAGGGCTGCTACGTTATACTAGCTTGGTGTAACCTCCTTAGTTTTAGAAAGGCTTAGCGAGTGTTGAGCCGCAGTGCCATGAATACAATGAATTAGTATATACCTCAAACTCGAGGTGGTTAAAGGTGGGAAGTAGATACGGAGCGCAAGCCGTAAGAAAGTAAAAGCCGAATTCTACTGTCTCTCATTTCCCATTAGCAGCCATTGCCATGTACATTGCAATGTGTACCTACCTTCGTCAACCATTGAAGTCCAGTAATACTAAATTTGGCAATTGTGAAGCTATCGAAACGGCCATGAACGGCCAAATGAAGACGCTGTGAGCCACACACGTATAGGCACCCGGCAATGTAGTGCACGAGATCTGATGGTCGCACCAGAACACACAGCCTAGCGAGTAGGCGCTGCAAAACCGACTCTTCCTATGCGTAGCCTAGCGAGTAGACGCAGCAAAACCAAACTTGCACGTGCATATCATTTTCTTTTTTAGTTGTGAGCAGGGGGGTCATGGCTGCTCATGTAAGCGCCCAAGAAGCGTCCTTCTAAATTGTGCCAAAAAGGAAACTGACACTTCAGCATGTCATTGTGTTCAGCAAGCGTTTCGTTTTCTGAGTATCCCTGCCGGTCGGTACCAACAATGCTGAAGCGGCCAATAAAGCTTCGCCGCGCCCTCTGGTCCACTGTCGGGTGCCTATAGCGCGTGACAAGCATTATCTTGAGCGCGCGTCCTGCAGGATGCGAACATCAAGATGTCATGGCTTTTCCGAAGAATAAAATGGAACTTCGAGCTCTAAGACAATAAGCCGATGATCAGATACGTACACTGGAGAAGGTGGGAAGGGCGGAATGCATAAATTGGAGACAAACTCCTCTAGCGCACGTGGAATATAAGCCCGGTTGAGCCTGATGGAGGATCATGCACGTAGCCATGTCTAAACAAAGATATTTTCCTGCACCACATTGTGCGCGTCCAGTAATGAAAAGTGGTGGATGAGGCTTCGCAGCTCGCGTGAATTCCAAGCAGACCAGCCGCAGCCAGTACCTTGATTGATTGATTTGTGGGGTTTAACGTCCCAAAACCACTATATGAATATGAGAGACGCCGTAGTGGAGGGCTCCGGAAATTTAGACCACCTGGGGTTCTTTAACATGCACCCAAATCTGAGCACACGGGCCTACAACATTTCGGCCTCCATCGGAAATGCAGCCACCGCAGCCGGGATTCGAACCCGTGCCCTGCGGGTCAGCAGCCGAGTACCTTAGCCACTAGACGACCGCGGCGGGGCGCAGCCAGTACCTTGTACATCGGTTTGCGTATTAAGAAGGCAAGTGAAGTCACCAATAAGAATGGCATTACGACTGTCAAGAAAGAACACATCAAAGTCTGTAAAAACAGTTATTAGACTGTCGAGTCTGCGATGGTTCATACACACACAGTATCTGAAATCAGAAAGAAAAGTAGCTGCAGTATAAAGCTGAACCCTCACAACATTGTAAAAAGCATGATGATCCTGTAACAAAGCCGGAATAAAAATAATAATGCATACTCCCGTAAAACTAGTTGTAGCAAAAGATAAATAACAATCTAGGTTGAAATTTTATTTAAAAGCAAGCACGTCGGATAGCGCAAGAAATGTGTTTCCAGCAGGCAAAAACATTACAATTTGCAGCACGGGCAACACTAATCACTCCAGCCTTCTTGGCGGACTACGAAAACCTTGAACGCGCAATGAATTATTATGCAGTGTAGTAGCCATTATGAAATGTAATGACTTAGTTGAACGCATAGTTCTTGATGGTATCCTGGAAATTGTCTAGGGGACACTTCCTCAACCCAATCACAACGCACCGTTTGACCCCGACCATTGGGATTCACCACGATCATCACTGCGTTCATCGGAGCAAGAGCTGGAAGTGTGCCGTCACTTGAATTCAGGTGTAGCTCCCATTTCGACATCGAACTCGCCATGACTACACAAAGCGTTGCGACCATCCAGTCCCAGGCTGAAGCTGTCTTCCGAAGACGTGTCCTGTCGAGGTAGGTACTGAGCCGCCGGCAAGCTTGGATCCACGTCCTTGATGCTGGAATCACTGACCACGTCGCGGCAGGCCGGTGTAGGCACCCTTTATGCGGGTGACTTTTTACGTGTAAGAGGCGGCTTTTAAGTGGTCGAAGGCCAGCGAACATAGCGTCGCATCGAAAATTGAGCTTTTATTGTGCCCTTCTTTCGAAGAAACTTAAAAGGGTGAGGCCAGCACAGCGGTATTTATGCTCTCCACGTCCCCCGAGTCGCTAGTTGGTTCCGTTGCTGGTGTCAGTAGTAGAAAGGCACCAGCGGCAGCGTCTGAGTAAAAGCGGCGGGCAGGGCGAACCACAGCTTGGGGGCCGTCCCCGCAACGTCGGCACGGGCGGTCACATCTTTCACCAACGTGACCGTGCACACCACAGCGAGCACAATACTGTGTTTTGCACTGGGCTCGTAGATGGTCCCATGTGCAGCATCTCCGACATACACGCTGGAGACCATGGTAGTCGAACGTGGCACACTGAACGGAGTTGCGCAGGTATTTTGGCACAAGAGTAGCGGTGTTCATCTCCATTTGAACAAACGGCGTTCCATTAAGTACGCCGCGTCGCCCTCTCATCAATCCACTGGTGACGAGAGCTTCGTTTGAGACGAACAATGACAGGAACAGGCAGGTGACATTGGTGACTTTTGTGCCGACGGGGACGACTTGAACACGCTCGCCATCAATCACCAGGCAGCGAGCATTGATGAATAGAGACATAGAGGCCATGCTCTTCATGGTTACTTGGAAGTTTTGAGCTCCCTGATGCTGCGCTTAGTATACCTCTGGGAGGCTGACTATTGAAGCCGTCTCATCAACGATGGTCCCAGCACTAGTCCCCGCAGGGACAACAACGTGAAAGAATAGCGCCTTTTAAAGCGTCCAAGACGTGATGGCCGTCAATACTCCTACTGATGGACGCCCCTGACGTAGAACGCACAAGGAAGTCCGCAGGGAGTCAACAGACTGCTCGCAAAGGTCTTGCTAAAACTACGGAGGCTGCATGCGTTCAATTCAGTCATTTTTCAGCGTGAAGGAGTAACCACACCATCGCACTGTCAATGGAGCCGAATGGTGAGGGCACGGTGTGTGTAGGTCATCATGGAAAGCCGCCGGACTTGATATGTTTCTATTGTTTATTTCTGGTCTTTATAACACTCATAATTTGTTCTTTATAACACTCACAATGAAGCGTACTTCCAGTATGAAATGAGCCGCAAACATTATCCTTTAACCAAAGTCCCGCCACCCAGGTTAAGCGTGCGAACAAAGATAAACCACGTCGATTGCTCAACCCAGCCGTAGTTGAGTATAATAAACGTCTCTCAATGAAGTGGTGATTACCGCATGTGGGGAAGCACACGGGAAAAGAGCGGATGGAGAGTTTCGTGCTCGCGCTGCCCCTAGGACCCGTAACTGACGTCTTTGCCGTAAAACATACAGGCACTTCACCTTTGAAATCAGATTGTTCGGGCATTAAGGGCCAAGAGATTATGACGATGTGTAGGCAATCAATCCCTAGCCTAGTAAAGGGCGTGTTGCGACGTAAAGATGGTGTTATCAATAACTGTAGCAGACGACACAGATACTCTTCTGCCACATGTGGTACTGTAACCGTCTTTAGCTCGCTTGCTTCTTGCCGGGAAACGAGGCATGAGCTCGAGCAATTTTGATCGAGTTGCCTTGACGTGCAACATCACTCGACTTTCAATTATTGTTATTATTGTACAGGCTTTTGCACTGACACCACTGAGGCATCTTCCCAAAGGCTTTCAGAGAAACACTGGACCTTTTCAGAGCTTTTCAACTTTTTTTCAAAGCCACGGTGGTGTGGTGGTTACGCTAGGGAGTTGCTGGCCCGAAGGCCAAGGGTCAAACCTCGGCTGCGGCGGTCACGTTTGATCGAGCCGAAACACTGGATCCTCGTGCGATATAAGGACACATTAAGGAACTGCAAGCAGATAGAGGAAATTTCCAGAGCCTTCCACTACGCCATCCCGTAAAGCCACATTGCAGCGTTGAAAAGTAAAACTCCCTATAATAATAATAACAGTAATGATAATCACTAAATCATTCACTAAATTATTTAACATGCCCCGGAACATCCCTGAGGTCTTACTAGGGATGTTCACCTGAAAATAAAAATGAACACCTCAAAATAATGAGCACTTGAAAATAAAAATAAACAATACAATCAGATTTCTTCAGAAAAGAAAAGGAAGAGTGAACACGTACGAAGAAAAAATTTGCAGATCTCACGTAAAGTAGGAATCGATGATATGCGAAGCACGAATGAGAAATGTTGATATGTCACTTCAGAATCAGAACAAAGTTACCAGGTGGAGGTAAATACTGCCATACATGACTTCCGTGTCATGACTATCATGTGTGGGTGTGTCGTTTACCTTCGTCATCTATTGACGTCACGTGATACCAAAATTAGTATATGTGGAGTTTTAGAAACGGTCGCGAGCACGCTATCAGCGTGGCATGTAGTCTTGTTCTTACATGACACACGTGTCAGGGTTATCCTGTTTGCACCAGTCCAATATTTCACCATCCATTGACGTCCCGTAACACCAAATTTGGCATATGTGCAGCTAGCAAAATTGCCTCGATTGCAGCATAAAGCAAACAATATACTCCTATGTCACGTTGACGCACGCGCACGCTGGGCACAATGACGCTACGTTTGCAAAACGTGAGCACTCTATAGTGTGACGACAGGCACGACCAGCGTCCGCCGGCACGACCCCACGGAAAACGGCGCAAAATGGGACATGCAGCATTTCGCGCCCAGGCGTTACCCAGACAACACTGCGTCTCCCTCTTTTCGTAACAAAGGGACGCCGGACGCGCTGAAACGCGCATGCGTCAAAGCAACGCAGTGCAGCGCACGCCTGCGAGTAAATGGCAGGAATGGCGCCTGGCGTGGCAACGCCAGCCTGACCCGACAAAATGAATGCCGGCGAGTACGCACACCACGTCACGTCAACATGTATTGGCGCCTTGACTGTGGCGTGTATACATCATCTTCGCACATGACAGGCATCTCATGATTATCATGTTTGCACAAGTCACCTACCATCGTCATTCATTGGCGTCACATAATACCGAATTTCACATATGTGAAGTTAGCGAAACGGCCACAAAAGCATCATCAGTGTGGCATGTAGTCATGTTGTTACATGACACGCATGTCGTGATTATTATGTTTGGATATATCATTTTCCTATGCCGTCCGTTCGCGTCGCGTAATACCGAGTTTGGTACATGTAAACCTAGGGAAACGACCACGAGCACATCATGAGTGTAGCATGTAGTCATGTTGGGACATGACATGCATCTCATGTTTGTCATGTTGGCACCAGTCACATACCTTCGCCATTCATTCACGTACTGTAATACCAAGTTTGGTATATATGACGCCAGCGAAGCGGACGCAAGCGCATCATTAGCGTGGCATGTAGTCATGTTGTTACATGAGACGCATGTGATGATTTTCGTGTTAGAGTTTGTTGCTTGTTTTCGGCATGCAATCATGTCATACCATACCAGTTTTGCAATATGGCATGTGAACGAAACCACCACAAGAGCCGCAGGGTCATGAAATATAAATCATGATATTCTTGAGATACATGTTATCATTTTCATGTGATGACTAATCACATATGCTCTTTATACAGTCATGTTATGCCATACCAAGTTTGGTACCGATACCATTAACGAAACGGCCAGGAGAGCTAAATGTCCTATGCGGCTAGATAAATAGATAGATAGATAGATAGATAGATAGATAGATAGATAGATAGATAGATAGATGGATAGATAGATAGATACGCGCAAAGTTGCCAAAGTTGGCTCAAAAGTGCTTCGCATTTTAAAAAATCAGCGCAAAATTGGAACAATCGAAAGACAACACGAGAGTTTTAGAATTTGAATGAAACATAGAGGAGAATGTACAGAACTATTTAAAAGCCTTTTTTAAATACGGAAAGAATAATCTGTACTTGGTGAAAAACTGTGTGAAGACAGTGCAGAGATTAAATAAAGACAATAGCAGTGGACTGTGAAAAACATGAAGGTCATGAAGGTGACATTATAGAGACTTTTTTTGTGTGAGTGGTAGATTGTTCAAAAAAGTTGGAATGTACATGAAATGATCAAATATCTCGGATTAGGGAGTCTGGCTTTGTACATGATGCAGAGCAGCAGCACACCCACTTGCTCCTGCATGTGGAAGAGGCAGCTTGTAGCCCCTGCTTCTGGATATTATCAATCGCACTAGTCGACGACTGGAGCACCCCAGCACTCAATACAACAAGCTCCCGACCGCAATATACGGAAGATTTTTGGTGAGCGAGCTTTTCCCGACCCAGGTGAGAGAGACGCTAACTCTAAAGATGAACTCGCGCTGCTCGCGCCGCCCGACGCTGACGTGGCAGTTGCCACAACAGCTGCTCTTCGCCACGACGCCGGTGCCACCCAACTTCATCTGGCTCGCCCACGTTGAGCCCTACCTTCGGAAATCACAGCCGTGTTAATCATGGAAGTGGTCACAGTCAAGTGAACTGAGATCACCCCTGAAGATGCAACCCTTGAAGCCGGATGGATCTCTAGCCACCGAAACAAGCAACGCAACCATGCATCGAACGCTCCGGCATCGCCAACTGGCCAAGGATGGGCGTCCGATACCCCAATGCCGAACGGATCTGCCCAGCGTCTCCCTCGCAAACCAAGGCAACCACGTCTGCCAGATGATCACGTCAAAGTTGTGATTCGCCCGTAGCCTCAACCTACCCAATGTGGGGGAGGTTAAGTGTCCTCCCCAAAGAGGACAATTACCGCACAAGCGTTGAACCTAATCTCATCGTAGTAAGCACCCCTCATCTATTCAACGCAGAAATCTAGTGCAGGATCTCCAAACTACAGGTGGAAACTGAAATATATGACGTTCGAGCCTACATTACTTCCCCTGAGAACACAGCAGAGGGAGTGATCCACAATATTCCCCCCTACGACTCTCCTGAAAACATATTAGCAAGTCTTGGTAATGACCGCAACCCCACGATACTGCAAGCTCGCCGAATGGGAAAGACAAACATGGTACTCATTGTATTCGATGGCGACCAAGTCCCTTTCCATGTCTACTATCGAGGAGCCGAATACAAATGTTGCCTACATATGAAGCGCTCCAAAGCCTGCGACATATGCGGGCCAATCGGCCACCGTTCGGATGTCTGCCCCAAACAAAATACCGTAATCTGCACGCTGTATGGCACAGCCAACCCTGCTACTGCTCATCCATGCACCCTTAAGTGTCTCCTGTGCGGCCAAGCCCACCAGACAGGTCACAAAAACGGTCCTCAGCGCTACCAGACACCTCGCCTTCTCATTTATTGTGGCCAAGAAAATGTTAAGCACAACCAACAACAGTGCCTCTCAACCACGATTTCCACTGAAGTTGCTCATCCGGAACGCCAGGAGGTGAAGCCTAGCGACACCGGCTCCCGCAGCCCCCCCAGTCCAACCTCGAAGCGTAGTGGCTCACGCAGCCGATCGAAGCAGCGGCGGAAGATTGAGCCCCAGGAGCTCCTATTGGGATGTGCGGTGCCCGAGGCTTCAAATGTTCCCCCCCCCTCTTCAGCAGCGGCAACCAGGTCTCACCCTCAACACCCCCCCCCCTTCCAGTAAGCTGGGCTAGCATTGCCTCCCAACCTGCTCCTATACATATTACAGCTCTTACAACTACACACACGACCACGCCTAATAAAGAAACCGTGTTAAGTACTATCACACTGGAGCTGTGTTCACTCCGTACGTTAGTACAAGAACTTCGCGTTGAAAACGCTGCTCTTCGGAAATAACTTGCCCAGCAACCTCCGTCCTCTTCTTTTTTTTTTGGCTCTGCTGACCTCCATGCCAATTCCACCCCCACCCCCCTAAACGAAAGGCTGCAGACACAGAAGAACCAGTCACACTATCTTCGCAACCACCTACCGCCTCAGCCTCCATTTTGCCTGTAGAATCTGTATCGCAGCAGCAACTCCACGATATGATTCAAACCGTACTTGAACGGCAGTTACCGCTAATACTTGAACAAACCATCGCGCAAACACTAGAGCGATCCCTCGATTCAATCCTCACAGCAAAGTTAGAGCACCACCTCAACTTATTGCTCGACGGAAAGCTGGAAGCCTGAGCGATTATTGGTTGCAAAACTTTATTGTGGTCCTGCAAGGCGCGCGTCAGCGCGCAGCGGGCGACTCCCCCGTCGGGACTGTTAGGCCAAGCCTATCAGCTTCTCCGCGGGCCTGCTGGACGGCCAAAGTTGGTCGGCCAGGAGGGAGCGGCGTAGAGCCGCCTCCCACCTGACCGAAGTACTGTTGGGGTTAGTGTACATTGCTTTGCAGTCTCAGGGCATGTGCGCCAGCGTGGATACATCCCCACATGCGGGGCAAGCGTCATTGGGGAACACGTCAGGATAAATAGCGTGAAGGGATCTTATCTTAGGGTACGTGTCGGTCTGCAGTAGCCTGAGCGTAAGGGCCTGTGGCCTATTAGGTTTTGGATGAGGGAGTGGATATAGTCTTCGCGCGAGGTAAAAAAAATTACGGCATATTCACGGGGTGAATGATGATGAATGGGCGAAGCTCCTGAGGGATTCATCGGTAAACTGTGAATCTTTCGTGTAATTCGCCCAGTCGATCATCATGTAAAGACGTGAGAAACTCTGTGTGTGTATATACACAAATCAACTTTTATTTGTTCTTAGACGATGGATGGCTTGCGATGTCCCTTGCCTCGCGCGCTCGCACATCGGGATTCTGTCTGCGAGCGCGCGCTGCTGCCGCCTTGCGCTCTCTCCGCTGTGCAGCCTTATCCATCCGGTGACTCCGAGCGCGCGCCAACAGCGAACGGATTTTATTACAACGCTCCCCCTAGCGTACGTCGCCGCACTAAATCGAACGATTGCCTTCAACCAATGACACGCGCCATATGTGACATCATTCCTATTTTATAAGATCTCGCGTCTTTCATCAACTACAAGTACCGCTTTCTAGTTTATAACATCTTGAATCTTTTCATCATCAGCTACAAGTACCACCATCTAGTAAACACTACAAGAACTAAACGAGAGGTGGCTACATACAGGAGATGGTACCGCCATCTAGTGAACACTGCAACAACTAAACTAGAGGTGGCTACATACAGGCTACAGGGTACGCACAGCCCACGCCCTAAGGAGCTTCGCCCCTAAAATGTTTTGTTATTTCGTTGTACGTGGTAGGCGCATCCCTGTTTTCCGCATCCGCGTTGGCCCCGAATCGTTGCCCGGAACCGGTGCGGTCGGTTAGCGCCCGCGCCGCCTCGTGGGCAGACTCGTTGAGGTTGGGGGGAGAACCTTGGACCTCTCCAACAAGTGCAGGAAACCAGATCAGTACATGGTGCTTGATACCATCGCGGCCACCACTCTCGAGCACGCGCATGGCTTTCTTGGAGATTACACCGTGCTCGAAAGTGCGAATAGCTGACCTAGAGTCACTATAGATGACCTCCCTTTCACCTTCCCGGATGGCAAGGGCGATGGCCACTTGCTCGGCAATCGTCAGATTGTCAGTGTGAACCGATGCGCAGTTGGTGATTTGGTGTTTGGAGTCGACGACGACTGCGGAGAGTGTGCGGCTCCCACGGTACGCTGCCGCATCGACAAAGCTGACGCCGTGCTCCTCACTACAAATCTGCTTGAGAAGAGTGGCAGCCCTAGGCCATCACCTACCACAATTGTGCTCGGGATTGACATTCCTCGGTATCGTGCCACGGTGATGAGGTCGCGATTCTCACGGGGCACCTGTCTCATCTTCTCGTCCACTTCAGCCGGAGAGTGACCGAGCTCTCGGAGTATATGTCTGCCGGTCTGGGAGCTCGAAAGGCGCGCGAGCTGGGCCCGCTCCTGTGCTTCGGCAATCTCCTCCAACGTATTGTGTACTCCGAGCTGGAGCAGGCGCTCGGTGCGCGTCCTGATCAGGATATCGAGGGACCGCTTGGTAATCTTTCTGAGCAAGACGTTGATCTTGTCACGCTCGGCACGCTGCCAATTATGCATGGCCGCTCATATGAAAAGTGGCAGAGCACAAAGGCATTGACCAGGCGAATTAGGTTGTCTTCCTTGAGGCCTTGGTAGCGGTTGGCCACCCGCCAAACCAGCCGAACCGCATTATCCATCTTGGCGGCGAGCTTGAGTATAGTCTTGCCATTGGAACCAATGGACCCGATGGTCATGCCGAGGACCCGAATGGAGTCGACTCTGGGTATTGCGCTGCCATCTCCGGTGTAGACCTTAATATCACTCTTCGAGATCGGCTGCCAGTTTTTGGGCTTTGGCCCTCGCCTACTGGGTTGGTAGAGGAGGAGCTCGGACTTGTTTGGGGAACACCTCAGGCCTGTGGGACGGAGGTAATCTTCCGTGGTGTCTATGACCTCTTGCAAAGAACGCTCGACTTGCCCACCACTGCCACCTGTGCACCAAATGGTAATATCGTCTGCCTAAATTGTGTGGTTAATGCCTTCGATACTTGAGACCCTCTTGGACAACCTGACCATAAAAAGGTTGAGCAGGGTGGGTGATATCACTGACTCCTGTGGCATGCCGCGCGAGCCCAGCTCGATTTCCTCGGAGACAAGGTCTCACACTCTGAGAGTGGCTGTCCTACGGGTAGAGAACGATTAGACATATTCGTAGAATCTGACTCCAAGGCCGAGCTCAGCAATCAACCGCAACACGAAAGAGTGAGTAACATTGTCGAAGGCTTTCTCTAAGTCGAGACCAAGAATGGCCCGCGTGTCTTGAGTGTTGCAGTCGATGACTTGGTGCTTGAACAGCTTCATAGCATCTTGCATCGAATGCTTGGCCCGAAAACCAATCATGGTGTGCGGGTAGAGCCCATTGTTTTCCAGGTAACGAGTCCACCTATTGAGTACCACATGCTCGGCTACTTTTCCCACGCAGGATGTGAGTGAAATGGGGCGCATGTTGTCCAAGTTGGGTGGCCTCCCCGGCTTGGGAATGAGCACGGTGCGTGCGACCTTCCGCGGGTCGGGGACCTAGCCACTCTTCCATGCCTCGTTGATGACTTCGGTGAGGTAGTCGATTAACCGGTCTTCTAGGTTGCGCAGGGTCTTATTAGTTATGCCGTCGGGGCCTGCGGCAGACCTTCCGTTGAGACCGTGGAGTGCCTGCCGAACCTCTTCGTGGCATATCTCGGCATCCAGTTCAGTGTTGGCCAGTCCCGAGTATTCGTGATACGTTGTTGCGGGGTTCGAGTCAACAGGGACGTTCTTTTGCACCAGCTGCTTCAAAACCTCCTCTTCTGAAAAGGAATGCTTGGCTTCGTGCGCGGCACGCGCTAGTACGTTCCGCTGGTTAGTTTTGGTGTTAGTCTCGCTGAGCAGGTGCTTGAGCAGGTTCTATGCCTTGCCATTACGCATCTGGCCGTCTACCGAGTTGTACACTTCGTCCCACTGCTGCTTGGAGAGGACGCGGCAGTGCTCCTTGATGGTCTTGTTTAGGTCGGAGATTTTCTTGCGCAACCTGCGATTGAGGCGCTGGCCTTTCCAGCGGGTGAGAAGTGACTGCTTGGCCTCGAGCAGGTGGGCAAGGTGGCTGTCCATTTTTTCAACCAGAAGGTGAGTACTAATATTTTTCGTGGTACTTATGACCTCTACTCTGAGCTGGCTAATCGACTGCTCGATGCTTGGCCTGGTTGCAGGTAGTGGTCGGTCGTTGCGGACTTTGCGAAACTGGTCCCAGTTTGTCCAAGAAAGTTCCCGTGCCCTCTTTCGGACCACTAAGAACTGCGTCACCAGGACGCAATGGTCGCTACTTAAGTCAATGTTCGAGTTGGCCCACTGTACGTCGGGGAGATTCTTGACGAAGGTCAAGTCGGAAGTCGAGTCTCTGCAGGATGAGGTGCCCAACCGAGTTGGAAAGGCCTTGTCGGTGATTAGAGTCAGATCCATGCCAGTCGCATTCGGCCACAGTTCCGCGCCCTTGCCGGTATTGCACGGGTAACCCCAAGTGTGGTGTGGATCATTAAAATCGCCCGCCACAATCAGGGGGTTGGGACCCGCCAGGTTGCCTGCCTTCTTTATGAGGACCCTAAAGTGCTGTCGTCGGTCTTTAGGGCTACTGTACACGTTGAGAAAAAAGATGCTGCTTTGGTCCGAGCTGTTCGGCAGAATCTCGGTCATGACATATTTGGTGCTGCTGGTGGTCATTTTGAGGTCGTGAGAGATGTGTGTAGGCTTGTTACTGACCAAGGTGCAGACGCCCCGGCCATCAGAATAACGCGAGACGGGCTGGTAACCAGTCAGTGTGACGTTTGGGGTAAATGTTTCCTGAAGCAGGATGACGAGGGGTTTTTCGCTAGAGGATTGAATGTACTACTGCAAGGACGCCTTTTTACTGGGGAAGCCCCTGCAGTTCCATTGCCAAATGAGAAACGTCTCACTTGGCTTGGCCATCTTGGTGCTTTTGTGGGCTGGTGCTGCCCTCAGATTGGCTAAGAATAGCGTGGACGATAGGGCCCGTAGCGCCAAGCTGGGGTTGTACGACGGCTGTTGAGGTCAGGGTGGGTTTTACTACGCTGTCGAGAAAGGACTCTACCTTGGATACTCGGTCGTCTTGCGCAGCCAGTGTGATCTGCAGTTGGGCGAAATTCTCCCCGAGCTTATTGGTGCTTTCACTGAGCGCGGATAGCGTGTCTCGAAGCTCAGACCTGACTCGAATCGCTACACCTTCCTGTTCGTAGGCGACGGCCCTCTTCTTGGGAGCACGTTGACCTTCACTGCTGCTGTCGCCGGCTTCAGTGCTGTGCACTTCCATGGGCAGGGGCATTGTATCGGTGACGCAGACGGTGGCGGGTTGCGTTGGTGGGTTTCTCGAGTTCTTAATCTCGGCAATTTTGGACATAAGCCTGTTTATGGTTTCCCTCATCACAGCGTTCTCGCGTTTCAGCTGAGAGATCTCACGTGCGCTCTCCGCGTGCTCTGGCAGTGACCCCGACAGTACCTCAGCTGGCACTCCTCGGAACGTGTCGGCCAAGGTTACAGAGCCCGACTTCTTGCTTCTCGCTGACACCTCGCTAGGCTGCTGTTGACGCCCGGTAGACCTGGATCGAGACCTGGAGCGGCTCCCAGACTTGTAGCGCCGCGCTCCTCTTCGGGACCGGGAACAGCTCCTGGACCGGGAACGGCCCCTGGAAAGGGACCAAGAACGTCGCTTCGAACGGCCCCTGCAACCGCGTGACTGCTGGAAGTCCTGCCCATCCGTGGGGGGTGATGGTGGTGCCGTGGCTTGGCCTTGATTGGTGGCGCGAGACTTTTCCCAGCGCCTACGTCGCACGCCATACAGGATCTGAAACTTTTGCCTACAGTCCTTGTCAGCCGTGAGGTGCTGCCCACCGCACAGCCTGCACTAGGGGGTACACTTGTGTTGTGCGTCTGGATTTGAATCCCCGCAGCCCCGACATACGACGTCACCTGGGCTGGGACACACATCAGCACGGTGACCGAGCTGACGACAAGCGTAGCAAATGTCTATTTTCCTTCGATAAAGTGAAAATTGCACAAGGGTGGCTCCGTAGCGTACCAAGTTTGGGACTCTATGACCGTCGAAGGCGACGATTACCGTACCGGTGCTGCCTATGCGCTTGGCTGCCAATGCAAGCGGATTTCTTTCATTTACGATCTTGTTGTAAATATCATTCAGGCCGTCGGCGAGTTGAATACCTCGGATCACACCCTTGCACGTGGAATAAGGGGCGGCCTCGTAGGCTCTGACCTTGTATGTTCGGCCCATGACGACGATCTGCCGAACTTTGACGTAGTAGTTGGCATTTTCCCTTCTAGGTGTGCTGACCACCTTATAATTCTGCTGCACAATGGGGCATAGCATGTCACCCCACAAATCTTCGACACAGATGCTTGTGGCCGCCAGGATTGCGCCAGAATTGCACCGGTGCAGCCGGTCTGGACAATATTGAGGCCCCCGCGGGGCCGAATCACGATCTTGGTATCCTTCCTGTGGCGCTGGGGCATCCGGCCCGCGCGAATAATCATAGCCTTGATGTTATTGCCACTGTTGCGGCCTCGTGGGGCCTCGGCCATTGTCGACTTCGTCTCGTTGAAAGTAGCATTATTAGGATTAGCGCCTGCCGAGCGCGCGCCAGCTCTTCTGGTGCCTGCAGACTGCCAACCGCGGTCTTCTGTTACCTCTTCGGGGGTGATGTCCTCCCCAACCACCTGATATTAAATTTTCTGGAACTAAATCTGGAGAAGAGCGAAAAGGGCACCCGCGAACTGCGACGCGGCTGGCGTCGCGCTGGCGTGGGCTTACCTCGTTGGGCTTAGCTCAAGCAGCGGCTGGCTAAGGATAAAAAACGTTTCAAAACGTAAAAGTAGTCCACTCACGCAGCGGGTTTTGCCATCAAAATAGTCCTGGCACTTTCACTGATGCGACACAAGCAAAGCTGAACGCCCACTCGGAAAATTCACTTGAAGATCATTGTAGAAAACAGGAGCAGCTCGAAGGTCGTATGAACAACACAAACGCCACCCCTGAGCGACAATTATACAAAACAAATTTGAAGCCACACTTTCGAGTGTTGTCGCCAGCTACAATAGCAGAGTCACGGAGCTTGAGTGGTGTACACATCGCTCTCGCTCACACTCGCATCACAAATCTTATGGTCGCGTTAGACAAGATGGCCATGAGTAATCCGCACACTCAGTATAGCATCTGGCAGTGGAACGGCCGTGGCTACCGCCGGAAGAGGAGCGCGCTACAACAATTTCTATCGATACTCAAATAAACAAATATACAAGATATTATTGCTTTACGGAAACTGGGCTTCCGGGCTAAGCTGGTCGGATACGCCTCTTTCACGGCTGCTCAAGCCTCTGACAGTCGCGAAGTCCTTACCACCCTCGTGAAACGAAATATCCCGGTTATTCAACACCTGTCGCTCTCTGGAACAGTGTCGCATATTATATTGGAAATCCTCCCTTCATCTCGCCGGACACCCACCAGTATGTTCTTGGTAAATATTTACAGCAGCCCACGACAACCGCATCGCTTCCACAAGCTTCTCTCTTATGTCAAAAATTTGACAAGAATTTCCTCCCTCCTCATGATAGATGATTTCAACGCTCCCTCAGCCGCTTGGGGCTACATCCACGACACTATAAAAGAACAAATGCTGTGGCAAGACACCCACAATCATGGCTACACCCTTATTACAGACCCGGCACACCCTAAGTAGTTGGTCACCAGCGTTTCCACAGACACCAGTCCTGACCTCACTTTCACAGCGAACATTACATATGCAGCCTGCCCTAGTTGACTGGGATGTATTCCGGGAATTGCGGTATCGGCCTCTCCAGAATCTGCCACCTCGATCGACTAATGGACAGCTTTCTAAGAGACGTGAAGCGTGCTACCAAGACTCCCCCAGAAGACGCCGTAGGCGACACGGTAGACACCAAGCTGCTGCACTTGTGGGAGGCCCTCGCTGGTCTGCGCAAGCGCTATAACTCCAACAAGTTGAACTGCTCATTACGCGAACGCACTGCTATATTAACACTTCAAATTGAAGATTACGCCTTCAACTCTCGAGCCAGAACTGACATCAGCTTTGTAACGTTATGGAACGCTTACTTAACGTGCCCAAAACGTGGAATATTATTCCTCATTGAATAGAGCCAACATCGACAAATACTGCTCAGCGCAACTCCTTAATCACTGCTCCACAGAGTCATCCTGGTAACGATGGAGACCTTGTCCAGGATCTATCTAGTCGGTACATTGTCAGTGCTACTTCGGTTGATCTCCCTTGCTACACTGGGGTGGATAATCTAGCCCTTGAATCCGAGATTACAAAAGCGGAAGTAAGGTCAGCAGTTTCACAACTGAGACCCCAATAAGCGCGTGGTCCGGATAAAATTACAAATAAAATCCTATAAAACCTTAACGATGAATTACTTGAAACGCTCACATCATATATGCCATTGGTATGGGAGTCGGCGGAAATACCAACAATATGGAAAACCGCAACAGTCATTCTGATACCTAAACCAGAAAATGCACTCACTATCGAGAACCTTCGGCCGATATCTCTCACATCATGTGTCGGCAAGGCGCTCGAGCACGTTATTTACACTCGACTACAAAGGTACATGGAAGATCATGCCCTCTACCCGCATACAATGTTGAATTCAGTCCTAAACTTTCGACACAAGACGTAATGCTGCAAGTGAAGAGTCACATTATCGACGGTGAAGATGGCTCTCGGTGTGGGACACGTGCTATTCCGGAGCAAGACCTCACCAAGGCATTTGATAATGTGCTACATTCATCCATCCTTGACACCCTCGCCACGCTCAACGTAGGCACCCTTACATACCGCTACATCCGCAACTTTTTAATGGACAGGCAGCCACATGATTTGCCTGTACCTTCCATCACTTTCGCTGGGAAAGGGACACCAAAGGGGTTGGTCCTCTCTCCATTTCTTTTCAACCTGGCCATGCTTCACCTTCCGCCACTTCTAGAAGATATACCCGACCTACACCATAGCATATACGCGGACGATATCGCCTTGTGGAATGCCAGAGGTAGCGACAGAGAGATACAAGATGCACTTCAATTGGCTATTGAAAGAATCACAACTTACGCTGAACAACGAGGATTGTCCTGCTCGCCCCAAAAGTCAGAGTTACTCGTCTATTGACCTAGATCTCCCTACAAGAGAGACCTTCCCATGATATATCTGCATGTGCAACATTACCCTATACGAACAGTCCCTACCATTCGCGTATTGGGCTTCCGCATTCAGCATAACGGCATCAATTCGTAAACAAGGAAACTACTAAACCATCATGTCTATTATACTACTAGGCTCATCTCCCACATCGCCAATAAACAGCACGGCATGAAAAAGGTCAATTTCATACAACTGGTGACCGCCTTCTCCATAAGCAGAATCTTCTGCGTTGCTCCATTTATGAAACGCTCACCGACAAGAAAAAAAAAACTAGACATAATGATCACGCGCTGCCCCAAGTGTACGCTGCATCTCCCCATGTTTACGCCCAATGCGAAACTCAATGGCCTAGGACTTCACAATAATATAGATGAATTCATTGAAGCCCAACGTATATCGCACTACGAACGATTAGGCCAAACTCCTACAGGACGTCATCTCATGTGCGCACTCGGCATACCTTACGTCTCCCAGTTTGGACAGAAACTCCCAATTTCTTCAGACATTCGCGACACCTTTGTTATTCCCCCCATACCACACAGTATGCACCCTGAATATAAACCAGAAAGACAAGTAGACCGCGCCAAACTACTAGGTAAGCGCTACGCGAAATCCACGCACATGGCGCATGTAGAAGCAGCGGAATATCCTACGCATCGGGCCGTGGCCTTCGTTGTCCCCGCCGGGCCGCAGTACATAATACCCGTAACTGGCATCAATCGCGCAAACAAACCCGAAAAAGGCGAAGAAGCAGCCATCGCTCTCGCCTACGCTTCAACCCTAGCATCCTACATCATCTGCGGCTTAAATAGCTGCCATCCGCAACATTACGAAAGGTTCGATCTCCCAGCCAGCGCTCCAAATTCGAACAAGTACACCTCTGTTACGTCGCCGCCGCGTTGAGATCATCTGAATTCCGGGCCACTCAGGGCTCGCGGGAAACGAACACGCTCATGACACCCCCTTGAGCTCTCCTCCACCGGGTGCGTCATCCAACAGAGCACCACCCCTCGCGACCAGACGCGGCTGAGCGAGAGATGATGGTCTCTTCGTTTCGCGACATTCCTAGGGACAGGATGATTACCTTTAGAGAAATCCTAATGCATTACCGCAAGGCCAGACTTAAATACCCACCACCAAACAAGTGCCTTAGTAAGCAGCATTCCACTACCTGGTGGCCATCACAGACACGCACTTTCGCCTGTCTGTCACTGTACAGCCGTATTTACCCCGCTGTTCACACGCCACAATACAAAGCGTGCGGTGTACCTAACGCCGAGCTTGAGCATATTATATGGGCCTGCCCTGCAGCTAGTCACTCAATTAAACACAGCACAAACCCTACATTCACAATCACCCCGGCCGAGCAGTGGGAGGCTTTGCTGCTCAGCACGTGCCCGAAGGACCAGCTATGGTCTGTCCGGCTGGCCGAAGACGACGCCAGGATTCAAGGCCTGGCCGCCACCTGAAGAAGGTGGTTAAAGCAGTGACACTTCAATGACACTTCAGCCGTGACACTTTAATGAAGTTTCTTTTCTTTCGCTCTCTCTCTCTCTGGTTAACGCGGAATCCGAAAATTCACGTAACTGGGAAGTAAAGGGCAGGACATCGTACAGTGAAATGGTTTGTAAAAAAAGCAACAGGTCAGCGTGATTTCGTCGGCAGCGAAGTGATAGCAATGATAGTAATCTGGCAGTGTAAGGTCGATATGTAGAGTCTTATATTATATTATTTTTATTTTTATTATTATTATTATCGTCATCACAGTGACAGGGCTTCAGACGAGACACATGCACAATGTCACTTCTGAAAGTAACAGTGGGGTTCGTAGTAGAAGAAATTTCGTAGGTGACAGGTGTGACATGGCGCAGAACTCGGCAAGGCCCAACGTATTGTATTGATAAGGCCCAACTTATTGTGATTGCACCACTAATGCCCAGTCATTGTGCGATTTCTTATCAAGAATTGAAAATAACGTCTTTTAGCGTCCTTGATATGTCTGCTTTTCTGTGACATGCAAACTAGCATTCACTTGTATTTGGTGTGTATGGTGTGCATAAGTGCTGATTGTATGCTTCAAGGTTGCTTATTTGTATTTTTACACATTATTTACCAATTTACGATCCTGAAAGTGTTAAGTGCTCTTTGTAACTGTATACTGTAGTGCCCACCTGCTGTGGTCTCTTTGGAGACTGGCAGTATTGTGAATAAATAAAATAAAAAAATAAATAAATAAAAGTTTCTCGCGCAGGCCGACATGACGGGTTGGCAGGCACAGTAGCCCGAGGGAGCCCGGAGAAAAATCGACATCCCTATGTCGGCTGTCGTAGAGCGACTTTTGTGCTCTCTGGGATAATGAGAACCTGGCGCGGTCTACTGTACGTGCAATCAGAGCACGGGAGCTGGCACCCTGTGCGTACGAAGTGGTGGACGGAAGGTCATGCGCAAGCAGGGTATCGAAAGGTAGTAAGGAATCACGGCCAAAGAGAAGATAGTAGTTTCATGACAGGAAGATTTGTAGGCGAAGATTACGAACGGAAGGGCAGTGTCCCAATCGGTGTGTTCGTCAGAAACATACATAGCAAGCATATTCGTCAGTGTGCAGTTGAGGCGTTCAGTATGTCCGTTATTCTGAGGATGGTAAGAAGTCGTAAAGTAGTGCCACGTAGCAAATGATCTAAGGAGGTCGTCAACGACACGAGACTGGAAGCAGCGGTCACGGTCCGTGAGTAGGTGAGAAGGAGCGCCTTGCTGAAGGGTGAAGTCATAGAGTAGGAAATCTGCGACGTCCGTTGCGCAACTGGCTGGTAGCGTTCGAGTAATTGCATACCGGGCGGCATAGAAGGAGGAGGAAGGAAAGAAATGAAAGGCAGGGAGGTCAACCAGACGCATGTCCGGTTTGCTACCTTGCACTGGGGGAAGGGGTGAGGGGATTAAAGGAGAAGAGAGGGAGAGGTGAAGGGCAACGTGTGGTAGATGTGACCTTGTCTATTGCACGCTTATAAGCGGTCGCGTAGTCCGGTCGTCTTTAGAAAACTTAGCAATGCCCGCGTCGCTTCGATGGCCTGCGACGCGTAGAGCCATGAACCAAAGATCTTCTTTTCGGGAAAAGGTCTAGTGTTTCTAACGTTTCGCGTAGCAAGTTGCGTTCGCTCGCAAAACGTTCACATAAACACAGTACATGTTCTATTGTCTCGTCAGTGTCGCACGATTCACATCGGGAGCTATCCGCCATTCCTATGCAAAAGGAGTACGCCTTCGTAAAAGCTACTTCTAACCACAGGCAGCACAGTAAAGTTGCATCCTGCCGGGAGAGGTCCGATATAACTTGAAGCTTTCTCGATGAGTCCAATTTGTGTAGGCAGTGGTTCTCGACTCTCGGCTCACTCAACCAAGTTTCCGACACGGTGTTAGTGAACGAGTGAAGGCTCCTTGCAGCGTCGGTTGTCGACAATGGAATTAGGGTTGTCTGGGCGTCAGCGTGGGCGGATCGGGCAGCATTATCTGCAAGGTCGTTACCGACAATACCACAATGTCCCGGTAGCCCCTGGAACACCACGTCATGTCGTTTCGATAAAATTTTGTGAAGCACTTCTCTTATTTCATTCACTAGTTGTTGATGTACGCTTTGTCGTAAAGCTGACTGCAAGCTCTGAAGGAATGCCTTGGAGTCGCAGAACACAGCCCATTTTTGAGGCCCGGCTTCTGCGATACGACGTATAGCAGCACGTAAGTTGGCAAGCTCCACTGCTGTGGATGTTGTCCTATGCGAAATTTTGAACTTTATAGTGACCTGGTACGTCGGGATGATAACAGCACCTGTGGAGCTGTCAGCCGAGACCGATCTATCGGTGTAAATGTGGGTCCTCTGGCCTTATTTTTCGTTGAGTAGCGACATTGTCACCTGTCGTAGGACCACTGTTGAATGACGGCTCTTGTTCGTTATTCCCACCTGTAGTTTTGACGGCTCTTGTTCGTTATTCCCACCTCTGGTTTGAGGCACACCTGTGGTTTTTGTAGGCACCACGGAGGTGACGCTGGTCTTGTTGCTGGAGAAGCCAAAAGGAAGGCATTCTCTATGGGCAGAAACAATCTTTGAAAACATCGCTTGTGGTCTTTGAAGTGGCAGCACTGCAACATGGTGACCAGGAACTCGGCAGAGGTGCCTTATGTGGGCTCTCAAATTGTCATTGGTGATGCATGTTTGAATTGGATGCTCCCTTGCGATCATAATTGCCCCGTAGGTTGAGGTGCATCACGGCAATCCTAAGCACACGCGTAGTGTTTGTCCTTGCAGACATTCGAGGGTGCGGATGTTCGTCTTGCACGTACTTACCAGTAACGGCAAGCTGTAGCGCAAAAATCCCAGAAATAGTGCCCTGTATAGCTGCATTCGTTCGACGAAAGGGACCTCTGACGAAAGGTCCCTGTCAATAATCACACCCAGGTTTGATGGTTCTTCCATTGATGGTAATGGGGTATTGTGTCATGGCTCTGCGAGTAAACGCGACAAATGCACATTTCTCCGTTGAGACGGAAAGACCTCGCTTGCGGAGATATGAGCATGTCAGGGTGGCAGCCTGCTGGACTCTTGCACGTACTTGTAGACGAGTTACAGCTGAAGTTCATAGACAAATATCATCAGCATGTATGGATATGAGGATAGTACTCAGCGAAATTTCACGGAGGCCTACCATCACGAGGCTAAATAAAGTGAGACGTAATACGGCGCTATGAGAGACGCCACGGGAAGTTTAGTTTTTGGTGGTAGGTCCATCAGAGGTTTGTACAAACAAGGATTTTCTCGTCAAATAATCTTGGATCGATTGGAACATACGAACACCGATTCCGACAGCTTCCAACGAGTCTAGGATGGCTATATGTGTTACGTTATCATAAGCCCCTTTGACGTCGAGGAAGAGTGCCAGTGGTATGCGCTTGAGACTCTTCTGTTGCTGGATAAATGCTGTAAAAACAATCACGTTGTCAAAAGATGACCTACCTCGCCGAAAACCCGTCATGCAGTTTGGGTATACGTTGTAGCGCTCGAAGTACCATTCTAGGCGTGTAAGTATCATACTTTCCATGACTTTTCCTACGCAACTTGCGAGGGCAATAAGGCGAAGTGACGTCAAATCAAATGGTGACTTTTCTGGTTTGAGTAGTGGCACAAGTTGACTTATCTTTCAATCCTGGGGAACAATGCCCGCCTACCATGAGTGGTTGTAATAGCATAACAACTGTCCCCTGGCCTCCTGTTGAAGGTTGGCTAGAGCGGCGTAGGTGATGTCATCGGGTCCTGGTGAAGATGATCATCGGGAAGCCGCCAAAGATGCGTCAAGTTCTTCTATAGTGAAAAGATTGTCCATTTTGGAGATGCGGGGTTCAGGGAAAATACTCTTAACGGTGCTGGCAGACAAGGCATACACACCAGCGATTCACGTTCAAAACTCAATTGCCACTTCAAGTTGGGTGCGGCCTAAATGTAGGGCTGAAGCCATGAAAGGATGTATTTGTTGGGGAGTCAAGCGCAGACCATGAATAGTGCTCCAGATGCGTGACAACGGCTTTCGGGGATCCAATGATTTGCAGAATAATTTCCAGCGTTCCTGTTCAAGTTTGTCATTGGACTTTTTTCTGTATGCGTCGTGCCAGTCTCAAGCCGCATATTGCTTTTGTCCGTCTGTATCTCCTTTCCGCCCTTCGGCAAAGCGCACACAGTTTTTCCAGTTCAACGTCAAAATCTGAACGCTTCCCGGTGAACGGGAGGAGACAGGAAGCTTCCCTAATTGCCTCTTTGATGACATCCTCCAAGTTCTGGTCAGGGACTTCACGGCATGTATTTTTCGTGAGTCAATCTGTAGGTACTGTTATCAATTTGTTTCCCGTTGCTGATGTTGGGAAGAGACCTAACAAATCCAAACCCACACGATGAAACGGCTCGGCTGGGACTTCAACAGGTTGAAGGTGACCGGCAGAGAGAGACGTAGGCTTCTTCCTACGCTGGCACAGGTCACACGTTGCAATGTACCGGCGAACGGAACGATAAAGGCCCTTCCAGAATACCCATCGGCGGACGTGGTCATAGGTTCTGGAGACACCTAAATGTCCGGCAGTTGGGGCGTTGTGAAGTTCTTGCAAGATGTCCTTGCACAGAAGGCGTTGAACGAAGAGCAAAAGTTCTGCGCCATCGGGCTTTAAGTTGCGGTGGTACAAAACGTTGTCTTGAAGAAAAATAGGCTAAGTGAAGGGTGTTTATGGCTGAATTGAACATGGTCAATCATCGATAACAGCGATGGATCTCG
This sequence comes from Rhipicephalus microplus, assembly GCF_043290135.1. Classification (NCBI taxonomy): domain Eukaryota; kingdom Metazoa; phylum Arthropoda; class Arachnida; order Ixodida; family Ixodidae; genus Rhipicephalus; species Rhipicephalus microplus. Next base: position 148,500,993 of record NC_134700.1, on the reverse strand, counting down.
GCGTTGTTCGTCGGCTTTTTGCAGATATTCTGTTATGGCTAGGATGTTGGCATCAGCTTCCAACTCAGAGGAATCAGGTGGATCAACAGGGTGTCGAGATAAGTTGTCGGCATCGCTGTGAAGCTTGCCAGACTTGTACACAACAGAGAACATGTACTCCTGCAATCGCAATGCCCATCGCTCGAGTCTTCCTGTAGGATCCTCAAGGGTTGACAGCCAGCAGAGCGCATGGCAGTCGGTGATTACTGCGAACATGCGTCCATATAGGTACGGATGAAATTTTGCCATAGTCTGATGAGAGCCAGGCACTCTCGCTCAGTAATTGAATAGTTCCTTTTCGATTAAGAAAGTAGGCGGCTAGCATACGCTATGACCCGGTTTGTGCCATTCTGCAATAGGGCGAGTATTGCCCCTATGCCATGGCCACATGTGTCGGTTGCGTGGCTCCATTCGAGCGGCTGGGTCAAAATGAGCCATCACAGGTGGCGATGTGAGCGCGGAAGTAAACGACGCAAAGGAATGTTCTTGGTCTTCACGCCACGAAAAATCCACGTTCATTTTGATGAGATCTGTGAGTGGCTGAGCTATTTCCGGGAGGTTGCTGGGAAAGCTGCGGAAGTATGAACAGAGGCCGAAAAAGCTGTGGAATTCTTGCGTGGAACGTGAGACCAGAAACTCGCACACCACGCGGACTTCATCAGGGTCGGGTCGTACACCAGCAGCGTCAACAAAGTGGCCAAGTCTCTTTATATGACGGTGCCCAAAGGTGCATTTAGACGCGTTACGCTAGAGGCCAGCACAGCAAAAAAACGTCAAGGATGGCTGGCAGACGTGGAAGATGGCTTTCGAAGGTTGGCGACAAAACGATGACATCGTCTAGATAGCACAGGTACGTCGACCATATAAAACCGCGAAGGAGAGAGTCAATCATGCGTTGAAAAGTTGCAGGCGCATTCCACAACCCAAAAGGCATGACTCTTATTTATAAACCCCATCGGGTGTTATGAATGCCATCTTCTCGCGGTCGTGGTCATCGACTGAAATTTGCCAATATCCAGGTCGTAGGTTCAGGGAAGAGAAACACTTGGCACCATGAAGGCATTCGAGCGCATCGTCAATAAGAGGTAGAAGATAGGCATCCTTCTCGGTTATTCAATTCAGATGGTGATAGTCGACGCAGAACCGCCAGGTGTTGTCCTTCTTTTTAACAAGCACAACAGGTGATGCCCAAGGACTGGTTGAAGGCTCTATGACGTCTTTGTCGAGCATTTTGTCCACCTTCTTCTGGATTATTTGGCACTCTGAATGAGACACACAGTAAGGACACTTATGAAGGGGACTGGCGTTGCCAGTGCCAATATGGTGGGCCACGACGCTCATGCGACCCAAGGAACGGCCATCGATATAAAAAACGTTGAGGTAAGAAGACCACGGAGCTCTTCAACTTGGGACGGCGACAGGTTGTTTGATATCATTTTGTCTAGGGAAGCTCTATTGTGTGCGGCTGCGACAGGTTCGGCTACGGTGTTGATATCATTTTGTCTAGGGAAGCTCTATTGTGTGCGGCTGCGACAGGTTCGGCTACGGTGTTGATATCAGTAGTGAGAACGAAGTTGTACATTACTCCAGAGTAGATAGTTCTGCTAAGGCAAAACTTTGAGGAATAACCTGGGTCGACACAGAGAAGTTGAAGAAAGGGAGAGGTGTCTTGTTGTCGTTCATACTCAGTATAGTATGAGGAAGTATGACGTTCCGGGAAAGGGTCAGGTCAATGAGTGGAGTTGGCAAGTAGTCACCATCAGGAACAGGTGGGAACGGTGATAAGAAAGGTACACAGCGGTCTGAGGTGGTAATCGTTGTTATGCCTGCGAGTCCACAGCGAATGTCCATGCCTCTGAAAAAGGCAATCTTTGTCAAGGCAAGCAAGCGAGCCCGCCTGACGCGAACAACTCAACGGCGTCATCACGTGGCGGTGCCTTTCTGCTACGCACGCACAGTGAGTCACCTCAGCCCACGAGCCCGTCGAAGCAATCGGCGCCTTCCTGTCTGGCGAGTCTGACGCAATGCGTGGCGACATCACTCCTCTTTGGCTGCAACTGCGCGGCTCCAGATTCGACGAGAATGACGCGGCCCAGTGGTGACCCCATTGGAGGATTCTGATATCACGACCAGCGGCGCTTCTGGTTGGACATTTGGTTACTCAAAGAATCCACCCGGTGCATATAAAAGAAGCCCTGCGGCGCGTCGCGAGCAGTATACCTATGTGTCAGCTAAGAGAGCTCGGCTCTTCGAGTCGCTAAACTGTCGGCCCCAGTGCCGAATTTGTAACGCCTCTGTATATATGCTGTACATAAACCTTGTTTAACGCAACGTCGTCTCGTCTGCTCGTCTATCCGCTCTGCGCAGAAGCAGTCGCGAGCTGAGAAACCTACGCTAGCAAACGGCTGGTGACCTTCCCGGCGGAGTTCGAAGCAGTGGCGCCTTCGGGACCATGTTGGCGTCGCCGTCTTTTGTAACAGTGGTGGCAACGGTGAAATTTCGTGGCGCCCTTCGTAACGTTCTCTGAGGCGCGCTTCGTAACAGTGGTTGGCAGCTGCGGGATCGGCCGGCGTCAGCGACAATGATGCGGTGAGTGCCTTATGTTTTCCCCTCAGTTCACCATACTCTACCTCAGGTTATAGTAATTTAGAGAAGGGCTGTGTGAAGCATTAGAGTGAGCTTTGATCGTTTCAAGCAAAGTCAGAGCGCTTCGAAACCAAAGATAATGCGGAGGGTGTAAACACGGCAGTGTTAAAATTGCTTAAGAGTCTTGCTAGTAGACTTATAGTGGCTACGGCAAGTAGATTCTTAACAGGGGCAATCAGCAAGAGGCTAGTGTGAGCAATGGAAAACCTTGAAGTGAAGGAACTCATCGAAATTTGTGAGGAACTCGGCATTACTATGGGGCTTGCGAAACGAAAGCAAGCGATCCTTGAAATCATGAAGGATGAAGGAGTGTCGGCTGAGGAAGTCGATAAGGCCTGGGCGGATATCGAAGCACGCCGCGAGGAAGCCTAAAGGCGAGAAGCTCGCGAACGTGAAGAAGCTGAAAGACGAGAAGTTCGTGAACGTGAAGAAGCTGAAAGGCTAGAAGTTCGCGAACGTGAAGGAGCTGAATGGTGCGAACATCGCGAGCGCGAGGAGGCCGAGAGACAGAAGTACCTCGAGTTGAAACGAATAGAATTGGCAATTCTACAGTTTTCGCAGGCACCTAGCGTAGCTTCTCCGATAGTTCAGGTCAGCGGTTATAGAAATCGGGACCAACTGCCACCGTTCGTAGTAGGCGAGGACATGGCGAAGTATCTCGTCAAGTTTGAACATGTCTGTGAGCGGAATGCTTTAGAGCGGTGTCTTTGGGCGCAGAACTTGTTAGCTCTTCTTCCCGGCGAAGTGTCCGACGGGATAACTTGCTTACCGAGGTAAACGTTTGAGAGCTATGACGAGGTTAAGGAAGTGCTCTTGAGACGTTATAAGTTGTTACCCGAGGCTTTCAGGCAAAAGTTCCGGTACGCTAAAAAGGGGAATGAGTCACACGTTGACTTCGCGTTTCGTCTTAAAGCCGATTTAATTGAATGGCTCAAGGGCGAAGGTGTTTATGACGATCGCGATAAAGTTGTGGAATGGATTGCATTGAAGCAATTCTACCACTGCATCGTGGAGGATGTCACGCTTTAGCTGCAGGACAAACATGGTGAAGTACAGCTAAACAAGGCAGCAAAGTTAGCTGAGGAGTGTTTCAGAAAGACCAGAGAGACCGCAGAACCGATACGTCTTCGGTTTATTGTTGACAGAACAGGAAATAAAAAAAATATGGAGAGCGTGCCCCTGGCTACTTCTTCCTCGCCTCCGGGCTCCATCTTCAATCTGTTTTCTACATCTTCCCGCCGGCCAGATTCAACCGAAGCTACCTTCGAGTAAATACAACAGTTGAATCGGCCTCTTGACTAATTTTCCTTCAGGTGTACGAAGCAAGCATGTTCTCACTAGTCCATCCTTGCCTGGAAACATTTTTTCGACCTTGCAGAGTTTCCACTGAGTTCTTTTTCGCGCTTCTCCAAGCAGAAGTACATCTCTTTTTGTACATTTGTGTGACGCTCTGTTTTTCTGCTGCCAAACTTAGCTCCCTCAGGTACTCCTTTTTCCATCTGGTCCACCATTGTATCATTGCCCGTTTTCTTGCACTCCAGTAATTCAGCAAACTGTATTCTCCGTGTCTGTTTTCTTCCTTGCTTGTTCACTGCTTGCCTGCCTCCTATAACGCCCGCCGGTGTGATGGGTTGTGGCTCGTTAGGATTGTCATACACATAAGTAAGAGGCCGGTTGTTAAGTACTCCTTCTGCTTCAACAACCACAGTCCGTAGTTCTCCTTCATCTAAAAGTCGAGCACCTATAATTTTTGCCATGGATGTCTTCAAGCTTCTTTCTGATCAGTCTTTCATAAAATCCTCCCCACCATGGAGCTAACTCTACAGTAAACTTCCATTTTATTGTCAGGTTACTGGTATACTGTTGAATCCTTTCATCTTCCATCTTTAATATCTTGATCATCTCTTTCTCAGATTTCTTGATTGCTCTTGCATTATCACTGTAAATAGTTGTACACAATCATTTTCTAGCTACGAATCTTCGGAATGCTTGTATAAACGCTTCTGATGACATCCTCTTGACCAACTCCAGTTGTATGGCTCTTGTTACTGCACACGTAAATATCACAATGCAAAACTTTGTAATTTTTTCGCCTTTCCCCTCTCAAGCATTTAGCGGTCCAGCAAAGTCTATACTAACTGTGTTGAATGGCCTCGTCTGTGTTATTCTGTCTGCTGGTAGTCGTGGAATTTTTTGTGCCATTGGTCTAGAATTGAATCTCCTACATGTGATGCATTTCTTTATCACATATTTCACCATCTGTCGGGCACGCACAATCCAAAACCTTGTTCTTAGATGTGTCAGTGTCGCCGCAATGCCACCGTGCATTGTTACTTGACGCGCGTTTAGAACTAGGAGCTCTGAAAAGTGACTTTCTCTTGGTAAAATAATAGGATGCTTCTCATCAAAGCTCAGATCACTCCACTGAAGCCTCCCTTTTACTCTTAGGACACCTTGATCATCTTCGAAGATGATCGTGCCGTACAGATTCATGTTGTCATATATTCGTGTCACTGCATTTTGTAGCGTTTTCTGCTCCTGCTTTATCAGCACAAACTCTGCCTTGTCCGATTCTTCTCCTGTCAGCGAACCTGTTTCTTTTCTTTTCGTCGGTTTCCTATATAACGCATCACCCACGCGGTAACTCGTAACGCTTTCTTGTATGATCCAAATCTGCTCACATCAATTATTTTTTCTTCACTCGTTGTGGTAGTTAGGCATGCCACTGTCTTTTCTTCGTCTTTGTTGTCATCACTGTCTGATTCTTGCGTGGTGTCATAATCAGGCCTTAGTTTTTCATTCTTGATCAACGTGGGGCCTTTCCACCATAATTTACTGTCCAGCAAACGTTTCATCTTCATCCCCCTTGTCATCAAATCCGCAGGCTTTTCATCAGCTTTAACATAACCCCATTGACTCTCATTGGACTTGCTCCTAATTTCTGCTGCGCGGTTGCGAACAAACAGATCTTTCGTCTTGTTTGACTTTATCCAGCATAACACAATTTGAGAGTCAGTCAAGAATTTCACACTCCTCCGTTTCCTGAAGAAATTCTCAGTTATATGACTGGCCAATCTGACTGATATTATGGCCGCCAATAACTGCAACCTTGCTGGTGTGATCTTTTTATTTGGAGTGGCTCTACCCTTTGCAATGATTAAATTGGCTTAATTGCTTCCATCGGAGTATTCTGTTACAATGTATGCTGCTGCTTCATATGCCATTGGGCTCGCATCGAAGAACACGTGTAGAGTCGATGCTTTCACTTCACCGTTAACAGATGCTATGTCTGTTGTCATAGCATCTCTTAACGGTGAAGTCATCTAAGTGTTGAAGCTCCTCCGACCATTCCTTCTAAGCTGATCTATGCAGGCTTCGTAACGGGTCATCCCATTTCAGTTTATCCATCCAAACATTTTGCAGCAATATTTTTGCTCTAACTGAAAATGGTGTCAAAAAACCTAAAGGGTCATATAGCTTTGCCATGTCCTGCAAAACCTGTTTTTTTAGAGTTGTCTCATGCCCTTGTCATTTTGCCATGTAGTGTCGGGAGACCTCAACACGTCGTCTACGAAATTCCATTTCAGTCCCCAAACCTTGATTTGTCCCTCTTTTTTTATCCCTCGATCCAGATCCTCTCCTTCTTCATCAAAGAGTTTTCTTAGCTCGGCGTCATTTGAAATTCATTTTTTAACTTCATTCCCGCATTGCGCAAATATCTCGTGCTTTTTTGTATATCTTTGTCGATGTCGAGTATTCGTGGGCTCCTAGTAAAACGTCATCGACGTAGATTCCTTTCCTGAGTTGCGCCACAACTGCAGGATATTTTTCTTTGAATTTATCCAAATGGCGATGAATCGTGGCCGCTAGAAGGAAGCTACTTGGCGTAGTTCAGAAAGTAACCCTCGTCATCCTCCACGTTTTTATCTTCGGGGTTGGCATATCTTAGCTGGGTATTCTTTCCCATCACATAAATCGCAGTGCGTCTCGGTCATTTTTATGTATCTTGATCTGCAAGAATGCTTTTTCCACGTTGGCTTACATAGCAATCTTGTGATGTCGAAAGTTCATCACCAAGCTTGTGATGTCGGGGTTTAGGTTTGGCCCCTATTCCAAGTTGTCATTCAAGGATTCACCTGGTTTCTGGTTTGACAATGCGTCAAAGACGATCCGTATTTTTGTCGTTGTTCGGTCCTTCCTAATTACTGCTTGATGCGGCATGTAGTATACAAATTTGTTCTGTATATCGGATCCAGCATCTCCTTCGACGTTTTCTGCTATTTCTTGCTCGAAGTACTCTCGAAGAGCTTTGTCGTAGTCTAGGAGCTCATCTTTATCCTTGCATAATTTTTTGGTCACCTGAATAAGCCTCTTCTCTGCAATGGTGTTGTTGTTGTCCAATGTCACGTTTTCCTTTCATGGTAGCCGTACTTGGTATCTTCCTGCCTTGAACTCCATTGTTTATCGGACGTACTCTAGCACATGTTCATCACTCATCTTTGTTGCTGGTTCCTCCTTGATGCCCATGTTTTCCAAGTCCCAGAATCACTGCAGTTCATCAACAGTCGTGTCCGACTTGGCACTGACCTTGAGTACCATAACCGTCGATGATATCATCGGCACACAATGAAGTCCTACAGGACCTTGCACCGTCCATCCCAATATTGTTTCTATTGCTATTTCTTTTGGATGAATCTCGCAAATGCGACCAGTGACTACAGTCCAGTAATAATCTGCTCCAATATTATAGAAGTTTTCATATTTTTCTTTTTGTCCGTCTTTTTGTTGTCATCAACCAAACAAATTCCCATCGATCTTGCTCTTTCGTGTATTGTCAACGGTGGCGATGGTAGCACGTCACAGGATATAACTTGTATCTCCAGTGCCTCAATCGGGACTGGCTCCGATGTGGGATCCTTCCTCCCGCTGACCTCGACGACTTTCATGCCCAGTTTCATCTCTCCTCCTCCGAATGATCCTACAGTGATTCTTTCGGATCTTTTTACCTTGCACACTAGTTTTCTTGACAATCTTTTGAGGATGAATGTCCTCTGGCTCCCGTTGTTCAGCAGAATCTATGCGTAGCACCCGCTGTCTTCTCCCTCCATCCATGAAGAGGCTGTCTGCAGTAGTATGCACTTGTGTTCATCAGACTGCTGTGCGTGCTTGTTGCAGAGCTTGCTGGTGCACTTTTACGCACTTGCTCAACATCATTACCGCTTTGCTGCTGTGCAGACGTTCTTGCAGGCGTACGTGTTCGACACATGGATGTCGCGTGGCTTCCCTTGCATGTTTGGCAGCGTACGTTAGCGCGGCATATCTTCGCCGTGTGGTGAGGTCTGGTGCATCTGAAGCACCTTCGTTGCCGTTGCAAGGCTTCTTTCTTCTGTTGCATAATAATGCTTCTTCTGCAATCTTCCGTGTAGTGTCCAGTCATCTCACAGAAGATGCATTTTTTAATCGATATGCTTTGAAGCGTAGATGTTCTAGTCCGCCTCATACTGTGCGGTGACTGGGTCACGTCGTATTTTTCCTCTCGAGTTTCTTCTCTGCTGCGTATATATAAGTTTAAAAACTGCATAATTTCTTTCAAACTCCTCGTGCTGTCTCTTGACGCTGAGTTCGATTCCGTAGTTGCTGGTCTGTTGACACCTTTCTCTATTTCCGTAATCTTCATCTCAATCCTCATATCCACCGGTAGCGCAGATTTTACAACAGGAGTTATCACTGGAGCATAACTACCCATTTCCACGCCTAACGACTGCAGTGCTCGTGTGTTCACTTGCAACTTTTGGAAGAGTTTCTTCAACCCATCTACATCTTTAGGACTCTTCACTGCTTCCAAGTTTGCAAGCTCTTTTATGTAGGTCTCTCTCAAATTATGTTCACGTCCGAAGGTTTCTTTCAGAAGAGCGACTGAATGCTCGTAATTATGATCAGAAAACTGCAAACCTTCTATGAGAAACGCAGCCTCCCCGCTGAGAGACGCCAGAAGGTAATTAAATTTTTGATTTTTCGGCATGTTCGCTCTGTTATGCACCGATGTCTCGAACTGATGGCAAAATCTTGGCCATGCTGTTTTTTCCCATCAAACTTGATCATTTCAAGGCGTGGCAACTTAACAAGCTCTTGCGTCTCCAAGATTTGGTTAGTACCTTGCACTGAGCACGCCTGTTCTGTGACTGTTCTCGTGGTCAGTTGCGTCGCTTGTTCTAACTCGCGTAATCGCTCCTCTACTTTTGTCGTTGCAGCGACGATCTTCATCTCATAATGCAAAACTCTTTCAAATTCTGCCTCCGCGTCGTCTTCTTCAATGAACGGTTCTATCTGTTCGTTAACTTGTCTTAGCGTCTGTGACACGCTCTTCATCTGGTTCAGAAGCGTCCTAAGTTGTGCTCGATTGGTGTCTTCTTCTATCTTCTTATCAATTTCGCTCGTAAGCGTCGTCACATTTGCTCGAAGCGTCTTCTGCTTCTTCGATAGGACCTCTTTATTCATGCTTAAAACGTGTTGAAAGAGCTCTTGCCTTTTTATGTGCGTCTCCAACAGTCGTCGGTCGTGGTCCTTCTCTCGACGGTTCGTCCTTGAGCCAGACGCCGCTGCTTCGTTCTTCAACCCGTTGTTGCGAATGGGGTTGAAGTCTGTGCGTCTGTCTTCAGATCATCCTGGTCACGGCACCATGTTTGAGAAGGACCAGAGAGACCGCACAACCGATACGTCTTCGGTTTATTGTTGACAGAACAGGAAATTAAAAAAATATGCAGAGCGTGCCCCTGGGTACTTCTTCCTCGCCTCCGAGCTCCATCTTCAATCTGTTTTCTACAGAGGAGTAATATACTCGCCGAAAGTTGCATAACAGGGTAGTGCGCGTTGAAAACGATGGAAGGAAAGAGGGCTTTTCAAAGAAACCTGATCAACGGAAACCCACTCCGCACCGTAATTTGAAGAAGGACCCGTCTCTTACGAAGGACACTGTAGGGGAAGGGCAAACGGGAGTGGAGAAATCGAGTGAGGTTCCTAAACAACGCACTGATACCACACGGGCGTTTGAATCACGGAAGCCGCTAATCTGCTACAACTGCAAAAAGGAAGAGAGCATCGCAATAAACTGTAAGCAAAAGTTTCCTTTAGCAACAATCCGAGAATCGGAAAAGAACATGCGGTTGTTAGAGCCGTATCTCCAAGTAATTAGTGTGAATGGGAAAACGTGTCGAGCACTTCGAGACTCATCGGCAACCAAGGACGTTGTCCATCCTTCATTGGTGTCTCCGGATGACTTAATAGGAGAATGCGCGTGGATCAGGCAAGTCGCCGAGAAGCAGAGTGCTTCCTTACCAATCACTACGGTTGTCATTGAAGGCCCGTTTGGTAAGCTTCGCACCGAAGTGGCCCTGTCTGTCGTGCTTTCCGATAGTTTTTCGTATCCTTTCTCTAATAACTCAGAGCAGCTTCTCAAAGAGCAGGGTAAATCGTTCTTCTCCAACTTAGCGTACATGGCCCTCACGCGATCGCAAGCGCGGAAGCTTTCGCAGGAGCTTGATCTTGTTCAATGTCGTGAACTATCAAGTGACTTTGGCGGCGAGCCGACGGAACCTCAGAGAGGAAATTCTCTATGTGAGTCATGTGAGCAGTCACTCGAGCGGTCCGTCGCCGAAGCGAGCGGCGCTGTTTCCGTAGCAGGGGGAGACGACGTGGCGCCATTGAATCAGAGCGAAAGGGGTGCAACGCTCTCGCCTGTAGCGGAAAGTTGGAGTAATCTGTCGAGGGTTGATCGAGAAACGCTCATTCGAGAGCGGCGTGAGCACCTCACGAATAAAGCGCTAATGGAAAGCGTGAACTTGGGAAAAAAAGAAAAAGAGTGTTTCTTTTTTTGAGAAAGCAGGGCTCCTCTATCGGAGCTACACAAATGCGCAAGGTTGCTAGTATGAGCAGCTCTTGGTGCCACAAAAGTATCGTCGCCAACTATTGGAACTTGCACACGAAAACGCATTGGCAGGGCATCTCGGCATTAAAAAGACCAAGGCTAGAGTTTCCTTTGAGTTTTATTGGCCGAAATGCTGGAAAGATATCGAAGACTTTGTACGCTCATGCGACACTTGTCAGAGAGCGGGGAAATCCACGGACAAGTGTAAGACACGAATGAAGCTTGGTCCAATTATCACAGAACCTTTTCGGTGCCTAGTAATTGATATTGTCGGGCCAATGCCTGAGTCAAGGCAAGGTTGTCGGTACATCGTGACAGCTCTCTGTGTAGCCACAAAATTTCCGGAAGCGATACCACTTAAGAAGCTATATTCCCCTCATGTCGTGGATGCACTGCTATCTATATTTGCACGCGTCGGATTTCCTTCTGAAATCCAATGCGACAATGGTAATGTCTTCACCAGCTGCCTTACCTCTACCTTTATGGGTAAATGCGGAATAAAAGTTTTCCACAGCTCAATCCATCACCCGCAATCTAATCCGGTAAAGCGCATGCATTCTGTTCTGAAACGGATACTTAGAGCTCTTTGCTACGAGCACAAATGCGACTGGGAAGCGTGTATTCCTCCCGCTATGATCAGCGCCTCATGAGAGCACTGGTTTTAGCCCTGCAGAACTTGTGTATGGCAGGAGTTTGAGAACACCATTGCGAATGCTACGCGAGTCCTGGGAGGGATTCAATGATGACCCTAATGTAGTTTCCTATGTTCTTGACCTCCTTCAGGGGCTTGAAAAAATGAAATATCTTGTGGAAAGTCACATGAAGGCTGCACAAGTGTTGTCGAAGGAGTATTACGACAAATCGGCGAAGAAGCGCACCTTTGAAGGTGGTAGTCAGGTAATGCTGCTGCGGCCGTCCAAAAAGAACAAGCTTGAAATTCATTGGGAAGGGCCCGCCAAAGTAATATCGAAGCTTTCTGATACAACTTATGAAGAGAAATTAGGAAGGCGGCTGAACAAAAATTACCACAGTAACTTGATGAAACCATACGTTCAACGCCAGGTGGTCGTAAATCTGCTTTTGAATGCTTCAGAGGAAGAGGGATCAGAAATTTTGACCACTAGTGATGTAATCAAAGAGGGATCAAAAGTAACATTGGAGCAGTTAAACCTAGAGCCTAGGTTAAGTGAAGTCCAGAAGGAGGAGCTGAGAAGGATTGTTTCCGAGTCTGAAGACGTGTTTTCGGACCGTCCCGAAAACACGAAGGTAATTGAACACGATATCGAGCTAACTTGTGAGGAGCCAATTGGTAGCAAGCCATATCGTTGTTCCCCTGTGCAAAAGCAGATCTTGAAAGAGGAGATCGATAAAATGCTGGCGTTGGGAGTCATAGTACCAAGAGAGTGACTATACATCCCCTCTAATATTAATTCAAGGGCTGGGAAAAGATGCCAGGCCATGCATCGATTATCGGCGTCTTAACGCCATAACTCGAGACCAAATTTACCCGATACCAAACCTAGAGGAGAGGGTAGAAACTGTGCCATAATCCAGCTATATTTCCACGTTAGACCTCGTGCGAGGGCATTGGCAAGTCCCCCTTACGGAGTGTGCTAGCCGCTATGCCGCATTTGTTTCTCCATTTGGAACGTATCGTCCACTTAAGCTGAGCTTTGGATTGAAAAATGAGCCCTTTTGTTTTTCAGGCTTAATGGTCCGCGTTCTTAAAGGCCTGAGTTCGCTCTGCCGTATCTTGACAATGTCGCCATCTTCTCCAACAACTGGGAAGAACAGGTCGAGCTTTTACATGTCGTGCTGAACAGGTTGAAAGAAGCTGGTCTTACCGTGAAACCTACTAAATGTCACCTAGGGTGCGGTGAGGTGTCTTACCTGGGGCACGTTGTTGGGCGTGGCCGGCGTAGACTTTCAGAAATTAAGGTAGCCGCCGCCGTGAACTATCCACGATCAACCACAAAATCTGATATCAGGGCATTCTTGGGCCTGGTTGGATACTATCAGCATTACGTGCAAAATTACTCTAGCATTTCCACTCTAATTACTCTAACTTACGCACTTCGAAAATCCGATCGGGTTAAATAGTATGAGACTCAGAAAAGGAGAATGCGTTTTGTCAGCTAAAACAGGCCCTAAGCGAAAAGCCCGTTCTAGTGGTACCCGATTTCTCTAAGAGATTTGTGATTTAATGCGACGCGAGTGATGGTGGCATGGGAGCTGTATTGTGCCAGGAAGACAGTGCTGGTAACGAAAGGCCAGTTTTGTATTTAAGTCAAAACCTCAGTGGCAGAGAAGAGGCATACAGTACCTCTGAAAAGGAATGCGCTTGCCTCTTTTGGCCCGTTCAAAAGCTAGCTTGTTATGTCTCCGGTTCGAGGTTTGTGGTCGAAACGGACCACTGTCCTGTAACCGGGATAAATAACATGTCGACTAAAAATGGCCGGTTACTGAGGTTGAGCATGGTACTCCAACAGCACAACTTTGACGTTCGCGACAAAAAAGGAAAGCTCTAAACGCTAATGCAGACGCATTGAGCCGTGCGTTTAGTTGGTACCTTCTCCACCTTTCGGTTTCTCGCTGGCGATTCGGGGCCAAATTTTGTCCTCATCACGGCCTTAGCTGAGCGCTCTCGTCCAGAATGAGCTCAAGGACCCAACTTTATGTTCTATTCTATTTCGTTACGTTGTTGTACATGTAAAAAATTGAGTTCTCATTTTAACAGTCTTGTGTCCCACATGTGCCTCTTGATGTAGAGGGAACGAAATTCCGATAGACACGTAGCTAGGTATATGTTGTAATATACTTTGTCTGGTGTTCTGTCGGGTGACCGAGGGCACTTGCTTGTGTCGTGTGTTGTTTGTTGTCGAACCGTTCTTGACAAGTTGCAGAACCATCGACAAGTGCTGAGACCAAAGATCGTCAGAAGAGATGAGCGAAGCTGGTCGACAAGTTGTGGCGACAAGCCAGTGGAGCTGGGATCCGTCCTCGAGAATGGGATGTGTTTCCGGAACAGAGTCTGGTGCTGCTTTCTCCCCATGGCCCTGGAGGGAACCTGGAGGGACCTGGCGAACAAGCGCGCCTGAAATCCGAGCCACGTGGAAGCAGCTTGTCTTTCCGGCGCATTGTCTGACGGTGGGGGTGCTGTTATGCCTGCGAGACCACAGTGAACGTGCATACTTCTGAAAAAGGCAATCTGTGTCAAGGCCAGCACGCAAGCCCGCCAGACGCGAACAACTCAACGGCGTCATCACGCAGCCGTGCTTTTCTGCCGCGTATGCTCAGTGAGCCACCTCAGCCCACGAGCCCGTCGAAGCGACCGGCGCCTTCCTGTCTGGTGAGTCTGACGCAATGCGTGGCGACGTCACTCGTCCTTGGCTGCAACCACGCGCAGCGGCTCCGCATTCGACGAGACTGACGCGGCCCAGCGGTGACCCCATTATAGGATTCTGACCTCACGACGAGTGGCGCTTCTGGTTGGACATTTGGTTACTCAAAGAATCCACCCGGTGCATACAAAAAAGCCCTGCGGCGCGTCGCGAGCAGTAGATCTATGTGTCCGAGAAGAGAGCTCGGCTCTTCGAGTCGCTAAACTGTCGGCCCCAGTGCCGAATTTGTAACGCCTCTGTATATATGCTGTACATAAACCTTGTTTAACTCAACGTCGTCTCGTTCGCTCGTCTATCAGCTCTGCGCAGAAGCAGTCGAGAGCTGAAAAACCTACGCTACCAATCGGCTGGTCACCTTCCCGGCGGAGTTCGAAGCAGTGGCGCCTTCGGGACCGTGTTGGCGTTGCCGTCTTTTGTAACAGTGGTGGGAACGGTGAAATTTCGTGGCGCCCTTCGTAACGTCGTCGGAGGCACGCTTCATAACATCGTATACACTACACGGACCATAGCCATGTGCGAGCTGCAGGAGAGACATCAGAGTACAAAGGCAACTCTAGCTGTAAAGTGCCGGTTGAACAATAAATGAGGGCTGAATGCATGGTCAAAAAGTCAATGCCGAGAATCACGTCGTGTAGGAAAGCGTCTAAAACAGTGAAGAGGACTGAAGTGTGAAGGCCGGCAATATTCACGCGGGCAGTGCACATACCAAGAAGTGATGTTCGGCTGCCGTCGGCTACTCGCACAGTCTAAGACATGGCAGGAGTAAGAACTTTTTTCAGGTGGAATCGAAGACGTGAACTCATGACGAATATGTGGGCACCAGTGTCTATTAGAGCTGTAATGGTCAGACCATCGATAATAACACCAAGTAAATTTCGTCTGGAATTAGTTGTCGGTAGAGGTTTTTTGGTCCGAGTTGTCAATGCAGCGCCACCTCTAGGAGCTGCATCTGTTAGTTTCCCGAGAACTGCCCAGAATACGCCGGTGACGGGGAGCGACGGCGTTGACAGGAGCGGCGCTGGCGGCCCTGAGGCGACGGCGAGTGGCTGGACCGGGTTCTTTGGGCGACGACATCGGCGTAGGACAGTTCGGATGCAGCGTAGCACGGCTAGGTGGCAGGTCTTGAAGGTGGTCATCGGCAAAACGAGGTGGCGAATACTGCCCACAATCCTGTCGGTTGTCATCTAGAAAATGTTGCCCGAAAGGCCATCTGTTGCGGCAGTGGCGGGAAATGTGGCCAACGCGATGGCAAGAGAAGCATATCGGTCGGTCATCTTGTGTGCGCCACTCAGATGGATTTCGGTATTGTGACGAGAACCGTGGGACCGACGCGGCAGCAGCAACAAGTGGGGCGGTGTGGTAGTGAGCGTTAGAATTTATGGGCTGCGGTGTGTAACTGAAGTTTTAGGCAACTAAGATGCCCATGTTGGCAAACTCTTGTCGCACAACAGCCTGAATAAGAGATATTGGGGTTGAGTTGTCAGGCACAGGGGGTTGATAAGCTGAAGAAGCCATGGCTTTCAGCTCCTGGCGGACAATTTTTGTGATGTTTGGAGGATTCACCAATGAACGTGATGCCACAGGATCTCTGTAGGAAAAAGTCGCAGCGGTGTTCGGGAGTCGGAAAAAAAGGTCAGTGATTCTCCTGCTTTTGGCTTGTTCGAACCGCCGACATTCACTGACAATTGAGTCAATGGTGATACAGTTCTTGCATATCAGAATGTTGAAGGCATCGTCGGCCATGCCTTTCAACACATTGCTGACCTTGTCTAGTTTGGTCATGTTTTTGTCGCCTTCCGACAAATGGTGAGCATGTCTTGGATATAGGTTACGTACGACCTTGTGGAAGATTGAACTCTTGATGCGAGTTTCTGCCTGGCTGCCATTTGTCGAGCAACTGACCGGCCTGACAAGCCACGGCGCTTCTGCGTGCACACGTCCCAACTCGCTAGATCTTCCTCGTGCGTCTCATACCAGGCGCGTGCCGTACCTCGCAGGTAAAAGATGATGTTGGCCAGGATAAGCGTCTCATACCACCTGTATTGTTTACTGACGCGCTCCTATAGGGCGAGCCACTCGTCAAGGTCAGTTGTGTTGATGCCGCAAAATGTACCTGGATCGAGAAGATGAGAAGGAATCAAGGTGACGTAGCAGGCGTAGACTGAACGGACAGCGCACTGCCTTCAGGCATCGTGGCTGGACGAAGCTGACGTCCGCTACGGAGATCCAGAGTCACAATGTTACCCAGCACCTCCACCAAAATTATGTAACGGGGAGTATTTAATAGGTGAACTCCGGATGGGCTATCACTGCTCACAGTATGCTTTGGTTGGTTGGTTCCTCAACACCTTGGCGCACAGTATGCAAGTATGCAGGACGAGAGGGCTGTCCAGACACAGCCCCACAACAACATCATCGTCTTCATTTCTTCTGTCTACATGTCGGCTGGCATTGGTGATCGCCCGCAGTATCGTTGACAGCGTTGTCTGCGCAGGAACGTTGGGCAGACATCGGCACGATGGCCGAGAGCTCCACATCAATAACAAACGTCAGCCTGTGTCCTCGACAATGTAAACCGAAACATGCTTGTACCACACATAAAATAGTTGAGTACATTGAGGCCACTGAAGAAAACGACGACGGTAGTCGTTTTCATGATGTGATGCGCCTCCATGGCTTTAGGGTTGCGTTGGTTGACTATTATCGTTGCCACCTGTCGCTCATCGATGTCTACGTCGACGCCTCGGATGACACATTTGCAGGTATCGTGAGAAGCCGCCGTGTAGGCCGAAACGTGATACCCAGATGAGCCAAGGTGGACAAGACGCAGCGCCGTGTAGGTGCTCCCGTTAGGGGATGCTGGGATAGAGACCGCAAAAAAATTCTGACTTGTGTTCGGGCAGACGATATCCTCCAGTGTTTCTTCCGGGGAGAATTTTGCTGCCGTCTCGAGGATTTGAGCTATATGAGTCAGGTGAACCTTCTTGAGATCCAGGCCTTCTTTTGGTCGGACTATGACTCGAATATGGCTCTTCGGCTATCGGGAAAGCCTCAATGCGGCTGCAAGATGCCGAACGACACTACGAACAGTGGCCATGTGATATCCAGCCGTTCCTTCACTTTTAAAAGAAGCAAACGCTTGTTGTCGGGGAGAACGCCTATTCTTGCCTAAAGCGGTGTGCCACACAGGTGCGTTAGCATCTTGGGAAACAACTCACTCGTATACCACCATCACCTCTGGCATGATGCCATTCCGTAGGCAGGCGTCCGGCCAAAAAATATTTTAAAAAAGGGGGAAAAATGAGCCTACGAAGGAGAAAAAGGGTTTAGTAGAATTCTGTTGATGATATCTGTCGAAGGGGTACATTTATGGAGGATTAATGCAATACTTTGACAGCAATCTTTCGACAACGACAGAGACGCCGCAGCGTCTTTCGCCAAAGCTCAGAAAAACACGTCCGTTCGTGTGTTTAGAAAAAAATATTCAACTATTTTGTGTACTTGGTACTCAACTATGGGAGAGCAGTAAGCCGTTTCGAATTCATACTGTGTTCAGAAAAAATGGGTAACGATTTAGAGCACAAGGTACTTTACTATGGAGGGCTTAAAACCTTCCCGTGAGTTTCGAAGTCGAACTTTTTGATGTGGGTTTAGATAATGTGTTTAACGATCTCGAGTACATTGTATTCAACTTTCGGAGAGCTGTTAGCCGTCCCTATTATGGAACAACACTCTTGTCCGTTCTGATTTAAGAGAATTGTGATTCCGGATATATCTTACACAGCTTACGTGCACATAGAAAAATGGACAATGGTGATCAATGCGTTTGTACAATGCAAGCTGTTATATACAGCGGAAAGAACTTATTGCATGTGCAGTGACGTACACTGCAAAAATTGTACAACAAAGACGGGACATTCATGACATCGAGATGATCAAACTTAAGTAAACAGTAAGGCTATATTAACAAACAGGGGGGGTCAATCTCAGTGTAGGGTGATGTTTTGCATTTACCTGTGGGGACAGTTTGCTCTCGCGCTCAAGAACAATATTGTACAAAAAGACTTGTTTCTAAAGAAGAAAAGGAAAATACACACTGTAATGTCACAGTGGTACAAGCTCTAGCCCACCTCCTCAATAAGGGAGGAAAGGCATGGACACTCTGTTGTTTTTTACTATAATGAATCGCGTAGACCAGCGTCGGAGGAAAGCCTCCTCTCAAAGCATGACTAGTTCTGCGTTGAGATGCATAAGCATTACGTTTTTTAGCCGATGTAGTAGAGGAAACATGGCTCTCTGAGGGCGTACCCTCAGGCGGGTCAGTCGCTTTCGTTTCCATAAGACGAAGGCTCCGATAGCCATTAAGAGTTCGACGAAGTTAACCCTGTGGCTAGACTTCCGCTGCATACTTATGTGGAACATTCTGGTAACCATGCGCCAAAAGGTGCACGCTACTATTCATTCATGGAAGACATGGTTCAGCGTTTCGACGCGCCCGCATTGCGGGCATCTGGCGGAAGGCGCCACGCCCCACGCCGCAAGGCGGTCGGTCGTTGGTAAAGCCCCCCATTCCCTAAGCCAGTTTAGGTCACGGACTTCAGAGAGGAGAGACGTGTTTGTAAGAGTCCAACGTCTCTTCACCCGGCATTTCCGGCGTTGTTCTTCAGATAGGCTTTTAAATGCTACTAGTTCGATTATGTCAGTAGGGGAAATTTCCATATGTTCTTGAACCAGAAAATCGTTTCACCATTGTTGCAAAGATTTTGTAACATGTGTGTAATACGCCGGTGGCTGTTCAGCAGCTGGTCCCGTGTCATTTGCTAAACCAAAAAAAATCTTCTAGAGGTTCCTAGCAGATACACTACCAGTTGCCTGCCTCGACAAGATTTCTCTAAGAGTGCCCAGGTGTTTCTGAGAGCCAACATGCGGCGCATTACATCAAGGTTGGGTACAATGAGCCCTCCTCAATTTACTGGCAGGCGGACCAAGGCTCTGGCAACCGCTTCGGCGTGACCATCCCAAAAAAGGAGCCGCACGCAGTAGCTACTTTCAGCAAAACCAGATGAGGTGGTCGAGCAATTCTGGCTACATAAAGCAGTGGCGCTGTTATGCTGTATTTATTTAGACAAGCTCTTTCAGTAAAAGGTAGTTGAAAGGTTCTGGTGACTTCAATGAGTGTGTCCACTTTGTGTTGCATTTCTTACCACGTGGTGCAGGCTACCTCACCAGTCGAAAGGAAAGTTACACCTAAAACTTTATCTCCTTGGAAGAATTGGACGCCATCAGGAAACTCTTCAATGTGCATCCGAAAGCACTATGCCATGTTTTTCCGGGATCGAGACGTGCTCCCGACAGGTAACTTCTATTTAGAAAAAATTTATTTACAGCATGTACAGAACACAAAGGCTTCATACCATTCCAGTAACAGGGCATATACACTTTGGCACATCTATGTTTCACGACCAACATCACTACGTTTCAGTGAAGACATTTGCTCTAATATACATGACAATGTTGGCATATATGTACACAAGAACTCAATGCGATATCAAGATACAATGGTATAACGATACAATATATGCAATGAAAAACGACATGTAATACATGAAATCATATAAACAACTCAACGGGCGCTGCTTAGCACCAAGTCGGTAGAAAAATGAGTTGTATCTTTTCGTGTTCCACCTTGACCGAAAGGGCACGACCAATGCCGAAAAAACTCATGCTCCCCACGGAAGAAAAGCTCCTCGGAGAGGAACGCGAGGATCTCTCGTCTCATTCTCCCCAGTATTGGCCAAAAAGCACGCCGGCGGCAATTGGTAGCTACGGCCTCACATCGGTTTCTCCAAAGGCTGAACAGCCCCGCAACTATTAGCAGAGCGGAGAAGCGGCTACGCGGAAATCAGCCGTTGGACACAAAAGTTGGCACACCCTGTCCCCGAAAACCAGCATTAACCGCACGCCAAAAGAGGTGGGAAACCACACATTCAAACGTCGCATGTCAATTGGTCTCTACCATGACGCAGTTAGGGCAAGTGGAAGTGCGAACCACCTGCCATCACTGCAACCGATCTCGCGTGGGGAGCAAGCCCCAGCCCAACCTCCACACAAAGTCTCTGAGATGCCCTGGCAACACTGCGGCAGTTATTGGTTTCCAAGCGCGGTTCATTACAGATTGACGATGCTGGGGCACCAAGGGCCGTAGAAGGGCGGTCATTGTGTCCACCACTTTAGAATCGGCCACCTCTACCTCTGGGAACGTTGCTTCCAAACGACGGTGAAATGCCAGAAGGGCTCGATACAAAGATGGTAATTCAGTTGATTGGGGGCCTTGGTTTATTTGGCTGTCCAGCAAGAAGACACGTAGTGATGGCCCCACATGGTAGCGAGCCAGTGTCTGAGCGGGCATGCCATCATTGCTTAGTATTCGCAATAGAGAGTGGAGGCACAATGTAGAAGCGGTGACGGAAACGTCGGGGACAGCAAAACCGCCTTGATCTCGCGATTGAGCTAAAGCTGGACGCGATAACAATTCTGTGCCACCACACCAAAAAAATGAACTGATGCAGCTTTGCACTTTCCTGCAGACGCGGAGCGGTGGTTTAACAGAATGGCAAAGGTACCAAAATTTTCCTAGGTACACTGTTTGAGCTAAGTATCGGCGTTCCAAGGGGAATTCGAAGTACCTGGCTGCTTTGATATCACTTAGAAGAGTTTGTAAAACGGATGACCAGATGCTATCCTGTATACCAAATGCAGTGAAAGTAACTCCGAGTATTGAAATCTCAGGAAACCACTGTAAAGGCAACGTGATGTTGATACGACCGCTGGGGTTGCCAATGAAATAATACTGGCTTTTAGAAAATAACCTTGCACCGGAGATAATACCGAAATCATGGAATGTATCAAGAGCATGTTGCAGTGACTGTACATTTAGAGTAATATCATCTGCATATGCAGTGACCTTTACTTTAGTGTTACCGGGTAGAGGTAAGCCACGAATCTCCGGGTGATGTTCAACGGCCCTTAAGAAGGGTTCTAATGCAAGGATAAATAACACTGGAGAGAGGAGACACCCTTGACGGACCCCACGCGTGACTCTAAATGCGTGACTCTCATGATAATATAGGTAGAGGGTACTTTATGAATTAGTGTACATCACGTGGATGAGGTCAGTGAACTTATCCGGGAATCCGTATGCATGTAAAACATTTAGTATGTAGCCATGCTCTATGTAATCAAAAGCTTCTGTTGATCTAATGAAACCAACAGTCCTTGCGCACATCGGCTAGTGGTGTATTGAATGATGTCACGCGTTAACCACGTATGGGTGTGTATTTCTCGGCCCGGAGCGGAACAGACCTGGTGGAGAGCCATTATTGTTGGAAGAAATGGATTGATTCGGCGCACCAAAATGTTGGCCAAGAGCTTGTAATCTACATTGATCAGGGTAATAGGGCGCTAATCTTCTGGTCGCGTGGACATTGGGTCTTTCTTGGGAACTAGAGATATAAGGCCTTTGTGGAAAGAAGTTGGAAGTGTAATATCTTGGAAAAACTTGCGAATGACGCGTGACATAGTTGGACCAATGATAGGCCAGAACTGTACATAAAACTCTGCAGGGAGTCCCATGGAGCCGATCCCTTTTTCATTGCGTCTAATGCGCCTTTGATTTCGTCATCGGATGGCGGTGACAACAAGACGTCATTTGACATGTTGGAATCATGAGGTAAATCTTTTAGCAGAGGATGCGAAGAAAGGGTTTCTGGGTAACAGACATTAGCACCAGATTGAGCTATTGACTGAAAGTGTTGAGTGAGTTCCTGAAAGTCGCGTGTACCCGCAGCAGCTGGGGCGATAGAGTTCAGCGAGTGGGCAGGCGAGCCTGGTGGACAAAGCAGAGCTCTGCGTGCATATCTCAGCACCTCAGGGTGCGCACACGGTGCACGTCTACAGCGCTAAGCTGCAGCCGAGAGTGAAGAAACGCGCATATTACGTTGGTACCGTTCAACGAGCTCCTCTTGCCATGCTCGCATTACAGTGGAAGGACTGGGATCTCGATTGGCAATGCGTATCGTCTGGATTAACAATGCGTATCTTCTGGATCTTTCGACATACGGGTGCAAAGTCCTCTGCCCGACGCACTGCAATGATGGCGCCACTGTTCTTTGAGGCGATCCGAATCAGCTACATCCGCCCCAATGAGCGATGCGCGTAACGCTCGGGATAGTTTCTCCGTAGTCTGAGACTCCTGGAGGACGCGGCAATCGAGATGCCATGGTCTGTGAATCGTTGGCGTCCCCGCTGGCAGGCGGAGAGAGAACATAACCGGCCGATGGTCGCTAATGTACACTGGTGTCGGTGGCAATGACATTACCCCGGTGTCGTGAACGTAGGTAATGAGACTGGGGGATGCATACACGCGATCAATTCGGCTGCTCGACGCTGCTCGACGCCAAGTATAGGCATAATTACTGCCATGCACACTTTGATGAATGTCACTCAATGCCAATTGCTGCACTAGACGTTCGAGTTCTCTGGCATTCTAGTTTGACCGGTCGCGACCCGGACCTCGAACGTCTGCGTGTGTGTCTAAAACACAATTTAAATCTCCTAAAAGTACCACATGTCGGGAACTTAAAAGGAATGCATCAAGAGATTGGAAGAACGCGTTTGAGTTCACGCGTGCCGCTGGGGCATACACGGCAACAAATCTTATTCTTAACGAAAAAAAAGGTGCAGTAGAACGCCAGCACGCGTCCGAAAGCATCGATGGAAACATGATGGTCACCTAAAAATACCTCGGTTAAAAATAATGACTCAAACGCCAGTCGAACGCGTGCTGGCGTACGAAAAGAAACAATTGATATTGAACGCGCGCTTCAAAGCGAGTACATCAGAAAGCTTGAAAAAAATTTGTTTCTTGCACGAACGGCAAATGACAGTGCACTGAACACGCAAAAGCCAATACCTCAGCCTGTTTTTGTGGATTGCGGAAACCTTGAGCGTTAAAAGTAATAACTTTTAGAGTAGGAGCCATGGGGAAAATGAAAACTTAGTATAGGATCACGCAAATGCAAGGGTACCTTTATCAGGTGCGGGAGCCGGTGCCCCGCAAGTGGCTGACTCATTTTTTCCGGGCAGGCAATCCACCGGAGACTCGGGGCTTACGGGATCGCGTCGAAGTCCGCAGGGGACTTCTGTCTTTGGGGGGCGGGGGCTTCTAAGTCACGAGTAGTTATAAGATGGCGCTTGGAGTGCGGGTTCTTGAGCGAGAATGGTACAAAGGCGTCTCCACTGTCCTGGCTTATGTCACTAGGGCTGGTGTCTTCGTAAATTTGTATGGACGTCTCACTCGCGGTGGTGTTGGAGTCCTCGTAGATGCAGGCGTCGTCGTCTCGAGATGTAGACTCCTCGATGACACCTGAACTTGTTGTCGACAGAGCAGCAACGCGAGGAGCCTCAGATGCAATATTTCCATCCGAGACGCCGTCCTCTCGAGGCGCTTCGTCTGACGAGGGCTTGGCCTGCGATTCCTCGGAAATGGCAACGGGACGCGGGGAACTTAAGTTTTCAGTACCTGGAGGAATTACTAGGTCCGGAATTGTTGGGCACGCAGTGGGCGTCTGGTGCAGCGCCGCGAATTGCGCACCTTGGTCGTGGTCGGTTATCGCGGCTCGCGTTGAGGAATCGTCGCACTTGTTCTTAGATGGCGTTCCTGGTTGAAGTGGAGGGAAATCTTTGGATGCCGCCTCGGAATACAATGGCCTGGTGGTGCAGGCCACGGTGGCATGCGGGTCCCCACAACGGCGACACGGCCGCGAGCACCTTCCACAAAACGGAGCTGTGCAGTTCATGCAGAAGTGCCCACTGTCTCCACATCGACGGCACACTCGCTGGATGCCTTTATAGTCACAGGTTACTCGATGGCCCGTGACCTTGAGGTAGTTGGGCACCGGTGACGAAGCCTTCATTTCCATGTGGACGTATCGCGTCCCAGTGGTCACGGTTGGGCGCGATCGCATGAGTCCTCTGGTGATGTGCAGCACCTTCCCGTAGGGAGAGAGTGCTTGTGCGAGGACTTCACTGGGTACGCGGCATAGCAGGAACAGGACGGTCACTTGGGTCACTTGGGGTCCCAGGGGTACGATGGCGACGCGCTCTCCTCGGATGATAAGGTGCGACGCGTCTACGATTTGGGCCAGTGCGGCCTCACTGTTGACGGTAGCTTGGTAGTTCCGGTCTCCAAAGTGCTGAACGCAGTACACTGCTTCGATTCCTACTATTGAAGACATCGCGTCAACAACGTCTTCGGTACTAGTCCCCTCGGGGACGACTACGTCGAAAGCTAGCGCCTTCTTCGGGGGCTGGCTTGCCAATACGCGCGTCGGCCAGCCCAGGGACGCCCTGAGACGCTAACGATGACATCGCTACCAGGAAGCGCGAAAGCAAGGGCTTTGTCTTCTAATCGGTTCTCTACAACGTACAACATACAAGGGGGGAGATATGAAAAAGAGGGTATTCTACTATGGGAGAGCTTAAAGCCGTCCCGGACACATCGCAGAGAAATAGCGATACAAATTGTGCAACGCTCAAAAAAAGTCTGAAGGAGGTTTAGAGTAAAATATTAATAGCATCGGTGGGCAAGAAAAGCTTTAGAGAAAGGCGCGCTGATTTTCTACAGTTTCGATTCTCCGTTTGACAAAATAGATGAGAAAAATTGCCCTGTTGAGCTACTTCAATAATATAGCTGACTTCCCTGAACTTTACGCGCGTTCTCTTTATTTGACAAACTAGTGATATTTTTCTTACTCTTGAAAATAATGGCAGATCCCACGTACCGTGGGAATCGATGATATGCGAAGCACGAATAAGAAAGATTGATATGTCACTTTAAAATCAGCACAACGTTACGAGGTGGCGGTAAATGATGCCGTACAAGACTTCCGTGCCCAGATTACCATGTTTGAATAGATCGTTTACCTTCCTCATCTATTCTGGTCACGTGATGGAAAATGTAGTTTATGTGGAGATAGCAAAACGACCACGAACACGTTATGAGCGTGGTGTGTTGTCACACCTTTACATGACAGGCGTGTCAGGATTATCATGTTTACGCCAGTCATACACTTTCATCCATTGGCGTCTTGTAACACCAAATTCGTTATATGTGGAGCTAGCAAACGGCTACGAGTGCATCATAAACGGCCTAATTTACTCCAATGTAGCGTTGCCGCGCGTGAACGCTGGGCACAGCGACGCTACGTTAGCAAAACGCGAGCACTCTATAGTCTGACGCCAGGCGCGCCCGGCGCGACGAGCGTCCGTCGGCACGGCCCGACGGCAACCGACGCGAAATGCGGCATGCTGCATTTCGTGCCGATGCGTTACCCAGACAACACTGCATTTCCCTCTTTTCATGACGGAGCGACGCCGGACGCACTGCAATGCGCATGCGTCAAAGCAAAGCTGCACGGCACGTGCCTGCGAGTATATGGCAGGACCGGTGCCTGGCGTGGCACCGCCGGCACCGCGTCACGTCGAAATGTATTTTAGCCTTGACTGTGAGATGCAGTCATGTTCTCACATGACACGCATCTCATGATTATCATGTTTGGACCAGTCACATATCTTTGTCACCCATTGGCGTCGCGTAATACCAAATTTGGCATATGTAGAGCTAGCTCAACGAACGCGAGCGCATCATGATAGTGACATGTAGTCATGCTGTTACATGACACGCATGTTGTGATTATCATGTTTGTATGTGTCAATTCTCTATGTCGTCCGCTACCGTCACGTAATACCGAGTTTGATACGTGTGAAGCTATCGAAACGGCCACGAGCTCATCATGAGTGTAGCATGTTGTTGTGTTGTCACACGACAAGCATCTCAAATTTATCATGTTTGCACCAGTATCATAACTTTGTCATCAATTCACTCCCCGTTATACAAAATTTGGTATAAGTGAAGCTAGTGAAACTGCCGCGAGCGCGTCATGAACGTGGCATCTAGTCATGTTGTTACAAGACACGCATCTCATGACTATAATGTTTACAAAAGTCACATACCTTCGTCATCCATTCACGTACCGTAATACCAAATTTGCTATATGTGACGATAGTGGAACGCCCACGAGCGCATCATGAGCTTGACATGTATTCATGTTGTTACATGGCAAGCATGTCATGATTTTCATGTGATGATCTGTGGCTTGCGCTTGCCATGCAATGATGTCATACCATACCAGTTTTGCAACATGCCATGTGAACGAAACGACCGCAAGAGCTGCAGGACCATGAATTGTAAATTATGACATTCATGACATCCATGGGATGATTTTGATATTATGACTACTCATATATGTTCAACATACAGTCATGTTATGCCATACCAAATTTGGTATCAATACCATTATCGAAATAACCAGGACAGCAAAATGTCGTAGGCGGCTAGATAGATAGATAGATAAATAGATAGATAGATAGATAGATAGATAGGTAGATAGATAGATAGAGAGATAGATACGCCCAAAGTCACCGAAGTTCGCTAAGAAATACTTCGCATCTTAACTACTGGAGTGGAAGTTCTCGAAACATCGCAGCAGCTAGAATGAAGCCAGCTTCACCGATGGTTTCTAATAATATACAATACATTTTGTAATCGATAAATAGCCTCTTGCTCTGCTAAATTAAAGGTTAGTTACGAATGGGTTACTGTAATAGGCGAAAGGATTTTTCGCGGAAGAGTACTGATAACATCTATCTATCTATCTATCTATCTATCTATCTATCTATCTATCTATCTATCTATCTATCTATCTATCTATCTATCTATCTATCTATCTATCTATCTATCTATCTATCTATCTATCTATCTATCTATCTATCTATCTATCTATCTATCTATCTATCTATCTATCTAGCCGCTTACAACTTTAGGCTCTCCTGGCCGTTTGAATAATGGTATCAATACCAAACTTCGTATGGCAAAACATGACTGTATGATGAACAAAACTGTCAAGTCATAACATCAATATCATAACATGTATGTCATGAATGTCATGTATTCTATTTCATAATCTTGCTGCTCTTGCGGTGGTTTCCCTCACACGACATGTTGCGAAACTCGTATGGTATAACATGACTGCATGACAAACACAAGCGACAGAACCTAACATGAAAATCATGGCATGCGTGTCCTGTAACAACATGACTACATGCCAGACTCATGATGTGCTCACGGCCGTTTTACAAGCTTTGCATAAACCAAATTTGGTGTTACGGGACGTGAATGGATGGCGAAGATATGAGACTGGTGCATACATGATACTCATGAGATGCGTGTCATGCAGCAACTTGACTACATGCCACGCTCATGATGCGCTCGCAGCCGTTCCGCTAGCTTCATATGTAGCGAATTCGGTATTACGTGAGCCGAATGGACGATATAGGTAAATGACATGTCCAAACATGATGAGTTTGACATGCGCGTCATGTAACAACATGACTATGTCCCGCTCTCATGTTGCGCTCGCGGCCGTTTCGCTGCCTTCACATATGCAAAAATTAGGTATTACGTCACTCAATTGATGACGAAGGTATGTGAGTGGTGCAAACATGATAATCATGAGATGCGTGTCGTGTAAGAACAATAATATGCGCCACACTCAAGGCGCCCATACACTACGACATGACACAGTGCGTGCACGCGTCAGCGTTCATTTCATCGCATCACGCCAGCAATGCCACGCCAGT
Organism: Rhipicephalus microplus; assembly: GCF_043290135.1. Classification (NCBI taxonomy): domain Eukaryota; kingdom Metazoa; phylum Arthropoda; class Arachnida; order Ixodida; family Ixodidae; genus Rhipicephalus; species Rhipicephalus microplus. Next base: position 148,473,225 of record NC_134700.1, on the reverse strand, counting down.
GGCCAATATCCCCCTAGAATAGATCAGTGGATCTGCCCACTGAGCTCCATTGTAGATCTGCCTGCCATGTACTCGCAGGCCCGCGCTGCGTTGCTTTGACGCATGCGCGTTGTAGCGCACACATTGTCCGTCACAAAGACAGGCAGACGCGGTGCTGTCGAAGTAATGTCGTAGACGCGAAACGCCGCATGTGGCATTTCGTTCCGGTTGCCACAGGGTTGCGCAAACTGACGCTGATCGCGCCTTGCGTCCGACTAATGACTGTTCGCGTTTTGTTAGCCTGGCGTCACTGCACTCAGCCTTGGCATTCGTCAACATTCCGTCGGAGTATATTGTGCCCTTCTTGACGCGCTCGCCACCGTTTCGCTAGATTCACATGTACGAAATTTGATATTACCGGAAGTGAATAGACGACGAAGGTAAATGAGACGTCTAAACCTGATAATCTTATGCGTTTCATGTGAAATATGACTACATGCTACGCTCATAGCATTCTCGCAGCCATTTCACTTGTTCCACTTTTACGCTATTTAGTATTACGTGACGTGAATGGACGAAAAATTTAAATGACATATCCAAACATGATAATCATAATATAGATGTCATGTAAAACATGTATACATGCTACACTCATAGCACGTTCGTGGCAGTTTCGCTGGCTTCATATATACTAATGTTTATATCAGGGTACGTAAATAGATGACCAAGGTAAATGATAATCATGACATGGAAGTCATGTGCGGCATAACTTACCTCCTTCTCGTAACGTTGTGCTGATTTTGAGTTGAGCTATCAACCTTCGTCATTCGTGCTTCGCATATGCTCGATTCTCACTGTACGTGGGACCTGCCATTTTTTTCCTCGATGTAAGATAAGATTAGTCATGCCTCTGTAAGAGGGTGCGGGTCTTGGTAAATTTTAAAAAAGCAATTTCTACTGAAGCACTTTTTTGTTCAACTGCTTGGGGAAAGCAATGAAGACAGCGCTCTGTAGTGCAGATGATTACAAATATTGGGTACTTATGCACGCTATATAAGATCCATGCTATGGGACAGGTGTAAGCTTGCCCTGCACATGTCATAACATTATGTGGTCTTAACGTCCCGAAATCACCTTATGTATATGAACGATGCCATAGTGGAGCGCTCCAGAAATTTTTACCTCCTGGGGTTGTGTACCGTGGACCCAAATCTGAGCACACGGCCATACAACGTTTTCACCTCCATCGAAATTGCAGCCGCCAGAGCCGTGATTCCATTTCGGGACCTATGGGACTGCAATATCATCAAGTGGCGAGAAGACGGCAGCGTTACTAAGGCCAAACCCAAGTGATCATGCTAAGGGCTGGTTATCTTGGAAAGTCATTGGACAGTATCTAGTCGTGTTGCAGAGTTCAATGTCCTAGCATAATAACCTTATTTACACAGAAAAGTTTATTTCAAAATGAATTCAGTTTTTAACTTCATTTTTTGAATCAACATCTACACTTTTTCGAACCAACATCTACACATTTTTTGAACCAACACAAGACTTCAACACTCCTTCTTCCTAGTTTTATTTTATATCATATACAGTTTATCTCTGAAGGACACCGGAATATTGCCTATACCCACTCTGTATATCATTCGAAGTTTATGTACCTTTTTCTCGCTAACCATACAAGATACAGAAATGATTTTACTATCATTGTCATCACGAGACACACTTCTTCTCACTCATGCATATTCAACACTGAAAAGTGTAGTGCTAATTTGTTTGAAATGATTTATTTCAGGTATCTTATTATCACTCAATAATAGCAATTGAATGTCAAGTCACATAAAAGCATTTCTTCCCACAACAACAATTCTGCATTAGCATGTATCCTAATACGGTATTTATATACTGGGCAAGATTTATTATTCTAATACTGGGGTTGCTGAGAAAAAGGAACATAAGCATGTTTTGATATATTCGCGTTTAGAGTTGAAAATCTGCATTATTTTATAAGTACAACGAGTTAGCAGGTAATTGACTGGCTGGTGCAATAGGAACGAGCCAGATACTCACCACAGATATCATTTAGCTTTTCTTTTTGTGTGCCAACATCTTGTCTGGCCAGCCTCATTTCTCAATTTTATGCAGCCGTGCCAGCAGAGTACCCTCGACACAGTTGAAGGGTGCTCATTGAGCATCAAAAGTGCATATATCTATAGTGTTTTGCGCCCAAGAAAATCATTTTTAGCGCGTTCCTACACGACAATCCAGCGACTCGTTATGGAGTTGATTTTTCTCATTCAGTCATTGAGCGAGTAATTCTGGATGAACTAGTTCCGGAAAGTTGGGCTTAACTGCATCATTAACAGATGTTGTAAGCTGTTCTTTATGGGGTAACCAGCACCCCCAGTGCTTGGTAGCGAACCCGATGCCAATATGTGGTCAACCTTCTGGCTTTCCTTTTCCTCTCTTTCTATGTTTTTTTTATGAGAGATTGGTTCAATATTCAAGTGAGCTTTGGTAAACTTACACCAACTTGGAATTCGGCATTCTTCAAGCAAGGACCACCGGAGTGATTGGTATGCGTTAATGCCTTGTGAAAATATGTGAACCGGATAGCTTTTAGCATGTCTTCTATGCTGGCTGTATTTATTTTGTTGTCCTAGTGATATTTGTTCTGGTGCTTGCCAATGGTAACTCTACTATGGCATCACAAACCAGATGTAGCTTTTACAACAGAAATATCTTGATGGCTCTGCTTTTTTCATTTTCGCAGTTTTGGACCCATTCTTTTCTGAATGTGCCAAATGCAGCTCAGCTTGCAAAATACGACGTTTCTATATGGTTATGACGCTTGAACTGCAAGAAATCTCTTGTTATGAAAGAATAGAGGCGTGGCAGTCCACCGCGTAAGTTGTGAAATATGTCAGTTAAGAGAAAAAAAATCTTACTAAGAGAAACAAGTGACTAATTCGGGTTCAGAAAAGGCTGCAAAGTTGAAAAAAATGCGAAAAAACAAGATTTTTTCAATGTTTTTGCTTACCCTGGCTTCTTAACTTTCATGAGCGAAAATTATGTTGTAGTCGTCTCTATACTCAACGGAGTCGAGGCTACCAAGACATAAAGCTTAGCGAGCGACAGCGTCACGGACGCCGTATCCAGCTCACCACTCCCTGCGAGCTGCGCTAAGAAAGGCCTCGAGTGCGGTGGGGTAGAATACATAGTGACCAATATAACATGCAAGAAACACTTTATTTACCTTTGGCAGCAACCAAATACGAAGCTAAATGTCCGCTCTCGGGTTGTGGAACGTACACCGAAAGAGCACCGCAGGAGCACGTCACTGTATAAAAACAGCTTTTTCTTATCGTGACATCTCGACTGTGCAGCTTGCACATGTCAAACGTGTAGTTAAGAGCGTTTTTTCATGCTCGATTTTATTTAATTTCATTTCAATTATTGAAGCCTTAAGGACCCGGAGGCATTACATAAGGCGGGGGCAAACAATATATGAGGGACTCTTAATCACACTAACACCGAAAAAGAAAAAAAGACGAAGAAAGGGAGAAAACATCCATAAGAAAGGAAACAAGCAAGCAGAAAAAAACAACTACCGTAGACTGGAAATAAAACAGCAATACACACAAGGAATCAGCATCATAATGCATGAGTCACTAAAAGTTAGTTACTAACATGGTTCAACTAAGAATTCATTTCAATTTAGGTCAGATGCATTGTTATTTTTTCGCGAAAAGCCTTGCGGTCGGTGGACGAAACCATACTGTCGGGGAGGGTATTTCACAGGGTTATTGCATGTGGGAAAAAAGAATCTTTCATCGATGATGTGCGGCACTGAATGTGTGCGATATGTTTGCTGAAGTGATATGCGAATAAAGTGATTCAGAAGCAGTCCAAAGTGGAAGGTGCTCTTTATGTCACGAAAATCTTGATTTCTGAGCCCTCTTCACTTGGGTTTTTGTCTTAGTGCTTTATTGAACAAACGTATATCAAAGTGCCGGGATTGGATGTGTATAAACAACTCCACGCAATAGCTGTGAAGTCAAAATGGGCGCAACGAGCTCTGTCCGGGCACGACTAGGCAACGACAAGCGTGAGCACATGTGATTTCGCGATGTTCTCTGTCCATTCATCACTGAAAGGGACAGGGATCATAGAGAGACCGAGTACCATTATCAAAAACTAAGCATAGTGCTACTTGATGGCATTCATAACCGCATCTAGACTCATGATCTATAGAATCATAGAGCAATCGTTGCGGTGAAATACGAATGCACAACGGTATAGTTTTGCAAATGTGCTCTCACAACGAAGCATATTATTGCACTCAGTTCTGCCTCCAGAGAGACGACATAAATAAAGGCATGGTTTAGTTTTAGCCACGGAACTGTTGCAGCTGCGACTATGACAACCAGGCGTATAACAATAAGCAGCCCTGATTTTTCTCTCAATATTTTCAACGCAATTCTGTGGTATTTTATTTTTTTGTTTTTATCAATGAGGTGTCTATTCTGCAGCAAGTCCAAGCTTCTCATTCATGCAGCCTGTATAGAATAGGGCTCCCTCTTTATTTATTGTTTTCGTGCCCTGCTGCGTGGATTGCTTTTGCGCTAGAGTCAACAGCGGCTGGTTCATCTGAGCAGCGTCCGCTCTGTAGTTGCCACACTAGGGGTCAGCGTCCTACGCCCGGTACTCGCCAACAAATGACGGCGTATTGATCTTTTTTTGGGGGCAAAGCTCCTTATAACGGCACCGTTCCATCCCTCGCTGCCGTTATAGTATGTAACAAATATAAAATCTTGACCCCCAAGGTGTTGCCGGTGAGAGATTTCTGTGTGTTGTTGAACAATAAAAAAATAGGGCTCATTGTACATTCCAATGGCTGCTAATGGGAAATGAGTGACAGGAGCATTCGGCTTTTAGTTAACATGCACGCTGCAATTCCCATTAGCAGCCATTGACATGTACATTGAGCACTATCTGACAAGAAAGGGTTGCTACGTTATACTAGCTGGGTGTAACCTCCTTAGCTTTAGAAAGGTTTAGCGAGTGTTGAGCTGCAGTGCCATGAATACAATGAACTTGTATATATCATGAATGAACTCGAGGTGGTTAAAAATGGGAAGTAGATACGAAGTGCAAGCCGTAAGAAAGTAAAAGCCGAATTCTCCACCTCTCATTTCCCATTAGCTGCCATTGGCATGTAAATTGAGGACTATCTGACTGAAAACGTTTCCTACATCATACTCGCTGGGCGTAGCCTCCTTGGTTTTCGAAAGGTTTAGCGAGCGTTCGGCCGCAGTGCCATGAATACAGTGAACTAATATATACCATGAACTCGAGGTCGTTAAAGATGAGAAGTGGACCCGAAGCGCAAGCCGTAAGAAAGTATGCGTGTGCCACGTCTCGTTTAGTCCTTGGAAGGTCCACTGGATGGCGGTGCTTCTATATGAGGAATAGAGTTACTGTATATGCTACCTTTAGGTAACAGAGTTGCGCCACTGTTTTCCGGGTGCTGCTCGCTCCGCCTACAAGAGTTCAGTGCCCCTGTTCGCCGACTGCCATCACGTGGTCATAGGTGGTTCATTTGCACTGCGGAGAAGCCAACGCTACGCAAGTTACGGACAAATCAAGCGGGGTTGACTACAGCTGTTGTCATTCTCGCCACACTTGTTCGATAATGTAGCCGTGCTGCCTGTTGGGCACAAGAAATGCGGCAGCGAGTACATTCTTTGTTGAATTGTACTACGTAGAGCGCATGCGGTTAGACGCTGGTGCAGCGGGGGTTGCTATAGAAAGATTAGTGTTCAGTCGGAAGGAATAAACGTTTGGCCAGTGTCGTGTGCAAACTTTTCTCTTCCGGGCTGCAAACCATTGTTGCATCGTGGTTTAAGGTAAGCGAGAATACTGGTCTAGCTTGGGTGAGGGCAAATGCTGTCATGGCTTGAGGGAGGCAAGTGCCCTTTTTCCACTTCTCTTCTGATGCCCATGCGCTTGGCTTTTTTTATATCTGTCCACGACCCTGCAAAACTTGCTCTCTTTGTAGTAACCACAGATGCAGTAGTGAATACATTATACATGCAGAGTTGGCCAGTGTGCGTCAGCTGCATAAGTCCAAATTGGTCTGGTGGTTAAAACGTTACCAGCAAACAAAGAATTTAAACTAAAACTTTTTTATTCAGCAGGGTGTTGCTGCTAGTTCGGGAATTGAATTCAGCTTTGAAAACTTAAGTGAAAAGAATGTTAAACACGACAGTGTTGTTGAACAACGATTCACATCAAATATCGTTAGCCGCGATTGCAATACGAGCGTAATACGAAGATGGCTGAACGTGCTGCCTGCCACAAGCTGAAGCGAGTGGGAGGACGAGGACACTGCGGTCATCAACCTGTTGGCCGCTCCGGCGCTTCTCTTCGCGACCAAAATAAATGGCCTTTTCACATGTATACGTCCTGGTCCTCTTTGAAATGTGAAGCATTTCTTCGTGAACGTCGGCGACTTTGAGCGTATCTATCTAGCCGCTTACGCTTGAGGGCTCTCGTGGTCACCCCCTTAACTTGGCGTTAATCAAAATAAACATGGGAGGGTAAGATGGTTTGACGAATATGACGAAATGGTCAAGACGTGAATAATGACCCACTCCCATCGCATGCGTCGTCAAACACTTCCCGCCATACAGTGGCACATACCCGTGGGCGGGTATATGCCGCTGGTATGCAGGTATGTGCCACAGGTGATTGACACCTATAATATCTACCCAGAAACGACGAGAGCACACATGAGCAATTTTAACGCATGGGCGTTAAGCGCGCCCGACACCGGTAGCGTCGACCCAACGAAGGCGTATAATAAATGTCAGTGTTAAGAAAAACCTGACATAGGCAGCGCTGACCCCCCAACGAATAACAAATTTCAGCGTCCCAGCAGGAACACAAGCATTCTGAGTGTCAGTCAAGCATTCTGCCACAGAGCTACGCGAGGTCGCGGATTTTCTTTTCGAATAGACACTAATCTTCGTGAAATGCCTATAGTTCTTCACGCTCAACATTCCTCCTCATGCTTCGCATAACGTCGATTCCCAAGTACGTGGGATCTGCCGCATTTTTTGCGTAACAGATTAGTGGAGGTGCGGGATAAGACAAACCCAACGACGGGAGCTTCACTACTGAGACTTCGCCGCAGCCGCTCCCTTGCCGGACTCACGCCTTCACCGATCGTAATTGCCCAAGGTCAGCCATCTAACTCTTCAAGGCCAACTCGAATGGGTTCTGTACCATACTACTGAGCCCCACCAACCTTAGGAGGAAAATCGGGAGAAGATGTCGACGCGTGGCTCCTCCAGTACAAGCGAGTCGGCAGGTCCAACGGCTGGGTTTCCGCTGCTCAGATCAGAAATGTGGCGTTTTCCCTTACGGATACTGCGCTCCTGTGGCACGAAATCCACGAGGACACTCTGACGACGTGGGACATTTTTGTGAAGATGAAAGCCTGTTTCGGCGACTTGAACGTCAGTAGGAAGCGGGCTCAGCAGACATTGTCTAAACGCGCGCAGCTTCAAGATGAGACATGCGAAGGTGGTCAATGCTCAGATGTCAGTAGAAGACAAAGTAGGACATTTGCCGAAAGGCATAACCGAGGATGTCTATAATTTTCTCATCGGAAAAGAGCACCTGAGCTTGGTGTCCGACATCATTCAGCATTGTTGAACTTTCGAACAGCTCAAAATGCGCAGGATTGCTTCAATGTTCGGCCGGCTCACAAATGGTACAACGGTCCACATCAACACGAGCCCCTGCCTTGACCTGTCTTCGACGATTCGACGGATTGTTCGCGAAGCACTTTTTCACTAGGAAGAACAGACACATTCAGCAGTCGATCATCATTCTGTAAACGACCAACATTCGGTATATGCGCCACGTGAGGTTGTGACTGCACCGCCGCCTTCTACAACCCCTTGACAATGCATGGTTAGTGCAGCACCTGTCAAGTACAGCGCACCCCCTCCCCCCTCCCGCCAAGGAGAACACAACGCTTGCCAGCTCTTCGCTATGCCCGGTACCCTCACCGTCCGCCTTCTTCGCAGCGCCCGGTCTATCCCTATGATATACGGGACGAACCAACCCACCACACCAGGGAAGCGACGTTTGATTCATTGACAACAAACAGTGTTTCAACCTCTGACAGTTTGCTACTCCTGTGGTGTCCCAGCACATATTTCGCAATTTTGCAACCATCGACGTGTAGCCCCTAGGTATGGCCACCCACCACACTTTGCACGGCCTTCGGACCGACTTTGCGACGACCCACGAACAACGTACCATGGCCCACCACAACACTTTACACAATCGTCTGATCGACCGCACGACGACTCGAGGGCAAGACACCTACTGCCTCGCGACGCCTACTTGACACGCAGCCTCCGGAATCGCTCCCATACATCTGACAGAAGCTTGACGCCTCCACCACGTCGTGTTCCCCGTTCTCCTTCACCGCGGCGTCGCAACACGTCTCCTTTGCCACAGGAAAAGCAGCAAGCGTGCCCGATGAATGTGAGGTCACCGGAGATGTGCTACAATCATAAATCCCTCCTGTGTTGATGTTTAAGAACAAAGTATGTGTTTTTGTTGACGATGTGCCTGTGATGGCTTCGGTGAACACAGGGGAAACAATTTCTGCCGTGAGTGCGTGTTTTAAAGATACCTTTGGACGGAAGATAATATTTACTTGGAATCAAGCTTCGAAGTTTTGCGGAGTGGTGAGCCACTGCATCTTGTCGGTGTGTGTCAAGCTGATGTGTTTCTCGGAGGCCACGTTATCCCAATGGAGTTCCTGATTACTCTGCAGACATCACATGATGTTATTTTGGGTATGGACGTTTTTAGAGAGTGTGGTGGGACTGTCGACTGCCACACAGGGATGATATTTTTTAGTGATCACATTCCGCCAGCACTATCGGAAAACCCTGTGGATGGTGAGACGGCATTATGTGTCTGTGGCGACACTATCATACCGCCGTTATCAACCATCCATGTTCTCGTTGGTTGCAGCGACAGCACTTCCACTAACTTTGATGCTAACCTTGAACCAGTGTACACCAACTGCATGAAAAAAAATTGTGTTGATCCCACATTGTGTGGTGTCAATCAGACGTGGACGCACTGGTTGAGGGGCTGTCAATTGCTCCACAGAGCCTGTAATGTTACTAAATGGTCTTAAGTTAGCCGTCGTCAGTGGACAACACAAGGCCTTATTGGTCACCGAGCTTAGAGATGTGCCAGAAGAGCATCGTAGTCACAGTTTCGAAACGACTCTTTTGTAAATGGTGAATAAGTCGCTCAGCACAAGTGAACACCGAACACTGGTGAATGTGGTTTCAAAGCACGTCTCTACATTCGACTTTGCACACTAAGACAAAACACCTTTAGTCTCTGCTTCTCGCAATTATCGCACCATCAACACAGGGTTGGGCATTCTGATTAAACAAAAGCTATACTGTGTTTTGCCATCCGAGGGGCGAATTAATGATGAGCAGGTGAACGAAATGATTCAAAACGGAATAATTCTAGAGTCGGTGAGTCCATGGCCAGCTCCAGTGATTGTAGTTAAAAGGAAAGACGGATCCTGATGATTGTGCGTCGATTATCACTGATTGAATGCTGTAACAAAAAAAAGACGAGTACCCACTTGCACGTATTGATGATGTCATCGACTGTCTACATTCGGCCTCTTACTTTCCCTCTGTAGACTTAAGATGGGGCTACTGGCAAATTCCCATGCATCCTGAAGATGAAGAAAAGACAGCCTTTGTAACACCTGACAATCTTTTCGAATTCAACGTGATGCCATTTGGACTGTGCGACGTACCGGCGACGTTCGACGGATGTATGGACACTGTTCTTCGTGACATGAAGTGGAGCATTTGCATGTGCTATCTCGACGACGTTGTCATCTTTGGCCGCACCTTCAGCGAACACAATTCACATCCGGATACTGTACTGACTAGCATAAGAAACGCCGGCCTTCTTAACTCAAATGAATGCAACTTCGCGGACCGACAAACCCTTGTTCTCGGGCACCTAGTCGATCAGGATGCATCCACATCCCCAGAAGACAGCAGCCGTTGAAGCGTTCAGTGCGACGTGCTCTGTTAAGGAGTTCGATAGATTTCTTGGTCTTTGCTACTATTTTCACCGCTATACACCTAAATTTGCCGATGTCGCGTATTCGCTGATATGTTTGCTACGAAAGAATATTCCTTTCGAATGGACTGCGGAGTGTGACTATTCTTTTCGTCAACTAAATTCCTCCTGACGTCCCGGCCTCTTCTTCAACACTTCAACCCATCAGTTCCAACACAACTGCACACGGATGCCAGTGGCATAGGAATTGTTGCCGTCCTAGTTCAACGCTACGGTAACCGCGAGCACGTGATTGCATACGCAAGTCGCTCCTTGAGTAAGCACGAGCAGAATTATACTGTCACAGAACAAGAATGCCTCGAGGTAGTATTTGCGACTCAGCGGTTTCGGTCTTACCTATACGGACGCTATTTTACAGTCGTCACCGACCCCCACTCATTGTGTTGTCTCGTCAACCTTCGGGACCCTTGCGGCCGTCTAGCGCGCTGGGCACTTCGGCTCCAAGGTTATAAGATCATAGTCTCGTACAAAAGCGGTCGACAACATGCCGACGCAGATTGCCTTCCACGCACGCCACTGAGCACTACAGAGTGTGACGCCGATGACCTCGACCACCTCGTAGCTTCAGTGTCACCAAAGTTTCCCGACCTCAGTACTTTCAAAGACGAACCGCGAAAGGACACCAGACTATCATCGCTCTGCACAGCTCCTACGACATGCCATTTCTGTGTACGCAACGGACTCCTGTAAAAGAGAACCTTAGAAGCACTGGCGCACATTTCCTCCTGGTGGTGCCGGAAAGCCTTCGGGCAGCGATTTTAAGTGCTATGCACGACGATTCTACGTCCGGACATTTAGGTTCTGCGTGGACGCTCTACCGTGCTAAGGAACGCTTTTATTGGCCGGGAATGTGACAGTTCGTCGAAGTATATGTGACTAGCCGCAGTGCCAACGCGACAAGCGCACACTTACTGCTCCGGCTGGTCTTCTACAGCCCTTGCCACCTCCAAGCACACTTTTCCAACAAAAGGAAATTTACCTCGTGGGGCGTTTTTATAAGACGGCTAAGGGAAATCGCTGGATAATTGCATGCGTCGATTTCGTCAGCGCTACTTCAAGACGGCGGCCATACCAAACGCAACTGCCAGCGACATCTCTGTTTTCCTGCTGCAGCACGTTATCCTCCGACATGGCCCACCTCACATGATCATCAGTGATCGTGGATGACGATTCACGGCAGATGTAATAGAAGAGCTGCTTTGATTGAGCGAGTCCCACCTTTATCACTCGTTGTCATACCATCCGCAAACAAATGGGCTCACGGAGCGCACCAACGGAACAATTGTAAACATGCTCTCTATGTATGTGGCATTGGACTACAAGAACTGGGATGACGTGCTACCATTTATAACGTACGCGTTCAACACGGCTAAGCACGAGACAACGGGCTATAGCCCCTTTTTCTTGATCTACACACGACTGCCGCGGCGCACACTCGGCTCAATTTTGGCATTCTCGACGCACGACAACCTCTCTGTCACCGAAATCCTCTGCTTTGCAAAAAGGCGCGTCATATTGCTCGTTTATGCACTTTGGCAACACAGGAAAAATCAAAGGCATGCTACGACGCCCACCACCGGCTTGTAACTTACCATCCAGGCGACTTAGTGTGGCACTGGAGTCCGGTACGAAGACGCGGGTTGTGCCAAAAGTTCTTGGCCACATATGACGAACCGTGTTTTGTTCTCAACAAAATTACGGAAGTCGCGTACAAAATAGGTCACCTCACGAGAAGTGGTAGACGAGCCGCTAAAACCCAAGCAGTCCATGTCGCTTGACTGAAGTTGTACACACGAAGGTGAATCAATCACCTCGCCCAGCGGGCTTCGTCTGCGAGGGGAGGAATGTTGCGCATGCATGGAAAGAAAACGAAGATGGCTGAACGTGCTCGCCGCCCCAGGCTGAAGCAAGAGGGAAGAAGACGACGCTGCAATCATCAACTTGTTGGCCACTCCGGTGCTTCTCTTTGTAACCAAAATAAACGGCCCCTTCAGCCGTATACGTCTTGGTCCTCTTTGTGCGTGACAATATGAATCAGGATGTTTCTGAAACAAAATGATTTATATCCTAGATGAGCACTTATCGGTGGTATCGTTATTCCAATTTCAATAGAGATCCAGCTACAGATACTATAGCTCATGCTGCGACAAGAGTCCATTCGGTTCGACGCGTCTGGATGTGCAGAGGAATATGGGTGTTGCAACATGTCTTAAGAGTACTCTATGTACACTGCAGTCTACCATCGTTACTTTATTCGGCACATGCTGCATATGACTCAGCTTCACAGGACGCACGATATGGAAGTGCGCCATCACTCATCTCTACCCCCGACACTGACTTCACTGCAAGCACAGTGTGCTCATATTGAAGTCGGTATATTCCATAATGCACTCGGTGTCTCCCATGCTGTCACAACGCAACTGATGGTTCCCCGTCTTGAAGTGATACCTCTATTGTCTAGGTGCCATGTTTTACAGCAGTTGCTATGCGGCCACGAATGATGACCAGTAACAGTTCGCAAGTATATTTCTTGTTTTATACCCATGACGAGTGAAGCAGAAGGCCGAGATGCCTTAATAACCTGTACTGATGGTTGCTATGATACGTGCATGTGGTTGGCAAAGCTGCATCAGCGACAATGAAGCTTATGTACACCATCCCTTTTAGTCTCAAACGCAGGCACCCAATTCTTAGGGCATGCCTCAAATCTGAATACATAAAATTGGTGGCGTATCCGCCCGCTTCACTGCAAATGTCTTCGAAACACAATAGCATTCTGCCAGTCGTTCTGCATAAGTCCTGTTCTCCTCCCTGGGCATTTATGTTTTGCCTTGCCTTAGACAACGCCTCCTCTATGTTGAATGGGCCGCATGTGACTGGCCCTTTTAAAATAGAGAGAGAGAGAGAATAAAACAATAATTTGTGACCAAGGAAGGAAAGAAGGTGAGAGGATCCTTAGTCCGGGAATCCATTGGCACGAACGCTGTCCTCGCTCGTCTCACGAGGGCCTCCTGGGTCTTCAGATCCGAGCTAGACAGAGCTGCCTCCCACCCTACAGTGTTGTGTTGGGCTCTGTGTTGTATGTGGATTGTGTGGACATTCCCATACCATGATGTACAGGGTGGCTGTCTTATTGACGCTTGAACCTACACTGTGGTGCGTATGTGTCGGGATCAATCTTAGACAGTATGTATGGATTGCGATAAGACAAGGTCTGCAGGCGACGCCACCCTACCTGTGATTCTTTACTCAGCTTTGGCCCCGAGGGTGGGAGTTTCTGTCTTTCGAGTCTTTCATATTCTAGAATATCTGTGTATGTTAGGAGCGGGTCCTTACGCATAGCCGAGGGTGGGTGCGATGTGCCGGGGTCGGAGGTTTGGAAGAGCACTTCGCGGGCCGAGACATGGGTGAGCTCATGGCCTCAAACTCTTCAGTGTCTGGTTATCCATATCAGCTGCTTATATTCGCCCTCTGAGCGTAAGCACGAGAGTTGTCTGAAAAGTCGACGCACAATGGGCCCAATGTAGCTTTTACGAAAACATTGGTACGCTGCTTTTGAATGTGTTAGAACGAAGGTATACCCTGGGTTTCGTCGGGCGAGGGCAATTCCTGTTTCTTCTATAGTAGTTGTGTTTGTGTCCTTGGCTGCTATGCAATCAACCTGTTTTCCACGATGAATGATGCTTGCTATATATCTGTCATTCACTGGTCCAGCTGCATTGACAAAGAAGGCGCCCTTAGTATCTGAGTAGTTGTCGAGAACTTTTGCCCGTGCCCGACGTTGATGTTCATAGAACTGAGGATGCATGTTGCATGGTAGTGGTTTGATGATGAAGTCCTGCCTCCATTCACGTGGAATAGGTTCTCCTCCCCTTTTCTCAATAGAGGCTTCGATGTCAAGTTTTGATAGGGTTTTCTGTCCTGTTTTAGTGATGGCGAGGCGCATGGCTTGATTTGTGTGGTGTACATGGAACAGTTCTCTTACGGTTTTGTGGAGCCTCATTGGACGCTGAGATTCCGTGAGTGTGACACTCCATGAGGTTCAGAGCGTTCTTAAGAGTCACACGTATGACTCTGTCTATTTTGTGCTCGTCTGATTTCAGGACCCTCAGGTAAGGAAAGCGATAGGTTATGCAACTGATAACAAATTCCTGAATGAGTCACACTGTGTCGTGTTCTTTCATCCCGCGTTGTCGTTGAGCCACCACACTAATCATGCGAGAGATTTGTAGACAGGACGTTTTTAGTTTATGTAAAAAAACGAGTTGTTGCTTCGATTATTAAAGTGGGCCCCCAGAATTTAGATGGCTTCAACCTCTTCAATTTGCATTTCATTGAGTTATACGTTGAGGAATGTATTGTCAGATGCCTTATTTCTATGTACTAGGATTTATGATTTGCTGGGGGAGCACTCCAGACCATTCTTGCGTCCTATCTTTTCTACAATGAAGGTGGCCTGTTGGAAGGCTTCTTTTATCTGTCCCAGATTGTCAGAACGGCTCCTGATTGTTACGTCATCAGCGTATATGGCGTGGGTACTTGGGAAATTTCATTTAGGGCTCCCGAGTGGCGCACGAGGATAATAATGAAGAGAAGAGGAGAAAGGACAGCCCCTTGGGGAGTACCAAAACTGCCCATAGTCATGTGTTGAGATTTAAGGTCCCCTAAGCGAATAGTGACTTGTCTGTTTGTATGAATCCCCGCACATATGCATAGAATTTCAGACCGCACTTGAGTACCCGTAAGTTTTCGAAGATAGTGAAGTGCCGAACATTGTAAAAGGCACCCTTGAAATCAATTGCAAGAATGTTCTTTTCCACTTGAGTGGTACCACTGGGTAGGTTGACAATCTCGTGTTTTAGTTGAAGAAGAATGTCTTGTGCTGACAAATGGGGACGAGAGCTGTACATAGTGTCACGCAAGAGGTACTGTTCCATATAATCGGCTAGCCTGATATGCATGGCCTTCTACATCACCTTATCAGCGCATGACGTGAGGGGTATGGGATGGCGGTTATCAGTATCGAGTACTTTGCCAGGTTTCGGGATGAAAGTGATCTCGGTCGATTTCCACTCTATGGGAAGTGTTCTGGCGTCCCAGTACTGATTCCTTTAATCTACTAGCAACTGAGTCATGACATCGCTTAGGTTATAGAGGAGCCCTAACGATTACTGATCGGGTCCCGGGGTGGTACCTTTTCTCATGCTTTCTATCGCCGCATAAATTTCAACGAACGTAAAGGATTTTGAAAAATCCGGATAATCAGGGCCATCACACAGGGGTATGGGTGCCTGATTTCGCTCAGTGTTGACATACTTTCACTGTAGGGCCCCGAATAAGTTCACATTGTTGCCGGAAGGCCGTGTATAATCCTTTCAAGGCTTCTTCTGGTCGTGCCTCTGGTTGAGTCTGGGTCTAATTAGGTGATGCAGAAGGCGCCATGCCGATTTCGTATGAAGTGACCCCGCAAGGGAGTCGCCTTTCGAGAAGAAATTTTCGTTAGCAAGTGCTATTGCGTATTTTCACCAGTCACGTACCTTCGTCATTGACACAGGTCACGTAACACCAAATTAGGAATATGCGAAGCTAGCGAAACGACCACTAGCGCATCGTGAGCGTGGCATGTAGTCATTTTCTTACATGACACGCATGTCATTATTATCATGTTTTCACCAGTCACGTACCTTCATCATTCGTTCGTGTAACGTAATACCAAAGTTGGTGTATCCGAAGCTAGCGAAACGACGCGAGCGCATCATGAGCGTGGCATGTAGACTTTTTCTTACATCATACGTACGCATGTCATGATTTCCATGTGAGTGCCTGTCTCTTATGTTCACCATGCAGTCATGTCATACCATACCAATTTTGCAAAATGCCATGTGACCGAAACCACCGCATGGACAGTAAGATTATGAGAGAGAGAAAATTTAATGCGGAAAGGCAGGGAGGTTAACCAGAAAACATATCCGGTTTGCTACCCTGCACTGGGGAAGGGGTAAGGGGAGACAAAAAAAAGGGGAAAGGGAGGAAGAGAAGCACAAACACACACACACACACTCGCACACAGTAGTGTCACAATCGTTCAACGAGGCGGGTCGCTCTCAGAAACTTCATCAGCGCCTTCGTTGCTTTCTGGCGTGAAGCTCGATCTTTTCGACATTCCAAGATTGACTGCTCAGAAAATGGCTGGTCGTCGAGGCGAGCAAACACTGCTGAGAGGGACTGTCGCTGAGAGCTGTACTGGGGGCACTGACATAAAATATGTTCAATTGTTTCGTCATTGTCGCAATGGTCGCATGTAGCGCTGTCTCTCATTCCGATGCGGCAGGCAAAAGCGTTCGTGAAAGACACCCCAAGCCACATACGGCAGAGAAGGGTCGTCTCGGATCGGGGTAGGCCAGATGGAATAGTAAGTCGTAGGCATGGGTCCAGGCGGTGAAGACGGGTGTGGAGAAAACCGGGCGTATTCCGCATAGACCTTGCGACATCCTGCGCAAGCGTATTAATCTTTGCTGCTGCGTCGCTTCTTGATAGTGGAATAGGTTCCATCACTCCATTTTCGTGAGCATTCTTAGCTGCATTGTCGGCATGTTCGTTACCGATGATGCCGCAATGGCCTGGTAACCACTGAAAAGATATGTCATGTCCTTCGTCTATTAGGTGATGGTACAGTTGTCGTATTTCGAGCGCCAATTGGTCTTGAGGTCCACGACGTAGAGCATTGTGTAGACATTGGAGAGCTGGTTTCGAATCAGTAAAAATGCTCCATTTTTGTGGTGTCTCTTGGTCAATCCTGCGGAGTGCGCTGCGGAGTGCCGCGAGCTCCACGGCTGTCGATGTCGTCTTGTGTGACGTTCTGAACTGGATGGTTTCGGCTCTTGCTGGGAAGATCACAGCTCCTGCAGATCCTCCAACAGTTGTCGAGCCATCCGTGTAAAGTTTGACATGATCTTTGTATTCTTCGTGTAGCATGAGTAGAATCATCTGCTTTAAAGCTGGCGCCGAGAGCTCCGCCTTCTTGCGAATCCCCGGCACTGTCAAGCGCAGTTTTGGTCGGTCCAAGCACCAAGGAGGTGTTAGTATCCGTTCCGGAGGCGTGTAGACTGTTGGAAGGCACTCACGGAAAGTCAATACTCTCTTACAGAAGGAGGCACTCGGTCGATCTTCTGGAAGCGAAGCTAGGTGGTGGACAGGGGCGCGAGCAAGGTGTCTAATATGAGCTCTAAGCACCTCCAAAGTAATGTGCACTGTGGCCGGATGATCTTTGGCGATTGCGATGGTTTCCGCTGTTGATGTACAGCGTGGTAATCCAAGACAAACTCTGAGTGCCTGGCCCTGGGCGTTTTCTATTGTGCGTATACTGCTTTTGCAAGCGTTCGTCAGAACCGGCAAGCTATACCGCAGGTACCCCAGAAACAGCGTTTTGTACAAATGCAACATCGCGTGCACTGATGTGCCCCACGTTTTGCCTCCGAGGAACTTGAAAAGTTGTGCGATGGCCGTTAGGCGCTTCTTTAGAGTGGCCATATGGGGACTCCAGCAGAGATTTCGATCGATCGTGACCCCCAAAAACCTGTGGGTCCTGGCGTAGCAGACACTGTGTCCATCGATGGCGATGGGATATGACGTCATTGCCTTCCGCGTGAACGCGACCAGCGCCGATTTCTCAGGAGAAATCTCGAGGCCTTGTTCTCTAAGGTACGCCGATATTGAATTCGCTGCTTTCTGGAGTCTCGCACGTACCTGAGGACGTGTTACACCTGATGTCCAGGCACAAATATCATCTGCATAGAGAGATATCTGCACGGAATCTGGTATGCGTTCAACGAGACCGATCAGAACCAGGTTGAACAGTGTGGGGCTCAATACACCACCTTGAGGAACACCACGGTGTGTATAATGTTCAGAAGTCGGCCCATCATCAGTTTGCATAAACAATGATCTCATATGTAGGTAGCATTGGATCCAGCGGTACACTCGCCCACCCAAACCAACTGACTCGAGGGCGTCAAGTATGGCTTCGTGAGAAACATTGTCATATGCTCCTTTGACATCTAAAAATAGTGCGACAGATAACCGTCTGCTCATTTTCTGGTGTTGTACGTATGTCACCAGGTCAATGACATTGTCAATGGAGCTCCGAAGACGACGAAAACCGGCCATGGCGTCTGGATATATTCTATGGCGTTCTAGGAACCACTCGAGTCTGGCAAGGATCATTCGCTCCATCAGCTTCCCTACGCAACTAGCCAGCGCTATTGGGCGGTATGATGTCAGCTCTAGAGGCGATTTTCCAGGTTTGAGAAGTGCAACCAACCGGCTTGTTTTCCACTCTCTGGGGACCGTTCCATCTCTCCAAGACTCATTGAATACTTCCAGCAAAGCACTTCGTGCTCGATCACCGAGATTGCATAATAGGCGGTATGATATGCCATCCGGCCCAGGCGATGACGATCGATTGCATGAAGCAAGAGCCACATTCAGTTCTTCCATTGAAAAAGGCAGGTCCAGGTGCGGGTCCAGTGAATGTGGCGTGTAATCAGCAGTAAGGGCTTCTGTGCAATTTGGCGGGCCCGCAATCTTCCTACAAAAGTCTTCCGCTACCTCGATATCCCTTCTATTTTGGAAAAGGGCCAAGGCTTTAAACGGAAAACGTTGTTGGGGAAATATGCGTAGGCCTCGCACGGTTCGCCATATTTGAGAAAGCGGTTTGCGAGGGTCTAGACTCGCGCAAAATTTCACCCACCGTTGAAACTCCAGTTTGTCTATACGACGCTGGATCTTCTTTTGCATGCGCCTGGCCATCCGTAGATCTTGAATGGATTTTGTGCGTCGATATCTACGCTCCGCACGCCGACGAATCGCACGGAGTCGCTCTAACTCCATGTCCGTTTCTGAGGGCCTTGAAGAATATGCCAGCGTGCGCATCGCACTCTGCGCTGCTTGTTTGATCGCTTGCTCAATGCCAGAGGTTAAGCCTTTTTCACAAGCGTGTTCAATGTTGGTTGTGAATGCTGAAAGATCGATCCTCCGTACGGTTTTCGGCGGGTGGTCGCTAGCAAAGCCTTCGATGGTGAGATAACTGGGGATATGATCGCTACCATGTGTCTCGATGTCTAAAAACCACTTAACGCTTGTGGCGAAGCGACGTGACACGAACGTCAAGTCCAAACAGCTGCTGTACGTTAATCCTCGCAGAAATGTAGGGCTCCCATCATTAAGTAGAGACAGTTCATGAGTCGATACAAATGAAGCCAGCCTCCGGCCCGTGGTATTGACTTTTGAACTTCCCCAGATTGGGTGGTGGGCGTTGAAGTCCCCTATAATTATCCACGGATCCGGGACGCTCGAAAGAATGTCATCCAGTCTTTGGCAATCAAAACGGGCTGAGGGAGATAAGTAGACACCTATTAATGTGAAGGTGAGGGTTTTCTGCTTCACAGTTAGGCAAATATATTGGTTCTCATCATGAGGCGACACAGGTTGAATGATGTAGGTAAGCTCCCGACGAATATACACAATGACCTTGCTGCTTTCGTTTCGGGTTTTGGACGGGATTGATTCGTAGCCGGATAGCCTGATCGGGTTTGATAATTTCGGTTCACATATTACGATGATTGGGAAACGGTTAGAAAACACGTACTGACGAAAATCGGAAATCCGTGATCTAAGTCCTCTTGCGTTCCACTGGATGACTGATGCTTCTCTGACGTCTTTGCGGAACGATTGTTGATCTCCTGCCATGACTCTACGCGAGGGAGGCGAGGACTGGGCTCAGCGCGTCCAACACCTGTAACCCGCTTCGAGCGGTTGGAGTTCCCAGGCTTCTTAGTATGTCTGCCATGACAGCGACGAGGGATCGTAACATCGGGATGATCTGTCGATCGACCCTTGACACATCCTCAACGGAAGTAGACTCGGTGGAAGGTGTAGGGCGGCGAGGCCTCGCAGGAGGCTCCTTTGCCGGCTGCGTACGCGGAAGCGTAGGCCACTCATCCGCAGCTGTGAGCTTCTCCACTTCATTTCGCTTCGTGCTTACTACTTCACTCGTGCTCGGAGGAAATGGGTTATGCGCAGCACTCTGTCCTACACGCCTCCGTCGGCGACTACGTCGCCGCCGCACCCTTTCAGCAGCCTCTCTGTGGGTTGAATTGTCCCTAACCATTTGTTTGATAATGGCGATTTCCTTCTTAATCATAAGATTATGAAATGTAATTCGTGGCATTGATGACATTCATGTCATGGCTTTAATGTTTTGACTAGACAGTTATTTCTGTGTTTGGTATCAATACCATTATTGAGACGGCCAGGAGAGCCTTAAGTTGTAGGCGGTTAGACAGACAGACAGACAGACAGACAGACAGACAGACAGACAGACAGACAGACAGATGTCTGTCTGTCTGTCTGTATGTCTGTCTGCCTGTCTGTCTGTCTGCGTCATAACCACAAATGGCGTTATTACAAGAATTAGAGTCTATTTGAAAAGCAGTTCTGAGACCTGACGAGTTTCTGTGGCAGAATACTTGATTGCCACACACAATGATGGGGTTT
This sequence comes from Rhipicephalus microplus, assembly GCF_043290135.1. Lineage (NCBI taxonomy): Eukaryota > Metazoa > Arthropoda > Arachnida > Ixodida > Ixodidae > Rhipicephalus > Rhipicephalus microplus. The sequence goes on along the minus strand of NC_134700.1, from coordinate 148,452,477 downwards.
GATTATTGCTGTTACCTTTGCATTTATTATTTGCATTTGTCAGGTCCACGTGGCCGATGTTACCTTTTTTCTTAACGCTTTCGCGTTAAAATTACCAATATGTGTTATCGCCGATCCTGGGTACGTATAAATTGCCAATCAGTTGCGGAACATACCCGCATACCCGCCAGTTGTACACGGATATGTGCGACGCGGGTCTGCATGGCGAGAAGGGTTGAATGACGAACGGGACGACATATCCACATTATTCGTTGTCATGGCCAGTAAGTACAGTAGTATTTGCCAATATTATAGCATCTTACCCTGCCCTACTGCTTTTCGTTTGCCCCTCGTTAAGAGGATGATGAGAAGCGCACGCAGATGTAAGCAACTATAGATAGAAAGAGATAAGTGTATAGATATGTAGATAGAAAGGCTAAAAGTGCCTTCTGTATGGCAAGAACGCAAATAGTCATGCATATCATGACGTGAGCGTGAGAAAATAAAATATATTGTGGCAAATTAGACAGTACACAGATTGGCCTTTTCTTTTCGAAGAGACAAGCTCCCGTTTTTTATTAGTGTGCTCCCAAAGTGTCCACGTATGGAACGAGGCATAATCGGTCATCCCAACAATTTTGCTCGCCCGAAGCGTGTGCTCTTAGTTCTCATTCGTATGAATTCTAGCCCCCCCGGTTTTCCACACACTTTTCGGCCTTGTCTCGGTCGCACTTCTGTATTCACTAGCTCCGCCTTTTTTTGCATATTCTCTTTAAGTTCCGCTGTATAAACCTTCATTCTGTTTCTCATAATCCCAAAGAAAGCGGACTTTTCGCTTTCGTGCTCATATTGTGAAGCTTCCATCCTACACTCCGCTCAACTCGCATGCTGAGACAAGGAACCGCAGTGCATCACACGAAAAAATGAATCACCTCATTGCCGCCAGGAACAGGGCCATTACTCACCGGCTCGCTAGCGTGGCGCTTGCTGAGCGCAGCACGATGGCCGTTGGGTGAATCAGAGCGGACACAAATGTGCCCAGCAGTGCAGCTCGAACAAAGCAACCGCAGTGGTATGTAGTACAAAAACAAGCCAGAAAATAGGGCACAATATTAGAAAACAGAAAGAGGGGGAGAACTTGTGTTTGGGTGTTAGAGAGAGATTAAGAGAGAGAGAGATTCCCATAAACAGAGAACATAAAAATGATCGTACGGAAGAAAGAGCTATTTTTGTAGAATAGAAAAGAAAAGAGAAAAAAAGCTACACAAGTGTTGAAACATACAGATTGCGAAATATAGGCCTCCTGCGGTACTTCTGGATTTGTTCTCTCCAACTTGCATTTAAAACACTCGCACGACGAGAAATAAACCTCGAATGCCTTCACGCCGTTTTAGTGGAAGCGGAATAGCGAGGTACGTGGTGATTCTGCTTCAGCACGGCTTTGCAATGATTGCGCCGTGAAGCTGCTTGCATTAGCTTGGTGGTGCTAACACAATTCTTTGCGTGTTCTTTATGGTCGACGGAGCATTGTTCAATTCACACAATAGACGTTCCAAGCGAAACAAGGAAGTGGACGTAAAGAAAACAGAGACAAACAATGGGGAAAACTGATATCATCAGCTCGCCTTCATGTATCCATATCAAGCACTGAGGCTTGCAGTGGTACAGAAAGCAGGCTTTTTTTTGTTAATCTTGCGTAATTGACCTGCTTGTAGCCGTAAGTGTTCGTGCATTAAACGCGCATGATACGTAGGACACTCGCCGAATTGACTTCTACATTCGAATTGTACGAGAGCGTGGTTGATGGTGCTCCGTTTTGCAATTTCAGCTTAATGCTTCCCGACGGCTTCCTAGGTCCTGCAATCTGCAACTGTACATGGGAGTACAAATGATGCCAGATGTGTCATTGTGAATGCAAAATGTAGGGCATTGTACGGAACAGGAACAACAGAAAAGAATGAAAACGCAGGCACACACTCGCAACTGCAAGCTTATCGAAAATTGATTGATTGATATGGGGGGTTTAACGTCCCAAAACCACCATATGATTATGAGAGACGCCGTAGTGGAGGGTTCCGGAGTCTTTGACCACCTGGGGTTCTTTAACATGCACCCAAATGAGCACACGGGCCAACAACATTTCCGCCTACATGGGAAACGCAGCCGCCGCAGCCGGGACTTTATACCGTGACCTGCGGGTCAGCAGCCAAGTACCTTAGACACTAGACCACCGCGGTGGGGCCAAGCTCATTGAAGAGGCTGCACATATATGACTCCGAAAAATTATCACTTGCTACAGTTTATCTCACTGAAAAAACAGAGCCTATCACCGTTATAAAAAAAATACATCGAGGCGCATGTGACTGAACACAAAAAAATGAACATTAAAACCTGTATAAATCGTGCGGTGATGAAGAGAACTAAAAGATTAGTGCAGCGTATTAATCAAATAAACGTACTTCATCTCTAATATTGCAATAAATGGGTGACTAACACGTCTTTTACCCCACCTTGTGAAGCGGAAAGCTTCGATTACTACTCATGAGCAGCGCAAAGAGGAAAACAAAAAATTGGCCTGAATCAACATGTTACACTGTAAATGTCGTCGAAAGACGATAGTCTTGCGTCTGGAGAGAGTTAACAAAACATTTATTTGATGTTCTGCGCAAGAAAATCGGTGATTGGTGTTCTGAAGGCGCTGCGTTAGAGTGCCTCGAGCGTGTAAAGGAGGCGAACAACTGCATCTAGGCACACTAAACACGAGCGCCAACTGGCAGTTATCTTCGAAAACTAAGGCGTGCGCAACCACGGAGAAAGATGCGAGCCAGTCACGGAGGTGATAAGGTGTAGAATGCAAAGCGACGGGCAAGTGCCTGCACCGTGCCGTCGTAGCAAAGCGTTGGTAACACCTTCTTGAGCATCGCGTTGCACTGTCAGCGCAGCGCGTTAAATGCTACATTCCTTAGACTGTTTTGTGTGTGTCCCAGTTTAAAGGCAGACATACAAAACATAGACATGTTATGGCGCCTCAGATATGCTCAATATTTGCTTCTTTAATGGACAATCGCACAACAATGAACGCTCAACCTTGAGCAATATTTGTGGGCGCTGCGGATGGGGTTGGCCGTTCGGTGCCGTTTGAGGTATCGTTAGGGCGCACCAACAGACAAATGTACAGACAGACCAAAATTTTCCCATCGAAGATCCCCAAGAAAGACTATCGTCTTTAAAACAAACTAGCACCATCTCACCGAAAGGAACCTTGATCGAATGCGAAGCAGTAGTGGTGTGCACGGCATTGACTCGGTTGAAACGGGCGTCGACGCGGGTGCTGGAAGTACTGCTTGAACCCAGACTCGGTGTAGCGTTTACTCGAGTAAACGACGTCGCCATTCGCGAGTGCGCTTGGCTTCGCTAACCCTCGCAATGCTGGTGACGGCCGGGTTAGGCATAATCACATCGGCAGAAGTTTAAGCGGGATAAGAAGCGTCGTCTTCCGGCGTCCTCTCCATCGCAGATAAACGAGCCGAAACAGTGTTACCACTGGATGTGCACTCGAGCGTTAAAAGCCGTTAAGAGGGCAAAGGGAGGGAGAGCTGACACGTACAGAGTTGTTTAAACGCGTACCTTGGGCGCGCGTCCTGTTCATTGCGCGTGAGCCGACGAGACAGCGGGGTAGCGAGAGGCGGTCATGGTAGTGGACTCAGCGCGCAGCAGGCGATGGAGAGAGCGACGTGAGCGCGCACTGCGAGGGGAGCGTCACGTCACTAGTACGGAAGGACAGCGTTACACAGGTCGCTTAATGAAAAAAGAAAGGAAGTGCCCCACACAGCGGTTGTGTCGTGCACTTCCTTGCGTGCTTTGTTTGTGTTCTTTTATTTTGCGCTGATTGTGATGAGTATGTTCTAACCAGCCATTTTTTATTGCTATGTTTTATAAGGAGATGTTGGCACACAGGTATGGTGCCAGCTACTCCTTAGCCCATGAGTGGAAGTTGAACACGTATCTTGAAAGAAAACATACAGAACATATTGCATTGAAGGTAGAACAGTCGAGTACACATATGTAAAAACACATATGCACATATCACAACACAATGAGAAGAAAATGTTCAAACGTCAACGAATGAAGTCTCTTATTATGTCTCTCCCTAACATTTGATCCAACCAGCACAAAAACAGCACAGCGCACGCCTGGTTCTTCTAACTAGCCAAATTTGTCACTTCCCTTAAGCTTCAATAATTTGTGGGTGGTTTCATCGCGATGTCTCAACACAACGGCCGCGCCAAAAAAAAGTGTGAGCAGCCGCATGTGGGGCAACGCTGAGCCTAGGGGGTGCCTTCCCTCGGCGCCACCGCTCTGTTATGTTCTTGCAAACGAATAATTACCCACCGGCAAGTTTGGCCCACGTATGCACGAATACATCACAGTGGTATCAAATACACGACGCATGTTACACATTAGATGATATGCTAGCAGTGTTTAACGTGACACCTCTTACTTTAATGGCACTTGGCTGTATTGCTACGTCAGATGTAGCTTCCAGAAATGCTCGTCGGACTCGTCGACTCAGTAATGTTCGGTTGCTTCGGCGTCTGCCTCGGCGAAGAGAGAAAGCTGAACGAAGTACGAGTCAGCGTGAAATCGGCAAAAACAGTGCTGCGGTACTTTTCTTGTTTTGCCCTCGTGATTTTGTGTGATGGTGATAACTTTGTGTGGGTCTCCATGAATGTATTTTCGGTAAGTTGGAGATGGACGGGAGTGGAGTGGCTGCCACTGCCACACCGGACTCGGTGGTCCTACTGGCTTACTTATGTTCTATGTCCACTCGAGACGCGTTTCCCAGTTTCACTCTGCATACATCACTAGAGTCAGTGACTAAGCCGGCTACGCTATATATATGTGTCTGATAAGCGTGGCGTGAATAACTTTTGCACTCGTCTGTCATCAATTCCAGATTGCAAATGACTGTGCTATTATTATAACGTTTTAGTTTGACGTTTTTACGGTGCACTCCACTACGAGTTGGCCTGCTAAGCTGCCACAGAGCGGTAAACAATTTTCTAGTTTTAGTCATGCGTTTTTTTGTTCCTGAGCGGACCTTTCACAGTTGCAGCGCTGTCTGGTAAAGGTAAGTCTAGTTAAATACAATGAAACGACCATATTCCCACATTCACAAAGTGAGCTCACCTGTTCATGAACTCACCTGTTCATCAAGTATTCAGACTTGCCTTTACATTGATTTACCATTTGATTTCATCTGCTAAAATGTATAATAATCGAGCGGCGACTTCATCATGGCCACGCGCTAGTCAGCGAGGTTGCATTTGAGAGCCAGTGCAATCTGTTGGGACGCCAACGCATCAGCTATGTTCTCTTTAGCCTTGCTTCAGCTGCGCAGTCTTCTTTTATTCCTGCCAGTTTCATTAATTTGGTGACTTGAAGTAAGCACAAATGTCTGGCTATGCAAAAGCGCTTTCGCGGACGCAGAGTGACTGAGCAGTGGCCCGAAAATATTGACTCTTCTCTGGTCGTAAGATCAACGTCTTATTCTCAACATAACGCAAATTGAACGTATTGCAGCGTATATATGGTAAGCGAGTGCACAGTGTATTGAAGTACACGAAGTATAGGCAAAAAAGTATCAATACCACGGCTAAAAACATTGTGAGGAACGACATAGACTTTTACGCACCCTGTTTCAAACAATATGTAAAAAACTTTCTCTTACAATCTGCGATAACTTTTCAATGACACATTTATACTTCGTTTATACATGTCTTTCTCACTGTTTTTATTATTTCAGTTTCAATAATCATTATCTAATGCATTGAGGTACATATACTTGAACTGTTTGAATGATGTGTTTTTTCATGAAGTGTTTTGCATGATATTTTTTGTTTCATGAAGTATTAGCATGATCTTTTATTTTACATAAAGTGTTTTATTGTACGCTTAATAAAGTGTTTGTAAACTTTTTTGTTGTATAGAGGTATTTTGTGTCATGTGAAAGTGTATTTTCCCCATTAGCATTTAGATATGTACATGCTGATGCTTCATTGTTTTACATGCATCAAAATTATTTGTATGCATGACGAAAGCTTAAAGGAGTAAGAGCCTCCGTCAGGCCAAATGGCCTTAAACTCTTGTTCCTCTTTCTGTAAAACGAAAGAAATAATAAAAGAAAGAAAGAAGGAAAGAAAGCAATAAAGGAAGAAGGAAACAAAGAATGAAAGAAGAAAAGAGACTGAGAAAGTTTCGTGTGCAGGAGCTCATTCTCATAACTTTAAATAATAGCATTAGCCCGACATGTTCCACCGGTTTGCTCGGAGCAATTATCTCTGCTTACACAATAAAAATTATTTCCACACTGGCTCATTACCTTATTAGGAATTATTAGGAATTTGATTCTTAGGTAAGTTCAGGATTTCGTTAGTGCAATTTTAAGCTGTAGTCTTACACTTCCCCTCAATTCGGGAAGTTGCTCTAGGCTGGAAAACTATCTTTTCTGGGTCATAAAAAATTATGGAAAAGCATGGGTTGTATGCCTCGAGTTCAGTGTAATGTCAATTACACGCAATTTTAGAGAATAGACACTACAAATTCTTTGCATATGGTGCTGCCAGATACGTACGAGCCTAATTTCGTGAGAAATTATATTTGCTCTCATCAGAGGACGAGAGGCTGCCACTGACACCCTCCGTAATCTGCTCCGGCCCCCACCTAGAGCAAACACAGTTCCTGAACCTCCAAGTGGATGACCTAAAAATCTTCTGCTTCAGTCATGCCGAAGAAGGAGTGACAGCACTTATCACTTTTTTTCAACATTTTCTACGGCCACAAGGCCTTTACAACCACCGTGCTAGAGCTGCTTTTTTAGCATGATTTTGTCAACGAAGTTGTTCAGGCAGCATGACGCTAAAAATTGGAGTGTCACATTGCCTGAACAACTTTGTCTAGTGCGGTCAAGGTAGATGAATAAATATTGTTATTTTGTAAGTTATTTTGCTCACTTCTAGCTGGGTCATTGCACGCAAAATGTCCCAGCCATTTTGCGATCTTTTAGAATGCATTAAAAAAATTGTGTTGAATAATTGCCCTGAAAACAGTGAACTGCCAGAGTATTTCAGACAATAAAAAATTGTGGTTACGCGGCTTCCTTGTGAACTTCCCGGAATTTCATTTCAAAAGTACTGCTCCTTCTTTCTATACGAAATTCAGTCTAGATGTTAAGTAATTGTGCTTGTGTAAGGTATTTGAAGCACGGTGCAAATTAGTGCAACTTTTCTGCCACATACGCTTCCAAGTATCAAGCCAAATAGTGGTATGTTAGCAATTTTTGTATTGTAATACAACACTTTCCATATCTGCGCAGTGAATACTTACTCGAAAGACGGTATATTTTGAGAAAAAAATGTCTTTAGACCTCTCAAGCTGCTAACATTTGCGAGAAAATACCACAAATTTCAGAACGTCATGGTTTTTGTCTTTACGGAGACGCAATTAGCACCACGTGGTGGTCCAATTAAAAATCATCGTTATACCTATATTGAAAGCAAATAAAGTTGTGTTTATATGAAAAAAGTTATAAGAATTTGTAAGGAAGAAAATGTTTCAACTTTCTCATTGATGGCAAAGGGGAATTTCGAGGCAGCAACTGTCGTATGACTGAATGAGAAAAGGCCATTGGTTTACTTCAGAAATTATTTTCTTCCTTAAAACAAGAATTTTAGTGATAATATAAGCAATGGAAAAAGAACTTTTTAATTGCTTTCGATTTAGGCCTAAATGATATTTTTCATTGGACCACCAGATGTTGCAAATTGCATCTCAATATGGACAAACAATGGCGATTTTGCAAAGTTTGTGATTTTTTTTGCAGTTTTCAGAAGCTTGAGAGGCCTAAAATGCTTTTTTTAAATTAAACCTTTTGTGAAGTTAGCATTTACTGCTAAGATATTCACATGAAGTGCAGTATTGAAAGAGAAAAAAAATCAAAGATAACACGTTCTGGCTAAATTCTGAGAGGTGTATGCGGCAGAAACATTTGTTAATATTACTGAGCTTCAAGTACCTTACACCGGCGAATTTACTCGACATGTAGACCGAGTTTGGTAAAAAAAGAAGCAGCAACATTTTTAAAATGAAATTTTTCCGAAACAACACCCAGATGGCATTCAAGAAAGTTCATAAGGCAGCCACATGACCGAATTTTTTCTCTTTTATATATTCTAGAAGTTCACTGTAGTCAATGCAGCTCAATTTTCTTGAATACATTTGAGATGGCTGCCCAAATGACAAATGTTTGGCGTGGAATGGCTCAGCCGTGTCATTAGCTATATTCATGCATTACCTCTTGTTTGTTTTTTGTGTGTGCTGACTCAATTTCGTGTTTGGTTTCAGCTCATTTGTTTCTGATTATTGAAGTGGTTTTTTTCAATGTTCGCTGATGTTATATGAGAAAAAACGTGTATATGTGTGCGTGCACATCTTTTTTTGTAACCGATTGTTAGACATCCAGGAATACAAAACTGAAACCACTCTGATTATGTGCATTTGAAAGGATGATCAGTATAACTTTTTGTCTACATCATTTCTGGGGACTTATTGTGTACATGAAGGCGTATAGTGTGAAATCACGGTAATTGTATATATTTGAAAGAATTATCAGTATATAATTGCATGTATTTCATTTCTAGTCACCGAATGCGTACATAAAGGAGTAATAAACTGAAACCACTGTGGTTGTAGATATTTGAAAGAATTATGAGTATACATTTGCATGTATGTCATTTCTAGTCCCTCACTGTGTATTCAAATAAGTATATAAACTGAAATAACTGTAATTGTGTGTTTCAAACAATTATCAATAAAGTGAGACTTAAAAATATAATTAAGTATTTGAGGTGTCGTGCCTCTGGTGTTCGTATACGTGAACACGTTACACGTCTGGTGACGAACTTGTGTGGCAGAAAATGTATACAGAAACGGCACCGACTACTAAATGAATTTTGTTGCCTAATAAAAGTGAATGCAATATGCAAGGCCAGCAAAGCTTAGTTTTCTGTAACGTGTACTACGCATGGACTGAGAAGTAGTAAATATATATATATATATATATATATATATATATATATATATATATATATATATATATATATATATATATATATATATATGGGATATGGCACTAGGGGAGCGTTGTCAACAAGGATAAATATATTTATTTCCCAACAGTTTCGGGAGGGGACCTCCCTTCATCAGGGGATGAGTTATACGCTATATATATATATATATATATATATATATATATATATATATATATATATATATATATATATATGAAAAAAAAGGTGTCCTCCTTGGATCCAGTGGAAAAATACCAAGAAGTGGAGGACGGGCAAAACGAAAACTTTATATTTTTCCTACGTTTCAGCTGGGGACCGGCCTTCATCAGGGAAAACACGTTACAAAAATGTGCTTTTCTTAAGTAGGCATGTTATATCAAGGGCCCCTGACACGTGAACTATCACTATCATGCACTGTCTACTCTGACGTGGTGAGTAATGAACAGCAGAGAATGTCAAAGCAATGTCAAAGAAAGATTATGATAATGCATGAGCGGTGTTTACATCAAGTATATCACATGAATATTACTTTGAAAAGTACAGTAATATCTACAAACAAAACTATCAAACCCATACTGCAATTCACATGCAGAAAAAAGACAAAAAAGTATAGCAGAAAACGTTCCAATGGAACAAGATGCGTAACTAAGGATTTCACAGGGCACAAACAGAATTGAAGACACAAAGTAAAGAAATTCATTGCACCGAAAAGGTGTTGTAAAAATCTGCGTGTACAGTGATTATGAACATACTGTGATGAAACTAGAACTTAGTTCTGCGCCAAAAGGAACGTTAGTTTGCCTGAATCTCCATTTATACCGAATAAGATTGAGTTGAACTTGTGTATCAGAAATGACTCGCGCTGTTCTCTATCATTGTGTGAAGGGAAACCTGATTCCAGTATAGTAGCTCTTAGTTTATAGAACGAGTGACCAGGAATATTAACGTGCTTAGACAAAGGTTTATTGGGTAGGCTTGTGGCATGTGACTTATGGTTATTAAAGCGTAGTCTAAAAGGTGTTTCAGTATGTACGATGTATTGGTAATGCACACAGAGCATTGAAGCATGTACGCAATGTTGCATGTGTCGCAGTCAAAATCCCCTTTAATTTGTAGATGATAGTTTGATGCTGTACTTTTAACCAAAGTGGTCCTTTTCATATGGTTACAAACTTTGCAACGGAGTTTGTTGCATGGATGACAACCAGATAAAGTGGTGGTGTAATCCTTGATGAGGTTAGTATGTCGCGTAAGTTCTTCGATCTGCGATATACCACATGTGGGGGATCAGGAAAGATTTTTTTAAGGTGATCACTCTGTATTAGTATGTTGTGATGCTTCTGAAGAATGCTGTTGATGTTTGGTGCTGATGCGGCGTGTGTTAAAACCAGGCTTGTGCTTGAGGGTGCGGCCTGCTTCTTCCGAATAAAAAGTTCCTTACGGTCAATGTCCTCAGCCCGTTTATTAGCATCGTTAATAACTTGTGGGGGATATTTTTGTTTTTGTATGGCCTCCCGAAGTGTGGTGCAGTTGTCTGTAAAATCTGAATTGTTCGAACATATTTTCTTGAAACGCAGTGCTTTTTTCTTGAAACGCAGTACGGCAATCCCATATGGCAAGCACTGCGTTCCATGTTTGATGCTTGACCATATGGTCAAGCACCAAACATGAACAGCGTTCTTCAGAAGCATCACAACATACTAATACAGAGTGATCCCCTTAAGAAATCTTTCCTGATCCCCTACGTGTGGTATATCGCAGTTAGAAGAACTTACGCGACATACTAACCTCATCAAGGATTACCGCCACCATTTTTTCTGGTTGTCATCCATGCAACAAACCCCGTTGCAGAGTTTATAACCATATGACGACGACCACTTTGGTTAAAAGTACAGCATTAAACTTTCATCTACAAATTAAAGGGGATTTTGACTGCGACACATGCAACATTGCGTACATGCTTGAATGTTCTGTGTGCAAACTCCAATACAACGGACATACTGAAACACCTTTTAGACTACGCTTTATTAACCATAAGTCACATCCCACAAGCCTACCCAATCTACTTTTGTCTAAGCACGTTAACATTCCTGGTCACTCGTTCAATAAACTAAGAGCTACTATATTGAAATCAGGTTTCCCTTCACACAATGATAGAGAACTGCGCGAGTTTTTTCTGATACACAAGTTTAACTCAATCTTATGCGGTATAAATGAAGATCCAGGCAAACTGACATTTCTTTTGGCGCAGAACTAAGTTCTAGTTTCATCACAGTATGTTCATAATCACTGTACACGCAGATTTTTACTACACCTTTTTGGTGCAATGAATTTCTTTACTTTGTGTCATCAATTCTGTTTTGCCCCGTGAAATTCTTAGTTACGCATCTTCTTCCATTTGAACGTTTTCTGCTATACTTTTTTGTCTTTTTTCTGCGTGTGATTTCCTGTATGGGTTTGATAGTTTTGTTTGTAGATATTACTGTACTTTTCAAAGTGATATTTATGTGATATACTTGATGCAAACACCGTTCATGCATTCTCATAATCTTTCTTTGACATTGCTTTGACATACTCTGCACGTCAGAGTAGATAGTGCATGATAGTGATAGTTCACGTGTCATGGGCTCTTGATATACCATGCCTACTTAAGAAAAGCACATTTTTGTAACGTGTTTTCCCTGATGAAGGCCGGTCCCCGGCTGAAACGTAGGAAAAATAAAAAAAGTTTTCGTTTTGCCCATCGTCCACGTCTTGGTATATATATATATATATATATATTCGGGTGTATATATTTCTGCCCGCACGATTGAATCGAACTCGACAGCTGGCGCATCATCGCCAATCAGGACTACTTCCTTCAAGTACTGTATAATCAGTATTTGCTGTTAACTATTTGTGAACTCTAAAAGAATACTGATGCCCCTGCCATGAGCACTCAACACCCTCGCGCACCCTTCTCGCCCTCTTCTCAGTGTGTGTTCAAATTGTGAAGGACGTTGAAGGACCCCCTTTTTAAGCATGCTTATGTAACACGCTACAGTTTTTACGTGTACACCTTTTTCTAAGAGTGCATGGGAAAGCAGCCTTTTTGGAAGGTACGGAGTTAACACCCTATGATTTTAACAACATGGGACAAGCCCATCTACACCCTTTTTGGTGTAAACATTTTTACTGTATACAAGAAAATCCGAACTTGCCCTACTTGATTCATTAAACCGTTTTCATTAAACAAATAAAAACCAACAAAATAAAGTAATTTGATTCAGTGATTTATATGTCAGGTTTAACGTCCCTTAGGCGCCTTGTTGGAGGGCTCTGGAAATTTTGGTGACGTTAAATAAATGAATAAGTAATAAATAAATAAATAAATGAATATTAGCTTCCAGCCAAGAACCATACACGCGATGTGTGATTTCAGCTGATAATTTTTGTTTCATGCATAAATAATACATAATCGAAGGCTCAACACTAGGGCAGAAAAAGTTTTTTTTCTATTAGAAATATGCGCAGTTTCTCTTTTTTACCTTTATGTACCCTTTTGTGTGCGCGCTGTTTGTACAAAAAATAAATGATTGAAAGTGAGCGTTTCGCATATATTTAATTACTTTCGGTACCTGGCTATCTTATATTAGGGACTAAGCTCCTTAGGGCGCGGGTCTGTGCATGCTCCGATGTATGTAGTAGTAGTAGGTAGCCACCGGTTGCATACACTCTCTGTAGAGCGGGTATATGTCACAGGGGAAGCGAGATGCGAGATGGTGGTACTTGCAGTGTTCGTTAGATAGACGCACGGACGAACGGATGGACGGACGAACATACGGACTCACGCACGGATGCATGGACAGACGGACAGATGCATGGATGGACGTACGGATGATCATGGGGACGCACGGAAGCAAGAACGAACGAATGGACAGAAGCACGGATGGGCTGACGTACACTTCGCCCGAATCATCATCATTCACTCTGAAGATACGATGTAATATTTTTGTCAATTAGACGTCGACATTCAAGCTCGGAAAAAGATTAATATGCGCTCAAATCTTCGCAGTTCTACATCACGTTGTTGAACATATTGTAAAACGTACTGCCTCAGGGCTGGCTTGAACAATTTTGTTTGTTGTATTATATACGCTGATACTTCTGTCAACACAAATAAAGCTCTGTATTATCGCTGTCAAGTACACGCTGTTATGTGTCTGTTCAACTTATTGAGGGGGGGTGCATGTTTAAAATTATTATTGTTAATGCTTTTTTTACCTTTACTGATGGCTCATGTCAAATACTCATGAAACAATGTCTATTCTGCTCATTGAACACGTCTTTCCGGTGGGCAGTCGTAAGGTGAAAATGAGTAAACAGCGCGCCCTTGGTGGGCAGGCTACTTCCTTTTAAACTATGGCAAGTAGACTGATTTGCGAGAACATCATCCTGCCTTGGAGCGGAATTCACAAGTGTAAATCGCCACTATCGTTGATTACAAAGACACCATTTTTAATAGAATAGTTATGGTATGGCTTCAATAGAAGTAAAACTAAACTGTTGTTTCCGCAAACGGAATATAATACTGTTGGTGGCGTTCGCCACTAATGCTATACTTTTTGTTGTTCGAGGTTGCCGGATTTGTTTGCATGGTAGGGCTTTATACAGTGAAAAAGTATTAACGCTGAAATTTTATTTACCCATGTCAACAGTATATAAACAAGAAACGACATTCCGTTCTGGCCAAGTTATAGTTCAAACAACATATTTTATAGCTCTTTGCACGCCGTATAATTATTGATCGCTGATCGGTAAATTGAACTTACAATTCGTGTAGAGTGCTAAATTTCTCCCTTACGCCAGCGAACTGTCTTGCCTTTGCGTGTAATGTTTAGAGATATTCTGTTTATTTTGATCTGGATGCAAAAAATGCCATTACAGTACTCCGTTTATCTGTTGTAGCATTAAAATGAAGAGCAGCCACTGCGGCATGCATTCATTGAGTGAGGCGAAATAGTTCTTCGCGTCTGCTTGCAGCTGAGAAAACACTAACGCAACACATTTCGCACAAAGAATAAACTGCCTACCTATGTATTTCACTTTTCTTGCAGATTTTCCTGTTGAGATTGTACTTCGGCTTGCCTTGATTGAAACTCCGTCACTTTGATATCTCGTGTAGTTCCACCCATTCGAAACATAGAGCTCATGTTTTTTTGAGAACTGGGCGTGGTCCGATATCCGATATTCGATATCTTTCTTAGGACTCCCTTTTGATGACTGTCTCTAAATGAGGATGCAATTAAATGTCGTGAACTAAAAATTTTGTATACGAACAGCTGCCTTGAAGAAAATAGTTGAGAGGTTATTTGAAAATTTTTTGTAATCAGTGTGAACAGCGTCGTTAACACTAGGGAAAAGCATTGACACCTTCACCTAGAGTTCGTTCACTCAAACCACCAATGTGTCACTGGCATAAAATTTGTATAAAAAGTTCATAAATTGAAACTAAGCCCTGCATAACTGCCGTGATATATCGCCTGGAATCAGGTTGAGATAATGACTATATTCTCACAAAAATACTATACAGGAAAGCAACAACGCCGATGTGAGTGATGAAACTGCTCAACTATTTTGATGCGAAAATTACGAGTGGAAACTTGTTGGTCTACTTTCCGCGCTTTCGGCTTTGAAAAACGTCACCGTAGTATGCTTGTTATGGTTTTTCAAGTGAAAAGAACGATGTTATTACAGGCCAGTACATGGAAGAGAGATGCGGGAACTTCGTTCATTGCAGTTCTTCGAAAAAGCAGTGCCATCAAAGTCACGAATATAGTGTTTTTTCATCAACGCGTAGTTCTTGAATATCTTACTGACAATTTTATGCTAAAAATAGAACAGAGGGACGAATTACTATATGTAATGTCGATTAGTGCGACCAGTACCAAACCCACTTCAAAACGGGTGAAAAGCACGCCAATTTTAGGCGCTGCCAAGCGGTCACTTACCACGGTCCCGCCCCATCTGATCAGGTGGCCAGAAGATATGGTGGCGCGAGTTTCTGTCGACATGTCGTCTCCTCGGCCCGTATGTGCATAGGGCTAAGCTCTAGCGTCGGCGCGAGACGCTGCGGCGTCTTCGAATGATTTCTGTCAAAGTATTGCTTTAATGTTCCGAAATGGTACACCCTTCAACAGATATCATCGAGAGGATTATACCGAGCCCATTCTGGACCTGGTAGGCCCATTTCTCGCCCTTTTTAAAGACATGTTTAGGAGAATTTTATTTCTGAAAACATCTTACACACACAGAAAACTTTATGTGTTGCATTGTTTGTTCTCGCGACATGCTAATATGTCTTACTATACATTCAAATGCACAACAGGAATTGTTTGTACCTGTAAACAGAAATTCTAATGTGCATAAAAAACTATGCTCAGTGGTACGTACAATTCATAAAAAAGAACGAAAAACAACATTTAGGAAATGCCTATGAGAATAAATACATACTTATACAATACTAAATGCAGGTTCAGTGAATACACAAAAACTAGCCTAACTTATCAGTAATGAAGGCGAGGCATGGACATTTTGTTCTTTCTGAGAATATTAAATCGTGTTGACCACCGCAAGATGATAATGATTAGTGCTTTTAATAGCACAAGGGCCAATTGATGGCCAAGGAGCACTATTTCAGTAGTCTAGAGATAAGAACAATGATATGATGCGTGGCTGTAAAGGGGCCTTAAAATTCCTCGCGCTAACGAGGATTAAAACATGGAAGTGATAAAAGCATGGCAGTGGTGTGAAATATGTGCTATGAAAGTGGATGGCGAATTGTTATGATATTATTTTATGGTGGAGATGTAGTCACCGCAGCCACGACCACGGTACAGAGGTCGTGCTACGGATGACCTCGAAATATTGGGTGAAAGCTATGCACATCTTTTAAAACGTGAGAAGTGTATGAAGTTTGAAAAGCGGATCCCAACCGATGAGCATCCGGGGGTGTAGTGGGAGCTGCTGTCGGCAGGGCAGTAAAAATGCTTTTTCCTTAGAGCATCAAGCTCCTTGCACTGGACGAGAATGTGAAGAACCGTAAGTGGTTCTTCACATCTCTCACAATACAGTGGATTGCCGGTAGACAGAAGATATGAATGTGTAGAGTATGTATGTTCTGTTCTATGCTTTGTTAGTGTTACTTCTGTGTGTCGTGATTTTGATAGTGGCGGCCAATAACCTAGTTGCGGCTTAATAGCATGGAGTTTATTGTCTGTGTGTTTATCTCACGTGCTCTGCCAATACCCCCTGAACTTTCGTTTTAGAAAAGGTTTTAGGTCAAGTGCAGGGATTGGTATTGATGCATTGGGAGTGGTGTCGATGGCGGAAGCAGCCAGCTTGTCGGCCGATACGTTCCCTTGTATCTCACGGTGTCCTGGAACCCAGCAGACAACGACGTGCTGTTTTGATGTGTACAGTGTGCACAGAAGTGGGTAATGTGACACCAGCACGGGGTTATTTTGTTTTTAGGAGTTTTCAGGCTTTGACCATGCTTAGGGAATCTGTGTATATTACCGTCTTTTGTAACTTTATCTGTTTGTTGTGTTTCACGACCGCCAGTATTGTGTAAGCTTACCCTGTGAAAATGCTTGCATCAGAATGAAGAACGCCTGCTTCGGAAATTGATTGGCTTATCGCTGCATATGACACAGAAGTGTTTGACTTTGACGCTTCGGTAAAGAACTCAGGGCATGTGTATTTATGTTGTAGTTTTAGGAAGTATGTATGTATGTGTGCAAGTGGTGCATGTTTTGTGATTTCCACCAAAAAGACATCACTGTCTATAAGCTGCCACTGCGACGGTGGCAGATATGTTTGCAGGAGCCATCAAACTGTGTTCGAGAAGAGGCACACCTGTTACTTCGCCCAGGCCCCTTACACGGAGCGCGTAGGGCTGCCTAAACGAAGGACGGTTCTCGAACAAGCCAGAACAATACAAATCATTAATTGCGAAATGGGAAGGGTGTTTCTTGTCTGACTTCACCTTCAAAAAGTCCAAAAAAGGACAGGAAACATCTTTCTAGGTGGAGCGACCATTCATTCGAATCCACGCACATGCTTTCCACACTGCAGGGCTAGTTCAGAAAGCACCCGTAGAGAGGCGAATGCCTAGATGGTGGAAGGGGTCGAGAATCTTCAAGGCTGTTGGTGTTGCCGACTGATAGATTATGGCACCGTAATCTAGGCGTGTGCGTATGAGGCTTTTATATAAATTCATTAGACATTTCGTGTCACTACCCCATGTAGTGCGTGACAACACTTTCAAAATGTTCATTGTTTTTAAGCACCTGTCCTTTAAATACTTGATGTGTGGGATGAAGGTTAGTTTAGTGTCTAATATGAGACCAAGAAACTTGTGCTCGGTCTTCACTGACAGAGGTTGACAATGCAGGTCAATGTCGGGGTCAGGGTGGAGGCACCTTTTTCGGCTGAACAAGACACAAGTGCTCTTTTGCACGTTGAGTATAAAAACATTCTCAATTGCCCATTGAGATACCTTGTTCAACCCTAGTTGAACTTGACGTTGTCACATTGAGATGTTGCACGACTTGTAACCAATCTGCACATCATCGACATATATGCAGTAAAAAATATTACGTGGGAGAGACAGGTGTAAGGAATTCATTTTAACTATGAAAAGTGTGCAGCTCAATACACCTCCTTGTGGCACTCCTGTTTCTTGGACAAATACTCGAGATAGGACAGTGCCAACTCGCACACGGAATGTACGGTTGGACAGGTAGCTTTCGATAATTGTCAGCATTATACCCGGCACACCTAAACGAGATAGGTCTCGCAATATGCCAAAGCGCCATGTAGTGTCAAATGCCTTTTCCATATCGAGGAACACAGAAAGAAAAAAAATTACGGCATATTCACGGGGTGAATGATGATGAATGGGCGAAGCTCCGGAGGGATTCATCGGTAAACTGTGAATCTTCCGTGTAATTCGCCCAGTCGATCATCATGTAAAGACGTGAGAAACGCTGTGCGTGTATATACACAAATCAACTTTTATTTGTTCTTATACGATGGATGGCTTGCGATGTCCCTTGCCTCGCGCGCTCGCACATCGGGATTCTGTCTGCGAGCGCGCGCTGCTGCCGTCTTGCGCTCTCTCCGCTGTGCAGCCTTATCCATCCGGCGACTCCGAGCGCGCGCCAACAGCGAACGGATTTTATTACAACGCTCCCCCTAGCGTACGTCGCCGCACTAAATCGAACGATTGCCTTCAAGCAATGACACGCGCCATATGTGACATCATTCCTATTTTATAAGATCTCGCGTCTTTCATCAACTACAAGTACCGCTTTCTAGTTTATAACATCTTGCATCTTTTCATCATCAGCTAAAAGTACCACCATCTAGTAAACTTTACAAGAACTAAACGAGAGGTGGCTACATACAGGAGACGGTACCGCCATCTAGTGAACACTGCAAGAACTAAACTAGAGGTGGCTACATGCAGGCTACAGGGGACGCACAGCCCACGCCCTAAGGAGCTTCGCCCCTAAAAAACTGCTTATGAACAAGAGCGTCGCGAATTGGTGCCTCAATACGGACAAGGTTGTCGTTGGTGGACCGAGCCTCTCGAAACCCACACTAGTATGGGTCAAGTAGGCCAATAATTTCAAGGAAGTGCATCAGGCATCTGTTATTCATTTTTTCAAAGACCTTGCAAAGACAGCTGGTTAGCGCTATTGGCCTGTAGCTGGAAACTGAGGCTGGGTCCTTGCCTTGTTTTAAAATTGGGATAACGATAGCTTTCTTCCAGGATGAGGGTAGCTCGCCGGAAGACCATATCGCATTGTACAGGGAGAGGAGAGCTTTCTGGGTTTCAGTGGGCAGATGTTTTAACATTTCATATGCCACACGGTCGTGGCCTGGGGTAGATTTATTGCAGCAGGTAAGCGAGGCTTGTAGTTCAGCCAAACAGAAATGTTCATTGTATGTCTCATGTGTTGTGGGTTTGCGCTCTAATCTCTGTTTTTCTATTCTAGTTTTGTATTGTTGGAACACTTTACTATAGTGTGATGAGCTGGAGACTTGCTGGAAGTGCGCCCCAAGAGTGTTCGCCTGGTCTTCCAAGCTCTCCCTTTGTGTGTTCACTAGAGGAAGTGTGTGTACTTGTTGTCCTGCTACCTTACTAACCATGTTCCAGACTCTCGCCTCATCTGTATATGAACTAATGCCTGATAAGAATTTATACAACTTTCTCTTCTCGCCTGTCGGCGCACCCTCCTTCCTTGCGCCTTGATCTTCTTAAAGTTGATAAGATTCTCGGCTGTAGGCCAGTCTCTAAACAACTTCCATGCCTTATTTTGTTCTTTGCGTGCATTACGGCACTCGTTATTCCACCATGGGACTCGTCGTTTGCCTGACGGTCCACATGTTTGTGGTATACATTTCGTTGCAGCATCAATCAAAAATGCTGTCAGGTGGCTCACAGCAGCTTCTACGCTTAACCACTTCATGTCAGTCCGAGTTAGGAAAGTCATTTTTTGATACTGTTCCCAATCGGCTTTGTCGGTGAGTCATTTAGGAACCTGTGCAGGACATATATTTGTTATTGATGTGCTGATAATGATAGGAAAATGGTCACTGCCGTATAGATTATTAATGACTTTCCATTTAGGTAGAGGTAGGCGTGATGGGGATGTTATGCTGAGGTCTATGGCTGAGTACGTATAGTTAGCGATGTTGTAATATGTTGGCTCTTTCCGATTCAGAAGGCACGCACCGGAAGAAAAAAGGAACTGTTTAATCAGGCGACCTCGCGCATCGCAGCGAGAGTCGCCCCATAGGCTACCATTAGCATTAAAATCTCCTAGGATGAGATACGGTTCTGGAAGTTCCACTGTCAGCGACTGAAACTCGTGTTTAGTCAGTTGATGGTGTGGCGCTATGTATATAGTACAAATTGTTACCAGTTTGTCGAAGATGGCAGCTCGGACAGCTACTGCTTCCAGGGATGTATGAAGGGGTAAAAGTGTACAGGCTGTTCCTTGATTAACGAATATGGCAACACCACCGAATGAGGCGACAGTATCATCTCGGTCTATTCGAAAGATAACGTAATTTCGAAGAAAGAGTGTCTTGATTTTAATTGTGTTTCTTGCACAGACATCACTTTTGGTGTATGTTTGTGTAAATGTTCTTGGATATTGTCGAGGTTCCGCAGTAGGCCTCTCACGTTCCACTGTATTATATGTGTCATTTTAAAGATGTGTTGTGCCGTGTGAAGAAGAAGTGTCACTTCAGGTTACAGGGCCTTTCGGGGCCACGTAAATTGACGTTTTTCTTTCTGGGCGCGCTCCAAAGAGTTGCGCCTACCCTTCGGCGTCTGAGGAGCCGGAGGAGTGGGACTTGTATTCATCACCTCCTGCGAGCTGGCGGATAGTGCCTGATGAGCAGGCACATTCACAGAAGTTTCAGACGCAACTGCAGGTGCAGTGGTCCAGGGTCCGGCAGACTCTGAAGTCTGTTGAACCTGTTTGGCCGTAGGCGGAGCAGCACAGGCTACTGCAGCCTTGGGCGCAGATGCAGCGACCGCAGTCACACTTCGTGTGACATTCGCAGACGCAGAAAGATGTGATGTGGCGCCCTGGCGCGTCACATCTGCAAAAAAAGGAGAGTGCTTGTTATGGAGGGAGAAGCGCTGGCGCGCCCCTTGAAAAGACAGATTCAATTTAACTTTAAGTTGAAGAATTTGTTTTTCTTTTTTCCAGGATGGGCACGTTCGTTAGTAGGCGGGATGGTCTCCTTCGCAATTTGCACAGTGGGCTGCAGCAGTACAATTGTCCGATGCGTGCTCGTTGCAGCTACAGTTTGCGCAAGTCGCGCGCCCTCTGCAGGGTTGAGAGCTGGGCTAGTTGGTGAGACATCATTTAACCATATGGTGTAGTAGTGCAAATTCACGGGGACGAAGAGGACAAGAAAACACGACACTCGCTACACTCTGAACTAATTTTTATTTCAGAAGCAGCACTTCATATATAACCCATAACCCTAGCGACACAGAAATAAACTACGAACACTGAATCATTGCCAACAGAAGCCTTTGCGCAGACTCAAGCGATAGTACACGGCAGTTACGCTTAGACACTTTAAGATGACATAACTAAAACAGCCCTGGGTAACATCAAAACAAAAAAACCAAAAAATTTTTCAGGAATTCACACGTGTTTGAAACAAAATTTTGAAATGACAAAAAGGAGAGTATGACACATGCAAACACTGATCTCAATTAAGTCCTTCGAGGTAGCTGGCTTCTCGGTTACTTAACGAAACCGATGACTGACTAATGCATCCTTCTTTTCTTTTTTTAATGTGAAAGGCTTCGACAATTTCTCTGGTTAGTTGGTTTCCATGACGGAAGACTACGGTTGTGTCACTGTACAGTGGTGAGCAGCCACACTGGGAACAGTGTCTCTTTATGTGAGAATGAATGTCAGTTCTTAATGATCGCTTGTGTTCTAAAAGTCGGGTGTTCAAACAACGACCCGTCTGGCCGATGTATACCTTTCCACACGTTAGCGGCAAGCAATACACGACTGATAGGCTACACTTAACAAACTTTGTTGTGTGATTTACCGTACAACTACCAGCATTAGTGTTTACTGCTATGGAAACTTTACGGTCTAGTTTGGAACATATTTTACTAAGCTTGTTGGGTTCCGAAAAAACTAATTCTAGGCCATAGCGATTACCTACGTTTTTTAAGTTATGGGCAATCTTGTGCGCATATGGAACTGACACTATCTTCTTCCTGTTTTCATTACTTGTCATTTTTTTATGAAAGTTGTTGCGTACGTGACTAATCAGCTTGTTAGCCGATCTACACAACACGTGTTTTTCGTACCCAGCATTTTTTAGCCTGATAATTTGTTGGTTGAAGCTTTCGCTAATCTTTTCTAGACATGACTTTGTTAAGGCTGTTCTCAAACATGAAAAGGCTATGCCACTCTTTACAACTTTAGAATGTGCCGATCGGTAGCTAAGTAAGGGTTTTTCCGTTCGCGGATTGTATGACCAGCATACATGTTCTGCTGTGGCATCTAACTCAATATCCAAAAAACTGCAGTTTGTGATTGACTGGTAATTCATGAGTAAATTCAAGCCCTCTACTATTTTTCTTGAAGACTTTCAAAACTTCTGCGACCATTTTATCCCGACCATCCGATTCAATAAAAACCAAAAAGTCATCTACAAACCGAAACACTTTGAGTGCAAGCCTTTTAAGGTTTAAATCTATTGCCGTGTCCATTTTTGCTGAATAAATTGTGCTTAAAATTGGGGCTACTTTCGAACCTATTGTGATACCGGATTTTTCTCGGTACATAGCCTTGTTCCACATAACAAATGTCGACCTAAGGTAAAAGGTTAACAATTAAAGAAAGGCATCCACCGATACACCACACTTATTCACAAACTCTAACTCATCGTTTTCTTCTGTTACACATTGCTTTACACTTGACAATAGCGGACCATGCGGGATGTTGTAATACATATCTTGTATGTCTACGCTGAAGAAATAGCATTTTTCTGGGTTATGTGTGCTTAAATACGAAACTAACGCCTCAGAGTTTGGCAGACTGAAAGAATCCGATACCTTCAATATCTCAAGGTGACACTGAAGATACGAAGACAAACATAGTTGCCACGAGTCCCTTTCGGATACAATGGCTCTGAATGGAATATCAATTTTATGAGTCTTTGCCGCAAAAAACAGCTAAAGATGTAAGCTACCTGCACTTTTTACTGCTGATGCAAGCCGTTCCAACTTCTTGTTCTCTAGTAAAGTGAGAGCCATTTGCTTAACCTTGTTTGCCTTAACGTCTACACGGACAAAATTTTTTTCCACGGCTGCCAACGCCTTATCTTGAAAGAGACCTTCCGGTATGACAACCAAACAACCTTCCTTATCTGACGTAAGAAAACGCAAGCTGTTTTTTACACCAAAGTTCACTAAATTCCTTACGTGATGTTGTTTTCTGTCGCTGGTTATTGTCCTGGAAAGCACATCGACGCACTCGGTGATGAATCTTGAACGATCCTCCTCCGACACACGACGCGCCATGGTCTTGACCAGTGTCACTTTTTCCGGTGGAGAGAGCAACGGTTCGAAACAGAACTTCGGACCCAGTCCAAGAATTTTCTTGCACTCCTCGGGAACTGAAACGTCCCCCAGAACGATCAGTTTTCCTTCTGAAGGCTGTGTCTTTTTTGGTTTTGGCAAGTGCGGTCTCGTGTTGTCCCATAACCATTCCGCCAAATTGTTGGACGTCCTGCACCATTCCTTGAAGATTCTGTTATGCTCCCTGTCGTAACGTACGGCACAAGCTATCCTCAGAGTTTCCTTGAAATGTCTTGCCTGTCTCCATAATTCGGACTTTACAATCCGGCATATTCGTCTTGAGTGTGTAGAGGAAGGTTGAAGAAAACCACACACAATTACGAGTTCCTTGGGGCACACGTTGTACCTGGCATTCCAGGACGCCACCCTTGCCTTGCAAACACAAATAGCCAAGACTGTGGCCAGGGAGCTGGGTTCATATAGGATGAAGTTGTTAGAACACTTAAAAGAGCCCGTTGTAATAGAAATGAAGTTCAGTAAGGTTGAGAGCTGGGCTAGTTGGTGAGACATCATTTGACCATATGGTGTAGTAGCGCAAATTCACGGGGGCGAAGAGGACAGGAAAACACGACACTCGCTACACTCGCAACTAATTTTTATTTCAGAAGCAGCACTTTATATATAACCCATAACCCTAGCGACACAGAAAAGAACTACGAACACTGAATCATTGCCAACAGAAGCTTTTGCGCAGACTCAAGCGATAGTACACGGCAGTTACGCTTAGACACTTTAAGATGACATCAGCGAGAGAAAACAACATCACGTAAGGAATTTAGTGAACTTTGGTGTAAAAAACAGCTTGCGTTCTCTTACGTCAGATAAGGAAGGTTGTTTGGTTGTAATACCGGAAGGTCTCTTTCAAGATAAGGCGTTGGCAGCCGTGAAAAAAATTTTGTCCGTGTAGACGTAAAGGCAAAGAAGGTTAAGCAAATGGCTCTCACTTTACTAGAGAACAGTAAATTGGAACGGCTTGCATCAGCAGTAAAAAGTGCAGGTAGCTTACATCTTGAGCTGTTTTTTGCGGCAAAGACTCATAAAACTGATATTCCATTCAGAGCCATTGTATCCGAAAGGGACTCGTGGCAACTATGCTTGTCTTCGTATCTACAGTGTCACCTTAAGACATTGAAGGTATCGGATCCTTTCAGTCTGCCAAACTCTGAGGCGTTAGTTTCGTATTTAAGCACACATAACCCAGAAAAATGCTATTTCTTCAGCGTAGACATACAAGATATGTATTACAACATCCCGCATGGTCCGCTATTGTCAAGTGTAAAGCAATGTATAACAGAAGAAATCGATGAGTTAGAGTTTGTGAATAAGTGTGGTGTATCGGTGGATGCCTTTCTTGAATTGTTAACCTTTTACCTTAGGTCGACATTTGTTATGTGGAACAAGGCTATGTACCGACAAAAAATCGGTATCCCAATAGGCTCGAAAGTAGCCCCGGTTTTAAGCACAATTCATTTAGCAAAAACGGACAAGGCAATAGATTTAAACCTTAAAGGGCTTGCACTCAAAGTGTTTCGGTTTGTAGATGACTTTTTGGTTTTTATTGAATCGGATGGTCGGGATAAAATGGTCGCAGAAGTTTTGAAAGTCTTCAAGAAAAGTAGTAGAGGGCTTGAATTCACTCATGAATTACCAGTCAATCACAAACTGCAGTTTTTGGATATTGAGTTAGATGCCACAGCAGAACATGTATGCTGCTCATACAATCCGCGAACGGAAAAACCCTTACTTAGCTACCGATCGGCACATTCTAAAGTTGTAAAGAGTGGCATAGCCTTTTCATGCTTGAGAGCAGCCTTAACAAAGTCATGTCCAGAAAAGATTAGCGAAAGCTTCAACCAACAAATTATCAGGCTAAAAAATGCTGGGTACGAAAAACACGTGTTGTGTAGATCGGCTAACAAGCTGATTAGTCACGTACGCAACAGCTTTCATAAAAAAATGACAAGTAATGAAAACAGGAAGAAGATTGTGTCAGTTCCATATGCGCAAAAGATTGTCCATAACTTAGAAAACATAGGTAATCGCTATGGCCTAGAATTAGTTTTTTCGGCTTAGTAAAATATGTTCCAAACTAGACCGTAAAGTTTCCATGGCAGTAAACACTAATGCTGTTAGTTGTACGGTAAATCACACAACAAAGTTTGTTAAGTGTAGCCTATCAGTCGTGTATTGCTTGCCGCTAACGTGTGGAAAGGTATACATCGGCCAGACGGGTCGTTGTTTGAACACCCGACTTTTAGAACACAAGCGATCATTAAGAACTGACATTCATTCTCACATAAAGAGACACTGTTCCCAGTGTGGCTGCTCACCACTGTACAGTGACACAACCGTAGTCTTCCGTCATGGAAACCAAGTAACCAGAGAAATTGTCGAAGCCTTTTACATTAAAAAAAGAAAAGAAGGATGCATTAGTCAGTCATCGGTTTCGTTAAGTAACCGAGAAGCCGGCTACCTCGAAGGACTTAATTGAGATCAGTGTTTGCAAGTGTCATACTCTCCTTTTTGTCGTTTCAAAATTTTGTTTCAAACACGTGTGAATTCCTGAAACATTTTTTGGTTTTTTTGTTTTGATGTTACCCAGGGCTGTTTTAGTTATGTCATCTTAAAGTGTCTAAGCGTAACTGCCGTGTACTATCGCTTGAGTCTGCGCAAAAGCTTCTGTTGGCAATGATTCAGTGTTCGTAGTTCTTTTCTGTGTCGCTAGGGTTATGGGTTGTATATGAAGTGCTGCTTCTGAAATAAAAATTAGTTGCGAGTGCAGCGAGTGTCGTGTTTTCTTGTCCTCTTCGTCCCCGTGAATTTGCTCTACTACACCATATGGTTAAATGGCGCCCTCTACAGTTTTGCGAACAGTGTCCAAAGCACTGGCATTTGAAACACCTACGAGGATTTGGTATGTAGGGCCTGACTCGAAGCTTGCTGTAGCTGGAGTCGATTGAATCGGGTAAATTGGTAGTACCAAAGGTGATTATATATATGTTTCGTTGGTGTTTCTTTTTTGTCTCGTCGAATTACTATTCTTTAAACCTTCACTACATTCTGGTCTTGCCAGGCTTCCAATAATTCACTCTCTGATAATCCAAAAAGGTCGTCATCAGAGATGACACCGCGGACTGTGTTCAAGGACCTGTGGGGGCCCACGGAAACTGGGACATCCCCAAATACTACCAGTTTAGGTAAATTGTCATTTTGCAGCTTGTCGCGATGCTCCAAAAGGAGGTCGCCGCTTGCCAACTTGGTTACACGATATCCTGGGCCGATTGCTTCTATGAGTGTTTTTGAGACAAGAAAGGGTGAGATTGCTCGGACTGTTTTGTTTTCATTCTGGCTTTGTATGACTTGAAACTTAGGGAAAGACTGCTTTGGTTTTGAAAGGAGTAACGGGTCTTCGGTTCGCCACCTTTTCGGGCGGCCATTAGGGAGAGGGGGGAAAAAGTTAGCCATACAGATAGTTTAAAGTTCGGCGGCGATGGTGGCCACCCACCACCGAGCCCAACAAGGAGACGCTACAAGGTTGAATAGTAAAAACTTGGAGACGCCAGCCATGCATCACCGCTATAACCGAATATAACTACCCAAGGTTGGGTAACTACACAAGGTTAACCCTTGCCGCCTGGAGGATGGAAGTAAACAGAATGGAGGAGATGACAGGAAATATAGGTGATAGATGACAGGAAAGATGACAGGAGATAAAAGACGAAGATCAGGGGAGAGAGAGAGACAGGAAAAGGCGACTACCAATTTCCCCTGGGTGGGTCAGCCCAGGGGTGCCATCTACGTGAAGCCGGGGCTAAAGAGGTGTGTTGCCTCTTCCGGGGGGCCTTAAAGGTCCAATCACCCGGCGTCAGCTCAACACCCAGGATCCACTTTTCCCCGGACACGGCAAAGCCACACACGGCTAGGCGTGGGAGGGGGTCGAAACCTCCCCGTTAGCTTGGGTCCATGGTGTAGCTACACACTGACCACCGCTGAAGGAAAGCGTCTTCCCCCAGAATGAATAACTGTTCGTTAAGATGTCTTAGCTATATGGTTCTTAAGCAATGTAGCAGAGAAAACATAGCTCTCTGAGGGCGTTCCCGCAGGCATGCCAGTCCCCCGGTTCCACAATACAAAAGCACCAATGCACATTAAAAACCCAACAAAAATGTCTCTGTGCCGTGAGTGCCATTGCATGCTGACTTGAAACATGCTGGTCACCAAACGCCAGAAAGTACGTGCCACAGGACATTCGTGAAGTACACGGTTTGGAGTTTCCGTCCGGCCGCACTGCGGACATGAGGCGGAGGGTGCCACATCCCACGCCTCAAGGTGGTTGACCGTTGGCAACGCCTGCCATTCTCTCAACCAAGTGAAGTCTCGGACTTCACCGGGTAAGGTGGTGGTTTTCATGAACCAGCGTCGACTTTTGTGGCACTTCTTGCGCCGATCATCATTTAAATTTTTTACAGCAATACATTCACATATTGCAGTGGGTGACATAGTTCACAGTCCACTAAGTTATTTTGCAAAAAGTGCAGAGATTTCACCGCGTACGTATAGTAGGGCAGTGGCCGCCCAGCTGCCGGTCCTGTCTCGTCTGCTAATCCAAATAAACGACGGGAAGTTCCCAACCGGTACTTTGTGAGTTCTCGTTCTGGGTATGTCGTATTTGAGATGAGTTCCCATGTGGTTCTCAAGGCCGACACAAGACACATCCCGAAGGTCCGGAATGCTAAAACCTCCCATTTTTGTTGGTAGGCGGACTAGTGCTCTGGCAGCGCTTACCGCATGGCCATCCCAAAAAAAGGAGCCACAAGCGGTTGGTACTCTTGACAAACTCGTCGAGGTGGCCGGGCAATTTTCGCTACATAAAAAAGAGAAGCTGCTGTGCTTGTCTTGAAGAGATTTTTAGGGGCGAAGCTCCTTATAACCGCTCCCGTTCGCCCCTCGTAGTCGTAGTGTGTAACTATTGTTACATTTTGACATTAAAGGTGGTGCCAATGGAAGAAGTCTTCTAAAAAAAAGTATATATGCCAATAGCTGCTTATGGGAAATGAGAGACAGGAGCATTCGGCTTTTAGATAACGCGCACGCTGCGATCCCCATTAGCAGCCATTGGCATGTACACTGAGCTTTATCTTACAAGAAAGGGTTGCTACGTTATACTCGCTGGGTGTAACCTCCTTAGTTTTAGAAAGGTTTAGCGAGCGTTGAGCCGCAGTGCCATAAATACAATGAACTAGTATATACCATGAACTCGAGGTGGTTAAAGGTGGGAAGTAGATACGAAGCGCAAGCCATAAGAAAGTAAAAGCCGAATCTTCCTGTCTCTCATTTCCCATTAGCAGTCATTGGAATGTACATTTAGCCCTATCTGACAGGAAAAGCTTGCTACGTTATACTCGCTGGGCGTAACCTCCTTGGTTTTAGAAAGGTTTAGCGAGTGTTGGGTCGCAGTGCCATGAATACAGTGAACTAGTATATACCATGAACTCGAGGTGGTTAAAGGTGGGAAGTAGACCCGAAGCGTAAGCCGTAATAAATTGTGCGTGTGCCACCTCTCGTTTAGTCCTTTGATTGCCCACTGGATTGCGGTGCTTCTATATCGGGAATATATAATGAAGAGATGCGAGATGGTGGTACTTGGTGTGTTGAATAGATGGGCGAACGGACACACATACAGATGCATGGATGTACGCATGAACGGACGCAGGGGTGGATGCATGGAGGGATGGGCGGATGGACGCATAGACGGTCACATAGACGGACGGAAGCCAGAAAGAATAGACGGACGAATGCTTCACCCCACTCTCGATCATTCACTCTGTGGATATGCTGCCAATTTTTTTTTTCAGCGTGGCACCCGCCCGTGCCGACGGAACAGCATCCTGCCATAGGTGAGAGTGGTGAATGGGGAAGCTATTTCCCAGGAAGACATTAACACGCCTGGGTGGCAGACCGCTTTAGGCAAGGACAAGCGTAAGCAATGGCTGGCCATCGCACGGCCAGTGCGCATGGCGTCGCTCGGCACCTTGCAGCCGCATCGAGGCTTCCCCGATTTCCGAGGAGCCATATTCGAGTTATAGTTCGACCATCTAATTGCGCATCTAATGACCGACAAAACCTTTCAGCATCAAATCCAAGTCCCCTACTTGGTAAGGTAACGAAGACGGCGTAGAAAGGGCGTCAGGAAACGCAGGCAGCGCCAAGAGGGTCTGACGTCACGGGATTCAAGCGTGGTACCAACATCGAGGATGTGCTTTCCCTCTTCAGCTGTTGAGAAGAATCGCAGCCGTTCAAGAGAACGCTCTCACTCAAAGAGGTGCACCCACTCCAAGGGGGGCTCCCACTTCAAGGGACGCTCCCACTTCAAGGGGTGCTCCTACTCTAGGCAACGCTTTCAAGAGGCTCCCAAGACCTGGGCAGATCGTGTCAAGCCAATCCCGCCACAGCAGCCAGCACTGATAATGCACGTGGCACTGTGAGAGCAAAAGAAAGACCCTAGAATTGCGTTCTTACTTCAAGAGAATGCTAGCTTAAAAGCGCAGCTTCAGAAGATGAGGGTCAAGTGTAAACTCTCAACAATACAGCACAGGCCACAGCGTGGTCTTCGTCAGTAGAGCCGTGGCCGGCTAAAAGAAGGACAGGTACGGAAAGTTAGGTAGTGGCGGCTTCCGACTTGAACGTCTCGGGAGCTATCAAATATTTACAGAAGGCGGTAGCATGGTAGGCGGAACGCTTTCACCTCGTAGCATGTATATTTTTTCCACGATCGAGAGCAGACTCGCTCCAGACGTGAACTTTTCGTCCCGGTGACGCCTGTCTCACTTGTTTCCTCGGCGCGCCCCGGTACGCCAATGAATCAGGCTTACGTACAGAAGAGATATGGACGTGCCCTTAAGTCGGCAAACCAGTAAAAGCAGCCATGGCCCCAACGCAACTGAGTTCGTCACATAGCAGTGAAACTGCGCGGGGTTCAGGAAGTGTAAGGCCTCCCTCCAGCAGTACAGCGCTTCATTGGCGAATCAGACGCATGTGATTACTTTACAAGAAACCATGCACACGGCGGTTGCCTTGCCCAGCTATTTATCTATAACGTTTAGGGAGGAGAGGCAACGAGGTATGGCAGTCTTGGTTTCGAACAAATGTGCGTTTTTAGAGCACACGCTTGCGCTCGGCAACTCTACTTTGGAGGATCAGCTGGCTGGAATTATTCAAAATAATTGGCTTAAGTGCAGCATATTTGTACTGAATGATTACAGCAGCCCTCGCAAGCACAAGCAGGCGTTCTCCTCGCTGGTTGTAAAGGCAAGACGGTTACTCTTGCAGGCAAGTCACCGCTCGGGGCTATCGGTGACTTTAGAGCACCTCACGCAGCCTGAGGTTATCCAAACGCAACGGTTATGGGAAGAACCTAATTAAAGGTATGGCGGACTGTTCTTTGGAGCTGGTCACAGACCCTCAGTTCCCAATGCTTCCTACAAAGGAATGCCGCTTCAGAAAATCGACCCGCGCTTTACGAACCTTGAGATCGAAGAGGTGCATCATGCGTTTAACAGCCGCTCAGCCGCTGGTCCAAATGGCGTTACAAACAGGTTGCTCCACACTCTCGTTCATAGGTCAATTGATAAGCTAACCGGAAGGTCAACACCCTCTGGCCAGAAGGTTGCGTGCCTGAGGCCTGGCGGACCACCTAGGAAGTGCTCGTTCTCAAGCCGAGCAAGGTACTCGCCATGGAGAACCTACGTCCCATTTCCCTCACACTTTGCGTAGAGAAGGTAATGGAGCATGTGGTACACAACAGAGTATTCCAGTATATTGAAGATATAGAGCTCTTTCCGTACAACATGGTAGGCTTCCGGCCTAGTTTCTCTACTCAAGATGTGATGCTGCTGGTTGAGAGGCAAATGATCGACCGTCACACCCGAGATGTTCCAGGAATATTGGCTTTTCATCTCGCCAATGCCTTTGATACTATTTCACATCAGTTCATAGTGAAGGAGGTATAGCGCACGGGCTTAAGTCCCAAGTTCCACGCCTATGTACGCTCCTTCCTCAGGGACCGCAAATCCACCCAAATATTGGCGAAATGAAATAGGAGACCTTCGCTCTGGGTGCGAGGGGCACGCCGCAGGGAGCGGAAATTTCGCCCTTCTTGTTCAACATAACCATTAAAGGCCTCAAGGAGCGCGTCTTCACTGCAGCCAATACCAACCACGCCCTACATGCCGATGATTTGTAGGCTGGTGCATGAGCGGTTCGGATGCTGAGGTAGAGGAGGTGCTGAAATGGCCTTTATCACAGAAACTGTACTGCAGGTTACAGGGCTTCAGCTCTCGTCCTCTAAATCATAGGTACTTCTATGACGAACAGTTCGACCCGGAAGGTGACAGGAGTCACTGCTTGATCAGGGGCAGTTACAATAACCACACGCGATGGGCAGTCGATTCCAAGAGTGCAAGGCTTCCTTCTTGAATTCAACGGCAGAAATTCGCAGGAGTGAGCTCGCATTACCTTCAAAACTGAGATCATGCTCAGACTAGTATCGAGGGTTCCAACCCGGTAGGGAGGGTTGAGGGAGAGCAATCTCCTTCGGCTCTTCCACGCATTCCTAATGAGCCATGTTAATTACGTGGCATCCACACTAAATTGGTGTAACTGAGAGGAGAATAAACTCGGCACTTTAATGCGTATGAAATCATTGAAAGGGTACTAGGCCTCCCCATAAGCACTGGTACGGACAGGTTCAAGAGGCTGGGCATGCACAGCACCCTGTCGGAGGTGACCGAGGCACAAACACTAGCTCAGGTGTCCCAGCTGTCCTCCACAAAAGCTGGGTAGCGTCTCCTGCAGTAGCCGGGATATCACGATACGGCAGGGGAGGAACAGAAGATCTTATCAGAAAGAATGAAAAGCACGTACGAGGTAGCACCCTTCCCGCGTAACGTCCATTCACAATACAATGTTGGCCGGCGGAAGGCACGGGCCAAATCTCTCCTTGATTTCGTGGCTAGGTCCACGGGCAGTGTAGCTTTCGTCGATGTGGCACAGTATGGCCGCCCTATCGTTTTGCGGCTGTTGTTAATCATCCCGGTCGCGTACTCAACTCAGCTTCCGCGAGGCAAGGTATCTGCCCCCGTAGCAGAGCAGCTACCGATAGCCCTGGCAAAGACAAACTTTTTGCATCCAGGCACATTTACTGACTCCAGGGCTGCGACCCGGGCCTTTGCCTCGGGGGTAATCTCCAGAAAGGCCGCCACTATTTTAAATTCCAGGGGTGTAGTAGGCTGCCACACAATCACCTGGTTTCCTACCCACATGGGCTCGGAGATGCATCCGACTCTCCCCAACCCCATTGAACTTGACCATTACCTTGAGCGAAAAATCACGTGTCCAGGTGGTACGGGTGGACATGGAGGTAAGTTCAGGGATAAATTTAAAAATCGTTTTGATACCTTTATCGAAGTTACGTCCCATTATCAGTTGTCTAGGCGGATGTACCCGCTTCCGCATTCTAAGCTCACTCGGCCACAGTCGTTGGGTCTTCGGATGCTACAGGCAGGTTCATTCCCATTTCGTAGCACATTCGGCCACTTTGCTCATTGCATAGCTCCAGCATGCCCTAGTTGTGAGGCAGATAACTGTACGCTTACTCACATGCCCTGGAAGTTCCCGGCGTTACATGGCGCAAAGTTCATCACAGAAGAAGTCTGGGAAAGGGCTCTTAAAATCTCCGAGCTCTCAGTCCAGTACTCGGCAGTCCAGGAAGCCTACAAAGAGGCGAAGGGCTTTGGTCTTCCAGTCCCGGCGTGGACGTGGCCAGCAACTGCGGCGCACCTCTCTTAGCGGGGTGTCTGACCAGTTCTATATTACCAAATAAAGTTCATTTCACTTCACTTGCGTAGGCACGTCTTTGCGAACCCCATTGTCGTGGCTGCTGTCAAGAGCATCTCGAACGACAATAAAATTGGCAGACCCCGCGTACAGTGGATATCGATGATATGCGAGATACGAATGACGAAGGGTGACAAATCACATTGAAATCAGGACAACATTAAGAGGCATAGGTAATATATTCCATACATGGCTTCCATGTCATGATTATCGTGATTGGATGTTTCATTTGCCTTAGTTATCTATTAACGTCACTTGATACGAATTTGGTATGTATGAAGCTGGCGAAACGGCCGCGAGCGTGCGATGAGCGTACCACGTAATCATGTTTTACACAAAATCTATATCATGATTATCATATTTGCACATGTCATTTACATTCATTGTTCATTGAAGTCCCGTAATACCAAATTTGGGATATGGGGATCTAGTGAAACGGCCGCGAGAACGCTATGAACGTAGCATGTACTAGTGTTTTACATGAAACGCATATTATGATCACCAGGTTTCACCTGTCATTTACCTTTGCCGTCAATTCACTTCCTGTGATACCAAATTAGGTTCATGTGAAGCTAGCGCAACACCGGCGAATGCTTCACGAAAGGCCCAATATACTCCGACACAACGTTGACGCGCGCAGGCAGGGCGCAGCGACGCCAGCTAGCAAAACGCGAGCACTCTTTAGTGTGACGCCAGGCGTGACCGGCGCGACCAGCGTCCGTCGGTGCGACCTGGTGGCAACCGGGGCGAAATGCGACATGCTGCATTTCGCGCCGACGACGTTACATAGCACCGCGTCTGCCTTTTTTCGTAGTGGAGGGACGCCGTGTACGCTCAAATGCGTATGCGTCAAAAAAAAAACGCAGCTCGGCCCACGCCTACGAGTATATGGCATGCAGATCCACAATGGAGGTCAGTGGGCAGACCCACTGATCTCTACTAGGGGGATATCGTCGCCTTGCGGGGCATTACCCGCGTGACGCGATAAAACGAACGCCGGCGCACACGCGCGCCTGCTCACGTCGAAGTGTAATGGTGCCTTGAGTGTGGCTTGTATTATTGTTCTTACACGACACGAATCTGACGATTATCACCTTTGCATCAGTCACATACCTTCGTCATCCATTCACGTGATGTAATACTAAACTGTGGCATATGTGAAGTTAGCGAAACTGCCGTGAGAACATCATGAGTGTGGCATGTAGTCATGTTACATGACACGGCATCTCATGGCTATCATGTTTTCATGTTGGGTTCAGGATGTCATGATTTTCATGTTGGGGTCTGCCGCTTGTGTTCGCCATGCAGTCATACCATACTGGTTTTGCAACATATCTTGTGAATGAAACCACTGCAAAGGCAGCAAGACCATGAAATGTAAATCATGACATTTGTGAGAAACATATATAATTTTCTTGTTATGACGAGTCAGCTATGTTCGTCATGCCGTCATGTTATATCATACGAAATTTGGTATCGATGCCATTATCCAACCGCCCAAGAGAACTAAAAGTCTTAGGCGGATAGATAGATAGATAGATAGATAGATATGCTCAAAGTCACCGAAGTTCATTAAGAAATGCTTCGCATTTATTAAGCTCACTAAAAAAATTGGCAGATCCCACGTACAACGGGAATCGATGATATGCGAAGCATGAATAAGAAATGTTAATATGTTACTTTAAAATCATCAAAATGTTGCGAGGTGGAGGTAAATAATGCCGTACATGGCTTCAGTGTCATGATTATCATGTTTGAATGTGTCGTTTACCTTCGCCATTTATTCACGTCACGTGATTTCAAATTTAGGATATGTGGAGCTAGCAAAATGGCCAGTAGCACGCTATGAGCGCAGAATGTTGTCATGTTGTTACATGACACGCGTGTGAGGATTATCATGTTTTCACCAGTCATATAATTAGTCATCAATTGACGTTACGTAACACCAAATAGGTATATATGAGCTAGCAAAACAGCCACGAGCGCATCATAAAAGGCCCAATATACACCAATGTAGCGTTGACGCGCGCGCACGCTGAGCACAGCAACGCTACGTTAGTAAAATCCGAACACTCTATAGTTTGACGCCAGGCTCCACCAGCGTCCGTTGACGCGGCGCGACGGCAACCGGTGCGAATCGCAACAGGCTGCATTTCGCGCCGATGCGTTACCAAGACAACACGGCGTATCCCTCTTTTCGAGACAAAGGAACACTCGACGTGCTGAAGCGCGCCTGCGTCAAAGCAAGGCAGGGCAGCGCGCGCCGGCATGTCTACGGAAGGACCGGCGCCTGGCGTGGTAACGCTGGCGGGACGCGACGGACTGAGCGCCGGCGAGCACGTGCACTGCATCACGTCGAAATGTGTTGGCGCCTTAACTGTGGCATGTAGTCATGTCCTCACATGACACGCATCTCATAAGTATCATATTTTCACCAGTCACATACCTTCCTCCTCCATCGGCGTCACTCAATACCGAGTTTAGTACATGTGAAGCTAGCGAAACGGCTGCCAGCGCATCATGAGCGTGGCATAAAGTCATGTTGTTACATGACAAGGTATCTCATGATTATCATGTTTGCACCAGTCACACACCCTCATTATTTATTCACGTATCGTAACACCAAATTTGATATATGTGATGCTAGCGAAATGGCCGCGAGCGCATCATGAGCGTGGCATGTAGTCATGTTGTTACATGACAATCGTGTCATGATTTTCGTGTTAGGGTTGTTCGCTTGTGTTTGCCATGAAATCATGTCAAATCATACCAATTTTGCAACAGGTCATGTGAACGAAACCACCGCAAGCACTGAAGGACCATAAAATGTATATCATGATTTTCTTGTTTTGACTAGTCAAGTATGTTCTTCATACAGTCATGTTATGCCATACCAAGTTTGGTGTCGATACTATTATTGAAAGGGCCAAGAGAGCTAAATGTAGTAGAGGGCCAGATAGATAGATAGATAGATAGATAGATAGATAGATAGATAGATAGATAGATAGATAGATAGATAGATAGATAGATAGATAGATAGATAGATAGATAGATAGATAGATAGATAGATAGGTAGGGTCAATGTCACTGAAATTCGCAGAGAAATGACTCACAGATGTAAAGAAAGGGTGGTTAACCATTTAGAGTACTCGGAACGCTACCACGGGAGAGCTGAAAGCCGTTCTTATTGTTTAGAAAAATTTATTGCCGCAAACGTCAATAACACTCAACAGAACATTTCCGTCTTAGACATACTCTAACGATGATGACAAGACAGACGTCATTTAAATGAACATGGATATGAGATGACGTTGAAAGAACATGTACATTCAATGGTTCACACAAACACAACCACAAAATACTTCAAGCTGAACAAGAGACAAATAAAACATAAATATGTACATTTTGCATATTTACATGTTGGCATGCCATTTCTGCCAGCGCATCGACAGATCAGCCTACTAATACCAGGCCGGCCGAAAGACAAGTTTCACTCGTTCGTCATAGACCGACACAAAAGGGCGAGACAAGTGCTGAAGGAATTCCTCTTCACCGAGGAAGAAGAGCTCCTCCGACAAAACAGACAGCAGCTCCGAGTACAATCGTTCTAGGATCGGGTAGAGCGCGCGGCGGCGGCGGCCCGCTGCAACCGCCTCGCAGCGGTTGCGCCAGAGGCAGAAAGCGCCGTCAACAATGTGAAGACAGGCGAAGGGGCTTCACGAACAACGCCCAGAAGAAACGAAGCGATTTACTCTGAGGCAGTGAAATCCGGCATGTTCGGCTCTCCAAAAAACGCGAGCAATGATACAATGCCTCAGAAAATGCTGATTTGTTTCCCGAAGGGAGCAGTTCGGACATGTTGCTGACTGGACTATTCTCCACCTTTCGAGGCGGTCGAGAGTGGGAAGTACACCCCATCCCAGGCGCCACATGAAGTCCCGAAGGTGTCCAGGCAGAAAAGAAGCCGTTAAGGATCTCCAAGACACCCGTCTAGAGCGAGCACGGCGGGCTGGCGGGACCAACGGAAGCAACAAAGCAGCAGTTGTCTCAACTATATGGTTGTTCAAAACATCTATTCCAGGACAGCTCGACTTGACATGGCGAAAAAATGCATCAGTTGTTGCATAAAACGCAGTAAGTGTTATTGACTGTGGCCCCCTGTTAAGTTGCACATTAGGCATCAAATGGCGAAGGTGAGTACCCAGAAAGTAATATGCAAGCGTTCGTGCGGGAGATTCCTCCCCTTGCACTAGGCGCAAAAGAAACGCAGTGCCAGCAGCCGACAGCGTATGGACACTGAAGGGAAAGCAAAGCCTCCTTGAGCACGCTGCTGTCCCAGTGCCGCGCGAGAGACCAACTCAGTGCCGCCTGACCAAAAAAAGGAACACAAAGCAGACTGCAGTGATCGCACGGTGCGTAAAGATGGTTGCACGACGTGAGAAAGGTACCAAATGCGACCGCAAAATACAGGCTGCGCGTGGTACCTCCGCTCAAGAAGTGGGAAGTCAAAATCCCGTGCATCCTGAATTTTCAGTCTTACTTCCTGGAGAGCGTTTAACCAAACAGATTCGCAAATGCCGTAGTGGTTGTATAAAATACCTAAAATACGAAGGAACGCGGCCGGCTGAATGGGAACACCGGTGCTAAGCCTGGAGTTTGGAGAGCCAATGAAGAAATACCGGGATTTGGAGATGTTCAACGCTGCACCTGAAATGTCGCCATACTGGAAAAATACATGCAGGCTGCGTGAAAGGCTATCTTCATCTGAAAAGTACAAGGTTATATCATCAGCGAAAGCTGTGACTTTCACGACACCGCTACCAGGAAGGGCAAGACCCCGGGCACGTGAATCCGCGTCAAGAGCACGCAAGTATGGCTCAAGGCTGAGGACAAATAGCACAGGAGACAATGGACATCCCTGACGAACCCCACGTGTTATGGAAAAGGCGGCACTTTCCCAACCATCCGGAACTAGTGTGCTTTTCAGACCAGTGTACGTATTTTTAATCATTTCCACAAACGAATGAGAAAAGACGGAGGCTGTGAGCACATTAAAGGTATACGCGTGCTCTAGTCGGTCAAACGCTTTTTCCTGGTCCAAAGACAAAAGGATACCACGCGCAGATCGCGACAAAGTATAAGCTATGATATCGCGTGTGGTATGTGACAAGCTGTGTATTTCTCGTGCAAGCACTGATGAAGTCTGGTGATGACCTACTAGGGTGTTCAACAGACCCCTCTAACATTGAACGGCTACCGCCGCGAATATCTTATAGTCAACGTTGAGGAGCGTGATAGGTCTCCAATCTTCAGGATTCACAGAGGAAGCATCACCTTTTGGAATAAGCACAATGCGTCCATCTCGAAAACTTCATGGAAAGACACCGTCCTCGTAGCATCGCCGGATTACTGCGGTAAAGGTAGAACCAATCTCATCCCAAAGTGTCAAGTAAAACTCAACAGGAAAACCGTCTGGCCCTGGGGCCGTTCCACGTTTCATAGATTTCAGTGCCGCCTTTACCTCTTCAGCTGACGGAGGGATGTGCAGGCAATCCGCAGCTTCTTGAGGAATACGGGGCCAACTTCTAAGCATTGGCGGTGTTTTATCACAGTTAGTCCGCATGGCCGAACACGACATTCCTTCAAAATGCGCCAAGAAAACAGATCGATCACGCGTAGGAAGCCGCTGCGCAGATGGTATTTGTGCTGTCATAGAGACAGGTGGCTCTTATTGCCCAAAAAAGGAATGTCTCGCGTAGCGCAGCACCTCGGGATGTGCACATGGGTTGTGTCTACAGCGCCATGCTGCTGCCGCCAGGGACGAAGCAGCAGTCAAGCGCTGAAAGCATTCACGCAGTTCACGCTGCCACGCTCGCATCAGAGGAGAAGGCGTCTCAGCGCGCAAAGCAATGCGTAACTTCATCGCGGTATCAGCAAGCTCTTCGGAAACGCGTCGACGAAGTGAACGCCCCTCTACTGCGCAGCGCAGGCGCCACTGTGTTTTAAGCGCATCCCAATCTTCAGGACTAGGCGCAGTGAGCGACACACGTATTGCGCGTGACAAATCTAATCTTGAGCGCGCGTCCTGCAGGACGCGAACATCAAGACGCCATGGCTTTTCTAAAAAAGAAAGTGGAACTTCGAGCTTCAAGACAATAGGCCGATGATGAGATACGTACAAAGGAGAAGGTGGGAAGGACGGAACGCATAAATCAGAGACAAACGCCTCTAACGCTCGTGGGATATAAGCCCGGTCGAGCCTGCTGGAGGATCGTCCACGTCGCCATGTCCAAACAAAGGTATTTCCGTGCACTACATTGTGCGCGTCTAGTATTGAAAAGTTGTGGACAAGGCGACGAAGCTCGCGTGAATTCCAAGCAGACCGGCCCCAGCCAGGACCTTGTACATCGGTTCGCGTATTTAGAACGCAGTTGAAGTCGCCAATCAAAATGACATCACGACCGTCAAGAAAAAACACATCCAGGTCTCTAAAAAAGTCATTAGACTGTCTAGCTTGCGCTGGCCCATACACACACAGTATCTTTAATCTGAAAGAAAAGTAGCTACAGTCTAAAGCCAAAACCCTGCCCACGCCATCGTAAAAAGCATGATGATCCCTTAATAGAGCTCGGTTAAAAATAATGATACCTACTCCCGTAAAACGAGATGTAGCAAAAGAGAAATAACAATCTAGGTTGAACTTTCGTTTAAAAGCACGCACGTCGGATAGCGAGAAAAAATTTGTTTCCTGGAGGCACAAAACATCACAATTTGCAGCGCGGGCGACACTAATCACTTCAGCCTGCTTTGCCGGACTGCGAAAACCCTGAACGTTCAATAAAATAATATGCAGTGTAGTAGCCATAATAAAAAGTAAAGACTAACCTGGACGCATAGTTCTAGACGGTGTCCTGGAAAGTGTCCAGGGGACACTTGCTCGACTAAATTACAACGCACTGTTCGACCCTACAGAAGAGGGTCGAGGTTTTTTGGACCGTTGGGATTTACCACGGCCATCACTGCGTTCATCGGAGCAAGAGCTGGAAGTGTGCCCTCGCTTTGTTTCACGTGGAGCTCCCATTTCGACACTCTCTAGTAGACATTTTCTGAAATAAATGTTTTTTACCACCACCCATTTCGACGTCAAAATCGGCAAGGCTAGACAGTCCGATGCTACTATCCAGTCCCAGGCTGAAGCCGTCTTCCGAAGACGTGTCCCGAGGAGGTAGCGACTGAGCCGCCGGCAAGCTTGGATCCACATTCTTGATGCTGGCAGCACTGTCCGCGTCTCAGCAGGCCGGTGTAGGCACCGTTTGTGTGGGCGATTTTTTACGTGTACGACGCGATGTCGAAATGGTCGGAGCGGCCGCAACAGAAGAGGCTGTGGTGTTTTCGCCACTGTTTTCCGAAATAACAGGGGTCGTAGGGCCAACTCCAACAGCAGCAGCCTGATAACTGGGGTCATTTGTGCACTGAACATCAAGTGGCGTCAAAGAAGAGACGCCGACGCCGTTTTCAGGGCAGTGCGTTGCGTCTTTCGAAGCGCACGGTTCCTGCACCAGCGGGGAGGCCGACGCGCTAAGCGTCGCATCGACAATCGCGCTTTCGTTGTGCGCTTCGTTTGAAGGAACTTGTAGGGGTGAGGCCAGCACAGCGTCGGTGACCTCCTCTGTGTCCCCCGAGTCAGTAGTTGGTTCCGTTGCCGGTGTCAGTGGTGGAAAGGCACCAGCGGCAGCGTCTGAGTAAGAGCGGCGGACAGGGCAAACCACAGTTGGGTGGCCTTCCCCACAGCGTCGACATGGGCGGTCACATCCTTCACTAACGTGACCGTGCACACCGCAGCGACCACAATACGGTGTTGTGCACTGGGCTCGTAGATGGTCCCCTGAGCCGCATCTTCGACATACACGCTGGAGACCACGGTAGTCAAACGTAGCACGGTGACCGGAGATGCGCAAGTAGTTCGGCACAGGATTAGCGGCGTTCATCTCCATTCGAACATACCGCGTTCAGGTGAGTAGGCCGCGTCGCCCGCTCATCAAACCACTGGTGATAGTGAGCACCTTGCCGTATGGGGATAACGCTTGGACGAGAGCTTCGTTTGAGACGAACGATGGCAGGAACAGGCAGGCGACGTTGGTCACTTGTGTGCCAACGAAAACGACTTGAACACGCTCGCCGCCAATCACCAGGCAGCCAGCATTGACGATTAGAGACATGGAGGCCATGCTCTTAACGGTGACTTGGAAGTTTCGAGCTCCCTGATGCTGCACGCAGTATACCTCTGAGAGGCCGACTATTGAGGCCATCGCATCAACGACGGTCTCGGCACTAGTCCCCGTAGGGACAACAACGTCGAAAACAAGCGCCTTCGAAGGCGTTCAAGACGCGACAACCATGACTCTACTGACGGACGCCCCTGACGTAGAACGATTAGGGATGTCCTTAGCACTTGCAACAGGGGCGAAGCTACTTATAGCGATATCAATACACGCAATGTAGACGCCGAACTTATCCGAATCTGCGCGCAGTTACGTCTCTGCATAGAATGTATTTTTGATGAGCCATCATTCTAGTACGAGTAAATCCTTGATAATTTCTCATTGTATTTGACTAACATTGCATAACTATAGCCCACAAAGATGTAGGGATTCGCTTTTGGTTACTTCCTATTCTTTAAACGAAACGGCATGTTAAACAATGCACTGAAAAGAAATGGCAGCATATCCACGAAGTGTATGATGGACAGTGGGGCGAAGCATCCGTCCGTCCATTCGTTCTTGCTTCCGTCCATTCATGCGTCCGTCCGTGTGACCGCTCGTGCGTCCGGCCGCCCGTTCGTGCGTGCGTATGTTCGTGCTTCCGCACGTCCATCTGTGAGTCCGTTCATGCGTTCTTCCATGCATCCACGCCCGCTTTCGTCTATGCAAGCATTCATCCGTGCAGCCGTCCATGCGTCCGTCCATGCATCTGTCTGTGTGTCCGTTCGTCCATCTATTCAACACTCAAAGTACCACCATCTCGCATCTTTTCATCATATATTCCCCACATAGAAGCACCGCCATCCAGTGGACATTCAAAGGACTTAAGGAGAGGTGGCACACGCACACTTTCTTACGGCTTGCACTTCGTGTCTACTTTCCACCTTTAACCACCTCGAGTTCGTGGTATGTGCTAGTTCACTGTATTCATGGCACTGCAGCCCAATGCTCGCTAAACCTTTCTAAAACCAAAGAGGTCACACCCAGCGAGTATAACGTAGCATCGTTTCTTGTCAGATAGTGCTCAATGTACATGCCAATGGCTGCTAACGGGGAATAAAGGACAGGAGAATTCGGATTTTAGTTAGCGCGCACACTGCGAAATTTAGGGGCCAAGCTCCTTATAGTGGCACCCGTTTGTCCCTCGTTGCCGTTGTAGTACTGTGTAACAAGTATAATATTTCGACCTCCAAGGTGGCGGAGGTTAGAGATTTCGTCTGTGCGTTGTTGAACAATAAAAGATAGTGCTAAATGTACATACCAATTGCTGCTAAGGAGGAATGAGAGACAAGAAA
Source organism: Rhipicephalus microplus (assembly GCF_043290135.1). NCBI lineage: Eukaryota > Metazoa > Arthropoda > Arachnida > Ixodida > Ixodidae > Rhipicephalus > Rhipicephalus microplus. Next base: position 148,409,741 of record NC_134700.1, on the reverse strand, counting down.
ATTCGGCTTTTTTATAACGCGCGCCCTGCGAATTTTTTTATTGTTCAACAACGCACAGAAGACAAGAAAGGGTTACTACGCTATAATCGCTGGGCGTAACCTCCTGGGTTTTAGAAAGGTCTAGCGAGCGTTGGGTCGCAGTGCCATGAACACAGTCAACTAGTATATACCATGAACTCGAGGTGGTTAAAGGTGGAAAGTAGACACGAAGCGCAAGCCGTAAGAAAGTGTGCGTGTGCCTCCTCTCATTCAATCCTTGGAATGTCCGCTGGATGGCGCTGCTTCTATATGAGGAATATATGATGAAAAGATGCGAGATGGTGGTACTTGGAGTGTTCAATAGGTGGACGAACGGACACACAGACAGATGCATGGACGGATGCACGGATGGTTGCATGGACGGATGGACGCATGGATGGACGCAGGAGCGGATGCTTGGACGAAAGCAGGGAAGAACACACAAACAGACGCACGCACGGACGAGCGGATGGACGCACGGGCGGCCACGCAGACGCATGCATGGATGGACGGAAGCAAGAACGAATGGACGGACGGAAGCTTCGCCCCACTATCCATCATTTACTCCGTGGACTCGTTGCCACTTTTTTACTGTTCAACAACGCACACGAGAAATTTCCCACCGGCACCATTTTGCAGGTCAAAACGTAAGACTGGTTACACACTACGACTACGACTACTACGAGGGACGAACGGCTGCCACTTTAAGGAGCTTTGACCCTAAAATTCGCAGATCTCACGTACAAAGGGCCTTGATGATATGCGAAGCACAAATGAGGAGGGTCGATATGTCACTTGAACAAAAATCACCACAAGATTACGAGGTGAACATAAATAACTCCGTACATGACTTACTTGTCATGATTATCACGTTTGCACGTGCCATTAACCTTCGTCGTCTATTCACGTCACGTGACACAAAATTTGGTATATGTGGTCTAGCAAAAAGACCGCAGGCGCGCTACGAACGGAGCAAGTAGTCATGTCTTGCATGAAACGCATGTCCTAATTATCATGTTGGACGTTTAATTTACCTTCGTATTCCATTCACGTTACGACATATCTAATTTGGTATATGTGAAGCTTGGAAACGGTCACCAAAACATCATGAGCGTGGCATGTAGTCATGCTGTTACATGACACGCATGTCAAGATTATCATGCCAGAACCAGTCGCATACATTCGTCATCCATTCACATCCCTTAATACAAAGTTTGGTGGATGTGAAGATAGCGAACCAGCCACGAGCGCATCATAACTGTGGCATGTAGTCAAGTTGGTAATGACACGAATGTTATGATTATCATGTTTCGACGTGTCATTTATATTCGTCATTCATGCGCGTCACGGAATACCAAATTTGGTATATGTGAAGCTAGCGAAACTACCGCCAGTGCATGATGAGCGTGGCGTGTAGTCATGACTCATGACTTAGATGGCATCCATGTCGTGATTTCAACGTTAGGGTCTGTTATTGTGTTCGCCATGCCGTGATGTGATACCATAGTAGTTTTGCAACATGTCATGTGAACAAAACCACTGCAGGAGCAGCAAGACTATGAATGTAAATCAAGACATTCATGACATACATATCATGATAGTCATGTTATGACTAATCTAGTATGCTCACAATGCAGTAATATTGTATTATACCAAATTTGGTATCGATATCAATAACGAAACGGCCAAGTGAGCAAAAAATCTTAGGTGGCTAGATAGATAGATAGATAGATAGATAGATAGATAGATAGATAGATAGATAGATAGATAGATAGATAGATAGATAGATACGCTCAAAGTCGCTGAAGTCCGCTAAGAAATGGTTCCCATTTGAAACATGGGGATGAACGCGCTGACGGACGCATGGACAAGCGCACGGACGTACAGATCGCCAGACGCGTGAACAATCGCGGGCATTGATGGATGCACGGATGGACGTACTCATTGACTAAAGACTCATGGTAGAACGGAAGCAAGAGTGAACAGACGTACGGATGCGCGGACGAACTGATGAACGCTTCGCCCCACTCATCATCATTCACTCTATGGATATGCTCTGAATATTTTAACGCATACCTGAACGCAGCGTATCTTTATTCGCACACAACGATGGTATCAACAAGGACGCAACACCACCGGGAAGAGCAGCGGCATGGGCGCACTGTCTTACGGGCTGCGTTTCGAGTCCAGTTCCCAGATTTTACGCCGCTAGTTCATGACACAGTGGTCCAACCCTCACTAAATCTTGCTAAAAACAAGAAGACTCAAAAAAATTGCTGGAGTGAAAATTATCGCCCACGAGTGAAGCCGTACCCACCGTATGATGGCGCCTGCGGCAGTCTTCTTTTTTGAGGCATGATGACCTGTTGGCGTTTGGTGATTCGAGAAGGAGCGCTTTCCTCGCACGCCTAGTGAGCTTTACGTGACAACCTTTTATGGCCAGATAATGCTGAAAGGGGGTTCTTCTGTTACTAGTTTCTTTATTAGGCCTCAAATTCAAGGCTACTTTTATTGGGGATTAAGTTACCGAATCTCGTCTCTGTAACTATTCTAACACAAACAACTATCTTTTAATTTATAAAAATGTGCAAGGGTTTCCTACTCGATTCAAATCCAAACACGTGTCACTGGTGAGAAGCAAGGTTTTGATTTAGTCGAGAGAGAATGAAGAGGGTAGCGGGTGGCTCGAAGTGCCCCCTCAAGCAACGAGCTTTGGGTGCACAGGCCGTAAAAGAGTGAATGTGCGCCACTCCTCCAGCTTGGCCGTGGACACACTAACACCACTGCCCAATATGCGTGTCTTCAAAGATGGTCAGTTATAGGAAGAACAACACTGTTGGCGCCTCTCAAACCTGCTGGATGCAGATGTTCGGCTAAAGCTTCTAACATCTGCGCCCGCGTTGCAGTACTCGCACATCAGCGACGCGGCACGCAGTTGTTCGTAGCTTTAACCGCGAACATGCGCCGTCGTTCCGTGTTCTGCTGGCCTCAGTTTCGCTTCACTAAGGTACCACATTTGCCCGTAGACATAATTGGTTTGCTGCAATGTTTACTGCGGCAGTTTCATTAGATAAGCCGGTGCTAGCACACTCTAAATTAAATGCCCCGACTTCCCTAAAGGGTATTGTGAGGACATGCGAATGCATTGCGGAGCATTCATATAGGCGTTTGGCACGTGATAACAATGCATTAGAAGATTGTTTTCGTTTTTTTTGTACACCGTGCAGCTGATAGTGCCTTTTGCCGCAAATGGCGTTTTTCTGTCGCGAGAAACGTGGTATGCTTTTCCAACTCTAGCAGGTAGCGTGCACGATTGAAAAAAACACTACACAAGCGTTGGCAGCACAAACGCTACAAACGATTTTCAAACGCACTGCGTTGAGGCGGTAGCAAGTCACGTTCAATTCAAGGAGGGGCGGCTGCGGAAACTAGGAGCGTGGATAAGCGCAAGCGCTCGCAGCTGTTGATGACAGTTGCCTACGCTGAAGCGTGACATGGTTGAAGCTCTGGTTGCTAGGGACACATGCGTCCACAGCTGTTGCTATGGGAGAGGGTGGAGGATGAATCCCGATAGACGCCTGACATAGCCCGACTAAGGGTAAGACTAAGACGCCAAGTCAGTCGCGTGAGACGCCAAAGCCCTCCGCAACTCCCGTGCTTCAGAGCTCTTCGACGCAACTGCGCCGTTCTCCATAAACTGCACAAAAGATCGAGCCAACTTACCCCTTACACTTTAAGAATATGAAGTCGTATTCTGCTCTCGGGAGGCCTTGACCTTCCGACGCTGCAGTGACGCCATCTCCTCCCCGCTCTCATGCAAGCCACTGCGCTGACCGACCAATCTACGCTAACCATTCGGATTCACCCAGTCAATAACACTTGCACAGTGTCTTCTGTCCATGAAGAGAACACGCTCTAGCTTGTGCAGCTTCACCAAATCACCTATGAATACATGAGTATGCCATGAAGGCATACATGGTACTTCCCGATGGTTCGGTCAGGGGTGTTATGACGAGTGTCTTCTGGAAAGAAGCACCTGGATGAAGCACAACCTAACAAAATTGTGCTAGATGCTTCGCAAATGGGACTCACCGGATCGATAATCGTTATTTTCGGTTAAGCCACTGTTCCCCGGAAAATTGTTTACGTTGAAGGACTGCATCTTTTCACCCCCTACACCTTGCAGTTGTGGCTATACCGTATGAAGCCATGCTGGGTGAAGTAGTGCTGCGATGTCCTACAGACATCGCAGCCGATTAGTATTGGTGAGAGAGCATGGAGCCAGGTTCACTTTGGACTGCGGTCTGTAGTCTTGAGTCTCCGGAACAGGAAATGCTGTGTTTGCTCAAGTTCCTTTGAATCGAAGTAAAATGCCGAGAAAGATGTCAACAAAAGATTAATCAATGGTGTGTAGACTTGAATCCCAGGTAACCAGAGCTCCCGGAAAATTGTGTCACTTCACTCTAAGCCGAAAAAGACTAAAGTGGGGTATGCCATTGGACCTTTAGGGGTCTAAATGCGCTGCCACAGATTTTGAACCAATTTTGGACTAACCGCGGGAGTAACTGCAAGGGCTTAACTGTTACCCCAAGCACTTACTCCATTTGGTTTAAATGTTGGCCCCAGTAGAATGCTCCAGTGGGACTAACAGTTGAACCGTCTGGACCAAAGGCAAAAAAAAAATAGCGACACTGCGTTTGTGCAGTATATTTTATGTTTATTCCAATTTAATCAGCACTGAAGATCATAGTATGTTATTCTTGCAACACATACACACACATACATACGCACTATTATTTCAAAGTAAAACACTGACTGCCCGCGCAAACACTGACTGCCCGCGCTGTACTACAGAGAACAGACTCTCGGGTATATATAGCACAGTATTTTGACCTCCCATCTAGTGCCAGTGGGCGACTTTTACTCGGCTTAAGAAAACAATAAATATTGACACCGTAACGTGAAAATTTACATGGGCTTATTTGTAGCACTGATGCGCATCGATCTTTTAATATGGATCCATCTAATCTTCAACATGCCTCCAGCCCGAGAATACGAATTATCAGCTGGTATTCGATCATGTCGGCCGAATCAGCGTTCGCAGTGCTGGCGCACGAGTCCGCAAACACAAACATAGCAGCGGCGCTTGTGCGGGAAAGCCGGCGAAGCAGCCGCAGGCGCCCCGCCGATGCCATACCGTGTCGGCTTGCCGACGGCGTCGCTAGGCTTACGACGAGTACGGCTAAACGACCGCCGGCGATCGCAACATGCGGCTCGCGTGGAATTTTCGTCGTTGTTATTTTGTAGTCACAAATGAACAATAGGTAAGTTCCCCATGTTCGCTGTGTCTTACCGGGGTATGTAGATATCTGTATACTTACAGCGACGAGACCGTTCGCAGGTACGGTTCTTTTATCGTGCTGGTAAGGCACAACCTGTGTACTTCTGGCCGCACGATTAGTCGTATCCGCGATCGCCTACACGTTGCATTTTTGATAACGATTGTCGCATGGATAAAAAGACATAAGTTTGTCTGAGCTACTATTTTTGTGAACTTGTACGCGACGTTTCCTTCGCTTGTGCCGGCAATGCACTCACGCCGGCAGCCCGCTTGATACCGATGACGTACGAAGCCTACTTTTCCTATATATCGCTTTGAACTTGTGGTCACTGTGTGGGTACACGACCGCTGATGAACAGCTTACCTTTATTAGGATTGTCAGTGTTCATCGTAGTTCGAACTTATTCAGCACGTTGAAGCGAGTTATCCGCATTGCCCGTGTTCGGCGATTTTCACTTGGTTTCGGCCCGCCCGTGCCGGCATGGTGGAAACGCGAGGGCGCTTGCTGTGTGCACTGACTGCGTGTTGTACTACTTTCCTCTCATAACATCTTGTATTCGTTTCATAGTGCTTCACTTTCACAGTGGCGTATAGCCTATTTAGCTTGTTTTCATGATCGCCGACCACGCCGAGCATTGCAGTGCAGCATCGACAGGAGGCGATCGCGGCGCAGTTGCCCTCCCCGTTGGTCCCTTCATTGCCGGGCGTTTGCGCAAGACACGCAATGTCACACATTTAGTCCCTGTTGGACGAACCGTTCGTCCATTCGTTTAACGACTGCAGTTAGTCCAACTTTGCCGAATTTCGGCTTAGAGTGTTCCATCAGCCAGTGTACTTGTAGCAAGGCAGGAATCATCTTCAGTTCACGCGCTTTCTGCCTTTCAACGAAGCACAAGGCCGAAGAATGCGTAAGCCACCTAAGCACTGCAGATAAATAGAGTGTCGTCTCAGCACAAGGTCGATTCTTCAAATGTACAACGAAAGAACAGCTAGTGCGATATTGCTGACGGAAAGTGCAGTTCAAGTTATGTCAACGGTGGCATGCATCAGCAATACGCATCTCAATAACTACGGAAGGTGCTGATATATGGATCATAAGAACTTTTGACGCTGCTATGCATGTAGCTATGAATAGCACGGCTACTAGACTCGCCACCAATGTTCTGCTTCAGATCTTCCACGCCTGGCTGAGTACGCCAACAGAGTTCTGCTACGTTCAGAGAGTTCTGAATAGCAGCAGTCAAACAACGTTCCTGAGAGAAGGCGTTTGCAAGAAACTTTGGCTGTCTCTGATTCCAGAGATGGATATAGTTATCGCGCCAAGAGTTTCAGCGTTACGCTTCGGAGCCAACATGACAACACTGCAGTAGAGTTAGAAGCAGTCAGCATTCCTTTCATCTGCCATGGCCTAATTGAAGCTCTGAAAAGGAACAAACCTGGCGGTCATCTTTGAAAAAGGAAAAAGATCGGCAAGTGCTGTTATTTTTTCAGGTGTGACGTGCGAACCAGGAATAAGTCTCGTCATTGGCACCGACCAGTTGTGGAAGCTCATGCCCCGGCAGAGCGACGGGAACAGAGGGTTAATTGCCAATAACACCTCAATAGGGTTGACACTCCAAAGACGAACATCCACCGAGAGACAACGAGGTCAGTAATCAGCGCTAATACCTGCGTCCTACGAACTGTTATGCACGAGGAGGAAGCCTTGTGCTACTCCAACGGTTTCCGAAGCTTAAGGGCCAAACCTCATAATCGCGAAAATGCACGCGACAGCGACGAGCGATGCGACGTAGATCGTCTTCGCGCGATCAGTCGCTAGCGCAGGCAAACCTCATTCACGCGACGGCTTCGGCGAGCGAACTCCACTGTTGCTGGCATGAGGCCTTCTACTCGCACCAAAAAAACCGCGTAGTGAGCGGTATGCAATTTAAAAATAAGATATATTGTTGTGTATTGGAACGGAAAGTGTTTATGATTGCCTTGCAGCACTTTTTTATATGCACATGCATAAACATTGCGTTATTTCTTGTTGCGCATACGTGACTCGGGAAGGGTCACGTGCACCTATGTAGTCTTTGTATTTTCCGGTTTTTCACTATTGGCTGCTTGGGCCCAGCACTGAGCGATGAGCGACGGTTTCCAAATCTGGGAACCGAGCGATCGCGTGAAAACGAGCACGCGACACGTTGTGCGAACGCCCTATTTCGCCGCTCATAGCATCGCTCGTCGCTGTCGCGTGCATTTTCGCGCTTATGAGGTTTGCTCTTATACCATTGACATTTTTGAAGACAAAAGCTCAAAGCAAGACGTCATCCTAAAAAGGTTCAGCGAAGAATAAAGCTTCTTCAACAGTCGCGGTGAAATTGCGATATATTGGAAATTAGCACAGTGTATGTACCATGGCTAATAATCTCGAAGCTGCTGTTTCTCAGAAGGAAGCAGCTGAACCTTATGACAAAATTATCTGGCAAGGCGAGAAAATGGAGCTTGAAGAAAAGACCACCGATAAAGTAATTGATGAAATTGCTGAACAAGAATCAATTTGCCATTCTTGACCATGTCAACGTTGGTTTTGTAATCAGAGATGGAGTATCTATGGCATACCGGAACTGCACGACCCGACTGGTAATCAATAAGACGCTAGCAGATACAATTAACAGAAATCGTTCTGTCCGTCAGGGCTCTCCGCTGAGTCCCCTACTTTTCAGTTTGCATATAGAATCGTTGTGCTTAGCAATAACTCACAACAGTTGCATTCGTGGCTTTAGATTGCAAGAATCCGAAGTAAAAATTTTGGCATATGCCGACGATGTGGCTGTTTGTTTTATCAATCAAGATAGTGTTACCACTACCATCAGTGTGGTTTAAAAGGTTCGGCAATGCAACTTGCAGTCTAGAAAACTGGGGAAAGTGTCGTGGTATCTGCATAGAGAGTGGTCGTCAAAACCAGACTATTTTGCCAATGTTAAGTGGGTGACCACACCTGTCAAGTACCTGGGGGTGCAACTGGAATTTTATAAAGATGATGAGAACTACTGGCAAGAACAAGCGAAAGAAATACGGACGAACGCTAATAGATGGAACAGTAATCATCTGTCAGTGTTAGCTAGGGCGACTGTCTGTAATCTTTTCTTTGCCGCATCTTCGCAGTGTTCGTGTGGGCTTCGAACTGGGAGAGATGCAGTCGAACTAATCTGTTTCGAAAAGTGAAACACGGAGGGCTTTGTTTAACACATCTTTTTATACGCCAAGTTGTAAATAGGTTCTTTTTTTTTCGCTACACAAGGGACCCTTTCTTACGTACAGTGTGCTAGATTAAACTGATGCGGGCTTTACCTGGATATGTAGTTAGCACGAATGACAAGTCCGGTGCTGTGCGTGGGCATCTTAAAGAGTGTATTCTAAGTGTACGGTTTTATCTGTTAGATTTTCCAATGAATATTTGTTTTCAGTGACTCGAAAGAAGTTGTACAAAGATGTAGCGATGTTGTTTTACCTGAACCGCTGTACCGTTCCATGTACGCTGGAGGTGAAGGGAAAGATGTGCTTAAACGAGTGGAGAGAATGCAAGTGGCTCCTTCCGCGAAGTCTTTCTTTTTCGAGCTGCACACAGGTACATTATCAGTCAGGTCATTTCAAGCAGACCGTGGTTTTTACTTACCTTGGGGGACAATTTGCTTTATCTGTAAAAAACCGGAAACAATTGAGCATGTTTTCTAACATTGTTGGGAGGGAGTACATTTTTGGGATGTACTTACACAGAAAGAATTGTCGCTAAATTCATATGGTATAAGATTTCCGCCAATAGTGAACGAAGAGGGAATGCCTTTTGATTTGATTATGCTATGTGGTCTTCACTGTTTATGGCGGGCCCATATGGCGAGTTTCTATCGCGATCAGGATGCACGGCCTGCACGAATGTATTTCCGTGAATGTATGGCTAAGTTTGTTGACTGTAGAAAACTCAGGAGATTTTACCTGAGTGGTTGTCGAGGGTGGAGCCCTTGGCAGCACTTGGGGAATTTTAATTTCTGTCGGACTGTTACTGCTTGTTTTTATTCTGCTTGTGGTTTTGCGTACGCGCCTATAAACAGGCAATAAAGCAAAAAAATGTGGAGGTGAGTTGTTCTCTACTCAGTAATTATGGCATGTGTCACAGGTGCTACTTTCACAAAGACAACCTGGTTCAAAGATGAGACACAGGCGCAAAAATAACAAATATACGTTGTGCTACAAATCCGTCAATCGCCACTGCCATCACTTCCAAAGTACACTTCAGTTTATCGTGTAGCAGCGAACCGCTAAAATGACACTTCGTGAGCGTAAGTACGCTTGCTCTGCACTTAAGTTGCCACGTGTTATGGGGGTATAACACATCCCCGAAGGCTTTCAGTCATTTTATAGTGCAGATTTTAATATTCGGATAAGGCAGTAACCTTCAATACATATAGTCGTAAACGGAAGTACAGGCTTTCCCTATTGCAAAAACCAGCGCCACTGGGAATCAGCCTCCAGCGCCATGCTGATTATGGGCCCAGTATGGCGCTGGTACCAGTGCCTCCCAGCGCAGGTACTGGGATGCTGGAGCAGCAGCGTCCCAGTACTCTGCGTAAAATCGCTTCCCAGGAATAAAATGGGGGGCGCCCATTCGCCATAAGTAAATAAATATACAAGTAAAAAAACGCGCATTCACAATAAAAATAAAATAAAAAAATAATGACCGCATGACGGGATTTCAACTTGCTATCTCCCGGTCTCTAACCGAGAACGCTAACCACTACGCCACGCCAGAATGGGCTGGTATAGTTGTAAAACAGCTATTTATCCGAAGAACGCACTGTTAAACTTCATTTTTACAAGTCGCATAGTCAAGACTGACACGATATTCCTTTCCAAATAACAATTGCGTCTTTATTCTACAGTGACGAAGGGCTTCCGGGCACCGAATGACGTGTAGATATTAGCAAGAGTGCAAAGGTTTTTGAAGCATCTAAATCTTAACTTTGAAAAATCTCGAATTGACTGGAGGAGCAGCCAGAGTATGTCCGCTGTTGCTGCCGATAGTCATTTTTCTGTTAATAGTCGTTTCTAGCACTTGCTACTGGTCAAAAAGTGCAGATGATTTACATGTCTTGTTTGGTAAATATCCACGCACACGAGTGTATATTGATTGTTTTTTCTTTCGCGCAAGCGACAATGTAGCAGTACACATCCGGCGTGCCAGATTACATATTTGCAGTTATATTGATACCTGCAACTAAGAAACCGCCGAAGAATTGACTAATGCAATCCGCAGAAAAAGTATGCCTGTATGTTAGTTCACTAACGCGTACCAAATTGCCAACTCAAAATTGCGTGTTCTTACGTACGAGTTAGAGAAGTACTGGCTCCTGCGCTCAGAAGGAAGCTTTCGGTGACAGACTGCGTTGTTGAAAGCACGACACATCGATCGTCGCCACTCCTTGTGCGGGCACCACACATGCAGATAAATGGTCGATTTAGGCTCAGGGATGTCTAAACTGTACTTTACAGTCATTCATACCCTTTAGAATTGTGCCTACCTAAAGTAAAAAGCGCCGGCAGCATGTACACCGACGCGGGCGCCACGATAGGCCTCGCTGAGACGGAGCACTGGGTAAGGCTGCTTTCGATGCAGCTGAGTTGCGATGCTTGAAGTTTCTGCATTTCAGCTTCTCAATATTTCTAACTGTCATCTAAACTGTACCTGAAGTAAGTGGAAGGTTAATCAATGCCAGATATGCATTTACGGAGTGGCGATGGCGAGCGACAGCCGTTTTTCTGGCCTCCGCTGGCAGTAAACAGCGGGCGTGTCAGTGTACAGATATATGCAGTTACATCAATAACGACAATTAAAAAAAGCCCATAGAAATACCAATACAATCTGCTGAAAACGTATGACAGGGAGTCAGTTCACGAAGGCGTACTAAATTACCACCTGAAATTTGCGTGTTGTTACATATCAGTCGGAGAAGTACCGGCTAAGTGCGGCCGGCAGCTTTCGGTGACAGCCTGCGTAGCTGAAAGCGCGACGTTCGATCGTCAGCGCTCCTTGTGCGAACATCGAAATAAAACAAAATGGTTTATTTAGGTTCATGAATGTCTAAACTTTACTTTACAGTTATTTTCACACTTTAGAGTTGTTTGCACACGAAGCAAGAAGCGCCGGTAACATATATACCAACGCGGCTGGCATGACAGGTTTAATGCTCATTGGGCAGAACACTGGCTGAGACCGCTTACGTATGCTCGATATCTGTTAAAAAACTACGTATGCTTGGTATCTCTTAGGGCAGCATCTCTTCCTGCCGTCGAATCAACCGTTTTATATTCAACGACACCAAAACAAACCACGGCACTCGCTACAATAACATGCACGCTGCAGCTGTGCTGGTAGAAACAGTGCGTGCTCCAGTATTCACCAGCGCTTGCCAGTGAAAACTCCTGCGCTTCCAGCGCTTCGCAGTGCGCGCCAGCATCACAGCGGTTGAGCCAGCGCCCCTACTAGTGCGATACAGCTTTTTCCCAGTGCGCACAGCGAAGGGCCAGTGATTACAAGCGTGTACCAGCGTCTCCAGCGTGTACCAGTGCCAAAAAAACGTACTGGCATCGCGCTGTTTTTGCAATAGGGTTGAAACATTATTTTACGGCTTTTTAATGCCTGTACGACACGTCGAAATTGTAGCTGAGCGTAATTTGTAGGGGTGAAGGTTTGTGTAAGGACGATATCGACAGTTAAAGGGTGTCCGCGTCAGAGGAACGTTAGTGAAGTTAGTCGGGGCGAAGGATGTAGAAAATTGTGCGCGGCGCGGACAGAACAGACGAAGAAGAAGAGTAGTGGGGCAGATGCTGTACAACTGGTTGAGGTCGGGATTGCACTGAGCGCCAATAAAGGTTGCTGACAAATTTTCCTACAACGCCTTCACACAAGTCTGTCGACTTCGCCTACACCACTTAAATCCACCCCCTTTGAGGACCATATATTGCGAGAGCTCCCTCTACTTGGTGGTCAGACTATAACTAGGTTACTAGGTCCCGGTGTAAGTGCAGCGTGCATCACATCTTCAATGTGCCATCGGCATTTTCAGAAAGCTGTGCATGTTCAACCTAGGTTTTTAAATCGAATGGGCGCAACGTCTGACGGTGTGTCGTTCGCAAAGACGCTCATTAATTTGAAGGACGATTAGCCTCCTCCAGATTATCTGACTTTTAAGGGTGAATATGGAGTAGGGCAGAGGTTTCTTAAAAAAAATTCTTGCTAACAAGAAGTCACACTGGTAATATAGCATGCGGAATGGTGTAGCTTCCAATAGTCCACTTTTGCGGTCTGGTTTCATAATAGTGCAAATGCAGTGCTTCAGTGCCCTGAAAGCATAGCCGTCTGGCCCGATAAGGATATTGGTCTGCCGGGAGTGCCGAGAAACAGGGTTGTGTGGTACTGTATATGTAACGACACCCAGCCGCTACAACGGTCACGAAATGAGTGGTTGTATTTTCCACATCCATGCCAGTATGTCCCGGTGACCAAGGAGGTTTACAATTAGTCCTGGTGTCTTAAATTATCACCAGGGATGTACGCTAACAACATTATTCAAGGTCCCGCGATGGTTAACAACCCGCGCTGTGGTCTCTAAATAGGAGACTTCATTGCCTTGCCTCATCGCCACCTCTCGGGCCCACTGGACTGCCCACTCTTGAGTCTTGAAGTTGGGGATACACAGAACAGCTGTCCACTTCGGCTCAAGACACCCAGAGCTAGTGCCGTTTTAGCCGCTGTAACAGAGTAAACTCACAAAATCTGGAGAGCATCGCTCTAGTTGCTTGACATATTTAACAAGTAGCATTCTGATAATCCGTGAAGAACTGGACTAAAAAGGTGTGAGGTCAGTTGTCGATGGACGACTGCCTGGCATCGATTCTGCTTCGGATGAAGTGGGCGCAGTATCCGCTTGCCTGGGTGATCTTTACGCGACTAAGCATTGATGCATATTTTGAACCAGGAGAATTGAACTCGACGAGGAAGCCTTTGAATTTCGCTCTGTGAGTCATTTTTCGCGCATAGCGACGGGCCACCTCATCCAAGTGGGCCCTCATCTAGGAAGCGGTGGGGGTCGTGACGTTTCCTGGTAATCACAAAAAGAGGTGCAATTGAACCGGACTTCCTTTGAATCTTGATAGCTTAGGAGGAAATGCACTCTGGTGTGTGGCTATGAACTGTAGCTTTGATGTCGCTAAGCAATGCCTAATAGAATGAGTCGGTAAGTGAAAGCACATTCGAAACCTCTTCCGCTGTGTGTGAGTATTTCGCGGTAATACTACACACGTGTATAGCCCAGAACTTAGCACATACATCTACTGCCATAAACCGGTGGATCTGCGTGTATTATGCTGCTTCCACAAAGCGCGCAGTCCCTGGCTTTGAGCCATGTTATGTTCGGGGAGCATAATACGAGAAATAGAGGCAATGATCAGCGTGTTGCTGATGTGGTGTGGAATCGCCTGTTTCTGACAGTGTAAATTAGGTGAAGTTCCTCCCGGATGTACTGGCCTGTGGCTGTAAGAGACATGCGTTCGAGTAGCGAGATTCTTCGCGCATCCAATATTTACACAAGAGTGTTGAACCCCCCCCCCCCCCCCCTCGGTACCAATGAGTTCTCATCGTGGACTACAGTAGGCCACAGTTGATCTTGTAGGATAGGCGTATATTAATGCAAGATCGTTAAAGAGCTCGTTTGGCAGAAATTTCGGCGTTGGTGTCGTTGTTTGTCAGCAAAAAATCATCATCTTATGCATGGCCGAAAAATCGAGAGCGATGCAAACAAAATAAATGGAAAAAAACCCTGGAGAAGAATGGGAACCGAAACAGGGTTGTTTGGGTCCAGTGGTGATCGAACTCGGGTCGTTTGCGTCACAAGCGGATGTTCTACGACACGGGCATGCCTCTGCTTTAAAAAACAGTGAAAATAACTTTCTCTGCTGGAAATGCAATGAAAGTAGCTTTAATGCTTCACAAACACACACGTCCCGTGTACATGCTTCACAATGCAACATGAAAGATTGCAGCAATATTCTGTCGTACAAGCGTTAATTGCCAACGGTCGTATAAATATGTAAGTATTAAAATGGCTCCGTGGTTGAAAGCCGGCACCCGCCTACAAAAGGCACACAGCTACTGCGCCTCTTCCCTTAAGGCCGCGTAGTGGGTGCATCTCTCACGGTGCCATTTTTTTTCTTCTTCTCTTTAACTAATTTTGTGTGGCTCCCGCGGCTCATGTTCTCAACTGAAATATGCAGCGCGTTTGCGGATTTTCTTTTTTTACGTGGAGTCCCGAACGTTACTACAGCTTTATGTTGCTTTTTGTGAGGGTGTATCTTCTGTCCTATGGCAAGCTGTTCAGGCATTTGTCTTCCACCCTTCGCGTACTGCAGATTTGGTCCTTTTCTACGCTATCGAGACTCAGCAGGCATCAAGACTCATTATAGGCGAGGTTTCCGGTTATCGAAGATTCCTTCTGCAATTTAGTGCACATGCCCTCTCGGTGTCGCTCTTTTGGGACTGGGATCGTCTCACTATGGAAGTAAAATAGAAGGGGGGCACTCAAGGGCTCTGTCCTCACCCCTCAGCCAAAGGCCGCAAGAAAATCCGCTGCATGGCGATGATGCACAATGCCTGCCTTATAAGGTGACCTTCTGAGTCGCAAATGAGGACATTCGCAGAGTTGGTGCGTATTTTATACTGCGCTATACAGTAGATATAATGCCAATTCTGAATGTAACCAATAAAATACAATCAATTTATTATATAGCTGCCACTTCCTTTTTTATTTGATCGGTAAAAGCTATATGAATACAGTAAAATACTTGCTATCTATAGAGCTTCAAGCAGCGTTACTTCTTCCAATCCTTATAAGTGTAGTGTTGGCTCATTGAAATTCTAGGTGGTCTCTTCAGTAAAAAAATGAGATTCCAGAGTTCGTTATGTGCTTATGGTCGACTAATAAAAAAAAAGATAGTTCTTGTGCTCAATTTAAGATTACCCAGATGAATATTTAGAGAGCCACAGATTAAAAAAATTGTAATTGACCTGTCAAAACCAAACAAAAACATTAGCGAATTCCACGTACAGTGGGAATCGATGATATGCGAAGCACGAATGAGAAATGTTGATATGTCACTTTAAAATCAGCACAACGTTACGAGGTGGAGTTAAATGATCCGTACATGACTTCCGTGTCATGATTATCATGTTTGGAGGTGTCGTTTACCTTCTTCATCTATTCACGTCACGTGATACCAAATTTATTATATGTGGAGCTAGCGAAATGACCGCGAGCACGCCATAAGCGTAGTGTGTTGTCATGTTCTTACCTGACACACGCGTCAGGATTATCATGTTTGCAGCAGTCATATATTTCGTCATCCGTTGACGTTACGTAACACGAAATTTGGTATATGTGGAGCTAGCAAAACGGCGCATCATAAATGATGAGCGCATCATAAATGGCCCTATAAACTGCAATGTAGCATTGACGCGGGCGCACGCTGGGCACATCGACGCTACGTTAGCAAAAAGCGAGCGCTCTATAGTCTGACGCTAGGCGCTACCAGCGTCCGTCGGCGCGGCCCGATGGCAGCCGATGCGGAATGCGACTTGCTGCATTTCGCGCTGATGCATTACACAACATTGCGTCTCCATCCTTTTGTGATGGAGGGACGCCAGATGCACTGAATCGCGGATGCGTCAAAGGAACGCTGCGCAGCGCGAGCCTGCGAGTATATGGAAAGACAGGCGCCTGGCGTGGCAACGCCGGCGTGACGCGACGAAATGAACGTCGACGAGCACGCGCATCGCGTCACGTCGAAATGTATTTGCGTCTTGACTGTTGCATGTAGTCATGTTCTCACATGACACGCATCTCATGGTTATGTCTGCATCCGTCACATAACTTTGTAATCCGTTCGTGTCGCGTAATACCGAGTTTGGTACATGTGAAACTAGCAAAACGGCCGTGAGCGCATGATGAGCGTGACATGCAGTCTTGTTGTTACATGACATGCGTCTCATTATTATCATGTTTGCACCAGTCGCATACCTTCTTCATCCATTCATGTCCCGTAATACCAAATTCGGTATATATAGAGCTAGCGAAACAGCCGCTAGCACATCATGCGTGTGGCATGTAGTCATGTTGTTACGCGACACGCATATCATGATATTGATGCTAGCGCCGCCGCTTGTGTTCGCCATGCAGTCATGTCATACCATACCAGTTTTGCAACATATCATGTGAATCAAACTACCGCTGGAGCAGCAAGACCATGACATGTAAATCATGACATTCATGACATACATATCATGGTTTTCAAGTTATGACTTGTCAAATATGTTCTTAATACAGTCATGTTATGCCGTACCAAATTTGGTATTGATACCTTTATCGAAATGGACAGGAGAGCTAAAAGTCTTAGGTGGCTAGACAGACAGACAGACAGACACAGACAGACAGACAGACAGACAGACAGACAGACAGATAGATAGATAGATAGATAGATAGATAGATAGATAGATAGATAGATAGATAGATAGATAGATAGATAGATAGATAGATAGATAGATAGACAGATAGATAGATAGATAGATAGATAGATAGATAGATAGATAGATAGATAGATAGATAGATAGATAGATAGATAGATAGATAGATAGATAGATAGATAGATAGATAGATAGATATGCTCAAAGTCACCGAAGTTCGCTAAAATATGCTTCGCTATAAAAACCGAGATACACCAGGAACACGCAATTTCGGCATGCAAAATATTACCGGTGGGGCCAGCCCAGCCCCTCAAGATGATTGCAGCGAGGCAGTTGCTCGGTCGAAAGGTCCAATGGGAGTGCTTGCTGTTTGCATAAGAAGGATTTGCTACGGCTGTCTTTCTATACAACGGCATGGGTAGAGAAAGCAAGAGCTTGATTTGTCGTGCTTTTAGTTGCTCTTTAGAAAAGATATATTTACACTCTGTACAACATAAAAAATGACATTTTATAATTAGTAGGCACATAGACATTGGGATATTTATGTGCTGCGATAACCTGACGACGTTGTTGCGAACGCATTATTACTCCAATACTGCGCTTGTGAGTTCTATACAGTTCAACCTACTTGCTTTAGACGCCTTATTCAATCGAGCTTCATTGAGCACAACCTGCAAACCGAAACTGATTTGCTTCAAATATCACATTAGAGATATCATGCTACATATCTTACTTCGAATGAACTACAGTGCGTTTGTATGAACATGTTTGTTATACGAAAAGCTTTATTTTCAAGCTTTAGCAATAAAAAGCTGCGCTGACTTTATGGCAAAATTAGTACGATGTATTGAAACTGATTTACAAATCGCCTCGAAGCATTCGCTTGTGTAATCATCTAACATAAAACATGGTGTTAAATGTAAAATACAGTTCGTATACTGGGTCCCATGAAAGGAACAGCGCATACAATTTGTGTTGGCAGTAATGAATTGTGGCTGCAGCGGTTTCTTTTAAGATAAGATCCCTCTTTCAATAAAGACATGCCTGCTTAGGGATGATAATGCGTTATTACTAGACAGGGTGCTTGCCTATTTCACGTTCAGTTTTTAGATGCGAAGCATTTCTTAGTCAACTTCGGCGACTTTGAATCTATCTATCTATCTATCTATCTATCTATCTATCTATCTATCTATCTATCTATCTATCTATCTATCTATCTATCTATCTATCTATCTATCTATCTATCTATCTATCTATCTATCTATCTATCTATCTATCTATCTATCCGCTTACGGCTTTTAGCTCTCCTAGCCGTTTCAATAATGCTATCAATACGAAACTTGGTATGTCATAACATGACTGCATGACGAGCATAAGTGACTAGTTAAACATGAAAATCTTCACTTGCATGTCATGAAAGTCATAATTCACAGTTTGTGGTCTTGCTGCTCTTGTGGTGGATTCGTTCACCTGACACGTTGCAAAACTGGTATGGTAAGACATGACTACATGGTGAACACAAGTGACAGACCCTAACATGAAAGTCATGACATGCGTGTCATGTAACAACATGACTACATGTCACACTTTTGATGAACTCGCGGCTGTTTTGCTAGCTTCGCATATACCACATTTCTTATTACAGGACGTGAATGGATGAGGGATGTATATGACTGCTGCAAACATGACTCTTTTCAGAAGCCTGTCATGTAACGACATGACTACATTCCATACTGATAATACACTCGCGGCCGTTTCGCTATCTTCAAATATGCCAAATATGGTATTACGTGACGCCAATGGCTGACAAACGTATGTGACTGGTGCAAACATGACAATCATGAGATGCTTGTCATGTGAGAACATAACTACATGCCACAGTCAAGGCGTAAATACCTTTCGACGAGACGCGGTGCGCGTGCTCGCCGGCGTTCATTTCATCGCGTCGCGCCGGTGATGCCACGCCAGGCGCCAATCTGCCTGCAATAATAAACTCGTAGGTGCATGCCGCGCTGCGTCGCTTTGACGTATGCGCGTTTGAGCTCTCCCAGCTGCCCTTCAATACGACGAGAGGCAGACGCAGTGCTGTCTGAGTAGTGGGCGTGAAATGCAGCATGTTGCATCTCGTGCCGATATCCGCCGGGCAACGCCGAGGGACGCTGGTCGCATCGGTTGGACCTGGCGTAAGACTATAGAGTGCTTGCGTTTTGCAAGCGTAGCGTCGCTGCACCCAGCGTGCACGCGCGTCAGCGTTACTTCTGAGTATGTTGAGCCCTTCATGATACGCTCGTGGTCGTTAGGCTAGCTCCACGTATACCAAATTTGGTGTTACGTCACGAGATGTTCATGGATGACGAAGGTATATAGTTGGTGCAAGCATGATAATCATGACACGCGTTCCATGCAATAAAAAGAGAAAATACCGCGCTCATGATTCCCTCGCGGCTGTTTCGCTAAATACACATATATTAAATTTGGTATGACGTGACGTCAAGAGACGATGAACGTAAATGACACGTCCAAACGTGATAATCGTGATATGCTCGTCATTGAAAGCATGGCTACATGCTCTTCTTATAGCGTGCTCGCAGCCGTTAGATGTGTGTCACATATACCAAGTTTGGTATTACATGACGTAAATGGACGACAAAAGTAAATGACAGGTCCAAACAGGACAATCATGATATACGTGTCTTGTAAAGCATTACTACATGCTACGCTCTTAGCGTCCTAGCGGCCGTTTAGCTTGCTGCACATATACCAAATTTGGTATTAGGTGACGTGAAATGGCGCGTGAAATTATGATAATCATGACATGAAAGTCATGTATGGCATAATTTACGTCCGCCTCGTAACATCGAGCTAATTTTGACGTGACATATCAATATCTTTCATTCGTGCTTCGCATATCATCGATTCCCTTTGTAGATGGGGCCTGCCAAACTGTTTTGCTCTGAAAAACACTCGATCAGGAAGATTTACCAAGAAAGGTGTGACGATTTTTGATGTCACTCGTTTGCCGAACAGTTTGACGCGTGTGCTCTTGATTGAGCTTTGAACTCTATGCCATCTAGAAAAATAGTTTCTGGCCTGCAAACTGCATCTGTGACGTTAATTTATGACCCAGCTAGCGCGCTTACGGGAGTCTGAACATATCGGCACTATTGTCTCTCGTTAAAAGCATTGGTGGGGAGTTTTACCCGCGTGACAGGTTTATTCCGCCTTTTTTGCGCCTGCAAAGGCATTAGTTTAAGTATTATATTACGTTTTAAAGTGTCTGGTGGTTTATCTGTAAGGCATTTCTTTCAAAATAAAGTAAGAAAATTGTGCGCCGTCAAACACGTGGTTGAGTTATAAAAGCAAATTTGGTGGCCCAACGATGTTACAAAATAATTAGGGTAAACTTATTCCTTTTTTATTATTCATTCAGACGCACTCACACGTTTACACACGCTCGCGTATACACACACATTATCTAGAAGATGTGCTGAAACTGTTCCTACTCATATGCTGAATTCCTGGACTTTTCTTCGTTCAATTACCGAAGTTGTACCCTTTAAATCACCTGTCTTCTAACATACGTAGGTAGCTGAAGGCAGTGTTCGCTGCTACCATAAGTATGTGATTCAGGGCAATGTCAGGGAGATGACCATTGGAATGCACATCGGAATCTTTCAAGAAAACCTTCTTGTGACACACACAAAAGGCGGCGTTTCCTTCTTTTGATCTGGCCCCTCTCGCACTGGTGCGTAATCTTTCATATATCTTGGGGCATTGTGTAAACTCTTAGCCACTGCGTCAAACGTAAACCACGTAGACTTCATGAGAGCTTTTACTGTCTCGCCAATTCTTGAATCAGTACATTTATTTGGTTGTGAATCTTAAACGATTCGGCTTAAACTGGAGCTAATGAAACTGAAAACTGTTAATTAAAGCGCTTTACCGTATGTGTCTAAGGGCATATAAAATAGGCTGAAGTCACACCGGTATATATTTCAAGAAACATATTGAACTATTGTGCTGGCCAGGGTGGCGAAAATATATAATACCACAAAGTAGTGCTTAGAACACCGGTGAGAAAACGCTATGCTAAAAACTAATGCACTAAGCAGCGCATGAGCACTCATTCCTGTTTCTCAACCAATTAGATTAGTTGAGAAATAGAAGCTCGTCCGTGGTGCTATTGGAAAATAGAGAATTGTTTGCAGACTCTGAAAAAAAAAAACCTGTTCTGAAAAAGTACTGCCACGCACGTTCATTGCTTCGGTGTCATGGCTTACGCCAACAAGTCACAAGCGTGCAGTATTTTTATTTTAAAGCATGAACGAAACATATTTGTGATGATGCTATTGGATCTATTTAAAATTATGTAGTACGAACGCACACGTACCTTCAGCTCACGAAGAGAACATATGTGCACGTTATCACGACGAAGAAATAGTAAGGCTCTGAGGTGATCTCACGTCGTTTGTGTAAGGCGTAATCTGCAGGTGCAATAGTCCGGTGACGTAAAACAGCAAAAAGGGTCATGTGCAGCGCTACTACTTATTTCTTGAAAGGACAAGCAAATAAATAAATTTAGAGACACGGGAACGAAACATATGACAGCTTTGCAATTCCTTATTGAAAGTAAACAAGCGTAGATATCTTCGGTCATTCTTTTATTTTAATTGTTATTCTATTTTATTCTTTCTCCCAATAATAGAATATGCTTTTAGAAAGACACCTTCAGAGATTCAATGTGCTAGCTAAGCAGATTGCGATCATTGTTAATACATAGACATGGGAATGGGTGACAGATGAGCAGTGTTTCAAGGAGAGTCGGCAGTCTGTTTTGCATCGGCGCACTAATGATAGCAACAGTAGAAACGGTAGCTCATATTTTATTTCTGTGCCCTTCATCTGCATTGCAAAACTGGTCGCCATGTGCCGACTCATACCCCTTAAAGCCCTCGTCCCTTTCACTCCCTCAACGCAGTGCTCCGCCGTACTGTAGCGGAGGAAGCAAGCGACATGATGATAATGGTGAAAAACATTTATTATAAAAGAGAGAGGTACGGGGCTGGTGCCTCTCAGCTGCCCCTCTTCTCGCCGGATAGGCACACTTACCATAAATCTGCGTTCTATGAACGCCTCTGGTTGGCTGCTTCTCCGACGCTTTGTGGTTTCTGGACGCGTGGAGAAAGGCACAATCTTTCTCTTTATCGACACGCTTCCTCCCTTGCCGCCTCCACTCCTTCCGTCGCTCCTTTCTTACACACTTCCTCTGAATGCATGCTTGAAAAAAGGACCCAGACGCGGCTGACGCGAGTCGTGCCTCCAGGGTACCTTCTCGCGTGTGCAAATATCGTTGATAACACTACTGGTTCGGAGCATTGCTAAGCAGAGTGACGGAACTGCGCTTGCTGACGCCTGTCCTTTATTCATCTGATGAAAATTTGCGTCTAAGGTATGGAAGTTCCATATTCACTTTTAAAGACGACACTCTGTCTTGCGACTATTCAGCACAAATATATCTCTCTGTCTGTCTGTCTGTCTGTCTGTCTGTCTGTCTGTCTGTCTGTGTGTCTGTATGTCTGTCTGTCTGTCTGTCTGTCTGATTGTCTGTCTGTCTGTCTGTCTGTCTGTCTGTCTGTCTGTCTGTCTGTCTGTCTGTCTGTCTGTCTGTCTGCCCCTCTGCCTGTCTTTCTGTCATTTGTAACGGCTAAAGTCAACCGCCTCCTTAACGCCCACCAATCTTGACCGGGTTTCTATGTTCGTACTTGTGTGATCGTCGATTAAAAATCAAATATTGCGCATAAATAGGCACAAGGTGGACACATCATAATTCTGCGGTCTGTTTATTTATACTAAAATAGCAATAGGAAGCGGATTTCAACGTCCCAAAACCATCATATGATTATTAGAGACGCCGTAGCGGAGGATTCTGGAACTTTCAACCAACTGGGCTTCTTTAACGTGCACGCAAACGCACAGGTGTCTACAGAATTTACACCTCCACAGAGTTTGCAGTCACCGCCGCCATGATTCAATCCCACAACCTGTGGGTCAGCAGCCAAATATCTTAGCCATTAGACCACCGCGGCAGGTCTTATACTAAAGATGACATACATAACTGATTCTAAGGACCACAGCGTTTATTACGCTGCGCTGACCATACCACGCTATGCACGAAAAGCCAAGTGTTTTCTACGTTTTGCTAAAACGATGTGGCGCTTCCACCTACCTTGCATTCTATAAATTACGGCCTCCGAGATAGCGTGCGCACACCCGGCGTTCGCTATATCGGAGGCTATCCTTTCGTTTTACAAGATTCCTACCAGGTTGCACTCATGTCTGACGCAGCGTAAGAACCCATTGATTTTGGAAAAGTAACGACACTCTCCTTCGCGCGGGCGTTTCCTTCTCGATTCTTCTCACCCGTTCGCCGTACGTGCGGCACGCGCCGCCATTTTTCGCAGACACTACCACCAGCGCGCCACCAATTAAATGGAGGCGGGTTCTTTGCAGCATCTTGAGCGCCACAGTGGTGCTGAAAGTTTTTCTAAGAAGTGATAATAAAACTAAGAACACTGAGGCAACTGTTTATTAAAAATACCTTTCTTCCAAAGGTCGTATAAGTGTTGCATGCTAATCAAATAAAAAGTTGTTATTGGAGTTCTACGATGCGGATGTTGTTCTGCCGAATAAGAACATGCTGTACGCTTGCGTCTGATAGAACTCCGCTTGTGGCATGTTCGTCTGTGTTCCGATTTTCCTGACTCCTGATCTATACATACCGGCCCCAGAAGAACGTAAAATTTTAGCAACACATTTTCCAAATGAAAATAGGCGCACATATCATTTTCTCAAGGACCTGAAGAAAAAAAAAGCACCAGTGTCTTTACAGCCTTTTTTTTCTCACTTAACGTACCATTTCTTTCTTGTTTACAACAAGCCACTAATTCTTCGCATTCATTCATTCTTTACATTGTTTGCACCTTTCGGGATATTTCTTTAGGCATGTTTTCTTACCCCAAGTGAAGCCCTCACTGTCCATACAGTTTGCCATTCCCGCGTTTTTTGTTTATCTAAGGGTGACGCTGCCTTCTTTTTTGCAACATATGAGCAGAGGAGTAACTGATCCATGTTGCCTATGGGGCTTGCAGAAGCTTATATCTTACGGACCCCAAGGTTCTGCCAGCCCGATATCAATGCGGCCGTAGAGCCGAACACTAAAGTGTGAAGAATTATTATCCGGCACCTCCGTTTCCAGATCTGAAGAATAGATGCGTTTGTGATACAAGGAATTGCCTCACATCTGATGTTATGAGACATGTTAGAACCTCATTACGAGATGTTGCCACTTTAGTAAACACCGGCCCGTCTTTGTCACGGATGTCAAAAGCACTGCAACAAAAATTATATGAACAAAGGAACAGCTAGACAGAATTCATACACCTTCACTCACATAATAACATGAAGACAAGCACTACATCAATTCTGACCACAAAGCACTATGTTTCTCAAAACATCAGTTGGTTTTACGCAATATGCGTTCTGAGATAACACTATTAGCACTAAAACTGGGAAAGTGCAGTCATATATTGACGCACGTAAAGGTTAATAGTAGGGAGGATGATGTGTACTGCTGCTTGCTAGGTTCGTCCTGTTTGGTCTTAAATTTCAAACTGAAAATTGCGTGTTTGCGTGGTTGTATGATGATGAAAATTGCTCCTCTGCCTGGTTAGTTCATCGCTGTGATGCACAGTGAACTTATTTTAAAAGCCGGTACCGCAAACGAGCTCACGGACAACCAATGATTTTTTCTTCCTTTACACAAAGAGGAAAAAACATTTATAGAAGAAGTAACTCTCGAAATTTTATCAATTTGCTTTTCAATATTATTCCCTTGAGTCAAATAAAAAAATGCCTCGAGCCATTTTCGAATGCTTTTGAACAGAGTCCCTAACCGCTTGACGCGCACTGTGGTGATTATGTGCAGCCGTAGGAGCAAAATTCTCGCTGCTCGCTCATTCAAAAGCACCCACGTTCATGCAAACGCTTACAGCATACTTCCTAAGAAATTGAGCTTCGTGTTCATTAAAAATCCATTACGGAACGACGCTCACAAGCAAAGTGGAAACTTTTTTTTTATTATGCGCTTTACAAGGCACCTGAAAAAACTATTTTTTTTTCAATTACACAATTAAAATACACATTTTTTTACACTTAACACTTATGCGTACGGGAACATACATGCTTAACGAGATATGGTGAATTTTTCAATATAGATGGCCTGCTTTTCGAGCTGCGATTCTCATTGACACGCGAGAGCGTCATTCGGGGTGAATGACGCACGCATTTAAATAAATATTTTCACTAAACAATTCAGAAGCTATCACATTGATGCACATCACGCTATTTTTATCGTGTGACTCAGAAAAGATGGAATTGTCGGGATATTAGTGCGATGAGTATGGGAAAAAGTGAAAATTATGCAGTATTAGTTGAAATTTAAGAAGTAAACATCTCTGACCAACACGCGGAGTATGTGAATGCAGCTACTGCGGAAGCTGCATAGTTTACGTCATATTCTCCTTGGCCTTGTGGTCGACTTACGCACGTGCCCCTTGAAGATGCGACGTTAGTGTCGACCACGGTGTTAGAATAACTTAGGTGCTGACACTCACCGCTCCGCGTAAGGGGAGGGCGCGGGCAGAGTGCATTCGCCAATGACCTTGAGCCACGAGTAGTTTCCATCGCGCGAGTGGAGATGGCACTCCTTCAGAGGCGTGCCAACTATTGGAGCGGCGCTCATTCCGAAATTCGCACGCGAACGAACATCTTCCTGAAAGCTTTGTGGGCATGGCATTTTGTGAATTAGAAACATTTTGCTCTGTGCGTGTGAGCATTAGCATTTCATTTCTTTTTCTGATTCGCAATTTCTGATTTCTGCGCACATACTTCGACGCGCGCATACTTTGACGCTCCGAGTACACGTTAGCGGCCCTGTAGCTGATCGTGCCTCGAAATGGGCCATTGGTGTTTTGTCCTGAATCGCAAGTCGGGGTATCGGAAGCTTGTACAGAGCGTGTGTCACTTCTCAAGGCTCCGTGTGAACCAGAGCGCTCGGATAAGTGGCGACGAGCGGTTCCGATAGCTGACAATGTCTTGGGACCTACTCTGCCACATATCATGCAGAATACAATAGAAACAACCAGTTGCAATACACGAAAGAAACCTGTGCTCACATCCGATGCTGTGCCTGCTGTTTTACCGGGGCTGCCCGAAATGTCTGATCGTGCATCAAAAAAGCAGCAAAGGTCTGCGAAAACGACTGGCTCTATTGCCGACTTCTTGGAAGTCACCGGAGACAAACGGTTCAACTGCATGTGAAGTGCCTGATACGACCGCTGAAAGTACGCAAAGTTTTTTGTGCGATGAGACACAACATGGTGATCATGAATGAATAGGCACGCATGCAAAAGGCAGCGCTTGGACTTCAGCCGTGATGGGCCTCCTCCGCGTGAAGAGGAGCATGCTTCTCAACACGACACTGATAGTGTTAGCCCCTGCGCTGCTGTCAGTTACTCATCGCAACGGAATAGTAATTACTTGTTTTAAAGTCAGATGCCATTTTTAGCAGCCTCATCTATGCCTGTTTTGATCAGGAAAAATTATATGCTGAAAAGCAATCATAAAGGATACTACTTTTGTGATGCAGCCGTGTTTTTTTATATTCACTATATTCACGTTATATTCACGTGATTTTAATTAGTTCGCCATGCTTGGCGTCATCAGACCAGATTTTCTAGTTTTTGGATGTTTCTAGCGCTTAATCATCCCCGTCTTGCAACATGGCAGGAACACTTCCGAACACGGTACTCACTACACAGCACCGTTTGTTAGGGTGAAGGCCTTAGACAGCCTTAGATGCCTAATCAAACGCGAAATATGATTGCCGGTGTTCCGCGTCGGCAGCGTAAGCGAAGAGCTGCACAAAATTTACTGCTTAAGGTAGTGCGCTCGCCTTCAGTCTGATAGACACTTGATCAAGTTGACGTCCACGTGGCCACGTGGCTAATAAAACAGCGCAAAGTAAAACTTATGGCACTGGCCCGACAAGGGTGTGGTATGGGTTGACCCAGGGTCGACCTTTGGGACCCAATCAAGTTTTTCCCAACATACCATGCTGCTTACAGTTCCAGAGGCTGAAATGGAGTCATCGGCGTGACACTATCAGCAAGACTGGCAAGGGTATACCTTGTCGATATAAGTTTCTAATAGAACGTGTGTAATATCGTAACATATTACTTGAAAGTTTTCTGACGAAGTTTTTCGTTCATTTTGCTAAAGAAACAGAACGCGGCAGCGATATCTGCGCGCGTCCATACACACACACACACACGAAACACATGCGCTCACATACACACACAAGCGCACGCAGACTATCGCTTTCCTAATAGCTAGCGTGCCTTTGTCTTCGGGCAGGTATCCTAACTACCACTAAGAACTTCACAACAATGATAACATTTCGTTCGTTCATTTAATACGCAGTGAAATATAGTGCTCTTTTCACTGAACATTGAAACTAGTTGTGATGAAAACGCGCTTAGTTTTGGCTAATGATTCATTAATAAAATGGCAAAGCACTCGGGGACTTGAACACGCAACAAAGACAACTTTATTGACAGCAATACAGGCCACACAATACTTCAGATACTAAATAGTGTTCGGCGACGGCCCATCCAGCAACCGACCGCACGGACTCCGTACCGTAGTGCATGATATTGAGGTAAGGAAGATGTCAGAAGAAAATTCTCTTTGTCGGGATCAGCAAACGCAGTCTTGTCACTCTTCATGACACTCGGCAGTGGCAGTATCAGGCCCCTTTTAGGCGTTTTCGCAAGCGACAGCTGCATTTAGAGGTGGGACACAGGTTACTGACGTCTAGCTCCTTTTGAACAAGCATTCTTAGGTAATTTGCGAAAAGGGAGTAGCGGGAAAAAGGAGGAGGTGGAGGAGGAAAGGGAATAAATGAAAGGCGTGGATGTCAAGCAGACGCACGTCCGGTTTGCTACCATGCATTGGGGGTAGTGGTGAGGGGATTAAAAAAGAAGGAAGAGAGAAGTGAAGGGCAACGTGTGGATACATGTGACCTTGTCCATTGCATGCGTATAAGCGGTTGCGTTGCTAGAGGGAAAAGGAGGAGTTACAAGGAAGAAAGGAGGTGAATGGTATAATGTTAGAAAATGTAGTGATTTTCCCAGTGTCCCCCGAAACCAGAAAGAGTTGGAGCAGCCACCAAGCAGCGGCAATGATAAAATGCAGTTTTATGGTAACATTGAGTATACTTGGTTCGACGGGAGGCAACCGAGAGGCATCAGCTGCTATCACGAACCTCATGTGCTGCAGAAACTTGAGGGAGCGAAAAAAATCGACGAGGGAGAAAAAAGGACAAGGGCCTCAAGACGTGGTTTGTCTGTGCGTGGGCAAAGGGCTTTGCCATGCAGATGGATGCCCCACATAAAAGAAAATCACCCTTTATTCCGTCGTTTTCATTAATCTACTTACCCGAAGGTAACTGCAGACACTTCTCGGAGAATTTCTGATCATGTCGCGGCTTCAAACGACTATTGCTTTAAAATTGGCGGCCTGATTCAATCTGCTAAGTGTGCATCTTGAATCTATCTCGGTGGCTTTGCAAGAAAATAAGCTTAGTCTATTGAATAAAATATAGGCCAGAGATACGGAAGCAGGCTTGTTTGCCACAGGTGATGGCAGAGAAACCGCGTTTTTACTTCAATCTCTTGTTTTTATATACTACTTCATCCGCTTGTCCAGATATTCCAATCAAAAATATTATGCCTGATAATGCCGAAAAGCAGTGATCGATGTTCAGTGTATAGGAAAGGTGCATCTTTGGGTGCGTCACACAATGTACATTAATATTTGGTTCTAAAATAGCGGGGGCGGAAACGCATAAAGGACGTCATTCTAATACTTGACATGTGGCACAGACTCTTTCGTGAAACCTCAGTGTTTTTTCTGCTTTTCCCCTCTCTTTTTTTACTGTTGTATTTTCCGCGTTTTGTTGGGTCCTTCGTTACTTCTAATTTTCTCCCTATTTTTTATTTATTATTCCTTTTGTCTCTCTCTCATGTGGTCGCTCGCTTTCCCTTTCATTTTTGGTACGTGGTTTATGTTGTGTTTCGGTAACCACAGTATTAAAGTTCGCATTTTATATCACAATCAAGACGCCGTATAACAAGATATGATGATGATGATATGTGGGGTTTAACATCCCAAAACCACCATATAATTATGAGAGACGCCGAATAACAAGAGCACAACGCTATGCATATGGCGCGAGCGTGCCCTCAGCACGGCAGAATTGGATATGCTATACATACTTTGGCCTGTGTTAATGTCGTCATTGAGCACTCGAGGTACAGCCGGGTAAGTGGCCTCGCATGCATTATGCCAAACGTCCAGGGCAACATAGGACAGCCTGGCCCGCCAAAATGTGCTGCGCTTGAGAAAACTTCAAACAACAACCACTGGCGAAAGTACCAATGAAGTACGTGAATCGAAAACGCAGGGTGCCATTCTCTCAATGTGAAACATCGATTTGCTGCCACTTTCGCAAAACGCGCTTAGCTAAAAAGATGAATACGCTATGTAGCAAAAACTGAAGGAGCATGTAGAGAAACCATGGCAGCGTGGCCGTGAAAAGCGTTCCGACAAAAAAGAAAAAAAAACCTTTCATACAAAACATAAGACTCAAGCTAACGTTAGAAGCTCGCAGCACCACTCTGACTACATCCCTTTTCCTTTTTCTTCTCTCTCTGAGCGCTGATCTATGATCGAAACGTTCTCAGGCATTTTAAAAGCACGGTGAGTGGGTCGTGGCACAGCGCCAGAGGAGGGCACGGATTCTAGCGTAAGTAGAATTCTTTTTAAACTACAAAGACGCGGGGCACCAAGTCGTCTCAGCCGTATATAGAACTGAAAAAGCGAGTCAACTTTCGTGTGTTTCTTGTTCCTTAATCCTGCTGAGTACGTCAAGAGCAACCTGCTGGGACAAACATAAAGGGCCCGTAAACCACCCACAGGCAGAAATGTAGATTTGGCGTTGCAGTTGTGTACGAGCCTGCAGTGAACAATGGTGGAATTCCACGTCTTTTCTCATTTCGCTCTTTCCTTTGCTAGGGTGCATTCGTTAGCTCGATTGACCACCTCTCCTATCAGCGTCCGAGGTTGAAATGCAACAAGTATGTGCATGTGCTAGCAGAAAAGAGGCTTTCTTTCAACCAATGACAGCGTCTCCGGTACGCAGCGTCAGTTGACGTCATGCCAGATGTTCTCGATACATGAAAGGCACGGAGGGCAGCACGCGAGCGTCCGTTGGTGGTTTTAAAAGAAGTGACGAAGTGCTCGCTGTAATGACGCTTTCCAAGAAGCTTAACAGAGACACCAGACGGCCATCTCACACATTCCTTCATCTCATACACTTTGCTCACTTTCACATACCAGCGTTCGAGAGCACACGCGCCTTCAGTTTATAACGGCTGCGACAACACCGGGGGCCGACCAGACGCGATAAGAGCCAGAGCAACGAAGAGAGAGAGAAACAACTTTATTTCCGGCGCAACGAAGAAACAAGCAGCAAGAGACGCATGCGCGCGCGCCTTCTCTTCCCCTTAAAACCATACGCCGGAAACCACTTTGGTTCAAACACTGAGCGAATAGACCTCTACCGGGGTACGTCAAAGCGTGACGTCACCTGTGCACATGCAAGGCGCTGTTTGGCAAAACACTCCCGCCAGTGGCCGAGTGGGGTGCAGTTGCTCGGGGCTTGCAAGTTTTTTTTTATCTTTTGAAACCTTAAGCTTTATCTCACAGTGGCGACATTAGCCGTGGTATGTGTCAGAGAACATCTAGGTGTGTGGTGCAGTGCGTGATGAAATATTTGCCACGTTGGTTGGCTGTTTATCTCGGAGAATTGAACACACGTGGTGGCCTGTGCGAGGAACAGCGGCATCGTCTTCAAAAATGTGCAGTGTTGACTGTGTTGTGTAGTGTGCGTTGAAAGGCACCTACAATATTGGTTCACCTTTATACGGACGGTGAAACTGTGAATATTGTGCGTGGGTGTGTGCAGTGCGAATAACGCCGTGCGTCATGTTTGCGAAAACGCTGGTATTCAATGTGGGACGGTTGCAGTAAACGGTTGTCGATGTAACTTTACGATGTGACAATTTAATGAAAATAAAAATGCATTTGATGCGATCGTCTGCAAGTGGGTACATTACAGCGTATGCGCGGCGTGCAGAAAAATAAATGTGCATGATCTTTGGGTGATATGTACGACTACGCATGAGCTATAAGCAACGTTGTGGCGTTGACGAGTCTGCATATACGCTTCACCACGGCTATAGCTCACATTATCAGATACCTGATACGTGTTAATGGCAACAGTGGAGATTTTCATTTCTTATCTACTTTGTACTTTTCCGGCTTGATTCCTATGAAGTGACAATGCGCATTAGAAGTTTGTGCATCAAGCCTAAAGGAGCAATATAAATACACGAACATGTTATAGGTGTCAAATGCAGCAAGGTAACTGTGGCAGATAATATTATACAATTTAAAGATGTCGGGCTTTACATCACAATAATTTCACTGGGTTATTGAGAAACGTAGCTGCAGAATTTCACTTCAATTTTCAGGAGGATATGTTAACCTCAGGCTAACGCAGGCAATAAGTAATTTTGTTTCTTTTCAATTCATCTCCAATCAGACTTTGGGCAATGAGTGAGAATGTTATCCGTGACGTCGCGCAAAGTAGCTCAAAACCAAGCTGCCGCCAAAGCTTTACCTCGTGTTGAACTGTATAGAACATGCCACGATGGAAATTGAATAGGTTTACATTCATGCGATGCAAATATTTCTCAAAGTGCCAATCACTGTATACATTCAAAACGTTTGCTTTAAAAGAAGATCAGATTTTCTTGTGGCTGCCATCTACGAGGGCGAAGCCCACTGCGTGCTAGTCGTTTCCTCGGGTACTCTAAATAAAGTTTCTCCATTCATACATCTACGACGAGCAAATTTCCACACTATAAGAAGTGACTATTCTGCGACTCCCTCCTTTAAAAATCTGTGGCTTTAGAACATAGCAATGCAGAAGTTTCTGTCGAAGGATTGCAGACACGCAGCTCTGCTATGCAGAAAGATGCCGCCGGCGGAACAATTTTGCCAACCAGCACCTGCTCCGAGAGAGAGTATGGTGGGCGGGGTGCCCGCAGTGACGTCACACTGTTTACAAACAGAGAGAGGTCTATTGTGGAACCCTTCTTCAAGAAAAGGGTTACACACTGTCAGGTTACATGACTAAACCGCGGAAAATACAAAAACGATCTCGCCCTTTTTACAAATTTGGCTATGCTGCGCGCCCAGTAAAAAATTGGCAGATCCTACGTACAGTGGGAATCGATGATTTGCGAATCACGAATGAGGAAAGTTGATATATCACTTTGAAATCAGCACAGCGTAATGCGGCAGACGTAAATTATGCCGTACTTGACTTTCATGTCAAAGTTACGCCTGGCACTTGCGTTCGTCGTTCATTCACGTCGCGTAACATCTAATTTAGTATATGATTGATATGTACGGTGTAACGTACCAAAAGCACTATATGATTATGAGAGACGCCGTAGTGGAGGACTCCGGAAATTTCTACCACCTGTGGTTCTTTATAGTGCACCCAAATCTGAGCGCACGGGCCTACGACATTTCCGCCTCCATCAGAAATGCAGCGGCCGCAGCCGGGATTCGATCCCGCGATCCGCGGATCAGCTGGCGAGTACCTAACCCACTAGACCAACGTGGTGGGGCAAGTTTGCTATATGTAAAGTTAGCGTAATAGCTGAGGGCGCACTATGAGCACAGTATGTTGTCAAGTTTTACGTGACATGCATGTGATGATTATCAGGTTTCCGCACATCAATTATCATCGCTATTCATTACGCCACGTAATACCAAATTGGCTATATGTGAAA
This sequence comes from Rhipicephalus microplus, assembly GCF_043290135.1. NCBI lineage: Eukaryota > Metazoa > Arthropoda > Arachnida > Ixodida > Ixodidae > Rhipicephalus > Rhipicephalus microplus. The sequence continues at coordinate 148,376,782 of NC_134700.1, read as the reverse complement.
CTAGCGAAGCGGCTGCGAGCGCGCCATGAGTTATGCGACAAGCGTTGCATGTACTCATGTTGTTACATGACACGCATGCCATGATTATTGTGTTTGCCGGTGTTGTTTACCTTCGCCATTAATTCACGTCACGTACTACGAAATTTAGTATATGTGAAGCTAGCCAAATGGCTGCGGGTGCACTACGTATGTCGCACTTAGTCATGTTTTACATAACACGCATATATGATTATAATTTCTGGACGTTTGATTTATCTTTGTCATCCATGTATTCACGTCTCGTCATGTCAAATTCGATATATATGGAGCTAGTGAAACGGCGGCAATTTCATCGTGAGCGTGGTATGTAGTCATGTTTTTACGTGGCAAGCATGTCATGATTATCACGTTTTTTCCAGTCATATACTTTCGTCATACAGTGGCATCACGTAATATCAAATATATATGTGAAGCTATGGAAACGGCCGGAGCGCGCTATGAGCTTGGCACATAGTGATGTTCTACAAGAGACACATGTCACAGTTATAATGTTTGCACCTTTCATTTGCTTCGTCACTCATCCACGTCACGTAATACCAAATTTGGCATATGTGGAGTTCGCGAGCCGAGTTGTGATCTCATAACAGCTTTCGCTGTCAAACAGGGCTTTACTTTCGAAACACTTTCGCATGTTCCCTTCAAGCTCTCGCAACCAATTTCGAAAAAAGCACTTTCGAAACTGAGGTCAGTAATTGCTGCAGTGACCTTTCACAATTTTTCTCATTTTAATCATCTACGCTTCTACCAGGTTATGCAAATCGAAAGAAACCTTGACATTTCAACGTTGGTGCCCACAGACGCAGCCTGTGATACGTCGACTGTAGAATTAGTATTTCTTCATAGTCGCACATTTTGCCCGTTTGCAACCATCCAAGGTGATACATTGCTTCTTCTAGATAAACAATGCTGATACTATTACTAATTACAAGTCATGATCTATGTCGTCGCTATCTCCTACACCCTCTTTGAATTTTAAGTCAAGTTTCACGCTAACCTGTAAGGTTTGAAACGTTAACCACCATGAAATGATCGCGGATGGCGTTTCTGAAACCCCGTGACTGAAAGTAATCGTGACGTTCCTTCAGGTTAATGTGAAGACAAGGCTGCATGCATGGTTCAGGCTAGAGTGAAATTCAACAATCTGCGTATGATTGAGTATCAAATTATCACTGGCTTGCAGTCCTGCTTAGTGCTCACACAAATAGCCAATATGTGAAAATAGTTTTCTTGTTTTCTGCCAATTATAAGTTACAAAATTGTGTTGAGAATGGCCGAAAAATCATCTCTTTGTTCATCTATTGGGGCTCACTAACGAATATTGTTCGTATCTGATTTCGCATACTATTCTCGTCTAATGTCAGTTTGACTTTGCTCCTATGAACAATTTTTTTGGTATAAGTATTTGTGATCAAAGGGAACGGATACAACTCTGTGCACTGTGGATGATAGAATACCAAGGGCAGCAATATCTGCGAATCTTTGGAAAATTGGATGGTGCAGTCATAAGTAACTATATTTCGAACTCAAGAACATATGAAGAACCAAAAGTGGCCGTATATAGTAATATAGGTATAGTATTTTGACGCAGAATATACCATTAGAGGCACCTTGAAGAAAGAAAAACTAATTAATTTCTCTGTAGCAGAAAATCACAAAAAATGCTATGTAATTGTGTCTATGTACTTCCTTATCCCCATGCATTTTTAAACACGAGTGCGCAATAAAAATCTCATGCAACACCATTTTGAGGACGCGTTTCATAAAAGATACCACGTGCGAATATGTGTGTACAGAAGAGACATTGGAAATCCCTGGTAACCGATGTTTTCTTAGATCGGCATTGTGGATTTCTCGAGCCCAGACCATGCTTCTTTTGAAGCATGCCCATACGTTCGACTGAAACGTGAAGAAAAGCCTTTTTGCATACATGGTCTCTTCACTTCTGTCATGCTTACAGAACTACTTCGTACAAATCAGGTCGCATCGATGCAGCCCATGTTAGATGCAAATAATTCAAAAAACGTGAAAGAAACATACGAAACATCTATTCCTTGAATTTGCCACTATTTCATCGTCAGCTTTTGCTAACCTTGCAAAGTAGCTGGACGAATACGGTGACAGAAAGACCACAAGAGAATGGTGATCTTTCATTTTCGAATTGCGTAACAGGTTTGAACGCATTTCACAAAATACAGCTTTACTGCAAGCAGAGGACATCTATTTCTTCGTTCAAATAATACGGCCAATCACCGAGTTTCCTACGCCACACTGTGATTGCCGCAAGTAAAATATCAAACAGCTCCTTAACCTGACACGTGCTAGACATGATGGTATGTAGGCGAACGGTAGTGAATTCACAATATCATAATAATGCAAATATATAATTATCAATAATATATCAGCAACTCATAACGCCAATCGCTTTGCTCATCTCTTGAGACAGATTCAAAGAAACATGATGGTTTGTTGACGTATAGGTGCAATAATGAGATTTATGGTGAGCTCTTTTTTCTATTCAGAAATACTGCAGGCACTACTGGAGCTCTAGCAAGAGTGGAAACATCATTTATACGTAATCAATAACAAGAGTGCTCTCGCCAACATATGCGGTAGGTATGACTATAATCAACAACAAAGAAAAACATTTATTCGTCATTCAGGGCATACACAAATATAGCAGTGATAAAGCATGCTTATATAATAATTCAATAAAATAATTTTTTTGAAGACGGATTCCCTTTCCTAAATATTTTATGCCTTCGGATAGAACGTTTCTTAGAACTGTTCGGATCATCACCATCATCATCGTCAGCCTGACTACATCCCCAGCAGGACAAACGCCTCACCCATGTTACGCCAGTTAACCCGGTCCTGTGCTTGCTGCTGCCAATTTATACCCGCAAACTTTTTAATCTCGTCTGCCCACCTAACCTTCTGTCTCCCCCTAACCCGCTTGCCTTCTCTGGGAATCCAGTCAGTTCCCCTAATGACCAGCGGTTATTCTGTCTACGCGCAACATGCCCGGCCCATGTCCATTTCTTCATCTTGATTTCAGCTATGATATCCTTAACCCCCGTTTGTTCCCTAATCCACTCTGCTCTCTTCTTGTCTCTTAAGGTTACACCTACCATTTTTCTTTCAATTGCTCGCTGCGTCGTCCTCAATTTAAGCTGAACCCTCTTTGTAAGTCTCCAGGTTTCTGCTCCGTAGCTAAGTACCGGCAAGATACAGCTGTTATATACCTTACTCTTGAGGGATAGTGGCAATCTACCTGTCATAATTTGAGAGTGCTTGCCGAATGTGCTCCACCCCATTCTTATTCTTCTAGTTACTTCAATCTCGTGGTTTGGCTCCGCGGTTATTACCTGCCCTAAGTAGACATAGTCTTTTACAACTTGAACGGCACTGTTACCTATTCCGAATTGCCGCTTTTTTCCGAGGTTGTTGTACATTACTTTCGTTTTCTGCAGATTAATTTTGATACCCACCTTTCTGCTCTCCTTGTCTAACTCCGTAATCATGAGTTGCAATTCGTCCCTTGAGTTACTCAGCAATGCAATGTCATCGGCAAAGCGCAGGTTACTAAGGTACTCTTCATTAACTCTTATCCCCACTTGTTCCCATTCTAGGCTTCTGAAAACCTCCTGTAAGCACGCGGTAAATAGCATTGGGGAGATTGTGTCCTCCTGCTTTACACCCTTCTTGATTGGTATTCTGTTCCTCTTTTATGAAGCACTATTGTAGCAGTTGATCCCCTGTAGATTTCTTCCAAAATGTTTATATATATACTTCATCGACGCCCTGATTCCGCAGTGTCTGCATCACGGCTGATAAGTTTCTGAATCAAGCAACTTCTCGTAATCTATGAAGGCTATGTAAAGTGGTTGGTTATCTTTTGAGCATTTCTCTATTACCTGATTGATAGTATGAATGTGGTCGATTGTTGAGTAGCCTGTTCAAAAGCCTGCTTGTTCCTTTGGTTGATTTATTTCTAATGTTTTCTTTACTCTATTAGCAATTACCTTTGTTAATAGCTTGTATACTACAAAGAGCCAGCTGATCAGCCTGTAATTCTTGAAGTCCTTGTTATCTCCTTTCTTATGTATTAGGACGATGTTAGCGTTCTTCCAAGACTCTGGTACTCTTCCTGTCAGGAGACATCTCGTAAACAGGGTGGCTAGTATTTCTAACACAATCTGTCCTCCATCTTTCAGCAGATCTGATGTTACCTGATCCTCACCAGCAGCTTTGCCTCTTTGCATGCTCTCCAAAGCTTTTCTGACTTCTTCTATCATTATCGGTGCGGTGTCATCTGGGTTACTGCTAGTTCTTAGTAATAAAGTCGTGGTAATACCGGCTACCTGATCCTCACCAGCAGCTTTGCCTCTGTGCATGCTCTTCAAAGCTTTTCTGACTTCTTCTATCATTATTGGTGGGGTGTCATCCGGGTTACTGCTAGTTCTTAGTAATAAAGTCGTGGTTATACCGGCTACTGTACAGATCTCTGTAAAACTGCACCGCTATTTTAACTATCCTATTCGTATTGGTAGTTATTTTGCCTACTTTGTTTCTTAGTGCATACATCCGATTTTTGCCTATCCCAAGTTTCCTCTTCACTGCTTTGACGCTTCCTCCGTTTTTCAGATGGTGTTCAATTGTCTCTATGGTATACTTTCTCACATCGCATACCTTACGCCTAATAATCAATTTTGAAAGCTCTGCCAGTTCTATTTTGTCTGTTGTACTTGAGACTTTCATGATTTGACGCTTCTTAATAAGAGTCTTCGTTTCCTGGGAAAGCTTGCCAGTGTCCTGTCTAACTACCCTGCCTCCAACTTTCACTGCACACTCCGTAATGATACTCGTCAGATTATCATTCATTGTATCTACGCTAAGGTTCGTTTCCTCACTAAGAGCCGAGTACCTGTTCTGAAGCGAGACTCTGAATTCCTGTACTTTCCCTCTCAGTGCTAGTTCATTGATTGGCTTCTTGCGTATCAGTTTCTGTCGTTCCTTCTTCAAGTCTAGGCGAATTCGAGACCGTACCATTCTACAGTCACTGCATCGTACCTTGCCAACCACTTCCACATCCTGCACGATGCTTGGGTGTGAACTCATTATAAAGTATATTTCGTTCTTATTTTCATCATTAGGGCTCCTCCATGTCCACTTGCGGTTTCCTCGTTTTCGGTAGAAGGTATTCAAAATCCGTAAATTATCGCGTTCTGTGAATTCTACTAGTAGCTCTCCTCTGTCGTTTCTAGTGCCGATGCCACGGTTTCCTACTGCCTGGTCTCCAGCCTGCTTCTTCCCTACCTTTGCGTTAAAGTCTCCCATCAGTATAGTATACTGTGTTTTTACCTTACCCATCGCCGATGTCATGTCTTCATGGAAGCCTCCAACTGATGCGTCATCATGGCTGGATGTAGGCGCGTAAGCCTGTACCACCATCATCTTGCATCTTTTATTTATATTAATTACGATACCTACCACCCTTTCATTAATGCTATAGTATTCCTATATGTTACCAGCTATGTTTCTGTGAATTAGAAACCCCCCTCCCAGTTCTCTTCTGTCAGCCAAGCTCCCATAGAAAAGGACGTGCCCATTCTGTAGCACCGTATAAGCCTCATCTGTCCTCCTAACCTCATTGAGCCCTATTATATCCCATTTAACACCCTCTAGGTTCTCGTATAGTACAGCTAGACTTCGCTCACTTAGATAAGGTTCTAGCGTTAAACGTTGTCAGGTTCAGGGTCCAATGGCGGCCTGTCCGGATCCAGAGATTCTTAGCACCCTCTGCTGCGTTGCAGATCTGACCGCCGCTGTGGTCAGTTGCTTCGCATCTGCTGGGGACTGAGGGCCGTGAGTTAATTGACGTATGCATGTGGGAGGTAGTGGCCAGATTATGCACCAGGGTGGCCAATTCTTCTTTGGTGAGGGAGTGTGTTCCCGATGGTGGTTACCGGTGAGGCCGCACCCCAGGCCTCCTAATGCAGTTCAATCACCACGCGCATTTTTTTTTATCCAGTTGGGAACTGCGCGGCACTGGGATTTGAACCACGGACCTTTTGCATGCGAGGCAGATGCTCTAACCACTATGCCATCGCTGCACTGCTCAGATATTTTACATTTACTTTTCATGCGTCATTGTGAAGCGCAAGCAGCTTTTCGGGTTGTGGCGTTCTCATATCTTTTTAAACGCGATAGTGTTTTATGCCGGGGCCCACCACTACTTGAATGACAGGCTTCCGTCACGAATATGACATTCTTAAGATTTACTTGAACAGAACACAGGGTTATGATCAAGAAAAACAAAGATTTTAAAGTTTTGCTAGATGCGGGGTCCAACCCACGACTTCTCGTACTGCAGGGAAAGATACCAAGCGCTTAACTAGTACGCCCCATCTATATACGGGAAGAGTACTTCACACGTGCTTTACATATCTTTCAATCTTTCCTCTGTACATCGCTCTTAATTTCTCGGGGCAGTACCGCTGCCTATAAGCGGAGGAGAGAAGTGCTGCGCTGTGACACTAAACCGCACCGATAGAAGGCACTTAGGCAGCCTCAGCACTAGAGTGCTTCGATGTGTGCTCCCCCGTTCAGAGTGGGGTCATTTTTTGAAATGGTCCCTTGCCGCGCTCGTCTGACGTGTTTTTGGCCTACGCCGTGCTTGTTTAAACGCGTGCGCGGCGCCTGCCGCCTTGTCACTCGTCTGAATTATCACAAGTCCCGCAAAATGATTGCATGCTGCGTGCCACACAGGGCACAAATCATTTTAGAAATGAATGGAAGGTGTTTTCTTTCTCAAACGACCCCAAAAGAAGACATTTATTGACAGTGAAAATAAAGAGTGACAAGTGCCAGCTGGCGAAAGCTTCTTGTGTATGTAGCGTGAATATTGCCTTTAAATTATGTGCCCCTAAATTATGTGCGTCAAATTTGAGAATTAGAGTAGAATAACATCAGACGTACGTAAAAGCTTATATTGTGTGCCTTAATGGGGCGTGTATTACCGAACCGCTATCGTTTTGACAGTCCAGGGAATCCGTACCGTTTCCTAACACACAGTGTTCCGCATCTCTAACTTGCCTTAATAAAGGTAACCTGTCATTCCTTCAAAACAAAACCAAGAACTTCTCCACCCACAAAGTATAAAAATATCACAGCATATTCACGGAATTAATAATGATGAGTGGGATGAAGCGTCCGTCAATCAGCCCATGCTTACGTCCATGCGTCTGTCCATTCATCTAGTGACCACTTCAAGTACCACCATCTCGCTTCTTTTTATCATATATTCATTATATGCAAGTACTACAAGTCCAACAGACAATTCAAGGACTGAACGAAAGTACGTACCACATTACGCTGTGTTAACACCGAGAGTGTGATAACCACGCCGTGCTACGTTTTTCGTAACATGGGGAGGTGCGGATATGCGCCCGAGGGCGGGTATATATGTGCCACTGTTATGCAGTTATTTGCCACAGGTTACACACTACGACAACCGAGGACTCACAAGTCACGCCACAAGAAGCTTCGCCTCTAAAACTGAATATTGATATTTGCAGCTGTGCGCCACTCAGCCACAGCCGCAGCAGCCGATTTACCGCGCCACCAGTCATGATCTATACGTTCTGCAACACTTTCAGTCATGAAAGATTCGTTTACTTGTTGAGATGCGCGCCTACAAACTCCTAAATAGCAACATTTATAATCGCGTTTGTGAAAGCAATTCTAGCACTAGGTGCCTTTACTCGATAACAAAATGCCACGAAGCCACGTGTTGGCGGCGCGCGCATTGAGGAGTGGGCCAAGACATAGAGCTTCCTAATATACACTAGAAGGAACACTGGCGCTAGTGTCTAAGGGAGCTGCAACGCACGGCGCTCAGCGAGCATGGGAACGATGGGTAGTACACACATTGGTCTAATACTCGTACTTCTGGCCTGCTTTTGGCTCCGTGCATGTTTGTGTGGCTTGGAGCTGTTTTCTCACGAAACAAATATTAGCAAATGTTCAGCGATTGCGCTTCACCATCTTATTCTTTTAGACTTACCTTTCCAAATCGGGTCACGAAGTTCAAAGGGGCTGATTCTTTCTTTCAAAAAAAAAAAAACGAAACACAGCAATAAACGAAGCCGCAAGTACGATTCCGCGTCCGAAAATACGAAGACCAAGAAAACGTGTGCACTACCCATCATTCCCATGGTCGCTGAACAATCGCAGTGACAGAGTCCTCTCTAGTTAGTTTTAGGAAACCCTACGGGCCAAGTAATGGCGACTGCTGTAGCAGAAGACGCGCTTGTCTCCACTCTGAACGGAGCGGAGGTGAACGAGCGCATCGACGCACTTTACTCAGCACTATGGTATGGTGCCTTGATGCCAGAATTAGTACAGACCGCGGGTCACGATACTAATGGACGCAGGCGTCAACGTCTCTAACCGAGGCCGCTTTAGTGGCACTGGTCGTATATTCTGCTCAGGGGGACATGGCCTCCGGCCTCCAGACTTAGCTTTGACAACGTTTCAGTAACCTAACGTCGGGGACCACGAGCAATTTGACTCAGTGACGACTCAGTTACGTGCTTTGTCTTGTGTTGTGTGTTCCGTGTAATAGTTGCTGCGCTTCCTACCAAGATGGATTCATACCTACTGGCCCGATACATTGTTTATTGTCTTTCACGTTGTGCTAGCACGTGCAGCAGTTATAGTGAACTGGTACCAAGATGTTGGTTCTAGTTCACCATAGCAGCAGTCGGTTCTAGTTTCCTATAGTTCCCTATCGCCGCCTATTCACACGAGCGTGGAGACACCTCCTATGAGGACTGCTGCATTAACCACCGCCGAAAGAATGCAGCGTCGACGGCCTAATGTCGCGAAATTGAGTCTGGTGCAGCGGCCGACACACCAGGGAGGAGCAGGAAGACTTCGAACGTTCGCGGCTCAAGCTGAGAGCTCTGCCTATCCCGTTGCCAAAGTTGAGCGCATCGCGACCCAACTGGCTGCGATACCTGCACCGAAGTGGGACTGAAATGATTATAACTTCGCCGATGCGACGAACGTTTAGGACGCTGCTTGCCAGAACGACGCCACGTGCGAAGCACAATAATAGGGTGGTCGCCGACCCGTAAATTATGAAGCCTTTGCCGTAGCGGACCAGGATTTCATAAAACCAATTAGTGAAAAGCCCTTCTTTTTCTCTTCCATTGTTTGAGCATGCCTATGTTTCATGTCCGATTTGTGGGATGCACCATTGCGTGCAGTATAGTACCTGCGAAAAATATATCACGATCATGAGTTGTTTCCTGTAGTGATAGAGAAGAAGTGGGATGAAGCGTCAACATAAGTGCGTCAATATCTAGGAGTAGCCACTAAACACCTCGCATACATTATCTATCGATGTGCAATAAACATTCAACAATACTTGTCTGACGACACATTTCATATCCGTTTGTTGAATCAATTCTTATATCAGAGGGATAACCCATGTTTTAGGGGCGAAGCTCCTTGCAGCGGCACCCGTTCGTCTCTCGTAGTCGTAGTGGTAGTGCGTAAGAAGTGTTACATTTGGACCTGCAAGATGGTGATGGTGGGAGACTTCTCCTGTGCTTTGTTGAACAACAAAGAGTTCGCGGCGTGTGCGTTAACTAAACGCCGAATGCTCCTGTCTCTCATTCCACATTAGCAGCCATTGGCATGCACATTGAGCACTAACTGACAGGAAAAGATTGCTACGTCATACTCGCTGGGTGTAACCTCCTTGGTTTTAGCAAGGTTTAGCGAGCGTTGGGCCACAGTGCGATGAATACAGTGAACTAGTATATACCATCAATTCGAGGTGGTTAAAGGTGGGAAGTAGACCCGAAGCGCAAGCCATAAGAAAGTAAAAACCGAATTCTTCTGTCTCTCATTTCCCATTAGCAACCGTTGGCATGTACATTGAGCACTATCTGACAGGAAAAGGTTGATACGTTATACTCGCTGGGCGTAACCTCCTTGGTTTTAGAAAGGTTTACCGAGCGTTGGGCCGCAGTGCCATGAATACAGTGACCTAGTATATACCATGAACTCGAAGTGGTTAACGGTGGGAAGTAGACCCGAAGTGCAAGCCGTAAGAAAGTGTGCATGTGCCACCTCTCGTTTAGTCATTTGAATGTCCGCTGGATGGCGGTGCTTCTATATGGGGAATATATGATAAAAAGATGCGAGATGGTGGTACTTGGAGTGTTGAATAGATGGACGAACGGACACACAGAGAGGTGCATGGATGGACTCATGAACGGACGCAGGGGCGGATGCATGGACAAATGCAGCAACAAACGCACGAACAGAAGCACGTACGGACGGGCCGATGGACGGTCACACAGACGGACGCATGGACTGACGAAAACAAGAACGAATGGACGGACGAATGCTTCGCCCCACTCTCCATCATTCACTCCGTGGATATGCTGTCAATTTTTTTCCTTTTCTGCGTGAGTGCTAAAGAGCCCATGTGAGGTCGTTGTAATTGCAGACACCTCATAGCCTGCAATAAGCGATACGGCACACGTACGCCACCGCTGACAGCCTAGTTCATGGGCGCCGCGCCATCAGGATCCACCGCAGTAATGGCGGCAGCAGAGTGAAGCGAAGCTCCTAACGCGATTAGGCAGGTTAATGATGCGTCAATGTAGCGTTGCAAATCACTTAGTGGGAATGGGTCTCCAAAGTACGCAATACGTGTGTTCGTGCGAAGGAGAAGGGCTACCACTAAAATATAGCAAACAAGATAGACGCACAGCAGTTATTCATGAAAGGGAATGATGTGCCAAAACGGCTTCGACACATTGGTGCTTTAGGGCAGAGAGGCGAAGAAGCTGCAGAAAAATGTCCATCGCAGCTTTGCCAGGTATTAAAGAACATGGTATGTATTATTTGCAGTAGAATGTAAGGGATTTTTGACGGAGCTCACCACAAAGAAGGGTTGCGCAGAAATATGGCACATGAGTTCGCCTTCTTACTAATGATAAAGAACGAAACACGATTTGCGAACGCACTGTTTTATTCTTAATGTCACCACCGCCTTACCAACATATTGTCATTGTGGACATGGAAGTAGCAAAAGAAAGTAAAAAATTAAAATGCACCTGATGTTTAAAGAAACTAAACATTACCTTATGTACAGTGTGTCCCAAAATCCACATTTCTATCTGTTTACATCCAAACATTTAGTAGAGCAGCGATGGCGTAGTGGTTAGAGCATCCGCCTCGCATGCAAGAGGTCCGTGGTTCCAATCCCGGTACCGCGCAGTTCCCAACCGGATTAAAAATCCGCGTGTTGATGGAACTGCATTAGGAGGCCTGGGGTGCGGCCTCACCGGCAAACACCGCCGAGAACGCACTCCCTCACCAGAGAAGGATTGGCCACCCTGGTGCAGTATCTGGCCACTACCTCCCACATGCTTACGTAAAACAACTCACGGCCCTCAGTCCCCAGCAGCTGCGAAGCAACTGACCATGGCGGCGGTCAGATCTGCAACGCAGCAGAGGGTGCTAAGAATCTCTGGATCCGGACAGGCCGCCATTGGAACCTGAACTTGGCAACGTTTAACGCTAGAACCTGATCTAGGGAGGGAAGTCTAGCTGTACTATTCGAGGAGCTAGAGGGTGTTAAATGGGATATAATAGGGCTCAGTGAGGTTAGGAGGACAGATGAGGCCTATACGGTGCTACAGAATGGGCACGTCCTTTGCTACAGGGGCTTGGCAGACAGAAGAGAACTGGGAGTGGGGTTCCTAATTCACAGAAACATAGCTGGTAACATATAGGAATACTATAGCATTAATGAAAGGGTGGCAGGTATCGTAATTAAACTGAATAAAAGATACAAAATGAAAGGTAGTACAGGCTTACGCGCCTACATCCAGCCATGATGACGCTTCAGTTGAAAGCTTCTATGAAGACGTGGAATCGGCAATGAGTACAGTAAAAACACAGTATACTATAGTGATGGGCGACTTTAATGCAAAGGTAGGGAAGAAGCAGGCTGGAGACAAGGCAGTAGGAGATTATGGCATCGGTACTAGAAACGCCAGAGGATAGCTACTAGTAGAATTCGCAGAACGCAATAATTTACGGATTTTGAATACCTTCTACCGAAAACGAGAAAACCGCAAGTGGACATGGAGGAGCCCTAATGGCGAAAATAAGAACGAAATAGACTTTATATTGAGTGCACACCCTGGAATCGTTAAGGATGTGGAAGTGATCGGCAAGGTACGATGCAGTGACCATAGAATGGTACGGTCTCGAATTCACCTGGACTTGAAGAACGAACGACAGAAACTGATACGCAAGAAGCCAATCAATCAGCTAGCACTGAGAGGGAAAGTACAGGAATTCAGAGTGTCGCTGCAGAACAGGTACTCGGCTCTTAGTGAGGAAACCAACCTTAGCGTAGATACAATGAATGATAATCTGACGAGTATCATTACGGAGTGTGCAGTGGAAGTTGGAGGCCGGTTAGTTAGACAGGACACTGGCAAGCTTTCCCCAGAAACGAAGAACCTACTTAAGAAGCGTCAAATCATGAAAGTGTCAAGTACAACAGACAAAATAGAACTGGCAGAGCTTTCGAAGTTGATTAATAGACGTAAGGTATGCGATGTAAGAAGGTATAACATGGAGAGAATTGAACACGCTCTCGAAAACGGAGGAAGTGTCAAAGGATTGAAGAGGAAACTTGGGATAGGCAAAAGTCGGATGTATGCGCTAAGGGACAAAGAAGGCAAAATAACTACCAATATGGATAGGATAGTTAAAATAGCGTAGGAGTTTTACAGAGATCTGTACAGTAGCCGAGACAACCACGACCTTAATACTATAAGAACTAGCAGTAACCCAGATTACACCCCACCAGTAATGATAGAAGAAGTCAGAAAAGCTTTGGAGGGCACGCAAAGGGGCAAAGCTGCTGGTGAGGATCAGGTAACATCAGATTTGCTGAAAGATGCAGGACAGATTGTGTTAGAAAAACTAGCCACCCTGTTTACGAGGTGTCTCCTGACGGGAAGAGTACCAGAGTCTTGGAAGAACGCTAACATCATCTTAATACATAAGAAAGGAGACGACAAGGACTTGAAGAATCACAGGCCGATCAGCTTGCTCTCTGTAGTATACAAGCTATTTACAAAGGTAATTGCTAACAGAGTAAAGAAAACATTAGAACTCAATCAACCAAAGGAACAAGCAGGATTTCGAACAGGCTACTCAACAATTGACCACATTCATACTATCAATCAGGTAATAGAGAAATGCTCAGTGTATAACCAACCACTATACATAGCCTTCATAGATTACGAGAAGGCGTTTGATTCAGTAGAAATATCAGCCGTCATGCAAACACTGCGGAATCAGGGCGTAGATGAAGTATATGTAAACATTCTGGAAGAAATCTACAGGGGATCAACTGCTACCATAGTGCTTCATAAAGAAAGCAACAGAATACCAATCAAGAAGGGTGTAAGGCAGGGGGACACAATTTCCCCAATGCTATTTACCGCGTGCTTACAGGAGGTTTTCAGAAGCCTAGAATGGGAGCAGTTAGGGATAAGAGTCAATGGAGAATACCTTAGTAACCTGCGCTTCGCCGATGACATTGCATTGCTGAGTAACTCGGGGGACGAATTGCAACTCATCATTACGAAGTTAGACAAGGAGAGCAGAAAGGTGGGTCTTAAAATTAATCTGCAGAAAACGAAAGTAATGTACAACAACCTCGGCAAGGAGCACCGCTTCGAGATATGTAATAGTGCACTTGAAGTTGTAAAAGACTATGTCTACATAGGGCAGGTAATAACCGCAGAGCCGAACCACGAGATTGAAGTAACTAGAAGAATAAGAATGGGGTGGAGCACATTCGGCAAGCACTCTCAAATTATGACAGGTAGATTGCCACTATCCCTCAAGAGGAAGGTATATAACAGCTGTATCTTGCCGGTACTTAGCTACGGAGCAGAAACCTGGAGACTTACAAAGAGGGTTCAGCTTAAATTGAGGACGACGCAGCGAGCAATGGAAAGAAAAATGGTAGGTGTAACCTTAAGAGACAAGAAGAGAGCAGAGTGGATTAGGGAACAAACGGGGGTTAAGGATATCATAGCTGAAATCAAGATGAAGAAATGGACATGGGCAGGGCATGTAGCGCGTAGACAGGATAACCGCTGGTCATTAAGGATAACTGACTGGATTCCCAGAGAAGGGAAGCGGGTTAGGGGGAGACAGAAGGTTAGGTGGGCAGATGAGATTAAGAAGTTTGCGGGTATAAATTGGCAGCAGCAAGCACAGGACCGGGTTAACTGGCGGAACATGGGAGAGGCCTTTGTCCTGCAGTGGACGTAGTCAGGCTGATGATGATGATGATGATGACGACATCCAAACATTTATTTAAAAAGTTAGAAGTATTACCGACTGCTTATGCTAATGCAAGCGAAGAGCCCTAAGTTTCGACCGCTCGAGATACTGGTTGCATTCAAGTAGATTATTCTGCTTGCGCAAAGCAGTGTCACTGGGTTGTCTCTTACCACAATACGTTGCCTCACTTATCTCGGCGTGTAGTCGAAGGTCGTAGACTTCTCATGGTCTTTGTATAAACCAAGATATGCACCAAACTTGAATCTCGCGAAACCATTGGTCTCGTCCTTTTCAAAAGCAAACAAAACGATGCTGTCAGCCTATAAATTTATGTTGATATCTTTTAAATGCAGCAATGAACGATAATTTTTCGCACTGGACTTTCACTTCTTTAACGAGGGGCGAGAATGCGTAGACATTCTTCGCGACTTTATTTTCCGCTTCGTTTGGACCATATATTCATTCTTGAACACTAGTCGACGTTGATATTAAATCGTAAGTATGCAGGACTACAAACTTTTGAAGCAACATCCGGCCAAGGTAACAATTACGCCATTTTACTACAGTGATGGCTCTATTATTACCTTGTCGGCAGAGTCTAAACAGCAACTTTCAGCAAATTTCCTGTTTTAAATCTCCCAGCAGTAACTCTAAAAGCATAGATCGCTCAAAAGTTACGCTGGTAACCGAGGCAACAAACACAATTCTTTTCGTCAAACCTCAATTCCAAAATCAATGCTTGCCTATCGCAACGACTGAAAAACAAGCGCATGCAACAGTCCATGGTAAGTTATAGTTTGACGTAGCAGAGCTCTGCTGTTTGTGAAACATTCCTACAGATTCGCAAGGACATAAACGGGCAGAGCTTGTCTGGTTGTCTGCCTTGAATAATTAGACGCATTGCGACAGCTGTCGCCAATTTATGTATACGAAAGTGCAACCAGAGAATAGGCTTCATGAACGGCTAACCGAAAAGTTTCGCTCGCTTTTATTTTTGAAAGCGTGTAGATGATGATCTTCTTTGGTGGTGATTTACCCTGATGTGGCAAGCATCACGAGTTGTACTTTTAATTGGATGATGTGGGACGCAACACAACCTAACAAATAAAGCTCACCATATACCTCACCGCGCTCGAATTCCTCGACTGTTCACGTAGCACATTGGTTTTAATTCAACCGCAAATATTTGCATGGATAAATTTACACTTTTGACCCCCAATATAATTCTTTATTCACTGCGACTCCAAGCTAATTCAATGACTCTGACTGTCAATGCTGTTATTTTGTACAAAGGAAAAAAAACGCGTGACCCTCATAGCAACAAAATAAATAAAACAGTCCAGCAGTCATCAGCCAGCCCTACATGACCGTGAATTAACTCAAAATCGGCCACGGCACCCAAGTATCCCGCCGGGGCTGCAGGTTCTAAGCAGCCACATTGTTTGTAAGAGGAGTTCCCATCACTTTTGAGAGTCTCCGGTATAGCCACGCTCTTTCTACGCAATACTTTCTCTCGTGAATTATTTTATCACTATTTAGGTGACTTAAGCAAACATAGCAACTGCGTAACCATCGCTGACATGTTTGGACGCGATCAATCGGAAGCGAATAATATATATTGCAGCTGAAGAAATGTACACGAGGAGTGCAACACAACGGTGCTGGTACCGTCACATCTGAGCGAGATTCTTCACTTGTGCAACTCGAAGCAAATTGTTGCCCTAAAGTATTTATGTTAATAAATACATGCTTAGTTATCATAGGTTACATTTGTTAGCTATGTTGTTCATCATCACGAGTTTCTGGACACTAATATGCAAAGAATATTTCGCATAACAGCGCTATTCACGCAATAGTCAACGTGCTTCTGCGGCAAGAAATAGTATTAAAACTTGCAAGTCAGTCGCATAAGATACCTAGAGAATTCTTTACATTAAGTGACTATAGAGAGATTTTTTTGCTTTTTCGTTTTGTGCTGAAAACACGGCGTAGAGACATCTTCATCTGTTCATGTTGCGAAGCCCTACAGGAATGCACTACCTCCTTTGAAGCCGCCACTCCTTCACTGCATCTTGGTTTTCAACACATCCTACCTTGTTCGACTGATGTGCGAAAGTGTGGTGCACATAAGGGGGATGACATAACTAGAATAAAAAAGAAAACAAAAAAGAACTCATGGTCTGTATAAAGGTGGATATACTCAAACAGCGTTATCACTGACAAATATTCCGTTGAAAATTGCATGAGTACATGTCTTTCAGTGATGCACCATCATGTCATATTAAAAATAACACGATATCAAAGATGGTAATCTACCGTCTTCAATACGACAGACTGCTGGGCAAACGTCTACCAAACGAAAAAAAGCCGAACGACGTGTAAGTTGAACAATAAATACGTGCCCAAGAAGCGGCCTGCTGGTGATCACAACATTATTGTACATTTTAGGGGCGAAGCTTCTTAAAGTGGCAGCCGTTCGTCCCTCGTAGTCGTAGTGTGTAACAAGTGTTACATTTTGACCTGCAAGGTGGTGCTGGTGGGAAATTTTTCCTGTGCTTTGTTGAACAATAAAAAGTTCGCGGCGTCCGCGTTAACTAATAGCCCAATGCTCCTGTCTCTCACTCCCCATTAGCAGCCATCGGCATAATCCAGTAGGAAACGTTAGTAGAAGTAAAAGTGTTAAAAGCCGACTTCTGCTGTTTCTTATTACCAGTAGCAGCCATTGTTTACCTCCAAAGTAGTGCCTGGAGAGATTTCTCCGCTGCGGGATTAAACAATAAAATTTTTTTGCTGAAAACGCCGTTGATTGGTGAAATAAACCAACGAAATACGCCAGATGTTTTCTGAAAGCAAAAAAAAAAAAAGACGCCAGCTGCTTAATGAAAGATGCCAGGTGTTTTCTAAAGCAATGGTTTTATCGGGCAATTTAACAGAAACAAATTTCCCGGTATTACTTCAAGGACCTTCGCCCAATCTCATCATCATTCACGTCGTGGATCTGCCGTCAATTTCTTTCCTGCTAACACTACAGCAACCACCATTTAAGTCTCGCATAACAGTTTATGCGGCACACTTTTTAAGGTCTTCTACCGCGGCTCACTGCAAGCATAGGCATTCGTTCAATAATGAAGCACTGGTTCCTGAACGGATACCTGCATTCACGTGGACCTAACGTGACAGAAAGAAGCAAGGATTGAGCAACATATAGGAGATCAGAGAACAATGTTGCAATCTTATGACTATCGTGATCTGATGCTCAATCCCAGTGAGCGTAAAATGCGACGACTCTTGAAAGTATCGGCCACTCGGTTTTCATTAGCATGCTTGATGAACGGGACATCCTTACGGCTTTCAGAAAGAAAGAAGAGGTGCCTACAAGGTTTGAATATTGCAGCGGTGCAGTGAGCTCACATTCAGACTCGTATACCGTAAGCACATGATAGATAACGCTCCAAAATCACTATATGATTATCGAAACGCTGTATTGGAGGGCTCAGGGAAGTGCGACAACCTTGGCTTCTTTACCTTGCACCCATATCTGAGCACGCGCACCGACACCATTATAAATGCGAAGCATTTCTTAGCGAAATTCGACGACTTTCAGCGTATCTATCTATCTATCTATCTATCTATCTATCTATCTATCTATCTATCTATCTATCTATCTATCTATCTATCTATCTATCTATCTATCTATCTATCTATCTATCTATCTATCTATCTATCTATCTATCTATCTATCTTTCCGCCTAGGACTCTTAGCTCTCCTGGCCGTTTAAATAATGGTACCGATTCCAAACTTCGTATGGCATAACATGCTGGTAAGACTAGCATATTTGACTAGTCAAATCATGAATATCATGATATGTATGTCTTGAATGTCATGATTTACATTGCATGGCTTGCTGCTCTTGCGGTGATTTAGTTTAAATGTCATGTTGCAAAACTGGTGTGGTATGACATGATTGCATGGCGAACACAAGTGACAGACCCTAACATGAATATTATGGCATGCGTGTCATGTAACAACATGACAACATGCCACGCTCATGATGCGCTCGCAGCTGTTTCGCTAGCATCCCATATACAAAATTTCATATTACGGTACTTTGAATGGATGACGAAGGTATTTGACTGGTGCCAACATGATAATCAAGAGATGCGCGCCATGTAACAACATGACTACATGCCACGCTCATGATGCGCTGGCGCTCGTTTCACTAGCTTCACTCATACAAAATTTGGTATTACGGAACGGTAATGAATGACGCAGGTATACTATTAGTGCGAACATGATCAACATGAGATGTGTGTCATGTAAAAGCATGACTACATGCTACGCTCATGATGCGCTCGCGGCCCTTTCGCTAGTTTCACATGTACCAAACTCAGTATTACGCAACGCGAATGGACACCATATGTTAATGACACATCCAAGCATGATAATCACGACATGCTTGTCATGTAACAACATGACACATGCCACACTAATGATGCGCTCGAGGCCATTTCGCTAGTTTCACATATGCCAAATTTGGTATTACGTGACCTCATGGATGACGAAGGTATGTCATTGGGGCGAACTTGATAATCATAAGTTGCGTGTTCTGCGAGAACATGACTACATGCCACAGTCAAGGTGCCAATACATTTCGATGTGACGCGGTGCGCATGCTCACCGGCTTTCATTTCGTCGCATCACGCCGGCATTGCCACGCCAGGCGCCAGTCCTGCTATATATATACTCACAGGCACACGCCGCGCTGCGTTGCTTTGACGCATGCGCGTTTCAGTGCGTCTGGCGTTCTTCCGTCACGAAAAGAGAGAGACGCAGAGTTGTCGGGGTAACGCATCGGCGTGAAATGCAGTATGTCGCATCTCGCGCTGGTTGCCGTCGGGCTGCGCCAACCGAGGCTGGTCGTGCTATTCGCGCCTGGCGTCAGACTATAGAGTGCTCGCGTTTTGCTAACGTAACGTCTCTGTGCCCAGCGTGCGCGTGCGTCAACGCTTCATTGGAGTATATTGGGCCCTTTATATAGTGCTCGTGGCCGTTTCGCTGACTCCACCTATACCAAATTTGGTGTTACGTGACGTCAATGGATGACAAAATATATGACTGGTGCAAACATGATCATCCTGACACGCGTGTCATGTAAGAATGTGACAACATACCACGCGCAGAGCAGGCTCGCTCCACATATACTAAACTTCGTCACACTGGACGTGAATAGTTGACAAAGTAAACAACACATCCAAACATGATAATCATGACGCAGAAGTACCCCGCCACAGTGGTCTAGTGGCTAAGGCACTCGGCTGCTAACCCCCAGGTCGCGGGATCAAATCCCGGCTGTGACGGCTGCATTTCCGATGAAGGCGGAAATATTGTAGGCCCGTGTACTCAGATTTGGGTGCACGTTAAAGAACCCCAGGTGGTCTAAATTTCCGGAGCGCTCCACTAAGGCGTCTCTCATAATCATATGGTGGTTTTGGGACGTTAAACCCCACAAATCAATCAAAGACGCAGAAGTCATATACGGTATCAATTGTCTCCATCTCGTAACGTTGCGCTGATTTTAGAGTGAATTATGAACCTTTCTCATTCGTGCTTCGCATATCATAGGAAGAGGGGAAATGTTTAAGCGGAAGGACAGGGAGGTTAGCCAGATTTTAGACCGGCTGGCTACCTTGTGCTGGGGAAATGGGTGAGGGGAATAAAAGAATATAAAAAGAAAAGTTGCGGATAAAGAGAGAGAGAGAAATTACAAAAAAAATAGGGACAGAGGAAAGGCAACGTCGAAGAGTATAAGACAGTAAAGTCTGTCTCTGAGGCCATCAACATCATCATCATCATCATCAGCCTGACTACGTCCACTGCAGGACAAAGGCCTCTCCCATGTTCCGCCAGTTAACCCGGCCCTGTGCTTGCTGCTGCCAATTTATACGCGCAAACTTCTTAATCTCATCTGCCCACCTAACCTTCTGTCTCCCCCTAACCCGCTTTTCTTCTCTGGGAATCCAGTCAGTTACCCTTAATGACCAGCGGTTATCCTGTCTACGCGCTACATGCCCTGCCCATGTCCATTTCTTCTTCTTGATTTCAGCTATGATATCCTTAACCCCCGTTTGTTCTCTAATCCACTCTGCTCCCTTCTTGTCTCTTAAGGTTACACCTACCATTTTTCTTTCCATTGCTCGCTGTGTCGTCTTCAATTTAAGCTGAACCCTCTTTGTAAGTCCCCAGGTTTCTGCTCCGTAGCTCAGTACCGGCAAGATACAGCTGTTATATACCTTCCTCTTGAGGGATAGTGGCAATCTACCTGTCATAATTTGAGAGTGCTTGCCGAATGTGCTCCACCCCATTCTTATTCTTCTAGTTACTTCAATCTCGTGGTTCGGCTCTGCGGTTATTACCTGCCCTAAGTAGACATAGTCTTTTACAACTTCAAGTGCACTATTACCTATCTTGAAGCGCTGCTCCTTGCCGTGGTTGTTGTATATTACTTTGGTTTTCTGCAGATTAATTTTAGGACCCACCTTTCTGCTCTCCTTGTCTAACTCCGTAATCATCAGTTGCTATTCGCCCACCGAGTTACTCAGCAAAGCAATGTCATCGGCGAAGCGCAGGTTACTAAGGTATTCTCCATTGACTCCTATCCCTAACTGTTCTCATTCTAGGCTTCTGAAAACCTCCTGTAAGCACGCGGTAAATAGCATTGGGGAAATTGTGTCCCCCTGCCTTACACCCTTCTTGATTGGTATTCTGTGGCTTTCTTTATGAAGCACTATGGTAGCAGTTGATCCCCTGTAGATTTCTTCCGGGATATTTATATATACTTCTTCTACGCCCTGATTCCGCAGTGTTTGTATGACGGATGATATTTCTACTGAATCAAACGCCTTCTCGTAATCTAGGAAGGCTATGTATAGTGGTTGGTTATACTCTGAGCATTTCTCTATTACCTGATTGAAAGTATGAATGTGGTCAATTGTTGAGTAGCCTGTTCGAAATCCTGCTTGTTCCTTTGGTTGATTGAATTCTAATGTTTTCTATACTCTGTTAGCAATTACCTTTGTAAATAGCTTGTATACTACAGAGAGCAAGCTTATCGGCCTGTAATTCTTCAAGTCCTTGTCATCTCCTTTCTTATGTATTAAGATGATGTTAGCGTTCTTCCAAGACTCTGGTACTCTTCCCGTCAGGAGACACCTCGTAAACAGGGTGGCTAGTTTTTCTAACACAATCTGTCCTCCATCTTTCAGCAGATCTGATGTTACCTGATCCTCACCAGCAGCTTTGCCCCTTTGCATGCTCTCCAAAGCTTTTCTGACTTCTTCTATCATACCTGGTGGGGTGTAATCTAGGTTACTGCTAGTTCTTATAGTATTAGGGTCGTGGTTGTCTCGGCTACTGTACAGATCTCTGTAAAACTCCTCCGCTATTTTAACTATCCTCTCCATATTGGTAGTTATTTTGCCTTCTTTGTCCCTTAGCGCATACATCCGACTTTTGCCTATCCCAAGTTTCCTCTTCAATGCTTTGACACTTCCTCCGTTTTTCAGAGCGTGTTCAATTCTCTCCATGTTATACCTTCTTACATCGCATACCTTACGTCTATTAATCAACTTCGAAAGCTCTGCCAGTTCTATTTTGTCTGTTGTACTTGACACTTTTATGATTTGATGCTTCTTAATTAGGTTCTTCGTTTCCTGGGAAAGCTTGCCAGTGTCCTGTCTAACTACCTTGCCTCCAACTTCTACTGCACACTCCGTAAAGATACTCGTCAGATTATCATTCATTGTATCTACACTAAGGTTGGTTTGCTCACTAAGAGCCGAGTACCTGTTCTGCAGCGACACTCTGAATTCCTGTACTTTTTCTCTCAGTGCTAGCTGATTGATTGGCTTCTTGCGTATCAGTTTCTGTCGTTCCTTCTTCAAGTCTAGGCGAATTCGAGACCGTACCATTCTATGGTCACTGCATCGTACCTTGCCAACCACTTCCACATCCTGCACGATTCCAGAGTGTGCACTCATTAGAAATTCTATTTCGTTCTTATTTTCGCCATTAGGGCTCCTCCATGTCTACTTGCTGTTTTCTCGTTTTCGGTAGAAGGTATTCAAAATCCGTAAATTATTGCGTTCTGCGAATTCTACTAGTAGCTCTCCTCTGGCGTTTCTAGTGCCGATGCCATAATCTCCTACTGCCTGGTCTCCAGCCTTCTTCCCTACCTTTGCATTAAAGTCGCCCATCACTATAGTATACTGTGTTTTTACCTTACTCATTGCCGATTCCACGTCTTCATAAAAGCTTTCAACTGAAGCGTCATCATGGCTGGATGTAGGCGCGTAAGCCTGTACTACCTTCATTTTGTATCTTTTATTCACTTTAATTACGATACCTACCACCCTTTCATTAATGCTATAGTATTCCTCTATGTTGCCAGCTATGTTTCTGTGAATTAGGAACCCCATTCCCAGTTCTCTTCTGTCTGCCAAGCCCCTGTAGCAAAGGACGTGCCCGTTCTGTAGCACCGTATAGGCCTCATCTGTCCTCCTAACCTCACTGAGCCCTCTTATATCCCCCCTCTAGCTCACCCTCTAGCTCCTCGAATAGTACAGCTAGACTTCCCTCACTAGATAAGGTCTAGCGTTAAACTTTGCCAAGTTCAGGTTCCAATGGCGGCCTGTCCTTATCCGGAGATTCTTAGCTCCCTCTGCTGCGTTGCAGATCTGACCGCCGCCGTGGTCAGTTGCTTCGCAGCTGCTGGGGACTTAGGGCCGTGAGTTATTTGACATAAGCATGTGGGAGGTATTGGCCAGATACTGCACCAGGGTGGTCAATCCTTCTCTGGTGAGGGAGTGCCTGCTCGGCGGTGTTTGCCGGTAAGGCCGCACCCCAGGCCTCTGAATGCAGTTCCATCAACACGCGCATTTTTTTTTTCTGGTTGGGAACTGCTCGGTACCGGGATTTGAACCACGGACCTCTTGCATGCGAGGCGGATGCTCTAACCACTACGCCATCGCCTCTCTGAGGCCAGTTGTCCGCAAAAAGCGTAGCAAAGCTTTTAAAGCCTTCTGGGCTGAAGATGGGCTTGGCCAATGACCGAGAATCATTTGTTCCACCAAACGCCGATCATCCAGTCTATCCAGAGTTTCAGTCAGGTTTTGGCTTGGTGCGTTAAAATGGATGCACTGACATAGAAGGTGCGCGATTATTTCGTCGCAGCTGCAATACGTGCATGTAGAAGAGCTGGCCATTCCAATGAGATGGGAGTATACGTTTATGAAGGCCACTCCAAGCCACAGGTGGCACAGAAGAGTCTCCTCAGCTCGAGTTATTTCTGAGGGAAGTTGAAGCTGCAGATCGGGATCCAAGTTATGCAGGCGCGCGTTTGAGAATTCTTTCCAGTTCCACTGTACCAGTGTGAGATCGAGTGCGAGCGAACGAAGTCTTGTCGCTGTGTCGGTTCTTGAGAATGGAATGTAATGACCTGACAACCACTGATACACTATGCTGTGCTGTTTCTCGATGGCCTGGTGATGAAGGAGCTTTATTTCAGCTACTAACTGTTCATTAGGTTGATGGCGAAAGGATGATATAAGACATTAAAGAGCTGCCTTTGAGTCCGAGAAGATAGATCAAGTTCCCGAAGGTTCTTCAACTATAAACTCCAGAGCTGCACATATGGCGGCGAGTTCTGCAGCTGTTGATGACGTCATATGCGATGTCATGAATTTATTTGTGATGTGCCTCGCGGGAATATTCCCCGCCCCTGCTGAGCTTACTGAAGACACAGAGCCATCCGTGTAAATGTGAAGGTGTCCGTTGTGCTTTTCTTGCAGGAATAGTAATGTGGTCTGTTTCAGGGCTAGGTGCGACGACATTTTCTTATTCCGGATGCCAGGAATTGTAAGAAGCGCTTTGAGTGGGTATAGGCACCACAATGGTAACGATGGCCATGCTGCATGCGTGAAGTGCAATGGAATAACGGCACAATTCTGAGCTGCAGTTGCGCTGAACACTGAGAGGAGCCTAGAACTTCGAAGTGAGGCGAGGTGATGTGATGGAAGCCGAGCCAAATGTCTTAGTTGCACTCTCAAAGCGTCTACGTGGATGCATGCGTTGACTTGATAATCACGCGCAATGATGACTGTCGCTGCTGTAGACGCACATCTCGGGAGACCAAGGCATAGTCGCAGTGCTTGGGCTTTGATCGACTAGATGACGCGCAAGTTTGTTGTTCGGATCCCGCAAAGCACGGGTAAGCTGTAGCGCATATAACCGAGGAACAGAACAGTGTAAAGTTGAAGCATTGCTCGTACCGATGCACTCCACGTTTTTCCAGCAAGAAACCTAAGCACGTGGGTGATCCTGGTGAGTTTTGTTCTCATGTGGGCGATGTGAGGGCTCCAGAAGAGGTCGCGATCAACTATGACTCCGAGGAATCGGTGGGTCTTCACGTAGTTGATCGTGTGTCCGTTGCTTTTATTACCATATGGACTCATCGCCTTATGCGTTAATGCTATAAGCGAGCACTTCTCTGATAGCTCTTGTCCCCCTTCTTCCAGGTACTTTGTCGCTAGTGTAGACGCTCTCTGAAGCCGGGCACGCAAATGAAGGCGTGTTACACCTGAAACCCAGATGCAGATGTCATCTGCATGTATTGATAGAATAACTGATTCTGGAAGCGCGTCAACCAGGCCGAGGAGCGCTAGATTGATGCTGCACAGACGAGACCAAGTCAATAACGTTATCAATGGCCGACCACCCGCGCCGAAAGCCCATCATAGCATCAGGGTATACCTCGTGGTGCTCCAGGTACTACTCCAGGCGTGTCAAAATCATCATCTCCATCACTCTACCAAAACAGCTGGTAAGCGCGATGGAGCGATAAGAGGTCAAATCCAGAGGATATTTACCCGGTTTAAGCACAAGGACGAGGCGACTGGATTTCCAGGAATCTGGGGCAAATCCGCCGCTCCACGAGTCCTTGTACACGGATAGAAGGGCCCGTCGAGCTGCTTTACCGATGTTTCAAAGAGCCATGTACGTGATCCCATCCAGTCCAGGCGATGAAGATCGTTTGCATGCCGTCAAGGCCGCTTGAAGTTCCTCTAGAGAGCAAAAGGTGTCAATTTTTGAATCTCTAGAGTCTGGGGCGTTTTCTAGGGGACGCGTGGTGCACGCGGACGCCTGATCGGACACTTTCATGCAGAAATCTTTACTTTAATTTTGGTGTGACCTTGGTGGAGAGACAGACACTTGAAGGGGCGATGTTGATGTGGCGATGTCCGCAGGCCACGAACAATCTTCATGTCTTTGACAAAGGCTTGTGTGGATCCAACGATTCGCACAGAGATTTCAACCGAGAGGACTGAAGTGAATCGATTCGCCGCTGAACCTTTTTCTGTAGGCGCCTTGCCCCCTTAAGTCGCGAACGGACTTAGTGCGCCTATATCTTCGTTCTACACGACGACGGATCGCTCTCAGCCGTTCCAATTCCACTTCATGATGACAATATTTTTTGTTGAGTATTCCACCTAATAATGACAATATGTTGACAAGTAGGTTCAATATGACAAGTCGCTTCTTGAGCAGCCCCTCTAATCATATCCTCGAGGGTTTAAAAAGGAGGCGCTGCATTTTCTTGACACTTCTCTTCCGTCAGTGTCCTGAGCTTTGTCCAGCCGATGCGAGTAGAAGTGTCGTAGTTTTGCGATTTTTCAAGGCCCTTGATTTTTAAATATGTTGATATGTGGTCGCTTCCATGAGTTTCATAGTCTACGAACCACTTAACCTTCCCATTTAGGCTTCGTCACACGAATGTCAAGTGAAGGCAGCTGCTGTATGTCGTTCCCCGTAGAATTGTTGGGCTTCCGTCGTTTACACAAAGAAGCTGCTGCTCCAGAGCAAAAGAGAATACTTGCCTCCCGCGACGGTCTATCTTGTGACTTGCCCATAGTGGGTGGCTCCGGCGATCCATGATCAAGGTGTGGTTGTTAACAGTGCTCCTAGTCTTTCAGGTTCGAAATGACTTGAAGGTGATGTATATGTGCCCACTAGCGTGAAATTGAGGTCTGTATGTTTAACTGTCAAGCAGACATACTAGTTGTCATCATGAGGTGCTACACAGTGCTCGATATAGGTGAGACCGCATCTGATATATACAATGACTTTACTTTGTTCGATGCAGGTAGTGGACTTGAAGGCTTCGTACCTGAATTGTCGTATTGCATTGTGTAGCCGTGGCTTAAAGATAACAATAATTGGAAACTGGTTTTTAAACACGAATTGTCGAATATCAGAAATACGGGGCTTGAGGCCTCGGGTATTCCACTGAAAAATCGAAGCTTCTTTGACTTCTTTACAAAAGGATTGCAGAGGAGGACCCATAGTGCCTTTCCAGACTTGATAGCACCGGCTCCAGAGCATCCACTATCTGAAGTGCGCTCTTAGCAGCCGGACTGTCGATGCTAGTGAGGAGCATACGAATGGTATTCATGAGGACCTTTACCATTGCTACGATTTCCTTATCGCGACTAAAAGCGCAATCTCGTTCCGAAGTGATTGTAGACGAGTGATGCGGTGGCTCAAACGGCGTTTCTATCGTTGGCAGCGCTGGGCATGCTTCAGGCGTGCCGGTGATGCTCTTGTCATGCTTGGATGATTTGTCGTTGGCGTGTCTGGACGCTTGAGGTGATATGCCGGCCATCATTTGGTGAGGTGTAGTCCTTGCTTCGGCACTGGGCCTCCTCAGGGGCCTCCGGTGACGAGACCACCGGCGTCGTACTTTGGCACCGGCCTCCCTGTGGGTTGAGCCGTCCCGGACCATTTGCCTCAACACTTGCATTTCCTTTTTCTTGCTTGGGCAATCTTTCGACGACGCTTCGTGAGGGCCATGACAGTTTCGATATTTTAGATGTTCTGCCTGGCAAGCGTCTGCGCCATGTGATTCTGAGCATAACGAGCACACAGCCAGGTTTGTACAAACAGCACTGACATGTCCCAATCTATAACATTTTTGGCATTGAAGGGGCTTCGGTACGAAGGGTCACACTGTGTGTCGAAAATGGCCAACCTTGACTTGCGATCGAAGGCTGTCTTCCTGGAACAAGAGCTTCATGCAGCGAGATTCGCCAAGGCAACGGGCTTGTAGTATGTTAAGTTCTGCAGACACCGTTTTGATGAGAGCAGCAAAGTCACTTTCGCTAATGAAAATGTCAACATCGTAAATGACACCTGCAGTAGAGTCGCGGCCATCAGGTATGTATGAGCGAACACTGATGTTATCCAACATCTTGGCGTTGCTCAACACTTCCATTGTGCTTCGTTGAGTGGCCTCTATGGCGAGGATATTCTTACGGCCATTGATTGTACGTCCACAATCTGTCCCTAGGCGAGTTCGTAAAGAGGCCTAGACGTAGCTTGACGATTCAGCCGGTTGAGACTACGAGCCGCATCGACCAGCACAAACAGTATTGTGCATATTGCAGGCTTTCGCCTCTTCGTAGCATTCTTACTTGTTGATGGAGACGGCATCATTAGTCTTATATTTGGTTGCCACCTTGTCAAAGGCACGAAGTCGCCGCCTTCGTCGGAGCTTTCGTCGCTGGCCGTAGAGTAAATCAGTGTGTCCTCGCTCTCGGCATCACTCGGGCGGCCCGTACGCTTTCTCGTGGTAGCTGCAGCCGACGTCGATGGTTTCGGTGGAAGCCCAGGCGAATCAAAGTTCATCGCCACAGTCACTGGAACGGTGTCTTCCACAAAATCACAGAAAAACTTTAATAATTACAGATACTGACAGCAGTGTTCTACGCCAGAATCACTTCGTCGTCGTTCCTCACGCATATCATTGATTTCGACTGTTCGACAAAAAAAAAGGCAGATCCCTCACATATCGTAGATTCCGACGGTATGTGGGATCTACCAATTTTTTTCTATTGAATGTTTATCTGTTTTTTTTAAAGAAAGACGGTATATGTCACAAAAATCTGCTGCAGTGAGGAGCTCGACGAGGTGGTAGCACCCTTAGAATGAAAGCAACAGACAGTGCGTGTAAGATATTATACCAAAAAACGGGATGAACACCAAGCTGCCCAATACCTTATAACACATAATATTGCAAGGTTTTTGAACATCAATAAGATAGATTATAAACAGGAAGATATTATGCGAAAATTTTTTTCCAGGTGAAGCCACATTACATAAAACAGTGTCATCAGTGAAATAAGGCTACGTTTATAAACGATTGTTAAAATTGAAAAGATTTGTAGGGAAGTGTTATGAATATGAACAATGTTTTCGACTACTTATATTAACATTTCGCACAAGCCCATAATAATGTGAATCTTTCAACTTCAGCGTCTTTTTTTCTTTTTCGTTGTAACTAGTTTAACAGTGAATCAAATCAGTGTCAAACCTGAAAAATGAAAATTGAATGCATTCATACAAACCTATTACACTGGTCTATGTAATCGTTGGTAGCCTATAATTTGACATTTACTGCATATGTTCCATTTAGTTCCAGAAAGATTTAGTTCCAATCCACCTTATAGCGTTTATGTAAATTTAGGTTATTTGTAAAGGTTGGCCACGTTATTAGCAGGCAATGGACCGACGTTATCAAATGATCCAATGAAGACGGCCTCGGGAAACGTGGTTCCCCTTAATTCAGGTAGTACATAATGCTGGTGACGTAATCGGTTGTATTAATACCACTCTTTTCTTTGAAACTACACACACTTTGTTGCTCAGCTAAGGTCATCTCAGCTAATGATAGAAGGTTCCCCTGGCCCCGCCAGATGAACTGCTTTTTTCTTTCTTTCTTCTTTTGATTATTTATTTATTTTTTGTTTCTTTCTTCAAAAGCAGTGGCTTTACTCAGAACGCTGTTTACGTGAATATAAAAACAATGCTTAGGAATTCAGTTTTCCACGTCGTCACAGTTTTCTCGCCATGTGCGATTCCTGATATTAACCATACGAGTTCATCAGCTGATTTCACTAGTCCGCTGTTGCGAACAATTTTATTGAAGTGACCATCGCTAGTAGATTATGTTCCCAGTTGTTTTGAACCGCATTCGGGATGTATGGGCGCGTGATTTGTGTTCAAGGCTTGTGGACCGGGCGACAAAGATTCATACGCCAGCTCTGAAAAGAAAGGTGATTTTATTATATTGTCACGGGGTCGTGACGTGGCCGAAGACAGGAGACTTCGTGTTGGGATTTAATTGTTTATTTGGGCGAACCTGTGCCCGGTAAACGGAAAGTCCAATTACAGCAGTAGTCTCGCACAGATAGCAGTCTCGGACTGATAGCGGCGAACGGAGCGTCGGCCTTCGATAAACTACTGACAAGCGGCGAAGTACGTCGGCATTTATACTCTTGCCGTCGAATGTTCTAGCGTTATCGCTGGCTGTAGCGTAGGTTCCAGAACAATCTGTACCGTTCGCACAGTGGGCGTGATCTTATCGAAATGATCTACTACAGTCCGGAACCTTCTCGAAAACTGCAGGCGCGGTTTGCGCTGAGAATCGTGTGGTGTTTTGGGACGATAACAAAAACTTGGGAAATGGAACGTGGCATTGCCCCCCTCTGAAAAAAGGCATCGTCCCGATGCTTTAACTAAAGATGAAAGTACAATAATAATGAAAGAAAGTACAATGAATAAATTATGATACAATGATACTACAAAAAACGCTGGTTCAGTTTGTTAACGCGCATGAAACGGCTTGAGGCGCGTGACATGGGCGACTTCAGGTCGCGATCGGCGTCGTTGAGAGTTCGTGATGCCGTCGGAGACAACCTCGTAATCAAGTGGGCCGAGACGTCGAACCACCCTGTACGGTCCGAAGTACCGTCGCAGAAGCTTTTCACTTAGTCCACGTCGGCGTATCGGCGTCCACACCCAAACACGTTCACCGGGCTGGTATTCCACGAAGCGTCGTCGAAGGTTGTAACGGAGGCTATCGGTCATCTGTTGATTCTTGATACGGAGACGTGCCCCGCCGCGGTGGTCTAGTGGCTAAGGTACTCGGCTGCTGACCCGCAGGTCGCGGGTTCGATTCCCGGCTGCGGCGGCTGCATTTCCGATGGAGGCGGAAATGCTGTAGGCCCGTGTACTCAGATTTGGGTGCACGTTAAAGAACCCCAGGTGGTCAAAATTTCCGGAGCCCTCCACTACGGCGTCTCTCATAATCAAATGGTGGTTTTGGGACGTTAAACCCCACAAATCAATCAATCTTGATACGGAGACGCGCAAGCTGTCGGGCTTCTTCGGCGCGTTGAAGGTACTCGCTCACATCGAGGTTTTCTTCGTCGGTGACGTTGGGTAACATGGCATCGAGCGTCGTTGCCGGGCTCCTTCCGTAGACCAATTTGTATGGAGATATCTGCGTCGTCTCCTGCACCGCCGTGTTGTATGCGAAGGTCACATACGGAAGAATGGCGTCCCACGTCTTGTGCTCGACATCGACGTACATTGACAGCATGTCGGCGATCATCTTGTTAAGCCACTCGGTGAGGCCGTTGGTCTGTGGGTGGTACGCTGTCGTCCGGCGGTGGTTTGTTTGGCTGTATGCCAAGATCGATTGAGTTAAGTCGGCAGTTAATGCCGTTCCTCTGTCGGTGATAAGGACCTCCGGGGCGCCGTGACCTAGGACGATATTTTCGACGAACAACTTAGCTACCTCGGATGCACTGCCTTTTGGCAGGGCTTTTGTCTCGACGTAGCGGGTGAGGTAGTCGGTAGCTACCACAATCCACTTGTTTCCGAAAGCCGACGTCGGGAACGGCCCCAGTAGGTCCATACCAATCTGCTGGAAAGGTCGGCAAGGTAGATCAATTGGCTGCAGAAGTCCCACTGGCCTTGTCGGCGGTGTCTTGCGTCGCTGACAGTCCCGGCATGTTCTCACATAACGAGTGACTTCGGTGGTAAGACGTGGCCAGTAGTACCTTTCTTGTATCCTCGCGAGCGTGCGAGAAACACCGAGGTGCCCTGCCGTCGGATCGTCGTGCAGGGCCTGCAGGAGTTCTGGTCGCAGAGCTGAAGGCACCAGAAGGAGGTACTTAGCTCGAAGCGTGAAAAGTTTTTCTTTTGTAGAAGACCATTTCGTAGAAAGAACGACGCAAGTGCGCGCTTGAATACCTTCGGGACTTCGGCGGTCCTGCCTTCGAGGTATTCTATTAGGGCCTTGAGTTCCGGGTCGGCCCTCTGTCGTTCAGCGAAGTCGTCGGTAGTTATCGTTCCTAAGAAGTAGTCGTCATCCGGGTCGTCGGGTAGCGGTTGGTCGACAGGCGCACGAGAGAGACAGTCGGCGTCGGAGTGTTTTTTGCCGGACTTGTAAATGACAGTAATGTCATATTCTTGAAGTCTCAGGCTCCATCGTGCGAGGCGAGAAGGGTCCTTCAAGGTGGCTAGCCAACACAATGCGTGGTGGTCGCTCACAACTTTGAAGGGCCTGCCGTTGAGGTAGGGGCGAAATTTCGA
Source organism: Rhipicephalus microplus (assembly GCF_043290135.1). Taxonomy (NCBI): domain Eukaryota; kingdom Metazoa; phylum Arthropoda; class Arachnida; order Ixodida; family Ixodidae; genus Rhipicephalus; species Rhipicephalus microplus. The sequence continues at coordinate 148,344,849 of NC_134700.1, read as the reverse complement.
CGTAGCCCAGATGATGGCGAGGCACTCCTTTTCTGTTGTGGAATAATTTGCTTCTGCTTTGGATAGCGATCGGCTGGCGTAACTAATAACCCTTTCAAGTCCGTCAGCCCTCTGCACAAGAACGGCGCCAAGACCTACGCTGCTTGCGTCAGTATGTATTTCTGTCTCAGCGAATTCGTCGAAATGGGCAAGTAATGGAGAAGTCTGGAGGAGATGTTTAAGCTCCTGGAAAGCGTGTTCCTGCGGCGTTTTCCACTTAAACTCCACGTCGGCCTTGGTAAGGTTAGTGAGAGGATCGGCGATGCGGGCGAAGCTTTCATGAACCGCCTATAATAGGCACACAGGCCCAGAAATCGGCGCACGGCTTTCGTGTCAGTGGGCGGCGGGAAGTCGGCGATGGCGGCTGTTTTCCGTGGGTCGGGACGAACTCCAGACTTTCTGATAACGTGCCCCAGAAACAAGAGCTCCCTATACGCAAATCTGCACTTTTCTGGCTTCAGTGTGAGTCCGGAAGTCTTGATGGCTTGAAGTACAGCCTCAAGGCGCCGAAGATGCTCGTCGAAACTCGAGGAAAACACGACGACGTCGTCCGAGTACACAAGGCAACTCTGCCACTTCAATCCTGCCAGTACTGTATCCATAACGCGTTGAAAAGTTGCAGGCGCTGAGCAAAGCAAAGGCCGAAGGGCATCACCTTAAACTCGAAGAGGCCGTCCGGTGTTATAAACGCCGTCTTCTCTCGGTCTCTTTCGTCGACTTCGATTTGCCAATAGCCAGTCTTGAGGTCCATTGACAAAAAGTACTTGGCGTTATGGAGCCGATCAAGTGCGTCGTCTATTCGTGGGAGAGGATACACGTCCTTTCTTGTGATTTTGTTTAGGCGGCGATAATCCACGCAGAAACGTAGGGTCCCATCCTTTTTCTTCACTAACACCACGGGGGATGCCCATGGACTCTTCGACGGCTGGATAATGTTATCCCGCAGCATTTCATCAACTTGTCTCTTCACGGCCTCACGTTTTCGCGTCGAAACCCTGTACGGACTCTGACGGAGTGGTCTGGCATTTTCTTCGGTTATGATGCGATGTTTCGTGATTGGGGTCTGCCGAATTTTCGATGACGACGAAAAGCAATCTTCGTATTGCAGGAGCAGGGCCTTGAGCTGTTCTTGCTTATCGTTCGGAAGTTTGGGATTGACGTCGAAAGCTATGGGAGGGGCTTGGTTCCTCTGAGCAGGTTCCGCAGAGTCGGCGAGGGCGAAAGCACTGGTGGCTTCGACAATTTCTTCGATGTATGCGACCGTTGTTCCTTTGTTCACATGTTTGTACTCATTGCTGAAATTCGTGAGCATAACCGTTGCTTTGCCTACCCGCAACTCTGCAATTTCTCTTGCGACGCAAATATTTCGGGTGACCAACCGATGCTGACTACCTTCAACGACGCCTTCCAAGTCAGGTGATTTAGGAGCGCTGACTGAAATAATGACGCTTGAGCGAGGTGCAATGGTGACTTGTTCTTCCAGCACATTCAAGGCATGGGGTCCTGACGGCGTGCGCGGCGGTAGTGCTTCTTCTGTGGATAACGTTATCGACTTTGTTTTTAGGTTGATGACAGTACCATGGAGGCATAAGAAGTCCATGCCAAGGATGACATCTCTCGAGCAACGCTGTAGGACTACGAAGTCTGTAGGATAAATACGGCCATTAATGGTGACTCTCGCTGTGCAGATTTCTGCAGGCGTTACGAGATGACCTCCGGCTGTGCGGATTTCAGGGTCTTTCCAAGCTGTCCTAACTTTCTTTAACTTAGCGGCGAACGATCCACTGATGACAGAATAGTCGGCTCCAGTATCAACGAGAGCGGTCACACTGTGGCCGTCGATAAGAACGTCGAGGTCGCTAGTTCGCCGTCTCGCAATACAGTTAGGGCGTGGCGTCGGGTCACGGCTGCGTCGGCTTGTTCCGCTGCTTCAATGTTGCGTCGTCAGGCCACCTTCGGTAAGGGAGCTTTCGCCGTCAGGGCTTTGCCTGTTTGGCGTTGTGTTCGGAAAGCTCCGTCGCGGCGTCGTCGTCGTCAGAGAATCTTCGGTAGTTCGTCGCACAGCAACCGCACCTCCACTGGTTGCTGCCCTTAGTTTCCCGGATACGGGCTAGGAGACCGGCCCCGCGTTGGGCCAGAGTACTGCCGGTGGTGCGGTGACATGCGGCGGCTGGGCGACGGCGAACGCGAAGGGCTTCGTGGTGTCCACCGAGTTCCTGTCAGGTAGTCGGCGATGTCACGTGGTCGTTCTCCTGGCTGTGGACGCGGTGCATTGACGGCGAAGCCACGCAGTCCCATCTGTCGGTACTGGCAACGGCGGTATGTGTGTCCGGCTTCGCCGCAGTGGTAGCAGAGCGGGCGATAGTTAGGGGTGCGCCAGACGTCAGTCTTCCTCGGTGCACTGCGCTGGGCCGCTGGTGAACGATGTGACGTCGGTGGGGGTGGTGGCGTCTGTCGACGGAAGTGCGATGGGGCGGCGTTTTGGCGTGGACGGGGAGGAGCGTTGTGGCGCAGTGCAGCGGCGTAGCTCATAGCTTCCGGCTCGGGCAGCGGTGCGTGGGGTATTTGAAACGATTGCGGAACTTCTTCTCGCAGAATGTCGGCGATTGAATCCACTTGAGACTGTGCCGAAGGCAACAGCTTGCGCAGCTCTTCCCGCACGATCGCTCGGATCGTTTCACGCAGGTCTCCGGAGTTACTGGCTTGAGCAGCAGCGCAGTCTGCAGACAGGCGACGATTATGCTGTCTGGCGCGCATGTCCAGAGTCTTTTTGATAGTGGTCGCTTCGGCTACAAATTCTTGGACGGTTTTCGGTGGGTTTCTCATCAGTCCCGCAAAGAGCTCCTGTTTGACCCCTCGCATGAGGAAACGTACTTTTTTCTCCTCAGGCATGTCTGGGTCAGCGTGACGGAATAGTCGGGTCATTTCTTCTGTGAAAATGGCGACATTTTCATTTGGTAGCTGAACCCAGGTCTCTAATAAAGCAGCGGCCCTCTCTTTGCGAGCGACGCTCGCGAACGTTTGCAGGAATGCGCCGCAGAAAACATCCCACGTTCGGAGCGTGGACTCTCGATTTTCGAGCCAGGTCCTTGTGGTGTCTTCCAAACAGAAGAACACACGACGCAGCTTTTCGTCATGGTCCCAGTGGTTGAGGGCGGCCACACGGTCGTATGTTTCTAGCCAGGACTCCGGGTCTTCGAACGATGACCCATGGGAAATTGGTGGTTCCCTGGGTTGATGTATGACCATCGTGGGCTGGGACGCTGTGGTTTTCATTGTCGCTGCAGTCGCGGTCATGGCCTTGGTCTTCCGCGCCTTGTCTTGTAGAAGCCCGTACTCCGGTGGTAGCCCTTGCTGTCAGCGGCTTGTTCGCTGCTCCTGGTTGGCGTCGGTGTCTTCTTCGTGACGTGGGCTGGGTTCACGGCTTGACGGGGCCGTCCGGTACACGAACGAAGCAGCACCTCCACCAGATGTCACGGGGTCGTGACGCGGCCGAAGACAGGAGACTTCGTGTTGGGATTTAACTGTTTATTTGAGCGAACCTGTGCCCGGTAAACGGAAAGTCCAATTACAGCAGCAGTCTCGCACAGATAGCAGTCTCGGACTGATAGCGGCGAACGGAGCGTCGGCCTTCGATCAACTACTGACAGGCGGCGAAGTGCGTCGATATTTTTACTCTTGCCGTCGAATGTTCTAGCGTTATCGCTGGCGGGAGCGTAGGTTCCAGAACAATCTGTACCGCTCGCACAGTGGGCGTGATCTTATCGAAATGATCTACTACAGTCCGGAACCTTCTCGAAAACTGCAGGCGCGGTTTGCGCTGAGAATCGTGTGGTGTTTTGGGACGATAACAAAAACTTGGGAAATGGAACGTGGCAATATTGCTTTTCAAATTGATTTGCTACAGCTCCAAGTGAGGAGAATTTTTCAGAAACTTAAGTACGACAAATTCCACAGGTTATAACAAAATCAGCACCCGAAAACGATTCGGCCTTCTTAGACCCCAAGAGCTTGGTTGTAGCAGCATATCCTAAGAGCGTTTAGCTTTCTATATAATATAGATAACCATTGCAAGATCCATCTTTCTCACTGAAGAAAATAATGGTAACGCCTGACCAGGTATATTTATTGGACATCATCTTTGTGCCTTTATACATATCAAAAGACTTTGTGGTTTAATGAATTGAATAAGCTTACTGTAGACGAAAAAGTCAACATGTGCGCCCCGCGTCTTTAATTACGGGATAATAAACTAATGCCTGTTTTTTACAGGATAAATATTTATGGAGAAGGATAGTTGACTGAGCTTTGAGACAGAAATTTTCTGGATATACTATTAATGCTTGAGGGCTTAGAATGAAGTATTTTTATCAGTTTTTTGTAATTGTTTTGTGGTTTTTGTCTTTCCTATGGCAAAGCTAGAATAATCGAACATTCATTCTCCACGATACTAGTCGAGAGCCACCCCTGAAAAGCACAAATTCTGAGTCATTTTTTTGTACATCATATTGTGCAAGAAATAAGAATGTTCTTCAGGTTTATGCTTTCCAGTGTAATATTGTGCGTGGATCAAACTTCCGAGTCTTAAAATTTGTCGATTATCCCAACAAGGTTCTTTGTTTATATTAGGATTAAAAAAACGTATCGAGCACTTGAGGCCACGTTCGTGTCCCCTCGACCTAGCACTTCACTGAAGTGGTGCGAGGTTAGTGTGATGCGCTCCTAATAACGTAGCTTCCAGCGTTTCACCGAGACACCCAATGGGCGCTCTCTGAGAACTACGGCAAATAATTTTAGGTAAATGGTGCTGAACCCAATGAAAACAAAGAACGCGATAGAAGCTCTCTCTTTTCACAACAATAAGTAAAAGGGTGTATTTTTTGTTTAAAGAAATACAAAACGCCTAACCATTATGTTAAGGGCAGAGCACTCTTGAGGCCTTCCTCCAGGTGCCTTCGTATGCTGCTGTTCGCCAAAGTATCTTGGGGTCACGAACAGAAAACCGTGCATAGGCACAGCCATGTACAACTTAGTCAAGTGCCAAATAGTGTTGAAAAAAGGTGTAAATTGAAATTGAGAGTGAGAAGGAATAATATTTGCGTAAAGAGGAAAGAAAAGAGGAGTGAATTGGGTAAACCAAAACATAACTGTGTGATGTCATTCAGGAAAAACAGGCATAGCACAGCCAGGCATTGCCTTGTGATGCGTAGTACAGTGTACCAAATGGAGAAAAATGAAAGTGATTATGGGGTGATTAGAAAACCGTGCATAGGCACAGCCATGTACGACTTATTCAAGTGCCAAATAGTATTGAAAAAAGGTGTAAAGTGAAATTGAGATTGAGAAGGAATAATATGTGCGTAAAAAGGAAAGAAAAGAGGAGGGAATCGGGTAAACCAAAACATAAGTTTGTGTGATGCCATGCAGGAAAAACAGGCATAGCACAGCCAGGCATTGCCTTGTGATGCGTAGTACAGTGTACCAAATGGAGGAAAATGAAAGTGATTATGGGGAGGAGTAATGCGAGGGCCGTGATGATACGAAACAGAAGAGCAGACAACAGCACAGCAAAGTTGTGCACAGTGCAAGAGAAGGAAAGTAAGTTGAGGATGAGCAGATCTGTGAGGAAGAAGAAAATCAGGACGGGAGCACAAAACACGTAATAGCTGCGTTTGGCGCAGTATGAGAAGGGACCAGTTACATGAAAAAGAAAGTGAGGAGGTAAGTAGTGGATGCCACTATACCCCAAAAGAAGGTTTCCATTCCCACCACACAAACCGAAGCAGGCTGCTTCTTTGGAACAACAGTACGTACTGCTCGTGGACGCAAGCGTCACTGCTGCTGACTTGCGATCACTTTTGCATTCAGTGCAAATGCGGATATCTTTTCGGCCTTCCTTTGGTGCTATGTGATAGATTATTTTAAGTCATCTGCTTGTGTCGTGATGGGAAAGTTTTCATACTCCGTGCTTCTTTTCCTAATTGCCTGGGCACGTCATCTTTCAGTGACTTCAAGCTTCCAATTTCAGACAAGAGACCCTCATATATAGATATATTCACATTGTTTTTTTAATGGAGCCAACCAATACCTAAAAAAGTTCAAGCTCTCGCATGATCACTAAACTGTTTCGAGGGGGCATAAGTGCATGTCGAACTTCCTGTCACTTTTCTAATGACTGTCTTTTAGGGAAGGTGGGTGTGCTGAATTTATTTAACGAAATGTTACGTATCGGCACTAAGGATGTGTATAAAGGTTGTACGCATAGATATATGTTAAACAGTCGCCTGTTTACTCTTGCGTAACGATAACAACTGCAACAAGGGTATCAGCAGCACTAGAAGCAATACGCTGATATGTAGCACTTCTGCCAGCGATGATGGTGGCCCTAGACACTGCTAGATAAAGGGGCTTCAGTGGGTGCCACTTCAACACAATTGTCGTTGACTCGACGTGACCGCTACATAATAGGAATACGTATGTACTGTTTATAGGGTGCCCAGCAGTGCAACCATAGCTGCCGTTTCACGAACACTGCAGTCTACTTGAAGCAATACAGAGACCTGGCCTGGGTCTATGGTTGAGTACTTGATTTCCGCGCAGATTGCTGCTGGCACCATGTTACATATTCAATGCATTCGTTTGGTTGACGCTGCCGATGCCATCTTTCAGGGGTCAAGATGCTTAGGGCTCACCTAGTCGGTGCTCATTCCGCCCCTAAAAATGAAAAGCGATACTTAAAATCTGCACAGAGAAAAAAAACGCACGTGAAAACAATGAATTTTATCTGTAAATAACTACACGACAACACAGTATATGATCACTCTCGTCCGTCTGTCCGTTTGTCCATGCATCTGTCTATCCGTTAATCTGGGCACCCATCTGTCTGTTCGTCCTACCATCCGTGCATGGTTCCACCTGTCCGTCATTTACACTACTCAGTGACTTCAATTTAGATATTGTGCACCTTAGGACCTATTGCTTCACCCATTCGTCGTCATTCGGTTCGTGGAGATGCACTGGTTTTTCTAAACGCTCTAAATTACAGTTACTAATGCATGTTCGCGACGTTCCGTTGTTGATACTAAATGTCAATCACTTTTAGCGTATTGCGCTTAAATACAGTTGATCTTACCGAATGACTGCTGTATTACATGGGGTACATATGTAATGTTTATAAAACTATATACCCATCACTGTATTCCCAATGAACTCTTCACGAATATTACGACATATTTGAAAAGCAGCTGCGAAAGCTGGCGTGGCTCCCTGGTGGAATACTTGATTTCCACGACGAATGCTAGTGTTAGATCACTTCTGGGACCCTGACATTTTTTAAGACAATAGTATTTCTTGGGGACCTTCGACGCCAAAATTTTTGTCTGTCTGTCCGTCTGCCTTTCTGTATGTCTTAACATTTTTCTGTTTGTCCGCGCTAACAATACCTCAAACGGCACCGAAGGATACCTCAAACAGCCAACCCCATCCGCAGCCCCCCTCAATACTGCTGAAGTTTCAGCCTTTTCCCTCTGGCGATTGTCAATTAAAAATAAATTATTGCGCATATCTGAGGTGCCATAACGACTCGTCAATATTTTGTATGTGTGTCTTTATACTAGAGAAGGCACACATGAGTCATTCTAAGGACCGTAGCTTTTATTACGCTGCGCTGACAGTTTAACGCGATGCTCAAAAAGGCAAGTGTTTTCAACGTTTTGCTAAAACGGTGGTGGCACCTGCCCGTCGTTTCGCGTTCTACACCTTAACGCCTCCGAGACAGGCGCGCATCTTTCTCCGTGGGTGCGCACTCCTTCCTTTGTTTTTGAAGACAACTGCCAGATAGCAATCGTGTCGAACGTGCCTCCATGTGCTCGTTTGCCTTCGCTGCACTGATCAAGACTCACTAACGCAGCGCTTCCAGAATACAATTCACCGATTTTCTCGCGCAGAATTTCAAAAAAATGTTTTTTTTTTCAGACAAGATTGTCGTTTTTCGACGACATTTGCAATGAAACATGCAGATACAGGGCCCCTTTTTTTTACATTTTTCGGGTCAGCGCAGCCGATATGTCCGCTTTTTCTTGACTCGCACGCATTGAATCTACCCATGTGTGTTTTACCGTTCTTGGGTAGATATGAATTCTCAACCATGCACATGTGGAATATAGCCACGGGATGACATGTGCCAGATAGATAGAAAGATAGATAAATAGATAGATAGATAGATAGATAAATAGATAGATAGATAGATAGATAGATAGATAGATAGATAGATAGATAGATAGATAGATAGATAGATAGATAGATTAGACTGTGTTACGCAACGCCTTCGACACATCGTCCCAACAACACTAAACTATTTCGAAAGGCAAAGAAGACATGCTTTATTCCACAAAAAAAGAGAGGGCTATTCATGTAACATTTCAAGCGCATTTATAATGGGGAATACACGTCTTTTGCAAGTTGTCTTATTTTGTCATTCATTATTCATATACTCTCTCTCTCTCTCTCTTTATATATATATATATATATATATATATATATATATATATATATATATATATATATATATATATATATATATATATATATATATATATATATATATATATATATATATATATATGTGAGATCTAACAGACAGTAATGCCAAGGAATGTACACGGGAAGTTATCCGAACCAATGGAAAGTAAATAGGAAGAAAAAAAAGTGGATGAAAAAATAACCAGCCGTGAGCAGGTTATCCCTGCCGAGCAGGTTAAATCCTGCTCACGGCTGGTTATTTTTTCGTTTACTTTTCTTTCTTCATATTTACATCCCATTAGTTCTAATAACTTCCTCTGTACATTCCTTGGCATTACCGTCAGTTAGATTTCAATAATATTGTGTCAAAACACAGAAAAACGAGCCCTTAGGTATACAGTTCTCCCCCTTATATATATATATATATATATAAGAATAAAAGGAAGACACACGCCGAAAAACGGAAAAGTTTCTTTACGTTTCGGCCATGGGACCGGCCTTCGTCTGAATTCTGATGAAGGATGCTTCTGATGAAGGCCGGTGCCACGGCCGAAACGTAAAGAAACCTTTCCGTTTTTCGACGTGTGTCTTCTTTTTATTCATACTATTTACCGGCGTCCAAGAATTTATTCCCTGCAATATATATACATATATATATATATATATATATATATATATATATATATATATATATATATATATATATATATATATATATATATATATATATATATATATATTGTATGTGTGTGCATATTTGTATATATTTGTGCGTTGTACAATAATTGTGACGCATACTTGAAGTGTTTTGCATTTTGCATTGTATATTTTTCCTCCTTGTTTTTTGTCTGCTTTGAGATCAAGTGCTGTACCCTCTCGGTTTCACCGCCGATGAATGGAGAGAACTGCTTTTTTCGTGGCCACTTTTTTTCACCGTCAATATTCTTTTTTATACTTTAGGGGGGGGAATGAAGTCCTTTGTTTGATTGATTGATTGATTGATATATTCACGTCAAAAGTTCTTGCAGTGCGCTAAGAAATGTATCGCATTCAATATATCACATCCCTCTAAGCTGCGGCAGCTCCTACGTAGGGCACACTGGACGCTTCCTTAGTGATCGCATCAGTGTCCATGCCACAAATATCGAGGAAAAGCAAAGCAGAAACTTGGCGTTACATTTCAGATCATGCAATGTAGCGCCAAGTTCATGCAATGTAGCGCCAATTCAAAATTATAATGAACTCATCATCATCAGATATTGTTTGGACTAGCGCACAAGCGATATCTTTGAAACACTTACTATTATCAAGCGGGGTCCTCTTTGCGTTAGCTCACAGTCTATCCGCTTACTTGGCAAAGAAATCGTTTATCTTCTGGACTCACACCTTCGAAAGCCTGTAACTCCTAGTAATTTTTTTATCATCTGTATCACGTGCACGGAGGAAGGAATACTGAGTATCGAGTACGCTACGTCACATTTTGTGAAATCGGAAGAAGGGAATTGTTAGGGCTCCTCACCAGGTTGGTTGCAATTGAGCTCGCGGGTGCTTACGCAACTGGTGCCACCAAGATGAAGGCGAGCGCCTAGAGCATGCACTAGGGTGGCCCGGCCAACACCACCTGACAGACGAGCTTACAAAGCGAAAGTTTTCTGCCAAATAATAGCAAACGTGCTGTAATGTCGCTGTCATCGTTATATTGGGCGTCACTTGGAGCCTCATTACGGTAGATATTGTGCCCTATTCAATGAATTCGTGACTTTGCCCTTTGTGATCCAAAGAAGCATGATCACACACCGTGAAAGACAAGACTGGACCATGACTGAGTGTGCGCGCGTGTGCTGCCGAATGTGCTGTGTTTATCTCTCTTCCCTTTCTGCTCGCTATCTTTCATCTCTACCATCACCCTCCCATGCGCAGGGTAGCAAATCGGCTGCCTATAGGCTGGTTAAATTCCTTGCCTTTCTTTTCCTCCTATTTCCTTCCTTTCCTTGCCCTTCGTGTTTAATTTGCTGAATTCAAAAGATCAACGTTGAATTTTGGTCACGTAATCAAATGTTTTTTTTTTGTTCTCGCAGATACGGTAAGTTCAGGGTACGCAGAAAAATGTCACAATAATCAAATTTGGTCTTGCTTTCAGCCAGCTGACGTGCCTCCGAATTATTCCTTGCCTGTGTGTGTCACGATACGTTCGCGCGAATACCGTTCACGTCAGTCGAGCCAAGCTGCAGCCGCACGGGTGTCCGCCTACAGCATGCGTCGGATGATAGCAACCATATTGCAAAAACGTGGCCGCGGATAAAGTTATGACGCGGAAAACACCGTACGCTGGTAATTCGCACAGCTTCATCAATTGACATACTGCAGTGTGTCAACCACTATTGGGTCAAGCTCATTTTTAATTTTTCCCAGAACAAGTTTCGGTGAGAACAAAAGGCCGTATACTACTGTCAAATAGGTAATCATTACTGATGTACGGGCGAACGGGTCACACCACCTCTCACAATTACAGCCATCGGCGCTGTCGTTCTCGTCTAGAAATGCTTACTTTTCATAGGGAGCAACATCACAGCTTCAAAGGAGAATAACAGTGCTGCGGTGACATCTATTGTTCGAAGAAACAGCCGCGGGCTTCGAAAGCCACTGCTTTTGACAGCAACCGAAATGAATGAAACACACGATCGTGAGCATCGACAATCAACTGTAGGCTTTGAACACTGCTTCATCTATAAAGAGCTACGGCTGCTTGAAAATGGACGTTCGGAACTATAGCCGGCTCTGGGGCCAAATTGGTGGTAATGAAGACGACGCGAGATGACGGCGTGACCAAGCGATGTCTGTATTATCTGCAAAAGCACGTGACTTCCACCACACTTTGAGCTGTGGTGCACAGATAGCGTGGACCTCTCCTTAACTTTCCGCGGCCCACGAGCACGTGTCTTCTCTTGCTTTTTTTTTTCGAGTTCATGCTGCAAATATTTGTTAGGAGTCAGGGCCTCTATTGTGTAATTTATATTGCGTCCCGTTTCTGTGCTGTTTGGAACAACCTTGTGTAAGTACCAACGAGCCCGCTGAGCTACCATATTGAAGTTAAGAAACATTAGCAAACAGCCTTTTCTTAGGGCATGGCCTGCTTTTTTTTGCATCATTGCGGTTGGCAATAGGGGTACGTTTGATTGAGCCCCTCCACATTCTCACAATGATCTTAAAAATACTCAGTGTAATATCAATGTGCCACATACATCGGCTAGGAAATTTTCAGACAAGCAGTGATACTTCACAAAGCACAGAAGTTCATGGTTCCGTTCTACTTCGTCGTTACGTATTATCTTTTTTTCTGACGCTTAGTCAGCAGCACTGACCTGAGCCGAATAGCGAAAATGGGCTTAGACACAAAGCCGCTGTGCGAAGCAGCTTTCAGGATGCTTTTACTTAATCTGTGTCACTCCCCATGAATATACCTCGATGTTTGTGTGCCACAGACAAAACATAAACAACATTACTCTGACAGCTGGAATAGAGTACTTATAGCGTCAGAATGGCATATAAGTTGCGATTATATATGGCACCACAATGGAACATCTCGCACATTATGTATAAGGAAGACAAGCGGAGGGTGACTGAAAACGTCCAAGCATCTAGTGATCATTACTGCTGAGGTGTCAGCAAGACTGCGCCACCAGCCACTGAAACAAGATGAGAGAAAGAAAGTTTGAAGAAACAATTCAGTAAAAATGTGGTTCTATGGGTAGCGGTTATTATAAAACAATCGCGAAGAAATGAGGGGGGAAAATACTCCTCTCATACAATACAACAGAATGGAAGAAATTCGGCAAGGTGAGAAAGTCCCTACAACGAAGTATAAAGACAAAACAAAGAAAGTGGCAGATCACAAATTTCCCGATCGCGCGTGTGGCAACATGTGCCCAGGTCACAGCGGAATGGTTCCATCCACTCAGATTGTTTTGAACAAAGCACAAAGAAATTCACTCACTCCCCGTGACCTTTATGAAGAGACGTAAAAGAAAGAGAGACTACCAGTTGCTTCCAGCCCTAGCAAGCTACACATGCATGTGTTCACGCGTGGCCACGCAATTGGTAAGGGTAAAATCTTTTTCGTGGAGAATATGTAGTATTATTTGGAGAGTTTTTCGTTTATTTTGAAGTTTATCTTTGCTACAACGCTCCGACGGGCTTAGTCTAGATTGTTTTCGTACTTGATACCTCGTCAAGCCGCTTTCTTCGCTAAGGTGATTGTTTGCTCTCCGGTGGCTGTCCGTCTTATGCTCCTCAGCTGACACGTGGCGTCACGTGCTCCCTCAGATGAGTGAATAAATTTTTGATGCGATCGCGCTATTCCTTATGGGCATCATGGGTGAATACACGAGTGCCCGGCTGACATCTGCGCCTGAACCGGATGAACCGGCTGAACGGCTCTGCGCCGGTTTCTGGGACAGTATGTGTATACTTTGCGCGAAAAAACGAAAAAGCAGTAAATGGTTGCAAGTTTGAGTAATAATCAGCAGAATGCTGCTTGTCTGCAACAACGCCTTCGATTGCGTTCTATTCCCGTGGTGGTGTATTCTGCAAAAAGCTTGTGCGTTTATTCGCTTTTTTTATCTGCCACCTGGAGGTGTTATGCTAGGCATGCATTTCGCTTTGGCTTCTCTTTCGCTGCGGTTGTTTCACTGATAGCATTTCGTTTCAGAGACGTCAAGCTTTTCTTTCTTACGGCTATACAAGTTGGCAGGTAATAAAGTGCGCAGGACACAAGGTGAGCCTCAATAGGGTTAGTGTAGAATGGGAACAAACTCGGAACCTTTCGACATTTAGGGGGATTGAAGCAAGCTTCAAGAAAAATATGAAAAGGCATTTAAAAGACCGTGAATGTGAGCCACTCGTTACGTATTCATAGTAAGAAAACAGTGCAAAGTAGACACGGACCAGAAAGAACCCAGGGCCAGCGCTGACTGCCGACTGCTTGATTTATTGAAACTTGCGTAAAAGTGCGTTTAAACGGGAAACTTGGAGACGGGGACCATCACAAATTTTCTGACCGCGTCTCCGTCTAGTGGCACATTATTTTTTAGTCATGAGAGGTTAGTCACCGAGATCGCTACACCACTTTTTTGTTACTTTTCTCGAGGGCGCTGAAACACATGCTTCATCTCTACACCTCATCGTCAATGTCTCATACACTTTACGTGGTGTGTGCTTGTTGCAAGTGTGCAGAACCCGGGTTTTCTGAAAGTGTGGCAGACAGAACCTGATTAATGAGAAGAAGCTACCTAAGAGTAGCATCACTACAGGGAAACCGATGATGCTGTTTGGCTATGACAAAATTTGTAAGGAAGGAACAAGATGGACTGAAGCATAAGGTCGCTTAGGAAGCTGCAGCAGGGGTGAGAAGCCTCGTGATATCATGTGTGGATCTTGATCTTCTTTGGTCTCAACTAGATATGATGCTTTGGAGGTAAACATGTCGTCGAATGATGTCATAACAACTGAAAATATAAAATAGTGGTTCCATACTCTGGGAACGCATCCGAAAACTGTAAAATCTGCCGTAGAAGTCACGTCGAAGTACGCAGAACTTATTTTTGCGTACATCTGTCCCAAAGGTACCACAACATTTCAAGCTCTCTTCGAAGTACGTCAGCGATTCGTCATAAGAAGAAAGTAGTATGCCTTTGAGTTACGAGAAGACGTGGTTAAGACAGGAGCTTCAAGGCATGAAAGACGTACGCAGCCGTCACTACAACCATTCACGCCTTCGTTGGCGCTTAGGCTTCACGCATGGGTATGTATTTCTTTTATGTAGAAAAACGTAAAATGAATTGTTGAAATCAGCAATTTTCTGGCTTTTCAGAGGTCGTTAGTTCATTCATTATTACATTCATTTTACATACTTTAGTAAAAAAAGCCCGATGCACAAGCCAGCAGAAGTTCAAATTGTATTGTAAACACGGGGAAGCTCTTTGTAAAAATATTGAAAGAAAATATCCAGCAAAGTCTATTAAATTCACTTTTAAAACGTTAGCGCAGCTTCTATATATACCGGAATAATATAAACTGCACAAAATTGTCCGTCCAAATAGGAGGGCACATCAGTCAAGAAGAAAGAGAGCGTAATATTTTCAATATTTGCTGAGCCGTCAAACGTAGCTCAAGCCGATTCTTTGCAGTTCACTGCGCACAGGCAAGGTTGTATAACAATTTTTGCTTATCCGGGATCTCCACGTTACATGCTCTCTACTACTGTATTTTATTGCTTGAGATCGCAAAATTCTGCCTTCCCTAAATTGTGATATGTGCAACGGGGAAAAAAACGAAAAAAGCAAATTATAGAGTAGCGTACTTTCCAGCGGTGCTTATGTCTTGCTTCGTCAACGTCCCTATATCCTGCTCATCTAATCTCCTAGGCGAAGGAGATTGTGTTGAGCGTTCAAAGAAAAACTCTAAACTCGACTGCATAAGATATCCTCCCCGCCCTCCGTATACCTTCTTTTCACTCCCCAAAAAGCATATAAAAAGTGTAAGGCACTCCAGAAAGCTGTAAGAACACCAACAGGCTGCTTCAAAGTTGAGACACTGAACTGATGCGCTCGAAACTTTGCTCCACTGTTGCAATTTCGACTGTCTCTCTATTGCGTACACTTTGTGTTTTCAGTACAGTGCGCTCGATTACTCTTCCTCTAGGAAGCAATAATCCAGCGCAGTATGAACAATAGTAGGTCAACTTTGTACTTTTGTTTTCTGGGTGTGCAACCAAAAAGGTGTACTCTTCACACAAGTCCCTCGGAAAAAGCTACGCAATGAAGAAATGCACGTCTGAGTGGTTTGCAGGAAGTTATCAATAAAAATAAAAAATGCGCAACACAGTATTTATGTTCCAAACTTTTCGTGTGTTCTTGCTTTTAACATGCAGTATCCTTCCTTATGCTACCATTTTTACCTCACGATCTTTTTTATCTATTACGTCTCCGTAGGTAATCCTCAAAGCACTGATGGCAACTTCGCGCCAAAGCGACTTGGCGCCTCGCTTCGGCAGGATCTTCAATAAATTAGACTTAGTTGACAACGCATGCTGGCTTTCAGTCAGAATCTCTACGGCTCTCTGCCACCATGCTGAAGATTTCAAAGTGAAAAGAGTGCTGCGTTGTGGTGGTGAGGGATACACACCCAAAATGCCTTTCTAAAAAGCGACTTGTTCTATGAAGTGTTCTTTTTCTTTTTTTTCCTGAAGACTGTTTTTCTTCATTTTCCATGCTTGTACCTTTTATCGTGCTTGCAATAGGATATCTTCGCAATTCAACGCGATGTCGTCAAAGAGCTAGTTTTGGATAAAATTTCGGCGTCAGCGCCGTTGGCTGTGAGTAAAATATTCTCATCACCAAATACAGAGAGATAAGATTAAAATAAAAAAATTGTTTTGTCGGCGTGGGGATGAAAACTCGGTCACCTGCCCGGCAAGCAGCTTTGGAACTGCTTTGGAAAAAAAAACGCTATACGAGTGTTATGTAGACGAAGGAGTCTTTTTACCGCATCATATACTGCGTAGCAGAACCTAGAAATACGCCAGGCGTGAAAACATAAAAATAGAGTAACGAGTGGCTCATTTAACGGACCACACATTGCAAAGCACTCAGACATGTTTAATTATGAGCAGGTGCCCATCCATAAAAAACAAACAGCTGTGCTGGTTCGTGTGTTGCCCTACGGACGTTAAGTGTGCCCGCAGCTGAATCGTAAGAGGAATAATAATGGCACAATAAGTACCAAACAACTGTGCTTGCAGTAGGAATACAGCGATACTTTGAAACGACCAGTGTTACGCGCACAGTCGCTCGTTTTTTTACGGAATGGTGTAGGCATGCACAGAGAACATAACTAGGTTAGCAGTTCAGAAGCCCATGAGGCCCCATTATGCTATCGCCATCTGCTCTTCAAGGTGAAGCTAAAATATTCTCAGTTCTTTTTTTCAGTTTCTCGCTTCAAACACTGTTTGACTTCCTTCATATGCTGGGAGAACTTCACAAGAGTAACAGCAAATTGATATCCCTTGCATTACGCACTATCTAACAGGAATTCATTTTCAGTTCAGAGGGGTGCATTGGCTCGACGACCACAGTGAAAATTGTTCCCAATTGAAAGCAATAGTTCAGGAGCTATAGAGCCGTTATATAACGTACACCCCATGCTTGCTGGCTTCGAAAGATAACGCCGGCGAGGTTTGGCTGTAAGCGCTCAGTGGAAACTTTCAGTGCCAACTGCCCTCAGCAAGCCCCTCTCAATAATTTCAGAACAAGCGAAGTGCTAGCAGTGCTACTGCTTAAGCTCCGAGCAACACCGTCGATCCTGTACAAGGAATGTCATCATCACGAACGCAATGAAATTCTCGCCAGGCGTGCGCTAGCTTCTTTGCCTTCATTTTCTGCTATTTTCTCATACACGTGTGCCGATTGAAATAGTGGGCTGTTTGAAATACCTAGGAAGAGTGAAGCACACGTGTGCCGATTGAAATACCTAGGAAGGATGAGATCAGAACTACAGAGAGAGATATAAAGATAAAGAAAGGATGAGAGAGATGTAAGTAAATTGAAAACAAAAACAAATATTCGACAAGAAGACATAGAAGAAGACACAGAAAGACATTAAAAAAAGCTGAGAGAAAGACAGACACACAGAGAAGGGGAGAGAAAAAATAAACAGATAGAAAGAAACAGATAAAGAAGGTGGGGACAAGATAGAAATACGGAGGAAGGAGAAATAAATGAACCGAAAGAAAAAGAGGATCGAGAATCTCCGTAAGGTAAAGCGATGTTTCGTCATCGCCACAGTTTGATCGGAGTTCGCTAGGGGCGCAGCGGTGCTCTAGGGTTCCAAGAAAGGAAGTTGCGAACGAACAAACATGAAAATTCGAGATTTATCAGCTGGTACTGTGTGAAATATAAATCTTAACGCAGATAATGACAAGATTTTCTCCTCTAGGCCCTGATTTCGATTATACCATCCCAAATAACCGTTCGCAAGATCATCCTGCACGCGTGGACACAAGTAATGTCGTTGCCACAGATGCTCCGGTATTAGAAGAAAAGCAAGGAGAAGGCATTTACTCCCCTTCATTTGGCTGGTCGTATTCACTAAAGCTACTAGGATTCGCACCTGTTCTTGTAACTAAACTCTTGGTAAATATTCTAGTACTACGCTAACTAACTTTCATCATCCATACTGCTATAATAAATACGGACTCCCTGTGAGTATGTACGTCACTTACAGCGTCAGCAAAATCAGATGCCTTAAGGACGTTCCTCACGCTAGTGCCTCCACAGCTATAGCTCATAAAGTTACTATGGGTAACTATGGGGCCATTGTGGACTACAGTTAAATGAAATTGCAGAGTCATTAGCGCGAGTGGCTCTGAACGGGCGAATACTTTCCGTCGGTCCGGTAGTGGCCATTATAAATTCAATACGATATAGGAAGTTTTCGCTTCGTTCGACTGTGATAAAATCAGTAACATCATTCACAGAATTCATGTATATAAAACTTCAATAGAAAACCGAGTACTGTCATACTAGACAAATGGAAGTGATGCTAACTAGCTTACGATGTCGTGTGCCTCCGTTTATTCTACATTCACACAGGGCTGGTCTGGTGATATCTTCCCTATGTAGCTTTTGTTCAAAAATGGAATCAATGTAGCAATAGTTTTGTGATGTCTTCACTACAGATTGTAAGAAAACGAGTCCTTCTTATTTAATTACCTAAGCTGAAACTGACCCTCAAAACGGATAGTATACTTACCTATAGCGCTCCGACTATGGGCTTCAGCCACACGAATGCCTTTTATGCCGTTTGCAGGTATCTTCATGTAACAAAACAAATGCGCATTTAATCTCCTATTCGTATATGTGACGTTGTAGCAATAATGAACACATTCGACGCAGAAAACTTCAATCTGTTCACGTTTACTCTAATATGTATCCAAGATAAAGACTAAACTGTCTGGTCGGTATGGTAAAAAAATATTGCACCCTTTCTTTTTTTGAGGACGTTATTTCCTTTTTTTATTAGGAATATTTGTACTTGAAACACCTAGAAATTCATATAACCGATTCTTCGCTAATCCCGTTCAGTGCGCATGAGATATGGTTGGGGCATCATCATGAAAATCAGCGAGTGGCGGCTAAACTAAAAGTGAAGCAGTCATACTTACTGATTCTATCTCAGTATGCACTGCACAATCTAAAGCGAAAAATTTGAAATTATTGAGTATGATTAGCAGTTTATTACCAGCAAACTTGAAAAAATTTCACTTGCTATGAGTACCTGTCCACTGCTGGATTTATCCAAATGAGATGGCAGACTCGTTAGCCAAAGCGTCTTTAAGCGGACCGCTCTTACCTATTTTACCTGGTTTCACCAATGTAACAGCACTCAGAGATAGAAATGCTTGTTTGCACAAGGAAATAGAAAAATTATCATTGGATCAATTCAGAGACTTCGTACATCTTAAGATTTTGCTGGAACAAACAGTGGTGTGTATCTCGGCAATTGGAAATTACAAACACCAGATTACGATGCAGAATTTCGCACCTGAATTATTGCCTACATAAAGCTAGACTCACGCCACCTCCGTTATGTCTGTTTTGCAAGAAATGAGAATCAATAGATTATTTCTTTTTATCCTGTCAACGTTATTCTTATCAAAGAAAAACGTACCTGGTCGAACCAATTGAGAAGCTAGGTTTAAAAATAAACGTGGCTGTAATTTTATCCTTCGGAGGAATTACGTTAGGTTATAGCCACAGGGAGGTTTACTCTGCCGTATGTGCGTACATAATGGCAACAAAAAGATTACCTTGTTAGTCTACTATTGTTATTATTTCCTGCTACGAGACTACCTGAATGCCTGACTCATACTAAACTCACTTGATGATCCTGCCGCCCAGTTCTTGGCCGATCCTCCTTTGTGGGCCAGTGCAAGCAAAGCTAAAGGCTTATCATCATCATCATTAAACGTGAAGCTGAGATGCGGTGAATCTGCCGTGGCACGGCGACGTAAGCAAGTGGTCCGCTCGCCAGCGTTCTCGCTGCCTCTTGGACCCACAGGCAGCGAGAACGTGGGAAGCGGTGGCGAATTGCCGAAAGCGTTCAGTACCCGAGGTTGGTGGGGGCCGATGCCTGGTTTAAGCGCAGTTTCTTTGATGGTATTATTGGGAACGGCGAGGGACAGTTAGAACGAAAACTGTCTGACCAGCGCAATTGCTGTGCTGCAGCAAAAGATTGTGGACGATTACGATCACAGTGAGTACTTGGTCTGTTCTAAGTCCAAAACGAAGTCCGAATCTCAGTAGCATATATGACCAATGAAAGAATACCTTGAATGTACTTTTCAAACGTGTTTTCATTATTTTCCATGTTACAGTGTACAATGCATGAGGAATCCCGGTTACCCGAATAATCACGAGGAGTTTCGCCCACTAATTTACTCTGTGGACATGCTGCGATTTTTTCCCTATTAGTTGTACCTATATAGTGATAGCCTTTATCGCTGAACTTGAAATGTCCAAGCCAGCCTTCGTTGGACATAACAGCTCATACGAATTTATGAGGACGCGATTCAGGCTCTGCCTCGCACTTCGATTATTTGAGCGCATTATAGATATCTGCTACCTGGATGGTATGGTAGCAGACTCTTCTGACAACTTGTGACGCAGCTAGAAAGGTTGAAGCGGCCGTCACTAGCCTGAGCTCCGATACGCTTCAAATAAACTCAGTCAAAATTCAGTACACTTTTCTACCCTGCAGCATATTTTCCCTGTATGTTCGCACAGTGTGAAAATGGCTAGTTTAGACGAGCCTTCATTCAGTATGTGGTTCGGTAACGTGGCATAACACAATAATATCAACTGCCATTTCTGGATTCGATCGAAAAACTCCACTTCGCTAGTGTCCCACCTATCATGCACCTTCAATAAGTCAATACTTCCGGTAACAGGGACATAAATTACCCTAGACTATGAAGATAAATGTAGTTTACTATAAAAATGGACGCTATAATACCTCGCTGAGACAAACCTTCGGCTCTTCGCAGCATTAAGAACCGAAAACACAAAAAAACTTCGTCTTGGGGAATTGGTGTCCTACCGCAAGCCCCATTTAGTGCTACGAATGGGAGCTGACCATTCGTTGCTTATTTTCATTTGTTTAGTTGTGTGCATTTTTGATTCCGGGAGGTTCATAACACATTGCTATTCATCTCTATTTTTAGCGCATTTTCCTTGTTCCACTTTCGGCCTCCATTAAGCGACACTAACACTCCATTGTTCACCGCAAAGAATACCCTAGCTTTAGCGCCGTGCAAGCCTATAGGACAAGAATCTCCGTGGCACAATTGCTTCAAAGCTGTCTCAGACAGAAACGCTCTGTAGCTTGCAGTGCTGCTTTATAAATACAACACGAAAAAAATCCGGTTTATTTCTTACCACGGAAGCTCTACCCATGTGAGTTGGCAGGACCGGTCCATTACGTAATGCAGACAAATCACATTTTGCGTTGTGTGTAGTTTTAACCTTTGTTTTACTTTTCGTCTTTTTCTATTGTTTTATCTGCATTCTGTAGTGAAAGCTGTTTCGCCCAAACATTCTGTGTTATGTCGCCTCTTAATCATGAGAATCGCACTACCTCTCACACTCACAAAAAAAAAACGTTCTTGCCGTCTTAGTAATTAACGCATTATGCTTTCTGGATTGTGCTTGTACTAGGCCGCTGCGACCGGTTGGTTATAGAGGCACTGCTGGGTACATTCGTGTTCGCTCTAATTCACTGATCCAGCCACCGCGCTGCGCTAAGCATGTTCCCCGCTAGCAAGACGGTGACGAATGGCTCTAATGGACTCGTTTATCGCGACCATCAGTCGACTTCTTTTTCCGCAATTTAGTGTAATCCACTGTCCCAGCATGAATAGTGAGCGCAAAGAAGAATATGTATATCATATAGCATGAACGCGAAAGCCAGCAGTCTTTTGCATTGAAGGAGATGTACGCATAGTCAGCACTGGGTCATTTATAGCAAGAGAATAAAAAAGAGCACTTAGCAAAAGCAGAAGTCAGGATGAGATGATGCAATAAATATATTTTAAAAAAAACGAGGTCTACCATTCATGCAAATCAGAACTAAGCGCTGGTGGTTCGATCGAGCAGATTGGCGTGGTGACCCATTTTGCTAGGTTCCAGGCGTAATTGCGTTACATTCTTCAATGTCGTAAACATAAAGTCGCCACTTGGACAAGTCAGCGACAATCACAATGCAGGTAAATAAGACGGATTCTGCCTTATTTTTTTCACTTGTACCCTCAACTTGCTTCCTGAGCTCTGCAACTACATTTCGTGACTCTTTGTTACCATTCAATGCCTGCTAGAGCGCTCCTAAGGCATGCGGAAGTCGCGTGTTCAGATCTGCAAGTTACACACCCCAATATTGTAAACCACCATGACATATTGTGTATGTAGCCTACGGCCTGGACCAAAACAAGAGGGTTCATTCCATTTCAGCGACAAATTTGCCGAGAATCACATTGTTTCAACCAGGTAAATAGGTCTCGGTCAACACACCGCGACTCAACACAACACACCACAACACACCGAATGTGTGGTATAATTAGAACAGTAAAGTATCTTAGCTATCCTCGGCTCGTCCTTTTGATAGAGTCATGATTCAGATGAACTTTTTCGGCCTAGATTGTACCACCAACGCCACTATATCTAAACACGTTCGCTAACTTCCGGCATCGTTAAAGAACCCCAGGTGGTCGAAATTTCCGGAGCCCTCCACTACGGCGTCTCTCATAATCATATGGTGGTTTTGGGACGCTAAACCCCACATATCTACATCATCATCTTCATCATCAACATCAGCTAACTTCCGGCATGATTACAGTGTGCTGGCGTGTCTATGTGTGATTTTAGCTATACGTATATATAGCTAAAACCAATATATATATATATATATATATATATATATATATATATATATATATATATATATATATAGTGGGCATTTAAAGCACGCTTCTTCATCACCTGTACAAAACCATCATCATCTAGTAGTGTCCTTCATCTTCATCGTTAGTGGGGATGACCCTTGAGTCGGTTCTGTGCCTAGGAGGTGACTGTTTTGGCCACATCTTCCAGGCCTAATAAAGGCGTGTAAAGGACTTCGTCGCAAATGGTGAAGGTTGCTCCTCGATTCGCCGTTCCAGCTCGCCCGCTTTACTTCCTGGAGCTTCGCTCAGGTCGCCGTCTGGGCTACGTGTCCACCAGCATGCCGCAAGACGAACCCTCGGGTGCTTCTCCTTTTAACCCTCCGGCTACGACTGCCGCAGCTACTCACTCTTGGATCGTCAGCGGACCCCCTCGCGAGCCCCCTCTATTCGCTGGACTCCGAAACGAGCCCGTGGACGACTGGCTACACCAATATGACATAGTGAGTGCAGCCAAGCGTTGGGGCGATCCGCACAAGCTCAGCCACGTCTCCTTCTATCTTACTGGCGTGGCGAAGACTTGGTTTTTTAACCACCAGATCTACTTTCCAAACTGGAACGTCTTCAAAGAACGTCTGCGACAAGTCTTCGCTACTCCGGCAGTTCGAGCCAGTCTGGCGAAGAGAACACTTGATGGTCAAAAACAACAACTAGGCGAGTCTCATACCTCGTATATCGAGGGTGTTCTCTCTCTCTGTCGACGCATCAACGCCTCCATGACCGAGACAGACAAAGTGCGCCATCTGCTCAAAGGCATAGGGCCTGTTGCCTTCAATGCTTTGGCCGTAAAGGACCCAAGTACCGTTGCTGACATTGTAGCTATGTGCCAACGCCTGGACGAGCTCCAATTAGCACGGCTGCAGCTGGACAACTCTCCTGCAGCCCTCCCTGACAACCCTACTGCCGACCCCTCGTTACGCGCCATGATCCGCAACATGATATGAGAGGAACTGCAGTCGCTCGGATTTCCAGTACGTTAGTTTCCTTCTGACACTCCAAGTACAAGTTTACGGGACGTCGTCAAAGAGGAGTTGGCGGCTATGACTGGTAATTTCTACACAGACCCTCACGTCTCCAAAGCCCCACTGACTTACGCGCAAGTCGCCGCCGTTACTCCAGTCTTCGTTCCACCGATACCACCGACGACAACGACAGCCCATCTGGCGTCCCTGACGCCCACCACGCAAAACTAGCCTTATTGTGCACGACGGGCGCCCGCACACTTGAATTACATAGTCCCCAGCCCAAACAACCAGCCCTACTATCAATCATGGCACCCGACGAGACCTAGATGCTACAATATCGGACATCGTGGACAAATCGCACGTGTCTGTCGCAAGTGTCATCGAGACGAGCGCCGTGGGTTCGACACTTACGAACGGGATGACTATGACATAGGAACCGCTTTCCAGCACCATCCTTACGCTACGCCTCACGGTCGCTCTTCCTCGCCATCAGTAACTCCTGAAATGGCGCCTCGCTACCGTGGTGCCAAGCATCGCTCACCGTCCCCTCTCCGTCGCTCTGCGTCACCACTTCGACCAGCCTCTCAGTTTGCTGACCATCGCCCGGAAAACTGAATTACGCAGCTTCTGGGGGAAAAGCTGCATTTATCGAAGTAGAAAAAAATCCTCCAGAACATCCTCATAATATTGCCACTAGTACAAGTTCTGAAAGTATTATTTCCACAGATGCTGGCATGCTTGTATGTGCCGCTGTTCAGAAGAGGACAAAGATGCGCGTGCAGAGAAAAACAATAGTCGTACTGCCGTTGTTCGAATCAGTTTGACGCCCTTGTGTGCCATTATCTACAGGTTACAGTTACGGTGTAACGTGACACTGGTGGAGGCGCTGGGTAATAGTCTATGCACTGTTACCACGAGGAAGATCTCGGCGCCAACATCGACGCCTTGGTAGAAACAGCCAACCTTCGACGCAGTCAGTGGCAACTAAGCCTACCACCCCAATTCGTCCCTCTTCCGGAACGCTCCATAACCATGGCAAGTGCGACAACTGCAAGCCAGACTGAACAGACCGCGACTCCGCCAGCTCAATGGCCACCAGCCCCTCGAACCCCAAAGCCCTTCCATGGGGAGCCCTACGAAGACGTTGAAGACTGGCTGGACCAATACGATCGAGTCGCCGTCGCCAACGAGTGGGACGAGCACCGGAAACTGCGATATGTCTATTTCTACCTGGAGGATTTGGCGCGTATTTGGTTCGAGAACCACGAGGCCACCCTGACAACCTGGCCGGTGTTTTGCACTCAGCTGCGGAACACGTATGGTAACGCCGACCGGAAAGAACAAGCTGAACGTCTCCTCAATTCTCGCAATCAAAGACCAAACGAAAGCGTGGCTATGTTCGTTGAGGAGATGTCTCGTCTGTTTCGTCGAGCGGATTCTGCAATGACAAAAGACAAAAAGGTACGCATTCTTAAGCGGGGTGTCAAGGAGCAGCTGTTCGCAGGACTTGTACGAAACCCACCAGCTACCGTAGCGGAATTCCTCCGTGAAGCGACGACCATGGAGCGAATGCTGAGACAGTGGTCTTCGCAGTATGAGCGGTCCGACAACCTTGCATGTCTGTCGGCACCCTTGGTAACACCCAATGTCACGAGCGTGAGAGACCTTGCTGAGCTAGTTCGTACGCGACGAGCTGCAAAAGCTTCACGCAGTGCCTTCACAGCCTCAAGTGGCTGCTCTGACAGACGTCGTCCGTGAAGAGGTGCGGCAGCTGGTACGACCATTAGCGCCACCTCATACCGAGGCTCCTCTGCTAACGTATGCGGAAGCTGTACGTACTCCTGCACTGCAGCCAGCTATTTCCCCCGACCGACTAGCCTGCAGACGCCACAGCACTTCTCGGGCGGGCCACGCTATGAAAACCAACGACCGACCAGCCTGCCGACGCCGCAGCACTTCTCGGGCCTGCCGCACTACGAAAACCAACGACCGACTTGCCTGCAGATGCCGCAGTACTTCTCGGGCCCACCACACTATGATAATCCGCGACATAATTTGCGGAAATCTAGCGTGTGGCGCGCTTCCGACAATCGGCCTCTATGCTACCACTGTGGTGAGCCAGGTCACTTGTACCGGGAGTGCTCGTACAGACAGATGGGCCTACCTGGATTTCGGCCAGACGCTCATCGGCCCAGGGACGGCGAACGACCCCGCGCCATCGCAGAATACTTGGCAAGTCTACCGTCTCCGAATCTTCAGCGACGACAATCACGCTCTCCGTCTCCTCGACGCTCTACGTCCGCGAATCAATACTCCGCTTTCGCCAATGTTGCGGGACGATCCACTAGGTCCGCAAGTCAACGCCGGGGAAACTAGAATCAGCGGCCTCCGGGGGTGGGACCGCTGTTAAGCTATCGTCAAAATAGCCTCCTCCGACCCATCCGCTGACCTTCGACGATTCCTTTCAGCCGACACCTTACATCACTGACGAACCCGTTTCTGCTGACATTGCCGTTCGTGTCGACAACCATCCAGTGACTGCTCTGGTCGACACCGGCGCCGACTACTCAGTTATCAGAGCTGAACTTGTGGCTAAACTCAGGAAAGTCACGACTCCTTGGGGGCATGGACCAAACCTTCGGACAGCCGGTGGTCATCTCTTGACACCAATCGGGAGATGCACCGCAAGGCTGCAAATCTGTGAGTCGACGTTCATTGCTTCTTTCGTTGTGCTCCCCGAATGCTCCCGGAAAGTTATCCTTGGCATGGATTTCCTTCGTGAGCACGGCGCTGTTATAAATCTTCCAGACTGCCTCGTAACGTTTGCTGACGACTATGGCTCGAAGCCTAGAGATACCAATCCGCAGAAGACTGCGCTTCGCATTGTCGACGACACCGTCACACTTCCGCCACGCACCAGTATGTTCGTTACTGTACAGGGCGACATAGACCATGACAGTAGTGGTATCGCTGAAGCCAACCTTTCAGTGCTCTAGTCTCAGCAAATCTGCGTTGCCCGCGGCATAATTCAATTTAAACGTGGGATGACTGAGTTGTTGGTCACCAATTTTAGTGGAGCATACCAACATTTGGCCAAGCGAACAACTATCGCTCATTTCGAATCCATTGACGATGAAGCGTGTACGACCATAGCCCCAATTTCTGCAGCCATTGAAAGTGACACCGCGGTAGCCGATGCAGTCGATGTCAATCCGAAGCTGTCATGTGCGCAGAAAGAGCGAATCCGCTGTATCCTCCGCATGTTTAGCGACTGTTTCCCGTCTACATCCAAGATAAAACAAAAGCCAACCGTAAAGCACCGCATTGTCACTGATCATGCTGAGCGACCCATACGCCAGCACACCTACCGAGTATCAGAAAAGGAACAGGAGGCTATACGTTCTCAAGTGAAGCAGATGCTCGAAGATGGCGTAATCCAACCCTCGAACAGTCCATGGTCGTCCCCTGTCGTACAAGTAAAAAAGAAGGACGGCACTCTCTGATTTTGCGTCGATTACCACAAACTCAACAAAGTAACAAAGAAAGACGTTTATCCGCTTCCACGCATCGACGACGCACTAGACCGTTTCCGACGCACCCGATACTTCTCCTCTATCAATTTACGCACTGGCTACTAGCAGATCGAAGTTGATGAACGCGACCGAGAGAAAACAGCATTCATAACGCCTGATGGTCTGTACGAATTCAAGGTGCTGCCCTTCGGTCTGTGTTCTGCCCCTGCGACATTCCAGAGGATGATGGATACAGTGCTCTCCGGTCTCAAGTGAGAAGCATGCCTTGTTTACTTAGACGACGTCGTTGTCTTCTCCCAAACGTTTGAGCAGCATTTGCAGCGACTTAGATCTGTGTTTGCTGCAATTCGCACGGCAGGCCTATCACTGAAACCAGAAAAATGTTGTTTTGGTTACAACGAATTAAAGTTCCTCGGTCACCTTGTTAGCCCTGATTGTATTCGGCCGGACCCAGACAAAACATTGGCTGTCGCAGATTTTTTACCACCTACCAACAAACGTGATGTGCGTCAATTTTTAGGCCTCTGCGCATACTACAGATGCTTTGTGGAAAATTTCGCACACATTGCCGAACCCCTCACTCGTCTGACAAAAGACGACGTTCCCTTCGTGTGGGGCCTTGAGCAAACGCGCGCTTTCTCCGAGCTCCAGGAGCGTCTCCAGTCTGAGCCCTTACTCGGACACTACGACGAATATGCCGACACTGAACTACACACAGACGCCAGTAACATCGGCCTTGGTGCAGTCCTCGTCCAGTGGCAAGGCGGCGTCGAACGCCCTATTGCTTATGTGAGCCGGATTTTATCATCTGCGGAGGCGAATTACAGAACAACTGAAAAGGAGTGCCTAGCTGTTGCCTGGGCAATAGCTAAATTCAGACCGTACCTGTATAGTCGCCCGTTCAGGGTTTTTACCGATCATCATGCGCTCTGCTGGTTGGCGAACCTTAAAGACCCTTCCAGACGTCTGGCCAGGTGGAGCTTACGCCTTCAGGAGTTCGATTTGACAGTCGTGTACAAGTCTGTCCGGAAGCATACTGACGCGGACTGCCTTTCCCGAGCTCCTCTTAAGACAGCGTCAGGTGATCAAGATCCCGACGGCCATTTTCTCTGCGCCGTTAGTGTATCCGACTTGGCTGATCAGCAGAAGAACGATTCTGAGCTTCAACAATTCATCGAATATCTCGAAGGCCGTACGCCGCATCCACCACCAGCATTCGCCCGCTCGTCATCATCGTTCTGCGTCCCCAGCAATATCCTTATAAAAGAAACTTCGAACCTTACGCGACTGAGTACCTGCTCGTTGTCCCGCCAGCGTTACGAGCCGATGTCTTGTCCGCCTGTCACGATGAGCCTTCCTCAGGCCACTTGGTATTCACACGTATCTTGGCCCGGCCTCGCCAACACTACTACTGGCCGAAGCTCAGTCGAGACGTGAAGCATTACGTGAAGGCGTGTCACGAGTTCCAGTGCCGTAAAGCACCACATTAGCGCCCAGCCGGCTTTTTGAAGCCCGTCGCTCCTCCGACACAACCATTCCAACAAATTGGCATGGATATACTCGGACCTTTTCCCAAGTCTCGTGACGGCAACCGCTGGATTGTAGTCGCTACTGATTACATGACGCGCTACTGCGAAACGAAGGCATTACAACGTGGCATCGCCATTGAGACTGCCCACTTTTTCATGAAAAACATCGTCCTCTGACATGGAGCACCAGCAGTTGTCATAACTGATCGTGGCAAAGCTTTTACCGCCCGTATGATACAAGACGTCATGCAGCTTAGCGGCACAGTACATCGAAAAACTACTGCATACCACTCACAAAGCAACGGCCTTACAGAGCGACTAAACAAGACTATCGCCGACATGCTATCCATGTACGTTGACGAAGACCACAAAAACTGGTATGACATCCTCCCTTACGTCACGTTCGCTTACAACACCGCTGTGCAAGAAACAACTCGATTCACACCATTCCGGTTGCTTCACGGCAGGGAGGTCACTACAATGCTGGATGCCATGCTTCTTCCAGACAGACAACAGATTAGTGTCTAGATGAACGAATTTATCAGACTGGCAGACGCGGCTCGTAAGCTTGCAGTCGAACGAATCCATAAGCAACAATGCATCGACTCACTGCGGTACAATGCTCGTCGTCGCGATGTCTCTCACCAACCTGGAGAAGGAGTATGGTTGTGGACTCCCATTCGACAACGGGGCCGGTCGGAAAAGTTGTTACGCCGCTATTTTGGTCCCTATAGAGTTCTACGTCGTCTCAGCGAAGTAAACTACGAGGTTCTTGACGAAGACATGACTCGTCAATCCCGCCGTTCACAACAGCCACACGTCGTCCATGTTTCGAGGATGAAACCATTTTACCAACGCTGAGTATTCATCACACTCCCTTGAGTAGACTTACAGTGATCGCGGACACCCCCTTGTGTACTGCTTATCGTACGTGCTTTCTTTTCATCTGGTAATTATGTTATGACATCGGGACGATGTTCTTTGGGAAGGGGGGTAATGCCACTAGTACAAGTTCTGAAAGTATTATTTCCACAGATGCTGGCATGCTTGTATGTGCCGCTGTTCAGAAGAGGACAAAGATGCGCGTGCAGAGAAAAACAATAGTCGTACTGCCGTTGTTCGAATCAGTTTGATGTCCTTGTGTGCCATTATCTACAGGTTACAGTTACGGTGTAACGTGACAATATGATGTCTGTTTCGGTGAAAGGCATAAAAGTGGAAGCATTAATAGACACTGGTGCTAGTTTCTCAGTCATTCACAGAGATTTGTGGGCGCGTCTCCGCAAAGTTACTACGCCCTAAGATGGACCTACGTTGCTCGCTGGTCAAGGGCACGTTATCCGACTTTCCGCCATGTGCACTGTTCGTGTCTACATTGATGGACTTAACCATTATGTGCAATTTGAAGTGCTTAGTTCGTGAACTTAACAGCTAATATTAGGACGGGCCATTCTTTCAACGGCGTCCGCGTCCATCTGCTGCCGGCAACGCGTCCTATACATGTGCGATACCGCCTATTCGCTTCACGCAGATGACGCATCACTTCTTTTTAGGGAAGAAGCTCCTTATCCATGGCGTGGCTTGTGCATCCCTCGTAGTACGTAACCACCAGTGGCACATACCCGAAATAGCGGTCCTTACGATTTTGACCTCCAAGGTGGTTCCGGTGAGAGATTTCTTCTGTACGTTGTTGAACAATAAAAGATAGTGCTCAATGCACATGTTAATGGCTGCTAATGGGGAATGAGAGACAGGAGCATTCGGCCTTTAGGTAACGCGCATGCTGCGATCCCCATTAGCAGCTATTAGCATGTACATTGAGCACGATCTAACAAGAAAGGGTTGCTACGTTATACTCGCTGGGTGTAACCTCCTTGGTTTTAGGAAGGTTTAGCGAGCGTTGGGCCGCATAGCCATGAATACAGTGAACTAGTGTATACCATGAACTCGAGGTTGTTAAAGGTGGGAAGTAAACCCGAAGCGCAAGCCGTAAAAAAGTGTGCATGTGCCACCTCCCGTTTAGTCCTTGAAATGTCCGCTGGATGGCGGTGCTTCTATATGAATGATATATGATGAAAAGATGCGAGATGGTGGTACTTGGAGTGCTGAATAGATGGACGGACGGACACACAGACATGCATGGATGGACGCATGAACAGACGCAGGCGCGGATGTATGGACGAATGCAGGGACGGACGCACGAACAGACGCACGCACGGACGAGTGGATGGACGCATGGACGGTTACACAGACGTACGCAGGAACGGACGGAAGCAAGAATGAATGGACGGACGAATGCTTCGCCCCACTCCCCATCATTCACTCCGTGAATATGCTGCCATTTTTTTTTATGCTGCAGAAGACGCTGAGCTGCCTCCGCACAGTCAGCGAATTGTTACATTTCTGTCTGACGTCATTGACTGCGGCGATGTGCTCGTACAACCCTCCGTACGCTGTGTCACCAGAGGAAAAGCCTTCGCATCAGGTCTGTTACGTTTCGGCGATGGCTTCGCACTCGTTTGCGCAACAAACCCGACGCCCGAAAATATTCTGGTTCTGAAGGGCTTAACGTTGGCTTGCGTCACTATACCGGAGCCTTTCTCTGTGGTAACTTTTCAAGACGCGTCTTCTGAAGATCTCCCTGTTACACGTTCCCCATCCACCTCCTCCCTCAAAACTACCATCAGCTCTGACCTGACCCCTTCGCAGACTCAACATCTGTTTGCCTTACTGACTAAACACGAAGCTTTGTTGGACGTCAATTCACCCGTACTGGCTAAGACGTGCGTCACCACGCATCGCATCGAGACTGAGGGTACGTCAATTGTTCGTCGTTGGCCATATCGCGTATCAGTAGCTGAGTGGAAGGTTATTGAAGAAAACGTTGACGACATGTGGAGACAGAACATAATACGCCCCTCTGCTAGCCCTTGGTCATCAGCTGTCGTCTTAGTTCGAAAAAAAGACGGTTCTGTGCGCTTCTGCGTAGATTACCGGGCGTTAAACGAGATCACGCGCAAGCATGTATACCATATGCTACGTATAGATGACGCCTTGGATTCCCTACAGGAAGCTCAATACTTTTTGATTCTCGATCTACGTTCGGGGTACTGGCAGATACCGATGCATAAAGACGATAAAGAAAAGACCATTTTCGACGCCAGACGAACTTTACGAGTTCAATGTAATGCCCTTCGGCCTCTGCAACGCAGCCGCAACATTCTAACGCATGATTGACACCATTTTGCGTGGCCTGAAGTGGAAAACTTGCCTTTGCTATTTGGACGACATCATTGTTTTCTCGTCAACTTTCTCTCAACACTTACACCGTTCAGATAAAGTCCTCATGTGCCTGGGTTCGGCTGGTCTTCAGCTGAACACAAAAAAGTGCCGTTTTGCCAGCAAGACAATTAACGATTAGGCCACATTGTGAGTAAGGATAGCATTCGTCCCAATCCCGATAAAATATCGGCCGTTCTTCATTTTCCTCATCCTGAAAGGACCAAGGACTTGCGCAGTTCTCTCGGCCTGGCTTCATACTTCCGCCGATTCATACGAGACTTTGTCTCGATAACAGCACCTTTGCACATAATACTCGGTTCTGGTGTTCATGTTAAGTGGTATCCTGCCTGCGAATCAGCGTTTAGCCATCTAAAAAATGCCCTCACATCTGAACCAGTACTTCGCCATTTCGATGAAACAGCACCCACACTCCTGCTTACTGACGCTAGCGGTCACGGAATCGGAGGTATTCTAATGCAGCGCGATGAATCGTCACGTGAAAGGGTCGTTGTGTATGCAAGCCGCGTCCAGACAAACGCCGAGAAGAATTACACCAATACTGAACAGGAGGGTTTAGCTGTCGTATGGTCAGTGCAGAAATTTTGACCTTATCTACATGGCCATCATTTTACCATAGTTACAGACCATCATGCCCTATGTTGGCTTTCCACACTCAAGAATTTGTCAGGACGCCTTGGTCGATGGATTATACGTCGAGAATACGACTTCACAATTACCTAAAAGTGCGGTAAAAAACGCCGGGACGCAGATGCGCTTTCTCACTGCCCACTTCCTACGGCGCCGTCCACTGCTTCCGCTACTTACTTCAGCGATGAACGCTTGGATAGTCCTTCCACATCTGTTTCGTCTGTAGCCGTCATTGACAAGATCCCACCTGACGACCACGACTCCATCATAACGCATCAACTCGCTGACGCTTACTGTAGACGCATCATAGATCGCCTTTAGGGGAAATCGCGACCACCTAATTCCCGCCTTCTGTGACAACTCAGGCATTTCAAGCTCGATAACCGCGTTCTTTACCATCAAATCTATCACCCGAATGGTCAACGCAGGGGGCCCGTTCTGCCTCGTTCTCTTCGAGCCGATATTCTTAAAGCCTATCACGATGACCTGACTGCTGGTCACTTCGGTTTCCAGAAAACGTACGATCGCATTAAAGGTCATTTCTACTGGCCAGGGATGTCCGCCAGCGTAGCAAAGTACGTCGCCTCTTGCAACCTTTGTCAGCGCCGAAAGCTTCCGACATCCCCTCAATGCGGAGAGCTACAGCCACTTCCATGTCCGTCGGCACCATTTGAAGTCGTTGGCATCGATCTATATGGTCCTCTTCTCACGACTCCAAGTGGCCATCGATGGATAGTGACAGCTGTCGACCACTTGATACGTTACGCTGAAACTACATACGTGAATTCGGCCTCCGCTTCTAACGTGGCTACATTTATGCTGGAAACCTTGATCTTGCGTCACGGTGCTCCTCGTGTCATCCTGAGTGACCGTGGAAAGCTTTCCTTTCGCAAATTGTGGAAGACTTGCTAAAAGCCTCCGGCACCAGTCACAAAACAACCTCCAGCTATCGGCCCCAAACCAACGGGCTCACTGAGCGTTTTCATCGAACTCTGTCCGACATGATAGATATGTACATTGAGCCATACCACACCAACTGGGATGCGATTGTGCTGTTCGTAACGTTCGCCTATATTACCGCCGTACAACGCACAACTGACTACTCGCCATTCTTCCTTGTCTATGGCCGATCGCCATCTTCCTTCCTGAACGTCTCATTGTTGACAGTCCCGGTTACACCACCTGCATCATCCTGAGAACAATATGTGTCCCGCCTCCATCACTGTCACCAGCTCGCCAGACTCAACACTGAGAAGACACAACAAGCCCGTAAAAATCTGCATGACGCATCTCACGCCACTGTGAACTTCCACCCCGGCGACAGGTGCTACTTTGGACACCACTTCGCACTCCTGGATTGTGCGACAAATTTCAGTTTCGGTTCCTCAGCCCATACACAGTCTTAGAGCAGACCTCACCCGTTAACTATCGTGTTGAACCTGTGAATGCTGCAAGTGACCGGCGCTGTCGCGGTACCGAGATAGTGCATGTCTCGCGTATGAAGCATTTCGCAAGGCGTTCTCCGCATCTATAAGTTGCGGCCAGGATGGCCGCTCTAATGCGCGGGGAATCAGTGTGGGCATTTAAAGCACGCTTCTTCATCACCTGTAGAAAACCATCATCATCTGGTGTCCTTCATTTTCATCGTTAGTGGGGATGACCCTTGAGTCAGTTCTGTGCCTCGGAGGTGACTGTTTTGGCCACATCTTCAGGCCTAATAAAGGCGTGTAAAGGACTTCGTTGCAATATATATATATATATATATATATATATATATATATCGGTGTGACGGTGTCGTGGCACCCACTGACGGGCACTCTGACTACGCAGCACAAGAATTATTTGATTGCACAATATTCCGGTTGAACTATTTGAGTACCTTCTGACCAATGACGTAAAGGCGCGTCAAATCGACCGAGGAAACAACAGCAAAATCCAAACAGCGTGTTTTAAGGCGACTTGAATTGCCTAAACACCGCAGTAACATTTTGGATTGGGCTGGTGTTCATTCTAATATTAAATTTCCCAGCGAAGAAAAAGTAGACACCGTACTCATCGAATTCACAAGGACAGCGCAGAGTTCTAACGAAGTTTTATAACAAAACAGACATATATATATATATATATATATATATATATATATATATATATATATATATATATATATATATATATATATATAGAGAGAGAGAGAGAGAGAGAGAGAGAGAGAGAGAAAGATTAGGCCACGTGGTTTTTCAAACAACAAAACACAAAAAAACAAAAAAATTCACCCCGTATCTGCATGTTCTGAAAATGTCGTCGAAAGACAATTGTCTTGCGTGGGGAGAGAGTGAACAAAACATTTATTTGATGTTCTGCGCAAGAAAATCGGTGAATAGTATTCTGGAGGCGCTCGTTACAGTGCCTCGAGCGTGCAGTGGAGGCGAACGAGCGCATCATGTCATGTCACACGTGAGACATGAGCGCCATCAGGCAGTTTTATTTGGAAAACAAAGCGCCTGGCCCTGAGACAGGCGTGCGCGTCCGTCTCAGAGGTGATAAGGTGTAGAACGCAAGGCGATGGGTAGGTGCCACCACCGTGTAGTCTTAGCAAAGCGTAGGAAACACTTGCCTCTTCGTGCAAACGTTGCATGGTCAGCACAGCGCGATAAGCTCTACGGTCCTTAGAATTACTTATGTATGCCTTTTCTAGTAAAAGATGAACATGCAGAATATATACGTGTTGTTATGGTGCCTCAGATATGTGAAATAATTGCTTTTTGATTGACAATCGCTCACGTATGAACACTGATGCTTGAGCAACATTGGTGGGCGCTGCGGCTAGGGTTGGCCGTTCGGGGTATTGGCTGGTGCTGTTAAAAATGAAAAATTCGCAATAACGGTGGACAAACAGACAAACGTACAGACAGACATACCAAAGTTTTTGCGTCGAAGGTCCCCAAAATAGACTATCTTCTTTAAAATTCAAACAGAAGAAGGAAGAGCGAAATAAAATGCGTCACCACTCAGGAAAAAGCTACACTTAACATCGATTGCCAAGTTACGTGAAATCTGCCCCATTTCCTTGCGATAAGAATAAGAAAGGTTTACTCTTGCAACTTCCTTGAGCTGTTGTCATGGTCTCAATTATGATCTTAATGCCCTCATTACGATGAGCCAAAAGAACTTACGTTTCTGAGACAATAACCGGCATGTAAATTTTGAACAATCAGAGGTCGAAACAATACATCATTTCCCGCTAAAAAAACATTTTTAGGTGCGAAGCAGCGACCGCTAACGCTTACACTGACGACGGCATTGACGCTGGCCCTCATAGCAGCGTTGCGAAGGAGAGAAACCTGGAGAGGCGCAAAGCACGCGGTCATGCAACGGTGTTTCCTACTTAAACATGCCAATCGATGCTTAGTGGTAGTGGAATGAAACGAAGAAAAACGTGCATTACAGAGAAAATATTCACAGCACACCCGCGGAGCACATGGTGATGAGTGCGGCGAAGTGTCCGTTCGTTTGTTTTCTTCCACCCATCCGTGCATCCGTCCATGCATCCGTCCATCCGTGCGTCCATCCGTACATCTTTTGAACACTCCAAATACCACGTCATCTTGCATCATTTCGTCATATATTCAGCATATGGAAGTACCGCCAAACAGCGGACATTCCCAAGGACTAAAGAAGAGGTGGCACTCGCGCACTTTTTTACGGTGTGCGCATAGTGTCTACTTTCCAGCTTTAACAGCCTCTAGTTCATGGCCATATACTTGTGTAGTGCCTCGAATATTGCAGGCACTATATTACTAGTAAAATGAAATAAAGGTTAGAAGCAGGTGGATGGCACCCCTAGACCAAGGCTCGACTGACCTCAGCAGCCAATAGGAGGAGGAGGTCACCATGTCACTCTAATGGCTATTACGAATCACGCCACGAAATCGCCCTCACCTGCAGCCAATGACAACATAAGCCGAGACCGTTGGGAGCTCGTTGGGAACTCGTCTGAGCCGGCAAACCAGGCACCCGGCTTGAGGCATGAGATGTTTTTGTGTCTCCAGTGGTCGCAAAGTTACGAGAAGAAAACGGCTAACATGGTGGCTACTTCAAGCCGTGTGTCGCCATTTTCACAATCTTGCTTCCGCAAGAGTACCGGGTGGCATGCATTGTTGCGCTGCTGCCCGCGTCCGTTTATAGTGTGTGCATGGTGTATTTGGAACTGAATGCGCGCTATCGTACAGCTGCTGCAGTGTCATTCGTGTTGAAAGTTCCGTGCCTGTGTTCGGGCGTTTCTTTTCGGCCACTGAAGGAGTGGTGATGCCACCTGCAGTGAATATTATGGACCTACTTGGAATTTATATTGGCTCTATGAATCAAGAAAGAGGAACGCAGTACTCGGGATATTAGGTGCCTTGTGTGATAAGAATGCATGTTCTGTGCCGTTGATTATACAAGCGTGGAGGCCAATTTGTGAGTATTCCAGCTTGATGGCTACTACAGGGGCTGATTCAGATAGGCGATCTGTGGCAAACATTCAATTTTGCAAAATTCTACCAACTTTTTTTATCACGATGCGTGTTTTTTTTTGGTTTCACTTATGCGGGTGTTATGGCGAAAAATAGTCCGGGCAGATCGTATTTCCCCACTCCCGTGCTACAAGTGTATTTTTCCCATTCTTAAGGAAGGGATCGGAATGGGGTGTTCTCGCGGAAAGTAGCATTTGCTCTGAAAGAGGGACAAAGAAAAAGTCCGGTTATTTTAGCTATCACAGTTTTCCAACTTTACTATGTCCCGTTCTCCCAGCAGTATGTAATGCTTGTCTTGGGAAAAGTAGACTTGGTACTGCGGCGTTTTAATACCATCTGTCCTTGTGGGGGTGGAGTCGCCGTGGTGTAAAGAAAAACTTGTGCCACGCTCACCAACCTCACGTGCATCCATGCAAGATTGAAAAAGATGCAAAGGGTGTCTTTCAGTTAGTTTGTTCACGTTGGAAAAAACAGAGGTCATACCGGTGTACCACGGTATGTTAGCTCTACCCTTCTTAATACAATATCTTAAAACTGCTTATTGATTCTGTTCTCAACTTTACCTGTCTTGCAATGAATTAGCTCTAACTGCACTTCTATTGTGGAATAATAATTTTTAATGAGTTCTAGTTCCGAATGCGGGATTCATGTTAAGCATAAATAAAAGTACACTTTAACAACTTCTATAATGATTACGTTACGATTTGGAAATTGAAAGTTATTCAGATTCCCGGTGGATTACACAATCCGAAAGGAAGCGTGCTAGCAAGGGTGACTGAGTTAGCTGTAAGTAGTACGCGGATCATGTTTTCACTTCACACGCTCACCTGGGTAAATATGCATTGCAAGTAAGCACAAAATGCTCACGGAAGAAAGCAAGGAGACATTGATGAATTGAAGGGGAGCTTTTTTCCTGGATTAAAAAGCACTGGCTGATTTACCATATCATGTTATGGCTAGTCACTATTAGAGCTAGTCAGGGGAAACGCGTTTCAGTTGTAGCTTGATTATTTCTAGTTAGTATATAGGTGGTAGTTTTGACCAGTTTCTATTCGAAACAGTAGTTGTTGGTATGTTTTATGCGTTATTGCACAATAAAATCTGATTCCTTGGTTCCAAAGTTGTCGATTTTTTGGATTGTTAGACATGTAGCAGCAACGCTGTCATACGCGCTGGAAGACTTACTCGAGGATACAGGAAAGCGCTTGAAAAAAACTCTTTTCATCACGCATTTGTGACCTTGGGACCAACTGCAGTAGAATAATAGAATGTAAATTATTTACATTTGCTTACATTTTTTGTTCATTGCGTAAAACCTGTGTATCGCTGTAGCCGTCGGGAGAGAACGGCGCTGTGGTGATGCAGGGGCAACAGGACGTCCAGGTATGGTCAGGCCTAGCAGCGATGCATGCGAATTCGCCGTACCAAAGGCAACCATCTTTTTTAATTTCCGAACAACTATTGTACCCCTTAATTATTTCGTATTACTTTTATAGCGTATGTTATTTACTAGCAACGTAATGATCGATTGGTACACGTTCAGTTTTTTGTGTGTGCCACCTAACAGACGGCAGGAACCCTACGGCCTTGGGCCGCGACAGGCAGCCATTGACCACTCTTTATGTTTACTGTGTTTTTCTATGATTAAAACACATTGGCGGATGAAACCGGATGTCATCAGAGGTCGGTGTTTGTAATGACTGAAAGGGTCTACACATACTGGGTGGTCGGTGAACGGTTGCGCAGTGCCAGCACTCAATTTATTCAATAGGAGGAGGTCGTGAAAGAAACCCACCAGCATACGCTGCCTGTGTCGCTGTTGCGAGGTG
Source organism: Rhipicephalus microplus (assembly GCF_043290135.1). Classification (NCBI taxonomy): domain Eukaryota; kingdom Metazoa; phylum Arthropoda; class Arachnida; order Ixodida; family Ixodidae; genus Rhipicephalus; species Rhipicephalus microplus. The sequence continues at coordinate 148,305,943 of NC_134700.1, read as the reverse complement.
AGAGAAGGGGAGCGTAAACAAAGAAGGAGGGGAAAGGACGCGCATGCGCAGTGGATCGGGGTGCCATCACATCTACTTACCTCATAAGACGCTTTGCATCATGAAAGAAGGAAAAACAAGGAGAGGTCCTGACGTCACTCGTTGTGAAGCCATGGTGGAGCCGGAAGTTGGCCATATTGACTTGGAAAATTCTTCTCTATTGTTTACATCCGAATGTAAAACAGAAAGCACGACTTTCTTTCCGGCTCGGAAAGCACGTGGGCTGCACAGCGCACGTGTCGTGATGACCCGTAACTAATAGAATGGCGCTAAACAGTCTGGGCCAGCGCAACATCTTCGGCGAAATGGTTTCGTCCGAGTAATAACAGCGAGTAACAGCTCGCCGACAACAAAGCAAGTAGAAGAGAACGCGCTCTAGATTCAATGACAACGGCGAGTTTTTTCACGTCATTAATTCACGCACTCTACAGACATCATGATAGGTCGTGCTTCTACAGTTGCAATCCGACACGAGGCTGGCGGAGCGCCCAGCCACCGCGCCCGTGTTCCACGTGAAACTCACCGGCGTCATGAATTGGCGACCATGGTGACTTTGAGCACGGTTCAAGTGAAACTTGAACGTGGTTGCTCTAACGTTGAGATTACAATGCTGGGGGCGAGTATAACAAGCGGGACAAAAAAGGTGTTTATCACGCACATACAAGTCGTTACTGTACGCATACTGAACACGAAGCTACATATGTGCACATGGTCGTTATTGCGTCTCGCTGGGCACAACAGTTTCGTCCGTTGCCACAAACAGGAGCCCTGCCCAACCGTCACTGACCTGCAAGGCGTTCGTCGTTGTTACGCTTCGTAAGGGTGCCCAATGCAAATTTGCTGAACACTTCAAATGCTTCATCCACATCATCCCGCACAAAACACATGCATATGCGCTCGTTCTACGCACTGTTAAGGCCCCGTGGTAAACGAAAGGTTTTGTAAACGTTGCTAAGAGGACAGTAAGTGCCAGAAGAATAATGCGTAACCAATACCGTGGCGCAGAACACGGATATTGTCCACCACGGCTCAGCAAGAGACCTGCAGAGGCACACTCACTGCTAGACCAGCTACACTGCGCAAAAAGTAACCATAGCAACAACGCCATAGTGCCCAGTGAATATGGCCGCAATGATGTCATTTCCTCCACACTTTTCACGTAGCGCATCGGCTGAGCATGCCCTTTCTTATCTTTCCTTCCTCCGTGCTTTGCATCTATGTAGGAAGGAAAACTACGGAGAGGCTCTCGCAATGCAAGCTGCAGAGCAAAAAGTGTGGCGGGCGTCAATGCTTTTGCAGGGGGGTTGTGGGACAAGATTGGCACGCCGGCGTCTCGTGTCGTCTGCATCACCACTCGTATGACCACGTTGTTGATAGCCGGCTGGAGTTCTCAATCTGCATTTTTATGCAGCTGTTGTCCTTCAAAGACGATGGAATGTGCTATAAGGCTACAGTGCCCGTTGGTCTTTATGGTTGTGAGTTCGGTTCATATCGCTTGAGGTCGAAAGCTGTCGTTTACAAAGCTCACGACTACTTCTCTAAATATGGTTGGCTCCACAGCTTCGTTGTTTTCCTTCTGCCCTGTGCTGCCTCAGCCAAGACAGCCTAGACTTCTTAGACAAAAACGGCCGCGTCTTCGCTTCTTACTGCGAGAGGTAGTGGTGAGCCGTTTTCGTGTACGACGGTCAAAGCTATGGGAAAGCAGTACGTGGCCTAATGTTCTCATGGGAACTTACTGAGTCACGAATTGCGCAAAACAAATAGCAAAACAAATTAAATAACATTTCACATTTACGCTATGTTCTGTACCCTGAATATACCGTATCTATAGAAGAAAACAACCTGTCGTTGCGATTATCCGCGCCGTTGCTCTCTTCGATTCAACGGAATGAACACGAAGTGCAAAGATTCATGTGTATTGTAGATTCAGAATATGAACGGTAATGAGGCTGCGAATGGCGCACAGGTGCTATACAGGAGAGTATCGCAGCGCGTTTGTTTGTAATGAGCACAAAAGTTTTGCTTTTCCAGCTCGTCCATCAAATGGCGGTGGGGGTGCCGCGTAGCGCCTCCGATATACCGCGCTCGTGCGGCTTATCTCCCTCTCAGTGGCGCCCGTTGCGCATGCGCTAGCTATGGTAGCACGCCCACAATTGTGAGGAGAAGTCGTCTACTCTTTCCTACTTCCGGCTTCATAAAATGTGACGTAAAGGCCTCTCCTCAGCATGCTCCTCCGTTCATTCCTTCCTCTATGTTTAAATTAAAAATGTCCCCCATTTGTTTTTCAGACGCAAAGCAGGTTAAGGAGGGGGCTTTTTCCATCCCTTCGTGGCGTCCAAACCAGCACAGCGCATTAGCGTTTCGTACCTCCCTATCTCTCTCTTCTCTCGTAAGCTCCCCCTCTCTTTTCTATGATCTGAAGGCGGCGCGCCGACGTGAACCCGAGACGAAACGCAAATGTCGAGCGGCGGATCCCGAAGCGTGGAGACAACGCTAGTCGCCGGCGAAGGCAACGAAACGCTTGAAGCAACGGTTGCGACACAGGACCGATGACACGAACGCGGGGTTTCATGAAGAGAGAATTCCTCGACCAGAGCTTCGGCCACAACTGCAGTCTGTGCGACCGGCTTTGATTCGAAAGAAACATGAAAGCATTCAGAACTAACGACACCGCAAGGCGTTCGTCGGCGTGCTGCGACATGAGTTCAGACCGGAGAGTAACAACGACGGCAACGTGCTCGACTTGCAAGGAGACGTTAACCTCGGGGAGAGTGATCGTGATAAGCATGGCCACCGGCTACCGCCACTTGGCGAAACAGGAGCATCTGCCCGAGCTAAATGCAGTCAAAGAACAGCTCATCGCACCGCATATGCTGTTCACGAGTATTTGACGCTTCAGGCACAGCAACGGGCCATATGGGATGAAGAACCAAGTCGTGCATACAAGTGCAAGAACTCACGCAATGCTTCCTAAGAAACGCTTCCGACGATGCCGCCATCGACGTGTGCACCAAACAAAGACTCGTGAGGAAGGCTTCATACATGTGCGGCACCGCCATGTACAAAATGTATCGCTATTCTTCTACACATTCTCAATACATTCTAATTCGTCCTCAGAATAAATAACATCATCGAGCACTCAAGCAAACACTCTCCCCACTGCTTCACATCCGACCATGGTTCCCTTTGCGGGAGATGGTACAATTTTTTTTACCCCCCGAGTGAAACCGTAACCTTACGTTAAGGCACCTCCTGGCCATCTGCCCAGCTTTTGTCCACACAAAAAATGCATATTGTAAGGAAATCTAATTGCACAGTCAGCAAACCTCTTACGGTGGTTAATTTCAAAATGGCTCGCGGGGCTAAAATGGGTATGATTGGTACACATAACTGAGAGAGCTTATTTGTTGCGAAAAACGCCAGTGACACTCCCGTTTGTCAGCTGATTTTTTTAGTTTATGCAAAGCGCCGTGTAAGCGTGGTGTATCTGCAACAGTGAAGAGGTTTATTGGTTGTTCAAGTAACTTACAGTTATCAGCGGCGTGGCAGCGTGAAGAACCGCCTAGAGGCACAGCAGCGATCAGACCAAGCTTAACCAAACACTTCATCATCATGATCAGCCTGACTACGCCCACTGTAGGACAAAGGCCTCTCCCATGTTCCGCCAGTTAACCCGATCCTGTGCTTGCTGCTGCCAATTTATACCCGCAAACTTTCTAATCTCATCTGCCCACCTAACCTTCTGTCTCCCCCTGACCCGCTTGCCTTCTCTGGGAATCCAGTTAGTTACCTTTAACGACCAGCGGTTATCCTGATAACCAAACACTTACTAGAAGCTTTTCCAAGTGTGCCTGAAGCTCGAACTTTTTCTGATTGTTCCAACAAGAAAACTTGCCGTTGGATTATGCAAGTGGTGCACATAGCGATAGCAGGAGGCCAGTTCACAAACACCCCTTTTTTATTGAAATGATGAAATAGGAGATGTTGGTACCATTATGGTGGCACTGGCTACTCTTTTTTTTTTAGCTGGCAAGATATGCCGTAAGATCAACAATAACGGCACAAAATGGGAGACTGTACAACATACGACGTGAACGTACACATTAACCAAACTTCACAAGTCAGCTCACATATAGCTAATAAGTTCATATGTTCCACACACAAGGTCAGTTCACCTCACATGACAGTTTATATTCGCCTAATAGATACATAGGAACAAAATTTCCACATACAAGGCTAGTTCACAATAGATACATAAGTACACAATTTTCAAAAACAATATCAGTTCACACTGAAATAGATGTTTACGCATATTAAACACGCTATTTAAATACTACATATTTCTTTTTGCATGAAGACGACATCGCAGATGGTAGGTCAATACTTCCATGAAACATTTGATTCCTTAAGAAACTTCTCGAAGGCAACAAGTGCTCTTTTCTGAAGACCTGCAGTTGGCCATGGACCTAGTATTTCGTCACTGTGAAAGGCCTCCTTTTTAAATGTTGCAAACGTCCTCGTAATAATTGGGTTTGTGTTTTATATTTCAAGCAGTCTGGAAGCAGGGGACGTACAACTTCGTCAGGGAGGTCACAGGAGCACTCTCTACAAAGCGCACGCTTTATTCTGTGTAGGAAGTGTCACGTAAATGTTGTACCAAGCCGTAAGCGGTGGACCAATATTTCAAATCTTCTGTTTTCTTTTAACTGTGATGTGATGCTTAGTTTTATTGAAGGGTCTAATAAAGTCTGAACTTTTTGATTTTTCGTTGAACCATTTGTCTTTGATGACGCTACAGGTTATCTGCCTGAGGAGTAGACGCATTTCTCTGTGTGTAATTAGCACATCTGCCTTCGTTATTGTTGGCCCTAATTGCCACGGCGTCTGCTGCAGTGTTTCTTACAATGCTGCAGTGACCCAAAATTCATTAAAACTCAATTACGTCGTTAATTTTTTTCTGCTTTTGTGTGTTATTTTAAGGTCTCAAATAACAGATAAGCGTCCTGAAGGAATTCTTTGTCACTGTGCAGCGACGCTAGAGCGGCCTGCGAATCGCTAAAAATGACCCATTTTTGTGCCTATTTTTTGGGTGTTATGAAGCGTAGCGCAGATAAAATTGCAAACTTATCTGAAACTATAGAAGATGTAACCCGGCATAATTTAAATGTCTGCTCTGTTGCCAAGTATGGAATGACAAAAGCTGAAAAGGAGAAGTTTGCATTGCAAGAATCGTCTGTATACGCGTGAACATACTGCGGATATGGGGAATAAATCTGAAATAGTGCCAGCTTCTGCGCAACTGTCACGAACATGTCCTTTTTAGATATTATTATTTCGATCGACAACTGTATTTCCTGGTTATAGGACTGGAACTATTTCACCTAATTTCCATGATTCAGGAAACGTCCCTGATATCCAGATATCATTAAATAGCCCTATCAGTTTCATTCTACCTGCTGGTGTAAGGTTCTTCAGCATCATGTACGTAACGCCATGTGGTCCCGCAGCTGTTTTGTACGACAAAACTCAAGGGCACACTTAAGTTCAACTAGGCTAAACTCGCAACCAAGTAGAGGATTTCCGCACATAAAACACGCTCGCACCTTTTGAGTGGCAAGTTCTGTGAAACTTGCAAATTGTGGGCATGTAATTGTGATTCTTGGTGAGGTTATTAGCCAACAGAATTCGTCAGAAACACTTGTTGATGGAGAGGCAAGGGCTATGGCAAGAGTTCGAAATTGGTGGCTCTGGGTGACAGGACCATTGAAGGATCGGACGGTCGCCCATATTCTAGGCACAAGAGAGAAATAACTGAACGACGAGCAGTATTGTCGCCATCACCTGCTACCTGATTTTTGTAACGACGGTGTCATTTCGCGTGAGTTTTTTTGTGCAATCTTGTAGGCCTTGAGTTTCCCGCAGCGACAGTAAGACCATTCTGCTCGTCTTCTGATTGTTCTTAAGTGTTCGTGTTCCCCGTCAACTGCAGTATACTCATTTGGCACTATGACTTGCTTGGTGCTATTGTAGTAAGAATCGCTCAGTGTGGTTGCAAAAGTTTTTAAGTATGATTTTTTGCCTATTGCACCCACTACACGATGTCAAAAATGTTGCCAGTTAAGTATATTTTGAGTAGCGTTGAGTCCTTGTATTACTCATAAGTCTAACGCTACCCTTCCGTTTGGTGAACGCTGTCATTCGGTTTGGTGGTCCAGAATGCAGATAATCGAGCCTTTTTATTTTTATATGGTGAATTTAGTTCTTCGGCGCTTAAAACGCAGCTGTGACTCACGCGAACTCTTTTAGACTAGATATGAATAATTGCTTCACTCTTCTTCTTCGTTGCATGCATTGAAGTAACATTTTTCACTCAGCATCGAAAATAAGACTGACCAGTTTACCGAAATCATTGCACCTAAGCTCAACCTTGAACTTTTCCCAATGAAAAAAAAAGGTCAAGAAATTGTGTTAGGAAGATTTATTTTGCCTAATGACGGAGTTTGTGTTATCTGTGCATTGTAAGAGTCAGCCTAAATAAATACGCTTCCGACAAGCCACGTATGAGTTCAGATACTGTAACTTGGAGAAAAGTTAACCGGGAATTGCAAATTGATGTTTTTTATAAGTGACACACGCATTGCATCGCATAGGGTGCATCTAGCACGTACGAGTTGAACTTCTTGTTTTGACTGGGTGGACAATAATGAAGTAAGACTTTGAAGAAAGGTGGAATTAAATGTCCAGCTCGCAGAACGAATGGCATGCATCCCCCCCCCCCCATATAGCGGTTACGTTTCTAAACAGCTGCACAAACTTCAAATTAGAATAGGTGAGATCTTTACACACCAGGTTCATAACTGACGTCGCCCATAAACGTAGCGCGAGAGGGCAACAAATAAAAGCGGTTATAAGGCTGTAAATCGCATTCAGCCATCAGTTTTCTTCGGAAACAAATAGTTTCTGCATATTGTTCGACTAATAAAAATTATATATCACATAAACAAGAGTCAGACAAAAGGAAACTCAGACGGGGAGTACCTACCTATATTTCAGATGACTCAAGTTTCCCTTAAGCATGGCAACAGGGTGAAATAATCTTCTAGTGCATTCCTACATTTGTCGGTATTTTGCCATCTTTGTCCATTAGACTGCTTATCATCGCATCTGTGCGCAACACTCTCAGCTATTTTATAAGAAAAATGTGACAAAATGTATTATGTTTTTGTGAGTGCATTGCCACCATACTGAGCGCAATTATTAGCTGCCATTCATTGTACACTTGTGCGTCATTATCACAAAGTTCATCGTCAGCAGTATTGGTTAGCTCCCTGGCTAAGAACAATCAATGAAGAGGAATACAAACAACGGTGCGATGCGTTGTCGTTATCGGGGAAAATTTCAACATGCAAGACTTCTAGACTTCTATAGCCCAGTGTCCTGTAGGGGGGAAAAACCTCGAATTCTTTCGTCGGATGTAAAAGACTGAGAAACGTCGGCGCGTGCCCGTCGCGTCAGTCAATGTACAAACGTCCCCACAAATAACGCTGCAAAATTTCCTTTTAACTAAATGCTCTCGAGTCGTCATCATCTTCATCATCATCATCACCATCATCATCATCATCATCGTGATTATGCGTTAAAGTTTAAGCCTATCTACCTATAACTTTCTTCATCGCTTCATTTCTTAGTGTCTACGTGCATCGCTTTTACATGTAATTGACATCGTGTGGACACCATTACCGATGCTGGCTCCGAGAGTCTCGGCCTATGTACGTCCTCCCACTCGCTGTGTCCTAGCGTGGCGATATGCTGAGAGTTTGCATATCAAAATGAAATCTCATGCTTTACATTAGGAACGGGAGAGGAGAAAAGCTCGAGGAACGATGAAAAATGACCGCAGTAAATGAAAGGTCACGTCTTGGTTTGACAGATGTAGAAGCCTGGGTTGTGTGTAGTGCGGCTAATGATGTGCTTGTACGAGCACAGCCACCAAAAAATGACGTCTTTATATATCCCTCTCATTATCAACGTCCACGGATGCACTTTTTGCACCATTTACAAATATATGTGCAGGGAATGAGTTCCGTCACCATTGACACGACCGAAATCTCGTTTAGAATATCGTTATAAAAACATCAAAGAGAAGATTGAGAACAGAGGCACGGGATAGAGGGAGGTTTTTAATGAGCTGCCCATGTACGAAAACACGCGTGCGAAAAAAAAAAGATAGCTGCACGATGCCAAGTCGTCAAAACTTTTAGTCCATTACAGATTCCATTAGGGCATGACCTCAGGAATGTTAAATATGGGTACGCCCCGAGAGATAATTGGCGCCGTGATTCATTTAGAGCATATTAGCACGAGGCATTTTCACTTGCTGAGCACGCTCCTTAAGAATATTGTAGTTTGCTTACCTCATTGCAAAGTACCCTGTGTACTGCGAGAGAGATGGACAGCCTCATCAGGGCCTCAATTTGAAATTCTTTGCAGAAACTGAAGGCTACAACTCGATATATCATTATTTATCGTAATCGCGCACGTTGAAGCAGCCATGTTGAAGGATACGCGATGAAGCATCCTACAAGACCACGAATTTTAAGGTATTCGGTTCGAATTTTATTAAGCGTGACATACCATGTGAAATATTTACCCACGGCAAATCTATACTCATGCCCTTGCCTCAACTGACAGCAACATAACAACTTTAGAGAAGTGGCACTGGTGTCCTTAGAAACAAATATACAAAATACTGTGATACAAAACGTGTTTGGTGCGATACTATAATTCTATTGAAAACACTTTGTGAACTAAAGTGGTCATTGCCGGGGTCTATCAAGAATTGACTTACATCACTTTGTCACAGACCTATCATCAGTAAGAAAGCTCATGTCTAGGCGAAATAAAACGGCGTTTCAAAATACGCTGATGCGTCTTATGGTGTCGCTACGAAATAGATGCCGCTGACTTTTGAATAGAGCAAACCACAATTTTGGGTGTTTGTAATATTGCCTAATATGACCTGAATAGCGGACTAACATTAAAGCCACGATGGTTGGCGACAAATAACTACTAGGGACGTTTTACGTTGGTATGAGAAATGTGCCTGATTAGACCGTTCATGACATTCTAATAAACGGCCCCAACAATATTTTTTTTAACATGGGCAGAAAATAATGACAATAGATAGCATCCGAGTAGACGCTATCCGGATAACAGCACATTCCACGGCCTGAAGACTAGGAATAACTCTCGAAGTAATCGAGAAATGGTTGGTTCTATCTTAATTTTGCAGGTGATGCTGTATAAATTGGTGACTGGGCGACATATCACAATTCAAAGCCATTGGCTGATTAGAGCCTCGTGAGTATCATGGCCACCATGGCAGCCGCGGGAGGTCGCCACATGCATGAGCACGCTCGCAATCACACTGAAAGTATGCCATGCGTTCGAAAAAACACAAATTACCCGCAAACTCTTTCTCCCGGGTCATGCCACCCTGCTTAGCGTCCTGCTCGTTTGTTGGGACGAGAAAAAAAAAAGCGAGCAATCGCAGAGTGTGACGGATTCATGTAACTCTCCTTCTATCTGACAGATTCTTCAAAAATATATATTAGAGGGCTCTTTTATCTGTTGGGGCTTTGCTGCAAATGCCTGCGAAATAAAAAAAGAAACACGCACCATTCAACATGCCCACATACGTGCCATAATCGTATTGCATTCTGACGTTCCGCCAACAAGCAAATAGCATTCGGTCCCGCCACCGGCCGCTTAAAAGGCAACAGGTGCGCGAAAATGCCGCTGTGCTGTCAATGCTGCACCTGTTGTATGCCGCGACAAAACAATAACATGCTTCTTCGTGTCATGAACCACCACGAGGGATTCACATAGTTTGTATGGGAAACGCTACAGGAAGCACTGTTATCACTGCAGGTAAGCGAGCGGGCATGTCACGTACAGTTTTTGTACGTCATTGTTGTAGTGTGGCATGTTTGTAAAGCGAAGAATAGCAACGTGCCATGGAGGGCTTAGGAACGCTTGCCCATCTAGAGTTTGTAAGCTATAATCACCTTCGACTTGATAATTCTTGCAGAAAATTGAACAAAGGCTCATATCTATGTGACTATTATCATTATTCAACAGAAACACTCCCGGAACTACCGCTCCAAGCTTGGATATATCCCGGCAGTTTGAAAAATTAAAGAAACAAATCAGACTCTCCTGAATAAGGCATGTTCTACTACATGTACAAGGTTAGATGACAAATAAGGTAAGTTCGCGATGTCATCCACCCGAATTTAATTTCTTGGTTCCACACATTTAGTGCAAGGGCTTTTCGATTACATTTCTGACATCAACGAAATCGCTCAACGTTCAGTTTCCTGAAGTACATGTTTCACGGCGTGTTCGGTCGTTCACAGTACATCTAATGTTGATGACATTACTCGAACTAAACGCAATTAGGTTATCTTGCTTACAGAAGGAATAAAAGGTTGCAAGTTGAACTGAGGAGCAGATAGGAGGCGTCACTTTATTTCGTGGCAATGTAGTTCAGACTCATCTGGGTCTGTGGTGCCTGCACAACAGCTGTTTGATGCATTTTCATCTTCGAATCTATTCAAGCCTCAAACTTCTGATTGAGGAGACAAGCCACATTCGTTGCTTCAGTTTAGTTAAAATCAATAAAACTTCTTCAGTTTGTTTGAATCCAAAATTACATTTTGATTTGTTTCACTGAGAAAGCATTTTACTTTTGACCTACACACCTTGTACATTTAGGGCTTATTTCCTGAATCTGTAGCAAGTTTACATTTTAAAACCATTCTGAAGCAGTAGTTCCAGCACAAGGCAATCCCTTCGGCATTCCTTAATAAAGGTGAATGGCGTTGTTAGTTATCCCTTCCGAGAATTTCTTGTCAGCAGGAAGCAGGTGATGTAGGACGATAACCTTTTAGAGCAGAGCCCCGTGAACGCTAACATTACACGCATGGCTGCCCCACTATGATCCTGCGAGATAACAAGGTAGTCGGGAAGCAGAAAAAATATCCTGCCCTAACTTTTCTATTGCAGCTCACCAGGGTAGCTTAGGTCTTTCGAAATGAAAGTATTCGACTACGGGCAACGCGCTAGAGGCTAGCTACAATTTGTGTGGCCGTGACATGTACATATATTTACATGTCACGGCAACTTTACAAGCAGTCGCCTCTTATCAACAACTAAAAGCCTAACGTCTGATGAGTAAAAGCACTTGTTTTAAATTGACGTTTCTCTTACCGTGTTTTTTTTCAACTATTCAGGCTTAAGAAATGGCAAGGTTTCTGAGATGCTCTGTTCTCATCATTTCGTGCAGTCACCATAGAGTTAAGTGTGATGTGAAGCTAGTTGTGGAAGCCACCCGTCCTTTATGTTTGCAATCAAGATTACCTTGCTTTAATATTACTTTATAACGGCCTAAAGAGTGATCTGTATATTGTCTTCTAGATCATATTTCAGCATTGGCTCCATAGAACGCGGTGTGACAGCGGGGCAGTAGCCAGAGTCAAACAAATGCGCGTAAGTCAAGCCAGAGTTTTGCCGTCCCACTAACAGCGGAAATGCGGCATGTCTGCGTCCTAACGGGTCTTTCCATTAGTGACTAAGGAGGCTTGCCAACCTACCGCTTTTTGTTATATTGACATTATTCATTTAAAGTGCCTCGTTATTTATTCATAGTAAGGCTGCAAGTCAGGAGCCTAATTGAAATCTGTGGTCCCACAGGGACAGTGCTGAAAGTACACACGCAGGTTAGTGGTCTCAAAGTATACTCCACCTAATACAGACATCACCAGCACATGAGGGAAAGCACCTCCGTGAACATAAAACGTCACATGGTTTTGAATTTAGATACAAGCTGAGATTTGAGCAGAAATAATTTTGCATGGTACAGTGAATGTCTTGTTATGCGTCATGATAGCTCATGAACTATACCGCCGCTTGCAATTCCACCATTGAAGACAATGAAACTGTGGTTGGAAGTGTCTTAGGAGCATGATTTAGGATACATAAAATAATGGTCCCATTGTGCCTTCATATTTCTGAGCCTTTCTTGAAAAGATAGTTTTACTCTTTACTTCAATGTCTTCAAGCGACTGCCAGCCGTTATCGTCCGCCACCTCCTCATTGGCTGTTTCGCCCCATAGGTCTAATGAGCTTAACAGTCAACTGCGAAAGATATAAAAATAAGTCGTAAAACTGCAGTGTCGTTTACAATAGGAAACGCCCTCATCAAATACGTGTGTCATAGGCAGTACAGCAACCAATGACAATTACTCCACGGAAATGGTTCATAAACTTTCAGAGTTCCAACATGCCCAAAAGTTGGCAGGCATTCGCTGACTTTTCGTTCACGTGGAAAATTTATTATGAATTTCAAAAACAGTTAAACCTATTACGAATCGCGAAAAATGCCAGGCCAGCGCACAGCACTGTCACAGCGAAATCTCAAATAGTGGCCTTTCAGAGCCTTTTCCTAACTCTGTTTGAGTAACTGGTACAAGCACACTTGCTAGGTGCCCACTACGCCATAAAAAATAAGGGACCCTCGACATTCGCCTTGAGCAGTTCATGCATGAAACCTTCTCGAATTTCCTACGCCCTTATTACGTAACCTTAGAGGAATAGTGGTAGTTGCGTGTTTGCCTTTTGTAGTGGGGTACCGGCATTCAACCACGGAGCAATTATGGTAATAACATATTCTGACGCCCTTCGGCAATGAATGCTTGTACCACGCCTTGTTACTGCCATATTTCATGTTGCTTTGTGAAGCACGTATATAGGACACATGTGTTTGTGAAGCATGAAAGCTACTTTCATTGCATTTCCAAGCAAAAGAGGTTCTTTCAACTTATGTCACAAGCAGAGGCGTGGCCGTGTGGTAGAACATCTGCTCGCCACGCAAAGGCGCGGTTTCGATCCCCACTTGGACCCAAACAGCCCTGGTTCGGCCCCCACTCTGCTTCAGGGTTTTTTTACTTCATTTGTTTGCATTGTTTTACTTTTTCGGTCATGAAAAAGATAATTTTTTGCTCACAACCACTGACGCCGGAATTTTCGCAAAATGAGCTCTTTAAGGCTATCGCTTTATTTATCATAATTTTTGTGTAGTAGACTGGCGTTCATGCTCTCCATTATTCTTCAGAGAAGTGTGGTGTCCACTAGACACTTTCTACGATCATTGTGCAATTTTTTTATGCCGGTACTGACGACGATGAGGAATTATGCCTGAAGCAGGTATGCGCCGGAGTTAATGGGTGAACAAGAACGAGCTTTTGTGATGGCTTTAATCACTAGATGACCCACATGTTACGCAATTCGCATTGTGTGATGCATCGTTGGTCCTTCGATGCTCAAGCCAGTTTTGACGTGAGTTTGTTGCGCCAACATTGTTCTCCTGTTGTAGAATGCTGGGCTGGCACGCAGCGGATACGGGTTTGAATCTCATTGTGGCCTTAGTGTTTTATATATATATGCTGAGCTTCCTTTCCTATTCCTTGCAGTATTGGTTGCAAACACCGGCAGCGGCGCACAACTACAGCGCTGCAGGTTACCTGCTTACTGATCTAATAACAGCTTTTGCTGTAATAAAAAAAGGATAATCGGAATATCACTTCGCACATTAAAACAGTCTCATTGAGCTGTATAAAATGCTGAGAGATCTCTCACTACAGTTATACAAGAACACTTGTACCGAGAACAGCACACTTTTCCTTTCTGTGTCATTATTCAGTCCAACTCACTGATCAGGTGTGATTTCTCTTTATCGCACCTTTCCCACTGTTGTATCAAGTTCAGATGCTGGGTCGTGCATCCGAAGGCGGAGTCACGCTGCAAACCCCGACATGTATTTTGTCGCCCACAAGCCCACTCGAAGCCCTCCCCCCCCCCCCCCCCTATGTTTCTGGGTGGTACTGTCATTCAAGCTAAAATGAAACAACGATAGATAGATAGATAGATAGATAGATAGATAGATAGATAGATAGATAGATAGATAGATAGATATATAGATAGATTGATTGATAAAATAATTGATGAATTCATTCATTCATTGAGGGAGCTAGTGAGTGAGTAAGTGAATGGACTTCCCGCTGATGGCTACGTTTACTTGGGCATCTTCTGCGGATCTTCTAGTTTTTTACTGCAATTGGTTCACTAAAATAAACTTATATGTAAATAAGGGCAAGGTTTAGCATCTGTCAATCATGTATATGTGATTTAATCATCAGGGAATGAACCTGTGTCCTCAATCTCAACAGCCAACTTTTTAGCCAATATAAACTCTGGCCAAGCGTGATATCAAAGGGCACGACATGCTAATTCTGTTGTTTTTGACGCTCTGCACTGAGTTAAACGTGGACTGTCTAACATAGAAGAAACCAGCATGCTTGTATATAACTAACAAAAAGGCTTGGCCAGCGCATCAATTCAATGCAACAATAAACGTGCCTCGGCAACCATCCCATATTTAACCCAAAACTCAAGTTTCCAACGCTCTATGACCAAGACTCGCGTTAATGAAACGCAGAGCTTCGCGAAAACCAGAAAAAAGTGTGGCCCACTGCTCTAAAGCGTCCTTTAAATGGCAGCAGTAGTGCGCATACAAAGGAGGAGGGGAGTGAGTTAGTGAAGAGTAAAAAAAAAGTGTGGGTTAGGCACGAACAAAAAAAAAAAGGAAGAGGAAGAAGAAAACAAGAAAGTTGAATCCTCCTGCGAGTCGTTCAAGACCGCTGCTTTTTGCCACACAGAAGAAGTATAACTCGCGTATTCGTACATGAATTAGTTAGGCCTGCGCAACAGCGCATCGCGTACGCCATGAGGCCATGAGACGAGTGAGAACGTTTTAAAGATTCATACATGAAATTACCAGCCGCTCGTTACGGCAAGTGCAATACTTTAGTTAGCACCCTTAGTCCTGCTTCTTTAAAGCAAAGTCGTAGCGGTGGCTGTGATAATTGATTTTTATAACTGTACGGTCAGTTATAAGTTTTCGAGTCAGGAACCCCACAACATAATGGTTTCTTGCTCTATTTCTTCCGCATTTTGACAGAAGCAGTTGCGTCTATTTTCTTGACTAGAACACTACAACAACAAATAGAAAAAAATGAAAGATGATGGTCACAGAGAAAGAGAAACGTTTACGACAGTTGTACTCTACCAAGCTTGGACACTTCTGGCGAAAAGGAGGAAACATTGATGGCAATATTCTGACAACTAGAGACTCTCCAGTGTTTTCGCAACCACTGTAACTACCATTCTCAAAGCTATAGTTTTTAGCGACAATTCTTCAGACCAACTAGTTAGATAAACCGCAATGACACTTTAGTGGCGTTGGTCAATTAATATAAAAGTTTCGAAAAAAAGAAGAGATAAATTACGAAGTATTCGCTTTTATGAATTGCGCATGTGAATTTGGGGGTCCTTTAGTCATTTAGGCAGCATGAAAATCTCTGATTGGGAACTTTGTGGCCGCTGCTGTTCTTGTGCCTTCTGCTTACTATAAACCAATACTGTTTTAGAACGTGGGCGTATGGCCAACGAGGTCCCCTAAAAATAACACCAATAACGTGACTTGCGTGGTGCATAATTGATTAAATTATTTCCACACATGAACTATCTGCCACATGTACCAGAGTGTGTATCAAATCATTGAGAGCAAGTGCGACCTACAGAGCATTACGGACAGTTAGTCACAGAAAATTTGATGCTGGCGTTACCGTGGTCTATTGGATAAAATATTAGCCACAGTTTCAAAGCAAGTGCGAAGCAATGAATGCAATAGCAAAAAAAAATAGAATGTAACGCGATGAGCGGGAAGTAACATAATACTCGCGGAGCGTCGCCAAAGTGTGAAAGACGCACAAAAAGAACACACAAAGGACGACTAACAGCAGTCGAATCCCGCAGCACGCTCTCGCAGCACGCTCTCGCAGCACGCTCTCGCAGCGCGCTGCTCAAAGAGAAAGGAGGATGCTCTGGAAGATTGGAGAGGTCTACACAGGACCAACTCAAGAACTGTCACAGTTGTTAGTTCTTCGTACTTGATAGCCGTTCTGCAAGTGATGCTCTGTTATGCCAGCGCCTCCTTGTTGAACATTCATCCGATGGTGTCAACCTTCTGCGTCTCCTGTGTTGTGCGGTGTTCGAATCATAGCTAGCCTAAAAGAGTCACCAACAGTAACTTTACAGAAGGGTTTCGTGAAGTGCCAGTTGTGAGCGTGTGTGTGAGAACACTTATTCATAGAGAGTTTGCAGGCCCCTGAGGGCCCTTTATAAAGGAAGAGTCCTTATTCCAGGACCCTGCTAAACAACGCCGCTACCCGTGCTCATTGGACTACAGTTCTTTGGGTCTCCATCCCTGAGCAATGGAATATAGGGCTGCCTCCTAGGTCTCTCTAGCAGGGGCAGAAATAGGGTAAAGGGAAGGGCTTATCTGACATACACTCACCATGTGAAAGTTATTGGAGAGTTACCCACAGTGTTGGCACCACCCATCGACTTTCAGATCAAATTGCTTTACTATACGGCAGAACACAACAAGGTGTTGGTCTACAGGCGCTGTAAGGTTCATTCATGGCTTTTCTCAGGCCTTTAGCAGGCACTGAAAAAAGCCTGTGTTGTTCGCAATCGTACACCGGAATTTCTCTAAATCGTAGAAGCGGTTGGCTAGTATCTCAGCCGGAAAAGCCTGGGTGACGTGCTCGGTGGTTAAGCGCGTGGGCGGCCACATTCGCAGCCTCGTTCCCTCTAAGGGTCTGGTCACTCGGAGTCCAAACAATGCGTTTCGGTGAGGGTTCTGAATCCCGGACGTGTCGCTTTAGGAGTGCCAGTTGGTAAATGACACTGAGGGGAACAGCGCAAAAAAAAAGGGACGGAAAAAGAATAAACACACTAAACACACTGGTCGCTGTTTGAACGACTGCCTGAGAGAGAATCCAAATATTCTCAAGACTTCAACAAGCAGCACCATGTCAGCCCATTGCTCCTTGTGCAGCTACGCCCCGCTATTTAATGAATACAAGATCCTCACGTACTTTCTCTAAAATAGAATCGCGCTTGCTTAATGATTGGTCGTAGTAACTTAGTATCCATTCTTTTAGCGGCTGTCTAGCTCAGCGGGTTTTCTTTAACAAGAGAGTGCGCTGTGTGCGAGTTCACGTGAGAAGCCTATACATCAGCTATCTCTAAAAAAACGTTAAAAAACGTATCGAACTTAATGCTTTAGGAACCTACGAGAAGCAATGCATTCACTAAGCGAACACGTTCATGCAAAAAGGCTGTTATAATGCATATGCTAGCGTATCGTAAGCGCATTTCATCTGCGAGTGAGCCAGATGCCAGGCAGGTAAACCGACTCACGCTTTGGCAATTTTTTCCTAACACAGCATAGCTTTTGCGTGTTTCATCTGAGTGAAGAGAGCCAGTGCTGGAGACAGCACCTGTGTCTGTGTTCCCTTGTTCTGTGTTCATCCGTACGAGTTGTTTTCGCCTCGAAGATGAATTCCCTCGCGCATTGGCTGTCGGCAATGTTCTTAGAAAGTTGTGGGTTGTTGGGGCATTCGCATGATCCGTGCTCTCTTCATGTGGAATTTTTAAGATGAACGGTTATGCGCCGCCAAGCTATTTACGCACCCCTGAACCCGTGACGTGATGTTCGCATCCATTCTTTGCCTGTCGACCTGTTTGACGTCTTTCCTTGGCTCAGATATGATGAATTAAAATATTTTCTAGTACGCTCTAGCTAAGAGGCGACGCCGTGACCCGCGCACGTGCCGAGAGAGTGGGTACGAATTACCTCCTTTTCCGTATACTCTATTTCTCTTCTCGCTTACATTCCTTTCTCTCCAGCTGCCCATCTTTCTGCAACGCTCTTGAGGTGACACCCACTGCGAGACGCCACCGCACATTGTAGGGGTGAAGTTCCTCTTGTCTAACTTTGTCCCTCGTCGCACGTAACCGGCAGTATATCCAGTCACACGTGACCGGCAGATGGCATAACTCTGCCGCTACTCTCCTATTGGTAGCTGCGCCCATTTTGCCTGAGTGCAAAGGGAACGAGTACCTCTCTCAGTATCTGGATGGTCGCTGTACGTGGTAGATCATTGATGAGGCATCAAAAAAGCAGAGTGGCGGGCGCGTTGAAGACGCTAGCGCTCGGCTTCCTTGGCTCGCGTCTCATCGGTGTTACCCACGCAACGTCTGCATTCTGAAACGCGATCGGACGCATGAACGCATGCATGAATGGATAGATGGATGGATGGATGGATGGATGGATGGATGGATGGATGGATGGATGGATGGATGGATGGATGGACGGACGGATGGATGGATGGATGGATGGATGGATGGATGGATGGATGGACGGACGGACAGACAGACAGACATGTGGATGCCTGGAAGGACGCACACACACACACAGGCAGACAGACAGACGCACAGAGACAGACAGATGGACGGACGGACGCATGAAAAGACGAATGGATGCAAGGACAAATGGACGGATGAACGTGCGGATGGACATACGGACACTTATCCCCACTCATCATCATTAACTCCGTGTATATGCTGCGATCTCTTTTTTTTTCATTTTTCTCTTTCAAAGCTATTTCTTTGAAACTTCAGTGCGCGCGTGTTCGGATGCGTGACCGAGAATAGATCGACAATGGTTGTGGCGGCACACCCAATGACGCGTGAGCTTGGGTGCGACGTAGAGAACGACATACCCGACGGAGCAGCCAATGTATAAACTCAGCATTTCTCGTTGCCAACATTCTTTTTCCTAGCCGTATATAGCGTTTTAGTGAAAATTTAAGAGAATCGCGATCAGAATTGCAGTTTGTGTGGCTACTTAGTTAAGAATAAAAAACATGACATAACTTCACGGATGACAACGTATGACGCCGTATGGGTTTGAGTATAACCTCCACACCAATGCATTATTTTGTTTCGCTATTAGAAAATTTTACTTGTAGTGAGATCTATTGCTTTAACTTTATTATTGACCGCGTCAGCCTTTACCTCCTTCGTAACATATATTTAGCGCACAGTGACAAACGGACAAAGAGAGGAAACAAGCCCAGTGCTAAAAAGCGTGGGCTAAAACAAGTTACGATGTACTCATACCAACTAGCTAGCCTTGCGACATTACTACAGTCATTACCTCCCATCGTGCAGCATAAAAACATCACTCAGTAGAATACTGATCTTGAGCAGCAAGATGTATATCATCGCTCTTGCCAATAAGTAGGAGCACTGCATCTCCTTATACCGGGTGAAAAACTACAAAAATGCTCAAGCAGTCTTACTGTATGCATATTTATTTACGGTAAACTGGAACAATTTCGCAGATAATTTAAATATGACGGATGAAGCAGTTTCGCAAACCTTGCGGCCATACCGGCATTTATTTTCTTTGTTTGCTTAGTTCGCTTCGCAACTTCTTAACATAGTTTAGCAGTTCAAAAAAAGGCAAAAGGGTTGTTAGCTCCCCGTAAAATGATATTTACCAACTGATTTTTAAAGGGCACAACGAGGATAACGTAAGAATGCAAATGTGTTCTGTGGTATTATGCTGCCATGAAAATAGTGACTTAATGACATGTTATCATTTTGTCGCCGTCTTTAATGGAAGCTCTAAGACTGCGTTGCATTATGACTGATGTGAACTTCGGTAATTCTAACTGGACAAACGAGTTCAGTAACACACTTGCTTCACACCACTTTGACTTGTGTTCTATAAACGACTAGCGTGGAAATGATGAATACTTGCAATGAGTTCTACCAATGCTACATACAAAAATAAAAAAATGGGCGGATTCCACGTACAGTGGGAATCGATGATATGCGAAGCACAAATGAGGAAAGTTGATATGTCACTTTAAAATCAGCACAACGTTACGAGGTGAAGGTAAATTATGCCATACACTACTTCCGTGTCACAATTATGATGTTTGGATGTGTCGTTTATCTTCGTCATCTATTCACGTCACGTATTGTCAAATTCGGTATATGTGAAGCTAGCGAAACAGCCACGAGCACGCAATGATCGTGGTATGTTGTCGTTCTTGCATGACACGCGTGTCATGATTATCATGTTTTGCACTGATATACCTTTGTCATTCATTGACGTCACGTAACACCAAATTCGGTATATGTGGAGCTAGCGAAACGGCCGCGAGTGCATCATGAAGGGCTCAATAAACTTCAACGTGACGTTGACGCGCACGCTCCCTGGAGACAGAGTTACTATACGTTAGCAAAAGGCGAAAACTCTATAGTCTCACGCCAGGCGTGACCGGCAGGACCAGCATCCATCGGCGCGGCCCGATTGCAACCGCCGCGAAATGCGACATGCTGCATTTCGCACTGATGCGTTACCCAGACAGCACTGCGTCTGCCTCTTTTCGGGACGGAGGAAAGCCGGACGCGCTGAAACGCGCATGCGTCAAAGCAACGCAGCGCGGCGCCCTGCGAGTATAAGGCAAGACCGGCGCCTGGCCTGGCAACGCCAACGTGATGTGACAAAACGAACGCCGGCCCGCACGCGCACCGTGTCACGTCGAAGTATATTGACATCTTGTCTGTCGCTTGTAGTGTAGTTTTCACATGATACGCATCTCATAAATATCAAGTTTGCACCAGTCACACACCTTCGTCATCCATTGACGTCACTCAATACCAAATTTGGCTTATGTGAAGCTAGCGAAACGGCCGCGAGCGAATCATGAGTGTGGCATGCAGTCATGTCATTACGTAATACGCATGTCGGGATTATCATGTTTCGATGCGTCGTTGACCTATGTCGTCCGTTCGCGTCACGTAATACCGATTTGGTACATGTGAAGCTAGGGAAACGGCTGCGCATGCATTACCTGCGTAGCATGTAGTCATGTTGTTACATGACACGCATATCATGTTTATCATGTTTGCACCAGTCTTATACCTTCGTCATCCATTCACCTCCCGTAATACCAAGTTTGGTATAAGTGAAGCTAGCGAAACGGCCGCCAGAGCATAGGGAACGTGGCGTTTAGTCGTTTGGTTACATAACACGCATCTCATGATTATTATGTTTACAGCAGTCACATACCTTCGTCATCCATTCACTTACCGTAATACCAAATTTTGTATAAGTGACGCCAGCAAAATCGCCGTGAGAGCATCTTGAGCGTGGCAAGTAGTCATGTTGTTACATGACACGTTAATCTTGATTTCTTGTTAGAGTCTGCAGCTTGTGTTGGCCAAGAAGTTATGTCATACCATACCAGTTTCGCAACTTGTCATGTGAACAAGACCACCACAAGAGCAAGACCATGAAATGCAAATCTCGACATTCGTGACATACATGTCATGAATTTCATGTTATGACTAGGCGAATATGCTCGTCATACAGTCATGTTGTGCCATACCAAGTTTGGTATTGATACCATTACCCAAATGGCCAGGAGAGCGACAAGTCGTAAGCGGCTAGATACATAGATAGATAGATGGATAGATAGATAGATAGATAGATAGATAGATAGATAGATAGATAGATAGATAGATAGATAGATAGATAGATAGATAGATAGATAGATAGATACGCCCAATGTCGCCGAAGTTCGCCAAGAAATGCTTCGCATTTAAAAAGGACTGAAGAAGCGAAAGTGCAAAATCACACAGAATATGTGCAAGCAATACATCCCAAGATTAAAAGAAAGACGGAAGGATGAAATGACGGACAATAAAAGGCTGTGAGCAAATAATTTTAGTCATTCACAGTTAAAGCCCTATTCAATATTTTTAAATTACGGCATGCACTGTCACATACTAATCGTAGTAGCGACTACGCAGCAAGTAACCCAGAGCTGATTACCTTCCTCCATGTTCACGTGACAATTGGCATTGCAGCTGAAAAGTGCCTCCAAGAACACCGCGTCGGGGAAACCATCCACATGTACTGATCACATGAGTGAGCGAATAATCTTTTCTTAGGTACAGCGTAACGTGATAAAACGTGCACTCGGATAATCCAACAACTGTACCGACTTCTCTAGACTGCTGTCCGATAACGATCGTTCTCGACCAGCAGAATTAGGTCTTTGGAGAAGGGACTTAACAGGATCGTGTCCCACTGTTTCATGCTGAACGTATAGGGCCACACGACTTACTCTCCTAGAGCATGTGAAGCAAAGTAGAAACCTCGCCACAGTTTGCACAACAACTATTCATTTATCGTAGATGTGAAGCAGCTCTTTGACTCACGTGTGTAATGCCGTACGTACGTGCATCCGTACGAACGCACCACAGCCAGTTTCCCTTGACGAAGGTGTTAGCACAGTGCCAAGTGACTCACGCCTCTGCTATGCACCTCGCCTGCCATGCGCTTGCCGCAGCACCCGCAGCTATCGCCTCGTCCTGTCTCCCGCAACACCTGCCGCTACTCACCCACGCTGCACCACTTCTGTAGCGATCAACAGAAAAACACGTTGAATAACAATTTCCTCAAGTACCACATTCATCACTGCTAAGAAGCTGTTTGATTCACACGTTACGGTAAATATTGGCATATTTTTGATCCTGGCTTTTTTTCATTTATTCAGCCGAGTAGCCTGAAACAATCTCCTGTTGCTACAATTTTTTTATATTTTATTACAGGTAGCAGGTGTCCCCGGAACTTTATTTTGGGCCATGTTGGCTAGGGGCTCTTCATGCTCTTTCCAGTATTCTTCAGCCAATATAACTTCCCAACGAAAAGATCGTCACGCAGGCACGGAAACGTGGGTTAGGAATGAACATTTTTTAATTCTACAAGGTCTTCAGCGACGTCTGAGACGCTAATTGCTACGTTTACGTTCCCGCTAAAGATAAGCTCCGTGCCATAGATCAAAGAATTTGCTCGGGTCGCGAGTATGTCGTTTTAAAATATTGTAGAGACTCAAGCACCACACGCAGTTTGTCTCTTGCAAAAGCAATGTTGTCTGTTCTGTTACGATGTCATGCAGTCAGCTATATGAGATGCAAACTGAGCAATATCTCAACAATCGTCTTCGCGAGCAACATAGCTCCTCAAAGGATGAGCTCTATTGCTATTTGTTTGCCAATTAGGCCACTTGCGGTCTCTTCCTTCTGTCACATGACCAGCGTTTGTCGAGCGCAATTACTCCCCCATAAGGAAAATAGCTCAAACCGCCGTATCTGAAAATATCGCTATATGTGTTAGCATTCACGCTTGTAGTGTGTTCAAGGCATGAAAAGCGAAGGTGACAGGGGGCGATGCGCAATCAAATTCTTGCTTTATTTGGATCATGTACAGCCTTATCATAGAGAAAGAAGAAGACAAGAGCGGACACTCCGCGAAACCTGGCCTCAGGAAGTGCGTCACGACTACGTAACAAACTAGTGCTCTCACCAAACGTCAGAGAGCGTAAGCGCAAAAAAAACAGTTATAATCAATGCAACAAAATTGTTTTTACAAAATAATAATTATACGCCCAAATTTGGTATGTTCTTTATACATAAAATAATTTATTCAACACACCTTACGCGATTATTTTTCTTCAGCCGTACTGTCATAAACACCATCTAACCAGCGACAAGCCCATGCATGACTGACAGCGAGAAGCTTTCGTCGCTTTCGTCAACGTCGGCTGCGTCGGCGTTTTCGTGCGTGAGATAACAGGTGAGGCACGTTTTCAAGCGAAGCTTGTTGAATGACATGTTGTTGGTCTTGTCGGGTCATTTTTTCAGAAAACGGTTACACTTGCGCGAATAAGACACCATGCAACAAACATAGAAAGATGCACACACACACGTTGCGCTTCGAGTGTGCGAGTTTGTTTCTTACGAGGCGTCTCATTCACGCAGTTGTAACCTTTTTCTGAAGCTTGTAAGGACTGGGAGGTTCGCTAAAAAGAAAGTTTGTGGCTCTATGCGGCGGCTAGACGGGAACATTGTGCAACGTATGCAGTATAGCAAAGGCGGCACGGCGTCAAGCCGAGGCGACGCGTGCTGCGTCTGCCACGGACGCGAGCGTCTGTGCGCTGAGCGTAGCTGGGCAGCTAGGTCATAGGCTCGGTGCAAAATATTGAGAAGCATTCGCTGGGCCTCGCATGCTTCACGACGCGTTTCCCGAAGGCTCGGAACACGAATAATTCTTGGTGTGCCGGAGGCAAATCTGGACTAGCCAAGTGGCCATCATCTTCGTTTTTTCGCTATCCTTGCGCCACTAGTGCAAGCTGCTCACAAATTTTTTTGACGTTTCCAATATAATTTTACCGCATAAATTTCAACTACGATTTTTCTTCCCAAGGTACTGCTGATACTGCGTACGTACAAAGGTGTTCTAAAGTTCCCAGGCCGCGATACCATTGCATTACAAGGGATAGCGGCCTGGAAACTTCTGAAGATCTTTGTACGTGGTCTTGACGTATATCTTTGCAAGTCAGAGTTTTATGGGTCAGAGATGTATCACTGGTTTTGTATTGTGCATCGATTAGCTAATCATTCAAAGGGGTTTGTTGGTACATTTATGACGTGCACATATCTTTTTCGTAATTTGACAGCGAAGCATCCACTTACTAACATTTTCAGACCGCGCTGACGCCATGCCGTCCGGCGGTCCAAGCTACGGCAGCTACTGCTGTGTATCGTGGTGCTTCAACAATGGCAGAACCCACAAGAAGCCTGGGACGAGTTTCTTCCGCATACCACGGGACGGCAGGTGTGTTAAAGCTTTTGTATGGTTTGCATGTCTTTAGGCTTACTGTTCGTACTTGCTCAGTGAGGGTAACAATAAAAAATCACTATTCAAGCACTTCCCCTTTCAGCTGATAGTTCATTGCCAATGCAGGATGAAAGCATGGATGCAGTATGCTGGACGCGATGATCTCCTTAGTAAGCCGGCCAGCCTATTGTACGCAACGTACAGGGTTTGTAGCGACCATTTTACTGCTCAAAGTTTCATGGACCCTGGGCACACAAGGCTTACAAGAATGGCTGTTCCCAGTGTGCAACCAGCTGCACCATGTAAGTGATTGACTGAAACTCAAATATGTGCAATAGCAGCCACTTGTATTGAATCAGTGGCGACAGTTAACCGTGAAGATCTTTGTAGCCGATGGAGAAGCCTCACTATAGAAGTAACACTTGGAAAGTCTTAAATTTTGTGAATTGTGGGCTATTACCTTCCTAACAGCAGCATTACATTTCTGTCATTTTTTGATGCTCTTGACCTGCGCAACTTGTTTTAAAAGACTTTAAAGGGCTATTTCACGTTATCTTCAAGCCTGAGTGCACATGTACGTATACCTTTCATCAGTGAAAGCTGCCACTGTTGATAATTCCAAAAATCACAAATTACTTGTTTCCTAGTTGGTGCCTTCTCTTTTCTTCCACGTTCGACCAATTTATGCGTTTGAAAGAGCTGTTTAAGTTTCCCCATGCTACAAGCTTTGTAACTTGTACCAACTGCACATATATGCAGGTTCTCTGAGCGTCGCTTCATGTAGTGACTGTGACATGGCTGCAGAAGCTGCACTGCAAGGTCCGGATGAGCTTCAGTTTGTGTTATTTTAAGCCTCTTACTGATACATTGTCGTAATTTCATTTCTTCAGGACCTGCGGCAGAGGCTTCCAAAAGCGGCTCCCACACATTGAGGTGCCCCGATGAACAGGGTGCGTTCAGTGTCGCGATTTCTTTTTTTTACCGAAATTGACTGTTGACCAAACCTCTGCAGGTGGCAGCTCCCTTGTAGCTGGTGAAAGAATTTCCGCTGACTTCGTCTTGCCGGAGAAAACCTTAACCAGTCATTCAGCTGTCACAAAAGGAACTTATGTGACCGGTAAGTTGTATGTTCACTTCAACACCAGAGTGGATTGATATAGAGACTTCCGCAGGCCGCTCGCAAGATTGTTCCGACAGCACTGTCCGAGGCACTGAACAAGCTTTACAAAATCCTCCAGAAGACGTCTCCGCCAACAGCTCCACACCTGAGTGCCCTAGAGAAAATGGTGACTATGCTTTTATTGCAGCTGTTTTTAATGTGCTATTTTGTGTTTAGGACATTCTGAGGAAACTATCCTCAAAAGGACACTACGTGTGCACTTACAAAATGTAAGGGTGGGCTCTCAGTGATTTTATTTTTTTTGTGCATTGTCAACATTGTGAATGGTTTGTTTTTAGGTGGTGGAATCGAAAACTTTGCACCACAGAAAGTTGTGCACCTTGGGTCTGAAAGAGCGAGGAAAGTGCTCGTATGGGATTAGCTGTTCTTCGCTTTTACATTCATTTTTTTGTTTATTGCAGTGCGTTCCTGTGTGCCAGCGACAATGTCTCCATCAATGAAGTACAAGCAAACCATTAAACATCTGCAAGCCAAAGTAGCAGCACAGCGGAAAACTATCAAAAGACTGCGGACACAGCCTCACCAAGCACCGTCATCGACTTCAAAGGCCCTTGAAGTTATCCGACCGCACGTCACCGAGGAGGTTTTTAAACTTCTTTCTGCACATGTTCGCTTGAGGCCCAAACGCAAGAGCAAGCGGTTTCCCGTGTGGTTCAAGAAATTTGCTCTTCACTTAAACTTCCGAGGTCCGCGAGCATACCGATTTCTGGCTCCATATTTTTCTTTGCCCTCCCGGCGTTCATTAAGGAGGTGGCTAGCTAATGTAAAGATGACTCCAGGCATAATTCCAGGAATCCTTTCTTCCATTGCAACAAATACTCAAGCTTGGAATGAACGGGACCGAGTGTGCGCTTTAGTTTTCGACGAAATAGCACTCAAAAAGAATTTGTACTATGATGCTGCAAGAGACGTTGTCCAGGGTTTTACAGATGATGGCACTCATCGCACTTCAACCATCGCTGATCGAGCACTGGTTTTTCTTCTTGTTGGCGTTTCGAGAAAGTGGGTTCAACCGGTTGCTTTTACTATAGGGCACACATCAACACTATCATCTGTTATGCATAACTTGCTGGTGTCACTCATTTTGGAGCTTAGGAGCATTAATATTGCAGTGAAAGCAGTCATTTGTGACTAGGGCAGTTCAAATGTAAGTCTCGCTAACCAACTAAGAGTGACTGTAGCAAATCCTTTTTTTGAAGTTAATGGTGAGCGGGTATATTACATTTTTGATGTTCCGCATTTAATTAAAACAACGCGCAATAATGTCCAAGCACACAAGTTATACATTGGGGATGACATCGTTAACTGGTTGCACATTGTAAGCCTTTACCAATCCTCACATGAGTTGCGGTTGCGATTGGCTCCAAAGTTGACTGAACGGCACGTTCATCAGAAACCTTTTTCTAATATGAAGGTCAGCTGAGCAACTCAGGTCCTCAGTGCATCAGTTTCGATTGCTATCACGGCATTGGTGTATGCGAAGGCGCTGCCTGCCTCGGCCATCACTACAGCTCAATTTTGTGATCGTATGGACAGGATTTTCGATCCCTTGAACAGCTCGAGTAAAAAAAGAACTTCGCAAAAGCTGCGGCATGCAATCATGAAAAATGATTCAGAGCTGATTGACTTCCTCCGAGGCCAGCTTCCCTGGATTGCATCATGGCAGTTTGTTGGCAGACGTCAACCACAAACCATCGTAGGTTGGCAAATTACAATTCAGGCAATTTGTCAACTATGGGACGACCTCTCCAAAAATTACAATTTTGAATACCTGTTAACGCGCAGGCTTCAACAGGATCCTCTGGAGAACATATTTGGCCACATTAGGCAAAAACAGGGTTGCAACACCAACCCCAATGTAGCACAATTTATTTGTGGCCTGAAGCACATCTGCATAAGAAAACTCTTCAAGCTGTCAGAATACGGAAATGTCGAGGATGATGAATGTGACCTCCTCCAGGAGCACCTCTCGCCATTCTCCCTCACCAGTGCATCTCTTGTGGATAATGAGGAGTGTGCACAGCCACAGCCTGACGACTTTCCCGCTCTAGACGATCTCTCTGAACTTGCGACAAACGTTCACTCCCATATTATCGATGACTCCGCTGCATATTATGTAGCTGGTTTTCTCATCAAACACTTCCTTCGGAATGCATGTGACGGTTGCAGTTGCCCACAGTTACTGAAAAACGACAGTGAGACGCTTAAGGGTACCCACCAGTATTTCACAATGCTCAAAGCATTCCACGTCCCCAGCAAACTTTTTGGGAATCTCACTGTGCCATCAGAAGCAGCTTTTGCATACGTACAACAACTTGAATCTCACTTTCTTGCCATAATTGAGGCCACTGCACATCACCTGAAAGTGTGCGATGTTTTGTATCACCATCTGTCAAGTGTTGGCGATTTTCATTTCTGCTCTGCTGGGTGTCGCGCGATGTTTCTGAAAATGTTTTGCCGGGTTCGTTTATGTTGGCATGTGCGTTTTGTGAACCGAAACTTAGATAGGGTTAGGTTCCAGTCTTCAATCTCAGGCATACAGCTTGACAAGTTCAAAGGTTAGCAATTAGCGGCGGGTTTACACTAAAGTATTCGAGTTGAGCCGAATCCTGCAATAGCTTTGTTATGTTATTACTTCGTTACAGCAGACTTCATTATGGTCTTATATGCTTATATTCAGCTCAACTGGACTAGCCACTCCTTCGTTGCATACATTGTTTAGGTTACCCGCTATGAGGAGTAGGGACACTGTGTATTCGCTCGAAGTGATTTGAATAACCTTAAAAAGAATGTTGGGTATCCTGTCTGTATTTTTGTAGCAAATGCGGGCAAACTGTACACTTTACTGTGGCTCGCTTGGTCACTGTGTATGCTTTATCTCTCCAGCTCAAGTAATATATCGATAACAAAACCGCTTGTTGAAATGTCTTCGAGCGGGTAAGGAACACAGTATGAAGTGGGCACGGTTCACGTTATCACGCTTTTCGTATTTTAGCTTCTCATCAACCTCCTCATCTCGCCCATCAAAATTTTCAAAAGAATACTCAAACTTGTAGCGCTTGATGGGGCTGTGGACGCTGCCATTTTATTTTTATATAGCTTTTGAGTGATAACGTACGATGTAGAGCCTTTGTGAAAAATAATGAGCCAAAGTGGTTTCCTTCTGCTATTTATTAGCCCTGTGATACCGCTCTCGTAACACCAATTAATGTCCACAATTCTGGATAAGTGATGACTACAATCTATTTTAGCTCGCAAGCGTCACAGTAACACCCAGACGCAAATCACTTGGGCTCTTAAGTTTTTGATGAAGGTGACGCATAAGAAGAGCCACAAGACCTGCCATTGTTGTAGTATAAAGTTTGTCTTTCACGTAGTGAGCAAGCTGCGAAGCCCTACCTTTCTGAGGACAAGCAGGCATCAAGTCTGCTTTTTTTAATTTTGGGCTAGCTGTTCTTAAGCACAGCCAGCACACTGCACCTTTGCCTTTTTGCTATATTGTGTCGTGTGGTTTCTGTGCGCTCTTTTTTTCTATGCATTATTTCGGTTCACCTCAGGCGTGATTCGCGACTTCATTGCTGTGTATATGTCACTTCTTCCTTCTTCATCAGCATTGTGCGCTGTGTTTTTACCATAGATCCTTACTTACCCACTGGCCCGGTGTGTCATACTTCACCAGCTTCTCGGCTTCTGCCAACTCTAGCGATGTGTGCGTTGTCTGTGTTCTCTCTGTATTTGTTACAATTTATTTGTAAGGCGAGATGCATTTGTTGTCTACCTTTGTCATATTGTGCTTTTTATATTCTCAGACTCTACCTTGCCTTTGAATAAAACATTACGGATACTCTGTCTCTTTGACTGATATATACATTGATCACTCGTTCCAAAAGAAAAACACAAGCGCGATGAATAAAACCGTAGTGAATTATCATTACCTGCATCTCTTTTTATTATAACTTAATCGAAATAAAAATTACGTCACGACCGATTCGCACGAACCACTGAACAAAACAAAACAGGGAATTGCTAAATCAAAACGACCTACAAAAACTATCCATTTGGGCTATGAACAGTGGTCTGAAATCATGAACTTTAGTCATAGCCAAACGTCGGTTATGCAAAGTAATTCAAAATTTGCGCCAGTGAAACCGAAACAGGAAGCGCACGCCACTTGCTCTCACCAACCACTAGGTGTGCTAGGGTCGATTGGGCCGCTGGGGTCTACGGGAGTGTCCACTCTTAACCTTTATTTCTCTATGGCCTTATGTGCGAGAAAGAAAGCAACGCGAACAGAGGGGGTTATTCAGTGACAAAGAGAGAATAAAAAAATTCGGCAGATCCCACATACTGGAAATTGACGTTATGTGAAGCATTCGGAGAGAAGTTAACCGTGTTGCAATATTTTTATTTTGCGACGTGTCATGAAATGACGTTAAATATATGTACAAAAGTTGCACGCGCAGACACATGTTGAAGAGTCGCAGATGCCTATATAACCAATTCTTTGCACTCGCGGGACGAGGTCAAATAGAACATGCGTATTGGCAACACCACAAGCTGATATGAAACGCTGATGCTCGCGAGCATGCTGGCCCTGGACACTGCTACATAAATCAACTTCAGCGAATGACAACTAATTACATTTGACGTTAACCCGACGTAACGGCTGTATCAAAGGAGTACATATGTAATGGTTATAAAATGGGCAAGACAGCATTGCAAAAGCTATTACCGTTTCATGAAGATTATCCCCTATTCGACAAGTAGCTACGCGACCAGGCGTTGCTCTGTGGTTGGTAAAATGCTTCATTGCTACGCGGAATGCTTGGATTCAATTCCTGCTGGGACTGAGAAGTTGTCACAGAGAACAGCCTCTGCTTCGAGCTCTGTGAGTTTTCTAATTCTTTCGCCAAGATTTTTCAATAATCGACACACCTCGGAGGGACGTTCCCCCTTAAAATGGGGGATCAAAACCCCATCCAGCAACTGGGACCAGGCCGACCACATCATAGTGCGTCTGACGCAAGTTCTCACCCCGGCCCAAGCGTGGTCCACGTTGACAATACTGAAGACTCCTCCGTTGAAGATATGGCTTCGGACAGTGACTACGTGTTCCTACCAAGCCGACACCTGAAGAGGAAAATCAGCCGGACATCGCCGACTGGCCGGCAAGCACAGAAAAAGGCGAGTAGCATGCGGTCGTACACCATTTCGTATGTGCCGACATCGAAGACAGGCATCTTGAACTCTCTAAATAGGCAGAGCCTGTCGGAGTACTTTGAGCTCATCGCTCCTTGGAAAGTCGTAGAAATACGCAGAAATACTCGAAAGAACATACTGTCCGTGGACGTCACTACGAAGGCCTTATTGGACACGCTAGATGCGATTGTTCAATTAGGAAACATTCCGGTTCACGCATTCTCCACGTACGACAAAGAAATGACAACAGGAGTTATATTCGGTGTGGATGAGGAGATAACAGACTCAAATCTTGAGAAACTGCTGTAATCGTCGGCTCCCGTGCTTGGTTTCCACCGCTTTGGACGCACGCGATGTGTTAAAGTAGTGTTTCAGTCGAAGACGCTACCCACACATCTAAAAGTTGGGTACGTGAGGCACTCGGTACATCCTTACGTACCAAAACCTCTGCAATGTCATAAATGCATGAAATTTGGGCACGTTAGTGCAGTTTTCAAGGGTGCAGTAACCTTCAAGCATTGCGGTGGCCTTCATGATGGTGATAACTGCAATGCTGTAGCCAAATGCCCAAACTGCTCAAGCGCCTACGACGCAACATCAAAGGAATGTCCCAAAATGAAGAATGAAATTAGTATCCTGACTAAGATAGTTCGAGACCACTACACTCACGGAGAAGCTGCAAGGGCGGTACGGTGCCGTGAACATCGTTCGCGACACCGACACAAACGAAGCAGCCGTGCTCATAGATTATCGAATTCGACACACCAAACTGTGCCTTCACCACCTCCTAGCCTACTTTTGTCGGCCAGAAAGGAGGATACAGATGCTCAAATGCCAAGACAGTCCACGCAAGTACAATGTAACCAGTCATTGGCTCTCACCACGGCGGAAACTCAGTGGCCTTCACTACCGTCAAGAGCAACGGTAGCGCCATAGCTCCCCTACCCCCAATGAAGAAAACAACATGGACAATGTAGACGTCAAGGCTATGCTTAAAAATTTGATGGCTTCGATGCGTAAGATCCTCAGCAGCCTAAACACTCCCGCTGCTAAGGCGGCTGTGCAGCTACTTGAGGTTTTGGAGCCTCTTCTACTGGTTCTTCAGTAAGTGAACATGGCATTGATGTTTGAAGAACGCATGTGCCAGTCGCTTGTTATGCAATGGAATGCTCGTGGCCTACGTGGCCGTCTGTCAGACTTCAGACAATGGGTTTTTAAATATCAATTTCATGCTATCGTTATATGTAAATCGAATATGGTTTTAACTTTTCGTATATCTGGATATATCCAGATTTGGTCCCGCAGTGATCGACGCACGAGCAAAGTTCTCGTTTGTATACGCCGTGATTTGACGTTCTTGAGACATGAAGTCACGTCGCATACCAGCAATGATTACGTAAGCCTGACGATAACACATAAAAAGCGGACATTCTCAGTAATAGGAGGATACATACACATAAGCGCACAGATAGACTGCTTCCACCTGGGGACCATTCTTCAAGCAGCACAAAGGCCATATATTGTGATTGGCGATTTTAATGCACATCATCCTCTCTGGGGTAGAGCACTACAACGAATTATCGCGGAAGGGATTTGGCCAATTTTATATGCAACTATGGACAAAGCGTACTCAACAACGGATCACCTACATTTGTTCGTGGCACGTCCTACAGCAGCTGTCTCGACCTCTGTTTCGTTTCCCGAAGCCTTCTGTCTTCCGCATGTAGTTGCACAGATTTGGACACTCGCGGCAGTGACCACCTTTCAACCTATGTTCCGTTCAGGTGCTTTCGCCGCACGCACACACGCTACATCCGTCAAACCGACTGGACACTGTTCAAGGCATCTGTCGAGTGTGGCTCTGAGCACACGACTGATCCACCCGAGCTAGAGAACATCAAGGTGTCTTCACTGCGTGACACAACCAAACAGGTTAACCTACTGATGCAAAGATCAGCAGTTGACTCCCAATACGAGGCCCTTCGTGCAATCCGTCACCGTGCCGAACGCCGATACAGACGAACGAAGTTGCCTTCAGACCTTTCCGCCTGTCGTCGAGCTCAACGACATGTTCTTTGGCACCTTGACAAGATTGACAGGCAGCGTTGGAGAAAGTTCTGTGGATCGCTGGACCCCAGGCAACCTCTATCTAAGATCCGGCGTGTGGTACGACGTTCGCAGACAACTCCCCAACAACGTCAACCATTTCAAGCTGTTGCTCTACATCAGGGGCGGACAGTAGTTGAGATAGCCAGTGACTACTGTAGCCTCATCGTGGACACCACTGATGGTCTTGCCACTAATGAGCCTCTTACTACCGTTGCGCCTCCATCGTCTGACGAGCACCTTGATGTACCTTTACAATGCATGTGCTTGACGCTGCGATTTCTGCCTCCCACCAATCTTCAGCATCAGGACCTGACGGAATCACGTATGCCGCACTCACCATCTGGATACAGAAGCACGACGTATCCTGTTATCTCTTTATAACACCTCATGGGAGTCAAGAGAAGTCCCAGCTATTTGGAAATGCAGTCGCATTATTGCATTGCTTTGCATTGCTTAAGCCGGGGAAGTGTCCTTATGCACTTTCCTCCTACAGACCAATCGCCTTAGCCCGCTGTGTCGGGAAAGTAATGGAAAGAATGGTACTGTCAAGATTAGAGTGGCTTCTGAGAGTAACAACTCCTTTCCTGCATTTATGAACGGCTTCAGAAGAGACTGATCTGCCATTGATGGTGTGGTCGACTTGATCACCAGCGTTAAAGAGGAAAGAAACCAACGCTGACTAGTGGCGGCGGTCTTCCTAGACATTAGAGAGTTTTAGTACTGCGGAATGGTGCTACGTACGCATCACGCAAGCGCCTTGCATTTCGTGGCGTCGTTTGCCACTAATTGGCTTTTAGTACGCCGTAGTACCCGCGTACGTAACGAGCGTGAAGCGTGTTGCGCCATCTGGTAGATCAAAGTAGAAGCACGTGTTGTTGACAGCCAATGTGAGCCAATTCAAGAGTCGTACCCTGATTATTGCCATATTTTAAGCCACAGAGCCGGTCGGTGCTTGCCTTCGATGCCGCCATTTTGCAAAACGAAGTCTCGCGCTGTCACGAACTTGTTCGAGAGCGGCGCGATCACCTCATACGTATGCACGCACGTATCTCATGCGTGCGTACGTAGCGGCTGCGTACGTAACGCGATACGTGCGCGTTGCGGTCTGCGCATGCGCACTACGCAGAACGTGGCGTCCTTACGTACGCAACGCCGCCACGTACGCAGCGTACGCAGTACTAAAACTCTCTATTAAGGGTGCCTATGATAATGTGCTGCATTATGCGATCTTTGACGCACTTGAAGATTTGGACATCGATGGACGACTGTATGCTTGGATTTTTAGCTATCTTAGGGACCGCACCATTTACATGATGACAAATGACGGAGACACCGATCGATATAAGGTTTATCGTGGTGTTCCCCAAGGAGGAGTTCTCAGCCCGATCCTATTCAATGTCACAATGATCGGCCTATTAGCAGAACTTCCCAGCGCGGTGAAGATCAGTGTATACGCTGATGACATATGCATATGGGCATCCAGAACTACCCGTCCGCAATTGAGAGCTCGACTGCAGCGTGCAGTGACGATCGCATACAAATATCTACGACGTCAGGGGCTCACTCTTTCAATCGACAAATGCGCAGTGCTTGCGTTCACGCGGAAGCATATGTTGCAATACCCGATATATATTAATGGGACAGCGATTCCTGCTGTAACGCACCACAAGTTCCTTGGGGTTGTCGTACACAGAGATATATCGTTGACGAGGCATGTCGCAGTACTTAAATCTAAATTGAAGAGCTTTGCTCTCGTTCTTCGCCACGTATCAGGAGCAAGATGGGGCCCATCAGAATCATCGCTACATCAATTGCATAATGCTCTATTTGTGGGATACATTCGATACAGCATGCCGGTGCTCTCCAATATGAGACCTAGTTGTGTGAAGACGCTAGAGAGTGTTCAAGCTCATTGCTTACGAAGATGCTTGGGTCTACCGCACTGCACTTCAACAAATGGGACATTCGCAGAGGCTTGGGCTTGTCCCATCAGTGTATACATGCCCTGCGAGTCACTTGGAGTTGACCTTTGATTTCTGAGCCGACACAGACAGCAGCCACTGTCAGTACTACCTGCCACTCACCCAGATTGCATTTTCTCAAGAGTAATATCACGGCTTGAGAATATTATACCATCAAGGTTTTCCCCGCCAAAGGCCACTGCAGAGCCTCCATGGGTCCTGGCTGAACCACCTGTTTGTTTTACGATACCTGGACTTACGAAGAAGTCGCTCATTTCTTCTGTTGGCCTCAGACCACTGACCCTATATCACATTTATACAACATACAGTGATTCTCTGCGCGTGTACACCAACGGATCTACCACGCTAAACACCTCCGCCGCAGCCTTCGTCATCCCAGACATGGATATCGCTCGACGAATCAAAGTGGACCTTAAAACCACATCAACTGTCGCAAAGCTTGTCGCTATCCGGTAGGCAATAAGATTTATTTCCGGAGAGAGACCTCGAGCCTGAACGATTTTCTGTGATGCCAAACCCGCTTTGCAAACCATTATTTGCATCATGAAGCAAAGTCCGTATTACAGCTTGGCAATATAAATCACAGAACTTATTCAGTGTACTTCAACAAATGGCCATCTTATCACTTTTCAGTGGATTCCTGCTCATTGCGGCGTGATGGGAAACGAAGAGGCAGACGCTGAAGCTAAAAATGCGTTAAGCAGTGCCCCTGAAGTACGCATTGCGTGTTTATGAGCTGACACGAACGCCCTGCTTCGCTGCGTTATGCGCAGCTACACACTTCAGCACTGGACCAAACTGGAACAGCGACACCAGCGACTTCACAAACGGAACCCGAAAATGAGGTTCCGCATGCCCCCTAAGTTGAAACGGCAACCCACAAGTATGATCCACCGCATTTGTCTTGGTGTGGCGTACACAAGACGTTACGCACATATCATCGGTCGCAGCGACACCGGTCCTAATTGTAAACACTGTGATGTGCTAGAAACGCTTGAGCACATATTTTGTGTTTGCCCAGCATACGCACGTGAACGACAAACACTGATTTCTTCTACTGAACTATATCGCAGTAGGTCATTTACTGATGAGACCGGGTTGGGCCCTTGGCCAGACACCAACAGTGCAACTGCGGTCACAAGAGCAGTTATAACCTTTTTGGAAACAACTGGACTCTATGCGCGGCTATAAAATGTGTCTCAGCTAGAAAAAATTGCCCGCAGCTTCCCTCGGGGGAACACTGAGGAGGATGCGGACCATATAATTGGTTAACGGGGTGTTAAAGTGCGACTTATTTGGGTCGATGGCTAAATTGGTTAACGTGGTTGTGAAATGGGGTGTTAAATTGCGACTTACTTGGGTCGATGGCTAAATTGGTTAACGTGGTTGTAGGAGGGGGTGTTAAATGAGTGAACACGTACACACGTATGCGAAAGGGCGGCGCTGGTCGAAGGGACGTCGATCATTGTGTTTGTGGATTCGTTGGAATTCATTTCACCGCGACCTTGGACGTCGACGCGCCGTACAAACCAACCGACGAGCGGCAACTGAGCGAGCGAGCGCCGACCTTGAGTATATATATAGCACGACACGACGGCTCATGCACTGTCAGCTGTTGAATGTTCTCGAAGCGCGACGCCACATGCGCGTCCACTGGAGAATCAGGAGAATTGTAGATGTCGAACGCGGTGTGTAGAGGAGGAAGGGTGCACAGATGGTGGAGGAGTGAAGCGCGCGCGGTGTGTAGAGGAGGAAGGGATGCACAGATGGTGGAAGAGTGGGCGACGGCGCGACGGCGCATGCGCGCGCGTCAGCTGTCGAATGTTCGAGAAGCGGTGCGGACGGCGCACTACAAGGCGCGAGTATAAGATGCTCCGCATCTAAAAACACTACATACTCAGCTCTCTACCTCACCATCATCATCCGATAATCTTTCTTTTCCCCTTTCCCTCCCCAAGTGTAGAGTAGCAGGCTAGAGCAAGCTATCGCTCAGGCCGACCTCTCTGCCTTTCTGTAAATAAACTTCTCTCTCTCTCTCTCTGCTGGGACTCTGAAATTTATTACTTTTCATTGTAGGGGGTTCAGCGCTGCCTATGGCAGCTTTTTCTTAGCAATGACATATATTTCTTGCATTCGTCCAGTCCACGCTACCGATGTCAGGTATTTTTTAACGCTCACACGCGAAAATTGCCCATTTGTATTCTCGCCGTCACTGGGTAAATCATAAATGTCAACCAGCAGTGGCACATACGCGAATGCATGTCATGTGACAACTTGACTAC
Organism: Rhipicephalus microplus; assembly: GCF_043290135.1. Lineage (NCBI taxonomy): Eukaryota > Metazoa > Arthropoda > Arachnida > Ixodida > Ixodidae > Rhipicephalus > Rhipicephalus microplus. The sequence continues at coordinate 148,268,419 of NC_134700.1, read as the reverse complement.
ATGCCACGCTCATTATGTGCTCCCAGCAGTTTCGCTACCTTCACATATGCCAAATATGATATTAGGTAACGTCAATGAATGACCAAGGTACGTGACTGGTGCAAACATGATAATCATGAGATGCGTGTCATGTGAGAACATGACCATGCCACAGTGAAGGCACCAATATATGTCGACGCGACGTGGTGCGCGTGCTCGCCGGCGTTCATTTCGTCGCGTCACGCCGGCGTTGCTTCGCCAGGGGCCGGTCCTGCCATATATGCGCGTTTCAGTGCGTCCGGCGTCTCTCTGTCACGAAAAAAGGGAGACGCTGCAATGTCTATGTAACGCTTCGGCGCGGAAATGCAGCATGTCGCTTTTCGCGCCGGTGTCCATCGGGCCGCGCCGACGGACGCTGGTCGCGCCGGTCCCGCCTGGCGTTAAACTATAGAGTTCTCGCAGTTTGCTAACGTTGCGTCACTGTACCCAGCGTGCGCGCGCATCAACGCTACATTAGAGTAGATTGAGCCCTTCGTGATGTGCTCGCGGCCATTTTGCTAGCTCCACATATACCAAATTTGGTGCTACGTGGCGTCAATGAATGACGAAATATATGACTGATGCAAACATGGTAATCCTGACACGCGTGTGATGTAAGAACATGACAACATACCACGCTCATAGCATGCTCGCGGCCGTGTTGCTAGCTCCACATCTACTAAATTTGGCATCACGTCACATGATTAGATGACGAAAGTAAACGACACATCCAAACATGATAATCATGACACAGAAGTAATGCACGGCATCGTTTACCTGCACCTCGTAACGTTGTGCTGATTTTAAAGTGACATATCAACCTTTTTGATTCCTGTTTCCATATCATCGATCATCAATTCCCACTGTACGTGGGAACTGCCGATTTTTTTTTTGAAGAGCCCCGCCACACGCCCAGGTGCCAGTCCAGAAGCATTATACCATCTGCTGTCTTGGACACCAATTTTTCTACGCCTCCGTCATCTTGTCGCCATTTATGGTGAACTGCACTAGTTATATGCACAGCGTGTGGCACGTCATCAGCGTGGAACACACATTGGGCTCTCGGCAGACTAAAAAAAACATGCAACGCATGCCACCTGGATAAGCGTCTACTATGGCGTTCACACCACTTCCACCACGAGCCTTTCGAATGCACGTGTCTTCTCTGCTTGGTGCTCACGCGCAGTCATCACGGTCATGACCAGCTGTGTTAAACCAGTATGTAGCCTCGCCCACTGCGGTCAGGCGAGGGCCGCTGGAGCGGTTGTGCACTATCTAGTGAGCGCTCTTGAAACGAAGAGCACAGCTACGCCCCTGGCGGAAACAGTGAGCACTAGCGTACACACCAGTGCAACGACGTAGTACACCCCCCCCCCCCCCCCCGCCCACCAGCAAAAGGAGCAAGCCGTTAAAACATATCTGGGCATCATACAATGCCACATAAACGGGTAAAGAATTACGTATGCGGCAATTCTTTTTCACTTGAAAAGCTAGTATCTTCTTGAGAGAGCGATCGAGGAAGTAATCATCATCCTGCTTGTTTTTTTATCGTGTGTTGAGAAAAAGTGAATAACAATTTAAATCACTTCGTACTGTACTATTGGACAGCGGAAAGCCATCCCGTGGGCACATGTAGAATAAGGGAGTTTAGAAAACTGTTTAACACTTTCGAGCACTTTGTACTCAACTACAGGAGACCACTGTGCCGTCCCTCTAAAACCTGTTCACACCTTCAAAAAAATTCACGCATGCCGACTAGGTTTCAGCCCGTTACAGGTATGAACATGTACCAAAAAGCCTCCATCATCTCCTTATTGGCATGTTTTAGCACCACATAAATTGTGCTGCTTGATTGCGATAACCCCTAATATTTTTCAAGCGGCTGATGTTGTCATATGCACTAGTTGCATACGTATGTTCTTTTCTTTCCAGTTTCATAATCTTTTTAATTGAACCACAGGAAGACTTTTGAATTAGAGCACTTGTGTTGTGATCTTCAATAGGTTTCTTAGTTTGCGCTGTTTCACGAATGACTCCAAACCAACTAGACCAATTGTCGCATGAATATCTTGTTTAGTAAAACTTCGTATCAATAGTTTTACTCTGCGAATTTATTCAAAGACACCTTCTTTATTATTGCTACATTTTGCATATCCGTATCTAAGAATATTATGATGATTTCTTCATGCGCGAAGCGAGTTTCACGGTATTCAAGGCGCATAAATATATAAAAAACAGCGTATTTACAAATTTAAACTGAAGCTGAGCACATCCTACTCTCTCCTGTAACACAAATCTTTTGTAAGACACAGAGCCGGGCAAGTTGGTGATGACTCTCTTTACAACCAGCGCATAAGGCTGGGACGCAGGGTGAGATGAGGTATTAGGAGAAAGAAAAAGAAAGATAACGGTAAGAGAGAGGGAGATTAATCAGAGATAGACTCCCATTTCTTACCCTGTAGCTGCGAAGGAGAAATTGGGATGTACAAGAATGCGAGAAAATAAGAGTTTTTGCATGGATAAAGAACAAAGGCAACAAAAGTCTGGAGGGTAAAATGTACTTTTTAAATACGTTTTCTACTGCGCTGTTTCTTGTGTGTTGTATAGAGGCGCTTTTAAGAGGAAACTTGTTGATGGTGATTTGAAACACATTTTATATTATAACTGAATTTGATAGAAGTGATACAAAGCCTTGTAGTTCGCTAGAATTATCCTCATTTCTCCTTATTTTCTGTGACTTTCACACTTGGTGTTCTCAAGCGAAACTTTTTTTTCTAAACTAAATACAGAGGAGCCACCGTGGAATATGATTAACTACTTAAAACTCATGTGATCCAACATTTATTGTTCATATTGTTTTTTTACGCCCACGGAACACGCCATATAGAAAAAACTCGCGTACCCCTCACACATTGTGTCTATGGAAGATTAAGAAGGTGTCGTCACACGTGCAATAACTAGAAGCCGAGCCTCGGGATCTCAGCTGGTTGGAGGTGGGTGGATTTCAGGACGGGGTTAGACCGAACGGCGTGCACAGCTATACTAGGTAAGAGCCGCTAGCGACCCCAACGGTCGCGCTTCTCACGTCCAAGACAGGGGCCTCGAGGCACATGCGCAGTCAACCATGTTCTCTACTGGACTGGCAGATCCTTACTGAAACGCGTTACGCCCAGTGACCGCGTCGCGTCTCCTCGTTAAGGTATCTTCTCCTGTGCTTGAATAAGTGTGCAGGGAAAATAAACTACTCCAGTTAAGACTCACCAATGAAACCCGGGGAAGTTTAGGAAAGGAGGGTTCTCGAGCGAGTACCTGGTGCGTGATACTCATAGAAGAAACTACAGAGTGCCGAATGGGTGTGGGAAGATCGCATGCACACGTTATAAGAAAAAACAAATATTCATATATTTCTATAAATGTGCTAGGAAGGCAACTACTGAACAATCTTCAAAGTAGAGCGTGCTTGAGAGTGGCAGATCTACCAAAGAGCTTAATGCAAAAGACGCACACCTAGCAAAGACCGTATCATAAATGCAAGGTATGAGTACTTCCTTCTTTGCACACACACAGACACACACACACACAAAAGAAAAACGCCAGGCCTCCCCGAAAGGCTTAGCACATTTGCAGCGAAAGCTGAAAGATTGGCCTTTCAGAGCCTAGCTAAACACACTTTGGGTAATCGTTACAAGCACACTTGCAGGCTGTCTACGCCATAAATGATCATAACTTTTGTGTAGTATACAGGCATTCGCTATGCCTTCTTTTGTCATTTTTCGAAAAAGCATGTACCCGCTACGTACATCGAAGGAATCTCATGCAATTTTTTAACGTGCAGTGCGGCTGACGATAATGAAGTATCATGCCTAGAACTAATGTGGTGATTTAGAACATTCTAGTATTCACTAAAGAATTCCATATAGTCGGGGTTGCAGCGCAAGCACGAAAGTGCTAAAAGAAAGGCGAACGAAAGGCGGGGAACGTAACACAAATAGGGACAACATGAGCGCTGCCTACCAAGTGACTTTATTTTTCGCGGCACAAATGTTAATATGTACAAACAAGCAAAACTTTTTACCAGCAAACGTGAGCCCCGTGGCATAGATCGGGGGGAGTGTCTCATAAAAAGAAGGTACAATGATAAAATGGCTAATGCTTATCTAAAGGCACGTTCTCTTTTTATGCACAGCTACCGAAGGCTGGCTCACGCATTCGTCACCAAATTTCGTAATCTCATCATCATCATCATCATCATCATCATCATCATCATCATCATCATCATCATCAGTGTGACTACGTCCACTGCAGGACAAAGGCCTCTCTCATGTTCCGCCAGTTCGTAATGTGTTACGCCTCAGGAATTTCGCGTGTTAATTTGTTCATATAGCATTCTAGTAAACTCGCGACCTGAAATCGAGGCTGGCACGCGCAACTTTCACAGTGAATTACAAGGTTCGAACTTATCCCTTTGCATGAACCAAATTTCGTATTACGGGACGCGAATGGATGACGAAAGTAGGATACTGGTGCAAACATGATAAACATAAGAGGCGTATCATGTAACAACATGACTACATGCTACGCTCAAGATGTGCTCGCGGCCGTTTCGATTACTTCACATCTACCAAACTAGGTATTACGCAACGCGAACGGACGACATAGGTAAATAACACATACAAACATGATAATCACCACATGCGTGTCATTTAACAACATGACTACATGCTACGCTCATGATGCTCTCGCGGCCGTTTCGCTAACTTTACATATGCGAAATTTGGTATTACGGGACGTCAATGGATGACGAAGGTATGTGACCGGTGCAAACATAATAATCTTGAGAAGCGTGTTATCTGAGAATATGACTACATTCCACAGTCAAGGCGACAATACATTTTGACGTGACCTGGTGCGCGTGCCCACCGGCGTTCATTTCGTCGGGTCACGCCGGCGTTGCCACGCCAGGCATCGCTCCTGCCCTACACTCTCAGGCACGAGCCGTGCTGCGTTGTTTGATGCATGCGCGTTCTAACGTGTCCGGCGTCCTTCCGTCACGAAAAGACGGAGACGCAGTGTTGTCGGGGTAGCGCATCAGCGCGAAATTCAGCATGTCGCATATCGCGCTGGTTGCCTTCGGGCCGCACCGTCGGACGCTGGTCGTGCCGGCGCGGCCAGCGTCCGACGCGACCAGCGACTATAGATTGCTCGCGTTTTGCAAACGTTGAGTCGCTGTGCCCAGTGTGCGCGCGCGTCAACGCTGCAATGTAGTATATTGCGCCCTTCATGATGCGCTCGAGGCCGTTTTATATACCAGTCATGTGAGCACCAGTCATATATGAAAGTATATGACTGGTGCTCACATGATAATCCTGACACGCGTGTCATGTAAGAACATGAAAACATACCGCACTCATGGCGTGCTCGCAGTCGTTTTTCTAGCTCCACGTATACTAAATTTGGTATCACGTGACGTGAATAGATGACGAAGGTAAACGACACATCCAAACTTGATAATCATGACACGGAAGTCATGTATGGCATTATGGCATTGTTTGCCTCAAGCTCGTTATGTTGTGCTGATTTCAAAGTGACGAATCAATGTTTCTCATTTGTGCTTCGCATGTCATCGATTCCCACTGTATTCATTTATGCAACGTCCAGTTTGACTTACATAAAAGCTTCGCTCGCTAGGTAAAGAAGACATGTACACAACACCCGCCGCGCATACTGTAAATTTATTTACGAGTCTTATGGAGCAAACGTATCACGGAGAATCGCGAAGAATTGTTCATGAAAGTGTAACTGGCATGAGCGTTAGTTCTTTCATGAAAGTTTTGCTTTTCTATTTGAATTCCGCTGTTGTATCGTGAGGCACGTCCCTTTTCATACAACGCAAGGGAGTGTGCATAAGTTCAAGAGTCGCCCCGGGACTGTGTGAAGTTTCTCTTGCGAAGGTCGACACGATCCTTGAAAAAAAACTTGAGGGAAAAAAAAACGTGATATCTTTTTTATACATTGCCACCAAAGGCTGGGTCCCGCATTCGTCACCAAATTTCCTATTATGATACGCCTCAGCAATTTCCTGTGTATATGTGTTCTTATAGCGTTTCAGCACACTCGCGACCTGAAATCGAGGCTGCCAACCGCTACTTTTACAGTGTATTTCAAGGTTGGAACTTATCGCTTGGCATAAATCGTTAATATGCTCTCCTAACCTTTTCTTTATGCAACCTCCACTTCGAGCTATATGACCACATCAGCAAGTTAAAGGAACCATGTAAACAAGACCCACTGCACATTCTATAAATTATTTACGTGTTTTATGGCACATGTCCAACTCTTTATGATAATTCCACTGATGCGTTCATCTGTCAACCTGCAAATCTGGTCTACTTTGCACGGGGCTGATAATACCACATTCACACCACATCTCGTGCCAACTTCTTTCAAGCCATGAGATATATTGTGGAAGTATGGAACGACAGCCACTCTTTTATTTTTGCTCTTTCGTTCTTCCTGGCTTCTCTTGCTTATGTTTAACCCGGCCACGGTGGTCTAGTGGCTAAGGTACTCTGCTGACCCGCAGGTCGCGGGATCGAATCCCGGCGGCGGCGGCTGTATTTCCGATGGAGGCGAAAATGTTGTAGGCCCGTCTGCTCAGATTTGTGATATTGTGATAATAATTTGTGATAATAATATCCAAGAACCTCAACAATCCCTGTTTGAGAACTTCGCAAGTGCAGTCTAGCCCAACCCCATGTGTTTCGAAAGCGCCTAAAACCAGCATAGCCAGATTTTGCCTATTTTTCACAGAAGGCTGAGTAAAATTAAATAGTCGTCCACATATCTGAAGGTGGTTTGTGCCGAATCCTCAAGTTTTTCTTCAAGGATCGTGTCGACCTTCGCAAGAGAAACTTCACACAGTCCCGGGGCGACTCTTGAACTTATGCACACTCCCTTGCGTTGTATGAAAAGGGACGTGCCTCACGATACAACAGCGTAATTCAAATAGAAAAGCAAAACTTTCATGAAAGAACTAACGCAGATGCCAGTTACACTTTCATGAACAATTCTTCGCGATTCTCTATGATACGTTTGCTCCATAAGACTCGTAAATAAATTTACAGTATGCGCGGCGGGTGTTGTGTACATGTCTTCTTTAACTAGCGAGTGGTCGCTTTTATGTAGGTCAAAGTGGACGTTGCATAAATGAAGAAATTGGCAGATCCCACGTACAGTGGGAATCGATGACATGTGAAGCACAAATGAGAAACATTGATACGTCACTTTGAAATCAGCACAACATAACGAGCTTGAGGCAAACAATGCCATAATGCCATACATGACTTCCGTGTCATGATTATCAAGTTTGGATGTGTCGTTTACCTTCGTCATCTATTCACGTCACGTGGTACCAAATTTAGTATACGTGGAGCTAGAAAAACGACTGCGAGCACGCCATGAGTGCGGTATGTTTTCATGTTCTTACATGACACGCGTGTCAGGATTATCATGTGAGCACCAGTCATATACTTTCATATATGACTGGTGCTCACATGACTGGTATATAAAACGGCCTCGAGCGCATCATGAAGGGCCCAATATACTACATTGCTGCGTTGATGCGCGCGCACACTGGGCACAGCGACTCAACGTTTGCAAAACGCGAGCAATCTATAGTCGCTGGTCGCGTCGGACGCTGGCCGCGCCGGCACGACCAGCGTCCGACGGTGCGGCCCGAAGGCAACCAGCGCGATATGCGACATGCTGAATTTCACGCTGATGTGCTACCCAGACAACACTTTTTTTTAATTGAATTTTATTCATCAAGCGTGAGCATGAAAAAGTTCATGGGTACTTTTCCAGATGGGGGCTAGCCATTTTATCATTCTGCCTTTTTTTTTATCAGGCACTTCCCCAGAACTATGTCACGTTGCTGACATTTGCTGTTAACAGATTGGGCCTCTTTGTCTATATTAACATGTCTGCTGCAAAAAATAAAGTCAGTTGGTAGTCAGCGCTCGTATTGCCTCTCTTAGTTTTCTGTTTTTCGCCATCTGTTTGCTTCTCTTCCAGCACTTTCGTGCTTGCGCTGCAGCCCTCATAATGATGACTCACTCGTCACGCAATTTGCATTGTGTGACGCCTACTTATTCCTTTGATATTCTAAAACGCCTTATTACTCATATTTACGCGATTCCTTTCCCGACATCAAGGCTGCGTTTGGCCAATTTCCCTGGGAGTTGCAAGCACCAGCGTGGCTTGGTGGTGAAATACTGGGCTGGCATGCAGGAGACACGGGTTTGAGTCCCATTGTGTTCTTCGCTTTGTTTATTGACTCGATCTTCGTTTCATATATCGTGCGAAAAGGGGGACCGTGATCCACCTCCTATTTCCTCTTTTTGTAACTGCTTCCTTGTCGTCCCTTCCATTCCTAGGTGTTTGGGAATAGGCGTACGCCGCTATCGTCGGTTACTTTCTACGGTGACTATACATGGCTCCCATCTGCTGGTTTCAAAGTAGTTCATACTCTTTTCTTCGATCGTCTTTCTAGTGGCCACAGCTCTGTATCGCACCGCTCCTCCTTTGCATTCTACCCCCTCCACCCCCTATTCATTTTCTTTTCAATTATTCAATTTTTTCACTTCCCTTTCACCCAACCTCAGAAAAGAGATCACTTTGAAACGGTGCAACCTAACTTGAAATGAAGCGAGTGCTGCACGCTTCTGCTTCAAAGATTTTTTTCTTTTCAGACAGCAATCACCAGCAGGGACAAGCGCCACCAGCAGGAGATGACGTCATTTAACACGCCAAGGATGACAAGGTGCCTTTGACAAAATAGGTCATTTTATCGAAACGTTTGCTAGCCTGTCTGTGGTACTTGCACTGCTCACCTCGATTACCCCACTACGTGTTTACATTTGTCGGATACCATCTTGATTTTTCATTCTTTACATGTGTGACAAATTTATTAATTTTGTACCCGGAGTTTTCGCCCTGCGTTGGTATGTAGCAAACAGCCATGTTTTTGACGTTATCTTGGGGCCATCACTTCCGTGGCCCTAACAAACAAACAATATTCATTACCATAACACATTACGAACTTCATCATTTATCGCTTATTGTATTCAAGTAGACAACAAACGTTAAAAGTTAGGTGCAGATCTCCCCATGAATTTTGCATCAAGCATCACAGTTAAAGCTTATACGTTTTTACAGATATACTAATTTCTAACTACGTCAAACATGGCATACTGCGCAACTGATTGATATGTGGAGTTTACCGTCTCAAGACCTCCGTATGATCATGAGAGACACCCTAGTGGAGGGATCCAGAAATTTGGACCAGCGGGGGTTAATTAACATGCATTGAAATCTGAGCTCACGGGTATCAGACACGCCTCAACCACGCTAATATAGTATTCAACGAGGAAGTGATAAGATAAAATTACCAAGTAGTTATACAGAAGATGAGTTCTACTTCTATCACCTGGATGTGTATAGCTGTTGTCAGCGAGCAGATAATGTTTTATCTCTCGGTTTCCGAGTGTTATCAGTCAACAAAATTTAAAACAAATAAATGGGTCTAGAGAGAGAGAGAGAGAAATAGAAAAAAAGGAAATCCGCGAGGTTCACCAGATATTGAAATCCGGTTTGCTACCCATCACTAGGGGTGGAGAAATGAGGGCAAGAAAGAGGGGGAAGATAGAGAGAAAAAACTAACATTAAAAAAGGGCACCTTATTCATGGGGTGAAGATGGAGTGCGGGGCGAAGCATCCATCGGTCCATTCGTTCTTGCTTCCATCCGTCCATGCGTCCGCCTCTGTGACCATCCGTGCGTTCATCCGCCCGTCCGTACGTCCGCACGTTCATCTGTGCGTCCGTCCCTGCTTTCCTCCATGCATTCGCTCTTGCGTCCGTTCATACGTCCATCCGTCCGTGCAGCCATTCATGCTCCATCCATGCATCTGTCTGTTTGTCCGTTCGCCCACCTAGTCAACACTCCAAGTACCACCATCTCGCATTTTTTCATCATATATTCTTCATATAGAAGCACCGACATCCAGCGGACTTTACAAGGACTAAACGAGAAGTGGAACATGTACACTTTCTTACGGTTTGCACTTCGTGTCTACTTCCCACTTTTAACCACTCGAGTTCGTGGTATATACAAGTTCACTGTATTCATGGCACTGCGGCCCAGTGCTCGCTAAACCTTTCTAAAACCAAGGAGGTTAAGCCCAACGAGTATAACGTAGCAATCGTTTCTTGTCAGATAGTGCTGAATGTACATGGCAATGGCAGCTAATGGGGAGTGAGAGAGAGGAAAATTCGGATTTTGCTTCGTGTCTACTTCCAACCTTTACCACCTCAAGTTCATGGTATATACTAGTTCACTGTATTTATGGCACTGCGACCCAACGCTCGTTAAACCTTTCTAAAACCAAGGAGGTTACGCCCAGCGAGTATAACGTAGCAACTATTTCTTTTCAGATAGTGCTTAATGTACACGCCAATGGCTGCTAATGGGAAATGAGGGACAGGAAAATTCAGCTTTTAGTTAACGCGCACTCGGCAAGTTTTTTATTGTTCAACAACGCACAAGAGAAATATCTCACCAGCACCACCTTGCAGGTCAGAACGTAAGACTGGTTACGCACTACGACGAAGGATGAACGGGTGCCGCTTTAAAGAGCTTTGCCCCTAAAATACAGCATTTCCACGTAGTGGATGATGATGAGTGGGGCGAAGCACTGGAGGGCAATATATTGATGATTGATATGTGGGGTTTAACGTCCCAAAACCACCATATGATTATGAGAGACGCCGTAGTGGAGGCCTCCGGAAATTTCGACCACCTGGGGTTCTTTAACGTGAATCAAAATCTGAGCACACGGGCCTGCAACGTTTCCGCCTCCATCGGAAATGCAGCCGCCGCAGCCGGGATTTGAACCCGCGAGTTGCGGGTCAGCAGCCGAGTACCTTAGCCACTAGACCACCGTGACGGGGCGGGGTAATATATACAAATACGGTATATAATTATACAGGAAATTCTGCGATTTGTAAGGGATAGCTACACGTCGCTTCCGTTCCACCTTCATTATAACGGCAATATGGTCGGTGATGTGGTGGATCGGTGATGGGATATAGTGGGATGTTTTGAAGGACGAAGTAGTGGGCTGTTTACAAAGGTGGTATCAGTATCTCATTTTCAGACATGTGTATGCTGACCAATATCGTGTTCTTATATTCTTGACATATTGAAAAATGTCTTCAAACACCAAAAAAGGATAATCTTTTCAGCTTTGCTGAATGAGTCGTTTCAGTGCAACTTCAACAGCGGCAAATGAGTCCCGCTTCGGCAAAGACTGTCTGCTAACATGATTGGAGCCTGACTTTCAAAACATATCCACAGTGTCTATTGCTTCAAAAAGCGCCCCGTATGTGTGACCCTCAGGTGTGTTGACTTTGTGTTTAATTAAGCCATGCTGCACCTGTCATAGTGAGTCGATCAAGCATTCAGAATATGACGAAAAGAAAAGCAGTGGGAGGGAAGTCCGTGGTGAATGCTCTCAGTGGAGCCATTAAGAATTAGAGTGCTCCGTCAGCAGGGAGGAGCGCCTTCCGGTCCAGATGTAGTCTTGTGTAACGATACGATGACGTGCACAAAGCTCGGAGAAGGCCTCCGGCGAGCCATTTCATACTTCATCCCCCTTAATTAGGAAGCGCTCTCGAGCACGCTCCTTATTTCGACGCACGAGCAATTAGAGCACGCATGCACAAGTGCCGTGAACGTGCCTTCTTAATGGCATCGAATGCGCGTTGTGCACGGCCATCTATGCACAGTATTCCAATCGAGCTTCCGAGATCAGCACGTGTGGTCTTTTCAGGGCGAAGCTCTTCAGTTTTTTGTGGTCTTGTCGGCGCTCGTCACGCTACAGAATACCTAAATCGAAGCTGAACACCTACACGACAAAAAACAAAAACATCTGTGTAAAAAAAGTTTTTATGCGCACCTCAATCGCGCATATGACGTCACTATACATGACCACTTTCGCCATTCGTTGATCTGTCCAATCATGCGTCCAGCCGTCTGTCCATCCCTCTGTTAATCTCTCCGTCCGTCCATCAGTCCATCTGTCCGTACTTTATACTAGTTGGTGACTTCAAGGTACACAAGATAGACCTTAGGACCTGTCTTCACGAACCTCTCGTCATGATTAACTTTGTCGAGATCTGGGCTTTTTTTTAGGAGCGAAGCTCCTTAGGCTTGCACAATGTATGTTGTCGCCTTCATAGTCGTAGGCCTATTTGGTAGGCTACCGCAGCCATCGGAACAGCTGCGCCACCAACCCGAAACGATCCAAAGTAGATATAACTCATAGCGAAGCTTCTATAGAAGCCCATACGTTCACAAAATGGCGACTGATTAGCTTCTCAAAGAGCTTAGTGCCATCTCTGTGGCAAGAGAACATTTTCGGTGAAACAAAAAACGAGCGAACGTGACACAAATAGTGACGTATTTTGTTGCCACAAGCGCAAAATTTTATCTCAAAGTACTTATCATGGGCCCCTGATAGTCAATGACTCACGCTAAGGCAATCACTGGCGAGTCCTTCAGGATCACGCTCCAAGTCAACGCCAGCTAATCTAATATAGACTCTAGACTAGATAGTGATGTTTAATTGTACTAGCAGTCATCTTGTTTTGATTTCACAGGAAAACGTATACTTAAAATTTTTATTCGGTAAACGTGGTGTCTTCCGCAAATAGAATAAAGCAATCAACAAAGTCTAACGGGCATATGTGCAGCGTTGCTTATTTGCTTCACACATGCGCATGTTCTTTAACCTGTACAATTCTTCTGTTCTTCAGTTCTAACAGGAGAAATGACGTCGGGTCAAGCCAAAATTAAGACATTTCACTTTTATTTAGAGGTCGTAATAACTAAAATTTATTACACTGTGCACAATGGTAATAAGCGCGAATTGTCTGCGAACACTGTAGTCTGTGGACATGCACTTTGTTTTGCAATATGCTCCAATATATTACCTTTACGCGTAAGCAAATGCATGAATGCGAATTGTAACGTGATATGTAACTTGGTGATCTGCCCACCAATAACACAAATAATGGTAGCCACTGCGTGTTCAAGAGGTAAACCGGGCCGCAATAATACTGATGCATGAAACGAACACTGTATTCTGAACTTTTGCCCGTGTTTCTTATCTATTATAGAAGTCATGGGTCACCAGGGACCCTATTGTTGCGACTACATCCTTGCACAGCTCATCGTCTCCGCTGCTACCGACACAAACACTCTGCGTTATGAGATTGGGTAAAGAAAGTTATTGAAAAAAAATATTTTTTTTTAGTTGTTTAGAATCTGCAGCCTTCTATTAACCAGAATAAGTCGTTTGTTTGTCTTAGTACATTTTTTTTCTTCTCTGAAATGACAATTGTTAACTCGCGTGGCGGCTTGCCATGCTTCCACTCTTACTTAACAAGGGTTCCTTGCAATTCAAGCATCATATCCACAATGAGAAGTTACAATTTTCAAACTGGAGTGCGATTGGTCACAGAACATCAGAATGAATGGGCACAGAACATCGAAAACGAAATAAAGTAGAGGTATCAATTTTTCTGTCAGGAAATCTATACTTAGTCAGGGACGCCTTAGTGATGCCATCATTGGCAAGCACCAAATTTTTTATCGGTTGGCCGTTGAAAGAAATAGAGCCAGCTTGGATCACATTCAAAAACCTGTCCGATCCACACGTTTTCACGTAGCATCAAAGCATACTAATCAACCCCACGCCCTTGCTCAAGTTCAAGAAAGCTTAGTTGAAGGGTTAACCATTCGTTCAAAAGGAAAACCTTCCAGCATTTGTTATGGAGGTTGTTAATCCAAGTTATCCGAACCTAGCTCATTCAGAAATACTTGCTAAATGCATCCATGGGCAAGCTCTAAGTTATAGCGAGTCGTTGCATTATGGAGTGGGAGCGCGTTAAAAAAAAAGTTTTCCTCGAGCACCAAACACTGAATATGTGCTCTTGGGGTTCTTTCACTTTTCATGATGGTAATATAGCACGTATGAATGGGCAGAACTATATTAGAATTTCACCACGGCACTGCGCAGTTCAGTGCCTACGCATCCTTGAACTGCTTCGACAGTACTTTGCGAACATGTCTTTTAGGAGGCTACAAGTGGGGCCCATTGGTACAAACGTTCGAACACAAAAAGAAAAAAAAATAATATGATGATTAGTGTGGGATGAACGCCTCTGCCAATTTGCTGTTATCTGGTTGTAATTTTGTTGAAATAATGCAGATATTTACCTTAAATTGCGATTATCCCAAAACAGGCTTTTTTCGCGCTCATGTTGCTTTTTCACAGCAACCACAGTATCTAGAATCGTAGATTTTGGCCAGCATTTAGATAACGTAATAGGCAGTATGCTGAAGTCGAGTTAATTTTGAACGAGGAAGTGCACAAGCACATCTAATAGCTAATATCGAGTGATAGTTGGTACCTTAAGTAAAAAAAAATGATGAGAATTGAGCATTACAATTTTCCTGGCTAAATCTGCTTCCATAAAAACGAGAATAGCTCATGATCACAATGATGGTAAAATGGTTATTGTAGTTCTTATCTTACTGAAAAAAATGTACATAAGCTGCGTCTAAAATACATGGTGGGTGTTGCCTTAAATGTAATCCGCATCGTTGCACTGCCGATTGTACAGTAATCAAGAATTAAAACAGGACAGTTATAGCGCGTGGCCGCTGGTGCATATGCCACCACTCGTGGGCGTTCACGGAACCAAGGGGTTGCATTGTGGTATAGAGTGAGGGGGAGAACACCTACAGAGCAGGATTACTCCTTCCGGTCGCTAAAAAGTCGACTTTAGTTCAAAAATCGCCAACTGTTAGCGTGGTGGTGCAAGGCCCGCGCGCTTTCGCATGCATGCAGCCCAATTTGAGTGGACGGTTCGCAGTATTTAAGCAGGCGATGCTCTCGATCTGCGCCCTTCGACGAAGAGGCACGTAAGCTGCGCAAGTAAGGTATGGCATACAGGTAAGATATTGCGCCTGGAATGTGCTCGTAGACGTGATATGCTGATGCACAAAAGCAGTTTGTCAAGCTTTTTGTCGCGACGAAAAGCCATGGGCCTCTTTCCGCGCAGCATTAAAACAATAACTTCGTAAGTTCTTGCTTCACCTCGAGCAGCCAATATTGCGGATATTCTGCGTGGTAACTTTTTGCAAAGCTGCCGGCCACGGAAGAACGAGTGAGCTTCTGCCATATTTATTCAACAAAAGGCCACAGTTTGCCTTAGCGACACTAACACATGATATTGTGCCACTGATCTCTGCTTCCAACGATAAAACTAACCCTTGTTCTACAACACAACTTCGAACATTACGAAATAAAAAGAAACGTTTCTATGATACCGCAAAACGCATTGGCTTTGTGTCATACTGGGATAAATACAAGGTCTGCTTACAAGACTATTGTAAAGCCTTAGCCACAGCTAAGAAGAAATATTATTCGCAGGACTTACCGTCACTTCTCAAACATAACCCCAAAAAGTTCTGGCAAATAGTTTCACCCTACAACAAGTCTCCTAATCACATTACAATACACGATAGTGAACTAACGCCGCTTTCTGATGAAGCTTCCGCTATTGCTTTCAATGAGTATTTTGAGTCTGTTTTTACACAGGAAGATTGTTCCAATGTGCCATTTGTTCCAGATCACCCTTTCGCTTTAATGGCCCCAATCATTGTCACTGCTGAAGGTATAGCCCAACTCATCACGAATCTTAAGGTTTCTACTTCATCAGGTATTGATAACATTAACTCTAAAATACGGAAGAACACCACAGATATTTCCAGCCGCTTCCTCTGTCTCCTATTTAACCAGTCGCTATCATCAGGTGAACTGCCCAAGGATTGGAAGATTGGTAAGGTGATTCCCGTATTTAAGTCCGGTGACAGGCACTCGCCCCGTAATTATCGACCCATTTCACTTACATGCATCTTTTGCAAACTACTGGAACATATCGTGGCTTCTCATATTTACGATCACCTTGAATCGCACAACTTCTTCTCACATCAGCATGGCTTTAGAAAAGGCTACTCTTGTGACACCCAGTTATTCGAATTCACGACTGACCTTCACTTTAATATGAACGCTAACGAACAATTATGAACAATTTTATGAACTGGATCCTTCGCTCAAGCTAAAGCTACCATCACAACTTTCCCGCTCCGATGCGACACTGTTATGCCGCCTTTGGTTGGGTGTTGCATTCACAAAGGTGTACTCCTTTCGCATTGGTATGGCAGACACTCCTACATGTGACTACTGCGGAGATGAAGAGACCATCGAACACGTCCTGTGCAGCTGCGCTTGCTACGACACACAGTGATGCCAGCTACGGATGGTTTTGGATCGATTTGACCCCGGACCATTTTGTGTGCAGAAGATACTAGGACCTTGGGCATCTGCCTCAGTTGCGCAGAAAGCAACTAAAGCACTGCTACTTTACCTTAAGTCAACAAACCTGAGCGACCGCCTGTAAATTTTGTGTGCTCCCCGAGTGTGCTCGTGATTGTGTGTACCTTCTCATCTTTTTGCAACCTCTTTTCTCCCCTTTATCCCTTCCCCAGTGCAGGGTAGCAAACCGGATGTACGTCTGGTTAACCTTTCTGCCTTTCCTTGTATCATTATCTCTCTCTCTCTAACGAAAAAACTGATTGCCTTTTCCTTGATTTCGCCAAGACATTCGATACTGTCCCTCATTGTCGTTTAATGTCTAAATTGGCTGCGTATGTCTAAATTGGCACTCCGTATTGATTCATTAATCCTGTCTTGGCTACTAAGCTTCCTCTCTTCGCGTCAGCAACTTAAGGTGATCAACGACATTTCATCTAACCTTTGCGACGTCACATCCGGTGTTCCCCAAGGCCGTGTAATAGGTCCATTACTTTTTCTAATATACATTAATGATTTGCCCGATAACCTTTCATCCACAGTTAGGTTGTTCGCTGACGATTGCGCCATATACCGCAACATTAAATGTTTTAATGATCATTCCGCTCTCCAAAATGACCTTGACCTAACCTTTCCGGTGGTGCGGAACTTGGCAGATGTCCCTTAACGCCTCTAAATGCAATCTAATCTCGTTTACTCGAAAGCATAAGAATTCAGCATTTCACTATAAGATTATAACGCCGTTGTGTCAGCTACACCATCTTACAAATATTTAGGCGTTCACCTTACATCGGATCAAACCTGGACTACGCATACAGCAGCTGTCTCATCTAAAGCATCTCAATCTCTCGGATATCTCCGCAGAAACTTGCGCAACGTTCCTTCTAACGTACGCGCATTATCATATATTACTTATGTTCGCCCACAGCTAGAGTATGCATCATCCACATGGTCACCATATCAAGATTACTTGGTACGTATGTTGGAGGCCGTCCAGAATAGGGCAGCGAGATTCATCTCCGGAAACTACGACTATCATTCAAGTATTACCCTAATAAAACAAGACCTTGCATTTCAGTCACTAGAAATACGCCGCAACATTGCTCTTTTATGTCTGTTTCATCGGTACATTTATAGTGCCGAATTTCACTGTTTGCCACTTTATTCTCCTGCGCGCACTTCTCAGCGCATTCACAATGCCCGTAGTTTTATGCGCATTCATGGTCACACGCAGACATTTAACTTATCATCACTACCTCGAGCCATTGCATATTGGAACGGCCTTCCGAATCATGTTGTATCCATTTGTAACCGTGAAATTTTTCGTGACAACCTGATTTCGTTGCACTCTAGCATTGTATAACGCTGTTGCACCTTGATTTTTGTAATCTTTTATATATGTATATATTTTTTGGTCTGCTTTTCTCATTTATTGTTATTTCGTTTGTACACTGATGCCCCCCTTACTCGATGCCCTTCAGTGGGCCTGTAAGGTATTTTGAATAAATAAATAAATAAATATTATTTCCATGTTGCATGATGACAAGCCTGCCACTCATTTTGTTTCTTGTCGAGGCAGAAAATATGAAGAAAACTTTCAATGTTTTATGCAGATGTTTATCAAGTATACGAACGCACGCAATGTGCAACTACCTAACTGAATCTTCTGTCTTACTTGCACAGTATGCGTACTGCGTTGCGTAAGCGCGCAGAACGAGAGGGTCGACGATCGTCTGCTGGCGCCGCAATAAAAGAGGGGCGCAGCGGCGAGCTAGTGCAGCCGACATGCGAATGTGCGTTAGCCTTGCAGCACCACGCTGGTAGTGTACAAATGATGAACTACAGGGCGACATTTTGTCGACCGGAAGGAGTAATCCTGTTCCGTAGGTGTTATTCCCCACGCTCTATACCGCAATGCAACACATTGGTTCTATGGGCACCCACGAGCGGCGACAAATGTACCATCGGCCACTCGCTACGAGTGTCCTGTTTCAGTCCGTGAGTACTGTACACTGCACTCAAAACGTTCACCAACGATAAAACGCACCTCACAACTTCGTGCACAGTATGGAACTCTTGCAAGTGCAGTACACTAAAACACGTGAGGGGTGTGTCATTAGCAACGAATTCTACGAGCATACCTTTTCCATGTAGCGGACTGGCTGCACTGAGTAATGATGGCATGGAGAAAGGGCGCAAGAAAACATTTTTTGCACTAAGATAAAAACTGTCATAGTTTTTCAACTTATTACACCTACATAATTTTGTCGTGGAAAAGAAATGTCTGTAAAACAAAGCGATTGCTTCACCTTTGAATAAAACTTGCTTTTGCGCTACTAGTGTTTGTTCCCTCCGAACACGTTGGCGCTTCATCGCAGCACCCATAACTCCACATTCTGATGACGCTGGCAATAGCTTCTGAACCGCTGGACGCCTGAACTTTCTCAACTTCTTTGAATAGACCTTGAACCATCTCTCGGCAAGCGTATCCATCAAGGTCATGACACTGTGCGCAGAACCGTTCGTAGAGCAGCACACAAATCGACAACGCACAGGCGTTGTGCTAAGGTGGTGGCGCTCCGAAACCCCTCACCGAGAAAGCGCAAGACGTCATGCACCGAACCGTTCACAGAGAGATAGAGCGCATGCAGCGCTCATACCCACAGCCTGTATGGGTTGCGCCGACGCTGCGATGCTCGTACCGACAGCACCCATGGAAGCCGTGCACAGTGCGCCGTAATGCTTCGAAGCTGCTCGTACCTAAACCCTACAGCGCTAGCGCATCGATCAGTGGCGCCCCATTAAGTAAGATAAGATGACGTAGACGGGTTTCTATGAAGCTTCACTCGTTCATATGCATTCCCTTCGTAGATTTGCAGTGATTTTTAGGGCGAAGCTCCTTAAAGCGGTACCCGTTCGTCCCTCGTCGTAGTTGTAGTGCGTAACTAGTCTTACGCTTTGACCTGCAAGGTGGTGCCGGTGGGAGATTTCTCATGTGCGTTGTTGAACAATAAAAAATTCGCAGCGCGCGCGTTAACTAAAAGTCGAATTCTCTTGTCTATCGTTACCCATAAGCAGCCATTGGCATGTACACTGAGCACATTCTGACAAGAAAGGGTTGCTAGGTGTACTCGCTTGGTGCAACATCCTTGGTTATAGAAAGGTTTAGCGAGCGTCGGGCCACAGTGCCATGAATACAGTGAACTAGTATATACCATGAACTCGGGGTGGTTAAAGGTGAGAAGTAGACCTGAGGCCGAATTCACAAAGCTTTCTCTTTGGCTACGCATTTTCTTAGCCAAAAATTCTCTTATCTGGAGGGATTACTATAGCGCGGGTATGAATTTAACTTATTCGGCACTTAACAGGGCAAGGATGACACACGATAGCCGATGAAACGACAAGGAAAGAAAGAAGTGTGTGCTGATAATATCAAGGTAGCACGCAAAGCGTCTAGCATCGAGAGTATACGATGATAGCCAATGATTTGCTGCATCTAAGTTTCAGTTCCGCGAGCGTCTGCTACAGCGCTTGCGGGATGCCGCGCACGTTGTAATAGACGTTTTGGTGGGCTGTGCAAAGCCAAGCACTCGCCTTTATTCAACGACTGTAGCTAAAAAAAAATAATTGCTCGATGGCCTTAAGCCACCGAGCAATCCATGCACTATCTCGCCAAGTACAAGTAAACAACACTCCAGGTGTACCACATAAATGAAACCACACATAAATCGATGCATGCAATGTTTGAAAATGTGCCTCGAATGTCTTCCCCTATTTAACGCGACCAGTTACCTTACATTTCATTTAAGCTGCGCTGCTACTTAACTAATTCGGTGCAATCTAGCACGGTATAGTGGTGAACGTAAGGGTGTTTTGTACCTATAGTCAAAGGTAGACTTTGTTACAATATTCTTATTACAAGACACATGAGCGACTTTGGTGCCTGCAGACGAATTGTGCGGAAATAGATAACAGCCATAATCAAATGAAATTGTGAGCGCAATTTCGCTGGTTCCATGCACCGCAGCGTTTTTATAAAGCCGGAATGCGAGAACGTGCACACGCTTACGCTTAGGTATATGTCTACGTAAAATGAAGGAGACTCGTCGGGAGGTGTCCCAGTGCTAATGCTTTCCACAAAACACGGTGTAAATATTTCGTCCAGCATTGTTTGAGTGCGCAAACAAAGCAAGAGACGTGTATACGAGTCTTGAGGTCGAGAGACGTTATCACACGTGCGAAAAGGATGAAAAGAGAGAGAGAGACTCTCGTTTCGGCTTCGCGAAAGCTTGAAATTGATAGATAATAAAGACAGTTTTCTGGCCCAGCAGACGTCAGGGAAAGTCTCCGCAAAGCAGCGTCAGATGCTCGGAGAGCATAAAAAAGTGCAGTACGCGTTATATGGGAGCTACAGCCACTCAGAAAGCGAGATGAAGTGTGACTGTCCTTAGATGTGAGAATCAATGCTAATTAGGAGAGTTGAGTTAATAAGCCAAAACTTTCCTTAATAACGATAATGGAAGCAAACTGAGCATTCATCTAGTGAAAGTGACACTAGTGACAGTGAACTCATATTAGTTGATGAGCGTTGTCACAGGCCGATATATATTTTTATTTTCTTATTTATAGTTGGCAAACTATGAGAAGGTAGCCTACGTCAGAGCCGGCTATCCCAACGTCATGATAGTAATGTACAAGAATAAATAGCGCACGGTTATACATTCACAAGTGGCGGTTTATATCTTCCAGTAACCTTCGGCAAACGCATTCTATTTTTTCTATTTTTGACAAAGTTTCACCAGACGTTTTTGCATTTGGCTTCATTCGAAGAAATGACGATATATCAGCAATAGGGCGAATGCAAGCACTGCTGCAGTGGACGAGCGGTTACAGCGCTCAACTACATTCTAGGAGGTACTTGGTTCGATTCGCAAAATCACTGAGCACTTTTTTTTTTCAAGAAGTTGCCTGGCCTGACATTATGCGTGGTGGCGGGTACTCCGTTTTTGAGAAGTAGGCTTTCGCACTTGCTTCTTTCACTCCCCTTTTGTTCCAAAAGCGCTGTACTCTGCTTCTTCAAAAATTAAACAATTCAGGGTTCATAATTTTCTCCTCCATCCTCTCTTATCGCAAAAGTGTCCAGTACTGAAATACCAATATCATACCTGGTATATTACTTTTCACGTGTTTGGATATTCGACCAGCAATCAGTCTTCACGGTATTTCGAAGAAAATCTACACATGCAGTGAGCTAACTGCTTGCAGCCAAGTTGACTGCCTTTTTAGGGACATGCTTTCGTGCTAATTTGGTGGGCATCATCACATGCAGCAAGACCAAAGAGCACGGACAGTTAGAGATGATGCAAACAGAGTGATTAGTTTGTGTCTTCTCTCCCGCTATTTGTCATGCTGCACGCTTCAGTGTAATGTCGCCGTCAATGGTTAAAATGAACTATAGCAGTTAATCGAGTTCTGCTGAGAGGGTCCTCTATTGTCCAGAACGGAACAGAACAATGGCAATTTGATTTGTGTGATAAAGAGATACTCTGCTTTTGGTTACTAGAATAAATTTCTAAACTGAAGTTTATTTTTTATTAACAACAGTTCCAGTGCAGATGAAAGGTGCATGGACAAAACTGGTGTATTCAGCTTGACTAGGTTTGTGACCTTAATTGTAATTGCGAACCGGTATCACAGTATGCATAAATATCACACACATATACAACCACGGTGATAGCTTGCCTATTCTGATTAAAATTGAAAGGTTGAAATCGACATATTCAACCAACGCAATGTGTACGAGATTTGCCATGTAGAGTAGTTATGCTTTAAACTAATCTTCGCAGGTTCGTTCCATTTTACCCAATTTCTCGCCCATGACTGTAGGTCGATAAATGAAACAACTTCTTTGAACACACATATTCTGTGTAAGGTTACATTTATTTTTATGCAGTACAAAACAAATTGAAATGTATAATAGCTCAATAGAGAAATAACTAGAAACAAATTCAGCCAAATCATTACCATACTTACTCACCAATGATAAACGGATTCTCATTTAAAAGATACATACATACATACATACATACATACAACCATACATACATACATACATACATACATACTTATACGCACACACACATATATACATATGTAAACCCATACATACATACATACATTCAGGTGTAAATAATAAAATTAATGGCTATAAAACAACAGTTCTAATACACTCATTTTGAATATACTACAGAAAGTAACTTACGAGACAAAATCCACCGGCACTGTTATGTCTGAACACGGTGTTTCTTGAACCATCTTGCAAAAGCTTGATGCATAGTTTTCCGCTGCTGCCCAGTGACAAGCAGTTTTTATAAAAAAACACAAGAATAAACCCCTTGACAATGTCATGCTAAAGAAAAGGGCTTTGCATCAATATTTTGTACATGTCTGCAATATCACTCTGTTTATTCACATAGCTTGGCTCATTCACAACCCACTAACAAAGCATGTTAAGACTTTTGGGCTGAAAGTTGGCACAGCGCGAGTAAATTCTAGACAATACATGAATAATACAATTATAAGCTACTAAGCTCCTTGGTGCAAACAGCGTTTATAATGACAGCTATGGGTGCCATTTCGTTTCCACAAAACACTACTCAAAAGTAGAATCAACTTTATTTAGCTAAATGTTTCTATTCTGGCGCGTCGTGGTGGCTCAACGGTGGAAGTTACTCTTTCGGCCAAGAAAACAAAGACCAATTATTTTTCCAGTTCGTGAACTCACCCCATGCTAACATTGAGGCAGCTGGTAGGAGTGCTTTTGGAGAGAGGAAACCACCACTATCCCATCAGTTGTGGCCTTGGGTAGCTACTTCACATGGACAAAAATGATGAAAAACACTCCTCAAGAAGACTTCAAAGTTTGCACACCAACACAGTTCCCACACAGCTGTCTATTAGTCTGCTTGAAAAATATTGAGTTTACTGGTGGGCAAAGACTGTACACTATGTGAGGTGATGCTCCAGTGCACTGCATGTATGTCTTGCTGCTGGCCTCAACTGCAATGTTGCTCAGCACATATGTGTAAAATAACAACTAATACTATGCCACTGCAATATAATTATGTGTCATTTGCATAAAACAGGGACCACAATAAAAGAACATAACATTTGCCTTCACAACGTTCAAAAACTGTAAATAAACTTCCACAGAGTTTTCACAGTTCATCTGAGGATAGTAATATTGGTTGTAAACACATTCTTACTTCCACTAACAAACTATTTTAAGATGCCAGCTTCAATATGAGAGTATAGCAGCACTTTTGTAGGGCTAAACAATTGTACAGGCACCTAGAAAAACACAAGTGAATGCATTCTATAGCTACATATAAAAATAAATACTTTTATTTCTATTCTGAGTGGAGCTGCATAGATGATAAGTCACTTGCATTACATTATGAACAAACCTATCCGAGCAAAATATACATTTAAAAAGTTACACTTACACAGTAGATGAGTAGACTGTTGAAGGACGGACAGGCAGTGGGATAATACCCAAGCACTAAAATCTACTGTTAAGATATACTAGAAGTAGTGATGATCCTCTTCCTTCCAAATAAAATAATCCACATAGATTCACTTCTCAGAGCTTATACACTCATGGCATCATTGGTGCTATACAAATGAGTGTACACTGAAGGATTACATCGACTAAGTACATGATTACTGCATCCATGGCTTTACTTCTTGTACTACAAAGAATGCAAACACAGTTACCATTGGCGACCATGGATGGTGTGATTTCTGGCATGTAAATGTAGAGGCACGCAGGCACTTAACACACATGTTAAAAACTTCAGCTCAAAAATATTTGCCCACCAACACTACAGCAGCCTTTAAATTAGTGTTATAGTTTGGTACCTTCCATGCCAAATTTAAATAAGTTCGAATGCAAGCAAAGGAACTGCTGAATAATGCACTGCTAAGAAGTTAAGCAGCAGCTGCTCCTGACATCACAATGTGCTCTTTCTGCTGTTGTAAACTTTGAGCAGGAGAACAGTCACTGGCAGTCCCTTTATACTTGTTGGTCTTCTGTGCTCTGTTCTTGATACACTGTACATGACCGTGGGGCACCGAACCCCTTGATACTGTTGGAACTTTGCAAAATACAGAACATTGTTACAACCATGCTACATGCAAGAGTGTATAGTTGTCAATTATGTGCTCATATTTACAGATATTGTATTTGCAGAAGCCAATGACAAGCCTCAACACACACACACAAACAGCGAAGGCTGAAAATATATTTAATATGATACAAGAGCAAAACCACAATGTTATTGATGAAGGCATGAAACTTCTGACAGGAATAAAAAGCCAATAGAATTTCTTTTATTTCGACTTTACACTAGGTGCGAGAAGTAGACCACAAATAAGTTCACTAAAAAACACAAGTTAGACTCCATTACAACACAACAGCCATTGTTGATAACTTTAAGGCTGTCTAACATAACCAGCTCACCATACCGCATATAGGAGCAAATGGGCAGTCTAGAAGACAAAAAGAACTTGTGGATTATGAGTGTGCTTGTTACTGACATTTATTATTCTAAATGAAGAAAACCTTTCAAAAATGCACTTCATCAGGAGAAATAATCATATGCAACACACACAACGGGCTCCTTCAGGTGCCACCAACACTCACCATTATTGTTGATACCAGTGTCTTGCCGGATGGATATGCCGTGTCCTGCACAGAACACCAAAGGAGCGCTCCATGACTTGGATTGCATGTGTGCTAGCTACATCGCTCTGCTGCTGAAATAGGCCAGCCACAGACAGAGAAATGAGAAGCCATGGATTTGAAACACACTGAACGTCACCTGTAGAGATAAACAATGAATACTTAGGTCAGGTACAATTTGTAGAAAAATATATATCACTATGCATTCGTGGTGAACATGTTCGGCTGAAACACTAGCAACAGCACTGAAAGAGAAAAAGCTACATTAGGTAAAAGATGCAGTTACTGGCCCTATGTCATCTGAGGCTTCTTCAATAGGTCTTTCTCCTTGCAAGTTGTGAACAGCCAGGCCATTTTCACCCACTTGCTATTTCCTTCCAGAGCACTTGATTCACAGAGAGAGTCACAAGCTCGAGAGCTCAATAAGGAATCAAAGTATTTGTGCTCGTTTCAAAGCACAAGCTTTTGAGTCTCAGATTATTGGAGTTTCATTCATAAGCTGCAGGCTTTCAGCTTTCAACATTCTCAATTATCTTGCAATTTAGTTCTATAAATGTTGAATAAGAATTATGTGTAAGAATATTACAGGTATCCACTGAAAGCAATTATGCTTGGGTTTTCAATTTGTGCACAGTAAGTGGTGTTCACGTAATCGTATGTATTAAAGAAAAAACTAACCTTGCAGCCAGCCGTTAGGCAGTTTTGTGCCCTCGAAGCTCCCAAGCAGATTGCAGTCCTTCCAGATGAGGGTGCCATGCATGCTTCCACGCCACATCCGCTGAATGATAACAGTTCCAGCAGTGACATAGGCTTGCACAGTTAGGGAGAACATGTCCTTCCTATTTTTGTACAGGGGCTCCAAGTAATGATGAGGGTTGATGTGCCAGAATGTGCAACCGATGCATAACAGGACCTTAACAAACCAATCTCTGCGATCTGTGAAGAGCCAAAAACGAGATAATTAAAGACAATCAATAAAAGCACTCACTTCTAATACTTATTTGAGGAAGCTATCACTTCGTTAAAGTAACCAATATCTGCTATAATCACATTGAAATAAACTGAAGCCTCATGTGAAATTTACGTACGGCAATATATATGTCCTACTGAAGTATAGTACTACCACAGTGGTAATCGTCTATAGAACTAATTTTCCAAAATAACATAAATTTTTAAGTGCAACCTGGCTCCTGAAAAATAAGTTCACAATAACTTTCCAACTATCAAACGTGGTCAATCGACAGGCCCAACCTCATAATCAAACAAAAGCTCACTTGTATCAAATCACAAAAAACTTTTTATTATTTGCTCTATAATATATGTATGTATATAACAGTAGTAGTAAATTTTTCATGCTTCAACTTACCATAGAGAAACATTACATCTGATGGGCTTAAAAACTTGCACACGTTATAGAACTGCGTGAATTATAGTACCGGTGAAATTTAGTTCTGCAAGGTGAACTCACCGATGGCAGCATTTAGTAGCCGTCGGTGTCATAAGGAACCAAGTACGGCCAACAGGCAAAGAGCAAAGGGCCAATGACAGCAATGAAGGGCTGGACAGGCGTGCACGTCCACTGATAAAGTGTTAGAACTGGCCATGACCGGCTGTTGTCAAGGCTCTAGTGCCGTGCAAAACGATGGCCAGACGAACTCGGAAACCTGTAGTTAGGCGATATTGGCCTACAACTTCATCCAAAGCAAGGTACCGGTGAAATCTTTGCTCTTTTGGGGGGCTGGAGGGAAGCTTGATGTTCACGGGCTCTCGCTGCCACATAGAACTCTCAATTTGTTACCGAAGAACAGTCTAGGCGCGCTTCCAAAGTAACACGATCCACAACAGAATGTAGCATCTCGCAGTTTTAGTTGATCACATCACAGCGCTAGGACTATGGTTATCACAAAAAGGAGAAGTGACGACTTAACAAACAAAAGCGCCAAGCTGCCCCACCATGACTTCGCAGGGCAAAACAGTTATCAACGCTGTCTTTCAATTTTCGGTCACACGAGCACAGCTTGTTCACAAGTCTAGGAACGTCAACACAGCACCACTGTTCACAACGAACATCGTTTCACTCTCGAACAGTACATTGCTCTCAAGTAAATAGAAGCGTACGGGCTAACTAGTGAAAAGCAAGAACCGAGTGCGTAGTTCATACGTTTTCGTACGTACTTGGGGTCACTCATGTAACGTGTCAAAACGCTGTCAATCCGAAATGTCGCACAGCACCAAACTGAGAGACCGGAAAGTCAAGCGAACGAACTGTTAGCGGCACACAAACACACATTGCAGGCTTCTCGAGTGCTAGTTGCCGTCGATACATCGACGCCGATCCCCGCTTGATAACCACACCGGCGCACAGACTGCGCTGCGCTTCACCGTACACCATTGCACTGCCACAGCTTTCCGCACTGCTTACACGCACCGAAAGAGCTGCTGTAATCACAACACATCCGGTCAAACGCTGAAGTAACTCGTGCGAGAAGCGTTTGCTGAAAGTCGCACCGACCGATATGCTGTTTACGACGCCATGTTGTTTTCGACAACTGCGCAGCACATAAGATGATAAGAGAGCTTTTGGAAAGTACTTGCACTATTTTCACGGCGTGAACAAATTTTCTCTTATGTGCTAGGGGGGTGATATGACGAACAGGACAGGCGTGCCAGATGAAAGAAGTGTTTTGGCAACGTCACGGAGTGAGCTGATGTAAAGGGTATTGCTTCACAACCAATCACAAGCTGTGCCTGTCGGCCAAGCCGTCGTCTGCTCGCGTTTGTCGTCTGCTTCGATCAGAGCATGCGACAGGGGATTCGCCTTCGCAACGCTATTATTCTCAGGTCAAGTGGTCGCTACGTCGCACAAAATACATGTCAGTGGCTCGCTTTACCTTTGAATGATGTTCGTGCGCCAAGTTAAATGGCTGGTAATTGACACAGGGATGAATTCAGCTAAGGTTTGCTCCAGAATCGTGAGGGTTTGCATATTTTCGGTGTCATACAAAGTTACTAGGGTCATTTCATTCTGATTGCTTGCCATAATATCACGGTCCATATCGGTGTCTGAACAGTGAAGGTGAAGATGCATGATTTGTTTGTAGTTCCATGCGTAATCACGCGCACCCCTAATACGCTTTGGTTTACAAAGTACGCTTTGTTCCAGATCGTCCAAAAGTGTATCGACAGCTGTATTTCAGAGATCGCAACCATTGGACAGTTAGAGCCAATGAAAGTACACTAGAGCACAAACTTTAGGAACCACTCACTGAAAACTTCCTCTCATTTTTATTTCCAATAGCGTGCAAAGAAGGTGCTCCCATTAACCTCTTTGGTGGTAATTTCCACCAGTGAGGCAAGGATCTCGAGTCGAACTTTTAATTGGATGAGATGGGGCGCAACACAACAACATAACAAATAAGGTTGATCCTATGCCATATCGCGTTCGAATGCACCGACCATTCACGTATCACATTGGTTTTCATCCAACCACAAATCTTTACATGCGTAGTTTTATGCCATTGACGCCCAATAGAATTTTTCAATTACTGCGACTTCGAACTTATTGGACGATGGTGGTTGTGAACACCATCCACTGCGTACAAGGGAAACAACACGCGAAGCTCAAAGCGCCGAAAGAAATAAAAACGCACCAGCAGTCATCAGGCAGCCCTTAATGGGCGTGAATTAACTCAAAACCAGCCAGAGCACCAAAGTGTACCGCTGCGGCAGCAGGTTCTAAGTAGCCATATCGTTCCTAAGAGTGGTCCGGACCACTCTTAGGATTTTTTCTCAGCCATGCTGTTTTACGCACAATTTCGCTTCGTGAATCCACTTACGAGCACTTTTCGGTGACGTAGGCAAATATAGCAACTGCATCACCATCGCTGACATGTTCCCGGGCAGTCACAGCGCGCTTTATTTGCAGCGGTTGATGTGACAACTATGGCCTCTTACGACGTTTTTTCGTTTCGTGAATCGACTTACGCAACGAAATTTCTCTTGCACAAAAATATTTTTGTAAGTGAGTTTTGTGAATCCGGGCCCTGTTCCTCACCCATACTGCTAGGGCATGCGAGGACACAGAACCGGAAACCATCTAGCACCTGTGTTTGTAAACAGCGGCAGTAACATCGCCGCAATCTAGAATGAATTGAGAATGTTATGGTTCCACGGATTAACCTTGGCTGTAGTTTTGTTGGCAGTTTGTTTCATCGTTTTTTTCCATTTCCATACAACAATCTTCGGTTATTTTCACTGCTAAACGTGTATTTTACTAGCCCACGTGAAGAAACATCCTGGACAAACAGGTATATACTTTGCAAACACCACACTCAAAACTATCTCTTGATGTCATGTGATGAGCATGTAGTTTTCAGCACATTGATGAATGAATTTAGGGTCTGCACATCTGCATAACAAAATTAAGCATCGTGTGCATTGACGCGTGTGCTATTAGACTCGATTGGTTTAGGTTTATGTCTTGTTCTTTTCTATCTGTCTCTGTCCCCGCATGTCTGTACGTCTGTCACATTTTAGAGTCTTGGAATGCACCAGTTCATTATCTTGTTATAGAATGTTAGATAAGCCATTAAGTAGGGCCGCTGTAGTACATGAATCGAAATAAAACTTAATGCTAAATAAAAATAATATTTAGCCCTGCGAGCCTATACTTGAGGACGTGCAACTGCGTAAAACGCGTTTTTGTTATCTTTAACGATATTCTACTAAAGATGCATTGCCCTAAATTATAAACATTTTTCTTATACAAGTAAGCAGCACCTTCACGAACAAGAAACCCTGAAACTTTCCTGCCGAACGACTACACGCAAAGATATTGACAGCGCCTACTGCTACATGAGCCATGTAATTTCTACACTACACTAACTCTAGAAATCACCGGGAAAGGTTTGTAAAGCATTGAAAGTTACCGTAACCATTTTAGTTGAAA
Organism: Rhipicephalus microplus; assembly: GCF_043290135.1. Taxonomy (NCBI): domain Eukaryota; kingdom Metazoa; phylum Arthropoda; class Arachnida; order Ixodida; family Ixodidae; genus Rhipicephalus; species Rhipicephalus microplus. Next base: position 148,238,210 of record NC_134700.1, on the reverse strand, counting down.
CCCTCAGCAAAATGAGTGATTACTACTGCTTTTATGTTGTAAAATTCGTAGCTTCAGCAAGCGTGCCAAGGAGTGACGTCGTGCCAGGTAGCCCACTGCGGAGGGGAGTAGCAAATGCGATCACTTGGGCCTCGAAGCTGATCGGGCACGTGACTAGGAAAAGCAAACTATATTTGCATAAAAAAACACCAAGAACTTCACAACACCATAAAACTAGGTTCAGAAGAGTTCAACTTTACCACATGTTTGTGATGATGCTGCAGGATGGGCTAGTAAGTGATCCTTCGAAGTGTGCTTACTCGAATGGGTTGAGTGCTGCCTTATGGGAAGCATTAGGATTAGTGAAACGTCTCCTCGTTGATGTTATTTGCAGGGAAAAAAGTACTCTTGAAAGTTATTGCACAAAGCAGCGAGACCTTTTGTACATTTCCACTCAAAAATGCTGTCACTTATAATTAGCTTTAACAAAGCTCAGTGGCATAGCTAAATTCATGATCGTGGAAAAACTTTCCCTTAGTGCAGCGATCGTGCCAACAGAAACCATGAGTGCTTCTTTGGAAATGTGCAAGCGGAGCTAAACGTAACGTCAATTTAAGAAAAGAAACTTGAAAGGTCGTGGTGGAACAGAAGGAGTCGTTCGGAAGCTAAGTGCTCAAAGAAAGCTTGGCCACCGCATTGATCGATGAACGTAGGTCATGGCTTAAAAAAGAGTTTTTGCCTCGTGTTCTGTTCCCAAGAAATGCACAAAAGTTCTATTTGTGTGTTCGAAACTTGTCAGGCTTTGAACTATGGCTGCAACAGAGGAGGATGGATTTTCTCTGAAAGCTGCTCAATCATGTATTTGCTAGAGGGTGACTATAAACAGTAAAGTTTGGTACGCAAAAGGCCCTCGACAAAATATGCAGTAAAAAGATAGCTTCGCGAGGAGCTGGGTTTTTTACGCAAATAAATATTAGAAAGCAATGATGTGTAAAGTAAGAGTTACTTTTATTGTGCCATGGATGCCTAATTGAAAGATAATTGAGGTAAACCAGCGTCCAGCCTTTGTTCAGGGCAGGGGAAATTGCCTCCCTTAGAGTCTCTGTCTGTACCCCACCCCCTCAATTTAGTGCTTGTAGTCCACGTCCTGTAACCAATTAGTACAATGAGTGAAACCGCTGTGATTACACATTACCAGTATTTATGCTATGAAGGGGTCTCGCTCCTAGTAAAAGCAAAGTAATGACGACGCCCCCGTCTCCTGTGTTACATATGGCAACCACCCTCAGCCCAAGTGCAATTGGAGGTCTGCAAGTACAAAAGCTATGCAAATCCGTGAGCTAACCATCATTCCCATGGTCTCTCTCCATGTTCCTAAGGAGACAATCCTTAGCGTACAATCCTTCGAAAGCTGGAGTTAGTAAAGGCAATACGGTAAGCATAAAGGGTGTTTCACGGTGGCTTGCACCAATTTACGTTTAGTACGCAGATGTAAACACCAGCACAACGAAGTACACGAGTAGTGTTAACTTATTCCCAGTAATAACAAAGTTATTTGTTCATCTGCCTGAGAGTTCGATCACCGAGTTAAGGCGCTTTCTTCACGTCATAAAATAGGAACGAATGGTACAGACACAATGATGCCCAGAATTTTGTTTCAAATGATACGTCTATGTATGTTTGGCGATGTTGGTACATAATGGTGCTATTTTAAAGTATTAGGTGTTCCCACACTAAGCAAAAATTACTGTCACTGACGAACTCTCAGAGAAGAACTGTTTTTGATTATAGGCATTCCTGCCCCCGAATTTTAAGCAGCAATTTTTAACGTGATAGCGGGCGCAGTCATTTTGCAAAGAAGAGAGAGCGTATTCACAAATGACTTGCATGAACGTGTTTTTTCTGAACTATTCATTGTATGCACTTATCATAAACTTCGTGTTCATATCTTTGTCTAAATACATGGAACAATAATTTAATTTTGATGTTAAATTTTCCTCGTCTTTTTTTCACGATAATAATACTTCACCGCATTTTAAACGTTCAGCAAGAGCGAACAAAATTTTGTTTATAATGATTCGCTTGATGCTATGCACTCACATCCTTGCCGTTAAACTTTGTCGTAAAGAAGCGTAAAAATTCAGCAGGTCCTACATACCTTGGGAATTGATGTAATGCGAAGCATGCCGATGGATGTCAATGTGTTAAAAATTTTCATCCGGTGAATCGTACGAAGTAACAATAAATATATGTACAAATGCACTCACAGACATACGTTAAACAACCGTATATGCTTCATATAGCAGTGTTTACAGTTGCGTAACGATTCCAAAAGCAACATGAATAATAGAGCAACACCGGAAGCGGCAAGCTGATATGAAGTGGTGGTGCTCGCGAGGATGGTATAGTTCTGGACACTGCAACTTAAATCAACTTCAGCGCATGGCGCTTAACTACAATTTACACTTACCAGACATGACAACTCTATCATAAAAGTACGTATATTGTGTTTATAAAATAACATAAGAGAGCCAGTAATGCAACCACTACTGACGTTTCATGAACATTAGAGTCTATTTGATAAGTAGTTTCGAGACATGCTGTCGCTTTGCGGCGGATGACTTGATTGATTAATTTATTTGTGAATATAACATCCCAAAACAACCACATGTTTATGAAAGACGCCGTGGTAGAGGGCTCAGGCAATTTCGACCACCTGAGGTTCTTCAATGTGCACACAAATCTGAGCACACCGGCCTAAAGCGTTTTCGCCTCCATGGAAAATGCAGCCGCCACAGCCGGGATTCGATACCGCCACCTGTGGGTCAGCAGCCGAGTACCTTAGCTACTAGACGACGAATCATAGTACCTGATGGATAAAAAAATATAAAAACTTCGAATCACCTGAGGCACATACCCGCATACCAGTCGCACATACCCGCCCGCGGGCATGTGCCGCGTCCTGGCGGAAAGTGTTTGACGACGTACGTGATGGGATCGGGACAAAAGACAGTTATAGTATACCAGGCTTACTGGTATTCCGGACGTACCGTGATAGTGGGATTGAAGTGTGCGTGCGCAGATACGTAGATTACCCGTACCGCTTACCGTACGCGTGCTATTTTTCAGATTTAACGTTACCAAGGTAGCGTAGGTGTACGCAGTGTACGTACAAAATGGCGGCGCTCTTGGGCACCCGCTTTAATTGATTTTGGCATAGTAGTTGAAAGATTCACTTAGTTCGCAGCAAACGACTGTTCAAAGTGGCTTCGCTTGCCCTCAGTTAGCTTCGATGACCGAGTATTACGGGTATGTCGACGTATTTTTCGAGAGAGCTTCCCATTTCGAACGCGTCTAGGCATAACTATAGGATCGATGTGAACAAATCAGCAACATAAATGTTTTCTTGTTTGTTCCTTGGTTCTCAAATAATCACTTTTATTATTACTAAAATAAACTTCTAGTTTTTTTTTCTTTTCACTGTTTTTAACATATTAACCATTCAATAGGCAGCGCCACCCTCCCAGCTGGGGCAGGTGAGCCACGTAAACGCTATCTCGCTAAACTATAAGACGCTGTCCACAGCGAACGTTTGCTGCACGGTGAGACCAATTTTAAGCATCCGCTATCAAGCTAACGGTAAACTATAACTGTCTATTAGTCACGTCATGACCAATGAGTCGTATTGGTCAAACCATCTTACCCTTAAATACTAATTATGGTTGACCCCAAGTAAAGGTGGTGATCAACAGAGAATGTAGACGTAGGCGTCTGCATAGATAGATAGATAGATAGATAGATAGATAGATAGATAGATAGATAGATAGATAGATAGATAAATAGATAGATAGATAGATAGATAGATAGATAGATAGATAGATAGATAGATAGATAGATAGATAAATAGATAGATAGATAGATAGATAGATAGATAGATAGATAGATAGATAGATAGATAGATAGATAAATAGATAGATAGATAGATAGATAGATAGATAGATAGATAGATAGATAGATAGATAGATAGATAGATAGATAGATAGATAGATAGATAGATAAATAGATAGATAGATAGATAGATAGATAGATAGATAGATAGATAGATAGATAGATAGATAGATAAATAGATAGATAGATAGATAGATAGATAGATAGATAGATAGATAGATAGATAGATAAATAGATAGATAGATAGATAGATAGATAGATAGATAGATAGATAGATAGATAGATAGATAGATAGATAGATAGATAAATAGATAAATAGATAGATAGATAGATAGATAGATAGATAGATAGATAGATAGATAGATAGATAGATAGATAGATAGATAGATAGATAGATAGATAGATAGATAGATAGATAGATAGATAGATGTTTCTTACTGCAGAGATTTTCGAGATGCCTGCAGTAAGCAAAGTAATGCTAGACATATAAAATGACTGGCTGTTCAACTCTGGGGAAGCAGAAAATCCTATTTTTCTTCGAACATAGGGGAAAGAATGTAAGCAATAATTAGCGAGGGGTAGCTATGGTTATAGTTATCTAAAACTATTCCTAGCTCGAAGTTGAGCAAGAACTGGAGTTACCTATTTTTTATTTTTCTATATATTCAATATTAACCATGATGCAAACAATACACTTCATCACCGCAAGCCCTGTGACTAATACTATTAGGTCTGATAACATGTCTTCACTAATGTTTTGACAGAAGAGGTCCCCTAAGTGAATAAGGAATAACTCAGCGCGAGTACTGTGAGAGAAGCACATGCTTATTTGCGGGAACATGTTTTGTTCTATATATAGTATACGAATATTAAAGTGAGGAAATATAAAAACATGCCCCAAATTAATGAAAAATTTCCGTTTGAACACACACTAGACAGCATTTCTCCACAATAATTTATATACACCGGAGGAAAGACCCCGGGTGTGTTATCCTTTAATTAAAATAGGCTCTTAGGGCGTATGCTCTTAGTTCCACCTTTATATAAAAACCACTTTGTACACCCCTGACTATGAGACCTATTTTAAATTACAACTGCAGGAAATTTCAAACAAGTGCGTGAATCAGGTCAAGTATTGCACCTCTCATCGGGTGAGGATATTATGTCAACTGGCTAATTTACACAAAGTGTATAAACTAGCGTTTGTTTACACAATCGTTATATTTGAAGTGCATATTAGACAAACCCAAACTAAATAAGGTTAACTGATACCATCAACGACAGGTAAGTGCAGTTGGTCCTTGTGCTATCCCTTCGCTAATACTGTGCAATAATAACATAACATCTTACCATATCAGCTCCGGAGCTGCATAACAAGATCACGAAGGTTACATAACATGATCGGTCGCTTGAAATCTTCAAAAAACACAGGCGCGTAGTGAAACGTAACTTGAAAGCGTAACATAACGAAACGTATATGTGAGTGTAAATCATAATATTTGCCGGGGCATTCAACGCACTAAAACTACGATTTTATTATGAGGCAGACAGAACAAGGTGACTAAACATTTTTTATAACACCTTGAATTCTTTCAGGTTTACCTGAACCTAAACCAGGGGATGTTTACATATAGCCCCCCAACAATATGCGGCAGTTCTGGCTGGAAATAAGTAGTACACCCTAAAGCATATAGATTCGTGGTAACAGTGTATATTATACCACGGCACTTCATAAATGAATATCGAAGTGTCAGGTTCCCAAAAAAGTACAATTCAAAATTTCGGTGTTTTTGCGGCTACTATCGCTGTTTGCATTTTATGTTCAAACTGTCTCACGGGAAGTTTCAGTGGACTTTATTTCTTATAAAATAGCGGGTGAATTTTTTTAAAGACGATAGCCTTTCTTGGGGACCTTCGACGAAAAACTTTTGGGTGTCTGTCTGTACATTTGTCTGTTTGTCTTCTCTAACGATACCTCAAACGGCACTAAACGGCCAACCCCATCCGCAGGGCCCTCCAATATTGCTCATGGTTTAGCATTTATAGTTGTGCAATTGTCAATTAAAAAAGCAATCTGAGGTCCCATAACAGCACGTTCATGTTTTGTATGTCTGCCTTTATACTAAAGAAGAGGCACACACAAGGAACTCTAAGGACTGTAGCGTTTATCGCGCTGCGCTGACAGTGCAACGCGATGCTCAAGAAGGTGTTTTCAACGCTTTGCTACGACGACAGTGTGGTGGAACCTGCCCGTCGCTTTGCATTTTGCACTTTATCACCTCCGAGACTGGCGCACATCTTTCTCCGCGGTCGCGCACGCCTTCGTTTTCGAAGATAACTGCCAGATGGCGCTCGTGTATAACGTGCCTAGATGCGCTTGTTCGCCTCCGCTACACGCTCAAGGCACTTTAACACAGCGCCCTCAAATTTTCTTGCGCAGAACATCAAATAAACATTTTGTTCACTCTCTCCAGACGGAAAACTATCGTCTTCCGACGACATTTACAGTGTGACATGTAGCTTAGGGCCAAATTTTCTTCTTGTGTTTACTTCATGTTATCGAACGTTATTGAAGTAGCACATAATAACATACGTTGCTGGAGGCGACTTTCCAAAACAGCATTTCTTTGCATCAATAACATGAGTTGTGTAATATACAAATCTTGAGTCGCGCAATTGGGTAACACGTAATGCTTATTTTGATTTTCTGCCTTAATCCATAGAGTTGTAATTTGTGTGCCAAAAAAAGACTTTTTCAGGTCAATATAATTCTCAGGCTATCGATGGCGCTGCGAGCCGTGCGGTGCCTGCATGGTACAATCTACACGTGCCAAGGTATAGGTTTTTGTATATCTGGTCATACTCCTTTCTCTCAGGAGATAAACACAAACTTTAGTCTCGTTTTCTACCTTCCGCAAATCGATTGCAGCAGGGAGCGAAAGTCGATTTATACAAAGCACACGTGTGGGGCGTGACGAAGCCGATCATGAACGCTCCAATAATAGCGTGCTGTATACTGAAGTCAACGCGAGTGCCTTTCCGCGGTGGCCATCATATCGTACTGAAATAGTGCTACCCTGCGCCTGTGATTTCTCTATCTACAAGCCCGCAACAAATCGCTCTCAATGAGTACATAATAGGGCAACATGAAGTTACCTCACTGACGGTACGGTAGTTTTGCACACACCACACGTACCTCTTGCTACTTACGTAGTCTGTGTAGCAGAAAGCAGGAGCAGTGAAGCGAACAGAGATTCAAATAAGCAGAGGTACGTTACATTCGATGCACGTTTGCCTGTCTGAATCTACATAGGGAAGCAAAATGGGTATGGAGATCAGATCCACCAGAAAACACGGTTTATAACTCAATTTAACTTTCTGCTTCACATGCTTCCAGTGCCTGAAACAATGGTTAGGTTGTTTACAATTTCACTATGGCAATAGCCAATTTGAGGGGCAATAAAAAACAAGAAAAATGGGCTGGAGACAGTAATGCGAGACGAATGCCCGTGAGCAAGCACATCGCTCCATATTGTCCAAAGAAGAAAAAACCGTGTTTGCACACAAGAGATATTCTCTGGAGGAACTGTAACGGCACTCAACTCCTCCCGTATTTCCTGAATCAGTCAATTCGCGTTTTACCACGTTAATACAATAGCCGAACTAGAATACTAGAATATAAAGGCTGTTCATGACCAAGACAATAACCCAGCATAGATGTTTAGAGGTAATTAACGCTTGAAACGTGCAACGAATACGTGTTTACAGTAGTGTCATTTCAGTAGTGAGATGTTTTCGGAATTTGCTACATTGCACCATGTTTATCTGCTGCCAAAATGAACGGTATCCTCAACTAACAACGCTAAACCTGGAGAATTCAAGGCATCAAAACATAAGGTATACGAAAAATGTGAAACAAAAAAAAAGTAGTATGCGAGTATATGAAGGAAATAGAATAAAACTGCAGCTACCTTAGTGCAATGTTCTCATTGTTGAAATTCGGAACTATAAACTGACCCACGTTTCATCATCGATTCGGTTTTTCTTTCAGGGTTGACTGTTCAGTCGGCTCAGCAAGTATGCCGACTTTTCCACTTGATCTGTAGACAGCGTACGTATAGGTTCGGTAAGGTCGCAATAAAGTGGGTAATGTTTCCAGGTGCTGTTTGGACATGCCACGACTCTATGAACTGCCTTTTTGAGCGGCTACCTTATTTGTCGATGACCCACCTGGTGTCGAAGTTGATGCAATGGTCAATTTTTTTTCCGTTGTGTTCTACGAGAGCGTTTTGTGCGGTGTTGAAGCTACGTACCTCGTTTCGATGTTGCCGCAATCTTTCGCGCAGTTTTTTGTCTCACTGATGGAAGCGGCATGACAATCAATGCATAGAACTTCGTATAGACTACCTCGGGGCATCTCCTTTTTTGGCAGCCGGTGCTTTAGTCACGGCAAAAGTCGTCCGATTGTTGATGCAGGTTTGAGTGCCACCTGGACGCTTTCTTTCCTTAGTGCACTGGCCAGTTCTTCGCCGAATTCCGAAGCGAATAGAACCCAGACGTGGTACGAATGTTTGAGAAAGACACCGTTGTTAGTGTCAGCCTTTGCAGAACAGTGCTGTCATGTCCTTGGATTGTTTGACGAGCAAAGCTCTTTGGGTGCCCATTGTGCAGGATGTCGGTAGCGATTGCTTCTTCTTTTTTTTTCGGATTTCTTCGGAGCTACAGTTTCCCCATGCGCGTTTCGGGAGCGTCTTTACAACCGCTACCTTTTGTGCGGTCGGGTTTAGCACACCCTAAATCAATCGAGCCGGCGATTCAATTCACCGTGCAACGTGAAAATAACATTTTTCTTTTTCAGGATGTGCTAGTGAACGGTAAAAATTAAGGATGAAAGAACGTTCGGGATTTTGGATATACCTAAAAAGTACGTGAACCGAACAATATTTACATCCCAGTTGTAATGAGCCGACTGCACAGAAAGCATTGTTGGTCAAAGAGCATTGTCACGCTCTTTTCTCAAGTTTTCTTATCGCTGACTCACACGTTTAAGTGTTGCCTTGCGCAACCCCGGACATTAAATAAAGAACTGTCGAGATAGTCATAGAACCTTTTGATGCGATTATGCCCGTAACGGAAACATTACATACTCTTCTAGAATTTACCTGGCCGCTAGAAATAGCATTAGAATAATCGACGTCACATGTGAAAATGCCAACGTGCCCCATCACTTGTCATTTGATCGACGGTCGACCCTCTGTTCGCCGATATCAGTGCCAGCGTGTTGCCGTAATCAGACTTCCCCCTCACGTGTCACAAGTTAGGCCGGGTAAAGAGTTTTAAGCGGAATGTCGAGTTTGCTCTCTTCGTTCACGCCACAACTTTGTGATAATATGCGCAGCATGTCCAATAGAGAGGAGTGCGATGTTCTTCAAAACGGGAAGCAATTTTCGCGAACCACACACAATTTGAGCTGGTGGTTATGCGCACCTTCAATGCAGACAACGCACTCAAGACCTAAAAATACCAATAAAGGCAAATATTGCTCCGTGCTCGCTAGGTGTCGTGGTTACACAGTTTACGTCAACATGGCCAGTGTTCATTAGCTATAAGTCTATAGATCGAACCTCAGAAAAATAAAGCTATGTGTTTTTACGGATAAAGCTGGATCATCTTTGTGGCTTCAATTCGGAAGAGTGTACAGAAAACTGTTGACATCTTCTTTTAAAAGATCTTCCAAATATTGTATTTTAAAGGCAGATGTTCGCATGTAAGCATGTCTGAAGGATAGCGATCAAGGGTGCCCCCGTGGCCCGCCACAGCCGCTGGCAGCGCGCTGTTGTGGCCTGGGTTCCGATCAGTAAGCATGGCTTCTGTTGGTCTCGGCCTCTTCCCTGGAGGGTTCTCGGGCTAGCTTCAGCCTCAAACCCCTTCTCTAGCTAACGTTAAAAAGTACTCTGAGTAATTTTGTTGATTACATTTGCTAATTTACCGTATGGCAATGTTGCAAATTTTTTCGGAACTCTGGCGTTTGTACCTGCGGAGAAAAAAAAAAGTCTAGAAGTTTAGGTATTAATCTCTGCGTCAATTTTGCGATTATTTCTGTTAAAAAACCAGCATCAAATGTACAAAGCTATAATGTTTTGTGAACGGGAACTACCCGTATTATGTGGAGAACATTTTTTAGACCTTCAGCTACTATGGTATTATCGAATACGGTTTCATCAAAATCTCATTTTTGAAAGAGATGCTTGCGGCTCACTGCACACATCTGGCTTCTTTTCGGAAAAGTCTTTTTTTTTTCAAAAGATGAACACTGGTTTTATGGTCCTGAAAAGCAGGAAAACAAAATTAAATTTTTGGGGTGCAAATACAGAAAGTTGGCGGTGATGCACCGATGTTTTCATCTGGGCACAAACCAGTATATACTGCATCGCCTGAAAGTGATTCTGACAAGGCGCGGGATATGCCAAACTACTTTCGGCTTGTAAACTGATTCTATTGAAAGCAGCACTATAAATAAGCACAAGAAAAGAAACAAAAAAATCCGAGTATCAGGAACAAGGTCTTTTAAAATATCATTCAAATGCAGAAACTTCCTGCTGGAAAAAATATGGTGGCTGTTTTTCACTCTTGCTCATATAGAACCTAAGGAAACATCAATCATCCCTTTATTCTGACTAGATTGTATCGCAGAACGTCAGAGTTTCACTAGCAACCTCGGACGAGATGTCCACTTTGTGTCATTCAAGCATGATTAATGGTACTGAAGGAGTCCGAATGGGGTGGGTATGGTGCTACCTAAAATGCGAACTCGCTACTACTGAATAGAAATAGTACGTGCAGAGCAGGTCATTTGAATGGCATTTTTAACGGTCACGCTCAAACCATGTCAAGTCTAGATTGTGTGAATGTGAACCCGGGAAACGCTCATGTCTACTTTGAGCCTTCGCCAAAAGTTCTTTGAGCGATCGGCTCCCATACTCTTCCCGAAAATGAATAAATGCTAATGCTGTTCGATTTAGCCAGAGATCTGGCGCGCAGTTCAAGACACCACACTTATGATATTTCTTGCAATGGCATCAAAATTCTGCCGACAGAAGTATGCCTAACTGACATCAGGGCTCTTTTAGCTCTGCAAATGTCTTGATGTATGCCTCGCAGAATTGTACCGGCAAACACCTTTTCGATGTTGCTTCCGTAATCCAACGGGCTGCTCCAAAGTCCCTGTAAGAGGCCACGGCAGCGAACTTCCAGGCAGCCTGTGCAGATTGTGAACTGTGTAAGAAACGGTGTAAAGACGCCCAAGAGAACTGTATTCAAGAATTTCATTACTATGCGCCGAACACACCAATCGTTTCTCTTGAGGCATTGTCTCATTACCTTATGGACTAACCTAGTAATACTGGTGGTAACTAGTTGGAGGCATCATTAACCTCTTGACTTGTTCAAACCTTTAGAGCTATTAGTTGAATTAGTTTGAAAAACGCATTTAAAAGCGACGTAAACAGTTCATGTCCCAGGGAAGCCACATATCTATCAGATTCAATTTGTTTTGCAAGAACAATAAGTGTGAAGCCTGCATACAGCTTATTTTAGCTTGAACAACTATTATGTTGCATCTTGTATCCGTACGTGTCATAAAGGTCTTATAATGCCAACTGCACAATCTGTTTATTGAACAAAATCCAGCGCAGTTTGCTTCACATGACCAATTTACGCTATTAACGCATGGTGCGACACATCATTAACGTAATGGATAATTAGGCATTAGTATTTTCCTACCTATTTATTGGCAGCTACTGCGGATTTATTAGTACGCCCCGCCGTGGTGGTCTAGTGGCTAATGTATACTCGGCTGCTGACCCGCAGGTCACGGGATCAAATCCGGGCTGTGGTGGCTGCATTTACGATGGAGGCGAAAATGTTGTAGGCCGTGTGCTCAGATTTGGATGCACGTTAAAGAACCCCAGGTGGTCGAAATTTCCGGAGCCCTCCACTACAGCGTCTCTCATAATCATATGGTGGTTTTGGGACGTTAAACACCACATATAAATCAATCATTTCTTAGTACATATGTCATTAGACAACGTAGGTGGCGCATCAAGCATAAATTTTAAAAAAATGTACTGCTCATCAATGAAGTTGGCAGACCAGCTAGCAGTGAATGTCACCGGGGGTAGCTTAGTGCGATTAAGTTCTGCAATAAAAACTCCTCCCAATAACGCTACCACGTACCCCGTGATATCATCGTTGGGCCAAGTTCCTATCGTGATCTCATTCACTCGCCTGCTTTTTTTTCTGGATGGACACTTCAACTGCGCGGCAAGCAAATGCGTGTTTGTGCAAGTGGTATCGCACGTTTCAAACCATCCCAAAAAGCTTACTGATAAATAGTTTCTAACTGCTCACTACACGGTAATCTTAGCTTCCTAGAATCCGCGGAGCACTTACCACGTGTCCGTAAGCAACATGCGCTGTTTTGGAGCTGCCTAATTTATTGACTTTTTTACTCATGATGATTTATAGTTCAATTTGCCCAGCAATCAACACGTGATAAGTGGCTAGGAAAGCGGAAAGCCCTAAGAGATGCTTCTTTGAATGTTTTAATTGCTGAAAACATGACCCAGCAAAGCAGAGAGCTGCTGCCCAGCCCGAAATATAGGGCACAGAAAAATGGCTACCGTTTTTCATGGCACCGCAGCGGCAAGATTCTTGTTAGGAAAGGAGAGGGTTTATAAGAATGCGGTTGTCATAATCGGTGTATAATAATGCGGTTGTCAAGCCTCAGCTGCGTTCGTTTGAACCTTAGAAAGAATAAACAGAATGAGCTCGAACATTTTTTCAGTGAAGCACAAGTAAGATTTGACGCTGTAATGTTTTCGAAAGCGTGGTTTGGTTTGGAAGATGATGTATTTACGTTTTCAAGTTATAAATCATTCTACATGAACTGCACAGGCAGTTAGTGTCTGACTTCTGCTTCATTTTTTCTTTATATGAAATACTCACTGTTAGATGTGGTACATGAGTGCTTTGTGTAGGTTACCGCCCTTTTTCAAATTGTGTCTGTTTTTTTTTTCTTTTATAGACTCACTGCTGCAATTTGTGAGTGGAAAAAAAATGCCTTCATGTTAAATGCAACCTCAACATAAACAAATTAGCTCAGAGCAGTGCTAAATTAAAACTTGAATGAATGTTAAGCTCACATTATTGTCAAGATGTTATATTGGCTCTTACGTGAATCACATCGCAATCATCAACACTACTAGATCTTTTTATAAGAAACTTTGATGTTTCCCTTGTTACGGCTGGTACTTTGATTCACAATATAAGTGACGACATGCCTATATATATGTTTGTAAACCAACTCGCTGACGTACCCAAACAAATAGGTGCAGGATTTTTCTATAGACTTATAAATCCTGAAACACTGACCCTTTTTAAAGAACGCTTAAGCAGAACAAACTGGAGCAATGTAATTGCAGCGAGCGCTCCTAATTTAGCAAAATGATTTATTTATGAATGAGTTCACCGAAGTATATTTCAAATGTTTTCCTCCAAAGTAAGTTAAAACACCTAAAAAAAGTCGGGAACCTTGGGTAAATAAAGAACGTCTTAAGCTGTAAGAAAGCGGGACCAATTCTTCAAAGCTATTATAGTCAGTAAGTCACTTGACGCCCTTACAGGATTTAAAAATCACCAAAACTTTGTTGCCAAACACCTTCGTGGTGAAAATAAACTATATTTTTTGAACCTATTCAACTCAGCGCAAGGACGTACAGAAAACGTTTGGGAGGCACTTAACAGTACGCTTGGTAGCTTACTGGAGGCATTAGCAACAATTGTAAAAGATGGTGCAGATATTCAAGCGCCAAAATTAGCTAATGCATTTAACGACTTCTTGGCAGTTGGCACTACAACCAGTAATACTCCTCTAAAATATATGAATAATTAAAACAATCAAACAATATTTCTGGAGCCCATTTCAGACAGTGAATTAGTAGCGACAAGTTTGACACTCAGTAACAGCAAAGCCACTGACGTGGACAATATTCAAATGAAACCTGTTAAGTATGTTATCGACATACTAGCACCCTGTCTTACCTACAATTTTGACATGTTTGTCCACAGGACGTTTCCTGCTAAACATGCAGATAGCAAAAGTCACAGTTATCTATAAAAAGGTTCCCAGAAATGACATGTCCAACTACCGTCCTATACCAATTCTACCTGTGTTCTTGAAGGGTTTGGAGAAAATTATTTTGAAACGTTTGACCTCTTTTATTGAGAAGTTTAACTTGAATACTTCCGCACAGTATGGCTTTCGGAAAAATAAATCTACTGAACTCGCACTATTGGCACAGAAAGAACACATTCTAGAAAAATTTGAATCCCGAAACACGGTACTCGGTATTTTTCTTGATTTCTCGTAGGCCTTCAACCTCCTTAATTCTAAAAATGTCCTACAAAAGCTTGATAGCTATTGTATGAGGCGTTGCGCACGATATGATCACTTAATGCTTGCAACACCGCATTAAGTTCGACGTAATTCAAGGGAGTCAATCCACAACAAAATCTATTTAAACAGGCGTCCTGCAGGGCAGCATCTTGTGAGGGTTTCTCTTTATACTTTGCATTAAAGTGATAGTTCGTATTGGCGAATCAGCCCATTAAAATATATATGCTGACTATACATTTTTTTTTCAAGCAGATGTAGCAGCGGTCAAGGTAGTTGATTGAATAACACATTTTCTAAAATTAGCCTATGGGCCGAAGAAAACTCCTTAAAACTAATTTTTAATAAAACAAAAGATGTTTTATTTCATACCCGCAATACACAAGTTTAGTTTCCCATCATTTCGTTAGATAACACAGAAATTGAAGTTATGAAATGTTTTAAACCATCAGGAGTGTATTTTTCACAAAAATGACATGGGATGATGCAACTGAACTATATTATTACTAAACTATCCTGAGTAATCGGTTTTATGCGCCACCATACTACTTTCCTGTTCCTGTAAACATGCTTATATATAACTTGTTATTTTCTTCTTTAATGAATTATGCCTTTCTTGCATTGTCCACAACGACAACTATAAACGTTAGCAAACTACCCATTTTGCAAAAAAAAAAAAAACTTTGCGTCTTGCCTGTGAAGTACAAAATAGTTGCCACACAGCACAATTGTTCAACAACAAAAAAAAACCACTTCATAATGCAGGTTGAATCAATAAATTATTACAAACTAAGTCATTTATATCAATTCGGTTTATTGAAAAATAATGACATGATTGCTAGAATAGCTAATTTGGAGAAAAATTGTTCGGCTTTTAATGTGCGTCATCCTGAAGTGTGGTACATATAAAAATGTGGAACAAAATACGGAAATAAAATTTTAAAGTTTCAACTGCCTACACTTCTAAACTGCCTAATTAGGAAACATAACATTGACATATCTAGCATATCACTAACACAGTTGCGATTAGTGTTTATATAATGATGCGACCTGGTGACTAAATTTTTTATTCCTATATTGTAATATTTTATTGTTTTTTTATGCACATGGCGAAACACTTTTTAATTTGGTTGTGCTTATCCGCACATCTTTTGTGCTACATGTGCTACCTTGTGTAGTAGAGGTTCAGGGCTACTCAAGCTGTTCTCACAGCTTTTACGTCCCCTCCTCGTAACATGTCTTTATTGCGAAATAAAATTTCAATTTCAGTTTCAATCTAAATTATTAAATGTGTGAGTGCTTCCCAATGGATGGCTTTCAGGCAAGTAAATACAATCAAAGAGATAGATAAAAGGGACAAGAAGGAAGGAAGAAAGAAAGAAAGAATTATTGTAGAGAGAAATACAAATAAACAAAAAAAATTGGGAGGGAAAGAAGAAGAAATAATAAAAAGGGACAAAACACATAAAAGGATTTTTTTTCATAAAAGATGAAAAAAATGAGTCCAAAATGCAACATAAACAAATAAAGTTGGCAAGCTCCACACTTCTTTCAGGCTTGTCACGAGAGAAAAAAAAAAACAGATGTCACTAATTGCCTAAATGATTTGTTTATCTGAAGATGCTGCAAAAGTACTCTCACGGACAATGCAGACTTTTTGTCCACAGCCAACGACACCGACGTCAGCACTGCAACCTCTCTGAAAAGTGCTGTTTAGCACCATTGTCTTCGTACTTGCACCAGTGGGTAGCAAGGGGGTGGCCCAACGGGCCCCTTTCTCCTCCCGCGTAATTGTTTCTCGCCATAGCATAGGGAGTGAAAAATGACCCTGTCAAAAAGGTACCCCCCCCCCCGCCCCCCAAAAAACAATTTCTGCCTGTGCTGCAGATTTACACAAACGATATACGAGTACGCTGGTAATTGGGCGTCGCATTAAGCTTCTGTATATTTCTATTTTTATGTTTGTTGTTTTCACTGCAATGTCAACTTTTTCTCGGTGTTTCAGATACAATGCTACCTATTTTTGGATGTTTAACATGTAAATAAACCAAAAACAATGCAAGAACAGCGTCTGCGCTCCCAAAAATAACTTGCACTGCCTGCTACCGCTTGCTTGTGTGTCGTCTGAAACCTTCGCACAGTCTTCATGCTAGGCAAGTCTTCATGCCAGGCGAAGTTCTCGACGTGTCCTTGCGATTGCTTCTCAAACGCAAAGCAAGTTTTTGGAGAGCTTACCTATACTGTCAGAACAACTAATTGAAGTGAACTTTTTTTTTTTTTCGTCTCCTTCGTGAAGAGGCGAGCCCGTTTTCCCAGGAAACCAAACATGGGCTGCTTTAAAACGTGGAATCACCGGTCCGAGATTAAAGGTCACCGGTGGCCGTAATTAATCCAGGTTGTCCACGGGAGGAGCCGTGCCTACCGTCTATGTCGCTGGAAAGCGCCGGGTATTCTCGAACATCGCTGCGGGGCGCGCTGCCTTGCCCTGATTCAACTCCTTTGCTCGCATGGGCTCGAGTGTGCGCGTGCTTTGGAGTAGCTGCGAGAGGCGAGTTTTGATTTAATAAAGGAGGTTTGCATTGAAGACAAGCGTGTGTTTACCTTGGCAGAAGCACCGACCCTACACTTCTTGGAGCAACACAATAAAGAACGCATGCCTCAAGTTACTTCTGGGTGACTCCCGATAGTTAGTGCGTATTAAAGCTACATTTATTTCTGTCATGTGTGTAATAGGCAGTCGTAACACGAGACTATTCATTCTCAATAACTATTGTTCTATTTTATTGCAGTGCCACAAACTATGTCTCACTCACCTCGAAAGTTTACCCTGAGCAAGGAACAGAAATTAGTTTAAAAATTAGGCTTACACCTCGTTAATCGGTATGACTGACAGTGCGGCATGCAATGTCTGAAGCACCGAAGGAAATATCGAACACCCGCTATGCCCCTGTCCTCAATTTGCCACCAAGAGGCAAGTATTTGCCAACGCACTGCGAAGACTGGACGATGGGCCTCTTTCTGTGCAGGTGATATTACAGCACCATTCGCATTCCTCGACAACCCCCAAAGCAGCGAAAGCCCTATTGAGTTTTTTGAGGACGACGGGCTTGTATGGAGACCCCTAACTGCAAGGGAAACAAGAGGCACAAATAAAACATGAATATGTACATTTCGCGTATTTCTATACGCTGTGGTGAATTTACTTTATATCTCTCTAATTATCTTTTCCTTTTCTTCGCTCTTTCTCACCTTTCTTCTCCCGTTTCCTAATCCCCCAGTGTAGGGTAGCCAACTGGATGTATTTCTTGTTAACCTCCCTGTCTTCATCCTTTGCCGGCTTTCTTCCTTCCTTCATCCTTAAATTACGTACCTAGGCTTAGCGTTTGCTAGCTCAATTCACGCATATACAATACTATGAACAGCGTTTGATAGTCTTCACTACCTCCTTGGCTGCCCATACTTCATGCCAACAAACTACAATTCATATACACGCACATTTAGCTCCACGGCTCAATGACGTGCTGCTGTCACATTCACACGAAATTTAGGGGGCTAGTAGGCATGGTAGCGATTTCTTCCCTTACGTTTTTTCGTCATTCAGGCAAACTGGAAATATTCACTATTCTTGTGACGGCTCCCTGCGTTGCTTTTTTCCTGCACCTGAGCCGACGGTTCCTCTTACAAATATCACTTGTTTTAAGCATGAAACGCTTTAGCGCCCACTGTACATGATAGCCTCTATGCGGGCTCCCACGCGAAGCCGTAAGCACTGTCTTTGTAAAAGTTTATTGTCACAGGCATGAATAAAACTTCGACAGAACACTTTTTTTGTTAAATACACAATAACGATGATGACTAAACAAACTTCATTTACATTAACATGGATATGAAATGAAGTGGAAAGAACATTTACATTCGATGTTTCACACAAACTCACGGATACAAAAATATGTCAGAAAAAGACAGATACATATATTCATATTGCAAGGGAAAACAGAGGCACGAATAAAACATGAATATGTACGTTCCGCGTATTTACATGTTGGTACCTACTCGAGTACTCCGGCACATAGTTAAGAAAACTAGGATATCGATTTATTCAGTCACACGTTAGACACTATGCGGTCTCCTTACCCATACCCTTTGCGCAGAACAATAATATTTGCATTAATAACATGCTTGAAATATTGCTTCGCAGTTCCAAACACTTTTTGTTCACCAACTTGCATTAGGTTTATGTTCTATTTGTGAATTGCAAGGGCGATGGAACAGGTACCAGACATCATGCATTTGATTCTAATATTTTTGTGTGAGGCCGGGGTGCTTGAGCTTGAAGGGGGGCGAGGGCTTTCGCACCGCATCTGAGATGGAGCTCCGTGCTGAGTGCTCATGTCACGTGATTGATGTACAGTTGAGACTGATTGGTGTATAGCTGAGTTCTGCTGCGTTATGATTTCAGGCCTTTTTGCATCATGGTCACATATGCCACGAAAAGTTAAGATTGATCCCGTACCGTGGCTGAAAACATTGCAGTCCACGTGATTTAGTGCGCAGTATGGTGTGGTGCGCTGGGATGGGGTGAGAACTTGCGAACGTGTGTTATGCCAATTTTAAGGATCTTGCTAATACAAGCCCCAATCAATCAGTTTTCCGGATAACGACTATAGGCTTGCATCTACTTTCGCATACCAATGAGTCAGTGCTTTTGTTGTATAAATAATCTGAAGATTGTTCAATAAATCCCGGTCTGAACACTCATTCATATTCTTTTGAAGCAGCATGCGAAATCGTATAGCCAACATTCGAAAGCGTATAGCAATATTTGCCGTAGTAAAACATGTTAAGATTGAGTCATTCAATGTGACAAAACTGATGCTAAGCAAATTCTTACGAATCGTCTTGATAAGCAGCAAACAATATGAACCACGATCTCCCCTTCCATATCCGCGTTCGGGGATGTCCTGAGAGTCATAGAGTAAGGTATTCTCCAAATAATACATCCTGCATCCTGAATGACTGACTGCAAAAGAAAAAAATTGCCCGCAGCTTCCCTCGGGGGAACACTGAGGAGGATGCGGACCATATAACTGGTTAACGGGGTGTTAAAGTGCGACTTACTTGGGTCGATGGCTAAGTTGGTTAACGTGGTTGTGAAATGGGGTGTTAAATTGCGACTTACTTGGGTCGATGGCTAAATTGGTTAACGTGGTTGTAGGAGGGGGTGTTAAATGAGTGAACACGTACACACGTATGCGAAAGGGCGGCGCTGGTCGAAGGGACGTCGATCATTGTGTTTGTGGATTCGTTGGAATTCATTTCACCGCGACCTTGGACGTCGACGCGCCGTACAAACCAACCGACGAGCGGCAACTGAGCGAGCGAGCGCCGACCTTGAGTATATATATAGCACGACACGACGGCTCATGCACTGTCAGCTGTTGAATGTTCTCGAAGCGCGACGCCACATGCGCGTCCACTGGAGAATCAGGAGAATTGTAGATGTCGAACGCGGTGTGTAGAGGAGGAAGGGTGCACAGATGGTGGAGGAGTGAAGCGCGCGCGGTGTGTAGAGGAGGAAGGGATGCACAGATGGTGGAAGAGTGGGCGACGGCGCGACGGCGCATGCGCGCGCGTCAGCTGTCGAATGTTCGAGAAGCGGTGCGGACGGCGCACTACAAGGCGCGAGTATAAGATGCTCCGCATCTAAAAAAAAACTCATTTAACAGATTTGGTCCCTCGTTCTAAGGTACTGCGAAATCTGTAAAACAAGGGCAAAGCGAAGGCACTGAAAGCAAAGGCCTTTTTTTTTTACCTGTTTATATACATTCTGCCAAGTAAAACGTGCGAACCACGTGAACTTGTTACTTCTCGAGCAAATAGTGCAGTGTTTCGATTAATTTCACACCAATACTCGTAATTGAATGTACTATTTGCGTCAAATGAAACACGAAGAGCAGCAAACCTTCGTAACGATATAGTGCCCACAGTCCAGTGATGCGGGACCCTGTCAATCGTGATAACTTGACAGCGCACACTACACCATCGCGAAGGTTTGCCACCATACAGATTTCATTTGACGCTGATACGATATAGTCTTGAAATTTAACAAAATTTGGTGTATATATTACACACCTAGGATTTTAGAAGCACTCTTTATAAGATTATGGAATCATTTTCGTTGACGTTTGAGAACGGGCAAATACAGAGAAGCTAAAGAAAGATGAATGGTTGTTCAATATTTTGCAGTGATTAGGCGAGCGACAATAGTTGCAACGTGCGAAAAAATTGGCAGATTCGCGTACAGCGGGAATCGATGATATACGAAGCACGAATGAGGAAGGTTGATTTGTCACTTTAAAATCCCCACAACGTTTGCAAGTGGAAATTAATTATGCCGTACACGACTTCCGTGTTATGATTATCATGTTTAGATGTGTCATTTACTTTCGTCATCTACTCACGTCACGTGATGCCAAATTTAGTAAATGTGAAGCTAGCGAAACAGATGCGGGTGTCATGTTATTGCATGACGGGCGTGTCATGATTACCATGTTTTGCACCAGTCATATACCTTTGACATCCATTGATGTCAAGTAAAGCCAAATTCGGTATATGTGGAGCTACCAAAACGGCCGCGAGTGCATCATGAAGGGCCCAATATACTCCAACGTAACGTTGACGCATGCGCACGCTGGGTACAGCGACGCTATACCTTAGCAAAACGGGAGAACTCTATAGTCTAACGCCAGGAGCGACTGGCGCGACCAGCGTCCCACGGCGCGGCACGATGCCAACCGGCGCGAAATGCGACATGCTGCATTTCTCACGCACTACGTTACCTAGACGGCACTGTGTCTGCCTGTTTTTGTGAAGGGGGGACGCCGGACGCGCTGAAACGCTCATGCGTCAAAGCAACGCAGCGCGGCGTGCGCTTGCGAGTATATGGCAGGAGCGGCGACTGGTGTGGCAACGCCGGCGTGACGCGACGAAACAAACGCCGGCGCACACGTGCGCTGTGTCACGTCGAAGTGTATTGGCGCCTTGACTGTGGCGTGTAGTCATGTTATCACTTGACACATATCTCATGATTATCATGTTTGCACCAGTCACATACCTTCGTCATCCATTCACGTACCGCAATACTACATTTCATATGACTTAACGGCCGCGAGTGCATCATGAGCGCGGAATGCAGTCATGTTGTTACATGACACGCATGTCATGATTTTCACGTTAGGATCTGTCGCTCGTGTTCCCTATGCAATCATGTAATACCATACTACTTTTACAACAAGTCATATGAACGAAACAACCGCAAGAGCAGCAAGACCATGAAATTGCTTTCTTTGCAAGTAATACCGATCTTCAATCCCTATACCAAAGTCTACAAGATTATCTCAATTTGATAGAAAGATGGCTCAAAAACATTTATATGACACTGAACGTAAAGAAAAGTGTGCTTCTTGCTTTATCTTTTCTGGAGCATATATTCATCTCGTTGATATATAGTAATGAGCTCATTCCGCTGGTGAATTCCCTTAAATATTTGGGCACCCTACATAATGACGCATTAAATTGGAGAAGCCACATTTATGAAGTGTACTCTAAGGCATCACGGGCCATGGGGTGGCTATGGAAGCTCGCAACCATAGAGCGGGTTTAAGAAGTGATGCGCTAATATTTATATATAAACTTTATGTGCGGCCTATCATGGAATACAGATGTGTAATATTTTCTGGCCGGGCAACTTATAAAATGAGACCTCTAATACTGCTGGAAAGGGAAGCGTTGCGTTTGTGTCTGGGTCTCCCTAAGTTTGTTGCGAACAACGTGTTGTATATGGAAGCTCACCTATACCTTCTCTGCTAAATAGGTTTAAAATTCTTACTGTGCAAGCATTCTTAAAGATATACAGTTCACACCAAAGACGCTCATTTTACGTTTTCATTCAATAACCAACATTATTTTTCGAAACACATTGGTCGTGACTACACACCCCGCAAATAATATTTGCACAAGTGGTGCTACATCATCCTAATGTAAAAATAAACATACTGGTCCAATACACAATCTAAAGTCAATGCTTAGCATACAGTTTGATGATATATTTTCTCATCACAAGAAACAATTGGCGCATAGGTACTTAAATTAACAATTAGTAGGTTATCTAGCTAACCTAGAGATAAGCAATATCATTGTCACTGATGCAACTGTGTCAAAAGAAAAGGCTGGGGTGGGCATCTTCTCTCCTTCTTTTGACAGGTCCTTTTCGATTCAACGCCCACATTATACCCCTGTCTTCAATGCATAATTATTGGCTATTGTTCTTGCCTTACGCCAATTGCCCTCAAGCGAATCATCAGCAGTTATCATTACAGATTCGTTATCAGTATTTAATCCACTTTCTGCGGCAGCTACTGCAGAGCTGATAAATACATTTCGGAATTTAGTACCGCAAAACATAAAAAAACTGCATTCGCTTTGGGTACCTGCAGGTCACCGCGTGTTATAATTGAACGAAATGGCGGACTCTTTAGCAGCAGTATCCCTGAGCAAGCCCACCATCCCAGTTTTGCCAGATACGGCTTACGGGAGAGCGCTAAGGTACCGAAATGCTTGTTTGCAATGGGGAATGGGTAATTTAAAAATATTTAAAAATCACGAGCATTTAAGGTATTGCTGTAATTAACAGTGGTATGTACCTCGCCAACTAGAGGTCACTTATACCAGATTGCGCTGTACAGTTCCACAACTAAATTATTACCTTAACAAAACACGAGTCAAGGCGTCACCGCTGTGCATTTTTTTGCAACGAAATTGAAACATTTCTTTTTTATCTGACGTCGTTATTCTTATCAGAGAAAAAGATTTTTAGTAGCCCCATTACAAAAGCGAGGAATACAAGTGAATCTACCAGTACTTTTATCACTTGGTGGCACTTCATTTGGTTACTACCACAGAGATGTATGCTCCACTGTGTTTGATTACATCTATGCAACTAAAAGATTACCGTGCTAGTAGACCCTAACATTTTCAGACCTTTAGTTTATAATTCATAGTGATGTCTGTCAGGAAGAAGAGATGGTTTGACCGCTCGCTCAGCAAACATTTTTGTTTATTGGCAGTATTATCTCAAAACTAATTTTTTATATTGGTTTTAATTTCATTTTAGTTTCAATTAGGTGCCCTGCATCCCGGTTCTCGGCCCATCCCCCTTTGTGGGAGAGCGCCATCCATCTGAGGTCATTAGCATCAGCATCAGCATCAAGCTTTTGTAAAGAATCAGAGATTTGAACGAACAACTCGTTACGCTATTCGCGTTGTGCGACTAGTGGTGTTTCTTTCGCTGTTTTAAAATGTTTTAGATGTCGTATTAACGCAATTGCTTCCCCGACATCAACATTTTCTAGGACAAGTTTCCCAACAATTCTCAAGCACCAGTGTAGCTGAGGTATTAAAGAAAAAAAAGCTCTGGTGTAGCTGAGGTAGATTACTGTGTGCGGCACCCAGCGGACCTGGGTTCGCGTTCCACTGTGTCATTGGTGCTAGGTCAAGCCTGCCTAAGGCAAGTTTGACAACAAGTTACAAGCAGCGGCGCAACTCAGAGGTATAGAATACTGTGCTGGCACCCAGTGGACCCGGGTTCAAGCCCCACTGCGTCATTGGTGCAAGGTTACGGACACATGCGACAGTGGCGGTGGACGTATTCTTGCACCAATGCAGCGGCGGGGCGTGACCCAAGTTTTGATCTTATAACAGCTTTCGCTGTAATTAAGTGGAGCTGTGCCACTGTATAAGTGGTAGTTCATAGGCTAGATGCAATCTTTTTTGTGTTTTAGGCCTGTTTTTTTTTTTGCTACAAAATTCACCTATGAAGTTCACCGTAATCTAACTATATACTGGCCTCTCATGCAAAAGCAGCTTATGAAAAGCACTATATATAACATTAACACAACGTTGACGCATAAAAGCTATCCTTTATTCCCTGCTGCTTCGCACACCTCACCAAAGCGCAGTCACCTCATACATGTTTCCACAATAGCCATACTTTTATGGAATACCTTTAGCTCTCACCACACGCTTATTATCGCACGTGAAATAGGCAGAGCACTCGAAAAATCTACGCGACGCTAAAATTCCGCCTTTAGGAGTTGAACGAGATAGCAATATTCAGTTCGTAGTGCGTACTTGAAACACTTAGTGCGCGAAACCTTTTCTAACTTGCTATGCACCCACTACGTGTCCTTAAGCAAATGTACGCAATAGCATGTGTGGCTTCTGCAGTGAGGCACTGGCTTTCAGCCATAGAGCCATTATAGTAATCACGTTTTATGACGCTCGTTGGCAAAGGACGGTTGTACCCCGCATTATTAGTGCAATATTTCACGTTGCATTGTGAAGCATTTATAGAGGACACATGTGTTTGTGAAGCATGAAAGCTTCTGTCACTGCATCTCCAAGCAAATGAAGTCCTTTTCACTGTTTTTACAAGCAGATGCGTAGCCGTGTAGTAGGACGTCTGCTTACGATGCAAACCACCAGGTTTTTGATCCCCACTTGGGCCAAACGACCCTAGTTTGGTCCTCACTCTGACCCAGGATTTTTTACTAATAAATTTTGTTTCCATCGTTCTCAACTTTTCAGTCACGCATAAAATGATTATTTCTGCTCACAACCACTGCGGCTGACGCCGGCACCCACGGCTGAATTTCAGTGAAACAAGGTCTTCAACGCTATCGTGTTAGTACACATGCATATCAGTGAAAGTATGCGTTCTCGAATTGTACCTTCTAAAATTTGCCAACATGAGCTTGCAACAGAGCTTGTAAGCTGCAAGATTTTGTGTCTCAGCAACAAGCTGTGTCAAAGACAATGCAAAAAATGTTTGCTCTCTTGACAACCTTGTACTTTGTTGGCGCTTTAAGCTTACATTTTGAAGGGAAAATTGCAGAAATATAATAAAAATAGCTGCATTTTATCTGTTTGACTTGGATTTTTTTTTTCGTATTTCGTATTTCGTATTTATTTCAGACAAAGACAAGTAATATGTACATTTGCCCTGTCTAGGAGGAGTGACAAAAAGGCACGAATGCCTGACTGGGTGTCACACCCCTTTTTAGACACACACAACTCAAACATCAGTGCAGTTATCTAAGCAAAACACACAAGGTTACATATAGTATACATATTTTGGCCAAACATATACAGGATTTTCTACATATATACATTGTTCTATATACATATGAAACAGAAAGATTTTCTATATACATATACAGTATAAACTGCAGCAAGGTAAAAAAAAAGAGAAAAAAAAAGAAAAAAATAGAAAAAAAGAAAACGGAATTATTCTTGTATTGATAGGAGATATGCAGTTAACTTTCTTTTGAAGCATTTCATGTGCATCGTTTCTTGTACCAAGTTTATCACGGTAGGATGATGATTTAAAAAGTCTGCTATAACGTAAGATTGTTTTTGCATACCATAGTTAGTTCGTGTAAAACCTTTATCATACCTAGTTTTTCTGGTTTCGTAAGCGTGTCCTTTTCCCAGAAATTGTCGAAAAAAACTATCGTGGCATAACTTTATTTTCTGAAATATTGTAATGCCTAGCTTCTTTTTCAGTATGTGTTGCATTGTTAATATAGTGTTCGCTTTAAAAAGTGGAGCGGAGTGAGTTATATATGGCACATTTTCAATAACTCGCACAATACGTTTTTGTAGGATATACAGCTTTTTAAGATTTGTTTTTGTTGTTGTTCCCCACACAAGGAGGCAGTATTGTAAATGGGAATGAATTAGTGCGTAATATAGCTGGAGTTTTAACCAACGTGGCAAAAGTTGCTTTGCTCTGCTGATAATACCTATTGAACGTGAGATGCGTCTTGTGAGTTTATCGACATGAGGAGACCAGCTGAGATTTTCTTCGAAAAGAACACCGAGAAATTTATGTATTCTTACACGCTCGATGATCTCGCCACGGAATTTCAAATGTACGTCATTCCTGATTGACTTATTTCGGCAGCGAAAAATTATATATTTAGTTTTTTTGGTATTTAGTTCTAGTTTATTTACAATAAGCCACTCAGATAAATTATTGAGCCATTTGCTAGCTTGCAACTGAAGAATATGTAGGTTCTCTCCTGAAAAAAATACATTCGTGTCATCGGCGTAAAGAATTATATCTGGCGTGAACGGAATATTACCTATATCATTTATATATAATAAAAAAAGAAGTGGTCCAAGGATGGAACCCTGAGGAACACCGTATTTAATTTCACCTAAAACTGATTTTGAATGATTGGTGTCTGTGTATTGGTAGCGGTTTGTCAAATAACTGCGTATAAGGTCAAGAGCAAGTCCCCTAACGCCATATTCGCTTAACTTTTTTAATAAGATATCATGCTTAATAGAGTCAAATGCCTTTTTAAAATCAAGAAATATCCCTAGAGTATACTTTTTGTCTTCAAAATTCTGAATTATTTTTTCTTTGATACTTAAAAGAGCCATTTCACTTGACTTCTTTTTCTGAAAGCCGTATTGATTGCCTGTAAGTACATCATTTTTAGTGCAGAAATTCATAATTCTTACATTAATCATTTGTTCGAAAACTTTTGAAAACAGTGGTAGTACCGAGATTGGTCTGTAGTTGTTCATGTCATTTCTATTGCCTCCCTTAAATATAACTGTTACTCTAGCGATTTTTAGTTTATCAGGGAACACGCCTGTAGCCAAAATGAGGTTGCATATGTGCGATAAAGGATTGCTGATACTGTTGACAACTGCTTTTATCGGCTCGGCTTTTATCTCGTCCTGGCCACATGCGGATGCATTCCTTAACTTTAGTATTTGGGATTTAATTTCATGTTCTGTTGTTGGCTCCATGAAAAGAGACTTCAAGGAGTTATGCATAATGTATGACCTGTAATTATGCCTGTCACAGTTATCACTTACCGATGCTCCACATTTTAAAAAGTGTTCATTAAACTTATTAGCCAAAGATATACCGGTATAAGTTATATCGCTGTCTACAATTTCAGAGACGCTGAGTGGCTCTTTTTGCGGCAGTAGGCCTTTTAATGTTTGCCACACACGTTTGGGGTCATTTAGAATGGTTTCGAACTTTCTTTCGTAATAACAATTTCTTGCTTCTTTGATATCACGCCCTAGTTTGTTTCTAATTTTCTTATAAACAGTTAGGAGATTAGGTTGTCTAGTTTTAATGAATTGACTAAAAAGTCTGTCTCGTTCCTTCATTCTCCTTAGAAGCACCGTGGTAATCCAAGGTTTCCTACATTTCTTGTTTTGTTTGATAGTAGTTACAGGAAATGCTTCATCATAAAGTTTTTTAAGGTGATTGATAAAATAATTGTAAGCAATGACAGGATCCGTTAACTGATACAGATGAGACCATGAGGTTTCACTAACAGCCGTTTGAAAAGCAGCAACATTGCTTTTGTTAATCTTTCTAAGTTTAAAAGCTTTATTGGCACGCATTCTATTTGTTTTTGAATTTTGCTATGCCCAGTGTTTTTTCTGTATTCCAGTAAAAACTCAGTTTAATGAACTTTCCATTAAGTTAACTATTTTTGAGGTTCCTTTAAGTTTTCCTCAATCGAGCGCTCACTGCACCGTCAGCCAACATGCTGCGAAGCCTCTATTGCCGTGTGTGAAGACCAAACAATCAAAAGCAGACTTTATACTCAGATTCCTGCAAAGACAGAAGAAATTGATGAAAATGCAGAACATGGGTGCTCACTCGTACGTGGTGCGAATATACACTCTAATGCTTGGCAGGTGTTAATTGAAAAATCAAACTCGTCAGCTAAATGACGGTGAGCTTCAACGCTGGACTTGAAGCTCTGTCATACATTTTTTTCTGAAGTGATCGCTCAAACATCACAGGCAGTGAGGAGCGTAGACGCAAGTGCAGCAAAAAGAGAAAACTAACCGAAGGTGTGATTTAGGAGAACTACTGCTATTGTAACAACCCCCCCCCCCCCCCTGCGAAAAGCCATTAGGTAAAAATTAGGCAATCTTCCTTAAACCTTGATGCTTGAGTTTTCATGGCACCCAAGACCCTTAGACAGTCTTTTTTAGATACATCCTTAAGGAGGTAAGGTAGAGTAATTCCCACAATAGTTCGTAATACCGATTTTGATGCAGAAAGGTTCACTGCACTTCGAGAGAAAAACCTGTCAAAGCCCGACGTTATTCAGCTGTTCCAAGCAGTTTAATTGCAGCTTCAATGTCCGCCACGTGCCCTCTAACACACATTAAACAGTAATTTTCTGAAATTGCGTTTTCTTCAATGTACATTTTCTCAAAAGTTATGAAATCAATTCCGATAAAACTGTGTACGCATGATCTGCCACAAGATGGAAACAGTCTGAGTTGGAAAAATTGCAGATTCATAAAAAAATCAAACCATATCGACGGAGGGAATGCTGAGGAGTAGGGCGAAGCTTCGGAGTGTTTTATTGGTAAACCGTGAATCATTCGCTGGGCGCGTTCGTCCATTGTCTCTCTCTATGTCTGTTTGAGGCATGTATGGACAGACGGATGGATGTATGGAAGAACGCAGGCATGGATGGACGGATGGTCGGACTCATGGACGAACGAAGGGTCTGACGCACGGATGGACGCACGAATGGACGCACGAGAGGACGTACGTTTGGACTAACGCACAGACGGATGCACGAAAGATTGGACGAACTAATGGACGGACGGTACGTACGGAAGAACGAATCGACGCATGGACGGATGGACGCATGGACAAACGCAGTAACGGATGGACGGAGGTACGGACGCATGGACGAACGGAGAGACGGACGCACAGATGGACGCACGAGGGAACGGATGGACGCACGAGGGGACGGATGGACGCACGGATGAAGGGATGGATGCATGGACGGAAGGAAGAACGAACGAACGGATGGAAGCACGGACGGACTGATGGACCCTTCGCCACACTCATCATCATTCACTCCATGGATATGCTGTGATTTTTATTATTTATCATACTACAAGCAACGTCCTCTAGTCCACAACCAATTGCATTTTTCAGCGTATACATACATTTCATTATAAAATCAACTACTGCCTTTACGGCCGGTTCAAGAAATAACGAGAGGGGGCTACATACGATTACGACGGGACACTCAGCCCACGAGGCTCCCCTAAAATCGAAGCTGCAAAACAATCACAGCGTGATAAGCACGCCCTCTGGCCTAGCGCATGCATTATGTTTTTTTCAAGAACTCTGTAAATAATGCCACATTTGTTTAGTTCAGATATAACCGACGTCTCTGCGCAAAGGCTCTGCGCAATAACCCGGCTGAATGTCAGTTTATTCTTTGCGGTGGTTGCAATGAAATGGTACACTGAACATGTAAATCACTTTCAAACTTGGGAGTGCATCATAGGAAGTATAGGCGATGTAGACGTCAAAAAATTTTCTCACGTGATGCCCAGTGGCTTTCTTCTTGAGCGCGTGGAAGCTCGTGTGAATACGAGCGGCCATTTCTGATTGCGTTAAAAGTTATCTATGCCACTTACCATATACCTTAGTGTTATAAATGCCTCCTCGTCCAACGTGTCCGGGAAATGGCCAACCATTGCTTTCGCATATTTCATACTGTCGGCAAACTGTACAACGTCATTTATCAATGCTTTAGTCTTGTGCATCTTGTCATAGGTTAGCATTTAATTAGTTCTTTCTTATTTCACGGCTGGTGCTTAAGCATGTGTAAGACAGTACAGAAGCTGGCCACTTCGTCGTACATGCCATAAACAACTACAGGAGAGTAATTTTTCAAAGTTTGCACATGCACTCTGCCTCAATTACCACTTTGCCTTAAAAATGTTTATGAAGCGGCTGATACTTTGTGCAAGTACACGCAGCCATCTTGTCTCGCCTTAGAACCCAGTTTTCAGCGTTTGTAAAGCTTTCAGAACGATCTAAAGAAAATGTGGCAAGCAGTAACGTCATGAAAACTTATTGCGCAGCATCGTATTGTCTTAAGCTGAGGCTCGCAACTGTGTGAGATAGGTTGCTGCTTAGGCTTTGAAGCTGTCGTTGAAAAATGACTGTGTGCGGTAATTACAAACGTTGTGTTTTAGACCAAAGAAAATATATTCGCAAACTACAACTCCTTCGCAGTTTTTGTCCTGTGTATTGTTTTGGTTTCACACTGCTTTAATAATTGTTTTAGAATATGAGTGTACGGGTTGCGAGGTTTTTCAGCATGTTCTAGACAACAGAGCTAAAAGATCCAAACATTAGCGCCATCCTCTGAAACAACCTGCTGTAGGGCTGAGCTTCGTGCGTATTGTGTGATACAATGTGCTATAATGGGTAAGACCAGTTTGTCGCCAATCTTCAATAAGTTCTTAGTGGTACTTCGTTTCAAAACTTTTTATAATGTCTTCTTTGCACAAAAAAAACAAATTAAGTACAATAAAGGCACATACTTTTCCCAATAAAGCGATGACAGGAACCAACAAGCTTTCCTATTACTTTTTAATAATTTTTGTAAATTAATGATGCATATTTCTATAAAAAGCAACACAATATGAAAAGAGTCAAACTGTTTTCGGCCGAACTTTATCAATGATGACGATAACTTTATTTCATAGTATCTGGAGGTGAAAGACGAAAGACGCTCGGTTGAGGAGCACCTTGATATTACTACCGTTTACAAGAAGGGTTCGTAAATCAATCGACATTCCTAATGGGTTTTATAGCAGGTAATACTTATAAAAAAGAACTTTGCATAAAAAAACATGTCAGCATGTATAACGTGAACCTAAGGAAAGATAAAGAGTGGTCTTTCAATCGTAATGTATTGTGCCCACAATTTTACATTTTCACGGCGCCCTGCAATCGAGGAGCTAATCTATTGCTCAGTCGTTCCGAATTGACCTCTGAAATCAGGCCACTATAGCGGGAGAGTTTTTTTGCAAACTCCACTAATCCAAAACTAATGAATCTTCTTTTCCGACCATTTCGAATTGCTACTTACAATCGTTGCTTATCTATAGGGTGCAACTGCAATCGATAATGTCTGTGGAACATCGAGTGGCCAATTTAGTGCTTCAAAGAGGGAGGCAGAAACGTTTGAATTTTATTGTTTTTTTTTTCAAATGTAGTTGTGCTAATTACGTATTCTGAGTAGAAAACAGCACGGCTGTGTGAGGGTGTGTAAGGTTTGAGGTGACCGTTAGAGCAAAAGTGCTTATGCATAAATACCAAGGCCTGAAAAAACTACACAGCTTAGAAAAACATTTCACCGTAAGAACGTCTGAAACATTTGTCTCTTTCCTTAACTTTCTATTCTTCCCATTTATAACTTGCTGCTGGACAAAATGCTTTGTTTGTTCTCTGCAGAAAATCAAAATAAATAATATTTTGGAATGCTTAAGGTAGGACGTTCTCTTACGTTCGAGCACTTCACACTCGACCAGTATATTTAAATAAGGCCTTCATAATTTTGCCGGAAGATTTGGTTACTTGAGAAAAAACTAGCAAAACTTCAGATCATTAGAGACAATGAGACACACACAACGCCGAGTTCTATCAAATGTGCTTTGGTTGAAAGAAAACATTCAGCCAGAAAATCTTAGAACACCTGTGTACTACCTCACTATCACCAGCGACGCCAAAACGTTTAAAAAACACAATTTTATTTCTTGCAGCTGTTGAAAAGTTCCAAGTTCCTAGTCAGGGAGGCAAGCAATTGGAGGGCCGATATAGTTATCTTCAATTTTCTTTATGTAGTATGGCTCCATCATTGCACGTTTCTTTTTGATTTTTGTGTTTTGAAAAAGTGTTCAGCCAGTTCCAGTATTTCGTACTCAACTATGAGTGAGCAGTGAGCCGTCACCAAGCTGCGCCAACGCTTTTCGACCTTTTCTCGGCCCTGATCTTCGCGGCCTGTAGAGACAGAGCCTGTAGCATGGAAATAACTTCCCAATGCTCTACGACCAAGCTACGGAGGCGGTAATTCCTCTTCGCACTTTGAAGGACATATACATAAACACAATTCATATATATACATATATATATATATATATATATATATATATATATATATATATATATATATATATATATATATATATATATATATATATATATATATATATATATATATATATATAAGGGAAAGAAGTGTATACCTAAGGGCTCGTTTTTCCGTGTTTTAACACAATAATAATGAGATATAACAGACAGTAATGCCAAGGAATGTACAGGGGAAGTTATTAGAAATGAGCTACCACTGAGCTACCACAGCGGCCGCTGTGGTAGCTCAGTGGTTAGAGCATCGAATGCGTTATTCGAAGGTCGTAGGTTCGATTCCTGCTCACGGCTGGTGTTTTTTTCATCCACTTTTCTTTCTTCTTATTTACATTCCATTGGTTCTAATAACTTCCCCTGTACATTCCTTGGCATTACTGCCTGTTATATCTCATTATATATATACACATATATATATATATATATATATATATATATATATATATATATATATATATATATATATATATATATATATATATGTGTGTGTGTGTGTGTGTGTGTGTGTGTGTGTGTGTGTGAGGGAAAGAAGTGTATACTTATCATGGGCTCTAAAGAACTAAAATTTCTTGGACATGTAGTTAGCGCCGGAGGAATCCGGCCCGATCCAGACAAGCTTGCCGCTGTTGCCGAATTACCAGCTCCTGTCGATTAAAAAGCCGTCCGGCGCTTCCTTGGTTTGTGCGCCTACTATCGCCGGTTCATTCATGGCTTTTCACAGATAGCAGAACCTCTGACTCGTCTCACAAGGGACGACACTCCATTTGGCTGGGAAAACGAGCAACAAGCAGCTTTCAATGAGCTGCGACACTGCATGCAATCAGCGCCAGTTCTCGCTCATTTCGACGATGATGCTGACACGGATGTCCACACCGATGCTAGTAACATTGGGCTCGGTGCAGTGCTCGTTCAGCGTCAAGAGGACATCGAAAGAGTGATAGCCTACGCCAGCCGCTCTCTTTCCCGTGCCGAGGCGAATTACTCCACTACGGAGAAAGAGTGCCTCGCAGTCGTGTGGGCACTCACCAAGTTTCGCCCGTACCTTAATGGCCGTCCCTTCAAGATAGTGACGGACCATCACGCGCTCTGTTGGTTCGCAAGCCTGTGCGACCCTTCAGGATGGCTAGCACGGTGGAGCTTGCGACTGCAGGAATTGGATGTCACCATCGTCCATAAGTCCGGCCGTAAGCATAAAGACGCTGACACACTGTCACGCGCACCCCTTCATGTCGTCAGTCAGGAAGCAGAGGAAGACGAAGGCTTCCTGGGCGCCATTAGCGCATCAGACATGAGCAAACGGCAGCGAGATGATGCAGAGATTCGTCCTATCATTGATAATTTAGAGGCCCAGGGCGCAATCATACCACGTCATTTATCCCACTCGGTGACGTCGTTCTGCCTGCGAGACGGTGTGCTGTACAAGAAGAACGCTCGTTTGAACAACCGTGCTTACCTCCAGGTGGTTCCTCGAGACATGCGAGACGACGTCGTCTTCGCTTGCCATGACGAACCCACATCCGGTCATCTGGGCTACTCAAGGACACTTGCCAGAGTGAGCGAGAGGTACTATTGGCCCGGACTTTCAGCAAGCGTCAAGAAGTACGTCAAGAGCTGTCGGGAATGTCAGCGCCGAAAGCAACCATCTGTTAAGCCAGCTGGTTTGCTTCAGCCCATTGAAGCACCCTTCACGCCGTTCAACCAAGTCGGCATGGACATTCTCGGCCTATTTCCCCTGTCTGCGGACAGCAACAATTGTATGATCGTCACAACCGACTATTTTACACGCTACGCTGAGACGCAGGCGATCCCACGAGCCACGGCTTCTGAGGTAGCACAATTTTTCATGCGCCACATCGTGTTACGACACGGTGCTCCTTCCAGTATAATAACGGAAAAAGGGATGGCATTCACGGCGCAGCTTACGGACGAAGTTTTCAAACTGAGCAACACCAGACACCGAAGGACAACTGCGTACCACCCGCAAACCAACGGACTTACCAAGCGACTGAATAAGACCCTCGCAGACATGATCTCAATGTACATCGACGTACAGCACAAAACATGGGGCCGGATCTTACCTTACGTGACCTTCGCGTATAATACCACCGTTCAAGAGACCACGCGATTCACGCCATTTCGGCTTCTCAACGGCCGCGAAGTGCAGACCATGCTAGACTGTATGCTACCGTGTCAAGACGAAGACGAGTTGGCAACTGATGATGATGATGATGATGATGAACCTTAGGGGATCGGCCAAGAACCGGGTGGCAGGATCATCAAGTGTGCTAATTCAGGCATTCAGGTAGTCTCGTAGCCGTAAATAATAACAATAGGCTAAGAGGGTAATCTCTTTGTTGCCCTTATGTACTCGCACACAGCAGAGAAAACCTCCCTGGGGCTATAACCTAATGTAATCCCTCCGAAGGATAAAATTAGTTCCACGTTTATTTTTAAACCTAGCTTCTCAATTGGTTCGACCAGGTATATTTTCGTTTGATAAGCATAACGTTGACAGGATAAAAAGAAATGATCTATTGATTCCGATTCCTCGCAAAAGAGACACAATGGAGATGCTGTTAGTCCTGCTTTATGTAGGTAGAAATTCAGATGCAGAATTCTGCATCGTAATCTGGTGATTGTAATTTCTAACTGCGGAGATACATACCACTATTTGTTCCAGCAATATCTTAGATGTACGAAGTCTCTGACTTTATTCAATGACAATTTTTCTATTTCTTTGTGCAAACAAGCCTTTCTATATCTGAGTGCTGTTACGTAGGCTAAATCAGGTGAAATAGGTAAGAGTGATCCGCTTAAAGATCCTTTGGCTAACGAGTCAGCCATCTCATTCGGATAAATCCCGCAGTGACCGGGTATCCTTAGCAAGTGAAATTTTTTCAGGTTTTCTGGTAATAAACTGCTACTCATACTCAATAATGTCAAATTTTTTGTTGTTGATAGTGCAGTGCATACTGAAAGAGAATCGGTAAGTATGACCGCTTCTGATTCGCTTGCAGGAAGTTTACAGAGCGCTAGAATTACAGCAAATAATTCAGCGATAAATATAGGCGTGTAATCTGGTAATCGAACTGAGAAAGACCAGTCGAGAGAAGTACAGAAGATGCCTATTCCAGCATTTTTGTTCAATACGGATGCATCCGTCGCAATAATGTTGTTTATGGACAGATGAGTCAAGTAATCTTTTAACCGAATATTTAAATATTGAAGGGGCAGTTTTTCGCATTAGAGGGGAAAATATCATCAAATTTAATTTCAAGTTTTGAATTAGGGGTCTTCATTATGCAAATATGATAAATATATACATTGACAGGCTTTAGCAACGCTTGGACGAACCAATGTGTTCCAAAGAATGCGGTTGGTTCTTGAATAAAAACGTATGAAGCTTGTCGCAGAGGCAAATTATATATTTTTAAGAAAGTTTGAACGGTAAGTATTCTAAACCAAGTTAACTAAGGTGGAAGGCGCGCTTCCACATACAAAACATTATTTGCCACAAATTTTGGGAGTCCAAGACACAAGCGCAAAGCTTCTCTTTCTAATAATATTAATTGTCTCATCTTGTAAGCCGCGCTGCCTGAAAATAATAGACACCCGTATTCCATAATAGGCCGCACATACATCTTGTAAATCATTATCAATGAACTCCTACGCAATCCTAGTTTTCTGTTTTCCAATTTGCGTAACCACCCCAAGGCACGTGACGCTTTACAGCCAACCTCGTCTATATGGCTTTTCCAATTTAGCGTCCTATTATGTACGATGCCTAGGTATTTCAGGAAATCGACCTGGGAATGAGCTCAGTACGATACATCAGGAAAATGTTGACACGATCTTTAAAAGAGAATGGCAAAAGCACACTTTTTTTGGCGTTCAGTGACATATTGATATTTTCAAGCCATCCTTCTAGCATGTTCATGTAATTCTGTAATGCCTGATACAATGAGTGCAGATCACTGTTTGTTGCGAAGAAAGCAATATCATCTGCATATACGCAAATTTGGACATCCTGATGAGTTGGAATGGAACTTAGTAATATGTTGAATACCACCGGGGATAATACTGAGGTACACCTCGTGTCTGCTTACATTTTTTAGAAGAGCATCCATCGAAGAAGCAATAAAATTCTCTGTCTTTCACAAACTCTGTAATCCATGCTGTTATATATTTTGGAAAGCGATAGTCTTGCATCTGCTGCATTAGGATAGCATATTCCACTTTGTCGTACGTTTTAGTTAAGTCTAGAGTGACTAGTGCACAGTATTCGCGGCGATGCCGAGCCAGCTGTATGCGGCTTTCCAAATCCACATGTGCACACCAAATGGAGTATCCCGATCTAAAGCCAATTTGTCTGGGGTTTAGTATTGTATGTTCATTGATGTAGTTTATTATACGGGCATTTAAGACTCTCTCTACAAGCTTGACCAGGTTAGATGTCAATGAAATAGGCCTTATGTTATCCAGAGTAAACTCCATTTCCTGTTTCTTAAGTATCGGAATTATTTTGGAAAGCTTCCAATCGGCCGGAATCCAAGAATTTTTCAGTGAATAATTAACTATATTATGGATTTCGTGTGGCGATATTTCGTATAGCACTTTAATTATTGTAGAGGTCACCCCATCAGGTCCGGGAGCAGCGGGCGGTAAGCTTTTCATCACATCCGCCAGATCAGCTAAAGATACCTCCTGGAAATCACAATCCACCCTTAATTTTACCATTGACTTTGGCATAATTGTCGTAAACCTGGTTTGCAAGCCTTTAGGAACATTTTCCAAGAATTCAGAGAGTTCGCGAGGAGACATATTATTGGAATGACTGCTTTCTGTCCGTGGAAGCATTTTTCTCGCACGTGGAAACCTGAAAAGCATTTTCTTATTTTTAAACTTAGACAGATAATTAAATTTATTCATATCATAGTCTTCTTTTGCTTTGCGCACTAGATGCTTAAAATCAGTGGCCATGAATTTATGATCACTCCAATTTTTGGGGCATTGGTTAATTAACAGCTTTTTCCAAGCTGCTTTTTGCTTTCTATACCCCCTGACCCATTCTAGATTCCACCACGGGCTAAAAATTCCCACTGTGTTCGAGTTTACAGTAAACGTTGAATTTTTTAGTGATCGTTACAACACCGCACATATACTCATAGCTCTAAGATCTTCCTGCATTTCTTCTGGCAAAGTTAAGGTAGATTTTATGTCTTTTTGTAATTTAGCTTAATTTACGAATGAGCCAACTGTCCCTGCCAAACTAAACCTCGGGAACTTAATTTCAAACGTAATGGGAAGGTGATCGCTGTTTGTAGCCCAATCTAATATATTCCACGAGTATATGCTTGAAGTGAAGCTGGAAAATGTTAAATCAATAGTCAATTTAGAGTTACCTCTTACAAATGTAGCAACGTGTGAGTTCAAGCAGGAAAAGTTATTATGAAGCGTCAATTCCCACAAACGTCTTCCGCATACATCAGATTTCAAGCCCCAAGACACATGGTGTGAATGAAATCACCACACAGTACTATTTCTTTTCTGCATGAAGCTACCATAACATCGAGGAATCTCGTGTCTTGAACTCCTGCAGGAAAGTATACATTTGCAAAAGAGAAAGGCGAGCAGTCTGGTAGTGTTATGTCTAACACCAGAATTTCGTAATTCGTATCCATACACTGATACGATATCTTGGCTCTGTGACTAAATTTAGTTGATATTAAGAAAGCCAGACCGCAGAAGAATTCGCAACTGATGCCGAAGATTTCGCAGAGCGTGCTGAGGAAGCCCGGCAGCTCGCGCGACTGCACATTGGCCAGCAACAGAAGGCAAACGCACGACGCTATAATACCCGCCCCAGAAACGTGTTTTACAGCCCCGGAGATCAAGTTTGGGTGTGGACGCCCGTCGGCCGCCGTGGCATTAGTGAAAACTTACAGAGCCGGTACTTTGGCTCATATAAAGTGATACGCCGCGTCAGTGACGTGAACTACGAAGTGGTTCCGGACTCAACACCCCATGCACAGAGCAGGACACGACTGATGCCGGACGTTGTTCATGTGTTGCACTCGAAACCATTTATTGCGCGTTGTTCATAACTTTTCCTCTACCGTGCAGCGTTCTTTGTGTTTTTTTGTTTAATTTTGTGAACTTGCTTTCTCATTCATTGAAATTTCCTAAATTAACACACTCTTCAATTTCTACTTTCACTTTATCCGAATTTCCATTTTTTTTTTCACGTGCTTATGTAGTAGCATCGCGGTGCTGCTATGTACTTTACATTCCTCTTTTTGGTACTTGTTTTTTTTTTCTTTTCAGAAGGAGGGATAATGCCACCGGCACGTAGTGGGTTGACAGCAAAAGCGGCTCTCAATCTGGAGGAAAAAAAAGATCGCGTGCTTCTTCTCTGCTCGAGAGCCAGCCACACCTGACGCATCGTCCTAGTGCTAGCTACCCGGTGGTGTAATAAATGCCTCAGTACTTCTGACTCATCGTGACAATTTGTACAGATGCACCTGTACAGCTGCGAATATTCAATGATCACTGTGTAGTGTACAAAACTATAAATAGCAAAGATGATCAAATAAAAGTATTCGATTCCTTACCTTCGATACAAAACTGGTGCAACAAATGAGAGATGAAAACTAATGCAACTATAACGGATAGTATATCTTCTACGCACAAAAAAGAAGGCTTTTCAGTTTCAGTGCACAATCACTAACATCCCACTAAAAAAGTGTGATGAATTCATATATCTCGGGCACACATTTACATCGAACGCAAAGTGAAAAAGTCATATAAATGACATGTATAGAAATGCTCATGGTAAGTTTAATTTGAGGAGAAGGAAGCTAAAAAGACATTCCCAGCGTTCAATGAATGCGTGTAAGGCTGCAGATTCGTCAGTTTTATAGTATGCGGGCATAATATGGGTGCCCCATTAATTATATTTATTCGATAAATTGAAACGCTTGCATAATTTTGCATATGAATATATTCTCAGCATGCACCTCAAACATTCATAACAAACTTGCATGTCAAGGCGAACACCCAAGCACTTGTGCAGGGCAAAATGGTTTTTAGACTCTAGTTTAATACCTCTTTTATGACTTCTCTTGTCGAATACCCCTAAAGAAATTCATTCATTCGCCATTAAGGTGTTTAATTTGGTCGAATCACAATAATAGGATCGGGGAACAAGCGTACCATAATATTAATTGAATTCTGCACAACATTTTTCATGTGAATATACTACTTGCTAATACTGTAAACACCAACACGTCGATGAACTAATGAAGCGCATTCAGAGTTTAGAATTGAAACGTTAAAAATAATATTTTAGTGCCAATAGTATTTCATATGCAACCCTGTGAGTAGGCATGGTGATTATAATGCTGGTTATCTGTACATGAACACATTCTTTACTGTACATTGTGCGTACATTGGTCTGGAAACGGCCTGCAATATAGTGATATGAATTAAAATAAAAATCACGTTGTCTGGAAAGGCCTTCAAGAGTTGCGGGGGCTAGAAAAAAAAGCGGGAATCAGTAGAGACGACGGACAAGAAAAATAACCTTTCTTTTGTCTTCGAGGTAATAATAATAATAATAATAATAATAATAATAATAATAATAACAATATCATACGGATATTATTATTATTATTATTATTATTATTAATATTATTATTATTATAATATAATAATTATTATTATTATTATTATTATTATTATTATTATTATTATTATTATTATTATTATTATTATTATTATTATTATTATTATTATTATTATTATTATTATTATTATTATTATTATTATTATTGGCGTGTACCAGCAGTGCTTTTACATAAGGTGAACGCGCTGGCCAGAAAGATGTCTCAACGTTCCTGCTGTTTGGATGTTTATCTTGCACTGCGCTCCAAAAGAAGCGAACTGAACTGCTGCTGAATCTGCTTCATACCCAATTTAGCACTACCCGACGGAATATTCTCGGATGTATCAAGTTCATAGAAACACATATATGTTATGAACAAAAAAAGTGATCCGCGAAGCCATTGGTACAGCGTACTGTTTCAGTGCTTGTTTCAAATACGTATAAATGCTGAAAGTTCATTGTCGTAGTCATGTGAGGTAGTACATAACGGCTGGGGAAGTAAGAAATGCAAAAGGCAAAGTCGCTGGTGAGAATAGTGTGAAAACAGACCGCTTGAAAGATGAAGAAATCGTGTTAGAGAAACTAGCCACTTTATTTACAATGTTTCTCTTGACGGGAAGGCTACCCAAATCTAGGAAGAACGCCAACGTCATCCTTGCTTATAAGAAAGAGACGTCAAGGACTTGAAAAATTGCAGGCCTATCAGCTAACTGTCCATTCTCTACAAATTGATTGATTGATTTGTGGGGTTTAACGTCCCAAAACCACCATATGATCATGAGAGACGCCATAATGGAGGGCTCCGGAAATTTTGACCACCTTGGGTTCTTTAACGTGCATCCAAATCTGAGTACACGGGCCTACGACATTTCCGCCTCCATCCGTTCTCTACAAAGTATATATAAAAATATGAGGTAATAGAATTATGCGACATTAGAGTTCAATCAACCAATAAACGAAGCAGGATTTTTTAAGGCTTCTCCACATTAGACCATAGTTATACTATCAATCAGGTATAGAGGAGTGCATAGAATATAACCAACCCCTACACATAGCCTTCATCTACAGACAATGAGAAGTCGTTTGACTCAGTTGAGACATCAGCAGTAATGCAAGCACTACGGAATCAGGGCATTAAAGTACCCTACATAAACATACTTGAAGAAGTCTACAGTGGGTCCACAGCCACCTTAGTTCTCCATGAAAAGCGACAGAATCCCAATAAAGAAGGGTGTAAGGCAGGGAGACACGATATCTCCTATGCTATTCACCGTGTTTATAGGATGCTTTCAGAACTCTAAATTGGAAGAGTTAAAGATAAGAGGTCACGGAGAGTATCTCAGTAACCTGCAATTCGCTAATGACATTACATTGATAAGTAACTCAAGGAGAAGTATTACAGCCCACGATTACTGAACTGGACACAGGAAACGGAAGAGTAGGCCTGAATATTGTTATGAACAATACTAAAGTAATGTGCAACCGTCTCGGGAAATAAGGGCATTTTGCGATAGGTGAAAAGACGCGGCAACTTGTAAAGGAATATGTCGATTTAAAACAGGTAGTAACCATGGAGCCGAATCATGACAGTGAAATAACTAGAGGAGGATAACATCCGGCAAGCATTCCGAAATGATGAAAAGTAATCTGCCGCTAAGCCTCACAGGAAAGTATATAACAGCTGCATCTTCCCGGTACTTACCTGTGGAGAAGAAACCTGGATGCTTACAAAAAGGGTTCAGCCCAAATCGAGGACTACGCACTAAGCGATGGAAAGGAAACTGATAGGTGTATCCTTAAGAAACAAGGAGATAGCACAGTGGGTCAGGGAACAAACCGGGGTTAAGGATGCCGCAGTTGAAATCAAGAAGAGATGCACATTGGCCGGACGCGTGACACGTACGCAGGACA
The DNA here is from genome assembly GCF_043290135.1 of Rhipicephalus microplus. NCBI lineage: Eukaryota > Metazoa > Arthropoda > Arachnida > Ixodida > Ixodidae > Rhipicephalus > Rhipicephalus microplus. Next base: position 148,196,180 of record NC_134700.1, on the reverse strand, counting down.
ACCACTGGTCATGAAGGGTAAATGACTTGATTACACAGAGAAGGCAAACGCACGAAAGGGAGACAGAATGTTATGTGGGCAAATGAGATGAAAAAGTTCGCAAGTCTAACGTGTTAACGCAAAGCATGAAACTGGGTCGACTGGCAGTTCATGGGAGGGGCCTTTGCCCTGCAGGGCGGGTAGTCCATGCGTACTCAGGCTGATGATTATGATGAGAGCATTGAAGTAAGAAACTAGACAGCACTTTGTAGTGGTCGGAACAGTGAACTTAATATACGTTAGCTCCCAAGAACTGGAGTGCTGGGGAATTAAGCGCAACCTAATTTATCTGTAGGACTGTAATTATTTTTGTGGATAATTGCTGCCTCTTATATTATTGCTATTCGGAACGTCCTACAAAGCACTGAGGGTATTGGGTGACTATAATGTTCCTGTCAGAATGGTGGTTCTCGTTGTGCTGCTTCTTGTGACAAGATATACGCATACGCGGCCGAAACAGATGTTCAAGAAAAATAGAGGCTTGAATATATGGGTAATCACTGAACAGAAAATGTAGCTTGGGCCGGCACCTTCCGGACCGGGTATGTATCCGCGGTGGCAGTAAGCAGCATTTTTGCAAGACATTTATTGCGAAATATTTTTCTAAACCACGAAGTACATTTAGGTACTTTTAAGCGTTTCCCTAAATCTTTGTGCACCGTAAAAATACACTCGAACCAAAACATTGTGTTAGAGAATGCACAGAAACCAAGAGTGGTGAGGGATGCATCGCTAGGAACAGGTATTTTAAACAAAATTACCCCACTGGTATAGCTGTGTGAATTTCCACAGCCAACAGAACAAGCGGTCAGATGATTGATTGTTAGGACCGTTTTAGCGGGCTTAATCTTGTTTACAAGGTTAATCCTGCGTTATCACTTACTAAGAACATGACAGGACAGATCATACGAGCACTCAGTCGAGGTTTTTTTTTCTATTAGGCATAAGCTGTTTTGAGATTACAACAATCTTCGCGTGCACCGTATAGTTGTCTGCCGTCGGTGTCTGTTACCACTATCGAGCGAAATAAAGAGAAAAAAATAAGTAAAGAGAAAACTCAAGGACAAAAGGGGAATCAAACCCGGGACCCCAGCGGGCCAGCTGAGCATTGTACAAAAAAGCCGCGCCTGTTTTATTTTATCTGGTGTTATTTGTTAAATTGTGGGGTAGAATGAACATAAACTGACACTAATAGTATGGATCATAGGGAAACCACAAAGCGACAATAAGCGCTCCAGCGTTACTGAGTTAAGCAAAGCAGCGAGAGGTTTTCGAATCCCGTTATACAGAAAAAGGTGTCAAGGCTAAGCATAGAAAGAAGACGTAGTACCAGTCTAGCTGTTCTTCAAACTTCATTGCAAACTGGCCTTGGGCAGAATTGATGTCAGGAAAGGAATCGCGTTACATGAGTAACAAAGCGTTTTCCAACACTAAAAAAACAACTAGGCATCACACAATTCAAAATGCGATACACCTGGGTCGTCAAATACTCTAACTCGCTTCTAAAACTTGTTTTTGTTCACCTATTAACCGCGGCACACACCGACTGTGGGGGGAAGGAATGGGTGAAGAATTGAGTGGTTTGAGTGGTTTTAAAAATTGTATAGTGTTTTTGAATAAGTAAGGTTATGAAATAGGAAGATTACAGATTGCACAGCACATATTGTGTTCGATCTAGTATGCACACTTATTAAGAAGCGAAAAAAAAGCAAGAATCTTCGCGTATAATTCTTCGAGTTCAGCCGTTGCATCACAAAATTGCACAAAGTTCATTGCAAGTGAGTAGTTGGTACCACACTTCTCCAGAAAAGTATGAAGGATGGCGTACTGAATGCGTATGATGTCCTTTGAAGGTATGTTCAAGAAAAGAAGCGACTGCGCCTTTAAATTCCTATTTATATATGTGTTGTTACAGTATTCAGTGAATTCAAAACATCAATTATAAACGTGTTCAAAATTACCACAACTTTTATTCAAGACGTATATTATTCTATTTGGTCAGAATGGCAAACAGGTATTATTCTACTTTTTCTGTGTTTACGTTTGGTTGATCCTCCTTCTGTGAAGAATACGTATCACTCGAAAGGCCTAAAAATTCAGATCACCAATTCTCGGGCAATCGTCATGAGTGAGCTAGATCCATAGTGGTGGCGTCCTCATCACGAATACCTTCCTACTACACAAAATATGATTATTTAAGGCGAAGTGGGTACAATGCCAGAGCGCTTGAAGTGGTCACCCAAAAAGTGCATAAAAAAGGTTCTTGAAGGCCGTTTTTTTAGCTTTCGCTGTGACTGTGCTCCCAGTTTCGTGCAAGCTTTGTGATGTTTGTGCTCTGCAAAACGAGAATTTTAATGGAAAGGCATCTTCGACTGCATTTACGAAGGAAGTCAGTGTACAGATCAAAGAGACCCGTTTACTAAAACACGTTAAAATATCCACCGTCACTTGAACGTTGGAGCCACTTCTTTTGTGCGCATTTTCATCACGCTATTGTTTCATCGTACTGCAATACAACCAGCGTTAACCTCAAAAAGCCTTGTGCAGTTTTAGCCCTTCAATATAAGTAAAAGTATGACAATCTTTTTTTCCCCTTGGTGAAGACAGGATACCAGAGGCACTGAGCCGAACAAAGTGAAAATATAAAACATGAGTTCATCAGAATGTTTTGGCTACCCTAACGAGAGGCTTGTTCAAAAGTGAAATGAAAATCCGAATTTTCTACCAACACAATATATTATCACGTATAGAAAGGTTTCTGTCAAGCAGTAAACTACAGCTTATTCATTTATTCTTTTATATATTGCCACGGTATTCCAGTGATAAAAACTTGCCTGAGGAATTCAGGAGCTATATAAATACTGTACGATACATAAAACAAGACTAGCTCTTTTTTGTTGCTTTATAATCGAACAAATGTCGCAAGCAGAAGCAAAGCATTCTTGACGTTGCATTTCAGCGAAGATACGGTTCTGAATTTCTTACAAACTTGGGCGGGCATCCACCAGGTGGCTGCCGGAGCATTCTCAAACACACGCAGCCAGCTTTTCGTTTCGGCGCTCACCGTCGAAAGAAGAAATGAATCACGCGTCGTGGATTATTAGCCGAGTGGAGGTGGCGTACGATGCACTGGGCGAGGATGGAGGGAACCGAACAGCCAATTGGGAAATTTTTCTGCTGGAATGCACCCTGGGAATGAAGATAAAAATTTACGCTTCCATGCAGGATTAAAAAGCGGCACGCATTTTTCTTTCTACTCAGCCTCGTATTTCCGTCCTGCGCCGAATTCTATCTTCTAGCCCGTGCCACAGGGTCTGGCGTAGGTGGAAGCGTCGGAACGCGGAAAGGGTTGCCCAAAGCTTGCTGTACTTATACGCTGTGGGAAAAAGCAGGACGCGAGAACGGAAGCTATTTTTACAGCGTGTCCTTTCATCAATCATCGCCGCATTCTCGGGAAAGATCCGGCACTCACCCAAGCTCTGGCTGACGTTCTCAAGCTGCGCCACTTTGAGCCGTCGTCCACGCAAGCGGGGTTGGAAAAATGTCTATAGACATGATGCCCTTCTACCCCACGGCGCTCTATTTGAATGCGTCCTGCATTTGCTACACTTTTCCAGCTGTTGGTCACGTCTCTAGATGCGTCTACGCACGTTCAAAAGTTTTTACTGTTTTTGGTTAGAGAAAAATACAGAGAAAAAGGCAAGGTAAAGGCAAGGCAGTTAAGCAGCTTGTAGCCTGTTTGCTAACCTACACTCGGGAAAGGAAAAATGGAGATGAAAAGGAAGTATCAAACAGCAAGGAGTAAAGAGAACAAGTGATACACGCACTCGTATGTCAGCGTTCACGGCGCACACTTCAATACTCAACGCTGAATCTTGTTTGAGACTGCCGTTCCTCCACAGTTTCCTACAGGTAAACTATGGAGTTCACGGTGTTCACAAAAGGGTTGAAATAAGTGACTCCAAAGAATCCAAAATTTGCCGTATGCGTTCAGCTGTGAGAGTTGTCATTCTAGGGAGGAGGGTGCGCTATGTCTTCGTGAAAGACCTCAACAAAGCGACGACTTGTCAGTTTTCACCGTGCGAATTATCTGGACGATGACATACACTGCGGGGCATTCTGCACCAGCTCTTGATGAGTGCGCAGTGGTGGTAGTGTGGGCCACGCGACATCCGCGGCCACTTTCGAAGTCTGTGTATCTTTTCGGAACAGAGACTCTGTCTGTGATGCATTAGGTGGTGGTGGTGGCGGCATTAGTGGTAACAGCTGCTCAACAGGAGGCTCATGAAGTGTCGGAAAAGGATATAGCTTTGTCCATGCAGATTAGGCAGCAGTAGCCATAGACGTTCGTCGCCGACGCGAGCGTCGTTGTCTCTACTTCTAATAATATTTGCCGCATCTTTGTGCGTTGATCCCTTACGTACCATCTGTTTCAAGACACTTCATTCTTTTTTCACTTATGGACAATCTTTGATGACGCTTCATGTTATCCCTGGCAGCTGGAACATTTCAGGGTGGTTGCGCGACAGGTCTCTGCATTGTTTGGCTCAGCACAGCGGGGACAAGTTACACCATTCCTGCAAGCTCCACTCATATAACCAATTTTTTGACATTATGACTAAAAAGAGGTCTCGGAGTAAACAGACGGACCACGTGACTAAAGTGACCCATCTCTTTTAGCACGGGATGGCAATGTGTCAGATTTGAAGACAGTCTTAAAGCAACGCGAGTAATCCAGCCGTGACACTTGGAAGATGCTGCTATGGTCACTAACTTACTTGATCATCTTTGAGAGGACGAGAACCGGCGCATTCAGCATGGTATGGCCGATGGCATCACTGGGATGTTGCCAGAAGGAATGCAGATCTCCACGGCGTATATCACACCTAGTACCATATCATTGCTAAGTGAAATCTGAGGTTGAACTTTGATACCCACAAAGTCTGTGATATTGGTCAGAGCAAGCAGAGATGGCTGGTGTATGACGTCGATGGCCAAAAAATTCGTGCTGGATTCACTCGAACATTCATGATTTTTTGGGCCCCAGAGATTCGTGTTTCCTCGAGATGAACTGCCGATTTAGGAGTATTAAATTATCTGATGGAGTTGTGGGCCCACATACGACAGTGTAGTTTGTTGAAGATACCCGTGGCTTCACAGTAAGTGTGGTAGAAGGTGGTGACACACCCAAGATATTCGTTATTGTTTACCACTGTAAACAAGCGTGACGCCATCCTCGCAATCGTGTGTGGAATACAGATCAATGGACTCACTGTCAGCGTCGCTAAGTTTGCTGCTCCGTTTCCTCGAGGGGCCCTAATAAAGAACGTGAGCGTCTTCCTTGTAGGTGTGCAGTCACGCACATCAGTGCTTATTGGCGTCAATTTCTATGCAAATAGTAAGAAGCAGTGTAAAACATCAATGATGTACATCCGGATATATGTTATCGCTATGAATTTTATTACCTCAACCATTTATCTTCAATTGTGGTGGCGCAATAATAACATAATTAACAAAGCGGTTCTTTACGTACGCCCTAAGAACATACGTATGCGACGACCCAATAATTAGTGCTCACCGACGTATATATATATATATATATATATATATATATATATATATATATATATATATATATATATATATATATATATATATATATCCAGCGAGTGTCTTCTGTGAATCCAGTGATGAATAGAAATTGGCTTGAGCGGACAAACGTGTGAAAACTTTTATTGCTCCTACGTTTCGGCCGGGGTATATATATATATATATATATATATATATATATATATATATATATATATATATATATATATATATATATATATATATATATAGTGAAGTAAGTGTAGATATTGTTGGCCGTCTTAACTGATTTGCAAAGCTCAGCCAGTAGAATAATGGAAGAAACTATTTTATTCATAATGCACCACCCGCAAAACCTGCTCAGGCATCCGAAAAGTTGTGATTTATTTCAATACTTCGTCATAGCAACCCCTTTGCGATTAACGCGGAAGCTAATCACAAATTCGTCGTGTCAGAGAAACAGAACGCGGTATTGCACATTGGACACGTCTTACATATAGTCTATTACGACAGCGAATTCTTCTTATAGGCTAGCATTGTATCATTATCAGTAGTGAGAGCCAGAATTCACAGGAAAACCGTTAGCTGAACCAGCATGTCTCGTGTTCTCGCTATGACCAATTTAACCAGTAAAGTGTAAGCTCATGTATTTCAAACGTTGCGGCATATTAACAGCATAACGACATCTTGCCAACAAATTGTGGACACTCGCGTGCTTTCTTAGCCACGAGTGATGTCACTAGCCAATCGTGTAGAGTCACAATTACAGTCGTCGCGTTAACAGCAACAGGCACGGTGAGCTCGCGAAGCGGAAGTCAAGCACCATCAGAGCCGAAGCAACACTTGCGAAGTCAAAGCAGCACGACAACGATCGGTTTCCTTAACTCTTCAGCGCTGCACGGGTCACTGCAATGCCACAGCGCCGATGTTCGCGCACAGATAGCTTCGTTAATTATTTGATTATTCATATGTGTGGTTAAACGTCTCGAAACTACCATATGATCATTAGAGACGCCGTAGTGGAGGGCTCTAGAAGTTTCGGCAACCGGGGTTTTTTTAACACGCACCCAAATATGAGAACACGGGCTTACAGCTTTTTCGCCTTCATTGAAAATGCAGCCGCCGTAGCTGGTATTTGAATCCTACGACCTGTGAGTCAGCAGCCGGGTACCCCAGCCACTAAACCACCGTAATGGAGCCAGATAACTTCGTTGTGCGGCTATGTTGATAAAGCCGATGGTCCAAAGCTTTTTCGTGATTGTAGGGGTATGCGTATATATCATAATGTGAGCAAATGAAAAGTGCAGCAGACAAATTCGTGTCAGTTACGCCCTGAAAACGAATATACCAGACGGTGGCGCACTGTACTCTAGGAGATAGCTAGCTGCCTTAATGAGGGACCTAGAAAACTGACGCGCTTTAATGCGCTATGTTCGATGAAGCAGAAGGTTTAAGGCAGGAGATGTTTTCGTAGAACATTGAATTCTACATTATATCAATCAGAGAGAAGATCGAACAAACGTTCATAAGAATAGAAATTGAGGCAGAGCAAGAAAAAAAGGCAGACGAAAAAAAACAAGAACTAGAGCGTTTACAATTCAAGCAGGAGTTATGCAATACCCCGTGAAAAACTGCGACTAAGGTGAACCTATTCCGAATGCGACTATCGAGGATATGCTGCAGCGTGCGTGCGCATGTTCGGAAGGCGCACACTACGAGAGGCGAATGCACAGTGTGAATGCAGATTCTGGCACCCGGATTGTGCGCGGCTGCCTTAAAGGCTTTGTCTTTTTATGTCTATGTGAAGATTATACGCCGAGTGAAAGTGACACTACCTGTTTCATTTCCTCTTGAACCGGATGAGTGGTTTTGAAATCTAGGACACCTCGATCTGAGGATAGGCTTGTTTCTCTTCCCGGTGAGTTTGTAGAACCATGCAGCAGAAAGAAAGTTGAAGTGGCATACCTACACGCAACAAGTTGTCATCGAGTCCAGGGAACATATTTAGTAGAAGTACACTTAAGAAAGTAAAAATGTGGCAGCGAGAACGAGCGAGGTACCAGGTTTACTCACAATGATGTTTAACAAAAAAAAAGACGTGTTTTAAAAGAATTAGGAATGCAGATGCGTAGTCATTCCTTTCCTTCTAGAAAAAATGTTCCCGTAACTATGGCTCTGACCTCAGACCCAACACAGCAATGTTTGCACTGTGCCAGGAGCCTGCTTCTTCATCCGTCTTCGCTCAATTTCCGCCTTTTTCGACGCCTGCCCCTCCTAACATTCATTTCGCGTTGCGGAAGTTATCCTTCTGAGTTTTAGTCTTGTGAAGCATACCCAAATTTTTATCTTTCCTTACTACAGCCATGCTGCATACCCTTCCAGTGACACTTTTCTGTGGAAGCCCGTTTCCAGGAATACGTATGCAGATGTTGCTCTAAGCGCTAACTGGAGGGGGGTGGGGGTATTTCAGAATTGAAAGAATCGCACAAACAGAATGTCTACCACTTGCAATTTTTTAAGTCACTGACTGATATGTAATTTAAGCCCTAGTAACGATTTCAAAGAGTGTAAATATTGCCAAACCACCACTCCCATGGGGATCGCTTAAGAGATTTGAGCGATAATTTTTTTATTTTAAAACACCTCTACCTGCAAACAAAGTTCTTTGTATATCAATAAAATTTGGGAATAATTATCGCAGAGCTCAAATAAAGCAGTAGCTACCGAAAACACACAGCGGCCATTTCACTGTAATAGCTTTCAAATCCCTATTTTGGTGAAATACCAGCAGAACTCTCTGCATTCTCCAAGGTGCCATATTTCAAAAAGTCTCTTTTTGATGGGCTTTCCGTCTGGTATTATATGCGAAGCATTTCATAGCGAACTTCGGCAAATTTGCCGAAGTTTGCGAAGAAATGCGCGTAGTCAAATGCGCGTAGTAAGTGCGCGCTAAGAAATGCGCGTAGTAAGTGCGCGTAGTCATGAGTCGTGACTTACATGATTTACATGGCAGGCATGTCATGATTTGCACGTTAGGGTCTGCAACCTGTGTTCGCAATGCAGTCATGTCATACCATGCCACTTTCGCAACATGTCATGTGAACGAAACCACCGCAAGAGCAGCAAGACATGAAATGTAAATCATGACATTCATAGCATACTTGTCATGATAGTCATCTTATGGCTAGTCATGTATGCTCGCCATACCGTCATGTTATGCCGTATTAATTTTGGTATTGATACCATTAACGGAACGGCCATGAGAGCTAAAAGTCGTAAGTGGCTAGATAGATAGATAGATAGATAGATAGATAGATAGATAGATAGATAGATAGATAGATAGATAGATAGATAGATAGATAGATAGACGGACGGAATGATGGACAACCAGACAGACAGACAGACATATAGATAGATAGATAGATAGATAGACAGACAGACAGACAGACAGACAGACAGACAGACAGACAGACGGATAGATAGATAGATAGATAGATAGAAAGACAGACAGACAGACATACAGATAGATAGATAGATAGATAGATAGATAGATAGATAGATAAATAGATAGATAGACAGATAGATTTATAGATAGATAGATAGATAGATAGATAGATAGATAGATAGATAGATAGATAGATAGATAGATAGATAGATAGATAGATAGATAGATAGATAGATAGGTGAACTCGTGGAAGTTCACAAAGAAATGCTTCGCATTTAGAAAAAAACTTACCATGGATGAGACTCTGCTACACCATTCGTAGCACACGGCGGGTAGAGCACTTTATCAAGCATTTACAATACTGTCCGAACATGGGCTGGTAGCAGTGGATATTGTACAGCCCCGATCCTAGTATTACATCATAACTTCCTTCTGAATATAGACCGAGCTGAGCAAGTGGATGATGCTGGAGGGACACCCTTGAATAATCAATCACGGCTGTTACCTAATAGATACGTAATGGTTTGCTGCTGTACAGTTGAAACTTTATTTATCGAAGGAAGCATTGTGGTGAACGTCCTTTTCGAATGCATTTCCACACGCTATCTGTCGCGTGGCAACATGAGTTTAGGCACTCGAGACCACCTTGTGTAGTTCCTTCTCTTCATTGGTGGTATTTTTCTAGCATCTAGTTAAATAATACGGTGCAGGCTTGTATGGTATATCAATCCTTATGAAAACGTTCGTCCGTTTTTGTTATAAAGACTCGCATATAAACTGCCTAGCTAGATGGACCACTAGAATCTAGCGCAATAATCCAACACGCTGCGAGGCATTTCAATTTCCTGCGCTTTTGCAGTATCCAAGCAACTTCCTAGGAATTTGATACATATACTTTGTATGCCAAGGGTCTTAGTTTTAGTCGATGCGAGCGACCCACGTTGGGATCCGTTTCCGTCTGGCCAAAATAAATGTCTTTATGTAAGCGCGTGGGCTTCAAAGTCGATTCATCTTGCATGCTGCTCAAATGTTTAGTGAATGAAAAAAAATGAAACAGCGTGGTACGCGTACTTTTTGTCAGTTATTCATTACCACACTTCCAGTTTTTCATATCTTTGATCTTTTCGACAGTAGCTGCCTTTGACTGCTTGTGCAATGTCGACAGTAGCACCACACTGCCATCCATTATGGCCAAATACAAGACGCACGTCTACGCATACTCCTGTATTTATTTTGTCAGTGACCCCTCGATAAAACCAACAGAGCGACGAAATACTTTTTTCTGCGGAAAACCACATCTCAGCGGCTTTTTAATAAACCACCCAGTTCGTAGTGAACTCTCCAGCGTGGATGTGTGCCACAGATTCCAGGCTCTGCCTCGACCTCAATGTTAGAAAATAGCCAGCATGCGCGTTTATGCGGCGTTCCCATTTCCATTGAAGCAAAATAGTAGAGATTTTTAGCACGGTACTGAAACACATTACTGAAATACAACAGGGTTTCTTTCCGTATGCACGTATAATGGTCGCGCATGCGCACTCGTCAGCCGGTCCCGTGTTGCCGCCTTTCCGTAACGTTTTTTCCGTAGCTTGCTAAAAACCTCTAATATAGGGGCCCGTGTACTGTGTGATGCCTGTAGAAGTTAATGAACTCAAGATGGTTGAAATTTTAGGAGCCCTCCTCAGCGGCATTTCTCATAATCATATAGTGGTTTTAGGACGTGAAACCTCGTATGTTATTTCTTTAATGTTATGAGCTTAAATGTGGTTCATAAGGACCTAAGGAAGTGAATGTTCTTGCAGAGAATATGCGCGAAAGGTGTAGGTTTCAACACTTCAAAACTTGGCTGCTTTCAAGTACCGTGACAATCAATTATACGCAAAGCACGCATTGTGAACTTTGCTGTGGGGGAATCGAAAATGAACATACCGTTGTGAGGTGGATCAATGGAGTACTCAGTAAATATACGTGTACATCCGGTACGCGTTCACGTATTTCGAAAACATGCAAATAATACAACTGGTAGTTCATATTTGCATAACGACACAGCCAAGTGAGTGAGTACCACCACCTCCAGCCGTGAAAGGCTGAAATGTTGTTCTTGTATTATTACGTGGTGTTGTTTACTAGGAGCATGATGTTGACGCTATGCTGATTCATTTTTTATGCGAGTGATTCGAGGTAGATTGTTGTAAATAGCAGTAGTTGTGCAGACATCATGGACTTGTAGGAATGCCCACAACACCGGCTTCAACAGGTGACTACAATGGGCAACTGATTGCCTGACATCGAGTGAGAACTTAAGTTAGAGTACTGACGTCAGTGTTATCTCAAGGGGGTTTGTTTTACGGTGTGTCAGTGTGAATATAACACGCACATTTACGTAATGCTCATTAGACTGCTATAGGAGTGGAGTGAGCATAAGAATCACCACTATCGTTAAGTTGATATGACGTCTGTTTCGTAGCCGAAGCTCTAAAGAAAATTTATTACTTTGTTATAAAATTATATAGTCAGAACTACAACCTTAACTGAAATCGTACCAACCTTAATCTGGCATGTTGTCTTTTTGTGAAGCAGTTTCAAGACATGGCATGGCTCTGTCGTAGAATACGTGATTACGATGCAGAATGCTTGGGTTTCATTCTTGCTGCTATCATGATTTTTTTATTTTTGCATTTGTCTGGTCTACGCTGCCGATATCAGCTTCTTAACGCATCTACGTTTCAGTTACTTATGTCCTTCCTTTTATTTATTTATTTATTTATTCCTTGCCATTACGGGGTAGACATAAACTCTCAATTTTTTGGGGTTCATACTCGCATACTATGGCGCGTCGTTTACGAGTATGGGCCACATGTATCCGGAGAAAAAGCTTTGATGAGGTTTTAGGACTATTTTTCACGATAAACGGACTTCGTTTAGTTTTCGGCCTTTGTGAATGCACAAGCGAATTTATGTGCGTGCCATTAAAAAGCACTAACTTGATTCGTACAACGCTTATCGCTGACATCACACGTAATTTATGAAGAAATAAGCTGACAACACTAGTGTTTCATGCCGAAACTACTGCCATGCCGATGACAGTTTTCACTAACAGTTTTGCCTGAACAACCTCTCAGCAGCTTTCCCGAGGAAGTGAAGCGCCGCTTCCTCGGGAAAAGCTGTTATGCTAATTTTGTGGCGTAATTAACCATTTGTGCATGGTTGGGACGAAAGCTGCAATGTTCTCCAAGATAAGCGGCTTGCGAAAATTACGAAGTGTGAACGTAGGCTGATTGTGCATGCTGGGAAATGGTCAGTGTATCTTCTTCAAGGAAAGGTCACTTGTAAACCTAGAAGCAACGCTCTGAAAAGTAGATAAACTTTCATCGCACCGGTGATAAGAAACAGACTGTCGACTTCTCTCCTTAAGTGTAGTGTGCTGTTGCTCTATAAGGTTGCTGCTGTTCAGTGGTTGAGCGCTTGTGACTGAGAATACCCAATGTTATTCTTTTTTAGGTAGCCCAATTTTAATGTATTATTGGGCAATCATTGGAAAATCATTGGCACATTTGAATCTTACAACAAACCATCTTTTGCGCGACAGCTCAGCATTGGCCAGCTAGGCTCGTGTTGGTCGCTTCGATAATATACCTCTCGCAGGGTGCAACATACCACCTAGAACACCGGTACAATTACCGTGCTCTTGCATATAAAATAATAGACTGGACGTTTTTGCTTTTTTAAAAATGTCTGAGGAACAATAACGACTTTGAGTCTCAGGAGAATTTCACTTGCATGTATATTAGAAAAGTCTGGTTTAATGTCGTTCCACCTACGGTTTTCTCTCATTCCTCTAGTTGAAGGTAGCCAACCTGAATTCGAAGTAGGTTAGCCACCCAGCCTCTTCGTCTGTTCATAACTTGACCCCGCTTTCTAAAATACTACCTCCGGATTGCCAGCTAGAGGCAGGGAAGCAAGACGTCAAGAAGCGTAAATAAATAAAAACTGACTCCAAAGAAAAATAGTTGGCGCAGAGAAATAGAACAAGTATTCCTAATAGAGAAGACAACATTTGATGCGAGCATCTTCCAAATATCATGCACAATAAACTTTGCCCTAAACACTTTCTCTCGCATGGTTCCTATGAGAAAATAGCGTATACAGTGTGCCCTATTATGCTCTTTCAAAAATAGGCAAATCAGCAAACGCTCAAGAAGCTCAATGGAAACGGCGATGTTTCAAACGACGATATTGTGCTAATATTCGCTACAATCAAGACTATGCATGAAGGAACATTATTTGACCCTACTTGTGTTTATTACCAGTTACCAGCACCAGTAGCACTTTTTTTGCTGTCCAAGTGTTTATCTCAGTGTTTTCTTTGCAACGCTCTTGTTTGTATTCTGCCTGCACGCAAAATAGCAGTTTTCTGGCCTGTTTTTCTAGTCTTCCAGTTTGTTTATTTTAGTGGGGACGCTACTCTAAGTTGTCGAAAGACATGTTGCCTTGTGGATCTGCGAACAAATGTTTTACGCACTGTCATTCTTTTTTTATTTTCGGTAGTTATACATGCAATGGAAAACCACCAAACACAGACAAGATGAACCCAAACATTCATGGCTATTCGAACACAAATATTCATATCATTTCACTCTGACTTATTATTTTTTTTCGTGGCAACTTTGCCAAGCTATTCACTTTAAAGCGCCTTCTACTGGCCTATTTTCTTTTTGCTGACTAAATTTTTATCTTGTGCAATGAGTGAGCATGAAAACATATATACATATCAAAAAAGGCATACGTGTTGCTGTAATGCCGTAGGAAGTGGTAAGTCAGCCGCAGCTTCAACAACCAGAAAATTCAATGTTAAACCAGTGAGTTCTGCACAGCTTTAACACCATAGCAACTACTTCTCCAGCTTGTGTTTCGTGTCGTCCTCTTTTCGCATGTCCGCATTTGCAAGCTCACTATCTTTAAAATGCATATTTGGCACCTAGTTCGAACCGCCTTTTTATATTTGGTGTACTGTTCACCTTAGGCTTGCCATTCAGACTACTCTGAAAAACTTCTTTATTCGGCTTCATTTGCAGTACTGTCACGTTTACTACAGCCTAGAAAATTGCCACAAGTTTTAGAAAGAACTTTACTGAAACTATACAGCAAGAACGATCACTATGACATAATGCCGGTTCCATGTCACTTCGATATGAGTAAGGCGAGCTGTATTATTTAGAATTTCACTGGCGGAGAACAACTTTTTATTTTTTGAAGTTTTTTTTATCGTATGATGCCAGAAAACACAAAAGAATTCGTCGATGTCTATATATCTTTTATCTCACCTTCAGCCGACAAGGCAATGGTAATTACTATTTCTCTTAACGTGTTGATTAGACGTGCGTGGAACGGAAGAGGAGCTTGAGAATGTCCAGCCATCTAGAATATATACATGATGAAATGTCGGTTAGAGAATTTTTTTTCACTACGCATGCTTTGTACACAGTCTAGCAAAGGTGAAACAAAGTAGCGTGTTTAGAGTGTAAATATACATTTGCGTAGCTCTGGCAGATGTCAGCCATTAGCTCATCTGAAAGCTTGTATTATCCGCTCAGTGGACTAGAACGGTCTTTATCATGCATTTACCAGTGTCAACAAAACAAAAAATGAAGTTTACCTTTGTTTTAATTACATGAGTATAAAATATTCTTTTTTGGATGAAAAGTGGTGTTTTAAGATCAATTTACAACTTTCGAAAAGGTAAGGTCATTGGAACACAGAGAGAAATGCAGTAAATGATAAATGTTTTGTTTCACTCCGAGTACGCAGAGTATTATTCGTTCCGGTACTAGATATTCATAACGTTATACTAGAAACACATCAGCAAAGTGTTGTTGCATTTGAATGGTTAGGTTTCGGCAAAACAATGCTTCATCATAAGTTTTTTACTGCATTTCACGACCAGAAAGCATTGCAAAATTATAACGGTGGTGTGACAATAAAAATATACGATGAACATACGAACATTCTAAAGATTATTAATGGCCCCGCATGTGTCAGTTTTCATTCTGAAGCAGTGACGCGCAGTTTTTTCTAGCAATTACATAATCAGCATCTGATACGCATTAGCGTCCTATTATAATATTTTCCGAAAAGTTATGCGCCAAAATGCGATATAATTATACGCAAGACGAAGAGCAGGCATCCGCATGTTTCACCACCTTAGTTTCTATATTTTTCATCTATATCTAAAATGAGATAGCTTATCTCTGGAACTTCATCTGTGAAGTGCATCCTCATTATTTGATTGTATAGCTTTGTGGCTTTATTTAGCAATAGCGGTTAGGAGATAAATTTACAATCAGACGAAGTGTCTTGAAAAGAGTTTTAGCAGAAGAAACATGAACATTAAGAATGCACTTAAGTTGTTGTTTCATATGTCTTTTAAAAGGAGTCTTCATTCAGTCAAATATTTGTAAGAAGTTTGACGTGGCTTTTGTGCGCAAGAAAAGAGAAATGCCATAAAAAATGACAGGTTCTAAAAAAAGAAACGTTCCCTGTAACTTAGCGCTTTTCGCTGAGATCTTTCTCAACTTAAAAAAATTAAACAGGCTTTTACTCTCATGAATCCGAGAGGATATGCTCATTAAAGCGAGAATAAAAGCCCTTATATGCAAGCATTCACGCGTTATATCAGGAATAGGAATTAAAAAATACGCTGAGAAACAGAAAAACAGGGAACGCATCTCTTGCAATCGGTAAAAAGCGTTAAGCATATCTGAGCAGCACCATTTTTTTTTACGTGTTACATATAATTGTTGTATATATTTCATGTTCCATGTTTCGATTGGCATAAAAAAAAGTAAACCTAGAGTTAGAAAGTCATCTTTTTAGCACAACAGACAGTCTAAACATGGTTGGGAGCCTATACGGCGAAAGCTGAGAAGGCAGGAAACAATATCTCTCTGCGCCGAAAAAAGCCATCTCTGCTTTGAGTAACGGTAAAAGATGAAGTCAGCATGTAATGTTGAGGGAAGGACAGAGGAGCTTACACGCGCCAGAGTTTTGCCTTTATAAAGAAGACCCTTTCTTTAACTCGAATGCATCAACAAGCTTCTCAAAACGAGCTCGTACAGAAAAGTGGGGCAAAAAAACCAAGTGAAAAAAAAAGTTGCAACAGCAAAAGAAATAAAAAGTAAGGTAAGAGCACGTGTTTCTAAGAAACTTCTTAGCAAAAACAGCTTTCTGGATAGAGTTGCAGGAAGCAGAAAAACAGAGGGTAAAGGCACTGACTTAGAGATGTACACGGAAACTAAAGTATGGAAAATAGGAGCGGCTGGGCCATGTTACTTTTGCCCCTTGAATTCAACATGGCATATGTCATTTTATGTGGGCTGGTTGGCCACAGAGCTTTTTTTTGGGCTTGGAGCATCGACAGGGCCAATAAAGTAGGTTATGACTCTCGCGATCGAGGAAGTGAGACAGGATGTAGTAATACTTCACGCAGAAGCCTTATATTTGTTGTCGATAATACCACTTCGTGGGAGGATGGCTGAGTGCAAGACAGTGCCACATCAAGGGCTACCATGTAAGCAGGCCACGCCTTCATCTGCCCGCAAACATAAGCGGCTTGAGTGCTCGAGGTGCTCGAGACTGTTGCCATCAACTCCTCCAAAATCAATGAACCTTCTGACTACATTATTGCCTGGCGTCCACGAAATCAGTTCACCGAAGTACTGCACTGTTAAGTCATTACTGTGTGGTGCACTTCCGAACGGCGTTGGACATCTTCACCACGCTTATCAGCTGATGCCTAGACTGGCCCCCTTTACCTTTTGTGGTAGGCGCTATACCTTTACCTTTACCTTTTACCTTTTACCTTTTATGGTGGGCACACCACTGCGGTGTCTGGTCGTATGGGGAATGGGGAATCAAAGACAGGAGCATTCGGCTTTTAGTTAACGCTCATGCTGCGATTCCCATTAGCAGCCACTGGCATGCACATTGAGCACTATCTGTCAACAAAGGGTTGCTACTTTATACTCGCTTGGTGTAACCTTCTTAGCTTTAGAAAGGTTTAGCGAGCATTGCGCCGCAGTGCCATGAAAACAGTGAACTAGTTATATACTATGAACTCGAGGGGGTGAAAGGTGGGAAGTAGACCCGAAGCGCAAGCCGTGGGAAAGTGTGCGTGTGCCACGTCTCGTTTAGTACTTAGAATGTCCGCTGGATGGCGGTGCTTCTATATGAGATACACGAAAAAAAGGAGGCCGTGCCTAGGATTTTTTGGAGCCACATAAAGGCGCTAGGTAGGAAGTCTGTCACAACGCAACAACATATTCTAGATGAAGGAGGAAATCAATTGGAAGGGTACGAAGCGCTAGGTTACATCCAAAAGGTAACAGCCGATTCGTTTCAAAAGAGCGTCCAGGGGATCTCCCCGGTGAGTAAAAGTGTGGCGGAGAAAGCAACAGAGGAAGAGCTAGTACTTGATAATTTCAACTGGAAAAAGGCCGAAGGAAAAATTCCAAAGCGCACTGCCGCGGGTTTAGATGGGATTCCCGTTAGCCTCATTAACGAACTAGGACATAACACTAAAGAAGCATTGTTAAAAGCAGTAGAAAAAAGCTTAAAGGACGGACAAATACCGGACAGTTGGCGACAAAGTAGAATGAACTTAATCTATAAAGGCAAGGGAGAAAAGGACAAGATTCGCTCGTATAGACCACTAACCATTACATCGGTACTATACAGGTTGGCGATGCAAGCAGTAAAAATGAAAATAGAAACATGGGCCGAACATAACGATATTTTGGGAGAACTTCAGAACGGATTTCGAGTCGACAGGCGGTTAGACGATAACCTGTTTGTTCTCACTCAGTGTATAGAAATATCTAAAATAGAGAATAGGCCCTTGTACGTGGCTTTTCTAGACATCACTGGGGCATACGACAACGTTAATCAGGAAATTTTGTGGGATATATTGAAAGGAATGGGCATGGGCGACGACTGTATACAGCTTTTGAGGGAGATATACCGAGAAAATACAGTTTGCATAGAGTGGGAAGGAATGCGTAGCAAAGAGAACGTTGAGGTTAGCAGGGGTCTGAGACAGGGATGTCCTTTGTCCCCGCTGTTATTCATGCTGTACATGGTGAGTATGGAAAAAGCGCTAGAAGGTAGCAACATTGGTTTTAATCTGTCACACAAACAGGGCGGCATGATGATTGAGCAGAAGCTTCCAGGTTTATTTTATGCGGACGATATCGTCTTATTTGCGGACAGTCGAGATGATATACAGCAGCTGGCGAATATATGCGGAAGGGAAGGTGAAGCTCTTGGACTAGGATTCAGTGTAACGAAGTGTGGATTGATGGTATTCAATGATCCCTGTGATCAGACGGTGTCCATACAAGGCCAAGAAATACCGAGGGTAAGTGAATACAAGTACCTTGGAGTATGGGTAAATGAGAGTGATAGATACATGGAGGTACAGGAAAAAGCCTCGGCAGCAAAAGGAAAGAGGAATGCGGCAATAATGAAGCACAGAGCGTTGTGGGGATACAATAGGTATGAGGTGCTTCGAGGTCTGTGGAAGGGTGTAATGGTTCCAGGGCTTACTTTTGGGAACTCAGTGGTGTGCATGAGGGCAGAGGTGCAATCGGGAATGGATGTAAATGAAAGGACTGTGGGACGCCTCGCGTTGGGTGCTCACGGGAAGACGACAAACGAGGCTGTAAAGGGTGATATGGGGTGGACAGGTTTTGAGGCGAGGGAAGCGCAGAGCAAAATAAGGTTCGAAGAAAGGCTAAGAAATATGAAGGAGAGTAGATGGGCAGAGAAGGTGTTCCGTTATTTGTATAGGAAGAGCGTGGACACACAGTGGAGAAAAAGAACTAGAAGACTCACTAGTAAATATACGGCTGGTATTGTAAGCCATATGTCAACAAAGAGCGTTAAGGGAAAAGTCAGGGAGGCGGAGAGGATTTACTGGATGGCAGCTATGGAGAAAAAACCGGCTTTGAGTAACTACCGAAAGGGCAAAAATGAAATAAGGAGAGAGGCATTTTACGATAATTCAAGGGGAAGCGCTTTACTGTTTGAAGCGAGATCGGGTTGCCTTAGAACGCGTAGTTATAAAGCAAGATTCAGTAAAGAAGAAGAACAATGCACATGCTGCGGGAAAGATAAGGAAACGGCGGAGCATGTTCTGATTGAATGTGGAGATATCCACCCAGGTGTACGTTTGGGCACGAGCCTACAGGAAGCCTTGGGTTTTAGGGACAACAATGGAAAGCTCAACACACCCGCGATTGAAATAAGTAAGAGACGGTTAGAGTATTGGTGGCAGAAAATTAGAGAGAAAGGACAAAAATAAATATTGGAAAAATAAAATATGGACAGTGTGCCGTAAATGGCAGAGAACTTAAGCTGAAAATTTACCTTTTTTTCCATTAAGATAGAATTTATCGAAGTAGAGGCATTAGGCCAACATAAAAAAAGAAAAAAGTTTTTTTTTTTTGTCGAGCCTGGTGGCATACTTGTCACCACCCCGTTATAAAGGGGACGCTCATAGCATCCATCCATCGAATATATGATGAAAAGATGCGATATCGTGGTATTTGGAGTGTTGAATAGATGGACGAACGGACACACAGACAGATGCATGAACAATGGACGCATCAACAGACGCAAGGATGGATGCATGGACGAACGCAGGGACGGACACACGAACAGACGCACGCACGGACGGGCGAATGAACGCATGGACGGTTACACAGACAGACACATGAACGGACGGAAGCAAGAACAAATGGATGGACGAATGCTTTGCCCCAATCTCCATCATTCACTCCGTGAATATGCTGACATTTTTTTATTGAGCGACATGACATGAAATGACGCTAAATATATGTACACATGGTGCATGTACATACATATGCTCAAGAGCTGAAGAAGTTTTTATAAGCAGTTGTTTGCACTTGCACAACAATGTCAACTGCAACATGCGCATTAGCAACACCAGAGGCTAATATGAAGCGCAGATGCTCGCGAAGATGTTGGCCGCGGACACTGCTACATAAATCAACTTCAGCGCATGGCAACTAACCACATCTGACGTTAACCCGACGTGACGGCTGTATCAAAATAGTACGTATGTAATGTTTGTAAAATTGGGTAGGCAGCACTGCAGCCAATATTAACGTTTCACGAAGATTAACGTCTATTTGAAAAGGAGTTCCAAGACCTGGCGTAGCTTTGTGGTAAAATGCTTCATCAGCACCCAGAATGCTTGGGTTCTATTCCAGCTGGAACTCGTCGGGTCGATGCTACCGACGTTGGGTATTTCTTAACAATCGCGCGTTAAATGTTCCTGGGTAGATACCAAGCGTTAATCACCTGTGGCACATACCCACATACCAGCGGGCGGGTATGCGTCACTGTCTGACGGGACGTGTTTGACGACGTACGCGACGGGATTGTGTCATTATTCATGTCTTGACAAGCGTGTCGAATTCGCCCAACCATTTTTCTCTCTCATGTTAATTTTGGTTCACGCCAAGTAAATGCGGTGACCACGAGAGCACCTAAACTTAAGCGGCTGGATAGACCGATAGATAGATATACAGATAGATAGAGAGATACGCTCAAAGTCGCCGAAGTTCGCTAAGAAATGCTTCGCATTTAAAACAACTTAGAAACGATGTGCTGGCTCTAAACTACCAATCTTCCCATGCAGCAAATTCAGATCGCTTGTGTGAAGTAGCCAAAAGACGTTTTGCTTCTTCGTTATGTTTCCGCGCCTAAGCAAAGCCACCCCTGTGGTTCTACTATTTACAGTGTTTCGCACTGGGGCTGATTAAATAAAGATCAATATACAGTAGACAAACTATCACATATCTCCCAAGGTACCGATAAGGAAAACAAAAAGAGAAGGAGGAGATTACGATTGACACCAGAAAAGCGTTCAGGCATGAGAAAATAAGCCGTTGAGTGACGCAGTATTTGATCAGCAAGAAACAAACTGTCTCACGCACAGCCACCGCGTCTTGAGCACTACGCTGCGATTGGATGTAGCGCCTACTCTGCTAAGCTGACTAACCAGAAGATTCTCAATTCCACATGTCACTTTGTTCAGACAGCTCTTTTAGAAGGCGTCATGTTTCTTCCGATATACGGGAACAACTTTTTCTGACATACGGGAACTGTTCCTAGGGTCAATTTCGGATTTTGATGAGGTAGTGTACTACTCTGATATCAGTGACGGGAACAGTGCGCGTGGCGTATACTTGATCGCGCTAACAGGGAACGTTGCGACAGACATTAATCCAAAATTTAACGTCAGTCGGATATAACAACCTACTTTGTGAAATGCCAAGTCACTAAGATGTAGCGAACCGTCATCGAGTCTAAAAAAAAAAGGGGGGGGGGAACTCGTGAAAAACTTACCTGTTTTTCGTCGGAGAATGAAAATGTGCTACAACAAGCTAAATAATTGAGTGACAGTACGTTTCCCAAAATATTCATATTTTATGCTAGAATGTGTTGGGTTAGAAAAATGTGGACATGCTGAAAACGAGAAACCAGACATTTAATTGAAATTCAAGAAACGCCTCACAACGAACGACTGAATGCATCAGCTACAACACATAAAAATATGCTCTTCTAATATTTCGACAAAAGATTCGAGTACTGTTTTACACCTAAATCGTAGCAACCAATGTCGTATTGACCATAAACTCGGCGCTGCAATTATTTACAAGCTAATAAAAATAATAATGTTGTGTTTCTGAAATTTTATTATTACTATTAATAATGTCGTTGTTATTATTATTGTTGTTGTTGTTGATGTTGTTGTTGTTGTTGTCGTCATCGTCGTCATCTTCTAGTGCTCTACGTGCCACATTCACAATAAAAATATGAAGCTGCTGTAGTGTTGGGCTCCGGAGTTTTCGATGATGTGGTGTCCGCGTTTTCTCTAACGTACACGTCGTACGTTACATGAGCCTCTTGCATTCCGCATAGTCTCATTCATTCCTTTGCATGTTCTGGTATCACCCACCATAGTTTTGAAATCACCGGCCTAATCATTTATTAGTGGACAAGCACGTGGAGATGTCGCTGTTTTTATGTCATTGTAGCAACAGTCATTTCTCTCTGAGATAATGGGGGTATGCTGACAAATGACGCTGAATGTTCAACTTGGTAATTGTACACTTGAACGCAAAGTACGGATGTCCGCATGTATGGCTAACGCGGTTACAGAGTTGGCGTAAAAATCTCCTAAGTTCAGGCTTCAAAGAGTCACGCCACTTACTCGTAGATAACTAGCCCGGAAGACATGGGCTCACATCCCAAAATATTTTGGATTGTAATATAAACTTGAAATAATCGAATACACATACTTTTCTACACGAGGAAAGCTTACCAAGTTGACATCGATGCTTGCTTAAACACGCATTACGTTCTGGACGACCACAAAGTGCAAATATCAGGAGACCAAGGTTTTAAGCAACGCGGTACCTTCCTTAAGAACTCCAAGAAAGAGCCTCTACTATACATAAAGTGCGAAACTCTTTGTGGATGAGTGGCTCAACAAGAGAACAGGACACCACCTCTGAATAATGGCTTTTCATTTTTTGCTCAGGCCTCTGATCTCTGTCTCACAATACAAAGTTGGTTGAAAAACGTGGCATGAGTATACAGGCACTGTTATATATGAGTAAACACCTCAGTAGTTTTTCGCATAAAATCTCGGTTACGTCTGCATCTTCATGTTGACTAAAGCACGATCGGAAATATTTTGCTAAAGCACACGTCTTTTTCTGTTCTTCAACTACGTTTTCGAGAAGGCCACTGTAAATGCATCAATATATGCTGAATTCATTTACTCGAGGCTAAGGAATGCTTTACGTAAGGCATTTGAATTGGTCAAGTTGGCGCGAACGTGACGCATAGAGCATATTTTGCTGCGTAAGATTTCATTTCTTTGGTTGCCTGAACATGAAATACAGGTTTCTGCGCGCAAAATCTTGCACATTTTCCTTTCTTCTCAGCCTTTAATAAATCTTGGAAATAAGAGAGAAATCTGTGGCACTGAACAGAAAAACGACTACGCATTAAGATATGTGCTTGCGTGCCACAAATGGGTGTAACCGCCTTCCTCGAGAAAAGGTTCACGCATTATATAAGCACTCATCTCGTCTTGTCAATTTGGCTTCTCTGGATACCCAGCTACTGTCGCAACAGTTCATACTCAGACAGGATTACTTTCGGCCCAACGGGACCAAATCTGCGGTGAGGCGTGGGTGTCGCGCGGTGTCGTAAGATGTATTAATCTGACTGTGTATATACCCTCACTGATTTCCTCTGCACGTGTGCCGTATTACGCCGCCTCTTAGGGGACACGGCTTAGAAGCGCCCTATCACTCATCTCGCTCGTCAACATTGATTAAATGAGCACACTGCTCTAGGTCGTCTCCCATCATATCACAGCCCAATGTCTCGTTTCTCGTCTTGTGCTGGTGTTCCCTTGGCGCTTCGTTTCACAACATTTGGGCTCGAGCTACGAAGGATTATCCTTATATGTTACGTCCGTTTATATGTTTCGCTTATTTTCGTCCTCATTTCGTCCTGAGGTAGCGGAGTGAACAGTGCCAAGTTTGACGCCCTCCTTTATATGTGCAAGGTGCTGCCAAAGCAGTGTCAGAAATGTCTAATGCTACGAGTTTGATCTATTTTTGTTTAAGGTGAGTGTCTGAGAGCGTAGGAGTGTCCCTGAAAGCTTCCAAAATGACATTGCGCTGCCAGATAAATATCATACTTTGCTACTTTTGCAAGGCGAAATGGCGAACAAGTGACTGTCTGTCGGTATGCTCCGGCCCGTGGTAGCTAAATTGTTTCACCTGGTCACATCGGCAACCTTGCTTTCTTTTATAATATTTTATGACGTCCTAGCCCTTTTCTTTGCCGATTCAGATGATCAAACGACAAAATATATTTTATAAGACGTGTCTACCAAATATATCGTTTATTCTCTGAGTCTCATCTGTTCATTTGACATATTTCAGACAGGAGAACGTGCATGTATCTTTGATTTCTAAGGATTCAAAAGGTATGCCATGTAAATTAAGCAAATGTATAGGTGAAAGTTATATACACGAGAAAATAGTAATGAAAGGACAAGGATAATACCTGCCAAAAAAGTTTCAACAATTGAGAACCTTACACTCGGCCTCGCTAAGTTTCATCACGGCGAAGCTTAACCATACAAGCCGGAGACTTTATTGGACTTTTCTAGGTCACTCAGCTAAGGCTAGATTTCAAACGTGGTTTATTGAATGCTATTTTTCAACGTTTTATAGATCTCGGAATAAGCAGCTTCATTATTACCAGGTAGTGCGCATCCGAGTGCGAATATCTTCAATTATTTTTAAATGAAGTATGGACATACATAGTCCCTTCGGTAGCTTCGAGGAGCTTTACCGCAGCTATTGCTATGGCACATGCGTGGCTTGGCTTGACATCACATTAGCTGTCGTGGTAGCTAGGCCCAGCGAGTTCCGTTGCCGAGCGCATCTTGGCGGTAGCTTTTATATATATCTTGCTACAGCTTCGTCGTAGTCCTGGCTTGATATGAAGTCACAGAGGCTGGTGCGGTAGGAAGTTGAGGCGAGGCCAAGTCGTGCGCAATCATTGTTTTGTTAGCTGCTAGGCGACAGCACGGCTAGGTTTATTTCGGCGCCATTTCTAGGCTGCACTTCACAGCTTTGTTGTTAAAAACACAAATAATCCGTCAAGCACACTGTATACTGTAGTTAACCTGAATATATTCACCCAGCAAGACGTCTGAGAGGCGTTCATTATTCAGAAGCCCTGAGAATAAGATGGCGAGAGAGCAGTCACCGGTCACCGTGTGAGATGAAGAAAAAAAATTTCAATATTGTTGAGAAAAAACTACAACAGCAGAGAGTCTTCAAAAAACAAAAACACAGAATGCTAACGGGAGCAGGTAGCAGTGCATTTAGAAATACAGGCTTGTACGAAAAAAGAGAACATAACTATTGTATGAAACCTGCCTACTCAACTGCCTTTGTGTGACATTTCATGGAGTCGTTACAACTATTTTTTGCCGACAGGACTTAATCAAGTGAATGCTCCGCAGGACGGCTTTATGCTCTCCTATGGTAGCGCACCAAATGCTCTGAATTGCTAACAACTTTTTCTGAAAACTTACTAATTGAAGAGACACTATAACATGAAGACTAAAGAAAAACAGCACTGTGTTTGTGTGTATTTTCTAAACGTTCCGTCTTTTTTGTGCTGATAAATCAGAAAAACGAGACCAACCAGATTGAAGACCTGAAAAAGCGCCAAAACTTCCCGAAGTGGTTCATAAATTGGACTGGCTAAACGGATAGAGCGTGCTACCGACACGTCAACAGATCGCAAAGTGGCAGGCGGTGCTCAACTATAGGTATCCTAATTGTGGACAATCCGAGACCTATAATCATGTCTTATTTGAATCTATTGCTACTAAGGGTGTAGAACGCCTTGTTTGGTGCACCTTTGGAGTTAAGGCCACATCATCATCGCAAAAGAATAACGGCACAATTGCCGCCCACTTGGAACTCTTAGCTACAACAAACGTCATCTTTACATGCCGGCGCAATGCAGAAGCTAGTCGAAAACGACCGCAAGCAGCCTTCCCTGCTTTACACGTGATTCTTAAAATTTTTTTGGATAACTCATTCACAAGGTACGTGTAAGTGGTGTTGATGGCTTTTCAGAGCGCTAGTAATTTTGCTTTTAAGTGCGAATTTGCTTTTTAGTCGGGCTCTGTCAGGCGTCCGACGTTGTCCGCGGCACGCGCGCACGTATCCTCGCCCCTAGCAACCGGACCATGGGGTGAGATAGAGTGTAAGAGAGGGTAGGTGTGGTGCTATGCCGCTCCTTCTCTCGCCGTTCGCTATCTCTGCTCTTAGCGCCCCGCTCTCCCGCCCGCTCCCGCCTCACTCTTGACCGTTCGCTTGGAGGGCGCTTCCTAAGAACATCCGGAAATGTGTGCTCGAAACGCGGCTCTGAAATGCCAACGCCGAGCCGAAAACGCTGTTTATTTTGTTTCCTTCAAAATATTTTTAACCGTGCACGCTAGCTACTCAAGCTGGAAGCTCATACCGCGTTTTTCGCGACAAAAAAAAAACGACACGTGCGGTGAACGCATAACTGGATGCACGGTGTTAAAAAAACAAAAAAAAACATTACTTTTCTAATGCTGGGTTCTCACGTGCGAAATGCCGTAATGCACGCTATGCATTGCATTTGCATTTACTCACGATTCCCTTCGGGGAGGTGGGCATTTTTTCGTATTACCCAAATAAAGCATCGAATGTGTGGCAGCGTCCTACTGAGTTAAAGAAACAAGTCTTCCTCCGACTCACTGTGCTGCTGGACCCTCTTCCCCCCCTCGTTTTTACCACGAAAGCTGTTATGAGATCACAACACGTGTGACATGCACTTTGTAGTTGTTCGCTGCCGCCAGTGTCAGTAACCATTACCGCACGAAATTAGCAAAACAAACTCTGTAAATAAAAAACACCTACGACATAGTAGGATTTGTTCCCGGATTCCCTGCGTGCCAGCCCAGTATTCAGCCACTGAGCCACGCCGGAGCATGGAACTCCTTTGGAAGGTGGCCTTGCGTAGGCTTGATTTTTGGAAAGAAATCGTGTTTATTCGACTAACATGTGTTTCAGAACAGTAAAAGAACAACGAGTTGTCACATAATGCAAATAGCGCAACGACTTTACAAAAGCTTTATCTTGTCCAGCTGTTAACTGTGGTGCACACCCACTGTGTATGATTGGGGGGTCACAAAAGCTGCTGTCATAATTCGTCATTGTTGTGAGCCTCAGTACGAGAAAATTCACAAAGTTACTCACGAGCGTGGAGCGGGTGCCACGCTCCTTCAAAGATTGACAAAGGATGACAAAGTAATTGTGTGCCTACTGAACAATGGTTTATGACGTAGTGGGCACCCTGCAAGCGTGCTTGCAACATATATACCCAAAAAGTGTTGAAAAATAGGCTCTGAAAGGCCGCTCATCCTGCTTTCGTTGTGACAGTGCGGCACGTTCTAAGCAGGCCTGATGATTTTTTTTCTTTTTTTTCTTTCTCTTCAGTTCTTTCAAATATTAGAGGTGAACGTGACGATATTTAGAGCGCGAGAAGAGAAAAACGATAAAGATACAATAGGGACACGAGCTACCATCACGTCATACCAACTATCCCAAACTGCCACACGTTTAGGGTAGAGTCTCCCTTTGCTTCAGTTCTTTCAATCACTTAAGGGTGAAGCTACTCAGGCCGTGGGTCATTGCCTCCTCTGTATTAGTAGTAGTAGTAGTATTAAGCCACTTCTAGTTTGTGAGTTGCTCTTAGATTACACTGTATGTATATGTCCATGGAAATATTATATCTAGACGGCATGAGTGGTTTTCGCAGAGCTCATATCTACGGAGTCAATGATGATGAGTGGGGCGAAGCGTCCGTCTGTACGCCCATTCGTGCGTCCATGTGTTCATCCATCCATGCTTCCGTCCGGCCTTCGATCCATGTGTCCGTCCATCCATGCGTCCGCCTTGCTTCCGTCTGACCGTGCGTCCGCCCTGCTTTCATCCGTTCGTCCGGGCGTCCGGGCGGGCGGACAGACAGACGGACGGATGCTTCAGCCCACCCATCATCATCCACTTCGTAGATATGCTGTGTTTTTTGCATAGTTTCAGAGCATCACACAGCGCATTATTCATGTCTGTGTAGGATGGCGTATAGCATTTGCATAAACTATGCTGACACGATTTTCAAAAGTGGAAGCTTGGGCTTGTTGGTGCGCAGTTATACTTGCAAGATTTTTTCAGCACGCGAAGATAGGAAAAAAAGGGACAGTGTAAACAGGGTAGTATAAAGTTTTTGCGTATAAGCGTCTTTAGTGTTTGTGTATACTGGCTGAATAAACTTTCTTCACACCGCAATGAATGAGAGGACTCTAGATTGCAAGAAACAAGATCTCTTTTAGAGGCTACATTTGCGAGAGAACGTCCACAAAAAGCAAACTTTGCTATTTAAATAGTCCTCTACATGCTTCCTAGTTAGCACAACGAAAATATTTTGCTCTCAATGACACCGAAACAAGCATACTCGGCGCAGCATTAGGGGATCAATTCTGACAGAAAGATGGAATGAAAATGACTGCATTCCGCCATGAAGAAACACACCAGCGGGGATGCCAACTCGCGGTAATCAGCACTTTACCTCTCGAGGAGGAGGAGGAGGAGGAAGCAACAAAAGGGAGAAGGCAGGTAGCTTAACCAGAAAGACATCCGGTTGGCTACCCTACACCGGGGGATAAGGGAACCGGACAAGAAATACGAAAAAGAGGGAACAGAGGGAAAATAAAAAAAAAAACTTTCTTTACCTCTCGAAATTCTAAGTATATATATGAGCACTTTTTTTTCTTTATCTCTTGAAATTCCAAGTATACATATGAGCACACCGGCGGTTTCTAGGCGTGAAGTACGGCCATCCATAATCTCATGGAGGGCGAAAGCAGCCAACTGCCTTACCTTCAATTTGGACTGAGTCACTCTATATTAGGAGTTGGTGCAGAGAGACATACAGCGAGAATGTCTTCAAACCGTAAAACGTGGCATTCACAGTCGTGGAACAGACGTTTTTAAGACATCTCACCGATGGCAACTTTGAAGTTCTCTCTACAGTGTTCCAACGACAGTGGTTTGCGGTTGATTATACGCAGTTCTATATCGCGTGAACTACATCTTCTACAAAGTATATACACAATAGCGACTCATTCCGCTCTATTCCGTTGAGTGGCAGTTACGATGACTCCTTGAGTATTGTAATATTATAATTCTTATATTCATCAGTTCCCGAGACAGATTAGATATGCTAGATGCATAAACAGTGTAGTATCGCTTTGCAAAGGTGACAAGTCCGCCCTAAGTCTATATAAGCTGTTGTATTTAAGGTCGGCTATATAGACGGTCATTATTTAAGGACAACTGATCATGTGTTTTTGAAGAATAGGCAGAAAACCTATTCGCATTTCTGCTAAGTGTTTTTTGTGTTAATCCGAAAACAACCGCATCAGTAAGCATGCTTTAGGATAGTTATTTGCTACCTCGTGTTCGAATATGCAAAATGTTGCTGAATGCAAACTTCCACAAGCGATCAAATTAGAACCAATATGTAGTTCAATACCGAAAATGAACGATATTCATCCTGTCTCTTTCTTCATGGTATTTATATTTATTGCGTCCATAAAAAAATATGAGGCTTACAGTAAACCGCGCAAGCTTTAACGAGGCTAGACGATTCCTCAAAGTAATAGCTATAAACACCTGGTTTTGATAACTAATTCACCATAACGCCAAGTCGTTACCTGTGAATGCGTCTTAGTATACGAGAAATTGAATTGTGTTGCTTATGCACAAGCTAAACGCACAAACAACAAAAATTACAAATAAAAAGAAGAAAAACTAATAATAGCGACTAAGTACCTACTATATACACTACAGGGCTTTGAATGCATAAACGAACTCAGTATGTATGCTCATAGTCTAGTTCACATATCGGTCCTTGCCCTCTCTTCCTTTCTGTTTATTCGTGCGCTTGAACCGACAGTTATACCATTCATATAACAGGATCACATTGCGGATAGAGTCCGTAGTAGTGGGGTATAATAGGAACTAAAGCCATTTATTTTATTTGTGGGGGGAAGAGGAAGACGAAGTGATTTTCTTGTGGAACACATCTTGCGGTCTGTGCTGTTTTTTCTGCGTTCCACAGTGCAACAGCGGGGTCTCAAGCCCCCTACATCGTGGTCATGGATGAACAATCCCCGGAGATCCCGCCCAGTACCAGTTCATTCACGGGCATTGCTTCAAGAAAGCGTGGAAATCCATCTAGTGAGAGTGAAGACACCGAGCTGTACTCTGCATCAGACTACGAGTCCTCGGAAGACGACTTCGAACCTGTGCTCTACCGCAAGGCCAAACGAAGAATCCTGAACGCATCATCGGCATCAAGTACAGCCACTGTGAGGACAGCGCCTCAGCGATGGCCTCACTCCATTCTGTTTGTGCCGCAGACTACTACTGCCAATCTACGCTTCCTCAACAGGCAAGCACTGTCCTTGTACCTTGAAAACATTGTGCCTAACGAGATTAAGGACATCAGGATAAACACGAGGAAGAATATTTTGGCAATCGACGTGAGGAACCCGAGTGCACTGAACACGCTACAGCATGTGTCAGAGCTGGGAAACATCAAAGCCCGATCCATCATACCAGCGAATGGTGACACCGTAACAGGTGTTATCTATGACATAGACACTGAAATCGCCAATGAAGATCTTCCTGTACTGATAAAACCAGTGAGTGAAAACAACGTCATTGTGCATGCTAGGCAACTCTCGTCGTGTGCGACTAACATTCAAGGGTGACTGTCTTCCCTTTTACGTGAAGGTGGGCCATTTCCGTCACCAGGTTCACCCATTTATTCCGAAGCCTATGCAGTGTTTCAAGTGCCAGAAGATTGGCCACGTGCAGGGCGTTTGCAGAAATTCCGCAGTGTGCCCCCGATGCGCTGAACACCACTCAGAAGACGACTGTAATGCAACTACGTTGAAATGCCCCAACTGCCAAGGAGCTCACAGTGCTTTCTCCAAGGACTGTCCTCAGATTAAGAAAGAGATTTATATTCTGAGGCAAATGGTGCGAGACAACTCGACTCACAGAGAATCTGCGCAAAAAGTAAGGCGAAGGCGTCGTCATCGTCGAAGGTCCTCACAAAAGACAGTGCAAAATCTGACGAGGAAGTCAGAAACTCAAGTGAAATCGACAGGCACAGCTCCTAGCACGGCAAACATCTGCGCTGAAAGAGAAGATGCTGTAAGATCTCTCTCTCCAAAGAAATGGCCACCCCTTCAGCCTAGACGATCTGTTGAGCCTCAACAGAAGCCGCCTACACGACCTGTCGAGCCTCAACAGAAGCTGCCTCAAGAACAAACACAAAATGATGCAACGGCCGGGAAGCAAGATCATCGCGTGATGGTGATGCTAGGATCATTAGTGGACACCATTCGCATGTTGTTAAGCGACATGAATACACCGTCAGTCAAAAGTGCCCTTCAAGTACTGGACGCGCTTAGTCCAGTGCTAGCAGCCTTAGAGTAGACCATGGCTAACCCACCACTGTCTTTCCGGGATGAGGTTCGTAAAGCAGCAATACTGCAGTGGAATGCCAGGGGACTAAGATCACGCATTGGTGACTTTCGTCGATTTGTGTACGTCAATATGTTTCCCGTAATCGTCATTTGTGAACCGAACTTATCGAGCGCAATACGACTCTCGGGATACGAACCTTTTATGTCACCTACTGTTACTGAAAGCAGCAAGGTTCTGGTGTACATTCGCCGAGACCTCACTTACATCCTTCAACCTGTACCACCTCATGACGGAAACCAATACCTATGCTTAAGAGTGAAAAAGAGGAGGCTCAACATCACTGTGGTTGGCGCATACCTATCACCATCAAGCCGTTTCGATCAAAAAAGATTACGAGACATCATAGCGTTAACTCCTGACCCGTGTGTTATTATTGGGGATTTTAAAGCTCATCATAAATTATGGGGAAGTCAGAATACCAACATGAAGGGCAGAAGCTTGGTGTATTTTGCCTCCGACAACCAACTTCGGTTACTGAATGATGGCAGTCCTACATTTTTATGTGGCTCCATATACAGTAGCTGTCTCGACTTGGCTTTTGTTTCGCAAAGCCTAGTGAAACATACTGAATGGTTCACGGATATAGAAACGCACGGGAGTGATCACATTCCAACATACGTCAAGATCAGAGGATTGTCGCCTCCTAAAGTGAGCGGCATCGTTAAAAGAGTGGACTGGAAAAACTTTGAGTCCCGTATGGAAGACCAATGCCAAGAACACATATCCGATTTACAAGAGGCCATTAAGAGCACTTTAAAAGAGACTGTGTGTACGACCCCATGCCCTGTAAGAATCATGGACATCGACATAGAGCTGGAGCGGCTTCGAGCCTTGCGACGACGAGCTGAAAGAAGGTACCGGCGCACGAAGGACATAGAAGATTTACGGACTGCTAGACGTATGCAGAAGAAGATCAAACGTCGGTTGGACAAGCTAGAATTCCAACGCTGCATTACTTTCTGCGAGTCACTCGACCCTCGTAAGCCTTTATCGCAGATATGGAGGACGGTTAGAGGTTTGCGGTCATAGCCCATTCAGAAGTCACCATTCAAGGCCTTAGCCCTTCACCAAAATCGACCAGATGTGGACGTTGCTGAAGAGTTCTGTGCCGGATTATCAGGGCAAACTACAGCCATCAGCAGCTCACCACTTTCGAGCAGTTGTCCGCCACCACGTGACTCCTGTATGGACTACCCGTTCACCATTCAGGAGCTCAAAGCAGCACTCGCTTCATGCAACAAGACCTCCGCACCAGGACCTGACGGAATCTCCTACAGAGCCCTGTGTCATCTGGGTGAGCGCGCGAGAATAGCTCTACTTCAGCAAAATAATGATTGTTGACTAGAGGGCACTGTCCCCTTAGGTTGGAAAATTAGTCGTCTAGTACCATTACTAAAACCTGGCAAATCACCATTGGAACTCTCCTCCTATCGCCCGATCGCATTGGCTAGTTGCGTGGGTAAAGTGATGGAGAGAATGATTCTCGGCCGACTCGAGTGGTACTTGGAGTATCATGAGATTCACCCAATTGCCATGGCTGGCTTTCGACGTGGTCGATCATCGATCGATAGCGTCATCGACCTAATCACGTACGTTGAACACGAAAAAGGCCATAAGCGTCTTTGCGCCTCTCTGTTCCTTGACGTCAAAGGAGCCTATGATAACGTTACACATGAAGCCGTCCTTACCGCACTAGAAGAGATTGGAGTGGGTGGCCGAATGTTTAAGTGGATACGCAGTTATCTCCAAATGCGATACTATTTTGTGAGTACAGAGACCGGGAACACGTCTACACATTTCAATTGTCGTGGCGTCCCGCAGGGTGGTGTACTGAGCCCTGTGCTATTCAATATAACACTAATCGCTCTCCATACGCACCTACCAAACAATATTTTTCTATCAACATACGCTGATGACATCTGCATCTGGACATCTGCGGTAACTCGCCTGCAGTTACGAGCGAGAATACAGAGAGCTGCTACTGCAACTACTTTGTATCTACGCAATCGAGGCCTGGAAATTTCCTCCGGAAAGTGCGCTCTTCTGGCATTTACGCACAAACCCATGTCAAATTACAGAGTGTCAATTAACGGTCAAAATATACCGTATCGTCGATCTCACAAATTTCTGGGTGTCATAGTCGACAGAGACATATCATGGAGCCCTCATGGGTCGTATTTGAAAAAGCGATTGACAGGCATATGCCATCTTTTCAAGTTTCTCGCTGGAAAGACTTGGGGAATGCAGCCTAATGCTATGTTACGACTGTATAGGGTGCTTTTCTTTGGCTTTTTACGATACAGTCTGCCTGCATTATCAAACGCCAGCAAAACAAGTCGACGCATGATACAAAGCGTTCAAACACAGGCGCTTCGAATATGTCTAGGTCTGCCTCAGGGTGCCTCAACAATGGCGACTACAGCTATAGCCAAAGACCACCTCATGCAGACCCATATTGAAATTGAAGCTTTCAGAACACACATAAGGCATGTGGGCCGGACTCCCCATCACCACCTAGCCTCTCTGCCAGTGGATAGACCTCATACGTCATTTTGTCGAACAATAACTACACATGGTGACTCCCTACCAACTGGTTTTACGCCCTCGGCGAGACCTTCAATTCCTCAATGGCGCCTCAAACAGCCAGTCATCAACCTGACAATACCAGGCATCCAGAAAAAACGAGATTTCTCAATACCAGCCCTCAAGCAGCTCGCCTTACTTCTGCTGTACGAGAAGTACCAAGACTGCACCCACGTCTACACCGACGGCTCCGTCCTGCCAAACAGCTCAACAGCGGCGGTCGTTATTCCAACGCACGCCACAACCATCAAATTCAGTACAGCTCATGCAACCACAACAACGGCAGCAGAGCTTGCAGCGCTTCGCGCTGCGCTGCGTTTCATTAACGACCAGAGCACGCAACGGTGGACGATTTTCTGCGACTGCAAGCCGGCACTGCAGTCACTTCTGGCAAATCTACGCCGTGGTCCACACGAGCAGTTGGTACTTGAAACAGCAGAAATGCTACACCATATAACAGAGAAAGGGCACCACGTTATATTTCAGTGGTTGCCAAGCCACTGTGGAATTATCGGTAACGAACGAGCTGATCAAGCTGCCCGTTCAGCCCATACAGAAGACAATGACCAGTCAATACCTCTCTCAAGGACGGACGCTGCTAGGAGGCTCCGCATGCTTGCTCGCCAACGCTCCCTGGCTCTTTGGAATGAGCCTCTCTTTACGCATGCAAGATTAGGATCCCTTGATCCAACGTTAAGCATGCAGCTTCCAACAAAAATTCGACGAGGCAACGCTACCCTCTGTGCAGACTATAGTTGGGAGTCGCGTTTACCCGTGCGTACGCGTTCCGCATAGGTATGGCCGACACTGCCGACTGTGCACACTGCGGAGATGAAGAGACAATTCGACATATCCTGTGTGACTGCCCGAAATACAACCTGGAAAGACTACACCTTTCTGATAAACTAAACAGGTTAGATGACCAGTCACTGTCAGAAGAAAGTATACTGCGCCATCGTCATGACTCATCGTCACAGAAGAAAGCCGGGCAAGCGCTACTGGGCTTCTTACGAACTACTGGCCTGTCGGAACGCCTCTGATTGGACTGATTTTGTGCGTGCGAGTGTGTCGGTGTTTTTCTCTTATTTATTTTTTACTCTCCCTTTCTTTTTCAACCCCCTATTCCCCAACCCCAGTGTAGGGTAGCATACCGGATACTAGCATCTGGTTAACCTCCCTGCCTTCATTATTTCTCGTTTCTCTCTCTCTCTAATTTTATTTGTGTTTATTAAATAAAATCACGGAGGGCCCTCACTACACGCCTTTGATTATCGGATTGTGACCACACTGCAAGTATTTTTCCAATCGTAAATAGTCGTCATTCCAGTCGGTTTAAGCGATCACTCAGTTCAGGGCATTGTTCATCGTATTGCGGATATTTTACGAGGAAATGCTTCTCTGACGCATCAAAAGGACCACAGTGGCCGCAGTGCGGGGACGTTCTTTTTATGCGTCATAAGATGTGAGGGGTGTATGCAACACCTACTCGTAGAGGGTGCCGTAGTGTGTCAAATGGTCTATCAAACCTTTGACAAATCGAAAATTGGAGAGACGGATGTAACGGAGATAATAGTGTCTACTTAGTATTTTCGTCAAACCAAGCATCCTTGCATGATTTGTGACACAGTTCAGAAATAACCTTCTTCCTTTTTGAGAAATAAGCGGGTGCTGGTGTGAACTTTTTTGTCTGCTGCACTGTGGCTAATTTGTCAGCAATTTCGTTTCCTATCACTCCTACGTAACTTCGAAGCCACTGAAAACATATCTTGCTGCCGTCCAAATAACCAATAGTAATTATTTTTAATATTTCATATATGATGCTGTCATAATACGAAAATAAAAAACCTTAATCATTTGCAGCGCTCCTTTGGAGTCAGAATATCTCACCTAGTTTTGTTTTCGCTGACTTTCATCAATGGATTTTGAAACTTGTACTATTGCAGCATGCTCCGCTCCTGCAGACGATGTCTTTCTAGAAAGTCCGAAATTTTTTTATACGCGGGCATATGAAAGCCGCATTCGAGCTTTCGTCGGTTCTCGAGTACTCTGTGAAAACAAGTGTGAACCAGTATTGATAACTGTACATTTGTTGAAGCGTTGCAAATTTGGCTTCAAGCTCATGTATCGAAGATAATTTTTTCTGTCCCTTTGATGTGAGAAGTGACTGGAGCTGATGCAAGCTGTCAAGAAGAAAAAAATTATATCTGGACGCACCAAATATTTTAATGTTGAAGTGCCGCCTCATAAGCTGGCAAGGTGTCACCAATTTGCCCGTTTCTTTCAATAAGTTTTTCACGATGCGGATGATCATAATGCCTTTGTGATAAGCGAAGGAAGTGGCGGCAAAGGTCTTGAATGCGAAGAATTTGAATGGGCGGTTCTCTTGCTGCTAAGATTACGAGGCCACTGTGAGTTGATCGTGGTAAGCCAAGGCAAATATTTTTTGGCAATATAAATGTGTTTTGATTTGAATTATATCTTGAATATAACGTACTAAAATCACTGTATGATTATGAGAAACGCCGTAGTTTAACGCTTCGGAAATTTCGACCGCCTGGGGTTCTTTAACGTGCACCAAACTCTGAGCACACGGTGCTACAGCAAATTTGCTTTCATAAAAGTGCAGCTTCCAGAGCCAAAATTCAATCCGTCACACGCGGATCAGCAGTGACACGTGGACCTTATCCACTAGACCACCGCGGTGGAGTGGCAACATAATTTTGTGACTAGATTGCAGCACCTGCACAAATCATAACGCCAACCAAATGTTTCGGCAACTTCATATCGGAAAAGAGTGTAATTTCAACAGAGAAAGCCTTGAGCGGCATTTGATTCCTGTTTTCGGTGAGAAGCTTTCAGGTTTAGTTTTAACGAAGTCATAACGTGACTGTAATAAAATAAAAAGCAGTTTATCCCAGCGGGAAGCCTGTACACATTTACTAGCATTCGAAGATTTCATATGACGCGATGAACATCTTTAAAAAAAACATGGGCGAACATTGCTTTCTCCATTGTTGAAACTCGCTGTGAAATGATAAAAGGCAGTATCGCTAAGCGCAGGACCACTGAGGGAACGACACAAGCATTAACTTTCGACAATTTATTTATTTATCTATTGTTTATTTATACACAGCGAGCATACGCAATGACACGTATGTTAAAAAACGAGGAGCAGAAAATGTCAACACGGGTGCCTTTCTTTCGCTCTCGTTTACGTATCGTATTTTACGTGCCAGGAACACGTTATATTGACAAGGCACGCTGAAGAAAAAACGTTCCGAATTTGAATCATTTGCTTTTTTTAACATGCACTTATATTGCACGGCCTCAAGGATTTCACTTCTATCGGAATGTGACCGGTGTGTGCGGGATCAAATCCGGTACCATCAATTGAGTGACCGAGCACTGCAAGCGCTATTACCAGGCAGTACTGTCTTTGAAGTGCTTGCTCGTTTTGCAGGGGGGTGTCTCTCGTAGCGCCGGTGTGTACGCTAGTGCTCACTGCTCTCGTTAGAGGCGCAGCTGTGTTCTTAGGTTAAAGAGGGCTCACTAGATGGTGCGCTGCCACTCAGGCGACACGGTTCGGACTGTCACGGCGGATGGACGTGTTTTTTGAGCGCTCCCGATCGACTGCGCAGATAAGTGTTTTTGCATGTTTTGAGCTTGTCTTTATAATTATAAGGCAGCAGTTGAAGTCTTCGTAGCACTTGTTTTATGGTACGGCTGTTTCGGGGGCCAGTCACCAGGTATTTATTAGTTGGTGTGAGTGTGTGTTTGAATTCTTTCTTGTTTTTTTTTTCTTTTGCCACCCCATGGGGAAGGTGCGCGTACATTGAAGACGCAAATTTTTGTAGTAGAGCTTAGACTTCCTTTTTTTTCGTAGTGCAGGGCTCAAGTATAGCAATTATCGAGTATAGGGACAATTGGTGTCAGAAAGACATGGGTAAAAAGACTGTAAAGTGTTCAGGATGTGGAATGGGTTGCATTGTGGACCCAAGTGTAGAAGCGGATAGAGAAGAGGCTGGCACGAAGTGCAGGCAATGTGAGGTCGAGTAAAAAATGGAGAAAATGATGGTTGCCCAGAGTGAACTGCGGACGAGAATCGTCGAGCTCGAGACTGCGTTGGCGACAGAGCAAGATAAAACGAGGGC
This sequence comes from Rhipicephalus microplus, assembly GCF_043290135.1. NCBI lineage: Eukaryota > Metazoa > Arthropoda > Arachnida > Ixodida > Ixodidae > Rhipicephalus > Rhipicephalus microplus. The sequence continues at coordinate 148,158,090 of NC_134700.1, read as the reverse complement.
AATGAGAGAAACATTGAAGTCCGCCGAGGAAGCACTAGAGAAGCTGAACAAAGGAGCGGCCTACGGAGAGAACAGTAGAAAACCGGCAACCAGAACGGTGGAGAAGGAAGAGCAAGCAAGTTTGGAAAAAACAGGTTCAGCCGGTTCAATTGTCGCAAGACCCAGCTTCAGCGAGGTAGTAGTGGGGCTGGGAGGGGACAAAGCAGCCGGCGTCACAGGTGCAAGTAGCCCCCAGGTGCGGGACGCCAGCTGAAAAGTCACAACATGTGATAATCACCGGGGACTCAAATTTAAATTGATGCGAAGAAGCCATCAAAGAGAGGGTAAGAGGTGACAAGAGGGTTGCAGTAGAGGCGTTCCCAGGAAGCAAGCTGGAAGCAGTCATGAGGCAAGCGAGCTCAAAACTCAAAACTACAGCTGATAGACGAAACCTCGTAATAATTTCAGGTGGTTCAAACGATGTCTTAAATGAAGATACAGCAGGACTAGCAACCACGCTGGCGAAAGTCGTGGATGACATGCGCGCCACTTCTCCTCAGGTACAGGTAGTGATATGCACGATACCGGAGGTACCGGTGCGCGATAGTAACCTCCAAAGAGCGGTTGTCAACGCAAACCAAGAGATATGGTGGATGAGTCGAGAGAAAGGTTTTGAGGTAGTGGAAATAAACAGAGAGCTGCATAGGTGGGGTGGTTTTCAACGAGACAGAATTCACTTGGATCGGCGGCTAGGTCATGAGGTGGGTTGGGGACTTGCAGGACGCGCAGTAGCTTTTTTGGGGGGCAAGCGGTCCCTTCGGGGTGCAGGATAGCTAGTAACGAGGAAAACAAGCAGGGAGACTATTTGACAGGTGGTATGGACAGATACGATTCCTAAGTGGCACCAGTATCTAAGATAGGTAGAGTCTGGGGCATAAATAGACGTAGCCACGAGCGCCGAGCCAATTCAGACATAGGGTATATTAACATGCAGGGAGGTAGAAATAAGCTGTGGTAAGAGATAGAAGAACAGCTAAGGGAAGAGAGGCCGATGGTATACGGTTTTGTAGAAACACATCTGAGGGACATGGAACAACCTCCAAACAATCCGGACTACGCGTGGGAATATTGTAATAGAACAGAAGGCAGCGGAAAGGGGGGTTGTATTGGGGCATTCATTCATAGAAGTACAGACTGGCAAAAGGTCAAGCAGGAGTGCCAGGAACATTTATGGCTAAAAGGGAAAGTGGCAGGTCAAATGACACTCCTTGGTTTCGTGTACTTGTGGACGGGAGCAAAGGCGAGAGAAGAAAACCAGGCAATGGTGGAGTGTATATAAAAGGACATTCAGGAGTTAGGAAGACAGTGCGAGATAATTATACCAGGAGACATGAATGCACACATAGAAGATATAGATGGGTATACTGACCCGACAGGCAAAATAATCACAGATATGTGTGAAAGGCTTGTTTTGATCATTTGCAACAGTACCGAGAAGTGTGAAGGGCAAATAACATGGGAGGTGGGAAGGCTGCAGTCGACGATAGATTATGCACTGATGTCACATAAGATGTATGATAAGCTCAAGGGAATGCACATAGATGAAGGTGGCTCCAGAAATCTGGGTAGTGATCACAAACGTATCAAGCTAAGTTTTGGAAAAGCAGTGAAAGTGGGAAGGAGACAAGATGAGCAACTACAGGAAAATTTTGATCCAGAAAGGCAAATTGAAATAGCCACTAAACAAATTGAGAAAGTCTTCACGGAGGATAATAAAACAGTGTGGACATACACGAATATTATTATACTGTTTGAGATAGAGCTTGCTAAGACGCGTGACATGTCACCCCGGAAAAGAAGACACAAACCCAAACGTTTTTGGGATGAGGAAGTTAAGAGAGCCATAGCAAAATGTCAGGAAGCCTCTAGGAAACACAGACTTGCTAAGCAGCGGGGTGAACTGACAGATGAAGTTGAAAGAAATTGTGAAACCTTTCTAAGCTGTAGAAGGGCTGCATCCCTTCTGATCAATGAAAAGATTAGAAGAAAGGGAGGTCAGTGGCTGGCAGAAGTACATAAAAAGATAGAAAGGCAGCTGCGAAATTTCGGAACCATCTAAACTCCCTAAGAAATGAGACGAGCCTAGAGCAGAGGTATATAACTACAGCCCAAGGTGCTAGGCTAGAAGGGGACGAAGCTATTGAATATATAAGAACAAGGGTGACAGAAAATTTTCAACAAAGACGTGCTTTATGCACCACAATAGACAAGTATGAATCAAGTGATGCAATGACTCCATTTTCACATCGAGAGTGGGAAAGGGCTAAGAAAAGGGTTCCTATAGTACATCAACAGGCCCAGATGGAATTCCAATTATGCTGATAAAGAGATTAGGTCCGAAGTCTAAGCAGGCTTTGAGAGAGGCAGTGACAAAACTAAGAATCGATGGTGAAGTTCCCAATGGATGGAAACTTAGCAGGATGAGCATGATCTATAAAGGAAAGGGAGACAAAGCTTACATAAACAACTACCGTCCTATAACAATGACATCAGTGGTCTACAGGCTGGCGATGCAGATTATAAAGGAAAGACTGCAGGCATGGATAGAGGATGGGGGGGGGGTGCTGGGGGAACTGCAGAATGAGTTTCGGAAACACAAGAGGTTGGAAGACAATCTGTTCTCGCTGACGCAGTGCATCCAAATAGCAGAAAAGGAACACAGGCCCCTGTGGCTAGCATTTTTGGATATCAAGTGAGCGTACAATAGCGTGGTTCAAGAGTAATTGTGGGTAATACTGGACACACTAGGCGTGCAACATGTTGTCACTAATATTTTGAAGGATATCTGTAAATGTAACAAGGTAGTGTAATGAATTAATGAATCTAAATAACGGACGCTCTGCTGGCAATGAAGAAGATGACGATGATCGGTGGCCAGAAACCCCGGCGACCATCTTCTCCTATCACCGACTCATTGTCCCCACGACGCCCTGTCGATTCTCGCCGGTCATTACCGCCCCGTCGCCGATCTGTCTCCCCGATGCTTCGGCGCACGAGCCCCGCTCGAGAGGAAAACTGACAGCCGCAGTTCCGGAGGCAAGAACTGCGTCGTCGTCGAACTTTCTAAGACCTCCTCTTTGTCCGACCAACGAAATTGATGTGCTAGTAGAAGGTGTTGCTTTACGTGCACTTGTCGACACAGGCGCCGTCATTTCTGTAATTAGTGAAAAGCTGTGTCGCGATTTGAGAAAAGTTACAACGCCGCTTACGAATCTTGCTCTGCGTACAGCCACCTCCCATTTCATCGCGCCGACAGCTCAGTGCACAGCACGCGTTCTTATTCAAGATGTTTGGTACGCCGTCAACTTTGTTGTTCTCCCACGTTCATCTTACGACGTCATACTAGGATGGGATTTCCTTTCTACCCATCAGGCCCTCGTCGACTGCGCTCGTGCTGAACTCACGTTGACGAATCCGTGTCTTGATATCGACCACCACAGTCCCTCCAAAGAGTTTGCCACAGCTGACGTCCGCATCGCGCCGTTGTCCGCCGTTCTAGTGCCTGTGTTTTCTCCTGCTGCCACTAACTCGACGCTCCTGTTCCAGCTAACTATAGCTAGTGTGCAACACCGAACCATCGTCCTCCCGTTTGCCGTCATCAACTTTTCCAATGGTTCGGCGGTACTTTATGCGTGCAACGTTTCTGCATGTCCGTACATCCTGCTACGCGGCGAGTGTCTGGGAAGCCTCGAGACCTTAAATTGTTTTTTCGAAGACCCGAGCTATCCAGACAAGCCATTTTTACCGACTTGTGCCATTACACCCGCAACGGACGCTAATGAACCTATAGATGTATTCCGCAAGTCCATTGATTGTAACCTCACCCCTGGGCAGCAGGAACAGATGATCAAGCTCCTACAGCGTTTTCGAGCCTCGTTTGACGACAATCAGCCTTCCTTAGGTCGAACGTCATCTGTTGTTCACCGTATAGATACCGGTCAAGAGACGCCAATACGGCAGCGTCCATATCGTGTGTCGACTACCGAACGCCGTGCCATCAATGAACAGGTTGACGACATGCTGACACGTGGCATAATCGAACCGTCAAGCAGTCCTTGGGCCTCTCCAGTTGTGTTGGTGAAGAAGAAGGACGGATCCATCAGGTTTTGCGTGGACTACCGGCGTCTCAACCGAATCACGCGCAAGGATGTCTATCCGCTGCCACGCATTGACGATGCCTTGGACTGCCTACAGGGAGCCGAATTTTTCTCTTTAGATCTGCGCTCTGGATACTGGCAGGTACCCATGGCAGAGGCCGATCGTGAAAAAACTGCTTTCATCACGCCCGACGGGCTTTACGAATTCACAGTCATGCCCTTCGGCCTCTGCAACGCACCAGCTACTTTCGAGCGGATGATGGACTGTATCCTTCGAGGCCTCAAATGGAACGTTTGCCTTTGTTATTTAGATGACATTGTCGTCTTTTCAACCGATTTCGCAACCCATTTAACCCGCCTCGAGAAAGTCCTCGCGTGTATTTCTGCCGCGGGGCTGCAACTGAATCTGAAGAAGTGCCATTTCGCTGCTCGAATGCTTACGATCCTTGGCCACGTGGCTTCAAAAGACGGCATTCTTCCTGACCCTGCCAAACTTACAGCCGTTTCAGCGTTTCCCAAACCGACCACCACGAAAGAGCTCCGAAGCTTCATAGGCCTTTGCTCTTACTTCCAGCGCTTCGTCCGCAATTTCGCGACGATCATCGCTCCTTTGACCAAGCTTCTCGCCGGCTCTAGAGACCTTTCCGCCTGGTCTGCCACCTGTGACGATTCTTTCAATGAACTGCGCCGCCTCCTCACGTCGCCGCCTATTCTGCGACACTACGACCCATCGGCACCCACAGAGATCCACACCGACGCTAGTGGTGTCGGGCTAGGCGCTATTCTTGCACAGAAGAAAGACGGCTTCCAAGAGTACGGGGTTGCCTACGCAAGCCGAACTCTTAGCAAAGCCGAAACCAACTATTCAATCACTGAAAAGGAATGTCTCGCCATTATTTGGGCGATAGAGAAATTTCGACCTTACGTGTACGGGCGCCCTTTTGACGTCGTGACTGACCACCACGCCCTCTGCTGGTTGTCGTCACTGAAGGATCCAAGCGGTCGCCTCGCCCGATGGGCATTACGCCTCCAAGAATATAATATTCGCGTGGTCTATCGCTCCGGCCGGAAACATTCGGACGCAGACGCCCTATCCCGTTCGCCACTACCCCCTGACCCGGACTGCTGCGAAAGTCTAACCTGTGATGCCACTGCCGTCACCATCGCCGAGATGCCATCTGAGCAACGCAAGGACCCTTGGGTTGCTTCGATTCTAGACATCCTGGCTGGGCACACGGTTTCCCCCCCCTTCTCGCACATTGCGTCGGCAAGTCGAGCACTTCGCCACTCGCGACGACGTGCTGTACCGACGCAACTACGCACCCGGTGGACGTCAGTGGCGACTCGTGATTCCACGTCATCTGCGATCCGAAATTTGTTCCACGTTTCATGACGACCCCCAATGTGGCCAGGCAGGTTTCTTGAAGACTTATTCTCGCATACGTCTCCGATATTACTGGCGTGGCATGTATCGTTTTATACGACAATACGTTCGGGCCTGCTCGACGTGCCAGAGACGAAAAACTCCCCCTTGTCACGCCAGCGGTACCTTGCTACCCTTACCATACCCGTCCCGACCATTCGACCGCGTCGGCATCGATATCTACGGTCCCCTTCCCAACACCGCTGACGGTAACCACTGGATGATAGTTGCCGTCGACCATCTCACACGGTATGCCGAAACTTCATCCCTTCCCTCGTCTACAGCAAAGGACGTTGCGACTTTCGTTCTTCACAACATCGTATTACGGCATGGAGCACCTCGGGAGTTACTGAGTGATCGTGGTCGCGTATTCTTGTCAGACGCCATCACAGCATTGCTGCGTGAGTGCCACGTCGTTCACCGCACTACAAGCGCCTATCATCCCCAGACCAATGGAATGACAGAGCGCTTCAACCGCACCCTTGGTGACATGCTGTCTATGTATATCTCGTCAGACCACTCCAATTGGGACCGAGTGCTCCCGTTTATCACGTTCGCTTATGATACCGCCATTCAAAGCAATACTGGGTTCTCTCCTTTTTTCCTCCTTTACGGACGCGAACCTTCTTGCACTATGGACACCATTCTTTCGTACAAACCTGACTCCTCAGAGTCCACGACTTTGTCTCAAGCCGCTACATACGCTGAAGAATGCCGCCAACTGGCAAGATCATTCACAACTCAAGACCAAGGACGCCAAAAACACCACCATGACGCATCCAATAACACTACTTCCTACGATCCAGGTTCACTCGTCTGGCTGCATGTCCCTTCGGCTACACCTGGCCTTTCTACCAAGTTGGTCCCCAAGTATCACAGCCCATATCGTGTGCTACAAAAAACGTCACCGGTGAATTACATCATCGAGCCACTGGAACCATCTTCTGACCAACGTCGTCGTGGCCAGGAAATTGTCCACGTCTCGAGACTTAAGCCCTGCTACGACCCTCCCGTGTTTACTTGTCCATAGGTCGCCAGGATGGCTCCTTATTTCGCGGGGAGTAATTGTAATGAATTAATGAATCTAAATAACGGACGCTCTGCTAGCAATGAAGAAGACGACGATGATCGGTGGCTGCAGTGGTAGCTCGCGCACGCCGTTCGCCATTAGCCAGACCTGCCTGTTAAAACTCATTTTGCCAAGCTGCGTCTGAACCTTTCTCGACGTACAACACCTCTATTTTAGTAGTTATGAAGTGGGAAAAACAGGTATCCAAGCCTGCAGAGGTAAAACGGGGACTTAGGCAGGGGTGTCCACTGTCACCCTTGTTATTCATGATGTACCTACAAGGATTAGAGGCCAAATTAGAGGGAAGTGGACTGGGCTTCAACCTCTGCTTAGTCAAACAAGAAAAACTCTATGATCAGTCTCTACCAGCAATATTGTATGCAGATGATATAGTGCTAATGGCCGACAACAAGGAAGATATGCAGAGATTGATGGACATCTGCGGTAATGAGGGAGATAGGTTAGATTTTAGATTCAGTAAGGAAAAATCAGCAGTCATGATTTTCAATAATAACAAAGGTAGAGAGCTTAGAATACAGGAGGTCACGCTAGAGATAACAGATAAATACAAATATCTCGGCGTATGGATAAGCAACGGGACCGAGTACCAAAGGGAACACGAAATATACGTGACGACTGAAAGTAACAGGAACGCAGCAGTGATGAAAAATAGGGCACTGTAGAATTACAATAGGTATGATGTTGTGAGAGGAATATGGAAAGGGGTCATGGTTCCTGGGCGGACGTTCGGCAATGCGGTCTTGTGCATGAGATCAGAAGTTCAAGCAAGATTAGAAATTAAGCAACGTTTAATAGGTAGTCTAGCTTTAGTAGCGCATGGGAATACACCAAATCAGGGAGTACAAGGTGATATGGGATGCACATTATTTGAGGGCAGTGAAGCTAGCAGCAAGATAAAATTTGAGAAGCTATTGAGAGAAATGGGAGAGGAGCATTGGGCTAGGAAGGTTTTCAGCTACTCGTACATAAAGAATGTCGATACCAAATGGAGGAAGCGAACCAGGAACTTAACTGGTAAGTACTTGGAAAACAGCAGGTGGCCAAACCAAAAAGACCTATCGGTTAAGAAGAAAGTGAAGCAAACGGAGACTGACATGTTGAGAATTGGCATGAATAAGAAGTCCGCACTAGAGATCTATCGAACTTTTAAGCAGGAAATTGCCAAGAAAAGGATCTATGATAATATTCAGGGTAGTTCTCTACTGTTTGAGGCCAGGACGGGAGTGTTGCGAACCAAGACATATCGGGCCAAATACGAAGGGGTAGACACAGTATGCAGTGCGTGTAGAGAGGAAGAAGAAACTGCCGAACACTTGATAATGTTCTGTAAAGGGCTTCACCCTATAGTTCAGGATGATGGCGCAGAGTTTTTCAAAGCACTGGGGTTTGGGGACCGGGAGGGCAAAATAGACTTTAAGCGGGTAGACTTAACTAGAAGGAGGTTATCTGATTGGTGGCTAAAGTCAAGGCACGAGTGAAAATTAAATCCTTCACTGCAAAGTACGAATCCTCAACCTCACTATTTGAAGAGAAAAAAAAAAGATACATCTAATGGTTAGTTCACTAAGTATTACGGCTAGGGGGCGTTAGCCGCCGCCCGATCTAAAGGGTACAGCCACATCCATCCATCTATCCATTCATCCATCGACGCACTTAACTTTATAGCTAGGTGGTGTGAGCCGCCACCCGATCTAAAGGGCGCAGCTGGATACATCCATCCATCCATCTATCCATCCATCGAAGCTCGCTTCACTCTCAGCGCGTGCTCTAGTTTAGTAGGAGACCGCTGGGTGGCCGCGACAATATATAGCCATCATGCTCGGCACACTTCCTTTCGCTGGACATTACTCAGTGCGAGTCGATACTGCTACCCACTATGAACGCCGCATAATGCATGGTGGCGGCACGGAAGGCTAGCAATGCGGCTGCAGCGGGAGCTCGCTGTCAGGACCCTTGTCGAACTTTTTAATACATCCTATGTTTCAGGATCCTTTGGCTTTGTATTTCAAGGACCAAAAAGGCATCATTTTAAACTGAAAACGTTCCTGCGAGCATACGTGATTTTTAAATAAACTCTTGAACATAATCTATGTTCTGCCCTAGAACGCAAATATCGCTATATAAAGCTTTTTATATAATAAGAATTGTGTATATAACGTGTATATACACTCGATCGCACCACAACAACTATCGTCTCGCGTCTTTAAATGATGATGATTCAGCATATGTAGAGAGCATTCATGGTTTACCAGATTTAACCTCTGGAGCAAGCTCCTTCATCATCACTCACTCCATGAACACGTGGGATTTTTTTTTGCTGACACACAGGTGCATTCATTTTCTGCGTTTGAAACAAAAGTGAATATTTGATATGAACGCTTTCCTTCGTGTCTGCCTTTTGCGAACGTACGTTTATTTGATATACATATTACCTTAGTTACTTTTGTCACAAGCTGTAATAAACTAACGCTCAAGCTTCTATAAGCCAAAATTGATACTTTGTTATAAACAAAATAAAACTGTGTAGAAAAAAAAAACAAATTTACTCTGCGATAGCTATGCATTTACTTCCAAACGTTTGCACTACATTCGCCAGTGTGACTCCGGAATAAATAGGGCGAAACTCAACGTTCCATTAGGAACATACGTCTGCTATAAAACAGAGTGAGAGTGAGAGCGTAATATTTCCAATATTCGCTTCAAATTCAAACGTGCCCTCAGTGAGTCCTTTACATTTCGACAAAGGTGTAATTTTATATAGAGGCACGTCTACTGCGAGATGCCAGTACCCGCAAGCGAACACTAAATGTTTAATTGCAGAAGCCCTCTACGGCGCTTGTCATAGACATATATCAGTTCTAGGGGGTTAAACCCCTAATATTATGCATTATAATAATGTGACCCTTTGCAGTTTACTATACACAAGCAAAACTCTATACAAATTTTACATATCTGGCATTTGCCTCTCGCTTGCTCTCTATTGAACGGTATTTCGTCATTAACGTTTTAAGGTATCTGCGTACCAGAAAGCGTGATACATAAAAAAACGCGAGCAACGTCTCAAAAACGCAAAAACGCGAGAACTCGAGCAACGTCTTATTTCAAGAAGCTGCCGCTGTCTCACTACTTGAATACCCTATGCGCAGATATTTATTTCAGCGTCCATAGAACAAGTGTGAGCAAAAATCCAGGAGGCTGCCCTCAGGCCTCCTTTCTAATAAAAAAAAATTATCATAAGGAAACAAAACTCCTTCCAGGAAAACGACGTTGACGCCGAGAGGCTGGTACTGTTTCCAAAAGTTATAGGAGTGAACTGATGCACACATTTTATTCGGCTGCCGTACCTTGACAGTCTCGCCTTTCGCCTACAGTTTGTACGGTTCAGTACAACACACCCACTTACTTTTTTCGGTCGCAAGCAATACTTTTGCGCAGTGGGTATATTGGTACGTCGGCTTTACTTTTGTGTTTTTGCTTGCCCACGAGAGTGGTTTGCCTCTTCAGAAAAGTCCCCTAGACGAAACTACGCACTCAAGAAGTGCATGAATTCACGGTGCACAGCAAAGTGAGAAAGAAGAAATGTGTGGCACACTGTGATTTTGATGAGGCATTGCTTTTTTTTTCCACGATAAAAGTGTGCCTATATTAGACTTTTCATTTTCTTCATCTTAGTTTATTCTCTTTAGTTTAGTTGACTTTTTTTTTGAAGCACTCACGGTGACTACGGGCCAAAGTGACTTGGCTCCCCACGTCTGCAGGATCTACAAGAAATTCGACTTAGCAAACGATGCATGCCCGCTTAGACTCCGGTTCTTTATGGCTATACCCTACCGTGCTTTTAAATTGGCTCCAGGGGTTTCATGCCTAAACGAGTCCTTCGACATGGAGATATGGAAAAACTTATAGAAAATGTGTCTATAAAAAAAGCAACTTGTCTTATGTTTTTTTGTGTGTGTCTTTTTGTACACCATGTTGATAATAAGCCGACCATACAGTTTACGTTACCGTTTTCTTTGTGTGCCTTCGAACACTGGTTTCTCTATTCCTGTGTCCGCTGTGATTTCATCTTCAGAGTATGGAGAAAAACGATTTTACTTCTGCAGTGCTAGGGTGCCTGAATTCGCGATTTACGTTCAGAACAGAAAAGGGCGTTGGCCCAATCAGCAGAGCAAATTGTATTACTGATTGCACGTGGTGTTTTGGGTAAAGCGATACGGAAAATATTGTAATAACCGTTGGATTGAGGCGTCCTCAAACGACGACTTGATTATGAGAGACGTCATAATGCAGACTCCGAAAATTTTGACCACCTGGTGTTTTTGAACGTGTACCTTAGTCTACGTGCACGGGTCTTCAGACTTTTGCTTCCAAGGGTATTAATATGTTATCGCCCTTAAGTATATGTACCCCTTTGGCATGCTATAATCAATAACGCTGGCGTGCTCCCATATACGCCCCGCTGTAGGCGTTGAAAATAAGTAAATGGTAAGAGCACTCTTTGATATTCCTCGCACAAATTCTGTAAGTAGTGAATTTTTGCAGTCATTGTAATAAAGTCGAATATTACAAAACATAGTTGCTGACAGCCGCTACATGCTGACAGAACGTTGTGTGCTTCGGGTGAAATGGGGTCGCGCCGCCAATAAGCCGCCACTGTAAGCTTCATAGAAAAACAAGACAGACGTGTGTATGAAGAGATCGTGCTTCAGAAAGCGGCCGCGCCCCCCCTGCGCTCGTCTAGTGGCTAAGGTACTCAGCTTCTGTCCCGCAGGTCGCGGGATCCAATCCCGGTTGTGGCGGCTTGAATTTAGATGGAGGCGAAATCGTTATAGGCCCGTTTGCTCAGATTTGGAAGCACGTTATAGAACCCCTGGTGGTCTGAATTTTAAGAGCCCTCCACAACGGTGTCTCTCATAATCATATGATGGTTGCGGGATGTTAGGCTCCCCGTATGAATTGATAAAGTGGCCGCATTGCCCTCCGTTTGTGCAGTGTGTGCAGAATGCGCAACAATATAGTTTATGTTAGCTGCTCAATGCCATGCTTGGTACCTGTTCAATGTTTTCCCACAAAGCTTGTAGCTTGCTTCAATGACCCCCTTCAGTTGCTTGGCAGTCTTCCAACTTTATGCACGGAGTGCAAATGATTAAACAGACTCCTTTTTGCAAATCGGTGTATTCATGTAGCTCATATTTTATTAATCATTCATTCGCAAATCGGACAGAAAACGATGTACTGTACTTTTTAAAGATTTTTTTCGCGAAGTAAAAGAAAAAGGTGTCCTATCGAAGTCAACTTGCTCGAATTAATGCGACCATTTAGGAATGCTTTCAGGTGCCTCCCGCAAGAATTATCTAGAGATTTGCCTATCAAATATAAAAGGTTCATGAGAAGCTTTATTCGCCCACTTATTTGCAACGAGGGTACGCCTTTGCAGTAGTCTTGGTTTGTTTTTTTGTTAATTTTGTACAAAAATACGTCCACAAAATATTTAGCAACAATATCTCTGCGTATTTTAAAGGTGCCCTGAAACACGTTTTGAGCATGGTCAGAAAACGCTCCCAATCGATAATAGAGGCTCCCTACCGCACGCGAGCCAAATATTATAGCAAGCACGCGGCCTGGACTTCACAATATATTATCAAGGTCAGCTAAAAATTGCTTTCTCTTCTCTCAAAAAATGACAGAAGGCGCCCAAACATCACACGTAGCAAGCCCATCTTTCAGCCATTGGCTGATTTGAACGTGGCGCGCTGGGTCTTTACAGAGATCGCCACGCGAGGCCTCGACTTGCCCACGCATGAGCGCGTGCTCACTCAAAAAAATCTGCGCATTGGAAGATTTAAAAAAAAGTGCTAAAGGTCACAAAACGCGGATGACGTAGTTTCTTCGCCCTTGCCGTTCCTCTCTGCTTAGCCGCAAGCAATTTCGTCGGTGAGAAAAGGAGATAATGCAATGGCCCCATGCAACGAATTTTTATACTCCACTCGCACTGAACGAATTCTTATAATTTTTGCGGTGGTAAACTTGTAGCAAAATAAACACTTTCAGCAAATTCGTTTCATGGTTACTAGAAAAACTGTTTCAGGGACCCTTTATAGAAAATTTTAATTGATGAGGGGGGTTTCGATGTGGTACCACAAAGTTATATGATAATCCCGCGGCCAAATTCTGTCTTTCCTGAATTAATTACTGCACGCAAGAACTGCACACTATTCTTCACGCACTAGGCTTCTTAGACGTGCGTGGGATTTATAATTAAGTGTTCGCAAAAAATTGACCATGCATTGAATGAAAACAAACAAAAAGAGTGATGACGTGTTTGCAACTGGGTTTTGTCATCAGTGTTGGGCATTTCTGGGTGAAAGGAAGCCGCAAGAGAGTTCCCGTAACAGAACATTGTGTATTTTCGGCTGCCAATATTACAAAAAAATGATACGGGGACGTCACCCAATACATTAGAGATTGGCGGGGAAGGCGCGACAAAGTAAATGTCCGATGAAGAATCAGGGACCCTCTTCAATAACTATCAAGGTGGTCACCTTCCCCTTTCTCCCTCGCTCACACGCCTACGCTCGGCGTTAATTAGAACCTGGCCGTTCTGAATTATGGCTGCACTGGAAACCAAATAAGCATTCAGCCGATGAAACGAATGAGGTTTTAGAGAACACAGAGGGGCGTTGACAAAATGCCATGTCCTGAATTCTTGACGACTTTCGATGCAAACAACTCTATCCACAATACTTTAAAAGTAGGGCATCTACAGCAGTAACTAGAGTAAGTGCTGAAGATCAAGGCGAAGTATCTAGAGGAACTAGAAAGGAGAAAAAAGAAACAACGTGCGTGTTCAACGCCTAGACATTGCTCTGGTTTATTAAAAAATTGACTCACTTTGTCATTATCATACCACATGATTGTTGTGTACTTGTTCTCACACCATATTTCGAGTTGGTACTTGTTATTCGAGTTTTGAGGCAAGGAGTGGGTAATAAAATAGAAGCAATCTTATATCGTTGGCAAGAGAAGGTTCTAAGGTACCACACTTTGCTTTCATGCGTGAGAAATTGCCATCTCATGCTTAGTTTACGGGCCTCGAAAGACAGGCGCTAGCTTGAGAGGTTAGTACTCTAACTGTGCTTTTATCAATTATACCAACAATGGCTGAATGAAGTTCTCGGTATCTGGTCGAAGAGGGTGGCGACGCAATCATTTGCACTTGAACGTTTGGGAAAAGCAAAATGTGATTAGCTTAAAAGGCGTGTGAAGAAATGAAGAACACAAGGTGTTCTTGCCGCTTCGCCCCCTATAGAAGTTTTGACAGCGCCAATAGAGAGAGAAAGAATGCAAAATCGGTAAGTAAGGTAACTAGACCAAGTCCGGTTTGCTACCCTTCATGCGGGAATGTGGCCATAAGGGTATAAAGCAGAGAAGAAGAGAGGACATGCATTTGATGTTACCTTCAAGAATTGTTGAAGTGTTCGTGTGGCTTTCTGGACAATGTCAAAATACTACAGTTTCGAGGCAGGTGCCTAATGAGAAACTATTGCCCTATCCAACTGTGACGTACTTCGGGGCTTAGAAAACAGACACACAAATCAAAAATATACTATTGGAGCATACATACAGAACTATAGTTGTGTCCTTATTCTCGAAACTGCTACAATTCGAGGCTCTGCTTTTCTAGCAGACACATGATATGACAGAGACTATCTATCTATATATATATATATATATATATATATATATATATATATATATATATATATATATATATATATATATATATTCGCCGTAGAATCAAGGGACAATAAGTATACGCCTCTAAAAAACTGTTTATTGGTGACGTTTCGATCGGAGACCCATCTTAATCAGGCCTCAATGAAGCGACGAAATAAAGGTCTGATGAAGATCAGCCTTCGATGGAAACGTCCCCAATAAACAGTTTTTTAGAGGCGTGTAATTATTTTCCCTACACACACACACACACACAAACACACACACACACACACACACACACACACACACACACACACACATATATATATATATATATATATATATATATATATATATATATATATATATATATATATATATATATATATATATATATATATATATATATATATATATTAATATATATATATATTCGACGGGATTTCAGATCATAAATTAGTCTATTTCACATGTGTTCTTCGTCTACGCAATTCTCGCATCAGTGTAGACCTAAAATAGTGAAAGTTAAAAACAGCAATGTAGCTGATTACTCAAACATCATACTCCATTTAGAGGACACCTTTCTTTCTATCTGTGAGGATAACGTCAACACATTATAAACTAAACTGAAAAGATGCTGTCAGCACTGCATTGACACGCTTATCGCAGATAAAATGACAAGGATCGGTCGAGGTAAACCATGAATAACAATAGGAGTTATCCAATTAAACGCAAAATAAAACGTTATAGAAAACAAGACTATAGTAGCACTGTTATATATAATTTAGCTCTTCATTTATAGCTGAAGCTTGAAGAATTGAGATAGCGATTGTTAAGCTCAGTCGTTTTTGACTGAACATCTCGCAGAATTTTGTCAGTTTTGGTACCCGAAACATTATCGTGAAATAAATGAGGTTTCTGTGAATGAAAGTGTTCTTACCGAAAAAAAGAAAAAATCAAGTCATTGAACATGCTTTTCAAAGCGTTTTTACGAAGCCTAGTTCTTCGATGACAGAATTCCTTTCCGAAGAATTCCACGATAACGAAAATAACACCGTTAATATATCTGCTGAAGGCTTAACTGAGCTTCTCCTGCGCTTGGACATTCAAAAATCGACAGGACCGAATAACATTCCAAACGCGCTCGTAAAAAGATATGCAGTACAGGTCGCTTCTATTTTAGCAAAAATTTTTAGAAGTCTATCAATACGGCCACGTCACCAGACGGCTAGCGTATTGCAAAAGTAATTCCTTTTTAAATGCGAAGCATTTCTGAGTGAACTTCGGCGACTTTGAGCGTATCTATCTATCTAGCCGCTTGCGTTTGAGTGCTCTCGTGGTGACCTCCTTAACTTGGTGTGAACCAAAATTAGCATGAGATGGTAAGGTGGTTTGAAGAACATGACGCGCCGGTCAAGACATCAATAATGTGGCAACGAGTCACGTAGGTCATGAAACACTTCCCGCCAGACAGTGGCACATACCTACGGGCGGGTACGTGCCGCTGGTATGCAGGTATGTGCCACGGGTGATTAACACTTTGTATATACCCAGGAACGACGAGAGCACACATGGACAACTCGAGCGTTATGAAATACCACACATCGGTAGTGTCGAGCGGAGGAATACAAAGAATAAATGTCAATGGTAAAAAAAAACCTTCCATAGGAAGCGTTGACCCCCAACAAATGCCAATAATAAATTTCAGCGTCCCAACAGGAATCGAACCCTAGCATTCTGCGTGGAAATCAAGCATTGTGCCACATAGCTATACGTGAGGTCTCGGAACTACTTTTCAAACAGACGCTAATCTCAAAATCTCAATCGTTACTGCAGTGCTCCTTACCCCATTTTATAAACTATACATATGTACTCCTTCGATAGAGCCGTCACGTCAGGTTAACGCCAATTGTGGTTAGGTGCCATGAGCTGAAGTTGAGTTATGAGCAGTACGTGCCCAGGGCTGGCGTCTTCGCGAGTATCAGCGCTTCATATCAGCTTCTGGTGTTCCTAATACGCATGCTTCAGTTGACATCATTGCGAAGTGCAAACAACTGGTCATGCAAACATCTGCAACCCTTCAACACTTGTCTGTGCGTGCCATATTTGTACATATATTTAGCGTAATTTCATGACGTGTTGCTCATTAAAAAAATAAAAACATGGTCACCTTCCCTCTGAATGCTTCGCATACTGTTGATTCGTAGGTACGTGGGATCTGCCATTTTTTTAAAGATTATATATTACAAATAGATAACTACCGTTCTATCTCCCTTACTTCTTGCTCGTGTAAGATGCTTGAGCAAATATGAGCAACATATATAAATAATGTTTAGCGCATAACCATGTAATAACTGATGCACAACACGATTTCAGGCACGATTATTCTACAGTAACTCAATTAAACACAACAGTTTATAAGTTTACTAAAGTTTTCTACGAAAGGTGGTCAGATTGATTAATTACTTTTCGACTTGTTGAAGGCGTTTGACAGCGTAGTGCATTCAAAATTATTATTAAAAAGTAGAGCAATTGAATTACCCTTGAGCATTGATCACTGGGTTAATACATATCTTTTCAATCGGAAACAATACAAAAAAACATAAACATTGACGGATATAGTTAACAATTTTAGATGTGCACTCAGAAGTTCCACCAGTGTCCTTCCTGAGCCCACTTTTTTTTAACATCTTTAATAATGATACTCAACACGTAGGGCACCCCTCTGTCCGGATGAAGCTATTCGCAGATGACTTTGTCGTATTTATGCCTGTAAATTTTGTACATGATCAAATAACGTTCAACAACACTTTAAATAGAATGGCAGAATGGTGCAACAAATGGGAAAGGGTAATCAACTTTCAGGAAACTGTGCACATGAGCACCACTAACAAATCAAACAAACTTTCTCTTACCTACAGTATACAAAAAACCTCCTTGAAGAAGTTCAGGCGTGCAAATATTTAGGAATTACGTTACCTTCCAGTCTTCAGTAGTCAACCCATATAAATGACATGTGCTCTAAAGCCCGAAAAAAAATTGAGCTTTCTGAAGCACAAGTAGGGATATTCTTCTCCTTCTCTTAGATTTTTGACGTAGAAAACAATTATTAGACCCTCTTTGAAATACGGCAGGGCTGTTTGGGATCTTTATACCTAAGTTAACATAGAAAAACTCGAAAACCTTCGAAGGTTAGCTGTTCGAAACGTTTACAAACGTTTCAGACGCCTTGATTTACCATCAGATATGCTACATATGGCTGAATTAGAGCCACTATCTCAAAGAAGAAAACAGGCACGCTTGAATTTTTTTATATTTGTTTTATTTTATAAGCTTGCAACAAAATCTGACGATTACTTGCGGAAACACATCGAT
Organism: Rhipicephalus microplus; assembly: GCF_043290135.1. Taxonomy (NCBI): domain Eukaryota; kingdom Metazoa; phylum Arthropoda; class Arachnida; order Ixodida; family Ixodidae; genus Rhipicephalus; species Rhipicephalus microplus. The sequence continues at coordinate 148,140,350 of NC_134700.1, read as the reverse complement.
CGAGTCTCACGTCACAAGCAGATTCATTGCATCAGACCTGTATTCGAAAGAATTATTTTTATATAAATATTAATTCTTCATTTGATTGTTTGATATGTGTAGTTTAACGTCCCAAGACCACTATATGAATAATAGAGACGCTGTAGTGGAGGGCTCCGGAAGTTTCGACCACCTGGGGTTCTTTAAGGTGCACCCAAATCTGAGCACACGGGCCTACAACATTTTCGCCTCCATCGGAAATGCAGCCGCCACAGTCGGGATTTGATCCCGCCACCGACAGGTCAGCTATAGATATTCATTCATCCCTCGAACAATCACAGAGTGAAATTCATTAACAACTTCGTCACCTTTGCTATGCAGAAGGTTTTGTTCTTATTGTTTTTTGTGCCTGTTTATGCGCGTCCTCTCCTGCTTGGACTACTGTATGGAGTATTGTACTATATATATATATATCATTACGTTCCTTGCATTGTATTTCGTGCTTTGTATATAAATTGGGCAGATGCATCTAGGTATTTACTTAAAACGGTGGCGATCTTGCTCGCAGTAAAGCAGCAACCAGTTCCCGCTGCGTAAGCATGCCCACTTGGCAAGTACGGGCAACCTTGAAAAATAATTTAAATATTGTGAGTTGGCCTGTTTGGCGCTATTTGAAATGTGAAAACAAAACTGAAAAGCTGTCGTCGAATACTTTCCTAAAGGTTTTCGTGTTTTATTTCGTTTTTTTGTCCTTTTTTTTCTTTCTTTGGTTAGTTTCCTTTTCTGCATGACTGTATTTTGCCTATCTTTATTTTCTCTTTCTTTTTCTTTCAAATAATCTAACAATTTCGAGCCTATATAAGAAGTTCGCTTCAGCAATGAGTTGTTTTGAATAGTGCCGTTCATAAAGAACGACGTATTTCATTAAGCCGTCTGCTTGAGATGAAATGAAATGTATCGCTTCATCACTTTCTCCATGAAGCCCTGCGCTTTGTTACTTTAGTTTCTTCGATATCTGAATGACACCCACAGCCACTACTCGCCTTGTGAAAGAAGTTGGCAATTTACCAGCCTGGTATTTCTCTAAACATAAAAGGCGGTCATAAAACATAAAACATAAAAACATAAAAGTCATAAAACAAAGAAAATCCAATTACGAATAACTATATAGGAGTCTCTTTCTGGCGTTTTCATCAAGAAAGAACATCAAATATGAAGGAGTGGAAGCAAATGCGAAAACAAAGTGTTCAAGAAAACCGCATTAAATAGGGAAAAAAAATTTAAGACAGGCGCCAGCTGCCTTCGCTTCTCAAAAGAATTAAAACACAAGAAAATCACTCAGTATTTTCACGTTGAAGTGGGCATGAAGGCTTCATCAGAGCGGCTAAAGTCTGCCTATAATTACCTTCAGAAATCAGACGGTACTTTTGCTCCACTTCACGCGAGCCAAATAATTGCGTTAATTCACGATTGACTACACTGCTTTTCTTCTGCGTTGCGGAGAGTCCGCAGCGTAGGAGATAACGTTATTACCCGCTAATAGGCTCGCTCCAGAACTTGTCTACTTCATTTTCTCACTACTGATTCATTTGAGTTTGTGCCAGGTTTTCCTGTTTGTACATGTTCTGTAAGTGCACTTTCTTGTATGTATTTGATTGCTGTTTGTGAAGAAGGCCTTTGTTGTTGAGTGATATTTTTTCAATGTGCAGATGCAAAAACGACTATAAAACGACTATGATGGTGCGACGGACACTCGATAGGACGTGATGGCAAAGTACCAAAGACAAGAAGCCGATGACACTGAAAATGACTGTTCGGTCACTCCGGCCAGACTGTTTGATATGTAGGGGCTGGACATCGCAAAAGCATCATATGATTATGAGAGACGTAACGCCGGTCGGATTGCTCCATCGCGACGAAGAAGTGACCATATTAGCATGGTGGCGAATTAACCACGCATACGCTACGCAGTTTGCCCCTCATATGTGTGGATGCACGTTCAGTATCACACGCATGCATCTAAAACCCACCAGGGGTTGTTGTAGTTTGGAGAATGCCCAGTACTCGACGTTGTACGCTACTGCAAAAAAAATATCAGGCATATTGATGGTTCACATTGTACCCATCATTCGAATGCTAGGACAGTAGCCACACGGCCACCCAGGCATGCTAGTAGAACAAAGCTAATCTTGTATAGCCTATTTTAGCTACAAGACGGCGAACAATTTTTGCTACCATAAATTAAAATACGAAGAAAAAGACTAAAGCAAATCATTAAAAGAAAATGCAAGAAATATAGAGAAAGAATGGCAAGAATACAAAAAAGTGAAAAACAGACAGATATAGAAATGTAAAAAAGACCAAGCATACACATATTGAGTATAGTAGGTTCTGGGTTGTGAAAAAAAAGAGGATACAGGACAAAAGGTTAGGCAAGGGAGGACCAGTTAGATGCCCACCAGTTTTTTGGCCACTCAGCCTTGCGCAATTTCGTTACAGCTCTGCTAGGCTTGTCGGTTGTCATTGAATGGTCTTGGTATGAACTGACGTAGGACGTGGCGCGAGTGGTCCACGCTGGTGTGTGATAGAAGGAATTCACCCATGGTCATCAATTCGCGCTGTGTTCCCCTTCCTTTCAACAATCCCGCACAACATTACAGACAGAATTGACATGTATTTCCAAATCAGCCATCCCACTGGCCTTTTCACTGTCATAAATAACAGGGAACTGACCTTATTCCACGACAGTACACAGAAGTGGGCTTCCCCGAAGGCCGTTGTATCGAATCCCTGCTGTGGCGGTGGCACTTAGATTGAGGTGAAATCCTTGTCTGGTGTAGTTAGATTTAGATGCACGTAAGAAACACTTTATAATTGCAACTTGCCAATTTCTTCACTTCGACGTCCCACATAGTCACAACGTAAAATTAGAAAGTAAAACAATAACACTCAATATACTTACAACGTGTATTTAACGTTCCCCACCATAGCCGTGGTGACTGAGACAAGCTTTTCAAAAGCAGCCGTATGTTCATCATCGACGATAAAAACATTGCTTCACGTGTTGATTGTGACGACGAACATTCAATCTCGAAGCACCACTTCAAAATTCAATGGCACCATTTTCCTGTGAAGGTGTTTCGTATTGCATTTGGAGAGAACAGGTACGTAACAAAGGGTTCATCAAGCGCTTGCAATGAACTTCATCAGAAGGGTGGAGGAGCGGAGTCTTATTCTGGTCACTATCTCTCTAAGCACTTACTCAGCAGTGTTTCCGGAAGATGAAACAGTCATAAAAGTAAGTTTTATCGTCATCAGTGTAAGCGCTGATGTCGTATTGATTCAATTTTAAGAAGGCAGCCTTAATCACGCTGCAGCAACTATGAAAGGCATTGTATTTACAAGCAAAAAAAAACTCGCTAAGTGCTCATAACGACAAATGTGCACAAATTGTTAGAGTCTACATGTTATCGGAGGGAAAAGCGCAAGTCATATGAAAAACAATGTCCACAAATTGCTACCTAAGTGCACCAGACTCCACAACTGAACAAAACAGTGTAGAAAAATGCGACGCCGGTTTATTGCAGCGAAGTACCCACCTTATCACGCCCTATTGGCCAAGTTTCAGAGCATTGTCTTCTCCGTGCATCTGTTCATAAACATGATGCAGCGTTGTTTTTTTTTGATGGTACAAAAGTAAATTTACACGTAAAATACTGGTACAGCGCGAAGAGTGAAGGCAATATTGAATGAAAATTCAGTATAGAAAAAGGAATCACAAAGAAACGAAAAAAAACAATAACAATAGTGAAAGCAAACAAACACGACATTTATTTTCTAAACATGGTGAACTCGGAATCATTATGAAATATGTGGAACGGAGAAATTCACGTCTTAGCTCGTCCACAATATGTGCTGTTGCTTGAAATTGTATTGACACAAACGTATCATGCCTATGTAAAATAAAGAAGTACGGTGAATTCGAAGTTCGTGTGAGCTCTGGAAGAAGCACCAGAAAGAAGGAAGAAAGGAAGGAAGGAAAGAAAGTAGGAAGGAAGGAAGTAAGGAAGGAAGAAAGGAAGGAAGGAAGGAAGGAAGGAAGGAAGGAAGGAAGGAAAATACTTTCATCTTGCTCCTGCGGAACGTGACTGAGTCACGCGCCCAGCTCAGTCCAACATAGGGGCCGGCAAGCCGAGCCTGCCGAAGGCCTCGCGGGCCCACAGGACCCGCAAGGTGGTCAGCTGATCAGTGAGACCTGGGCTGCGTAAAAGCACCTCCCATTCCTTCAGTGGGAAGCTTGAGTCCATGTCTTGGCACGTGCTGAGGATATGCTGTAATGCGGCTGTTTCACCACACGACGAGCACAGGTCGATCGGGAGTACGTCAGGGTATATGTCTTGGAGAAACGCAGGACTTGGATAAGATTTAGTCTGCTGTAGCCGAAGGGTGGCTGCTTGGGGTTTGTTGAGTTTAGGGTATGAAGGAGGGCAAACTCTTCGCGCAAGTTAAAAGAATTTAGCCACTTCAATATACAAGTGTGGCGCGTCCCGGTGGCCGGAGCGAAAAGCACTGGGAGGACTACCAAAAAAAGAAAAACCATTCAAAGTTTCAAGTTACAGCCGGCTATTCAAAGTTTCAAGTTACAGCCAGCTCTTTTGATCATAATTGCTTGTTTTTTGGTGTACATCACGCAGAGAGGAAAACTTCCAATATTACTTGTTCTAACGTAAACTGAAACGAACAATACTGAAGGCACGTCAAAGGAATGATCGTCACAAAAAGCGAAGGAGAATGGGAAGATAAAAAATTGCCTACATGGTAATTGGGACATGCACGTGTCTGAGAACTTGCTCTATCTTGCTCTATATTCCGAAATAGATATCAGGGCAAAGAAGATTGCGCGCAAATCTACAAAATTTACTGTAGAGAAGGGAAACCTACAGAAGCCGCCAACTGCAGTCGTGTCTTATTGTATATGTTGGTGTTGTGCGAACATTGAAAAAAAATCTTTATGACATATACTGGTGAATTGAATAACAAAAATGTAGTCAGAAACTTAAGTGGAAAAGTAAAGTTAAGAACTTTGCATAAATTTTCAGAATACGGTGTTCTTATCAAACAATAAGCAGTAAATTGGATCGGCTATGACTTGATATACGTAGCCTTAAGCAACGGATTGACAGACAGACAGACAGACAGACAGACAGACAGACAGACAGACAGAGATGATGAATGGAGGGGTGAACGAATGAACAGATGTATGGACAGACACACAGATGGACGCATGGACGCAAGGATGGACGCACGGACCACTGAGCAGCCTATCACGAATCAAGTGCCAGCCCACTATAGTCACACGTCAGTCCAGGAGCTTTCATGGATTTGTCGACAATCTAGCTGTCCGCCGTCTGGCACCACTGCTCTACAGGCGTGTCCAGCACGGCTCTCGATAAGACAGGTCAAACTGCTTATCTTTGGGCAGTGTAGCTTACGCTGCGAATTTCTCTGACAGCTAGGTTTTTGTCATTTGCGCGCACGAACTCTGCATCTAAGCAGAAATACTTTGCCGATGCTTAGGGGAGATTAAAGTGAGGAATCAACCAGAGCTCTTTAAAACCTTCATCTTGTTTTTCTGGAAGGCTGTTTATATTAAAATTTTCAGGCACACAGAGATCACGGAAAACACGTACATTTCTTTTTTCTGAAACAGCATTTCTCTTTTCTGAAAACAGCACATACATGAGCTGAAATATTCCCTGAATTTCGTGGACAACATCAATTAACAGCTCCTGGTGCGCAGCAAACACGACCACTCTTCAGAGCCTACATCAGGAGCTACGAACGATAAGAAAAGGACGAAATTTTAACAAAAGTGACAACAAGCGACACCGCCACGCAAGTTCATGAACACCTTGTTCTTGCTGCTGAACAAACGCGCCAAACCGAAAGGCCGTTTGTTGTTTTGGTGCACTTTGCGGTTGGCCGATAAATACAAAGCAGTAACTCATGCGACCATAAGGGTAACAAGTGTACACTTCAGGGCTCCTTTTTCTTTGTTATACACAAAAATATCAAGATCTATCAGACAATCTTGTCAAGGAAACTATAAAAAATGTTATATGAGGCAATTGTATTATAAGTTTGAGGAAAGACAAATGGATGAAAAGATAACTTGCCGTGAGCAGAAATCGAACCTGCGACCTCCTCGTAACACGTCCAGTGCTCTACGAACTGAGCTACTCATGCATGGGAGGATAACCCGTGGGAGGTCATCCTCCCATGCCATCAATTTGGTATTTATTTCTAATAAACGTGAGAGCCTCAGTCAACGCAGCCTGTAGCCTTGACGGCGAGCCATGTAGGCATGATGGCGTGACGCAACCATAGTCCTTTGCAATCATCATACAATTTCACGATGTTTCAACAGTGGAATTGAACTGGTTGCCAGCAGTGCCAACAATGGAAGCACAGTGCCACCATGGTGTGCGCATGGGGTAGTTATCAATTTAGAATATCATTGAAGCCTGTTGCGTACATTACTTATACAAAACGATTAAATTTTTTTCAATAAAAAAGATTGGACCTCGTGCTTTGCTGGAATTCATTTAAGCAAACCCACTTCTTCGAATGCTTTCCTGGTTTAGAGAGAATGCGTGAATTGGGAACGTGAGTTGATAGCAAACTTAGACCTGGATTTCTTGAGAGTGGGTTTCACGACAGACCTCTAAAAAGTAACAACCGTGTCGTCGATAGAAAATGGTCACTCTCAGGAGCCCTCACGCGCGATCTTGTTTTTTTTTCTCGTAATTTTATGACACATGCTCTTCGTAACACCTTCATTTTCTGATTCGCTGCCAGAACACGTGCGCCCTTTTATCCAGTGAATCATGCAGTAACTGCATGGGCCACAGAACGAGCACACAAAAAAGAAAGCAAGAATGAAAGAAAGAAAGGAAGAATAAAGAGAAGAACAACATATATTTTTGCTGAAAGAGTTATTTTTACAAGACTAGATTCAAGCTTAAGTACCCATGATTCGACGGCCGGTGTCCTAACTACTCAGCTATGCAGGTACTCTCACAGTCCAGAGCATACCCTTGTATAGTAAAGTACAGCAAGGTGGTAAGAAAAGAAATATAGGTTAAGGAGCGATGTGATGGTTATGACGATAAAGAGAAGGATAAGAGAGCGAGTGTGAAGAGATGGATAGACATGTATGGAAACATTAGAAACTGCGAAAAGAAAAGAGAATCAAGAGAAAATAAAATGAGAAAGAACGAAAGGCTACAAAGGCATACAGAATAAGCAAAAAGCCACTTAGAGGCAAAGAAAGAAATAAAGATAGAAAGAGCAGAAATGGAAAAGGTATAGACTCAGAAGACAGAGAGGGAAAAAGAATAGAAGGGAGCAGACGCCATTAAAATCCGAAAATGGGTGCAAACCCAGACATGCGTGGTAAACAAAGAAAAGAATGGTAAAGAAAGAGGTTAGATAGGTGCAGCTATGTCGGCACTAGCCAGGTGTTCATCAGCTATGCTATGAGACAGCTTGAAGGAACTCAATGCAAGATGGAGGATTTTTTTCATGAGACAGCCACCCATCGAGCCTCATAAAATATGTAGTGTGGATGTGTTCGACAATGTCATGAGCCCTTCCGCTACGTGATAAACGATGAACCATGACTTGAAAAAAAGTGAACTAAACGTCCGACTCGGGGAGAACCTGGTACGTAGTGAGTTTGACCTACAAAGACTACTCTTCTGTTTGACTGTACAGCACTCAATTTGTTAAACAATACACCTCAAAGAACGTGGTTCACAAGTTTCCATCATCTACTGAAAAACAGGCCACGTGTGGAAGTCGAGAGTGTTACCCTACGAAGGCATCTACTGATGACTTGCGTAGAAATATTAACACTGCTAAACGTGAATTTTATTCCTTGCCATCTATGCTACTTCGGCTACGACAATATATTTTATTCAATGCCCATCTAGGATTGCGTTAATATCATAAAAAGTTAACTTCATCAGTCTCAATGCGTTTCCGCAGAGATAAGAACCTGTATACGCGAAACCCTTCTACAGGTCACGAGGGTTCATCTCCACGCACGATCAAACTTCGAAGCAGGTCACAAAGCACACAGTCAGAAATAAACAGCTCCAAGAGTTGCTTCACCCGATCAACGAGCGAAAATAACATCGGCACATGCTGCAACACCCTAAAGATTGAAATTTATTTTGGGCATCTAAAAAGGGCATTATAGGAAAAAAACCAGTACCGTACCTGAGCTGCTGAGCAAGCAGAAGTCCTCCCAAGAAAATATTCTTTCTTCCGGTAAACTTTCAAGTTAACTGATAGTATGTGCCGCATAATGCATTCAACCCAAACGCAAATGTATGTCGTACCAGCCTTCACATGAAAACTGATAACGGCTAGGAAGCTTTAAAAGAAGTTCGACATCTGAATCCTGCAATTTATGTTTTTGTTTTTGTCGAAGTGTTTCAAGCATGCGAATTCCGGGCTCCATAGCTATGTAGTTGGAGCTTTGGTTTACTGATCACGTGGCTGGCTTGCTCCATTACGGACGTCAACTGGCCGCTTGCTCCATTACGAACATCGTTACCATATGATGCAAATGACGGGAGTAAATTATTTGGTGTACCCCACATTGTATGTTCGTCCCAGTACTAGCCGTCATTCGTAAAGAAACTTACCCGACCCTGTGAGACCTGTTATTAGAATAGTAAGCGTGCAAAGAACGTAGGGTGACGTATGCTAGGTGTCTCAATTCATCGTGACATCGTGGTTATCAAGGCGAACAAGCGACTTGAACGCACTATCTGTGAATTCATGAGCCACGTCATTGCGTGAGCATGGCCGGTGTGCACTTCGATAGTGCCGAAAATATGGCGATGTCGCTCTGGTGAGCAGTAAAAGAAAGTTAGCAGACATTGAGCTCCTAATAAAGTAGTGCCTACACAAAGCGATGACAATTTCGCAAAGAGAAAAGAAAATACAAAATTTGTAAGGAGACCGTCCTGCAAATATGCATTTGCGAGCTAATATGCTTTAATGAATCAAAGCAGTAATTTTTGGCGGAGAACGGCCTGAAATGCAATCACCGTGAGGGTCGTGCCCTAATGGAATCCGTAATGAACTAACAACTTTGTCCAATTCCTTTGATCTGTCTTTGCATTCGCGTTTCATCCTGAATAGCTTTCCTCTTTTTCTTGTCGTTTGCTCAAAGATGTTCCAAATGGGCTCATCGCCACGCCCACAGTTTCGTTATTACCTTAGTTCATCATATATATTTATTTGCGCATATATTTCCTGACGAGGAGACAGAGAAGGACTGAAAGATAAAGTGTGAGCTTGCCTAGAATGGCGGAGGCATGAAGCTGCCATCTACGCCCTGCTGTCTCTACTTAAGCGGATCATTATCCGGAATACAGCGTACGCGATTTCGGGCACCTGTCGAACCATAAAATCTCCTTTCGTTAATGCCGCCTATTCGTCATTCCTCCCGCTTTGCATACCTTCCTATCGTGTCATCATGCACGCAGTTTATTTTAATTAGAAAGTTTCATGAGACACCCCGTGAGCACAGTGTCAGCAGGATTGCGACCACTGGTTGTGATTGCTTACGTAGGTGTACGAAAGCTAGAAAGAGTACTTAGCGTATGTATCAGAAACCCCTGCGTCAGTAAGCACTCGGCGATGGTTCTCTCGCCATGGACGTGAATAGGATTTTGCAGAGAAACATATAGAGGCATTGGGCAGTTCTATTTGCATTCAGCTCTTGTCTGCGGAACTGCAAAAATCAGTTGTTATCTTCTGAATATAATTCGCGACGCGCGGACAAAAGGTAGCGCCTTCGAGAATAGAGTGATTGGCGATTGAAGGAGGATGATCGTTTTTCCGCAGTGTACCTGGGATGTTTACATGACAAGGATGTTTTAGGCCTGACTACGGTGTTGATGAAAGAAGGCGAATCAGTGGCAGTGGCGAACGATGTGGCCAGTAGCACTACAGGCAAAGCAGATGAGTCGCTTGTCAGGCGTCCATCATGTATTTTTGGCGGCAGAAAAACAAAGTCGAAGTTGCTACGCATAAAGCAGCATAAAATTTATGGTAATCGGCGTGGCAGCGACCGGTATCGCATGTTGGGCATATGGCAGAGTCTGCTGAGGAGTCCGACTCGCGATAGCAGCTTGAGTGGAGCAGTGACCGGTGGTAGGGGAGGCATAGATGGTCAGCTCTGAACAATTTGTATTTACATGACGTTCTTAAGGTATGAGGCTCAATCTGTGCCTATTTTTCGCGTGAGGTAGTAGCCAAAGCTGGGATGCTAGCTTTTCACTGGAAAATTCCTTGTTGGTGGATAGACGCAGCTGCTGATCAGCTGGGCGACATTTATTGCCAGTCATGCTTGACGTGTGATGGTGCGGTGCCTACTCAATTCGTCATAGCTCTGGCAGAATACGACTGCAGTGTGATTCTTTACGAGCGCCCTCTGAAAGGCAACGACATTGATGCTCTTCCTGATGTGCTTCATTTTGTAATTTTCGGTCATGGCAAAGTCTGTGCTGCTGCAGAGGTTCAACACATATCCTCAGGGTAGCCCGTGAAGTTCCCACCTGGTCAATTCACCCATTCATTCGAACATTGCTCTGGCTAAAGTTAGCGAGAAGATGCTCAGTCAAAGACATCTGTAATAAAAGTCTTAAACACAGAACAAGTGGCAATGTTTAGCTAGTGGTTATTTTAGCACTGTTGGAAGATGTGCGTAAAGTAGATGCTAACTTAGCCAATCTTCATTTGATCATCCTATATGTAGCTGGCACTAACAGGTTCGTATTGGGACAACCGATTGTTAATGTCTGAGCTAACTTAGGTGGTAGAGATGTTGGGGTATCACTGGCGATACATATGTAAATACATATGTAGAAATGTCTCTTTCGTCATGTTGGAAGTGGAGGCACGAAAAACGGGGAGTTTCCAGGATTGAAGGTCCAGGTTGGTATTTGGAATCCACATCCCTCCAATAAATATGAGATGTTTTACTGTGGCGTAGCCTTCAGCGACAATCGAGACGTGAAGACTAGAGTGTTGCCAAATGGCGGGTGTAAAGGGGCCAAAATTCGGACAAGCTCCAGCTCGTCAGCCGTTCTTCGATTGACACTGAGGCTTGCTTGGTCGTTCAAGTTGCTGACGTCGTCTTTTCAGTAGAACAGATACATACGTTTAACAGACGTGTATGTTTTATATAATTAGTTGCTTACAGTTGCATAACACTTTTAACAGCAACGTCTGTATTACTACCACCAAAAGTGGTAAGCTGACATGTAATGGTTGTGGTTGCGAGGATGGTAGTCCTGGTAAGTGCGACGTAGAGCACCTTCACTGGATGGCACGGAAGTATACATAGGACGTTTGTGAGACCTCACGCTATTATCAAATGAGCACATATGTAATACTTATCAAATGAGCCTGCTACCATAATTGATGCTTTACGAACATTATATGTGCATAGTGTTTTTCAAGATATTTTGAGACCTGGCAATGGAGTGTACTATAAACTTGGTTGCTACGCAAAGTGCTTGGGTTGAGTTTCTGCTTTGAGCCTGATATTTATTCATTTATTTCTTGCAATCAGCGGTCAAGGCTGCGAAGGTCAGGTATTCTTAATGCTCCCGCTTCCAAGTCACTGATGCCTGTTGTAATTGTTCTCGGTTAGATATGCACTGTCAGTCACGTTTGGCATATACACACATTGCATTATTCGTATTCATTGATATATGGGTATGTACCACGCTTCCCGGAGGAAATGCTTGATTATATACTTGTTGGCATTTCACTTTAATCATGTTATATGACCAGCCAGACATATTATAGTAAAAAAAATTATGAGATCAAAACAAGAGCCGTTTTTAGGGCCACAACGTTCGACGCCACCAGGGTCCATATAAATTATGGCGAGAAATGAAAAAAACCTAATCTAGATATACAAAGGATAGGATGGCATTCCATCCCGAGACCTCTGCATGGCTGCCTGGTGCTCCTTTACTGAGCTCCGCCGTTGCTTTAAACTGTGTTAGAAACTGACTTTATGCAGGCTTCAAGTCGTGTAAAGAATCGCATTGACTTGAGTATCGATGAGTGATATGTAGGATTTAGCGTCCCAAATTCACTTATAGTTATGATTAGAAGAGACGCTGTAGTGAAGGGCTCCAGAAATTTTGACTACCTGGGGTTCTCTAACGTGCACCCAGATCTGAGCACACGGGCCTACAATATTTCCGCCTCCATCGGAAATGCAGTTAACTTGAGTAATAAGGCGTTCTAGAGCAGTAAATAATAACCAAGTGTCCCACAATGCGATTTGTGTAATGAGTGGTTCGTTGAATGTTTCAACGCATTACAAATTCGTCAGCGTTATTAGTCAGCGTTGTCAAACACAGCGTCAACACAGTGCATATGATGCCTTACAAGTGTTTTACAGGTACTACGCTTCTGTGATGAATAACGAATAATGACATAGTGGATGTTTCCCTATACAAAATGAAACCTGTAATGAGTTAAGGCGTAGTGGGTATCATGAAAGTGTGCTTTTAGTACTTTCAACAGGAGTGCTTCAAAAAGGCTCCGGAAAGGCGGTTCTTCCAGCTTTCGCTGTGACTGTTCTGGAGGTTCCTCATTGGCCTCGTGTTATTTTTTAAGACGTTAGTCTTTTTTGGGGTACTTCAACGCAAATGTTTTTGTCTGTTTATCTGCCTGTACATTTTTCCGTTTGTCCGCCGTGACTATACCCCAAACGACCGCACAGGATACCCCAAGGCGCCGACCCCGTCGGCAGCACCCACCAATATTGCTCAAGTTTCAGCGTTCATGCTTGTTCAATTGTCAATTAAAAGCAATTTTTCGGGAATATCATTCACCATAACAACATGTCAATATATCGCATGTATGTCTTTATACTAGAGAAGCTATACATAAGTATTCCTGAAGACCGTACCGTTTATCACGCTGCGCTGACAATGCAATGCGATGCTCCAAAAGGCAAGTGTTCCCAACACTTTGCCAAGACGACATGGTGGTGGCACCTTCCCGTCGCTTTGCGTTCTGCACCTTATCTCCTCCAAGACAGGCGCGCACGCCTTCCTTGGTTTTCGAAGATAACTGCCAGATAGCGCTCGTGTCTAACGTCCCTTATGCGCTCGTCTGCCTTCGCTGCACAGATTGAGACTATAACGCAGCGCCTCCAGAATACAAGTCACCAATTTTTATGGCAAAACATCAAATAAACGTTTTTTTTACTCTCTTCAGTGCAAGGCTATTGTCTTTTGACGACTTTTGCAATAAAACGTGCAGGTAGGGGGCCAATTTTTTTAATGCGAAGCATCTTTTAGCATACTTCGGCGACATTGAATCTATCTATCTATCTATCTATCTATCTATCTATCTATCTATCTATCTATCTATCTATCTATCTATCTATCTATCTATCTATCTATCTATCTATCTATCTATCTATCTATCTACGACTTTTAGCTCTCCTGGCCGTTTCGATAATGGTATCTATACCAAACTTGGTATGGCCTAGCATGACCATATGAAGAACTTATTTGACTAGTCATAACATGAAAATCATGACACGGAAGTCATGAATCTCATGATTTATATTTTATGGTCCTGCAGCTCTTGCGGTGGTTTTGTTACCATGGCATGTTGCAAAACTTGTATGGTATGACATGACTGCATTGCGAACACAAGCGACAGAACCTAACATGAAAATTATGACAAGCGGGTCAGGTAACAACATGACTACATGCCACCCCAATGATGTACTCGCGGCCGTATCGCTAGCGTCGCGCATACCAAATTTGCTATTACGGTACATGAATGGATGACGAAGGCGTGTGACTGGTGCAAACATGATAATCATGAGATGCGTGTCATGTAACAACAACTACATGCCACGCTCATTATGCGCTGGCGGCCGTTTCGCTAGCCTCACTTATACAAAATGTGGTATTACTGGTCGTAAATAGATGACAAAGGTATGATATTGGTGCAAACATGATAATCACGACATGCGTGTCATGTAACAGCATGACTACATGCCACACTCATTATGCGCTCGCGGCCGTTTCTCTAGCTTCACATATGTGATTAGGTATTGTGTGACGCCAATGGATGACGAAGGTATGTGACTGATGCAAACATGATAATCAAGAGATGCGTGCCATGTGAGAACATGACTACATGCCACAGTTAAGGCGCCAATACATTTTGACGTGATGCCTTGCGCGTACTCGCCGGCGTTGCCCCACCAGGCGCCGGCCCTTCCTTATACTCGCAGGCGCACGCCGCGCTGCGTTGCTTTGAAGCCTGCGCGTTTAAGCGCGTCCGGCATCTTTCCGTCACGATAAGAGGGAAACGCAGTGGTGTAGTAACGCACTGGCGCAAAATATAACATGTCGCAATTCGCGCAGGTTGCCATCGGGTGGCACCGACAGATGCTGGTCGCGCCCGTCGCGCTTAGCGTCAGACTATAGAGAGCTCGCGTTTCGCTAACGTAGCGTAGCTGTGCCCAGCTTGCATGCGCGTCAACGCCACATTAGGGTATACTGGGCATTTCATAATGCACTCGCGGCTGTTTTGCTGGCTCCAAATATACCAAATTTTGTGTTACGTGACGCCAAAGAATGACAAAATATATGACTGGTGGTAACATGATAACCTTGACACGCGTGTCATGTAACAACATGACAACATACCACGTTTATAGCGTGGTCGTGGCCATTTCACTAGCTGCACATATACTAATTTTGATATTAGGTGACGTGAATAGATGACGAAGGTAAACGACACATTCAAACATGATTATCGTGACATGGAAGTCATGTACAGCATAATTTACCACCACCTCGTAACGTTATGCTGATTTCAAAGGGACATGTATGGATTCTGGCGTAGAACACTGCTGTCACTATCTGTAATTTTTCAAAGTTTTTCTGCGACTCTGTGGAAGACACCGTTGCAGTGACTGCGGCGATGGACGTGGATTCGCCTGGGCTTCCACCGCAACCATCGACGTCGTCCACAGCTACCAAGAGAAAGCGTACGGGCCAACCGAGTGATGCCGACTGCGAGGACACGCTGATTTACTCTACGGCCAACGACGAGAGCTACGATGAAGGCGACTTCGTGCCTTTGACAAGGCGGCAGCGAAAAAGAAGACTAGTGATGCCGTCTCCAACAACAAGTAAGAATGTGACGACTACGCGAGAGCCCACGATATACACAATTCTCTTTGTGCCGGTCGATGCGGCTCATAGTCTCAACCGGCTGAATCGTCAAGTCACGTCTAGGTTTCTTGAGGAACTCGCCCAGGGAGAGATCAAGGACGTGCGGATCAATGGCCGCAAGAATATCCTCGCCGTAGACGTCACTCAACGAAGCACATTGGAAGTGCTGAGCAACGTCAAGATGTTGGATAACATCAATGTTCGCTCATATATACCTGATGGCCGCGACTCTACGGCAGGCGTCATTTACGACGTCGACATTTTTATCAGCGAAAGTGACTTTGCTGCTCTCATCAAACCGGTGTCTGCAGAACTTACTATACTGCAAGCTCGTCACCTTGGCAAATTACGCTGTGTGAAGCTCGTGTTCAAGTGTGACAGCCTTCCATCGCAAGTCAAGGTCGGCCATTTTCGACACACAGTGCGACCCTTCGTACCGAAGCCCATTCAATGCCGGAAATGTTATAGATTGGGACATGTCAGTGCTGTTTGTACAAACCTGGCTGTGTGCTCGCTATGCTCAGAATCACATAACGCAGACGCTTGCCAGGCCGAACTTCGAAAATGTCGAAACTGTCATGGCCCTCATGAAGCATCGTCGAAAGATTGCCCAATCGTGAAAAGGGAAATGCAAGTGCTGAGGCAAATGGTCCAGGATGGCTCAACTCACAGGGAGGCCGCTGCCCAAGTACGACGCCGGCGGTCTCGTCGCCGGAGGCCCCTGAGGAGACCCAGTGCTGAAGCAAGAATTGAACCACACCAAACGACCACTGGCATACCACCTCAAGCGTCCAGACATGCCGACAACAAATCCTCCAAGCAAGACAAGAGCATCACCGGCTCGCCTGAAGCATGGCCAGCGCTGCCAACGATAGACCCACCGTTTGAGCCACCGCATCGCTCGTCTACAATCACTTCGGAACGAGAATGCAGTGATAGTCGCGACAAAGAAATCGTAGCCATGGTAAAGGCCCTTATGAATACCATTCGTATGCTCCTCACTAGCATTGACAGTTCGGCTGCAAAGAGTGCACTTCAGTTAGTGGATGCGCTGAAGCCGGTGCTATCAAGTCTGGAAAGGCACCGTGGCTCCGCCTCTGCAAGCTTTACGTAAAGAGGTCAAAGGAGCTTCGATATTTCAGTGGAATGCCCGAGGCCTCAAGCCCCACATTTCTGATATACGACAATTTGTGTTCAAAAACCAGTTTCCATTAATTGTGAGCTGTGAGCCAAGGCTACACAATGCAATTCGACTATCCAGGTACGAAGCGTTCAAGTCCGCTACCTGCAACGAACAGAGTAAAGTCATTGTATATATCAGATGCGACCTTACCTATATCGAGCACCATGTAGCACCTCACGATGACAACCAGTATGTCTGCTTGCCAGTTAAACTTAGAGTCCTCAATTTCACGCTTGTAGGCGCATATATATCACCTTCAAACCGTTTTGAACCTGAAAGACTACGTGCACTTTTAACAGTCACACCTGGACCATGGATCGTCACCGGAGATTTCAACGCTCACCACCCACTATGGGGAAGTCAGAAGACAGACAGTCGCGGAAGGCAAGTGTTCTCCTTTGCTATGGAGCAGCAGCTGCTTTGTGTAAACGACGGAAGCCCAACGTTTCTACGGGGAACGACATACAGCAGCTGCCTAGACTTGACATTTGTGTGCCGAAGCCTAAATGGAATGGTCAAGTGGTTCGCAGACTATGAAACTCATGGAAGCGACCACATACCAACTTATTTGAAGGTCAAGGGCCTGGAAAAATCGCCAAACTACGACACTTCGACTCGCATCGACTGGACAAAGTTCAGGTCACTGACGGAAAAATGGTGTCAAGAAAATAAAACGCCTCCTCTGGACACCCTCGAGGATATGATTAGAAGTACTACTCAAGAAGCGACCTATCATATTCAACATACTTCAGTTTATTGTCAATATCAAGCGGAATTGGAACGGCTCAGAGCGATCCGTCATCGCGCAGAAAGAAGATATAGGCGCACAAAGTCCATTCACGACTTAAGGTAGGCAAGGCGCCTACAGAAAAAAATTCAGCGGCGAATCATTTCACTTCAATACTTTCGCTGGAAACATCTGTGCGAATTTTTCGATCCACACAAGCCTTTGATGCAGACATGGAGGATTGTCCGTGGCCTACGAACATCGCCATATCAACATCGCCCCTTCAAGTGTCTTTCTCTCCACCAAGGACGCACCGAAATTGAAGTAGCAGAAGATTTCTGCATGAAAGTTGTCGGTCATGCGTCCGCGTGCACTACGCGCCACCTAGAAAACACTCCAGTTTCCAGAGATTCAAGAATGGACACCTTTTTCTCCCTAGAGGAACTACAAGCGGCCTTGACGGCATGCAAACGATCTTCATCGCCTGGTCCGGATGGGATCACGTACATGGCTCTTTGCAACCTCGGAGAAGCAGCTCGACGGGCCCTACTATCCGTGTACAACGACTCGTTGAGCAGCGGATTTATCCCTCATTCTTGGAAATCGAGCCGCCTCGTCCCTGTGCTTAAACCAGGTAAATCTCCTCTGCACTTGACCTCTTATCGCCCCATCGCGCTTACCAACTGTTTCGAGAAAGTGACGGAGAGGATGATTTTGATTCGCCTAGAGTGGTACCTGGAGCACCACGAGGTATACCCTCACGCTATGACGGGTTTTCGGCGTGGGCGGTCCGCAATTGATAACGTGATAGACCTGGTAACATCTGTTCAGCATCACAAAAGACTGAAACGTTCATCTGCGGCGTTGTTCTTGGACGTGAAAGGTGCATACGATAACGTATCACATGAAGCCATTCTGGTTGTCATGGAAAATGTTGGATTAGAGGGTCGGGTGTACCAATGGATCCACAGCTATCTGAAAGGCAGAACTTTCTTTGTACAGACGGAGAATGGCACAACAACGCACCATTGTAACCGTCAAGGTGTGCCTCAAGGCGGTGTTCTTAGCCCCACACTTTTCAATCTAGCGCTACTCGGCCTGATTGATGCCCTTCCAGAATCTGTCCATCTATCAATATATGCAGATGACATCTGCATCTGGGCGTCAGGCGTAACACGCCTTCATTTGCGTGCCTGGCTTCAGAGAGTGGCCAAAAAAACGACAAAGTACCTGGAAGAACGGGGACTAGAGCTGTCATCAGAGAAATGCTCACTTATAGCATTGACGCACAAGGCTATGAGCCCGTATGTTATGAAAATCAACGGACACACGATCAACTACGTGAACACCCACCAATTCCTCGGAGTCATAGTTGATCGCGACCTCTCCTGGAGCCCTCACATCGCCAACATGAAAACTAAACTCATCATGATCACTCACGTACTGAGGTTTCTTGCTGGAAAAACGTAGGGTGCATCGGTACAAGCAATGCTCCAACTCTACACTGTTTTGTTCCTCGGTTATATGCGATACACCTTACCCGTGCTTTGCGGGATCTGAAGAACAAACCTGCGCGTCCTCCAGTCGATCCAAGCCCAAGCCCTGAGGATATGCCTTGGTCTCCCGAGATGCGCGTCTACAGCAGCGACAGTCATCATTGCGCGTGATTATCCAGTCAACGCATACATCCGCGAAGACGCTTTGAGAATGCACATAAGACATTTCGCTCGGCTTCCATCTCATCACCTCGCCTCACTTCGAACTTCCAGGCCCCACTCAGCGTTCAGCGCAACTGTAGCTCATTATTGAGCAGTGCTTTCATTGCACTTCACGCATGCAGCACAGCCACCGATACCATTATGGCGCCTACACCCACTCAAAGCCCTTTTTACAATTCCTGGCATCCAAAATAAAAAAAGTCGTCGCATCTAGCCCTGAAACAGGCCACATTACTTTTCCTGCAAGAGAAGCACAACGGACGCCTTCACATTTACACGGATGGCTCGGTGTCTTCAGTAAGCTCTGCAGGGGCGGTGGTTATTCCCGTGAGGCGCATCACAATTAAATTCATGACATCGCATTTGACGTCATCCACAGCTGCAGAACTTGCAGCCATTCGTGCAGCTCTGGAGTTTATAGTGAAAGAACCTTCGGGAATTTGGTCGATCTTCTCGGGCTCGAAGCCATCTCTTCAATGTCTTATATCACCCTTTCGCCATGGACCTAATGAACAGTTAGTAGCTGAAATAAGGCTTCTTCATCACCAAGAAACCGAAAAACAGCACAGCATAGTGTATCAGTGGATACCAGGTCATTGCGGTATATATGGCAATGACCGCGCAGATGAGGCCGCTAGATCTGCACACGATGGTACCCAATACACAGCCATCCCGTTCTCAAGAACCGACGCAGCTACAAGACTTCGTTCGCTTGCACGTGACCTCACACTTGTACAGTGGAACTCGACAGACTTTACAAACGCACGCCTGCATAACTTCGATCCCGATCTGCAGCTTCGTCTTCCCCCAAGGATATCTCGAGCTGAGGAGACTCTTCTATGCCACCGGTGGCTTGGAGTGGCCTTCACGAATGCATACTCTTATCTCATCGGGATGGCCAGCTCTCCTACAGGCACTTACTGCAGTTGCGAGGAAACCATCGCGCACCTTCTGTGTGAGTGCACCTATTTCAATGTGCAAAGACGAGAACTCACTGCAGCTCTGGATAGACTAGACAATCGGCCTTTGTCGGAACAAAGGATTCTGGGTCATCGGCCGAGCCCATCCTCAGCCCAGAAGGCTTTGAAAGCTTTGCTGCGCTTTTTGCGGACAACTGGCCTCAGAGACAGACTTAAGTGTCTTATACTCTTTGATGTTGCCTTTCCTCTGACGCAATTTTTTTGTAATTTCTCCCTTTCTTCGCAACATTTCTTTTTAACATCTTTCATTCCCCTCACCCCTTTCCCCAGCACAGGGTAGCCAGCCGGTCTAAGAACTGGCTAACCTCCCTGTCTTTTCGCTTAAACTTTCTTCCTCCAAAGGGACATATCACCATTTCTCGTTTATGCTTCTCCTTTGCAAATCATCGACTCCCACTGTACGTGGGAAATGCCATTTTTTTGTCGAACAATGTTATCCTCCTATACTGATTGTTCACAACGCCTAGTTAAAATGGTGACCACGAGTGCACTCAAATTAGGCGCTGAATAGATAGATAGATAGATAGATAGATAGAAGGATAGATAGATAGACAGATAGATAGATAGGTAGGTAGATAGATAGATAAACAGACAGACAGACAGAAATATAGATAAACAGAGAGACAGACAGACAGACCGACAGACAGACCGACAGACAGACAGACAGACAGACAGATAGATAGATAGATAGATAGATAGATAGATAGATAGATCATCAAAACGCACTCAGTTCACAAGAAATGCTTCGACTATATTGTAGTACCATCAGACTGTGTTCCTGAGTGTGGAGAGAAAATATACGCAAGTCCATTGCTTAACCGTTAAATAATCTGACGACTTCTGGTGTGGTGTTACATGTCAATGCTTCGTACAAAAAATAAAAAGAAAGAGAGCTACTGTTGCATAGTGGCTATGAGTATTTTCAGAGTCTAAAGAATATTTCATAGCAGTAGAGTGAATAACTAGCACACTTCTTTAGCAATTAGAACAATGGTTTTACTTGTTAAAACCACGATTTTGTTACGATGCGTGGCGTAGCTGTGAATAGCAGGACAATTTGCGCTAGTATACGTTCCACAATGCTCCTGTAATTGTATGAGGGAGATAATCGTCTCATTTCGCCAACGTAGTAACGCTTCTACTTCCTCTGAGGTAAAACCTGTGGCGTCAGCCTTCAAAGCGGGAGACCCTAGTCCCAATTGTGACCGAAAAACTCAGCTTAAAAACTACCATGACCACGACTGTTGTTTTCGCAGCAGACCACTTAGCTACATGTATAGTGCCTAACGAATTTTGAACTTCCAGTTTAAATGCGTACAGGAGCCCTGGAACCATGCGTAGGCTTCTCTGTGCACATGAATATTCTTTTTTATTGCATCAATGGACGTGCCTCGGCAACGATAACAACCGTAACCAGGAAGCGGTATCCAAAAGTCTTAATTATCCCCGTGAAACGAACACATACAATGGCCACTTGCAGCGGTCTTCGGTAATATTTCTCGATGTAGTTTTGCAACAGACTCATATATTTTTGCCAGCGATCTTTACCTGTTTTAAGCGCTCGTAGTTAACTATTTCGTTCGAAATTCACTGTTTTTTTCACAATGAATAACACTTTGTTGTCCAATCACCGACTACGACGTGCTGTTTTCATTCAGGGAAGGAGGAAGAAGTCACTTGCTTCAAAATCAGGCAAATAACGTGGATGCTGCAGAAGTTCACAGCCTAACAGGTGGGTCCACAATAGGCGTGTCAAATTCTTCTGGAAAAAGTTGTAGAGTGTTCGTTTTCGAAGATTATGGAGCCTATAACCACCCAGTATGCATACGCCATATTCACGTGCAGTTCTTTATGAGCAATCGTCCACTGTGTTCCGTAACATAGTCTAATTTCCCGCATACTCTTTTCACGGGCGCTGTTCTGTCACCGAAGACAGTAACCTTTGCTTTCTTCCTTTTGGCAAGATTATAGTAAAATGAGAGCCTCCCCACTCCTGGCCCACCTGTCAGAGGCATGGTGGAGCAGATTCGCGAGTGGGTCTAGTTGGTCGATGTTTTTCGTAGAATACCTTACAGTACAACGGGATTAGATATGAAAATAAAGAATAAATAGACTCATGGCTGTGTCCTTTTCTCCAATATGTCCGTATCCAACCCGCTGTCCGCTGTCAGCCATTCTACAATATCAAAGACACGTGACAACTTTGTAACTTGTTCTTTGAACTCACAACCATGCCTAATGACGGGCTTTCATCCACGTAGACAGCTTTGATTTCGGCATCAATTCAGCACACATTGTTGCCCTTCAGATGGGAGTATGTTTTGACATTCCACTTTTGGCTTATATTTTGTTCATCATGCAAGCTGATGTCTTCTACACAGTGTGAAAAATCACTACTTTAGGCAAACAATGATATTTGTGAAAGCATGCAAGAAAACGACACTCGTTATGTACTAAACGTTTCATGTAACTACATATGTCACTTCTTCATTGTAAATAAACTTTTAGATACCCACTCAAATTTCTTACCACTAAACACGCGAAGGTGGTGCTTTTTAAATGCAGCATTCTTATAACTCAGACAAAGGCAGTGAGCTGATTCGACGCGGTTACAGAGGACTGAAGAAGGACGCATATAAACGGGCAAGATGGCAGGAGAGTACAGCATATGAAGAACAGCTCTTGTAAAGGAAAAACTGAAACAAAATTGAAGAGCTCAGTGTAGCCTGCGAGAAGATGCAGGCTGGCACTTCTTGTCAGAGACAAGAAGCGGCAGCGGCAATATACCCCGCATAAATTAGCTAGGCTCGCGGAATAGCTTAACGCCTTCCTGGCGGAGTGAGCCAACATCAGATAATCACACATAAATAGACCAGCCTATTGTTAGGGCAAGCACATTGCTTGAGCAGGCGTTTGTAGATGAGAACCAGTTCTTTTTTTGTCAGAAATATGCTGATAAGTGCGAAATATTTAAGCGAGATATGCCGCGCGAAAACTTCCGGAATGAGAGCACCAACAAGTAACGGTGCCTTGCTGTTTTTGTTTTGCATTTTGTCGTAAGTGGTGATTTTTTGGTAAATTTTAACGCCGGATAAAAAGATGAGAATGACAAAGCGATACGAAGGTGGAGTGTTAAAACGGTATCAGACCTCGCAAAGATTAAACACCATTTGTGCAAAAGAGAAAGTAAATACGGAAGCATTCAGAAAAAAAAAACAGAATTTTGAATGACGCAGAGAGTATTGCCAGCGTTCCATATGAAAGTTCTGAGCGTATTGAATGATTGTTTCTGAAAGTGATTGATGAACTATTCACCAATCAGTAAGACCTCAGTAACTAACTGCATCGTTATGCAAATTGTACTAGGTTTATCAAAGCAGGATTTTCCTAAAAAGACAGGACCTTTGCTTAATATCAGCTTACGCTAATCACGGAGAGTTTTGTTTGAATGCCTATGGCCTGAACACGATTGTTTGTGTTTGGAGTGCTTTCAATCACCTATATTAGCCGAACAAAAGATTCCCCCTACGCTGAGCGCGTTAGGCTTCACTAACCAGCATTCTCTAAATAAATAAATGGTTCTGATGACAGGCAAGAAAGAGGGCAAGCCGTAATATTAGCAAACTCTGCAGCAGAAGTAAAACCAAAAGTAGTTTTCTTTTATATGCATGTCTCCTTACCAGTGGAAGACTTCTAATTCGAATTTATTATTTCTCTTTGCAAAGTGCTCTTTGCGTATGCGAGCACTCCTGGCCAAGCAAGACTGCACAACAAAACCAATTCGCTGGTTGCCTGCCGAAGTCCATAAGTTACGCGCCTTGGCTACTTTACTGCGGCTCTTCTCGCACGTTATATTTGTCAGTGGTTGGATTACTATGCAGCTTAGTATAGTCGAGGCTTTTTAGCAGAAAACATTTTCTAAGCCAGGGCTATGAAACATTCACGCCCGTCCTTTTGCACTGAATTCCGGTGCGTTGCAGTTATGGTGGTGGTAACTCATTTTTTTGCATATGTATATTCTCAGCGTTTTTTTTTGTCTGTTTTTCGAAACGAAAGTCTTAGTTCAAGCATAAAACAAAAACATTGAACCGTCGACGTCAGATGCCGCGGAATCAGCGTCAACATCAAATTATATATATAGAGTCGCAACGCAAAGTCATCACTCAGGACGCGATCATTGCGGCCCAGCTCGCCATAAGTGATGTCATCGTGACGTCATAACATGATATCGTGGCTTGATAATAGGTGCGCCAATCATGGAACGATTACATAGCCAGATCAGATTCAAAAAGATGGCGTCGTCTTCGACTCGTCTTCGGCGAATGCAGTAGAAAGATTTTCTAGAGTTTTTTTTTTTTTTTGCCAGCTTGCTCAATCAGCCGCTATACCTCCACTTTTATGATTAAACACAACGTGCCTGCATCGAGAAAATGGTAGGCACACAAAGTATCTACACCTAAAATGGAAGAAAATATAGTTGGGAGCCAAATAAACCGCATGATTCATAAGTGTCCAAGGAACCTGTTTCACTGTAATGACCATCTTTTGTGAAAAATAGTCAACAACCGTGATATGATGCACCCGACAATTTCCATCTAACATTTGCATACAAGGTTCAACTCAGTGATTAATTTAATAAAATTACTTTATTAAGATATTCTGCTTCTTGGTCTTTGTCAGGGCCACTTATCGTCCGCGTATACCGGAGATGGTCAGTTCACCCAAAGAATCAGTAAGCAATTCCGCACAAACTCCTGCATGGTGACTTACTTGCTGTGAACTAAGTCTGTGTGCCTGCTACTGTAACGCAATGCACGAAGGCTGGTATTAGAAAATAAACACGCGCGATAAACAACCCTACGTGATCGATATGGCTGCGCACTGTGTAGCTAGCTATACGGCGTGGCAATCCCTAACACAATAATAATTACAACTTTACTACTGTTGTCATTTGATGACCTCATCACGTTTTTGATGCATAGGTGCTTTGAATCTAAAGGCCTTTTTTCACCGCTAACAGTATTTTCTTATACGATGAAGTGGAACAATTCGCGAACTCAATAAGGAAAGCAGCGTGTACAGGGAAGTTCTTTCATGGGGATGTTGTTATTACTTTTTACTGTTAATTTTTTATTCACTTCGCTGGGGCTAGTGATATTTCACTGGCTGCTTCCGGGATCACTATCAACATTAGCCTACGCCTAATTGATACTGAAATTTACTTTATACGGGCTGTCCCACCGAGCTCAGAGTTGGTAAACCGAATATCGGCAGTATATGTATGAAAATTATTTTCAGAGAGTGAGGTTGTAAGAAAACTGTCTTCAGAAAAAATACCACTCGCGCAGTACCAGCGAAGCCAACACCATAGTAAGAGTACACCATCTAATATAAAAATCACAGTAGCCGATTCGATCTACAGTTCCTTTTGTCAAGCCGACAAATATAGCGAATTTTTTCTAGGAACTGTTCCTAAGCACAGGTTGCTGCGGAGTCTCAGAGCGTATTCATAAAGCACGCACTTTTTGAAGCACGAAAAAGAAATTTGGTTCTAACAACCGCCGCCTTCTTGTCGTGCCTATGTGAAAACAAAATAAATTAACATTAAGCCATATGAACTTGATGTTGCCAGCAGTCTGCCCGGCAGTTCGCGATAATCTTTCATATAAAGATAACGAATAACAACGCATAAATATTTTGGCTATAAGGCGAAATTTTAAATAGCTTCAAAAAGCCTCGTAGTGAAGGGTTGATTTTGTATAAAAATTAGAAAAGCGCATAGAGCTGCCATTATTTGCTTTAGCTTTAATATTTGCCGCGTCAGCAATTAATGCCCGTCATGCGCTGCAAAACGTCCGCAAAGCGGTTATTGATAAGGAGCATCAAAAGTTATATGATGGCTCTCGGTCATTAGTTAAGTTCGCTGTTTCCCCCCTTAGTACCACTCCAAACTAAAAATAACAAGGAACAAACACGGACGCTTCCTTTCGGCATGCATAATTAATTTAAAGAAACGTGAGCACTTCCCCCGCTAAGATAAATATGAGCAATGATGAGGTTTTGCGGGCTTTATGAGCGAGCACATGTTTCTTTCAGTTTCTTTAACTTACCCTTCTTAATTCCCCCAGGTAAACTCGCTGTAAAGAAACCGGATGTCAATATTTCGCTCCGCCAGCTATGCTTAAATTGTTATCATGCACGTCAGCGTTAGCAAGCACGAGTAGAAAAAAACGGCAGTATTAAAATTATGCACTTCGGGAGTAGGCAGTAGTATTGCTGAACTCTGGTTCACATTATGACGACCATTGTCATGACTGAGACTATAAGACAGCACCAATGCATGACTGACGTAGACTTGTCATGGTAATCTAAATTGCGGAATTGATCTAGAGAAGACAATCCTTTGCTAAGTCTTGTGAGCAAAAAGACAACGTACGAAGAACACTTAGCGTGAATTTTCCTGTTTCAGGCGCGTCAAGAGTTTCATATATAGGCAGCGTTGTCAACAAGGATAAATATATTTATTTCCCAACAGTTTTGGAAGGGGTCCTCCCTTCATCAGGGGATGAGTTATCATCATCAGGAGATAACTCATCCCCTGATGAAGGGAGGACCCCTCCCGAAGCTGTTGGGAAATCAATATATATATATTTATCCTTGTTGACAACGCTCCCGTTGTGCCATATCCCATACCTTCACGAAGACTAACTGGCCCATTGAATTATTACTCCCACTATATATATATATATATATATATATATATATATATATATATATATATATATATATATATATATATATATATCAAACAGACAGTAATGTTAAGAAAGAAAAGTGAATGAAAAGATAACTTGCCGTGAGCGGGAACCGAACCTGCGACCTTCGTATAACGCGTTCGATGCTCTACCACTTAGCTACCGTGGCGGCAATCTCCTAAGCCGCTTTATTGCGTATATATGTGAATTTAAACGTGGGAGTGTCAGTCAGCGCCACCTCTAGCTATGGCGGTGAGTGTGGCACACTCTAATGAGCCTGCTTGGCGTCACGTAGCACGTGAACTTGTTACGAGCTGGCAGCTGACCCATTGTCCCTCGTATAACACCTAAAGTCACGAAGTCTGCCAGTACGAAATACTAGTAATGAATAGTGGTCAGACATGTACTTTTAAGGGATTGTTTATCCATGTTTTGACACAATAGTAATGGCATCTAACAGACAATAATGCCAAGTAAAGTATAGCAGCAAATATTAGACGGAATTTTAACGTAATTGCGAAGAAAGAAAAGTGGGTGAGAGACAACTTGCCGTGGGTAGGAACCAAACCTGGGACCTCCTAATATCGCGTTCGAGGCTCTACCACTGAGCTATCACGACGGCTGTCATCCCAGCAATATACTGGGTATATATGTGAATTTAAACGTGGGAGTGTAAATCAGCGCCACCAGCAGCCATGGCGGCGAGTGTGGCACACTCTTCATGAGTTTGTGTGGCATACCATGGGATGTGACCTTATTACGAGCTGGCAGCTGACCAATAGTCCCTCGAATACAACCTAAAAGCAGCAAGTCTGCCACTACGAGACTCTCGTTAATGAATAAGAAATAAAAGTATACTTAAGGGCTCGTTTTTCCATGTTTGACGCAATAATAATGAGATCTAACCGTTAAAAATGCCAAGAAAAGTATAGGGGAAGTTAATAGACCAAACTGTAATGTAAATAAGTAAATGTGAAGAAATAAAAGTGGATGAAAAGATAACTTGAATACTATCCCTGTTGCAAAAACCAGCGCCACTGGTACCAGCGTCCAGCACAATGCCTGATTATGGGCCCAGTATGGCGCTGGTACCAGCGCCTGCAGCGCAGGTACTGGAACGCTGGAGCGGCAGCCTCCCAGTACTCTGCGCAAAATGGCTTCCCCGGAATAAAACGGGGGCGCCCATTCGCCATAAATAAATAAATAAATAAATAAATAAATAAATAAATAAATAAAATTACGCGCATTCACAATAGACATTTAAAAATAGAAAAATTAAAAAAAATTAAAACACCGCTTGACGGGGTTTGTACTCGCTACCTCCTGATCTCTAACCGAGTACGCTACCCGCCACGCCAGAACGTGCTTGTGGGGTTGTAAAACGACTGTTTATCCAAATAACCCGCCGTTCAACTTCATCTGTACAAGTCGCACAGTCAAGATTGACACGATATTTATTTCCAAATAACAATTACGTCTTGATTCGACTGTGACGAACGGCTTCCGAGCACCGAATGACGTGCGGTATTTAGCAAGAGCGCGAAGTTTTTTTAAGCATCTACATCTTAACGCTGCAAAATCTCAAGTTGACTGGAGGAGCAGCCACAGATTGTCGCTTGTTGCTGCCGATAGTTTTCTCCTTTGATAGTCGTTTCTAGCACTTGCTGCTGGTCAACATGTGCAGATGATTTACGTGTCTTGTTTGGTAGATATGCACGCACACGAGTGAATATTGAGTTTTTTTTTTTTGCACAAGGAACGATGTAGCAGTACACATCCGGTGTGCCAGATTACATATTTGCAGTTATATTGATAACTGAGCTAAGAAACCGCCGAAGAAAATACTAATGCAATCCGCTGAAAAAGTATGCCACTGTGTTAGTTCACTAAAGCGTACCAATTTTCCAACTCAAAATTGCGTGTTCTTACGTAAGGGTCAGAGAAGTACCGGCTCCTGCGCTCAGAAGGAAGCTTTCGGTGACAGCCTGCGTTGCTGAAAGCACGACACATCGATCGTCGCCGCTCGTTGTACTGGCACCGCACGCACGAATAAATGGTCAATGTATGCTCAGGGATGTCTAAACTGTACTTTACAGTCATTCTTAAACTTTAGAATTGTGCCTACTTAAAGTAAAAAGCGCCAGCAGCAGGTACACTGACGCGGGCGGCACGATAGGCCTCGCTGAGACGGAGCACTGGGTAAGGCTGCTTTCGATGCAGCTGAGTTGCGATGCTTGAATTTTCTGCATTTAAGCTTGGCAATATTTCTAACTATTACCTAAACTGTGCCTGAAGTAAGTGGAAGGTCAATCAAAGCCAGATATGCATTTACTGAGTGGCGATTGCGAGCGAGAGCTGTTTTTCTGGCCTCCGCTCGCAGTAAGCAGTGAGGGTGCCAGTGCACAGATATATGCAGTTATATCAATACCAATAATTAAAAAAACGCCCTTAGAAATACCAATGCGATCCACTGAAAACGTATGCCAGGGAGTCAGTTCACGAAGGCTTACCAAATTACCAACTGAAAATAGCGTGCTGTTACATATCAGTCGGAGAAGTACCGGCTAAATGCGGCTGGCAGCTTTTGGTGACAGCCTGCGTAGCTGAAAGCGCGACGTTCGATCGTCAGGGCTCCTTGTGCGAACATCGAAACAAGACAAAATAGTTGATTTAGGTTTATGGGTGTCTAAACTATACTTTGCAGTTATTCTCATACTTTAAAGTTTTGTGTACACGAAGCAAGCAGCGCCGGTAACATATATACTAACGCGGCTGGCACGACAGGTTTAATGCTCGCTGGGCAGGGCACAGGTGAGACCGCTTACGTATGCTCGGTATCTGTTAAAAAATTTACGTATGCTTGTTATCTGTTAGAGTAGCATCTCTCCCTGCCGTCGAATCAAGCGTTTTATATTCAACGACACCGAAAGAAACCACGACACACGCTACAATAACATGCACGCAGCAGCTGCGCTGGTAGAAACAGTGCGCGCTCCAGTATTCACCAGCGCTTGCCAGTGAAAATTCCAGCGCTTCCAGTGCTTCGTAGTGCGCACCAGTAACACAGAGGTTGAGCCAGTGCCCCTACTAGGGCGACACAGCTTTTTCCCAGTGCGCCCAGCGTTGTGCCAGTGATTACAAGCGTGTACCAGCGTCTCCAGCGTGTACCAGTGCCAAAAAACGTACTGGCACCAGCGCTGTTTTTGCAATATATATATATATATATTACGAAGAGCCGTTCCGTACGGCAGCAAGGTTATATGTTTAATCCAGGCGCATGAGCCAAAAGTGGCCTAGCCCGCATGACGGACGATTATGATCACTACGATGGTATCGTCATACAGATGAAGATGAAGTATATAGTAAGTGCTCACACTATTCCTCTCCACCTTCGCGAAAGAGGGCAGCAAGTTAGGAAGGGTTGGGACGTCGAGTATATGGTTTTACTCGAGACACTTGGGTGATCTCGGTGTTGGGGTGACGACGATCAGGAGCCATGTTGACAAGAGTGACGCGATAGTTGACGTCAGATGTTCGTTCCAAGACAATGCATGGACAGAATAATTGGTGAAGGATTTTTTTGCAGAGCCCAGGTGCACGAACAGGTGTCCACAAAAATACTTCGTCGCCTGGGCGGAACAGAACAACTTGACGCTTCGCATCCATGTCAATTTTTCTCTTGTCCAGAATGGCAGCAGTGTTGGCGCGGGCAGTTTCACGGCAGCGGGTGACGCGAGCGGCTAATTTTCCCGGCAGAGATGAAGATGGAAGGAAAGATGTGGACAAAAAAGTGGAGTTGAGAACAAATGTTGGTGCACGGTCTTACACGAGAAAAAATGGACTGCAATTCGCCGTACACTGTATGGCGGTATCATATGTGAACGTCATGAAAGAAAGTATAGTGCCCCAGTTTTCGCGATCCATTTGAACGTACGTAGAGATCGTGTCGGAAAGAGTTATGTGAGAGGGCTTGGTTAGACCATTAGTTTCTGGATGGTATGCATAGGCGGTCTTGTGGATGATGTTAGAGGCCTGGAGGACTTTAGCGAGGACATGCGAAAGAAAAATGTCTTGTCACGGTCACTAAGAAGCTCAATTGGGGCGCCATGTGTAGAATAATGATGCGAAGGACGAAATTGGCGACTTCTGTAGTAGAACCAGACAGAAGAGCTGTCGTCTCTGCGTAGCGAGTAAAGTGGTCCACGGCGGTAACAATCCAACGGTGACCGGCGGGCGTAAGTGGAAGAGGTCCATATAGGCCTATGCCCACAAATTCAAAGAGAGTGAACGGACATGACAGTGGTTGCAGTGGCCCCGCGGGAAGAGACATGGTACGTTTTTGGTGCTGGCATGACGCGCAGGAAGGGACGTACTTGGTGACAGAAGTGGAGAGGCCAGGCCAAAAGCAGTGAGTCTTGAGGCTGTCGTAAGTCTTGTGGAACCCAAAGTGACCAGCTGTCACGTCTTCATGAAATGCTCGTAAAACTTCCAGACGAAGTGAACGAGGGATGACGGGAACCCAATGATTACCGAGAAGATGGTGAATTTGCCGACATAATGTTCCATCTTGAAGCTGGAAACGGGAAAGTTGTCGTCTTAGGCAGCTCTTTGGATCACTCGATACGCTAGTGAGCCGATCGATGACTGTGCGGCAGTAGGTATCGGCATGTTGGAGCGAGGCAAGATCTGTCGACGAAGGAACCTCTGCCGAGGTAATGAACTCTTTTGAACCAGCAGCCTTGCTTGGGCAGTTCGGTGATCCGTGACGAACAGATTGAAGGGGACACTTGGGGGCTTGGTGAAAGCGGGCAACGCGACAAAGCTTCGGCATCTTTGTGCGGACGACCCGATCTATATATGACATTGTAATAATACTCTTGCAATAGTAGCACCCAACGGCCAAAGTGTCCCGACAAATTTATGACAGATGATAACTAACAAAGAGCATGATGGTCAGTCACAATTGTGAAATGCCAACTTATAAATAAGGGCGAAACTCTTGTACGTACCACACGATGGCGAGACATTCCTGTTTGTTGATGCTGTAATATCGGTCAGCAGGTGAAAGAGTACGTCTCGAGTATGCCACGACGTTTTCTTCAAAAGCGTGGTGCAGCTGAAGAAAGACAGCACCCATGCCAAGTCCACTTCCGTTAGTGTGTAGCACAGTAGATGCTGCAGGGTTGAAATGGCGAAGCAGTGGTCGTGATCGCTTGAGTCTGTGAAAAGCGGCTTCGCAGTCATCCGACCAGACAAATGGTGCGCTCGTCGTCAGAAGCTTGTTCAGAGGAGCCGCAATAGTAGCGGAATCACGTACAAAGCGGCGGAAGTACTACGCCAAGCCAAGGAAGCTGCGGAAGTCTTTGGGTGTGGCTGGTGTAGGAAAGTTCAGTACCGCGGCAACCTTCTCGGGATCGGGCCCAACGCCATGTTTACTGGCGACGTGACCTAATACCTTGATGCTATGACGGGCAAACCGACACTTCTTAGTGTCGAGCTGGAGACCAGCCTTAGCTAAACACGTAAACACGTGCGGACTTTGTCTAGCCGTTACAGGTGCTGTGAGAAGCTGGACGAAAAGATGGCAATGTCGTTCAGGTAGCTCTTTCATTTTAATACACGCAGTATGGTGTCTATCATTCATTCGAATGTGGCTGGGGCGTTGCATAGTCCAAAAGGCATCACATTGAATTTCAAGACCCTATCTGGCGTAGCAAACGCAGTCTCCTCTTTATGGGACTCGTGCATCGGAATCCGCCAATAAGCAGACCACAAGTTGAGACTTGAAAAGTACTCGGCACCTTGTAAAGTATCAAGAGCGTCGTCAATGAAAGGCATTGGATAGACGTCTTTACGAGTAATTTTGTTAAATGATCTGTAATAAAAGAAAAACTGTACCGAACCATCTTTCTTTTTTACGCCATGCGAAGACCGGGCGCTTGTCATGGGCCAGTCACCATACGCCAGTCGCAGAAACTCACCTGCGACCACAAACCATACCCCCGGAGGACGTCCAACTGTGGCTCTACATCAGAAGTACACAACGTCCTTCTGTAGTGGGGAATTCGCAAGGCAATAGGGAGTTTTAGCTTGTACGTATACTTCTTTACGTTACCGTGTTACCGGATACCGGATAGAATCTGCGCATGCGCGAGTCTTTACGGAACGTGAACCTTTACGTAACGTAAACTACTCGCCGGATAGGCTTTACGTTCACGGCCCGGAGCAAGCCACCGAGTCAAGACAAGCCGAAGCAGAAGCGCCAACGGCGAACACGTTGTTTACATTCGCTCTGTCATCAGCGGAATCGATGTCTGGGCGCAAGCGATTTACTCTCAGCGATGACATCGCTCTAGTAAAGGAGGTATTATATGTAAATCCTTTCCTTGACCCTGCGAGGTGGCTGAGGATAGCCGATCGGCTCTCCGAGGTGCTCGGCGAGATCAGAAGAAGAAAATTAAGAGGTAAGTGCGTCTCGTATTGAACTTTGTTATGTATTGTCCTTTCCTATTGACAAAAACTGTGATTACTGGCTCCGCAATAGCTCCGGTACAGAAGAGGAGCAGTCCGAACTTGAGGACCTCCTGCAGCAAGCGGCTGACATAGCGCGCGAGTGCGGCTACACGCCACCGCCGTCAAACACACGACAGCTCGCTGAACGCGACGACATCAAAAAAAAAAGAGCCACAAGAAACTCGGTCGCCCGACCACCAGCGAAACGTCGCGTCGACAACAGGGAAGAAGATGCCCCTGCGGCCTACGTGGAGTGAACAGCGGGGGACGGTGTTGAGCCTGGTAAGAAATGTGCTGATTTTGCAATTCTTACTCGCACTTAACTGATAGTGAGCCGTACACTTGGCCTGCGTTGAATTTACAGGTGGTGTCATTTGATCAATTGCATGACACTACAGTGCTTCACCGGTTGAGTAAGTTAAGAAGAGAGTAACAAACTGGACAAATATTTGTAAACAATTGCTTTCTGCTCGATCATAGCAGGCACAACCTCTGGAAGTTTTCTGTGTGAACTCTGAAGGCAGCAGCCATGCTTGCAGCACACTTTGCGGCCTGTTGTATGACTTAGTTAGGTGCTACCTGTGTGGCACTGTGGTATATTTACCAGATAGGTGGATACAGAGATATAGCAATGTTTAATAAGATTCCCGGAAATGTTTGCTTGGTTGCCTAGTTTGCTACTTCTGGTGTCAGGTGATTACCGTGATGTAAAAAAAGATCACATGTGCAAAAAGATATGTCTACTCACAAACACACACATGCTCAGAAAAGAGTCACACAGAGAACCTTGAACATGAGTTATATCAAGTGGCAAAATTTACAATGCTATATACATGGCATGCAGTCTGCTTGCACAACATGGGCGAATTGGAATATCTTCATGCAAGTCTTCATTCTGCAGTAGACATGAAATTCTTATGAATATGCAATTGTTTTCTATGTTACATAATCATTTCACCAGTTACATAACATTTTACTAGGTCAGAGCTTGAACTATTCTGCCAAAGGTTGAGGAATAGCTGTCTCACCAAAGAAGGCTGTGATACGCCATTTAGTGTCTAGCAAAGATTAGAACTTCACTCTTCTGAACCAAACAGTGGGATTCAATGTCAGACAGATTGTTGGGCTGACGTACTGGCTAGGTTTAAGGATCAAGCAACATGTGAATGTGATGAATTTTTTTTTCAAGGAATTAGGTGACACTTTTGCCTTCAACAGCTCTGCACAAGGCTGAAATCGACTATTTATAAGTGTACCTGAAATAATAGTCTAGCTGGAGTTTGTAGATGTTTTTTAGCATGGTTCTCCATTTTTCTATTATTATTCTTATTTATGTGTAACCTACTCATTATCTATAAGTACTTGTATTCCCTCTCTTTTGTTTCTTGTTCCTTGGTTTAGAGCCCTTATGTTATAACAAATCAAATTTCTAGTGGCTATATTAAGTAGAGCTCAATAAAAATTCGTTTTCTTCCTGACCAGCAGATGGTGCAAGCACGTCACAGGCTCGCTCAGACACTTCTTAATTCAATGTATGAGCCGGAGAACATAGAGATTCACATGGATCTGCCTGACTGTGGTGAGTGAAAATACAGTGAGAAACACTAAGATTTTTTCATTACACACGTGCTGAATACACTGTTGCATAAACTAGTGGATGCTGTAGAATGCAAAATTAGGATAGTTGGTGTTAATTCATTTTATGACTAGAAAATGCACGTACACGAACACACGGAAGAAATGGCAACACCATGGACCCCTTAAAATAGTCCTAAATAGTCATTTCCAGTCAGGTGGGCCTCTCAGCATGGCCTGAAATTTCTTTTCATTATTTTTCTCTTTTCTCCTACCTGTCATTTTTAGCCTTGCAGTTGGTTTTTGAAGCTACTAAGGTGGCAATAGGGGCTAGTTGTTAGCTTGTGCATCACCCTGTGTTGTTTGTCATTTTTTGGGTCCATGTTATACCTGGGAGATCATAGAAAATAAGGTTTTTCAAGTAATTGCACTGGCACTATTGAGCCCTAGCTTCCAGCATGTAAATAAGGCACTAGGAAGAGCCTGTATTTCTGATCAAAAGAGCTGCTGCATGAGAGGAGTTATTGCCGATGTGTATTGGAAATGAAAGCTGGGTTTCATTTCATTTCATTTCATTTTATTTCCTTAAAGACCCCTTGCGGGGCATTACATAAGGGGTGGGTACATAAAAATTGAGCAGAAAACAATCGTTTGTCCTAAAGTGAAAGATGATTGGTGATACTGGTTGTGAAGGTAGAAGTACAAGTAATGGCAGGAATGTCGCCTGAAAGGCCATTCCAGGCAACTGCCGTGCGAGGAAAAAATGATGTTGAAAAAGTAACGGTGCGTGCACGTGGGCGTCCAACTTGAAGTGGATGATTAGTTCGTTGAGAGATGTACGCTGGGGGAACAAAATAAGGTGGAATGCGCATCGAGCTGTGAAAAAACTTATGAAATAACGAAAGACTGGCGATACGGCGGCGGAGGGAAAGGAGGGGCAGTTGGAGTTCTGCCTTTAGTGAAGATACGCTGACGTCACTGGTGTAAGAATTATTGATAAACCTAGCGGCACGGTTTTGAATACACTCAAGGGCGTCTTCAAGATAGGCCTGATGCGGGCTCCAGATTGGGGAAGCATATTCAAGTTTAGTTCTAACAAGGCTTTTGTAAGCTAATAATTTTACATTTCTAGGTGCGTTACGTAGATGACGTCGCAAGAATCCCAATGTTTTGTTTGCCGATGATATGACTTTCGTGATATGCAAACCCCATGAAAGATCGTTGCAGAGTGTGACCCCCAGATATTTAAAAGAATTAACAGTTTCAACTGGAATATTACTGATGGAATATGGAAAAACAAGTGGAGAACGGCGGCGGGTGAAGGATAAGAGTTTGCATTTGTGAGGGTTAAGTTCCATTAGCCAATCATCGCACCATTGTTTTACATTGTTAAGATCACTCTGTAGAGCTAATTGATCAGAAGCGTTACAAACAGAATGGTAAATAATACAATCGTCGGCAAACATTCGGATTTTACAGGATACATGAGATGGGAGATCGTTAATAAATATCAGGAATAAAATCGGGCCCAGAACCGACCCCTGCGGGACACCAGATGTTACCGGAAGTGAAGTAGAGGTAGCATTGTTAACAGAGACAGCTTGAGTGCGGTTACTTAAAAATTCACGGATCCACTTTAGGACGTCGGGGTGTAGGTTTAAGCGGGAAAGTTTCAACAGAAGGCGTTTATGTGGTACTTTATCGAATGCCTTCGCAAAGTCCAGGAATATGGCATCAGTCTGTACGTTAGAATCCAAGTTAATATGCAAGTCGTGCGAAAACATAGCCAGTTGAGTCTCGCACGACAAACCTTTACGAAAGCCATGCTGCGCGGAATTGAAAAAGTTATTTGAGTCTAGGAAGTCCGTAATCCGGGTGTAGATGACATGTTCGATGATTTTGCATGAAATGCTAGTTAATGAAATTGGTCGGTAATTGAGGGGTGACTCTCTAATAGCTGATTTGAATACTGGGGCGATATTTCCGTGTTTCCAATCACTAGGAAGCTCACCCGTGGAAAGAGACTGCGAGTAAAGTAGACACAAAAATTTTGCACAGATCTGTTGAGTGTTCTTTAGAAATTTTGAATTTATGTTGTCGATACCTGATGATGAAGATAATTTAAGTTTATCAATGATTGCCAAACCTCCGGGTTCAACAAAAAGGATTGGCGGCATGGAAGTACTGACTACGGTAGGCGGTGGTGGGGGTGGAATGTCAGTTTCTTTGCTAAAAACCGATGAGAAAGCTCTATTAAACAGGTCGACACATTCCGAGTCAGTGGCCACGTCACCTGCTTCATTAGTGAGAGTGATAGTGCACGAGTGGTTGGGATTTATGACCTGCCAAAATTTCCTAGGGTTACTAGCAAGCAATTTCGGTAAATGAGAGTGAAAAAAAGAATGCTTAGCGTTTCGTATTGCCGTGAGGAAAGCTTTTTCAGCAGCATATTATTTTTTTTTAACCATGCGTTTTCGATATTCTGCTGCTTGGCGGAACGAAAAAGGCGTTTTTTCTTATTTTCTATTTTTTTGAGCGTTTTAGTAAACCATGGTTTTTGGGAACAGGCACGGAAACTGAGCTTAGGGATGAATTTTTCGACCAGTGTATCACATTTATCCTTAAATAAGTTCCAGTTATCATGCACCGTGCGATAAAGAAAATTATCTTTGAATATTGGAAGAAAGCAGTTTAATTCATCATTTATAGCAGTGTAGTTTGCTTTGTCATATAGTGGTATGGTTTTTTTTGGTGGTTCGTTGTTTTGGAGGAGTGATTAAAATGTCGGCTTGAATTACTTTATGGTCGCTTATTTCTGACAAGTAGGAAATAGATGTTACACTATCAGGAATACTGGTTAGTATTAGGTCTAATATGTTTTCACAGTTTTGGGTTACGCGGGTTGGTTTGGTGACAACTTGAGCTAGGTTGAAATTTAGACATACATTAACAAATTCACTCGCCTCACTCTGTAGCCCTCCGTTAACAGTTAGATTAGGCCAGTCAATATTCGGGAAATTAAAGTCGCCAAACAAGATAATATGGGCATTAGGGTACTTTGTTGAAAGTTCATTTAGCACCGAATTAAGCTTGCCGGGAAAGTCAGCTCAAAGCACACAGCACAGCTCTTAAGTTGGTTCACTTGTGATGTACAGAACTCGAAGACAACCGGACGGCCTCATGCCCAGCACCTGACCGCATCACAACTGCTGCACCCAGTCGAGCTCAAACTCCAACATCTAGTCCTTCAGATGTTGCTGCTGCAGGTTTGTAATCCCTAGTTTTGTTGGTGCATGCCTACAGACTCAAATGATTTTCGTCATTAGTGCTTTCAACATCAACAAAAGCGACTTTAGGTGCAGCTATTGAGTCTAGGGAATCATTCAAGATGGCCTGAAAAATTCTACTTTGTGCTATGAAAGAAATACAGGGTCAGATTTTAGCTGTTGCTAACATTTCCATCAAGTCCTTAATTAAATTAATATGAGCTCAGCGAAGAACATTGTTTTGTTTTTAGTACAATATTTTTGTCCTATGCAATAATAAATTAATAAGAGAATAAGTACCTAATAAGTGTAAATAGTTTCAGTATGTTCAAAAAATAGTTGCATAGTTTCATCATGGATCCACTTCTTTTAGTTGCCCTTGCTGCTTTTCTATCTTTTCTTTGTCTCCCTGAGAATAAGTCTGCTTTATGTGCATTAGACTCAAGTAGCAGCCTCCTTCTGAACTTGTTTACTTGTGATATCTTGGACTACCAGGCAATGCAACTGTGCATGGGAGCCCCCCTGACTCCCACACTGGTGTAACCAGACGGGTGGCCAACACTTGTGTGCCTCTGCAAGGTGTGTAACAAAAAAAAAGAAAGCTTGGTCATATCAGTGTATCTTGTACTTTGCCTAGTAGAAAACAAGAGTATCATTCAAAATGCAGATACACAATTGTAAATGAAGATGCTTGCTATTGAAGGCAAGAGTAAAAAAAAAACACTTTAATCACTTTAATTGTGTAGTAAATCTTTCTTTGAGAAAGCTTATTTCTCTGCCCCCTATAATCTCCGAGTATATGGCTTTATCGCATCTTTGGTCTTGGCCAGGAAAGGTGACATGAGCAAACTGGTGTCTCATGTGTCCTTTTATGTTAGGCATTTATGACGTGGCATGTGCTTAGGTGTGCCATTGTCTGGGTGTTGTTGTGGCCTTCAATAGATCCACACTCTCAGGGACATGTGGCCACTCTCATTGTGAGAAATGTTTGAGCACACGTAATCATCTTCCAGTCGGTTGCAATGATGTGAACTTGCAGTGAAGCCAAGGTGGCAATAAAAGGTGCTACTTTTTAGTGAAGTGAAGTGTTGCATATTACGATTGATATGAAGCATTTGCTTCACTAGGAGACTGTGGAACTATTCCAGTAAATATTCCAGAACTAAATTGTTAATAAAAATGTCATCACCTTTGCTCCGCTGCCAGAAAATATATAATGTGTGTAGCCAGAGAGCCTTTGCATTAACTTTAAAGAGCCATAGACATAGAGTAGGTCATCTTTGTTTTAAGATGAATTTTTGAAAATTTGTGCATGAATTTTTAGCACAAGTCCATGTAGCTTTCTGAGTAATACAGAACAAGCTCGTTAATTTGACCTCAATGAATTATTAAGAAAATTGGCGGACTCGGGAGTTTTTCCTGGCCCCGGCCAGTATTGGTATAGTTTATTGCCATCAAACCTGTTGATTCGGTTACGTTTAGTTCCAACGTGGGTAATATGAATGATCCGCGAAGCCCACCAAGCATGAGGTGCCGCATCCTCACAGCGGATGTGGCCGCAAACTGCCTGAGGGAGAGAGTAGCGAGAGTTGTTGATTTATGACTTGTTTTAGTATATAGCAGAATTCCTTATAATGAAAACAATAGTTCAAAAATAGTATGAGGACTGCTTTAGGCAACAGCGTATTTCTGTGCAAGCCACTGGGACCGAGGCTACAAACTTGGTCAAAGCGAAGTGAGGTTAGGGAACGCGCTTGCCAGCTAGTGTACTTTGCGGCGAGTGACACTAAACTTGCTCGTGTGACAACGCGCAAATGACACTCGCAGCTAAGTGTACTCGCTCGAAGTGCACTTATATTGCCAGGTGTGATAGGGGTATAACAGGCACTTCTTCGTTTTCTTGATACTATTGATAATTCAAGATTAAATAACTAAAACATTTTTTTGGTCCTGTGTTGTTTGACTTAACGAGCTTTTACTGTATCAGAAATCGGACAGAATCAGCCAGTTAAAAAAAGGGGAGGGATTGAAATGTATTGCATAAATTCGCATGACTCAGTTACTGATTGCCCTTTCAGAGTTGCCAGTTGATTCGCAGCAGCGCAGGGCTCAAAGTAGCCCATGCTCACCGTTGACTGCTGCGACTCGCACTTAACTCCAGTGCACCCCTGAGCCACTCCAATCAGAGGTATGCATGTAGGCAGTTGTAATTGCACCAACACCGATTTTCAAAGCTGGGTTTACTCTCTTATACAAATCTCCTGTGTACAGACACGTCTCTGAGCGAATATAAAGGTCCGAAAGTGCTGCTAAGACT
Source organism: Rhipicephalus microplus (assembly GCF_043290135.1). Classification (NCBI taxonomy): domain Eukaryota; kingdom Metazoa; phylum Arthropoda; class Arachnida; order Ixodida; family Ixodidae; genus Rhipicephalus; species Rhipicephalus microplus. The sequence goes on along the minus strand of NC_134700.1, from coordinate 148,100,026 downwards.
TGAACGGTACATGCTTGAGGTCAGGCTACAGTATCAATTCTGGTGACTTCACACACCCAAATGAACACATGCGATGTCACATACCAAAGCATACGAAATTGCTGCTTACATGTTGCTTTTCCTGTCACTTCTCCTCGCTGTTCAATTGCAGTAGTTCATCATACCTTTCATTCGAGCAAAGTAAAACATGGCTTCTGTCATTGTGTGTGCATTCCAACATCGTCTAAATTGATCACAAGGCAAGGAAATAATTTTATTGTGATTTGTTGTCATGACAGCAACATTTTGCCCTCTATAAACTTTCAGTAGCAAAACAGGTCGCAATAGATACAAGTTCCATCAATTCGTTCACTATTGGGTGCTACAACAAGTGTGCAGCAACTGGATGCCAGCCAGAACAATAGTTGGTCCGTCTTTGACCCATATGTGTATAGCAATAGATGATGGAACGCCCGTATAATGTCACCATATTTAGCGTGAGCATGTCGCCAACTCATGTGGCTACAGTGTGTCTTGACGTCAGTATACAGTATATGAGACAGAACCAGCTTTTTAAAAACGTGTTGCATTTACTTTTTAAAGTGTAGTCAAGTGTATAAGTGAACTTTCTTGGTTTTGAGGGCTTGACCTTTCATTTGATGCATAGAAACAACTTATAAGATTTCTCCCAATACTTTTTTAAGTAATCGCAACATTTTGTTGCAAGCAATTTTGTGTGTACAGAGGCAGGTTGACTATTACTACAGTATTTACCTGCCTGTGTTTTATAAGTCTAGTGTTTTGGAATAGTACTGTACAGTAGACTCTCGTTAACTGGAATGTGAAGAGACTAGAAAATGTTTTCCATTTAACAGTAGCTCCGAGATAAAGAAAAAAGTGGAGAATCTAACTACGAAAGCAACCGTGTTGAATGAAGTCGTTTCATTTAAGCAACAATTCGCTTTAATAGATTTCAGTTTACTGAGAGTCTACTGTGTAAAAGAGAACCATGTGTGCTCAGTAGAATATCATGGTACTTTGTAAACTGTTGCACTTGCTCATACTTTTGAACCTAAGACAGTTAACTGTTCTTTGTAAATTTGTGCGGGTCCACAGCGGTACGCTGAGGCAACATATGCCCTCATTGAGGCCCGCTGTGATCGGGACACTGCAATCGAGAACCGCCGCCTCCAACTTGAAGAGGACCGGCTCCGGTTCGAGATAAAGCGCCATGAGCAGAAAATGAAGCTGAAAGAAATGGAGCTTCAACAGAGGCAGGCGGAGCAGGAAGCAAAATTCAAGCTAAAAGAGCTTGAGCTAGAGGCGCTAGCTGAGGAGCGCAGGCACAACAGGAGCTATCAAGAAGCGCAGCTTGAAATCATAAAGTCATTCACAAATAAGTAGATGTATCCGTTTAAACCTCCATGTAACTAAGTCCGCCATAACTAAGTACTTATTCGGGGCCATGACAAGGTCACCCTCCGTACTGCTATTCTCAGCTAAAAGTTGTAGTGCGTCTATTGTGCCTGTAAATGTATGAAAAACAAACATTAAAAAATAATATCCAATTGCTAAGTCAGCTATAGAAGTCTCCAGCTATAAACTCCGCCCACTGCCAGCTACCGTTATGTTGCCATGGGGTGTGGGACGTCATGTGTTTCATGCAGGAGATCTGTCTTTTCCCGAACTTCAGCCAGTGCAAATTCTTCAATTTTTCAATTCCAAGGCATAAAAAAGTTGAAGTAGCTCCATTGTACCGCACCTGACCATGAAACAGTTGTTGGGTGGAATAGATACGCTCACAAAGCAAGTGTCTTATTATGTCATGGTTCACATGTACTGTTGTGAGGCTACCGGGCCACATGCGTGTTTATAACAATCCTCATTATAAATTAAGCATTCAGCCAAATGTGCTGAAATTTCACCAGCTCATTTGTCAACAGCAAAGGACCAACTTTTATAATACAGATTATGAAAATCGCTTGTCATGGCTCCTTGGAATGAACATTAAAGAGATACAATGACTCGGTTTTAGGTTGACAAACTGCACTCTCAGAACTCAAACCCCATGTTTCACAGTTGGAAATTAAATATTCGTGGAGAAAATCAAGGGTGAAGTTTCATTTTTATTTAGCACCTGAATGTCCATGCACTATATAAAAAAATCGATAAAGGAAGGCAATACACTAAAACATCTGCTAGTGCCAGTGGTCAAAACATGTAGTTTTAGCGTTTGTCAAGTCATCTTCCGTGCAACAGAGACCAGCCACTACAGTTGAAGGAGAATACATTTTTCTAAATTTTGGAAAAAGTTGAAGTAGAAAAAAATACAGTGTGGTAATCTAATACAGAAGTCATAAAATCACTTGAATAGCACTGCAGAGGGTTTCGCCATAGAAGTACCAACTCTTATGCGAAGAACCTTCAATGCGATGATTTGTATCGGTGATGTTTTGTACTTTGTTACAGGGAGGTTTATGCATATTTTATGAACAATTTTATGGTTGTACATAACTGCAACAGCTGCTCTTGATGATGCTTTGCTGTTAGCTGTGCAACAAGCTCTGCAGATAGCGCCTCCCGTTTGCCACTTGCTGTTGCCAATACATTGCCCCTCTGTCTCACATAAGGCCAGTGGAAAATGTACGAGGTCTGTTAGAAAAGTATCCGACCCTTTTTTTTGCAAGCACTTCATGAATTTCGAGCAAGCGCGCTTGCATTAGCCGATTTTGAACCTTCGTGTGCACGTGTGAATTTTTTCCCGCCTGGCAATTTCGTCAGTCGCTGGGATGCAGTGTTTGAGTGAGGTATGCACAGTGCTCTCATTGGTTTTTCATTGCAAGGAAAATGAGGGAGCGACTGGAGCAGTGCTAGAATGCTTCCAGCAATGGCAGCACCTCCAAGAGCAGTCTCTAGAGTCCCAAGGGGACTACTTTGAGGGTGTTTAGGTTTACAATGCTCCAATAATGCCCGTTTTTGCTGTTCCACCAAAGTTTGGATACTTTTCTAACCAACCTCATATGATGCCTGCAGATGCATATATGCTTTCATTGAGTTACAGTCTCCTCTTCATTGTTGAATTTGTTGTTTCCCTAATTTTATTTCAGGCTGAGACACTTTAGCTATGGGACACAAGCTCGAGATTCAGATGTTGCCTCTTTCTCTCACTTTATGGTTCAGAGGATACAACTTTCAGAAGGGTTGACAGGCGGGCAAGTTGGTACAAATTCATAATGAAAAAATTGGAAGCGCAAACCAACGGGACAACGGGCTTGTTTGTCTCTTCTCTTGTGTCCCGTTGGTTTGCGCTTCCAATTTTTTCATTATGGATACAACTTTATCGAATGTCTATCAAGGTTTAATGCAATATCGGCTTGGTCTCGCACGGAGAAACGTCAAAGCTTTGCCTCAAAGCCGTCTCTTGAGCTTGCTGGACTGCTCACATTTAGACGCCAAAGTTTAAGATGTGCAGAGCAGTAGCCAACCTCAATGAAAGGGTCTCCAGAGTAACTGCAAGCATTGTGGCAACATAACTACAACCCTATAACATGTGTTAGAGTGTTGCACGTCCTTTCTGGTACGAATTTTACGTGTCGTCCTGATGGTTGTTCGAATATATCCATCTTAGACGGACTGGATTAGGGAAGTTGTTCATCTAGAGCTACCCCCAGAAAATGGCCTGTCTGCTGTTTTGTTTGGGACTAAGCGGTGGGAATATCCTTCTTGTGTTAACATATGCTTTTGTTTTTCTCATTAGAGCTAGTGATCCTATCCTTATACATGAGGTATGTTCCTTATTGTACGAGAGGCATGTCCGTGTTCAGCGCAGCATGTAGCTGGCCATCAAGTGTGTAGTCTCGTTTTTATTTGGGAGGATATCACGTTCCGTTGGTGATGTGAGTGGGGAACTACAAGATGGTCGAGCTCACATTTGGGGATCTGCCCGCTTTTGCCAGAATGTCCAAGGCTTCCTTGGGAATCGTGCTTTTAGCGTAGTTTTTTTATTGCTGTTTCGGATTTGCATTAGACAACTTTGCATACCTGATTTTTTAGGGCCAGTGGAATATTGTTGCAATATAGAGAACGAAGAAGCTCGCTCAGATTGGAAGCAGATGACGCGACTTGTCACCCTCTGGACAACTGTTGAAATTATTGTCAATATACCAACTATGCACTCGTGTGCCTCTGCACTCTTCCCGCAACATTTGGTGAATGTGCTGGGTACCACGATGGAGCTTTGCAGTAAACGTCATGTGCTTGCCGCCACCCTGGAAAACCGACAGCCAATGTCTTAGTCAGCGACAATGGCAAACCAAGCATCAACGGTTATGCCAGTCACAACCACCTGCTGCTCAATGATCATACCTTCTCGTCCTACACGCCGAACCAAATCACTATCGTCAACCAGATAAATTTCTTGCCAAAATCTTACCACTCCCCGTCTTCGCCAGGTCATCGGACACGTTCGCCGCTCATGCACAACTCTTTGTCCCTATCCTCTCCTACATCCACTCCTGCATCTGACTATGACCACAAGGTAGAAAACGCCGCCCCCACTGCGACTTAACTCCCCTCCGAGAGGTACATTCCCTCAGAGCCTCCATGCGCAGCATCGTCGCACGTGCCTGCCACATGCACATCTTCCGTGACATCGACGGCACACGACACCGTGGCCCTATCCGACTCTACGACGGCTACCTGACCGGACGCCTCGGAGTCTGGCGCAGACATCCTTCCACCCGCTATTCACCTCCCGGTCGCTGAACCTTCACCATCCCCAATGTTCGAAGGGGACTCTCTACCAGCCTCAACGCTCTGGGCGTCCTGTCAGCAGCGACCAGCATCGTCCTTACAGTCTCCCGCAGCCGAAGTTAAAGCCACCAGCCATCGACCACGGCCAAACTTCCGAGACGCTGCGAGTATGACTGACGCTCCTGAGGACGATGTGCCTGGTCCGCCTATGGCACAGCAGACCGCACATCTCACGCCTGCCATACAGGCACCCGTCTCCATACTGACCTGCGCACGAACCCTCGTGCACCGACTACTGAAGGTGCTTCCCCAAGTCAATGTACGCCCGCAGAGCCTTCTCCAGAATTCACATCTGCTGGATCACATGACACGCCTCCTACTGAGTTCTTGCTTCGCGCGCAGGGGCCAAATCGACTTTTGTACACCCGCCCTCATCTCACCCTGAACGCACCTCTACCTGCAATGCTCACTTGCGACACCCTGTGCGCTCCCAGCTGGCCCCAGCTGTCATCTTGTCACCCACTTGTCTTGCAAACACAGCGACTGAACGCTTACTTCTTCGTCCACTGCGCAACTCCAAGTGTCGCCCACCAGAGACCCACTGCTTCTCGATGGTCAGTACATGTTGACAAACTGGACTTCCCAAACGGACACCTTGCGGATTGTCGTTCACGTGTATAGTCTCTTTCTTTGTTATATACACTTCTAATATCGCAAAGCGGGGGGGGGGGCCTATACGCATAATTATCATGGTCATTTCTCGATCACCGCGTCGCGCCTCTCGCGCAGCTGATGCTAGCTCGAGCTGCGTGAGGATTAGAACAAGCTCACGCGCCTGGCGGTTTTGGCGTGGCAGCCACCGCCGCTCCACTTCGGCAATCGAATAAAGCAGCGAGTTTGACACGACCACGTTGGCCGCAGTGCCGTCTTCCTCTCTCGCTACAGGTGGATTGCCATTGTGACAGATTATGCAGCAAGATACCCCATTGCACAAGCAATGCCGACCAGCTGTGCAGCAGATGTGGACTTTCTACTCCCCGATGTTACTCTACACCACAGCACCCTTCCACAGTTACTAACGGATCGTGGCCGTTACTTATTGTCAAAGGTCGACGATGGCCCTTTCCGCTTTTGAGCTTCTGAACACAAGATTGCTACCGCATACCACCATCAAAGGAAGGGGCTCACTGAGCGACTAAACCACACTCCTAACTGACATGCTGGCCATGTACGTTTCCGACAATCCCCATCACTTTGTCCACCGCTTTACTGTACAATCATTTTGCTTACAATTCGTCCTGTCACGAAACCGCTCGATTTTCCCCATTCTTTGTTTGTATGGCTGCAGCTCTGTCTTGCCGTTCGACACATTGCTACTTCTGGTGTTATATTCTCAACGACCAATTACGCCCACGATGCAATCACTTCGGCCGTCCATGCCTGAGAGGTCGCTCGTCAAGACGTCGCAACCTTCTCAAAAGCGACGCTACGATCATTAGCACAAAGACACAATTGCCTCTTGGTTCTCTTTTACTGCTCTGGACGCCCTCGTGCCGTGTTAGCTCGGCGGAAAAACTGCTCTCTTGTCATTCTGGTCCGTACAAGACCTTACGCCAATTTTGTGACATGGTATACGAAATAGCACCAGCTGACGTGTTCTTGCTACGTCACGTCGATAGTGACGTTCATGGCACCAGGCTCAAACCATATATACTTTGCCGGATGGAGCTACACTTGCCGGGAGGATGACGTTGCACTAGAAAGAACGAGAAAGCTCACTTAGATTGGAGGAAATTGACCTGACTGATCACACCCTGCGCAATCACTACAAATACTGTCAAAACACCAACTCTGCACTCGTGTGCATGTTTTTTTTCCTGCAACAATATGGCTACTTCATCTGCTATTTCCGAATGTTCCATGCGTATGCTGCCTGTAATTTCAGCTTTGAAACCTGTCTATTTTTACGGCAGTGTAATTGTGACCCTTGTCACTATTACAATACTCCGTCACGTCAACAAGCATGCAAAAAAAACAAATCAAAGCCTCCGCGTTGGCCTTTCGTCGGTCTCTGTTGTAGTCGAGGTGCAAGTGTCCATGAGTATTAGCCACTGCAACGGTGTTTCCAATTTTTGTTGAGATATAAATTTTCTGGCCATGCCAGTGATAAATTGTGCCAAGTTTGTTCATAATTTGTTTTCTTATGGTAGTGGTTGACATGCATTCAAGCAACGAAATGCATTGTGCTTTGGCTATTTCTTTTAAGGTGTTGTGCATACCCAGCTTGGTCAAAAGCTAGATGAAATTTTTTGGCTGTGCAGAAAGTGTCTTCATTGCAGGGGCTATCATGATATATTATTGTGATATTAGATGTACCTGAAATTTGTTACATGTACTTAAGATCTTGAATGTCCCCGAGCTACTTCTCAATAAATCTAGTCGGTTAATTATGTGATAGACAATAAACTCATGTATATTTACATTGATTAGCCGGCTCTTGTTCAGATGTTGCCTCTTGCTTTCACTTTGTAGATTAAAGTTTCTTACTGGGCTAAAATAGTTTTCATTTTGTGGTCTCATGTGATACATTCTGTGATGCTTGTTGTACCTGAAATTTTACAAAGATGCTTTGGAAAGCTTGAGTGCCCCAGCGGAGTAGTGACTTTAGTAATGAAATATGTGAAACAAAATAAAACCAAATATTTTTTTCATCAGGTTTATGTCACAATTTCATGCACACTTTGCGACTTTGAGTGAGCAATGAGTCTACCCTAGGCCATGATTTTTCTACTCCAGACTACTGTATGCCATTTCAAAACATCGACACTGGGTGAGATACTGAACAATCCTTCATTTTCACACAGCTGCAGAAACCTACATAAAGTATACACATCTTTCAGCACCAAACAGATATACATCTATGCAACTGCAAACATCCCATCAAATTATACATCAATGTAACCACAAATCCTAAAAATGCATAACCTAAAAGGCACAAAGTATTTTAAGGGCCTTTTTATGTGTGTTGGGTATGCGTGAACAAGATATGCTGAAACAGACACAACAGAAGTCTTCAAAGTCGTGTACGAAGTCCCGTCAGAAGCACTCAACAAGCATAATTAAGCATGCCATCGGTGTGAAACTCTGCGTGGTGCGTACTTTTGATTGGGTGTCTCATTTTTGGCACTCGCTACTTCGCAGACATAGCACAAGGAACCTTTGCAAAATATTTGACCATTATTGCCCAGCTATGTGCATCAAAATGGATATATATATCTGCATATTTTGCAAAATGGGCATAAAAGTTTGCTCTAAATACATTTAAGGTGTGTTGCAAATAAATAAAAATGGGTTTAGAGCACGAGAATCGGCAGAGGGTGCTGCTACAGGTAGTTGCTTTCACTCCTTCCACATAGCAAGGTGTCTGGCTCTCATCCCCGTATTTTCATTACATCGTGGATCATAAAAAAAGTTGGAGATTTTCAGGTGTGGAGCGACCCAATAACACCACCATGATTACCTTGTCATGTGCATACACACACACACATGTAGTTCACCAAACTTAATCGCGGCCTTCAACAGACCATCTTACAATAGACTAATGGGAAAATGCAGACATGAGTAGCTGTTAGGTTCTGTTGGCACAACGAGCAAGTTTTGTTATTTTTGGAATGTCAGAGGCGTCTTCTAAACACTCCTTCAAGAACTGACACCATTAGAGAACAACTGCACTTAAACCAGAACACATAACACCTAAAAAGACAGGAGATAACAGTGTAGAAATAATCACCCCTTCATCAGAAGATAAGTCATGAAGAAAGGCATAAGCTACATTCCTAGTGTCAGACAGTTGTGCACTACTTTGTTTTTAACATACTGTTATGTGCAGAGAGAAGGGATGACACAGGAGCTGATCTTATCAAGGTAAATTATGAAGAAGATGCCTAAAGCGAAGCACAGCAGCCAATAAAGGGTACCTTAGCCATTGGTGTCTAGCGGCTCAAGAATTTGTCATATCGGGCAACCTCCCAAAGATCGGGCTATAGGTGCCAGCACCGCACCCGCGCAAGTGTGGATAGGCGGTCGACGGCGCATATACAAATACTCGCAGCCGCGCTTCGTTCAGTGGCTCAGGGGCTGACACTACACTGCATTTACCACATGTACGCACATGTTCTCGCTTCAGTAATAACATAAAAATCTTATATAAGAGTTCAGCAGAAAGCTTTCATCGTTTGATTACGTGCATGACAGTGCTGCAACAAAAGCCTGATTAATAAGACAAGCATGTTTTTTTTACAAAAATTATTACTGCCTTCAGTCAGTCACTAACAATGCCACATAAACGCTGAAGACAATGTAACAAAGATGAAATTTTCAGTCAAGTTACACAACATTACATATAAGGCATGCCGTCTGAATTATTTCCAATATCTGGCTTCTTTAAAGCATTCTTAAATCTAAGCACACGGTTGCACGTGGTAACTCTGTTTTCAGTACAACTTAAGTACCGATGTGTCACTGTTTATGTGGTAGTAATATTCCTATGTAGCGATACCACGGCCAAATAAACACAACTAAGGCTCCTAGCACGATCAATAAACTACAGTGCTGTAATTGTACACCTACCAACAGCACCCAAATGTATAGCCTAGAGCCTGTTTTTTTGTTTTTTTTTTGCTACCGAGTCTCTATAATAACACACTGCATTTATACACTATTTAATAGTCCTCATGTTTGGGAGGATGCCCAGAGCATTTTGTGATATGCTTGAAACAGAAAGCGACACCCACTCTGAAATTATTCTGGTGAATGGAGGGTACAACGACAATAAACGGCACTTTGGAAAGTTGCACTCGCTGATCTTATTACAACGCATAAGTATCCGAAAGATAAAATGCTCTCGTACGTCGTTATAGGCATGGGTAAAACAGTTACACTCGCACTGACATGACTGGACAAACCACACCTTGAAAATTTCCAAGACATACGCGCACATAGAAGCATGACGTGGCTAGCAGACGACGCACGGAGCAATCCACCGTCGATATCCAAGACGCCGTTCTCGTGATGGTTCCTCCGCGGCTGCGGCTGTAGCAGATCCATAATCAGTAGATCGTCGATGTACTTCCACGGTAGATTTTGAGCCAGGAATGGATCTTGGAGCACACTCTTTGCCATATCGACGACCACTTCTTTGCGAATGCGGCTAGCCGCTGACCGTTCAACCAGAGAGGCTTAGCCAGAGAGGCTTAAAGAATTATGCGGTGCCTCCTTATAGCCTTCTGCACGCAGCCAACTTTAATGGGTTAGGTGATTATATAGCACCAAAACACTTGATAATTTTACATGTTAAAAGTTATTATAGTTGCGCCGCAGCGCTGGTTAAGTTTTATTTAAAAGAAAACGAATATGTGCGCATCCATGATCATCATCATCGGCGAACGTAAACTTTTACGTACGAAGGTAAAGGTTCCCGTATGTGTAGCAAAACGCTGCTAAAACTTGGGCGCCGGTAACACGGTAAACGTAAACCGGTAACACGGTAACGTAAAGAAGTATACGTACAAGCTAAAACTCCCTAACGACTAGTGGGACCGTCGCTGAATGCGAAGCGTGAGCAGGAGAACGAGCTGTAGACGCTGGACTGCCAGAGCCTTTGTTTCCGTACCGGCTGTCTGCCTATTACCTGGCGTCGCTAATAAACCTCCTTGCAAAGTGGTGGAAGTGTGCTGGGCACGCAAACCTGGAACTTCGAAGCCGGAAGCTGCTCCCTGCGTCAGCAATGCCTGATCAGACGACCGCGCAAGGCACCACCCAGCAAAGCATGGCCAAATCTCAACTGGTCATCGTGCCTACCACCCTGCGCCAACGAGATCCCCCTTTTTTCAGCGGCACCGAGGACCAAGATGTGGAAGACTGGTTGCAGCTGTTTGAAAAGGTGAGCGCCGCCAACAAGTGGCACGACCCCTCGAAATTGGAGTATGTCCCATTTTATCTCAAAGACGTCACCAGCCTGTGGTTCACAAACCACCGTACTGAATTTACCACTTGGGCCGCTTTCACGACCACCCTTGCAGCTGTGTTCAATCGCCCCGCAGTGTGCAAGCTGCGTGCTGAGCAGCGCCTCCGCGGACGTGCACAAAGGCAGGGCGAAAACTTTACTAGCTATATCGAAGATGTAATCGAATTATGCCGGCGCTTTAACCCTGAGATGACCGAACATGACAAAATCAGGCATATCTTAAAAGGCACAGACAATGATGCCTTTCAAATGTTGCTGGCAAAGAGCCCAAGTACCGTATCCGAAGTTGTGACCTTGTGCCAGAGCTTGGAAGAGATTCGCAAGCAATGTACAGCAGTTCGGAGGTCGACGACAGCAGACGACTCTCTCGCTGCCCTGGCCGTCGGTGGTGACGGCCAGGCCCTGATGGAGCAGATATAAGAATATGTACGCGAAGAGGTCGCACGACAGCTTTCGTGTTTCTCGTAACTGCCGACCACTGAAGCACCAACGAACCACCTAACCACGACACTCAGACAGGCTATTCAGGAGCAGGTCTCCGAGGCGTTGCCATTACCAACGTCTGCCTCTCCACCAATACCTGTTACCGCGCCACTGACTTATGCGGCCGTCGCGGCAATGCCTCCACCTCGTCTGCCAATGTATACGCCACAACCTGTGCGACTGTCCACCGCGCCGTTTCCAGCTACACAGCAGCACGCCGGAAATCCTTGGCGCACTGCTGACAACCGGCCCATATGTTAATTTTGCGGAATTCCAGGTCACGTTGCACGTCTATGTCGTCGGCGCTTCACAGTTAACGCACCAAGATATCCTGACTATTCGTTTCGGCCTCCATACCACGCGCCTCACGTACCACCTCAAGTTCACGAACGCGATGCGCAAACTGCCTCCGGCACCCGAACATTCGCTTCTCGACGTTCTACTTCCCGCTCGCCTTCACCTTCAACAAGTCGTCGTTCTGTATCTCCTATGCGTCGACGACCTACCTCCATTGAGACGGAAAACTAACTGCCGCATCTCCGGAGGCACGAGCTGCGTCATCGTCTAATCGTTTAAGTCCTCGCCTGTCTCCCGCCAATCTTATCGATGTAATCGTTGAAGGTGTACGAACACTCGCACTCATCGATACCGGTGCCGCGATATCTGTTATTAGTCAAAGACTCTGCCGCTCTCTTCGTAAAGTGACGATGCTTTCTTCCGTGGTTTCTCTTAGTACTGCGAGCGCCCAACAAATGGAGCCCGTCGCGGCATGTACAGCAAAAGTGTTTATTCGAGACGTGTTGTACACCATTGAATTTCACGTGTTGGCTTCATGTTCCCATGATGTCAGCCTAGGATGGGATTTTTTATCTCGTCATCACGCCGTTGTGGACTGTGCTCTGGCCGAAGTGGAGCTGTTACCGTTTCGTGATGCGCCTTCTGTTGATGTGGCCGTATCTAGTGTGGCTAACCTTGTCGTCGTGACGGACATAAACCTTCCTCCTTTCAGCGCCCAGTTTGCCCCTACCTGCTGTGCTTCACTTTCTGACGCCACCGTCCTATTCACGCCATCTGACCTTTTCGGCAGCCGCCACCACACATCGCTGCCATTCGCTGTTCTTGAGCTTAGTCAAGACACTACCGGGATATTTATTTCCAATCCCAACTCGTGCCTCCTCAGTTTGCGCCGCAACGAGACGCTCGGCCACATTCAGCTTATCGATGAAGGCACTACCTTGCCTGCCGATTTTTTCGACACCAAGCCGAATATGGAGCCGCACTCGTTTGCTCCTCACTTTGCCTCGAACAGCGTGTCTACCGATGCATTTCACCGTTCTATTGACAGCCATCTCGCCCCGGCTCAACGAGAGCAGCTTGTTACCTTGTTGCATGAATTCAAGCGTTCGTTTGACTCTCCCCAAGCGGAGCTAAGAATAACGAACACCGTTGTGCACACAATTAACACAGGAAAGAGTACTCTTTTGCGCCAGCGCCCTTATTGTGTGTCACCGGCGGAGCGTCGAGTAATTGCAGAACAAGTAGACGACAAGCTACAGCGTGGAGTCATCAAGCCTTCTTGTAGTACTTGGTCTTTCCCAGTTGTACTCATCGAAAAAAAAGGATGGTTAAATCCGGTTCTGCGTAGACTACAGGCGCCTAAACATTATAACGAGGAAAGATGTTTACCCTCTTCCCCGCATAGACGACGCTCTCGATTGTCTCCAAGGAGCAGAATTCTTTTCCTCGCTTGACTTTCACTCGGGTTATTGGCAGGTCTCAATGACTGAGTCTGATTGTCCAAAAACGGCAATTGTCACACCGGATGGCCTCTATGAATTTTCCGTAATGCCATTCCGACTCTGCAACGCGCCTGCCACATTCGAGCGAATGGTGGACAGCATTTTACGCGGTCTCAAATGGAACATATGGTTGTGCTATCTTGATGACGTTGTGGTTTTTTCACCCGATTTCACTTCGCATCTCACTCATCTGCGTAACATTCTGCAGTGCCTTACGAACGCCAGGATTCAGCTTAATCTGAAGAAATGACACTTCGGGGCTAAACAACTCACCATACTTGGTCATGTCATCTCGAAAGCTGGCATCCTTCCAGACCCTGACAAGCTTCGTGCTGTTGCCGAATTTCCTAAGCTGAATATGATTAAAGAAATACGGAGGTTTGTGGGCCTGTGCTCCTATTTTCGTCGGTTTGTACCGAAATTTGCCTCCATCATCGCTCCACTCACCAAACTCCTTGCTGGCCCTGCTGATCTTTCGAATTGGACAGCCGCCTGTGACGAATTTTTCGCAACACTGCGCCAACTCCTTACCTCACCACCCGTACTGCGCCATTACGACCCTACTGCGCCAACCGAAGTACACACGGGTGCAAGTGGCGTCGGCCTTGGTGCAGTACTCGCGCAACGCAAACCAGGTTTTACGGAGTATGTGGTCACCTATGCCAGCCGCGCCCTCACTAAGGCAGAAGCCAACTATTCTGTTACGGAAAAAGAGTGCCTCGCGATTGTGTGGGCGTTAAACAAATTTCTCCCTTATTTGTAAGGCCAAACTTTTGAAGTGGTAACTGACCATCACGCACTCTGTTGGTTGGCTTCACTGAAAGATCCTTCTGGCTGCCTCGGACGTTGGGCACTACGCCTCCAGGAATTCGACATACGCGTCGTCTACTGATCGGGGCGAAAGCACTCTGACGCTGATGCGCTTTCACGATCACCCGTGAAATGTGATGATACGGATATATCAGCCCTTGACCTTCCCCTCTCTGCCGTCAGCGTCACAGACATGCCATCCAAACAGCGGAAGGACCCTTGGATTGCCTCGCTCTTGAATATGCTTTTTGACGCATCAACTTCCGGTTAGCCGCGTGCTCTTCACCGCCAAGCAACGCATTTCGCCATACGGGATGGCCTGTTATACCGTCGCAACTATCAAGTGGCGGGTCGTAAATGGCTGCTAGTCATACCCAGCAATATGCGGTTTGATATCTGCAAATATTTTCATGCTGAACGCAACACGCTCACGCCGGTGCGCTAAAGACGTATGAGCGGATCCACCAACGTTACTACTGGCGGGGTATGTACGCGTTTGTACGCAAACACGTTCGCTCATGTTCCCTGTGTCAGCACCGCAAGACATTTCCTCATTCACCCGGTAAACAGCAGCCTTTACCATGTCCTGCACGCCCATTTGACCGTGTTGAGATTGACCTATACGGCCCGTTACCGTGCTCTGTTGGTGGTAATCGATGGGTGATTGTGCCTGCCGACCATCTGACAAGGTACGCCAAAATGGCAGCGCTACCTTCGGCTGGTACTCGTGACGTTGCAACCTTTATCTTGCATCGGTTTGTTCTTCGTCATGGTGCACCACGGGCGCTCCTGAGTGACAGAAGTCACGTATTTTTGTCCGAAGTTCTGCAGCAGCTCCTACATTCATGCCGTACGGTACACCGCACATCAATAGCCTACCACACTCAGACGAACGGCCTAACGGAACGTTTCAACAGAACCCTCGGAGACATGCTCGCTATGTATATTGATTCCGACCACTTTAACTGGGGCGTTGTTCTTCCTTTCGTGACGTACGCCTACAATATGGCAATGCAATCAACAACATGCTTTTCTCCATTTTTTCTTTTATATGGTCGTGACCCTTGCAACACACTCGACACAATTCTGCCATACAATCCTGATGCCTCAGAGTTCAGCCCAGTTTCTGAAATGGCCGAACATGCCGAAGAGTGTCGTCAGCTTGCACGGTCCTTCACAGCCGATAACCAAGCCTTCCCAAAAGACCGCCACGACCATGATCTTGTTCAGAATACCTTCTCCGTCAGTTCTCTCGTGTGGCTCCGACTGCGTTTCCACTTTTCTGGACTGACTTCCAAGTTTGCACTGAAGTATACGGGCCCTTATCGCGTCATACAGCACCCTTCTTCTGTCACCTATGTGATTGAACCACTCAAGCCGTCCACGGACATGCGCCGCCTTGATCGTGAGACGGTCCACGTCAGTCGCCTCAAGCCCTGTTACGACCCTCCTGTTCTCTCGTCACCTTGAGTCGCCAGGATGGCTCGTCTTCGTCGCGGGGCATTGTAGTGGGGAATTCGCAAGGCAATAACTAGTGGGACCATCGCTGAATGCGAAGCGCGAGCGGGTGCACGAGCTGTAGACGCTGGGCTGCCCGAGCCTTTGTTTCCGTACCAGCTGTCTGCCTATTACCTAGCGTCGCTAATAAACCCCCTTGCACTTCTACAACAGGGGCCCAAGGACTTTGCCAGGACTTCCTGGTGGCTCCCACATGCCAGTGTACAACGTACCTTCAAAGACTTGGTCCTCTTCTACGGTTGTCAAACCTGCGAACAGTCCGATCACCTACATTGTCGAGACCGAAGATGGGCTCCAGTTGCAGTGCACCAGGCAGCACCTCCGCCTGGCCCCCGCTCTAATGGTGCCCCCCCCCCTCACACGAGAACATCAAGCCGACTGGGGTCCCGCCGAGCCGCAACTACGCATAATCGAACGCGACTGACGGCCTCCGCAAAGGTAGCCATTGCCGGAACTGGGTTTGGTAAAAAGGGAGATGTGACGTGTCCGGTTGGCGGCAACTCCCCTCAAGATAAGATGTATATAAGAGCGCGCTACCGTTCATTAAAGCATTCCTTGGACGCACAAGACATATGCAAGCTATATATGTCATGAATGTCATTATTCACATTTCATAGTCTTGCCGCTCTAGCAGCGGTTTTGTTCATATAACATGTTGCGAACCTGATATGGTATGACATATGTCTGCATAGCGAACAAAAACAGATTCTAACGTTGAAATCCCGACATGCATGTTATGTAAGTCATAAATAATGACTACACGCCTCGCTCAAGGTGCACTCGTGGTCATTACGCTAGCTTCACATATAGCGAATTTGGTATTACAGGACGTGAATGCATTACGAAGGTATGTGACTGGTGCAAACAAGATAATCATGAGATGCGTGTCACTTAACGACATGACGGCATGCCACGCTCATGATGCGCTCGCAGCTGTTTCACTAGCTTGAAATATAGAAAATTTGTTATCACAATAGATGACGAAGGTTATATCGGAAGTAGACCTACAACTTTCAGACGACGTTTTGAAAAGTATGATAGCACACCACCAAGCAGAGCAATCAGCTAGCACTCGAAGGTTTGGCTCTTCAAAGAGTGTGAAGATTCTTTTAGGATGCGAAAAGCTACCTAGTTACACAAAGGCCGGACTAGTGCGGTACCCGGTTTGACCTTTCACACCAAAGCCTCTACAATGCCACCAATCTCTCAAGCTTGGACATGTACAAGGTTTTTGAGCAAGTGTTGTGGTTTAATCTAAATGTGGCGCAAATCACAAAGTAAAACCTTGTGGCAGTGTGACATCTCACTGCCCTAACTGTAATGGCGAACAATTGGCAACGAACCGAGAATGTCGAAAGCTAAAGAAAAAATGAAAGGTCTCGAAGGAGAGAGCTAAAAAGATGGGAACACGAAAAAAAAACGCCTAGCCATTCGGCCCGTTAAGTAGCTGGAAACGGCACAACTGAGATGCACAATCGAAGAATAGAACAGTCAGAGTGAATTGACGCGGCAGAAATAGGCGTAATTTCAGAATTTTGGCAACACCGTGGCCGGCGCTTCCATCAAAGCCATCGCACAGAATTTCTTCAAAGGCCGGGCCTCAGAATATGTCGGAATCAGCTTCCACTAAAGCCATGTCTACAGAAAAAAATACTGTAAACAGGGCGCCAGAAACGGCTCAACCCAATGAAGATGCCCAAATTGTCACCATGCTTAAGATGCTTGTTAACGTCGTCAGATCTCTCCTTTCCGGTCATCAAACGCCAAAAGAGTTAGCCGCACAAGAGCTCTTAGATGCTCTCGTTCCAGTTCTCGACAGTCTTCTCTAAAAGCAACATAAACAACCGTCACAAGCCCCTCCCTATGTGCTGCAGTGGAACGTCCAGTCTCTACGACCGCATGCTGACCTCGTTCTTAGGCTCCTTGCAATGAAGAATCCGCCATTTGGTATAGCTCTCCAAGAAACCAATGTGGGAAGTGACGAGTACAGGCTTCCGGGTTACGCAGGCACTCACAGCAATACCCGATGCACGGTGATCACGTGTGCATCTTGCCAGTGTACAGACACCACGCATCAATGAAATGCTTCGAAAGCGCCATTGTAACACACTATTATGTTCATTTCGCAGTGATTGACAAGGTCACCTCTACGACGCCGACTATGAATGTGTAACAGTTTGTATTAGCCTCAGGGACATAAATACGACTGTGGCAAGCATATATTTTCGGCCAACACGATCTTCGCACAATACATTACTGAAGTGCCTGCTATCTTGATGTGGCTCATAATTTATGCTGTGTGGAGATTTCAATGCCCAAAATCTTCATTGGTGTTCAATGAGGAATCAATGAGGTTAATGTTAAACATGATCTGTGGACCCTTAATGACGGCTTATCCACATTTGTCGGCAGAGGGAAGGAACAATCCTTCATTGATCTTGCCATATCAAAGAGAAATGTGCGTCTTGCTTGGTCAAGCAAAGCTGGCCCATGGGGTTCATATTATCTGCCCATTTGACTGGCTCCAGAGAATTATACTAGCAGCCAGAGTGCTGCCTACAAAGTGCGATTTGGGACAAGTTCCGTCAGCTGATTGCATGGGCACCATCACACGATAACTTGTTCAAAGTAGTGAGTGAGTGTCTACAGCAAGCTACAGTATGACAACAGCGAAGCATAGATAAGCGAAACCGTAATCTAAAGCTATTGAGACTACATGCTTTTCGACGCCGTGCTTACAGTAGGGCACAGCGTTTCAAAAGAAGCTCCGAATAAACAATTTATAACCGCTTAGATGCAGCCATTACGCGGCACACAACACAACTTCTTCGAAGGAGCTGGACCGCATTTTGTAGCTCGTTGCATATGGCGAGCAGTTTTGGGAGTGTTTGGCGCATACTTAAGGCTCTTCGAATACCCTAGGTCTGCAAAAACTCAACTACAGCATTGTGCATCACTACTGGACGGTCACCGAAAATTCTTGCGGAACATTTTGTCAATACTGTGGGCATTTAGTATATCCCATTGATTGATTTGTGGGGTTTAACGTCCCAAAACCACCATTTGATTATGAGAGACGCCGTAGTGGAGGGCTCCGGAAATTTTGACCACCTGGGGTTCTTTAACGTGCACCCAAATCGGAGTACACGGGCCTACAACATTTCCGCCTCCATCGGAAATGCAGCCACCGCATCCGGGAATCGAACCCGCGACCTGCGTGTCAGCGCATTTAGTATACCAATCTTCTTCATTTGTACATTATCTTCATTATCATGTATTGCTCATGCATCCTCATCGTTGTCACGTATCATAATCATCTTGGTTCGTGCATCTCCGCTGTCGGCTGCCGGTTCCTCGGGCCTAATAAAGGTCTTCAAAACCAAGACTTCATAATGCTTTCACCAGTCCTACTTCAAGAGACAATGCCAGTCATCGTTCCGTAACATTTTTATATGGACCTCTATGCGGGATAGATGAGGCAGAATTAACCCTCGCTCAGCTGTGTCATGCACTTAGCCTCAGTTATAGTCGCACTGCCCCAGGCGAAGATGGTGTTAAGTACCAAACCTTGCAAAACGTTGATGAGGTCTTTCATCAATGTACCCTGGACGAATACAACGAAGTGTGGCGAACGAGTCTGATTCCGGCTGAATGGAAATCGTCTGTGGTGAAGTCAATTCTAAAGCCTGGTTGCCATCACTTAGTTCTAATGTTATGAAGCTGATGAAACATATTGTACTGTTTCGTCTGGACACCAGATTACAGGAGCTCTCCACCTTTCCTGATGTCATGAGCAAATTTCGTCACAACCGTTCAGCCCTCGACAGCATAGCAGATCTTCTATCATCGCTTTATTCCGCTCGAGCAATTATACATTCAGCGTATGTGCTATTTCTTGACATACAGCCAGCGTTTGACTCGTCACCACATAGAGCGATTATTTGTGCACTTATCAATACAGGAATTTCAAATTGTCAGTTACACTTTCTCTGTGCACATTGGAGAGTCACAGTGAACCTCGCGTTGTCAAATACGGCGTCCCGCAAGGCAGTGTCTTGACTTGCTTCTCTTGAACATCGTACTTGCTGGACTTCCAGGCCGATTTCCGCAAGAATGTGACTTTTCCTACAAGCATTGCGATTTATCCAGATGACATCGCAGTCTGGGTCAGTGGTTCGTCACACCATGATCTACTTCTTTGGGGTATATTGCAGCGAGCTCTTAGTGAACCTTCAGAATAATTGGTGGAAGTTGACTTGCAGGTTTCACCTGTAAAGTCAACTGCGATCGCGTTTCATCCGAGGCAACGCGCTCGTCGAAGCCTTGGCAGGCTTCACCTCGGAGACAGACAAATACAGTGGGTACACCAACATAGCTTTCTAGGTGTAATCATCGATGATAGCCTTTCTTAGCGCACTGCTGTTGAAACTGTGAGGCGAAAATTGCTGCCCCGGTTCAAGTATGGAGCAGCCTTGACTACTACGGATGATGGCATTGATCAGAAGACGGCACTACAAGTTTACCAATAAGCTGTATTCTCTTGCGTGATGTATGCCTTACCAGTCTTGAATGTACCGCCTGCTTTAATGTCTAGTGTTACCCTCCGAGTACTGTTTGGCTTTCCTCGTGAAGTGCGATCCATCCCACTACTTACTGAAGCACACAGGTTGCAGCTAAGGCTGCAAGCTGACCAGAGAGCGCTACATCATATTGAGCGTATGAACCGAGCCCCAGATGGCAAAACACTCCTCAACAGGCTATTACAGCGGCCACTTTCTCGGATCAGTAAAATGGCGGCTTTTTGCAATGGCATTACTAGAAATTCTGGCGATACTATTGAGTTACCAACATCAACATCAACATATGGGCTGGGAAGGTACAGCCCATGTGCCTTCCCAGCACATATGTCCATTCAACGAATACGCAAAAAGCGTGACGAACCTGTTTGGGAACTATACCGATCAGCCCATTCACACTTGTTTGAAAACTTCGCAGACTGTCCAAAAGTATTTACGGACGCTTTTGTACGCAGCGATGGCCTGAGCGCTTCTGCAGCTTTCTTGTGACCTTCAACCGATATCAGGCGGTTGTTTAATATACCGCACCCCTCATCGCCGTTGACGGCCGAGCTAGCAGCGATTGATGTCGACCTTAAGTATGTACAAGAAGGGTTACCAGCTTCGAAGGTTGTCATCCTTACCGACTCTCGTGGTGCCCTTAGCAGGCTCACAAACAAGGAGACCGACAGCCCTAATCTAAGCAGCATCATGGAATCTGTCACCAATAATCTGTCTCGTGGGTTATGCCTAGCTGCACAGTGAGTACCATCGCACGTGGGAATTGTTGGCAATGAAGAAGCGGATCGCCTTGCTTCATCACGCAACCTTGGTGGCTGTGACTGTCCGGGAAATCCCTGTACGATGGACAACGCTCGTCTGCTTATACGCCGACACCTCCTAAAGCAGCACCTAAACCAGTGTGTGGCGAGCGCATCGTCTCTTCCCCTTGTTCGTGGTCGTGGCTAGTCTCGTCGTTCCAGACCGCTGTTTTACAAAGTAAGAGTGGACTCTGTGGTGGTGCGGGAACGATTACACCGTCAAGGACTTGTGGACAGTCCGTTGTGCGCAGCTTGTGGCTTCTGCGAAACACTTGAGCATCTCGTAGTGGACTGCCCCACATTTGCAACGCAGCAGGTTTTGCTGATTAAGGAGTATACATTCCTTCAACTTAACTGCACGACCCTAGACGACTACCTTCTTCCGAAAGGTTCTGCTTCCTGATGCGACCAGGCCCACCGAGCTCTCCGTACATAATGAACCAAATGGACCTGGCCACCCGTTTGTGGACGTCTTTTATAGTTTTCTTTTATTTTTTACTTATACTCGGCTAATCCTTCTCTTCTTTCCTCTTTCTCCCCTCCTTGTTTCCTATGTTTGTTTCCCTCCCCCCGAAAGAGTGAGCGGGCGTTGTGCCCCTCCAGGTGGCTGTTGCCAGGTTCCTCTCTCCCTCTTTCCTTTGTGTCCTTGTGTGTCTGTGTATGCAAACAAATAAATTAATAATGAAATAAATTGGTGCAAACTTGATAATTATTTGATGATATGCAACAAAACGACTACATGCCATGGTCATGACGCGCTCGTGGCCGTTTCGCTAGCTTCACATGTACCAAATTTGGTATCACGTGGCGTGAATAGACAATGAAGGGGAATGACACGTCCAAACACAACAATGTTGACAAGAAAGTCATGTACGGCAAAACTTACGCCCGCCTCGTAACGTTCTGCTGATTTTCAAAAGACATATCAGCCGTCCTCATCTGTGCTTTCAATGTTATCTATTCCCACTGTACGTGGGATTTTCCATTTTTTTCTGTGTATATTTGCCGTACGACTAAATTAAGTGTTCGTCGAAGAAGCGTATGCCCATAAAGCACATGTCCACAAAGCAAGTTTTGTGACTTCGTTGCACAAGGTAGCGCTGACGGGCAGAAAAGTGGCCGATGCCCACGATAGCTGAAGTTTTGGCTGACTGTACACGTGTTGCTGCACTCATTGGTACAGAGCCAATACGTACGGCACCCGGTTCGAGCAGTTCGTCTGTTAACCTGGGGTTGTTATACAAAGCAATGATTTGTAGAAAATTCTTTGCGATGAAAAAACACAAATAATATTAGAACTGCTACAACGTCTTTGAATATAATAGCACACAAATAAAGAATGACAACAGCAAAAAAAACAACACTCGAAACCTCTAACGCGGATAAACAGACTGGTGCAAGAGGGGCAGGCAGTCACCCTACACTTTCCACTGCACAAGCTCAAGCTAGCATGGAGTCCGGGTGCAGGAATGTTTGTCAGATAAAATTTGTGTGAATATACATCAATAATTGTCGCACTATATGCTTCAGCCAAGTGGTTTTAAATTATTTTTCATTACGAACACATTCGCGGCACGTATTTATTGCTCATTTTTTTATTCCTTCGCTTAGCTCATTTTCACCTTTTCTTCCAATTTTTCATTCACCGAGCGTTGAGTTGCCGACGAGGTATGTTTCTGATTAACATCCCTGCTTTCTTCCTTACGTTTTTCATCGTCCCGTTTATGTATGACCAGTATACCAGCCAAACACTAAGGCTCAGAATGCCGAATGCGAAAACGGTAAATGAGCTCACGCGAGCTCTATCACTGCGCTTGCTGAAAGAGTCGAAGCGCTGCGAGAGCAGCGACTAGTTCCACCCTTGCATTTTTCCATCAATCATTGCCGAACTCTTCAAGTGCGTGCTTTCGCAAGCATCCGCCTCGCCTGAGGAGAAGTCTGCAACGCATAGCCGCGTGCGTGCTACGCCAGCAAGCATCCCTGTGAGTTCGGGACCAACATCAATACCAACGCTGGTTCTGCGGCATGCTTGGAGCGCTATTAGAAATAATGGTTGGGGTTCTATTCTGCGTAACGCTGGCATGTATCGGCATGCAAGAAAGTAATCTGCTCAGCGCGTTCGATCCATGGCTGGAAATTCAACGGCATTAATAGTGAACTCTCTTCACTTGGCTTATTTCAAATGTAATGAAAATAAGTTGCTCCAACGGACGGATGGCAGCTCTGATTTAATGAGTGTAGAAAGGCATACAAATAAGGACACCCGACCAAGCAACGAAGATGATTATTAGCTTAATCAGTTCGCTGCGGGTAGAATGCAATGTGGATAACCTCTGTCTGGGAGTGTGGGAGCTTGGCAACTATTGAGTTAGACCTTGGGATTTGAAAACAAGAAATTATAATCCATGGTTCGTGTGTACTAGAGTACAATAAAGACTAAAAAAAGAAACTTTTGTGTAGTTAAATCTTAGAATTAAGGGTAATGCAGAACGGGATTCCACTCATTATTTCTCAAGAGAAACCAATCAATTAAGTGATTTTGCTGTCAGGTATACTGCCATTCGGGTAACCTGTTCTCATTGAGACTAATAATGACATAATGTTTCCGAGCATATTACGTGCAAAAAGCCTGTTTTCGTTCGAAAGAGAAAGAATGCTTGAGATTACAACAAACGACCCCAGCTAATATCATGCAAGAGATCGTTACTCCAGAGCTGCACCTTGAGAAGACAGCACTGCCGCCTCCTACATTGGTTTAACACAGAACGTGAGAAGGCATTTAGCAATATCTTCGACTCGAAGCGAAACTTTTAGTACGCATATTGATTTTCCTTTGTGAAACTTGCTATGGTGATGTTCAAGATAGTACTGAAGTGAAATTTGGCGCCACATTCAACCTGTAGTGGCTGCTATCAGCTGCATTAACAAGCATATTAACGTTCAGCTATTATTCAGCAACCATTACCTAACAGAAGGTCGATGTGATGACCTTTTAAGATTTGATGGGTACATGGTTTGATGATTAATCGATGATGCACTATCTTTGAAGGCTGTTTCTTCGTCGAACAAACTAATCGACCTATAGACGTTGTTAACCGGCGCTACAAAAAGAGCTGCTTCGAAACCTTTTATTTTGAATAGTACTGTTTGAAAGTTGCAGCCAAACTTAGGGCTTACTCTTTCTGACAGATGCAAGCGTGAGACAAATGTGGAGCTGCGCAGCCTTTCTTTGTGCGGCCGATTGAAACACGGCTGCTTGCGCACTGTATACAGAAGGGGTTGTACGTTTATGGATGTTCGTTTGTTTGTCGCCTGAAAGATCTTGGCCCATACACACATTATGTATGTTCCTTCTGTTGTCAAGTAGTCTTTTCTTCATCTTATTTTTCATTTGCTTGCCCACATGGCACACATTTAAAGAAGGCGATTGGCCGAGAAGAAGGTGAATTCTTTCAATATTGCTGTGTTAAGTAATTCTTAGGTCCACAAGGTAATTCAGAACTGATTTCAGGTGTAAATTACTAATATTGCAATAAGGTAAACACTCAAAATTTAGCGAATTGTTTTTTCACCCACTTTGCTTTCTTTGCATCTATAGCAGAATTATGACAACACACTTAAAGCATTGCAATTATCCCCCCCCCCCCACATACATGTCTTGGCTTCACTAACTGTTCTTTTTTTCTATTTACTCCTTTCACCATCGCGTGGCTGTGAGCGAATGACGCACAGGTACATATTTTACCCTCACAGGCTTAAATTAGTAGGTATATGCACTTTAGTTCAGCCTGTACTCAAAAACAAAAACAAAAAGAACAACGATCACCAGTTCCTCTGACAGGCTGATCTGAACCCCCTATTTGACGACTGCACTGGTCGTTTGTTACCTACGCTCGCCGAGATTGAAGATCAACTCTCGATTGTTATGGGATTGAACAACCGTGCTCCGATCGCCTATTCGCTCCTCTATTCCTGCGTGTATCCACTACGTTAGATCCTCGCGAATACATCACTTCACTCACTGACCAGACTTTCGTTAATTTGCCATCACTTACGCTTCGTATGCATCACAACAGCTGATGTGTAGGAACAGCTGTTACCTGTACCACGTGTGACTTAGACGAGAGTTGCCACGGAGGTAGCAGCAAGAATGCAGAACGACACTGTCATTACCGGTAGCTCGCTTCCAGAACACGTGTATGTTGCTCAACGAGAACAACGCCTTTGGCATGGTTGGTGATTGCCTGGTAGTGGGCCGTGTGGAAGAAACGCGTACTAAAGCGAACTGAGGTGATTTCCATCTGAGGATCGTTACCAAGATCAAGGCACTCTGAGACTATCTATTAGCCTCTAGTCAATCAGATTTTTCATGTTATGTTTGCCTCATAAGTCTCGTTGCGCTTTTCATATGCAACTATTTTTGCTCAATTTTAAGTAGATGAAGACGTGGATTTGTCGTTTCAGCGAATAAATGGAGACAAACGTAATAGTCATGAGGCCCCTTACAGATAGGCTAGAACGTGAAATCAGGCTTATTTTACCTATTTTTTTTTATCAGTCGTATCTATTGATCTACTTCTGTCACGTGACAGATTTCTGCGACCAACCTGGTTTTGCACTGCCGCCAATATCGGAAGCATCACGGCTTCACGTTTCTTACAATTTTTTTTTGCAGCAGTGCCTCTCAAATCGACCAGCATTACATCGAAGCGCTCCATCATCTTATGATTATATACAGGGTTGAACGTCCCAAAACCACCATAAATTTATGAGAGATGCCGTAGTAGATGGCTCCGGAAATTTTGACCGCCTGGAATTTTAAAGAGGACAGTCTTTCTTGGGAACCTTCGACGCAAAAATTTTGGGTTGTCTGTCTGTCTGTCTGTCTGTCTGTCTGTCTGTCTGTCTGTCTGTCTGTCTGTCTGTCTGTCTGTCTGCCCCACCGCGGTGGTCTAGTGGCCAAGCTACTCGGCTGCTGAACCGCAGGTCGCGGGATCAAATCCCGGCGGCGGCGGCTGCATTTCCGATAGAGGCAGAAATATTGTAGGCCCGTGTGCTCAGATTTGGGCAAACGTTAAAGAACCCCAGGTAGTCGAAATTTCCGGAGCCCTCCAACCAGCGTCTCCCATAATCATAATGTGGTTTTGGGACGTTAAACCCCACAAATCAATCTGTCTGTCTGTACATTGGTCTGTTTGTTTACCCTTAATGGAACCTTAAACTGGCCCAAATAGACCAATCAATACTCCAAACGACTGACCCCATCCGCAGCGCGCACCAATATTGCTTAAGGTTCAGCGTTCATACTTGTGTGATTGTGAGTTAAAAAGCAATTATTGCGCATATCTGAGGCACCATAACAACACGTCAATACTATGCTTTGTGTATTTTTCACTAGAAAAAGCACACGTATAAGTAATGTTAAGGATCGTAGGCTTTATAACGCTGTGCTCGCCATGCAACGCTTGCACGAAACGGCAAGTGTTTCCAACGTTTCGCTAAGACGACATGGTGGTGGCACCTACCCATCACCTTGCGTTCTACACCTTATCACCCCAAAGACGGGCGCACACGGCGCGCGCCCTATTTTCCAGGATAACTGCCAGATAGCGCTCATGTCTCACTTGATGCGCTCGTTCGCCTTCACTGCACCATCAAAGCACTCTAACGCAGCGCCTCCAGAATATCGTTCACCGTTTTTCTTGCGTATGACATCACATAACCATTTTGTTCACTCTCTCCAGATCCAATACTATAGTCTTTCGATGACATTTTTTATTCATTTGTTGAATCGTACAATACAAAAGATCATCAGACTGCTCGGACCCGAAGCCAATGGCTAGTCCTGGGTCTAAAAAGAAAATGTATTCAGTGATGCAGGCTTACTGTTACATAAAAAGAAACTAACACTCAAAAACACAGGGTATTGTACCTTACTACTACAAGCATTTTTTAGCATGCGATCTTCGTGCCAAACGACAATAAAATCTATAATGGAGATAGTGTCAAAAGGTGCACCAACGCAAGCAAATCACTAAGGTGTACATAATAACATGAACAAGACAACTCAGAGACATATTAAGTAGCCAACAATACCAGTATCCGTATTCTAAAATGCAATACAAATACAAAATTCGTTGCTAGGCCACAACAAGATTCGCAATCCAGAACAGCGGCACGCATTTTGAAAATTGCACACACCAAATAACCATTCAGCTCATATGATGTTTCTGTGACTGCAACACGACATGCCAGAAAACGAAAAATCGCAAAGTTAGCTCGCATCCTTCAAGTTTAGATAAAAGTTTTTTTAGGAGTGTTAAAATTTTGGGCTTTCTTTATTTCAGGCGGCAAGCTGTTCCATACTTTCGCTCCTATAAACGGCAACCGACGCTCTCCATATGCGTTGTTTTTGGGGGGCAGATTGAAGTTTCCAGGCGCAGCATTTCTAGTGGGTCGAGAAGTAGTGTAGAACAAGGATGCATCGAAAGAGTTGTTGTGCCGTATGATATTATTTACGCAGCAGGCTTTTTTTGCTTTACGTAATGCAACAAAAGGTAAAGTTTGCTTGTCGTTAAACAGTGGTTTACTCGGATGATCACGCTTAGAGTATGTTATTGTTTTTAGAGATCGTTTCTGTAATATTCGAATAGGTTCTAGGTAAGTTTTATAGGTCCAACCCCAATTTTCAATGCAGTATGTAATGTGAAAGTGGATGAATACAAAGTACAATGTTCATAAAATGTCTCTATCGAAGTAGTTACGGGCCTGCAGTAAGGCATAACAACCGGACGCCAACCTAGTGCAAACTTCCGTTATGTGGTTTTGCCAGTTTAAGTGATTATTAAAATAAAAGCCAAGGTATTTGTAAGAGGTTGCATGAAGAAGAGAGTGGTTGTCGATAGCTATATTGATGGAGTTAATATTTACGGTCTTGTTACGAGAATGAAAAATTGTATATTTAGTTTTCTTGGTATTAATTGTTAATTTGTTGGCGCAAAACCAATTGGAAATTCTTGATAACTCCGAGTTTGTTTTAAATTCAACTTCCTCGATATTGTTACCTGTAATAATTATAGCTGTGTCATAAGCGTACATCAGAACGTCGGAACAATGTAAGGATAATGGCAGATCGTTTATATAGATGGAGAAGAATTAGGGTCCGAGGACGGATTCTTGTGGAACAACGGTTTCTATACATTGAGGCAAAGAACATACATTGTTAATGTGAACTATCTGGTACCGGTCATGAAAATAACTTGAGAATAGGTCGAAAGATTTACTTCTAAAATCGTAGTGCTTCAATTTGCCTAAGAGTATGGAGCGATCTACGGCGTCGAATGCTTTCTTAGGTCTAAGTACACGACAGCCACCAGTTTGTTATTGTTTAGGACGAGTTAATTGTTTCTGTTAGAAATAGCACCACGGTTGATTGTGAGTGCTCGGAACGAAAACCTTGCTGTTGTGGGCAAAGTATGTGGTATTTATCTAGAAATTTATGTATTCGGGCTGCAAGAAATTTCTCATATTGATTGTTAAGGACGCTTAGCACGAATATTGGCCGATACCTAGATGAGTCAGTTGGCTCTCCGTCTTTGTATATTGGTGCGACCCTAACTTTTTTAGAGAACATGGGTACGTAGAAGCATGCAGAGAATGATTGAAAATTTTACATAAGATAGGGCACAGGATATCTGTGTTTTCTTTAAGAAACCGCACCGTGAGTCAGTCTAGTCCGGCAGCCTTATTCGTAGACATGTTTAGTACAACAGCTTCAATATACTTGGATTCAATGTCATACATACAGAAGGTGTTGGTTAAAGAGTGTCCGTGAAAGCGGTACTCGGTCGAATTGTCCACTTTTGCTGCCAAGGCAGGGCCGACACTCGTGAAATATAGATTAAACCTGTCAACAATACTTGCGTCTATGCAGTCGGGAAGACTGCATAGACTGCATAGACCAAGACTGCATATATTTGCGGTGTAACATGTTTTAACATGACTCCATCATCTGATGGAGGTAGATTACCACTATTCCTAAAGAGGAAGGTATATAACGGCTGTATCTTGGCGGTACTTAGCTACGAAGCAGAAACCTGGAGACTTACAAAGAGGGGTCAGCTTAAATTGAGGATGACACAGCGAGCAATAGAAAGAAAAATGGTAGGTGTAATCTTGAGAGACAAGAAGAGAGCAGAGTGGATTAGGGAACAAACGGGGATAAAGGATATCATAGTTGAAATCAAGAAGAGAAAATGGACATAGGCCGGGCTTATAGCACGTAGACAGGATAACCGCTGGTCATTAAGAGTAACTAACTGGGTTCCCAGAGAGGTAATCGGGTTAGGGGGAGACAGAAGGTTAGGTGGGCAAATGTGATTAAGAAGTTTGCGGGTATAAATTGGCAGCACCAAGCACAGGACCGGGTAAAATGGCGGAACATGAGAGGCCTTTGTCCTGCAGTGGACGTAGTCAGGCTGATGATGATGATGATGATCATCTGATGACGGCATCGTATGATGCCACGTTTTTTGACAAGCTAGTACATCACATCAATGTCATAACAGTGGCGAGAAATTTGACGAGCTCCAACGCCAGGATGGCATATAAGGGTGACGTCGCGACACTAAAATTTTGGCATCACTTTGCGCTGAAGACGAGGCCGCCAATGAATGGTTTCTTGCTTTGATGAGGAATCGAAGGCTTTCTCTTCATAAATCTGAGTTGCATGCCCTGCACATAGACTGTCGTGTGATTCCGTTTCGTGCACAGCACGTTCCTTCACGTTGTAGCCATATCTTTCTGTTATACCTCCACCATTCCAAATCTGAACAGTAAATTTTAAAACCACTTGATTCTTGACCAATCCCCCACGGTGGGTATGCGCCACTATCAACAGGAGAACAACAACAACAACAACATAACTTCCTGTTGATTAGTAGCTACCTACCACCACAAACAACATCATCATCATCAGCCTAACTACGCGCACTGAAGGGCAAAGGCCTGTCCCATGTTCCACCAATCAAAGCAGATCTGTGATTTCTGCTGCAACGTTATACCCACAAAAGTCATAATATAGGGCTGGGTGCTTGGGTAGAAATGAGGCACAGGGCAAAACGCGACATTTTGACTTTGCCGTTTTTTGTATGTTATACAAAACTACTTTTCTAAATTTTTCTTTTGGAGCAATAAGTGCTTGTCCTTGCCTATATTTTCATGTGTGAAAGTTGGTGATTGCTCACAGCGTTCCTGAGAGAAATGTTACGCGGCTGGTGTCGGTGGGTTCATGACCCGTCAAAAAGAGGTGGAATTCTGCTCGGCCCAAATTTTGGATCCGTGCATGAAGCTACTCCTGCGCCAGTACAGCAATACAAATATTTATTTTTTTTACTTTAGAGTAACAGCTACATAACACCAAAGGTTTAGGTAATTTGCTTTACGGGGACAAAGCAGACATCGTTTTTTGAATGCTGGCTTGTGAATGGAGAAAAACGCGACAAATAGACATCCATCTGTCTTAGAGAGTGTCCTACAATATGGACCGATATTTACAATTTATATATCATAATTCCTTGTTTAGAAGGCTTTGCACATAGAAGAGAATATCATATAGAGGCTTCTGGTGAGAAATTGACATCATGAAGCACTAATTGACGTTCAGGACATGACTCCCTCCATTCTCGTAGCATCGAGGTCTTTCCGAGTTTCCAACGATGCCCTTAAGAGACACATAATAAGTGGCAGAATCTCCAAGTCAAGTCGTTCAGAAACGCATCTTGGGATTGAATTTTCACAATGTTTCTTCAATACTGTAATTGAAAAAAAAAACAAGCGATAGAAAATCTTGATCTAGCACAGCTTTAAATTCATTGCCTCACAAAGCCTAGCGAATGAAGTTAAAAGCCGTGAAACGCCTGAGAAGCTGTGCATCAAACGACATAGGAGGAGAAGAAGACACGTCAAAACTTATATAGCGTCCACTTGTTGAATATTTCAATGAGGTTTTAGCGTTCAATGAAAGACAACACTAGCACGAAAAAGGACTGGCGGTGCTTGATCTGCATTGAGCTTCGGAGCAACAAACCACCGCTTTCTGTCTAGATTCAATGCGTGAAGTCCAAAGACTGGCTCCTTAGGACTGCGTAAAGGCCGACAGAGTGAATTGTACATTATTATGGTGCGAAAACTAAATGTGGTGCTCGTTAGTAAGCTATTTCTTTCACCGAATAAAATTATAGCTGGGCAATCACCAAAAATATTCATATCGGTCACATATTTTCACAACGGTGGTGAGGTTTTCTGAATATTAGCTCTCGTGATCTGCCTAACTGGCATCGCACTGTCGCAAGAATAGGCACGCCTTGCTGTAGCAGCTTCTCTTGGGTTCACTACATCACTGAGCGAGGGGACAAGCTTCGAGCAGTTAGGCTCAAGTTCGTTGAAGTGAGCGTGCTGTAAGCCTTAGCATTAAATTTCCGTACTATACACTCAGAGAAATGAGTAAATGAGAAACTCAATAATCTAACTGAATGTTCTTGAAGTGTCATCAAAACAGCAAAACTGCCGCTTGAAGGAAAATAGCATGACAGCCATCGAGTGCTTTCATAACACCCCACTAACGTTGTACTGCCCCTCTGTTTTTACAGACAGCACACTGAAACTGCTTGTGTGTAGTGCGCTCATGGTATATGCGCAGACTCAATGCAGAGCAAGCCTGAAAAATTGTGGTGTCGAGATACTAGTTCACTGAAAATTAATGGGAATAGTCCAAACAAGTTAACTTATTCAGATAAAATGTTCTTTTAAAATCCACCAGGGCCACTTTTTCTGTTGACGTTCCTGTCGATATAAGCCAACCCGCAAATATTAGAGACATAGGAAACCACGCCGCTAGAGTGTCACCATTTATAATAGCTAAGCTCAAATCAAGTCTTGGCGAATGTGGTTCTTGGAATAACGCGTCTCTAAATTCGGTGTTTCAGGGAGTTATTTCAAGCAACCTCAGAGCCCATTGCAATTTTTAAAGTGAATAACCTTGAATGTGGTGCTTTTGGGTTTTTCGTTTCTTCACAGGAATACATAGGGGCGAGTTCAGATGGCGCATTACCTATAAATATGTGAGTGATGTCACGCATAGCAATAGTACTATGGCGCGGCATTACTGTGTTGTTGATTGCAAATATGGTTTACTAAGGTGTTCGTAAACTTAATTTTGGTTCCGTCCGAGACTGATGTAGGGCAACATTTGCCAACAACCAGTTATGACAGCATATAAATCCTTTTACCTATTTGTCCATTTATAATGGCCTGATGGTCAACGTGTGTTACTCAAATACCTACGATTTTCTTTAAAGTGCTAACATTCCATTTAAATGTCAACTTTTGAGGTGCTTTAAAAGGCTTTTTCATAATTATAATTCAATCTTGCATATTAGTCACGTGCACGCAAAGAAAGCATGCGTTGAGGAAGGGAAAAGCATATTACCTAATCAAAAATATTCATTTGATGTTGCACTAAGACCCGTTAAATTTACCGCAAAAGCATCACACGATGACTTTCTATTTCATTGGTGGTGTACCATTCCCGAAACTTCATTGTCTATCTCAGAAGTGTAAAACAAGTAGTTAAAATGCATTTTGAATATAACGTTTGATGTTCAGTGTTAGAAGATTGGTGAACTGTATCCTGGAGGTGCCGTGTGACAAATGAGCGTGAACTGGCAGTAAACAATACACCTGTAGAACGCAGAGCGATGGGTTAGCGGTAACACCGTATTGTTCAAGCAGAGGGCAGCAAACAGCCGCCGTTTCATGCATAGTGTCACATTATTAGCGCAGCGTAATGAATGCTACGGTCTTCGGAAATACCTATATCAATGCATATTTTAGTATCAAGAAACACATCACCAAATATTGACGTGTTCACATTGCGCCTATTTCTGCGAAACTAATTGTGGTATTTCTTGTTGTGGCTTTTCCAATATTCGACATTCCCTCATTTTTTTTTTGCACTTTCAAACTTTTGAGACTTTTCAGAAACAGCGCAGTCCAATTGTTCAACACGTTGACTTTGCGCTTTCGCCTTCATCGCGTATCACATTTAAACTAGGCGGCTAATTTAAAAACCAGTAAATGAATATTCGTGCGAATGCACATAATCAGGCTCATGCACTGTGCATTCCATTATACACGATGTGAGGGCATTAATAATTCGAGCCGTGCATGCGTAGTCTATTTCAATTACTGCTTCGTTGAAAGCAAGTTAAAGGGCGCGGGAACGGCTTCCTACTTGCGCTGGTGATTGTGACATGTCGTCCTACAGTCGTGGAACGCTACAGGCATTTATAATAAATTCAGCGCTAACCAACCAGAATGCTCGCACACACTTGCGCCATGTTGACGCGGTGCAAACTGATCGTGTAGCGCTTCAGCCGCATTCGTTCTGGTGAGAACCTGCTCGGGACCGGTCGTTGCTTATATTTCGCAACCTTGGCGAACAAACGATTCTGTACGCTAATTAGGAAGTCACTGCTCCGGAGACCGTGAAATATACCAAAATGCGGTCACTTTTGGACTTTTGCTTAATAGGCAGTTGTTTGCCGATGATTAGATAAAAGCGTTACCGCAATATAGAAACGTCATGCTATTCGAAATTGAAGCGAAGCCACTGCCTGCATCAGAGCAAGGCATTTATTTATTTAATTTTTTCTGGAGAGATGTGTACGCTGTCAGGATTTTCCGCGCTTATGATGCCCTGAAAGTTATGAATAACAAGAAACAACTCAGGGTGATGCGCAATGTGCATAACCTTGTGTTTATTGCTTTCTATGATTTGCATCATGTTAAAAGCATGAAGATGTGCCAACTAGCTCATATCGCCACCTTATTAGCTGTTAAAATGCACTGAGAAGTGCTTAAACTATCAATGCTTGCATGTGGTAGAGCGCGCACAGTAATTTGTTTGCGGTAGTAATAATGACAATATGTAGAGTTCAAAGTCCCAGAACCACAATATGACAATGAGAGACGTCGTAATGAACGACTCTGAAAATTTCGACCACCTAGGGATCTTTCCCGTGCCCCTAAATCTAATTACATTGGGCTCAAACACTTCTCTCTTCATTGAAATTGCAACCAGCGCAGCCGGGATTCTATTCGGCTATCGTATTCCCCAGCCTACAAAAAACAGCCGCTGTTGCTTGAATTTAACACTTCTTTTTGTACACCTTAAGAAAGAAATTAGATGAGCCCCACAGGAAAGAAAACGCTTCTAAGCCGCTGCATTTACGGTATCTACAAGCATTTAAAGACACGCACGTGGCGATTGTGACACGTTTACCTGTTTTGTCGGGTTATTGAAGCAGCATGCATATTCTCCACACACACGGCCAAGTGACACGCCACTGTACCCGACAGGCGATACGGCGGCAATAATTCACATGCGGCACAAAATGCTAAGGGGTGGCACTCATAACAAACAAAATGATGCACCATGCCGCCCACCACCTCCCCGCAATTACCCTCTCCTTTCAATCCTATGCATTTTTTTTTTCAATACATTTATGACGCACCATGCCACCCACCGTCCCCATCACAATGACCCTCTCCTTTCAAACCTATGTATTTTTTTCAATACATTTATTGTATACCTTCATATACAGCTGCCCCCCCCCCCCCTCAACCACCACGCCTGTTTGCAACACTCGGCCATACATTTCAGGTAGGCATTATCAACCACACCCGGACGAGACCAAGCACATTCTCTCCTATTTGCCCTCCTTTTCTACATCAATGAAAAAGGGATATGATTTCTCGTAGGCGAGGTGGTCCCACAGACACGGCAAATGGGGCGACACGACTGGGTTTAACTGTGAATCGTTTACACGGCCGGCCCGGTCAGCCACAACACTAACCGAGCTACGGCACACGCGGTTTTTGCTTTCATTCACGACAGGTGGCAATGAACTCTCATTGTGAGGCGAGCACGTCTTCCACCGAACAAATGGAGTGCTACGGGTGATATAGAGAATTCAATTAACGCAGGCAGCCTTTCGCGAGTTCCTTTACTGTAAGCTGAAGGAACGCGTTCGGCGTGCTGAATGATTGCTTTTATGTTTGCTAAAGCGACAGCCGGTACCTTATCGCGCTAAACTGCGAGATGAAAAATTACAAAAACGAACTACAGTTTGTGTGCTCAGGCTCACTTCTTAAGCGTCAAACGTTTTTTTTAGTTAGCTATAAACAAAGACGGATGCTTTTGGTTATCGCAAAATTATTGCCATATGACGTGACTCAAGAGCCAGCATTGATTCAATGAACTGAGAAACAACAAAAGAAGATGTTGATGATGACGATTTCAAATACACGGTGTGGCTTTTGGGCAAACTTGTTTTCATGTATATGACGACACGCTGATTGATATGATTGATATTTGGGGTTCAACGTCCCAAAACCACCATATAATTATGAGAGACGCCGTAGTGGAGGCTCCTGAAATTTCGACCACCTGGGGTTCTTCAACGTGCACCCAAATCTGAGCACATGGGCCTACAACATTTAACCCTCCATCGGAAATACAGTTGCCGCATGACGACGCTCTGAGTGGAATAAAAGCGGTGAATACTGTTTTCAAACGTCTGTAACGTATTCTTTCAAATTTATCGGCGTTGACGCATGCTTAATTGACAATAAAAATACTATCGCTAGTGCACTGGCGCTAGCTCAAAAATAAACTCTGCCAATGATGCCCTACGTGGAATCTAACGACACTTAACAACAATACCAAGTGAAAAATTCGCGAAGATGCGAATCATTGCGGCATGGGTTTCGCCTTGTGGTGCTAAGAACATTCATAGGTGAAGAAAAACAATATAAAAATTCTATTAAAAAAAGGACCTCGCAGCTTCGTGTGGTTAAATGAAGCTCGTCGAGCCACAGCAGCCACCAAGACGGGAAGCATGCTTGGGCAGTGTCACGTTCGAAAATGCAGCTGCGTGGTGTACACATTTTTTTTGTCGTACATGTGGCGCACGTGTCTTGTGACAGCAGCTGAGGCCCCACCGGCTGGCCGCTCTCTCCAACGAACGAAGAACTAGAAAGACAACAAATGCACAGCGCACGTCTGTCACTATGGCGATGCACGTGCAAGGAGGAGGGAGAGGCAATCGACGTTAAAAAGCTTCATGGTCAAACGCGTGTGCAGAATGGCTCTTTGCACCAGATGGTGTATAGCCGTATCTCTAATGAGTATGTGTCCTACAGCGCGTCGTCCCGTTAAAGCATTCTCAATGATTTACACAAAATATCAGTTTTTAAGGAGCAACTTTCGCTCAGGAGTTGCATATTTTCATGCCACGTTTCCGAATTTTTTTAAAATAACAAAAATGAATGAAAGTGGTACAGCTTTTCAAAACAGTTCTCTCGTCCGTGTGTTTTTCTTCTTTCTCTCCACCTTCTGGCACAAGAACTGTTAAGATACAAAAATTTATACTCATCATTTATAATAGTCACCTATTTCCTGACATTGTAGCGTAGCAGTATATGGGACAAAAAATACCTTCAAAAGCATTGTTGATGCATCAGACCAGAACCAGTATTGTGCAGCAAAGATTGTATCACTCTTAAAATTAATGGTAAGAGTGTATTCGTAAGGTTAGAAATAAAGCAACCGTAAGAATATTTTGACTCAATTTAGAAGCAACGAACAAAGTCGTTAGACAAAGCCTTTTTTCAATTTTTGTAGTGAGATACAAACACTACTCAAACAGCCTGAGACAT
The DNA here is from genome assembly GCF_043290135.1 of Rhipicephalus microplus. Lineage (NCBI taxonomy): Eukaryota > Metazoa > Arthropoda > Arachnida > Ixodida > Ixodidae > Rhipicephalus > Rhipicephalus microplus. The sequence continues at coordinate 148,063,503 of NC_134700.1, read as the reverse complement.
TTAATCGGGTTTTCTGAAAGTGTCAAGCACTCTTTTCTGGTACGTTTACTAGGAAAAAACATTGAAGAATGTCAGCTGCTCCACTCATCTGACACCAGATTTGGGTCAGTTCATTTCACAGAAATTGTGAATGAGGAAAGCTGGCTCGACAGCTTCCGCAGCATGTGTAGAATTCGCATGCACGGCAGAACGACAACGTTATACCACGTTTTCCACTACACTGTGGCGCCACCTAAGCGACCACCACGAGACACAAAATGTACAGCGGTGTGTGCGCGCTGCGTCAAAGACACTAAAAAAAACCAAATTTCATTGTTTGAGATATTTTTTTTTCAAGAGTAAAGCTGTGTAAGGGGCCCGTGAGCTCGTGCAGTGTCAATAAACACCTATTATCATCACAGTAAACATGCACGCAAACGCAGTTGTTGCCGCAGACGCCTTTTCACTGCGATGCTTTTGCTCAGAGGCCGCCCGGCAAGGATGGTTTCATCGGTACAAACACAATAGCGACTTGCTGTTGATGTTTTTTGTGGTATGGTCCGCTCTCTAGTAGGCCAAATGTTGGCGTTAGCGTAACGCATTTCGACGAAAGTGTTCGACAACTTCTCGGCATCGGTGTTGCCTCTGTCAACTTCGCTGCAGACCACCCGCACATTCCCAACCGTTCTGATTCTACTCGAACCATCTATACTATAAGGAACGTTTATTGCCTCTGGACGCTGATATGGCGCAAGCACAATCCGAGCGCGCGAATGGTGGGTGTTCATTGAAAACGAATGCCACAGGATGACCCCAGTAAAACAGCGATCATAATTTAGTAGCAAACAGATACCTACGTGAGAGAATTTAAGCGTACTTGTAATATTTTTTCCAAACAACCCTCGAATGGCTTCATTCAAGAGGTTTATTGACTCACAAATCGACCCCCGCAAAAATTTTATGGCGAAAGTGCATTATGCCGGCTTCCACCTCGGCTCTGCTCACGTATTATCACCGCAGATATAACGTTGTAAAATATTAAATAACAAATTGCAAAGCAGGAAATGAAGAAATAGTTCCATTACCGGGCGTCAAAATTGTGACCTCTCGTTCCGCAGTGCGTGGCGCCAAAGCACTAGGCCAGAGAGCGTACGTTCTCCAGTTTCTTTCACCCCTTAAGTCCGTTGGACGAGCTGAGTTTGTGCTGGCCAAACTGTCACCAAATTGCTTTGGACGAGTAGAACTCGTCCTATCGGAATAGGTACACCCTTCTAGCCTTCAGGTTGAGACGCTCGCATTTATGGTTCACATTGCGTGTCATTCACCAGATGGCAGCTTTTTCTCGATAATTGATTTTTCTCCTGTGCCAGGAGCGTAGTTTTTGTAGGGAGAGACGGCGTACGGTGGTGGCAACACATGCATAGGTGGCCCGTCAACATGAAAAACAATTCTATTGCTTTTCGCGATGTTCTCGGAGCAACGATTTCAATAAAGATATTTATCATGTACTCAGAAGCGAATGCAGTGATGACGGGGAATAGACTGGCTGTTTTGCTGATGATGAAGACAGCTTAGACGCGAACATTACGAGTGTCCGCCAGAGAAGCCGCCTTGCATTATTGCGCGTTTTGAAAATTTCCACGCATCCCGAATCTTCCTGAGTGGAATACCCTAAGGGTTCTAGGCTACAGAAGTGAAGAAAGATGGGGCATTTAACTTTTTGGTCTACGCGGTTTTAAAATTTTATTAGCGACCGGCTTGCTAGTATTTTTCAAAAATAAACTCAATTCCGTTGATTTGACTAAGTATGTGAGGAAAATACTTTTTCAACACTGACTAGCTTCTCGTTAGTACAGTCAGATTTGAAAACAGCAATAAAAGAAAGAGGCGCTTTTTGGTCAAAAATTATAAAAGAGCAGTAAAGTGAGAGAGAGAAGTATTTTAATGGGAAGCTGGAGAGGTTTGCCTGGTTTTTCCCCTGACAGGCTGCTCCAGTTGCCGGGTGATGACAATGATATATACAATGATAAACACACAACACATACAGTTACATACATGCATTACAGTCGCATAACACATATGTCACTCACACACACTGCACTATTTCCAACGTTCCGTTCAAGCCTGTGGCCCGTAAAAGTGTCAGTATCGCTTCGGTAGAGTCTATTGCACTAGAGGTGCTCTGCCATGGGCCTAAAATATTTTGCAACTCCAAGTTTGTGTCCTGTTGTATTTTTAAGGCCATCTTCAGAGAGTGTCTCTCTGATGCGTATTTCGCACACTCATAGACGACATGAATAATGTTTTCAACGACGTTACATTGGTCACAAAATGCTGAGTCGGACAGTCTAATTTTGTTACTGAAGTAGTTCGTATATGCAATGTTTAATCGGATGCGGTGTAAACTCGTTTAATCTTGCTTGTTGAGATTTCACGGCATCCTGAACGCACACGATGGATCGATCTAATACAGAGGCCCATACTGTTGGCCAGGGTCTGTCCAGAGGAATCACTGGAGGCGCCAGGCGTGTGCTGACACTAGCGTTGCTGCGTCTTGCCTCCAGAAAGGTGTCTTGACTATTTCTGCTGAAGTGTTATGTGCAGCTTTGGCAGCCTCATCAGCCCGGACGTTTTCTTGTATTCCGCAGTGGACAGGTATCCACTGCAGACCAATGCAATGATGGAGATCACAGGCTTTCTTCCATAGGCGTGTTGAAATTATGTAGAAGACGAGAAGTGGTAATATAATCATTAGAGGGAGAGCAGTGGTTGGAGGGAGAGCAGTCATCATTAGAGGGAGAGCAGTCGTATATACCCACTGTAAATCTACAGTGCCCTGTTTTTCATTACCGCTGCATTCCTGTTATTTTTAGTCGTAACGTATATTTCGTTTTCCCTCAGGTACTCTGCCCCATTGCTTATCCATACGCCCAGATATTTGTATTTATGTGTTATCTCTAGTATGACCTCCTGTTTTCTAAGCTCACTACCCTCATTGTCATTAAAAATCATGACTGCTGATTTTTCCTTACTGAATCTGAAATCTAACCTATCTCCCTCATTACCGTAGATGTCCACCAATCTCTGCAAATCTTCCTTGTTGTTGGCCATTAGCACTATATCATCTGCGTACATCAATGCTGGTAGTGCCTGATCAATGAGTTTTCCTTGTTTGACTAAAGAGAGGTTGAAGCCTAGCCCACTTCCCTCTAATTTGGCCTCTAATCCTTGTAGGTACATCACAAATAATAAGGGTGACAGGGGACACCCCTGCCTAAGCCCCCGTTTTACCTCTGCAGGCTTTGATACCTGTTTTACCCATTTTATAACTACCTTGTTACCTTTATAGATATCCTTTAAAAGATTAGTGACTACATCTTCCACGCCTAGCGTGTCCAGGATTCCCCACTATTCCTCTCAAACCACGCAATCGTAAGCTTCCTTGATATCCAAAAATGCTAGCCACAGGGGTCTGTGTTCCTTTTCTTCTATTTCGATTCACTGCGTCAGTGAGAACAGACTGTTTTCCAACCTCCTGTGTTTCCGAAACCCATTCTCAAGTTCCCCCAGCACCCCCTCATCCTCTATACATTCCTGCAGTCTTTCTTTTATAATCTGCATCGCCAGCCTGTAGACTACTGATGTCACTGTTATAGGATGTTAGTCGTTTATGTCAGCTTTGTCCCCCTTTCCTTTATAAATCATGCTCATCCTGCTACGTTTCCATGCATCGGGAACTTCTCCATCGATTATTATTTTGCTCACTGCCTCTCTCAAAGCCTGCTTAGACTTCAGACCTAATGTCTTTATCAGCATAATTGGAATGCCACCTGGGCCTGCTGATGTAGTACTAGGAACCCTTTCCTGGGCCCTTTCCCACGCTTGTTGTGAAAATAGAGCCATTGCGCTACTTGATTCATCCTTGTTTATTGTGGTGCATAAAGAACTTCTTTGTTGAAATTTTTCTGTCACCCTCTTTCTTATATATTCAATAGCTTTTTCCCCTTCTAGCCTAGCACCTTGAGCTGTAGTTATAAACCTCTGCTCTAGGCTCGTCTCATTTCTTTGGGAGTTTAGATGGTTCCAAAATTTTGCAGCCGCCTTTCTATCTTTTTTATGTACTTCTGCTAGCCACTGAGCTCCCTTTCTTCTAATCTTTTCATTAATAAGAAGGGATGTATCCCTTCTACAGCTTGAAAAGATTTCCCATTTTCTTTCAACATCATCTGTCGGTTCACCCCGCTGCTTAGCATGCCTGTGTTCCCTAGAGGCTTCCTGACGTTTTGCTATGGCTCTCTTAACTTCATCATCCCACCAACTTTTGGGCTTGTGTGTTCTTTTCCGGGGTGACTTGTCACGTGCCTTAGCAAGCTCTAGCTCAAACAGTTTAATTAGATTCGTGTATGTCCACACTGTTTTATTATCCTCAGTGATTACTTTCTCAATTCATTTATCGGCTATTTCAATATGCCTTTCCGGATAAAAATTTTCCTGTGGTTGCTCATCTTGTCTCCTTCCCACTTTCACTGCTCTTCCAAAACTTAGCTCGATACGTTTGTGATCACTACTCAGACTTGTGGAGCCACCTTCATCTAGGTGCATTCCCGTGAGCTTATCGTACATCCTATTTGACATCAGTGCGTAATCTATCGTCGACTGCAGCCTTCCTACCTGCCATGTTATTTGCCTTTCACACTTCTCGGTACTGTTGCAAATGATCAAATGAAGCCTTTCACAGATATCCATGATCATTCTGAGTGTCGGGTCGGTATACCCATTTATATCTTCTATGTGCGCATTCATATCTCCTAGTATAATTATCTCGCACGCTCCTCCTAACTCCTGAATGTAATTTGATATACACTCTACCATTGCCTGGTTTTCCTCTCTGGCTTTTGCTTCCGTCCACAAGTACACGAAACCGAGGAGTGTTATTTGCCCTGTCACTTTCCCTTTTAGCCATAAATGTTCCTTGCACTCCTGCTTGCCCTTTGCCAGTCTGTACTTTTATGAATGAATCCCTCAATACCACCCCCCTTTCTGCTGCCTTCTGTTCTATAACAGTATTCCCACGCGTAGTCCGGATTGTTAAGTGGCTGTTCCATGTTCCGGAGATGTGTTTCTACAAAACTGTGTGCCAGTGGTCTCTCCTCGCTTAGCTCTTCTTCTATCTCTTCCCACTTCAGCCTGTTCCTACCACCCTGCATGTTAATATACCCTATGTCTGAATTGGCTCGGCGCTCGTGGCTACGTTCATTTCTGCCCCCGACTCTACCTATCTTAGATACTGGTGCCACTTTGGAATCGTATCTGTTCATACCACCTGTCAAAGAATCTTCCTGTTTGTCTCCCAAAATGATTGTCCCCCAAAACTTGTTGCTCAAAAACTTGTCCCCCAAAAAGCTACTGCGCGTCCTGCAAGTCGCCAACCACCCTCCTGACCTAGCCGCCCATCGAAGTATATTCTGTCTCGTTGAAAATAATCCCACCTATGCACCTCTCGGTTTATTTCCACAACCTCAAAGCCTTTCTCTCGACTCATCCACCATATCTCTTGGTTTGCGTTGACAACCGCTTCTTGCTGGTTGCTATCACACACCGGTACCTACGGTATCGTGCATATCACTACCTGTACCTGAGGAGAAGTGGCGCGGATGTCATCGATGCCTTTCCCCAGTGTGGTTGCTAGTCCTGCTGTATCTTCATTTAAGACATCGTTTAAACCACCTGAGATTATCACGAGGTTTCGTCTATCAGCTGTAGTTTTGAGTTTTGCGCTCGCTTGCCTCAAGACTGCTTCCAGCTTGCTTCCTGGGAACGTTCTACTGCAACCCTCTTGTCACCTCTTACCCTCTCTTTGATGGCTTCTGTGCATCAATTTAAATTCGAGTCCCCGGTGATTATCACATGCTGTCACTTGTCAGCTGGAGCGTCCTGCACCTGCGGGTTACTTGCACCTATGACGCCTGCTGCTTTGTCCCCTCCCAGCCCCACCACTACTTCGCTGAAGCTGGGCCTTGCGACAATTGAACCGGCTGAACCTGTTTTTTCCAAACTTGCTTGCTCTTTCTTTTCCGTCCTTCTGCTCCGGTTTCCTACTGTTCTCCCTGTAGGTCGCTCCTCTGTTCATCTTGGCTAGTGCTTCCTCGGCGGACTTCAGCATTCTCCCATAGCCCTCGCTTTCTCTTGCACTGTCACCAACGCAGTATCGAGCTAGGTGATTCTCATCAGCAGGTCACTCTGGGTAACCATCATTTTCTCAATTTTTTCTTCGACCTCACATTGCCTAAACTTCGCGTCATCTTCTTCTCGTTCCGCTTCTACACTTGGGTCCACTTCCAAACCAACCACACATTTTGAACACTTTACAGTCTATTTAACCATGTCTTTCCGACACCAATTATTCCTATGACTTGTCTCACTGGATAATTACAAAACTAGAGCCCTGCCCTACGAAAAAGAGAAAGTCTAAGCTCTACTATAAAAATTTGCGTGTTCAATGTACGTGCACCTCCCCCACGGGGTGGCAAAAGAAAAAAAAAACAAAAACACGCACACACGCACAAACTAATAAATACCTGGTGACTGACCCCCGAAAAAGCCGTACATTAAAATAAGTGCTACAGAGATTTTAACTGCTACCCTATAATTATAAATACAAGCTCAAATTATTCAAAACAACTAATCTGCACAGTCGATCGGGAGCGCTTAAAGAACACGTCCATCCACCGAGACAGTCCGAACCACGGTGGATGGACGTGGTTCGCGGTAAGGTCCCTAGATGAAACAAGTTTTCAAGGTAGCGACACCTTTCCCTTTCCTCTTCGCCTATGTTCCTGAAGCGCCCCCTAGAAGGTTTCAAACTTTCATCCAAAAGCGAATGTTTGGGTTCCGTTGCTACGGTGAATAGATGTAAATGAGACAAAATGGAGCGAAATAAGACGTAGAATAAACAGTTACCTTTATGAACATAAACGGCACAACACAAGAGCAAGCGGGATGTGCGTTACTTAACCGGCAACGTTGTGCTGTTCTATACTTTACACCACTAGCCATGGCGTCTCGCGTAGTACATTTTAGTTCCACGGCCGTGGTATTTCGTCCAGTTCTAACTAGTGCACTTCTCCGATTGTGTTTTGTTCGTGCTGTGACACAGTGAACGTGCTTCTTGCTGGATTCAGTAAGTGGCCACAGGTCGTGACGTTGTGACGATTGATTACAACCGGCTTGTGCACACGCAAGAAAAAAAACTACGACCAGACTGGTACGAACACTCGACCAGCAGCCCTGCGATGACGATTTTTTTAAATGTGCCCATTTGGACAATCGTGATGCCAAGTGATTCTGATGCGGTGCTGGGGACTTCCTGAAAAGTGAGAGTTCTACTGGTGAGGTGTCTCGAAGCAGCGCGTTTCGGCTCAAGCAGGAACTGGTCAAGAGTGAAATGTTTCTGAAGGTGCGTTGATTACAACCTACAGCTGCTCTGTATACGTGCATACCCACATGTATTTGTACCAACTGACATGCACTAGACACGCATTAGACGCGCGCCTGGCGTTTCAATAAAAACCGACAAGTGAACTCGCTTCGCAGATCCGCGTCGACATACGTTGACGGAGTTGCACGAAAGCATTCGCGTGAAATGGTTCATAGTTGCACTACATGGTGCACTTCTTCTCGGAAAGCACGAGGTAAGTTGAAGAGAGCGAAACCATTTTCTGTTGTTTACGGCAACGCAGCATTGCTGAAAAACGCAGATGTTGCATTGAACGAGCATGGCGAAACAATCTTGGTCGACTTAGCGCACACCGAAACGCTCTTCCTCTTCAGTTTATGTTCTGGCTACGATTTTGTCTTTGGTCACGGCGATAGTTTGGCTGGAGCCATATGTGCATGCGTACTCGTTTTGAACCTTTTGCATAATAATGAATGACACCACCAGCCATTTGCAAGATCACGTGCAAGTAATGCACCAATTACAGACGCGGATGGCAGAGAAAAAGAGGAGTAATCGAGAGAGTGAGGAGGGCGGCTCGAGAACAATGAGTGACGCTACCTTGTTTCATCTAGGGACCTTAGTTCGTGAGGACAAGTAGCGGCCTCCCACGGCTATCTCGGTAACTTGATTTTTTTTGGTCACAGGCGCACAGACGATTTTTCGCTCACAACTAACGGGGCCGACGCCGGCGGCGGGTTTTCTGCGACACCAGCTCCTTAACGCTATCGAGTTAATATATTTTGCCAAGTAAGGAAAGGTAACTGTAGAAAAACAGCGGGGTATTTTCTAAAGCTCCTGTTGCCCCCCGACGCTATTAAGGCACATCGGTGGAGGAAACCGGCAGTCATCGAGGACATGCGTTTGTAAACACTGAAAGGGTCTATTTGTTGTGTGTTCGTTTGGTACGTTTTTCTTTTCTTTTGAGTAACGCCTATAGCGTCGAGCTCTGACAGTTGTTAGTGCGCTCTTCTTGTGTGTGCTAATTTTGTGCGTGCTTCCTGCTTGACGTATACGCGCTGCAAGTTTTGAGCTGCTGGGCGACCTACGCGTGTCATTGCAATTTGTTGCTGTAGCATTCAATCTTCCGACCTAATATAAAAAATGAAATGCACAATAAACACCTTACAACGTCCATGAAGGCATTTTCACTTTCTGGTTATTCCGATTTTTATGACAGAAAGATCATCCACACTTTTTGGTATCCGTCAAGTCCGAGCAATGTTAGAGAGATTAGCTGCTCACTGTCATTCATATCGCTCTTCTCTAGCCCTGACGGGCGGGCTGTAAACTAAGCTGGGAGGTACGGCTCAGGGGAAATAAGTTACGTCACCCGTGTCTCATGAGCTTGAGCTGTTCATTGATTTAGCTTTTTTTATCTTTTGACGCATGGATTATCTTAACTGTAATCGCGAGTGCGCACGTGGACACAGGGCAGCCTTTGGCGGCATGCGCGCGATTTTCGCAGCCCACGGTGCCAAAGTGAGCCCATGGGCGTGAACTTGGCGTAATTATTCTGGCATACGGCGTCATTTGTAGAAAGAAGAGGGAACGATTTCTACCTGAACTTGAGAATTTTTCGTAAATTTTAGGTCACGTGCTGTGCTAGGGTCTTTGCATAGCGTGTCCCCAGAAGTCTCGACTACCGATGAGCAACGTTTTCTGACCAGGCTGAAAAATTGGTGCAGGGCCCTTTGATTGATTGATTGATATGTGGGGTGTAACGTCCCAAAACCACTATATAATTATGAGAGACGCCGTAATGGAGGGCTCCGGAAATTTAGACCACCTGGGGTTCTTTAACGTGCACCCAAATCTGAGCACACGGGCCTACAACATTTCCGCCTCCATCGGAAATGCAGCCGCCGCAGCCGGGATTCGAACCCGCGACCTGCGGTTCAGTAGCCGAGTACCTTAGCCACTAGACCACCGCGGCGGGGCAGTGCAGGGCCCTTTAAGATTGCCTTTGGAGATGTATTATCTATGCAATAGTGCAGACAAGAGTTACGTAAAATTTCAGCAAACAAAAACGTAGAAAGGTTGAACGAACACAAAGGCCAAGGTCAAACGTTTTTTTTCTCCGTTTGAAGTTCTCTAATGACGAAATACTAATTATGATAACAGTTTAGGCAAAAGATTACATGTTTCAACTAATTTCGCTGTCCACAACATTGGCTGATCAGCTTAGCAGCTGCGCCCCGCCGCGGTGGTCTAGTGGCTATGGTACTAGGCTGCTGACCCGCAGGTCGCGGGTTCAAATCCCGGCTGCGGCGGCTGCATTTCCGATGGAGCCGGAAATGTCGTAGGCTCCTGTGCTCAGATTTGGGTGCAGGTTAAAGAACCCCAGGTGGTCAAAATTTCCGGAGCCCTTCACTACGGCGTCTTTCATAATCATATGGTGGTTTTGGGACGTTAAACCCCACAAATGAATCAATCAGCTTAGCGGCTGCAAGAGTCGGTGAATGCTGAGAGCACTGAGTCTGGCTTATTGTACTACTGCTTCGCATGAGCCCGCTACTCCTGTTGTAATCTGATACTGCAGCAGGGGCAGCACCATTTAGTGTGGTTCAATAGGCCTACTATTTACTTCCATTTGTTCATCGTGAAACAGTGATGGTGACGGGAGACAATAAAACCATTTTCGCACTTTAAATGTTGTGAAATAGGCTCTCGAAGCGAGGTAACAAAATTAGTTTAGTGAACCGTCCCTCCCTACAAAGTTTAACAAGCATACTCTGCGTGGAGCGGGTACTACATTAACAAAATCTGTTATTGGGAAAAACGAAAGCAGCAAATAGATCGATGACACCGCACCCAAGGGTGTGGGGAGGCAAACTAATTGAATGTACACGAGAAGCATCGATTGATATCCTGACTCCAGCCAGTGCTTGCGCTTAACGATTCAGCGAAAGCCTAGCGACTGCCTATAACATCAGACTGTCTTGCGTCACTCGGGAGAGTGCATTACTTGAAAGAATGTGTTTCGGGAGCATGCAAAATGAACGTTTTCACACCCTTCAGGTTGTCTAAGGGGCGTATTTCAAGTTACATCACAAGTTTTTTCTTTAATTTTTGACCTAGGAGCGAAACAAAAACAGGTAGATTTCATAATAAATTGTTCATTCAGGGGTTAGTACAAGACATCGTTAATATTTTACCCAGATATTTAACAGGTTGGTTAAATACCGTTAAGCAGTTTATATGCTACGCTGGCAGAAATACTGCTTGTTTATACATATGACATATAGTTTTACATCATTACAAGTACACCTTGATGTGAGTTAGCAGCTGGCAAAGTGAGCACATTTATTAAAATATAAAAACACACAAATATTTCACAAATTGTGAAGTTGACTTCGCGTGAGCCATCCAGGAAGTATTTTCTTGACTTCAGCCGTGTGTTGCATGGTGAAACTACGTGCGTGTAATTTGAGCAATCCGCTTACCGGTGTCACATGGGCTCATTGACTAATCTGGACTGTAAAGCGTAGTTTGTTCTCTGACGTAGCACCGACACTCAGGTTACAGCGCATATGACACGTTTATAGGGAATAATGTAACCAGTGTTCGATGGCGCATTATTCCAGTCACCTGCAAGCTTGACTGTATTTCATGCCCGAATAACCAAACTGTCCAAGAACGAAATACTCGCGGCAACGACGGTACCTGGCGTTCCGGCAAACAACCATAGAGTTCATACTTTGGCCTCCTCTCGACAAGGAACGAATTGTTGAAAAAGCAATACAAAAACAAGGAAGGTTCCAGTTCATGACAGCCAACATTATTTGTTTTTTAGCCTATGAGCTAGTTGTGAACGGAGAAGAGAGAAAATTGCAGAACCATTGATTCGACAGGTCGGGCACAAACGTTATCACAAAAAAGCGTCTAGCGACGATTGTCGAGAACATTCCGCTAAAGAAATTTATGAGAGCAAAGAGCCTTCTTCCTTTTTGGCTGAAAACAACTTTCTGCTAACGCATTTCTCGGAAACTACGTCGGGACATGTCAAGCTACCTGCAGTGAACGGGAAAACTTCATCTAACTGAACTGAACTAGTTTTTGTGTGCTGACGCGAATCTGATCATGTTCAGTGTCTTCCGAGACAAATCGAAATTGTGCGCCAGGAATTCATAGTGGCGACAACAGTTAGCAAAGGGGCAAGACACGAGGAAGGCTAGTACGGTCACGGGATGTTCGTAATGCGTTTGTCAGAGATCACACCTTTCTTCGCACCTACGACGACAACGAAGCTATCCGAAGCCTAATATGCTGCAAGGCTAAAAGTGATCAAGCTCCCTCACAGCAACGTGAAATATAACAAATTTAGCAACAACTTTAAATGAATTTCGGTTGTGCGAAGTTTTTGTGCTTATATGCTTATGGCGACAACAAAATTCTCACGAAAAACAAAAAATAAAGTTGCTTCATCAGTGATGTCGTGTTTTTAAGGCTCAACTGTATAGCTTCTTAGGTCATTGCCGTACGTAAAAAGTATTTGTTCACAGGAAGCGCCAAGTGCCAATGACAAGAATATGAGGGGCACAACACGCTACAGAGCAAGCCGGTAGTCATTTGTTCTAGGATGGTAGTAGGCACCTTTCGTATACTGTGCGCGGAAGAACGTAATATTTTACAATACTTGTCTTAGGGTGATATTTATCGACTTTAAACTAGTGGTCTCTGTGGGACAGCTAATAAAGTGGAATAACGAATTGGGTATGAAAAACAAACACGCCTGGTGATTGCAGAAATGCACAGGATCTCGCACGTTGTGAAGTTAAAACTGTACAAGACGGTGGCTATGCTGCTTCAATGCCCAAGCGGCCTTTTTACTGTATGGCTGCTGAACTACGCTAGATTTATAATCTGGTGTTACGGAGCGCCTATCCCGGCCCTTAGCGAAGGGAATAAAAATTACATAATTTTCTGCCGAAGAGACCCATACCATGTAGATGGTAAGCGGTGGGCACTTACGTTTACGCTGGCGGCGGTGTTGACGCTGCCACTCATCGCGGCGTTTTCATAGGACAGAAACCTGGGTAGGCGCAGAGCACGCAGTACTGGATCACTTGTTTCCTATTGAAGAAGGAGAGAGAGAGAAATAAAGAGGAAATGTAGGGAAATTAACCAAGCTTGGCTTGGTGTGCTACCCTACACTTGGGATCAGAGAAAGGGGAATAATAGAAAAGAAAGAGATATAGAGGAAAGAAGAAGAGTAAACATGCTAAGCTACTAATGGGTAAAGAGCGACAGAAGACTCCGACTGCACAGAGACCCGTCATCTGCTTTTAGTTACAAACAAGGCACAGGAAAAAATTTCTCTCTAGAACTGCCTCATAGGTCAAGCTCCAACGCCTATATATGCGGGGTGGCCAGTGAACTGTTGTGCAACACGAGCAGTCGGTTTTAAAGATGATAGTCTTTCTTGGGGTACTTCAAAGCAAAAATTTTGGTCTGTCTCTGTCTGTACATTTGTCTGTTTCCTCTGCCATAATGATGCCCCAAATGGCTTTAAACAGCCGAGCCCATCCGCAGCGGCCACCACTATTGCTCAATGTTTAGCGTTCATACTTGTGCAATTGTCAATAAAAAAGGAAATCTAGCGCATATTCGATGCACCATAACAACCCGTCTATGTTCTGTATGTGTGTCTTTTTACTGGAGAAGGCATACATAAGTAATATTAAGAACTGTAGCGCTCTCACGCTTCGCTGACAATACAACGCTTGCACGAAAAGGCAAGTGTTTCCAACGCTTCGCAAACACGACACGGTAGTGGCACCTGCACGTAGCTTTGCTTTCGACCTCTTATCGCCGCAGAGACAGGCGCGCATGCCTACCTTCGTTGTCGAAGATTACTGCCAGATAGCGCTCGTGTCTAACGTGTCTCGATGCGCTCGCCTTCGCTGCACCGACCGATACACTCTTACGCAGCGCCTCCAGAATACAATTCACCGTTTTTTTCACGCGCGCAACATCAAATAAACGTTTTGTTCACTGCCTCCAAATGCAAGGCTATCGTCTTTGGACGACATTTGCAGTGAAACACGCAGATACGAGGCCAATGTTTTTCATGGAGGTAGGGATATACAGAGGAGTGGCCGTGACGTCAAATTTTCTGAACCTGGAAGTAGAGAAGAGTAGAGATACTCCTTCTCGCAAAGGTGCTCACGCTTCGGAAGTTCGCGCATGCGCAACCGGCGCAAGCAAAAGAGAGGCGGGCCGCGCGAGCCGATTTCGCACGCGCCAGGCGTCATTGCCGCCGCCACCAGTTTAGACGAACTGTAAAAGCGAACCTTTTGTGCCGATCACGAGCAAACGTTCTGTAAGACGCGCTTGTTGAGTACATGTGTGGCATTCACAACCTTAGTACGGCCCATATTCTTAATATACAATAAATCAATCGGCACAAATAAAATAAATTTTTGTATTGCCTGTTTTCTATTCGAAAAGAGACACGCACGTAGTGTGATGAAATTGTTAATGTATAATAGCATCTTTAACTTACCACTGACATACGGACATAATGAACAAACATTAGACTCAAAATATAAGAACCATTGCGAAAATTATTGCAACCCCGAGTACGAAACGTCATATTTGTCCCGATCACGTTTGTCATGGCGGCGCACATAGGTTTTAGGCAGAACTTCAGTACAAAACAAGACTGAGTTTAGAGGCACAGAGAGGCTTGAAGTGATAAGAAGTTTTTCAAGAACATCGCCGGCAACTGTTTTCGGCAAGTTGACTTGCCTTCATCAGGAGTACAACAGCGTCGCCTTGACGAAAAAAGTTTACTTGTAAAAAGGCTGGATTTATCCACGTTCTCTGTAAAAACTTTTGAAGCACCAAGTCCATCACGTGTACTTGAGTGACACTATTAGAAGTAAAGACTCACAAATTCGTAAACCACGTCTACAAAAAATTTTATGAGCAGGAAGCAGCCGATAATTGCTTACCATCGCTTGAACTACACGCGGAAAATAAAGGAGAGAAAGAGAGATACAAATAGAGAGGAAAGGCAGGAAGGTTAACCAAGCTTGGCTCGGTTGGCTTACCTACAATTGGGGTGGGGGAAAGGGAGAATGATAGAAAGGAAAGAGATAGAAAAGAAGAGTAAGAATCAGAAGGATGAACGTTCAGCTCGAGACTACACAGCGCGGTCTCACACTGTTCTAACTAAAACTATGCAGCCGAGCACCTAGAACATTTCAATGAACGCATTTTCCCGACAGGAGCTTGGCTGCCGTCTTCACCAATCAGTCAAGCAAAACTGCACATTTGTCAGTCCAGCCAGGCTTGCAGACAACTAGGCTTACTCGTATGTATTCCTGCAAATTGATTACCGACTCAAATATTGGGTACAAATGCTTGTGCTCTCCCGTTGCCATTAGGATGCGCTAAAGAACATTCGCGGAACGGAAAATCCCCGCGTTTGCACACTGGAGAGCCAAGGTGTCGCCCGAATAATCCATATTCGATGAATGCATAAGCATAGACACCCCCATTAGGTCCTGCGGCCGAGCTACTGTGCTGTTTTCAGCGCCACGAGCGGCTGGTTATACCAGATAGTGTCTTCAGCATGAATACAACAACAAACATTTTCTCTCCAATGCGGGGATATCAACCCGTACTCGCTTTTTCCTAAGCGAGTGCTTTTACTACTAGGCTAACCACCCTTGCATTCATAAGAGAATACATGTACACTATATTTAAAGAACATGAACGTGTACCCTTTGTGAAAAACTAATGCATAAAGAGAACAATTTCTAGTCCGACTTTACTAATTTTTGTAGAAACACGTAAACGTCTTCAGCGGTACACAATCTTGAGCCTATATGGAGAATTGCATAAACAATAAATTTGCTTCTTTGAAAAAATGTGATGCCAAGCTTTCCTCCTGAAGACGCTATTGAATGTGTTAACTAACGAGTAGAAGCTCGTATTAGTGCGACATCTAGCGGTTGATCACACTCATCCTTTCTCGGCCGCAAAAAGGCTCGAATGACTCCTCTTTATGAAATTATAATTCTCTATAAATGCTTGGTTGACTTGTTCGGCGTAACTTACTGTTGTAAAGATGATCTTGGGCACCTTCGATGCAAAAATTTTGGTATGTCTATCTGTCTGTACACTTGTGTTTAGAAAAACTTTATTTACAGCATGTACAGAACACGAAGGCTTCATACCATTCCAGTAACAGGGCACATAGACTTCGGCACATCTATGTTTGTCCGTCCTTAACGGTACCCCAGACGACACCTAACGATACCCCAAACGGCGTACCCTACCCGCAGCGCCTACGAATATTGCTCAAGTTTTAACGTTCATACATGTGCAATTGTCAATAAAAAAGCGATTATTGCGAATATCTGAGGGACCATAACAACATGTCAATAATCTGTATGTCTTCCTTTATACTAGAAAAGGCATACAGAGGTAATTATAAAAACCATAGCGTTTATCACGCTGCGCTCATAATGGAACGCTTGGACGAAAAAGCAAGTGTTTTCAACGCATTGCTATGACGTCATGGTAGCAGCACCTACCCATCGCCTTGTGTTTTACACCTTATCGCCTCCAAGACGGGCACGCAAACCGGGCGCTTAGTTTTCCAAGATAACTGCCAGATAGCGTTCGTGTCTCACGTGTTACGTGACCCGATGCGCTCGTTCGCCTCCGCTGCCCGCTCGAGGCACTCTCAAGCAGCGCCTTCAGCATACGCTTCACTCATTTTGTTACCCGAACATCAAATGAACGTTTTCTCTACTCTCTCCAGGCGCAAAACTATAGCAAGACTATCGTCTTTCGACAAAATTTGCAGTGTAACATGTAGATGTGGGGCCAATTTTTTTCGCTAGCTTCACATATACCAAATTTGGTATTACGTGATGTGAATGAACCAGCAGGACAATTGACACGTACACACATGATAATTATGACATGCGTGTCACGTAAAAAACATGACTACATGCCACACTCATGATGCACTCGCGGCCGTTTCACTTGCTTCACATATACGAAATTAGGTATTACGTGACGAGAACGGATGACGAACGTAAATGACACGTCCAAATATGGCAGTCATGAGATGCTGTATTGTTAAAACATGAATACATGCCACACTTATAATGCGCTCACTGTCGTTTCGCTAGCTTTAGATACACCGAATATGGTATTACGGGGCGTGAATGGATGACGAAAGTAGGTGACAGCTGCTAACAAGACAATCGTAAGATTCCTGTCATGCTACAACAAGACAACATACCATGCTCATGATGCGCTCGCGGCTGTTTCGTTAGCTTCACACATACGAAATTTCGTAATAATATATGTGAATGGACGACGAAGGTAAATGACAGGTCTAGACATGATAATGATAGCATGCGTGTCATGTAAGACATGACTAGATGCTGCACTCAGAGTACGCTCGCGGCCATTTTGCTAGCTCTGCATATACCAACTTTGGTATCACGTGACGTGGATAGATGATGAAGGTGAATGACACGTCAAATTATGATAATCATGACATAGAAGTCATGTACGCCATAGTGTACGTCCGCCTCGCAATTTTGCGGTGATCTTAAAGTTACATATCAACCTTGTTCATTTGTGCTTCGCGTATCATCCATTCACACTGTACTTGGGCTCTGCCAATTTCTTTCCCCTTTTCAGTAGTTGATACGCGTACCGAGCAAAATAAGTGATGGTGATCGAGCGTCTAATATCACTGAGCGAAGGCAGAGAAAGAGTGGATGTAAGCGCTACGAACGCAAGTGAATCATTTCCCGAGCTTCGCTTGATTTATTATTCACAAAAAATAAGGATTGAGAAAAGACATATAAATAAAAGAGAAGTTCTTTACAATGGTGTCATATTTGGTTTCACAAAATTAAGGAATAAGAAAAGATATGTCAATAAAAGAGAAGTTTTTACAGTGGTGTAAAATTTTGTTTACGCTTAAAAACTCGTGAAAGCCAATAAATGCGAAAATTCGCATCAACCTCACTCCGTTCAATGGAATTTTAGGATACGAGGCAACCACTATAATCATGCGTGTTGCTTAAAACCTACGAAGAGGAAAGATCAAGCGGATTGACAGGGAGGTCAGCCAGTTATTAGACTGGCTAACTACCCTGTGCTGGGAAGAAGGGCGAGGGGAATAACAGAGGGTATAAAATGAATGATGAAAAGACGGATGGAGAAACGACAAAAGTAGCGAAGGAGGAAAAGCAATATCAAAGAGAATACGACACTAAAGTCTGTCTCGAAGGTCAGTTGTCCGCAAAAAGCGTAACAAAGCTTTTAAATCCTGTTGGACTGAGGATAGACTCGGCCAATGACCCAGAATCCTTTGTTCCGGCAAAGCCAGATCAACCAAAACTAGCGATTGCAGCTACCGAAGCGGTATAAAGCATTAACCATTTTCGGAGAAGTTGTCGCAAGCTTCAAAAACGACCGCTTTTGACCTTATACGGTAGAAACTATATTCGCAACTGGGACAACCTACGCTCACCTTACGCTTCCAGCACATTGCATAATGTTTAACGTGAAAACAGCTGCGTTAATATGCACATTCAGAACTCCAGCTACCTATCAAATACGCGGTCATACGAGTGGTGATGCAGACGACATGAGACACCAGCGAGACTACAGCATCTCACAAACAACTTGAAAGAGCACGCGACTTTGCCACACATTTTGCTCCTTAAAGCGCATTTCAAGGCCCGCTGCTTTCTATCCGTGTTTTTTTTTTCAATCAAGGGGCTCGCTAGCAGTCGCTGCCTGTGTCGGCGTTGCGAGGCGAGTGAGGGTGTTGTAGGAGAGCACAGAGGGGGAGGGGAGATGCATGTGCAGTAAGGACGGTCACGCCTACACCAAAAAAAAAGCTCTACCATCATCTGTAAGTCCAATGGCTCGTGGGGGCAAGAGCTAGAGGAAATGCTTTGGCTCTTGTTGGCTTAGGCCACAGCAGGGATGAAGCCAGATCATGCAACCTTTATCACAGTGTGCGTGTAACATCGTGACCAGAATCCTCAGCTCAAAACACAGCACACACGTGCAAGACAGCCACGAAGTAAAGAAAGGTCCAGTAAATGCACTAACAACTTTAGAGGCCATGGGATCACATCCCGGGTGCGGTGGTTGCATTTGCGGTTGAAGCGAAGATGCTGTAGGCCCCAGTGCTCAGACTTAGCTGCACGTTAAAGAACCTCTGGTGGGCGAAATTTGCAGAGCCCTAAACTAAGGCGTCTAACATAATCGTATTTTGGTTTTGTTGCGTTAAACCACATATATTATTACTGAAAATTTCTTTACTCGTTCATGTCTAAATGCATATTTCAGCCCAGTGCAACCATGCTTCATATGTGCACTCAGCAATACTTTGTGAGAATCACGTTCACCACTAAAGGATATCGACACGGCGGGTGCAGTAAGTGAGAGCGCTTCCTCCAAATGGGCCACAAAAGCGGGAGCGAACACGTTGAGAGAGCACTCGGTGACGGACAGGCAGGGAGTGCATTTGCGTGTGGTGTGGGCAAGGCAGGGCGATGAGTGAGAACGTTATTAGTGACTGAGGTGTTGGATTAATCAGGAGTTTAACTATTTCAAGTTCTCTATATACATGAACATTGTTTTCTGTGTTGTACACCATCGGCTACCTCCCCGCCTTGGTCAGATGGCACGAGCCCCACAAGCTTTAAACCTAAACATGTAGCAAACATGATGTTGTACTGATACTTGAAGACATGAATCATAAGCACATGACTGCAGGAACAAAGAAGTAAAGAATTAAGAAACACAATGAAGTTTGTTTGCACTATAATTTGAGCGTCAAGGATATGTACCAACTCCACCTAAGTGAAGTTATAATTGAGATGTCTTTCGTCCAACATCCTATTTCTCACCACCAAATTTACCGCCTTGCTCTTTTGGACACACTCACTTTCTTCTTGTTGAATCCACGCTGTGTCATGTACATCAAGTTCAAAGTTTGAAGTTGACGTACACTACACTTTGACGCAAAATGCACTTGACTCGAAGCTTCGGACACGACAACGAAGCTTGACGGACACGACAACGAAGGGCCATACAAGGCCCTGAGTTGGTACGGACTGTAAATCACATGTGCCGCATATCCGGTACATGTGATATATATGTACCAATATATCAATAAACAGCGCAATGTGGTACACGTGGCGGAGGGTAAGGGTATCATAAACTGCTGCGTTGAGTCGAATTCATGAGAAAAGCATGATGAAATGCGTGAATACTATAGGAAAGAGTATTTATTAAAACCTACCTTTATCATGAAATGCAAACAGAACCTCCAGTTTTAGGTTAAGGACAATAATAAAGCATGTGTTCTTAATAGCAAGCTATCACAATAATCTTACTTTTCTTCATTCAATATGCTGAAAGAATGGTAATGTACGCAAAAATATCCATTTCAGATAGTTAACAGAAGAACTCTTACAAACGCTTATCACGCTTTTTACATAAATTGCATTATTCACAGATTCGCAAGGGAAGTAATCTACATTTTTTTCCTCCCAAAAACGCTTTCTCGAGATATACCAAGCAAACCGTGCCAACCATTACGTTCCATTGATTTGTCGATGTCTGAACATAATAAGATGCGTCTTCTCTGCACTGAAAATGGTACGCTACTGCTTTGATTGTCGGCTTTCGTAAATTTGTGCTTCATAAGAAAGAGCAAATAAAATAATATAAGAAATAAACTAATACAGTAAACACAGAAACGGAGTGCAAAGGAGTTTGTCATTCCATCACTCGAGACAGGTAAGTCTTGGAGTGATGAGTCCTTCCTTCCTCTCACTTTTTTAATCTTCTCAACTTCCGTTTTTGAACGTCGCTGACAGAGATTCAGTACGCAGGCTAGAGAGATTATAAACTATCGTCAAAACCACGGGCCTGTGAAATGGTGACAGAATGGGTAGTGGCCCAAGTAGAGTCTCCGTCTCCTTCGCATCGATGCATTAAGGACAGCCACGACGTGACGAGAGAAAGAGTGACTTCATTTTTTCCCACCCTGCATCTGCATTGCAAAATCCACCAGTGTGCGCTGACTAACAATCTTTTCGGGCTCCGGTCCCTCTCACAATCTTGGTGCGAGCTCTATCGTGCTGCAGCGCAGGAGGTAAACGACAGGAGATGACGCCTCTCAGCTGCCTCCCGTCAGGTTGAATACGCACTCTTAACATAAATCTGCATTCCGTCGCCGCCTGTGGCTAGTGGCATCTCCTACCGTTTCGCGGTTAGTGGAGGCCTGAAAGAAGACACACTCTCCCTCGCCTTCCCTATTCCCTTTCACCTCTTCTTCAAACGTCACCTCCATTCCTCCCACTGTTTCTCTACCTCCACATCCTCTCAGAATACACGCTCGAAAGGAGCTAGACGAGGCTGACGTGGCTCGTGCCTCCAGGGGCCACTGGCGCGTGTGTGAACTCCTTACGGGAGCGTGACTCTTCCAGTTTGGAGCATTGCGAAGAGTGGCGGGACTGCGCTTGTTGACACATGTCATTGATTTATTCGATGAAAGTATTGTTCTAAGATAGGGAAGGTAATTTTTCCTCTTCATTTTTCTTTTCTGTTGGCTCGGTCCAATTTTTTGCATTGTTTTGTATCTCAAAGAGCGATAACAATTGCGGGCGTATTACATAAGCATTTCAAAGACCCTAGCATAGTCTAGTTATATTCAAGCCATGAAACGCATTGGCTACGCCTGCATTATGAAATATCAAAATAAGGAACATCACAGCCCATGCATAAATTGTCTTCTCGTCTCATAACATCCCCTTAAGTAACAGATATATAGATGTACAGGGAAACATGTTGTTGTGGAGTGCGTTTATTTTATCCATGTGATACACCACGTTCGCATGGCGTTATGGTGTTCGGCTTCTGACCCAAAAGTCGGGGTTTCATACCTATCACGGCAGTTACATAGTCATGGAGTCAAAATGCTAGAAGTCTGTGTAATGAGCGATGTCAGGACACAGTTAAGAACACCTAATCATCAAAATTTATGGGGCCTTCTAATATGACGTGCCTCACAATCGCATCATCACATCTACAGCGTTCTATTTTCCTACTACTCGCCATCTTTGCGCCACGATAAATTTGCTGCGCTAAGTATGATGAATGTGTATTGACTGTGTTTGAAGAAAAACTAAATTAAAACGCGTAATTTTATCTTCACAAGCAAAAAAAATAGATGGCACATATCTGTATTACATTGTTACTAAGAACGCAAAGAAAAATGAAGACAACGAAATCACCGCACTATTTATAAACATCTGGGGCTCACGTCATGGCCTCATCAATTCACTCAAGACATTTCAAAATGTCTTATGTCTTCAGAGGAAATCCGTAATATTAATAATATTTATACCCAAATCGCCCTAAAATAACGTGACGGTACGACGAACATGGATGACTGGTCATATCCTGGAATTCGTGTCTACTATTTGTCATGAACCACATGGCTTACATACCCTAGTTATGGTGCTCTAGCGGTCATGTCGTTAACTTTATACCACCAAAACTTGATATAACTAAATATTTCTGTATGAATAACACGAACAACAGGTGACAACATCAGGTGACAATGTTATAGGAAACACAACCTACGTACCATGCTCACGGTTCATGAGAGCTGTCCTATCATATAGTGGGTGAGAAGTTAAAAATAAAACCGAAATGTACCGCTGTCCATTTGTATTATGCTCGTACAACTGTGGTCACTCATTATCATGACGTAACAGTCACAATGAGCCAATGACCAATTCAGCATGGTGCCATTCGCGACGGGAGGTGATATGCCGCTGCACCGAGACCTACAGGCGTCCATTCAGTTTTTAAATGTGAAGCATTTCTTATCTTACTTCGACGAATTTGAGCGTATCTATCTATCTATCTATCTATCTATCTATCTATCTATCTATCTATCTATCTATCTATCTATCTATCTATCTATCTATCTATCTATCTAGCCACCTACAACTTTTAGCTCTCCTGGCCATTTCAATAGTTGTATCAATACCAAACTTGGTATGGCATAACATGACTGTATGAAGAACATATTTGACTATTCACAACATAAAAATCATGACATGTATGTCATAAAAGTCATGATTTACATTTCACGGTCCTGCAGCTCTTGCGGTGGTTTCATTCACATGGCATGTTGCAAAACTGGTATGGTATGACATGATTGCATGGCGAACACAAGCTGCAGACCCTAACATGAAAATCATGACATGCGTGTGATGTAACAACATGACTACGTGCCACGTTTATGATGCGCTCTTGCCGTTTCGCTAGCGTCACATATACAAAATTTGGTATTACGGTACGTGAATGGATGACGAAAGTATGTGACTGGTGCGAACTTGATAATCAAGAGATGCGTGTGATGTAACAACAACACTACATGCCACGCTCATGATGCACTGGCGGCCGTTTCGCTAGCTTTACTTATACCGAATTTGGTATTCCGGGAATCAAAGCACAGGCGTCAATGCCGCACGTCCTGCTCTTGCAGGAAACACTTAGCGAGAAGGTAGTTCTCTCGGGCTACCGTTCGATTAGCCAAAAAGACGCAAATGGCAGAGGTATCGCCACGTTGGTCAGGAAAGATACCTCCTTTGAGCAGCACGAAGTCAAAATTTGCGATTTGGATAAGAGATCCGGTCTCGAGGCACAATTAATTGAAATCATCCCCAACGGCAAAATCCGAAGCAACATATTCGTTTTTAACCTGTATAGCCCTCCTTCGGCTTATAAACATAATATCCGCTCACTCCTTCATAGGGTCGCAACTGCCGCCAGATCGCACCCTTTAATAGTAGCTGGGGATTTCAACGCTCCCCATCCGTCTTGGGGCTATGTTACGAGGACAAAGAAAGGGGCCAATCTAGTTGCAGCCAGTATAGACTTAAACCTAACGCTTATCTCCGACCCGCGTTTTCCCACGAGGCTGGGAAACTCGGTCGCCAGAGACACGATGCCTGATCTCAGCTTCACTAGAAATGCGGTGGTCGAGTGGTCCAACTTACAGGAGAACTTGGGAAGCGACCACAGCATCATAGAACTCCGGATGGAAATAAGAGCACCACCCCCAAGAACCTATAAATATACAGACTGGGACCTTTTTAGGCAAATCAGAGGTGAAGATGAGTCAGTACATGACACCTTCAGTGAACTTCTTGTACAAATCCAGAAGGATGTCGAGAAGGCCACCAAAGAAATAGTAACAGAATTTGATGCTCCGGGGATGGATGCAAGGTTAGCGCACCTCCTGGACGCCAAACGCTCTCTCATCGCGAGATGGAAAAAACAAAGGCTAAATCGCAGGCTACGGAAAAAGATTGCGGAGCTAATCGGCATATTGAGGAGCACTGCTCCGAACTCCATAAACAACAATGGAGGGACGCTTGCTCGGCTGCGGACGGGAAAATGCGCAAAGGAGGCAAATGGACCCTCTTCAAACAACTTCTAGATGATGGACAATCCAAAGGCAATCAGAAACTAGCCATAGACCGACTTATTAATAAGGAGAAAATGGCAGGCATCTCAGAAGCTTCCCAATTTCAGATACTTGCCAACAAGTACCTCCCGCTTAGCCAGAGCTCAACTTCTGTCCCCCACCGGTATGAGGGTGTGCCTTCCCCAGAGTTGGACGCTCCCTTCTCGGAAGCTGAGATCAGGGAAGTGCTCCATAGCCTAAACGGAAGGTCTGCCCCAGGTCCCGATGGAGTTACGAATCGGCTCTTAAGAAATTTGGATAATAAAGCCATTCAGGCCTTAGTGAAGGAGATAAACAGGGTATGGGAGGAGGGCGTCGTACCAGAAACTTGGAAGAGGGCCACAGTGGTCTTAATCCCCAAGCCAGGTAAATCACCCAGCTTAGATCACCTCCGCCCGATCTCCCTTACTTCTTGCCTTAGCAAAGTAGCAGAACATGCAGTACACAACAGGATATCGCGCTACATCGAGAGGAATGACCTATTTCCATATAATATGGTAGGTTTCAGGCCCTCACTTTCCACGCAAGATGTCATGCTCCTCCTCAAAACACAAATAATTGACTTTCCAAGCAAAGATGTAAAAGGGGTCCTCGCACTGGACCTCACTAAAGCATTCGATACTGTCAAACACGACTATATTCTTAAGGAGATATCGGCTTTGAACCTGGGAGTTAAATTCTTCTCCTTCGTTGAATCTTTCCTCGAGAGTCGGACGGCGGCAATAAAACTGGGACAATCAATCTCGGAGCCTTTAAAACTCGGACGAAGGGGTACTCCCCAAGGGGCAGTTATCTCCCCCCTCCTATTCAACATAGCCATGCGCAAGCTGTCGGCAAGCCTTTCTAAAGTTCCTAATGTCGGACACGCTTTATATGCTGACGACATTACAATCTGGTGTCCCGGAGGATCGGAGGCGGCGGTTGAACAAGCTTTACAGGAGGCTCTGGACGTTACAGAGTCTTTCCTGGAAGGTACGGGACTGGCGCTTTCGCCGGAAAAGTCGGAACTCCTGCTGTACAGACAGGCTAGACGAGGTGTTAGGGGACTCACCCCTCTCGATCAGGTGCCCATTAGCGTTTGCACCAAGGATGGTCGCACAATTCCTAGAGTCAATTCTATGAAAATTCTGGGGCTTTTATTAGACTCTAAGGGATGCAACGCAAAGACTATAGCCCATCTCACCACAAAAACAGAGAACATTCTGAGATTAATTATGCGGGTGTCCAACAAGAAGGGCGGCATAGGCGAGGATATCCTCCTTAGGGCCCACCACGCTTTCCTCATGAGCCATATCATATACATAGTGGCGGCTCTCAATTGGACCAAAACGGAAAGAGATAAATTGGACACGCTCATGCGCAAAAGTGTCAAAAAGGTGCTCGGCGTCCCAATCACGACTAGCACAGAAAAACTCATGAAGTTGGGAGTGCACAACACCACTTCGGAATTAATTGAAGCGCAAAGGTCAGCACAAATAATTCGGTTATCGAGTTTCAAAACAGGAAGAAAACTGCTCGATGCGGCAGGCCTCCGTCCTATCTTCAATCAGGGAGAAACTACGCAGCTTGATTATCAAACAAGGTATTCCTTTATTGTTGACCCTCTTCCACGAAACATCCATCCCCAACACAATAAAGGTCGCAGGTTGGCGAGGGCTAGGGCTTTCATAAAGAACCTCTCTGGAACAGAGACATTTGTGGACGCGGCGCGCCACGCCGGCGGCAGCGGGTTTTCCGTGGCAGTAGTCAATGACAGGGGAGAACTTGTCTCGGCAGCTTCAGTGAAGACCTCCTTGGTCGATGTAGCAGAACAGGCTGCTGTAGCGCTGGCATTACTGGACACGAAACGCACCACGGTGTACACCGATTCCCGAGCGGCCGTTAGGGCGTTCGCATCGGGATTGATAACCACAGAGGCAGCCAGAATTCTCCACAGCAAACCCCCCTCAGACGTTATTCATCACATAGTCTGGTTTCCCGCTCACATGGGACCAGACGTACTGCCGGGTCACCTGAACCCAAACGAGATAGCCCACGACTGTGCGCGAGGTTTCACAAGCCGCGACGGGGTGGTCTCTCGGGTGGGTTCGGGAGAGCTCGTCCACAGTGATCCTCTCGTTACTTTTCACGAGATAACATCTCATTACAGAGGAGAGCGACAGACTTTTTCCTTTCCCCATCATAAGCTCCGCAGATCACAAGCAAGCACGCTCCGCATGCTCCAGACGGGGTCTTACCCCTCTAGGGGCTTTCTGAGCATGCTTCATCCGGATATTGATCTACTTTGCCCAGATTGTGGTGAATTTTGCTCTTTGAGTCACATGCTCTGGCAGTGCCCTGCGTTACAGGATTTTAAAACAGAAGAAGACTGGACGACGGCAATCACAGACCCCAGACAAGACGTCTAGCTTCAGGCTGTCCAGAGGGCCCGTGAACGAGCGGAGAGGCATGGCCTCTCTGTTCCGACATGGGACTAGCCAACGGCTGGGTGGGGACCTACATAGTTGGCCCGCTGCCTTGCCTCTCAGGACCAAATAAAGTTGTTTGTCCTGTCCTGTGGTATTTCGGGACGTCAATGGATGACGAAGGTATGATACTGGTGCAAACGTGATAAGTATGAGATGCGTGTCATGTAACAACATGACTACACGCTACGCCCATAATGTTGTCGCGGCTGTTTCGCTAGCTTCACATCTACCAAGCTCGGTATTACGCAACGCGAACGAACGACATAGGTAAAAACACATCTAAACATAATAATCATGACACGCGTGTCATGCAACAACAGGAAAACATTCCACACGCATCATGTGGTTGCGGCTGTTTCGCTAGCTTCACATATGCCAAATTTGGTATTACGTGACGCCAATAGATGACGAAGGTATGTGACTGGTGCAAACATAATAATCATGAGATGCGTGTCATGTGAGAGTATGACTACATGCCATAGTCAAGGCGCCAATATATTTGGATGTGTCGAGGTGCGCGTGCTCGCCGGCGTTCATTTCGTCGCGTCACGCCAGCGTTGCCATGTCCGGTGCAGGTCCTGCCATTACGCGCTGGCGTGCGCCGCGCTGCGTTGCTTTGACGCATGCGCGTTTCAGCGCCTCCAGCGTCCCTCCCGCATGAAAAGAAGGAGATGCAGTGTTGTCTGGATGAAGCATCGGCATAGAGTAATGTTACTTTACAGCATCGGGGAAAATGGTAGCATGTCGCATTTCGTGCCGCTTGCCATCTGTCTGCGCCAATGGACGCTGGTCGCGCCTGGCGTCAGACTGTAGAATGCTCGTGCTTTGCTAACGTAGCATCGCTGTGCCCATCGTGCGTGCGCTACAACGCTACAATGGAGTATATTGGGCCCTTCGTGATGCACTCGCGGCCATTTTGCTAGCTCCGCATTTGCAAAAGTTGGTGTTGCGTGACGTCAATGTATGATGAAATATATGAGCGGTGCAAACAGAATAATCCTGACACGCGCGTCATGTAAGAACATGACAACATACCACGCTAATAGTAAGCTCGCAGCAGTATCACTAGCTCCACATATACTACATTTCGTATCACATTTCGTGAATTGATGACGAAGGTAAACGACACGTCAAAACATAATGATCATGACACGAATGTCATGTACGTAATCATTTACTTTTCCCTCGTAATGTTGTGCTGATTTTAAAGTGACATATCAACATTTCGCATTCATGCTTCGCATATCACCGATTCCCACTGTACGCGAAATTTGCCATTTTTTTAATGTTCAGCAACGCACAGGAGAAATCTCCCAGGGACACCACCTTGCTGGTCAAAACCTAAGACTGGTTACGCACTACGACGAGGGACGAACGGGTGCCAGTTTAAGGAGCTTCGCCCCTAAAAGAAGCTATTTCTCCACTCGGATTCAGAGCCGTCCTCGTCAGCGATAATTCGATGCAGGTGTTTATGATTTTGCAGCGTTGGAAATGCACCGAAGCGGCAGAACTTCATCGCATTCCGTCGGTTCGGCAGCGTGAAGCAGCAACACGGCGTCTATTGTCTGCGCGGTTACGGTGGGTGAGACGCTGGTTGCGTCGCTGAGATCAGACGTGTGATGCGTCGGTTCCGAAAATTTTTGCCAAGAAGCGCACAAATTTCGAAGTCACTTTTCTGAAAGCGTCGAACACAATATCCTAACATCAAGAGGAACCAGCTGACGCCAATTCGACGCAGGTGGGCCGAAGTTTCACTATTTTTCACCCGATAAGTCTTTCGGCCAAGCCTAGAGGAGCTGACCTCCTCTGAGGTTAGCGTCCACTGCGGTGGTGCGGGGCCTTCTCTGAAGACTCTGCACAATGGCGACCACTACCCAACGTGGCTATTACCCAGCCTCCATGGCCCGGACTCAAACTGATGTGGAATAGGCTGTTGCCAACGAACATGAACCCACCAACATCTAAGACGAAGGCCTTTTCCAGCTCGCGAAATTACGACGAAAAGCTGCTAAGCAGAATACGACGTCCAAGCCAACTGCCGGGAAACCCGGTGGTTCCGTCTCCAACGACTGTGCTCGCACGCCACAACCGAAGAGTAACATGAATAACTGGCGCCCACGCGACACTCTCAAGCTCAGCGCAGATGATATCATCGTGGTGTTGAAGCCCCGTGAAACTCTGCACCTGAACACAGCCTTCCAGATTGAATACCTCAGCGCTGCCATTGCCCAGTACGTTAGTGGCGAAGCTGCAGCTACCCTCAACGTTAGGCCTGTATGGACACAGAACTTGATTGCCTGCGGGACGCAAGATGGTGAGGCCGCCAACAAGTTGGCCCGTGAGTGGGACTTCAATGTGGGATCTGCCTTCATTCCTTTGCGGGTCATGTCAAACTCAATGGTAATGTGTGTCCAGGCGTCATCACTCTGCTGGCAGACGAGACAACGGCATCACTTAGGCAAAGTGGTTTGGCGTGCGCGCAAGCTGGCGTTCGTGCGACAACTCGGAGCGTCTAACGTGGTGGTGCTCACTTTCGTGGGCCGGAGAGTTCCCCGCTATGTTCTCTGCAACGTTGATTGCAAACTTTTAGGGAATGTAAGAAGACCGTCCCATCCTGCCACCTCTGTGGGACAATTGGTCGCTGGGTAAACAATTTCCCACACCCAGATGTCACAAGATATGGCTATCGTCGGCAGCGAGTAGGCGCGTCTGAGCAGGGCCTAGCTGAACACGAGTTCACACTTTCGTGCATGGTTTTTGGGGAGGCCCATCTCACTGGCTCCATAAACTTCAAGAGAAAATTCCGCCAGCTTCAACGCCCAGGAAAACAACAAGGGGCTTCTAAAAGGAAGACAAGCAAGGCTTCCGGCCTCATAGGTGTGACGAAGGGCAAGTCCGGACAAGCCACCGGGCCTGCTCCCGCCAACAAGGCATCTAGAGACGTCAAAAACAGGAACGCATCTGCACAAAGCGTAAAGACGTCATTTTTTTCAGGAAGGGGACTTCCCGCCCCTTGATAACAGCAAAGCAGCCCCATACAAGGTGAGCAACTGAGCAGGGGTCGCCACCACCTCCTCTTTCTCCCCATCACCTTTAGAAATCGATCGTAAGAAAGAATTAGCCTCTCTGTGAAATAACAATGAGCAACCAGAGCAGAAAATTAATTCACTACAAAGTGACAGGGCAGAATCACTTTTACCAGGCACTTTGGATAACCGGGATGAATTGGCCTCACTGTGCTTGGATATGGGACCAGCGACGTATGGCCCTCTCAATAGCACCTTTGAAAGTCTCATGTCGGGTTTCGAAAAAATTGTCACTGACCAAATGACACCACAATAAGCATACACGGCACGAGAGGTAGACCTTGACCTGCAAGTAGCATATTCGTACATAATGGTTACAGTGCTACCCCTGTGACGCTTTGACACACAACTACATATACCATGCATCTATTGTCCGCCGAAGCTTAAACACATCACTTTTGCGGACATCTTCAGCCGGGCACTGAAGATAGCTGCCCGATATCTCTTACTCACTGTTGGGAGCTTCAATGCTTCCAGCAGAGTGCGGGGTTACAATAAAGAGGAAGTTCGTGGTAGAAAGCTAGCGGAGATCATTTTCACGTTAGGCATAACGCTCCTGACTGACCCAGCACAACCAACATGTGTAGAAAACTCTGCGACTTGGAACACTTGTCCTGATCTCACGCTTTCCAAACACGTACAACACATTGAGTGGTACAACTCCGAAGAAACGTTAGGCAGCGGTCACTGCATTCTTAACACCATGATTCACACCCAGCCCCTAAAACGGCCATCGAATCAGGCCAAACTGCCAGAGTGAACTGGTTTCCGTAAGTCCCTGCCACGGACTAGTCTTATCATTGACTGATATAGTTCATGGGGTCAAAATCTTATGACAACACTCAAGAAACATAGGAAACGCAAACAGATTACGGAGGACGTCCCAGCGGTGGATAATGATTTACTCTATCTCTGGGAAGCTCGCCGCAGTCTCACAAAAAGATGGAAACGACAAAAGTACAAAAAAACGCTGAAAAGACGTATAACAAATCTGACCGAACAGGCTGCCGATTATGCCTCTCAGTTAGCTGATTCCAACTGGATTTCTTGTTGCAACATGGCGGCGCGACAGATGTCGGGGAAAATTACATGAAAGGTTTTCCACAGCCTCATAGATGCCACTTAATCGCGGGGAGAAACACACAACACAACTGGGAGAGACGTTAAGGGATAAGTATCTCTGCTCAAAACAGGACCCTCGAGCTCAGGAATATCTCTATGCAGGCAGAGATAACAAAGAGATGGATAAGCCTTTCCACCTCTATGCCCTCAAGGTGGCCCTAGCCAAAATAAAGAGAGGCACTGCCTCCGGTCTGCGTGGGCAAACAGATCGAAGCCGTGGTGCGTGAATGGCTTTCCGAATATTTGGAAGATTGTAACAAATTTGCAGACACGATGTTCGTTCTCCGTCCCCACAAGACGGCACAAGACATATTATCAGAACTCAGTCATGAAATTTTATACTCAACAGAGCACCCTCACAGCTACAAGGTTGTCCTAGCATCAGATCTAAAGGGAGCCTTCGAAAACTTAAAACATAGCATTATATTAGCCCATCTCTGTGAGACTCATTGTGGCACAACCTCATTCAATTATATTTAAGATATCTTGATGGATCGAGTCACACTCATCAATATCTGAGACAATATGGAACTTACGAATTGGGTACTAGGGGGACGCCACAAGGCGCTTTGCTTTCCCCTCTACTGCTTAACCTAGCCATGATACACCTTCTTGTTCAGATAAAGGGGTGTGCAGGTGTGCAACACGTGCTGCACGTCGACAACATAACCATCTGGGCCACGGAAGGAAACATTGGGCATATATAGGAAAGCCTGCAAGCAGCCGCTCACGTAGTGGATTGTTACGCAGAGCGCTGCGGACTCCAGTGTGCACCTAACAAATCAGAATTTTTGCATCTTAGGCCATCGTCTAAGGACGCTGCCAAACTTCGTATCTCTTTGGGTAGTGGCCCCATACGCTAGACTAAAGAAATTCGAATCCTCGGACTCTTCATCCACAATCAAAGGAGAGTTCACACAACACTACAAAAGCTTCGCAAGGTTGGGGACCAAGTGGGCCGAATGGTCTGACGTGTCTCCAACGAGAAAGGGGGATTACGAAAGAAGCATGCTGTGCAGCTAGCTCACGCCTTTGTAATTAGCCGTATTTTATACTTGGTCCTCTATCTCTACTTGCACAAACGTAATGCAGAGAAAGTCGCAGCAATCATACGCAAGAAGGAAGAAAGGAATGTAACGAGAGCAGTGGGCATGGAGCTCGAGTATAGAAAAGGAAGAAGACTTGCTGTGATCGCAAGCTTGCGTTCAGTTAGCGCTTGCGCTAAATAAAGCTCTCGTTCGCCGAGTCAACTCCTGCTTGTTCAACAAACCGTTTCAGGAAGTAAATTAGGAGGAAAAGAAAGGCAGGGAGGTGAACTAGCCTTTATTGTCGGTTTGCTACCCTGCGCAAGGGAGGGGGATAAGGGAGATGAAAGATAGGCAGGAGAGAGGGAATAGAGATGAACACAGCACATTCGGCAGCACACGCGTGCACACTCAGCTATAGCCCAGTCTTGTCTTTCGCGGTGTGACATTGCTGTAACCGCCACTTGTTGAAGTCCGTGTCAAGTAGGAATTTCAACAGAGCTTTTGTCGCCTTCTGTTACAATGCCTTCTCTCGGGCACTTGACAGAAGAGTGTCCACATACATTTGGCTGTTGTCAATGCGCGTAAGAACGGGCGCCAGTGACTGTCTCTGGATGTCATACAACGGACGGTCGCACAGGATGTGGTGTAGCGTCTCTTTGCAAAGACAGGTATCGCAGAGAGCGTTGATGGCCATTCTTATGACAAATGAATAAAATTTTGTAAATGCCACCCCTAGTCATAAGCGAAGAAGAGAGGTGGCTTTTCTTCGGTCGTGCCCAGTGGGCATGCGGAGAGCCATCAAAAAGGAGAGGTGGTGTTGACGATTCGTCTCGTTGCTTGGTTGGCACCATAGTGAAAACGTGATTTCACGCGCAAGTCTTCGAAGATTACCGGCAGCATCGATCCACGAAAGGGGTATAGCTTCTGGTGTTCCTTCAAGAGCTGCCCGCGCGGCAGTATCGGCCTGTTCTTTACCTATGACGCCGCACTGACTTGGCAGCAACTGAAACGACACATGATGCCCTTTATCGCGTGAAGTGTGGAGAAAGCATCGAATTTCAAACGAGCTGCTCATACGACCCGCGACACAATGCTGAGAGCACAGATTGTAGGGAAGCCATTGAGTCGCTGAAAATCAACCATTCTTGCGGTGGTTCCCGATTGACCACACAAAGTGCAGCACGCAATGAGCTAGTTCCGCTATTGTAGATGCCATGGAGTGGTCAGTCCTAAAGCTGATGGTAACACCTCTTGCTGGGACAACTACTGCACCTGACGAACACTGGCGGTTCGTGGAGCCATCGGTATATATATGTACACTCAATCATCCGCAAAGTGATTAAGAGAGCCCTTGGCCTACCTGTCACAAGTTCTAACATGCAGCTTCTCGCGCTGGGAGCAGTGAACACCTTTCAGGAGCTTAAGGAAGCACACCTCACGAACTAATACTCACATCTAACACAGACAAAGTTGGGACGGCATCTGCTGGACCAGCTTTATTTGAAACATGACTTTTACACTCAGGAGTGGGTCCAAGTGCCCGAACTCTGGAGACGCGCCATCAGAGCTTGACCCCTCCCCACAACGATGGATAGAGAAGACAATAGTGGTCGTCACCAGGCAAGGGCACATGCCTTGCAACGTCACTAAGGCAATAAACACGGAATCTCCTACGTAGATGTGGCTGGTCCTGACTGCGGGGGGGGGGGGAGATATACAGCAGCGGTAATTCACGAGGAAAAGCAAGTAGATGGACTCACTTTCGAAGCTGCTGGCAAAACACAAGCGGAAGTGGTAGCTATTGCCCTAGCTGACTCTGACCAGTGATCTCAATGGGTCATATCAAATTCGCGGGGGGGGGGATGTTGAAATTATGAAGCTGGTTGGATAACACCACTAGCGGAAAGAGCTTTCCATAACTATAGCAACCGGGAAACCGACCCTACCCCTGCTTGTCCAGTCTAGACTCCAGACCACCAGATCCTAATGGAGAATGGAGCCGCGAACACCGTGGACCAAGCATCCCGCTTAGATACTGATTGCCTGCAACCCGAAGGCAGATATCTGCTGTCATTCAAAGATGTTACGACCTGTTACAGGGATCAGCATCGTCAATACCCACCTCCTGCAAAGTGGCTTGAGAAGGCTAATGAACGCATCTTGCTGGGACTTTTCACCAGTATTTTATTGTGCCCGGCAATCATGCAACATTTCGATTTCTCCTTCACTGGCAAGTGTCAATGTTGTCGGCAGGTGGCTGACACCTACGACATCGTTTGGGCTTGCTTGCTCAACTCAGCTCTTCCCCCGAACCCTAACCTAACCAGTGAAGAGTGGGAGATGACCGTGCTTGGTTGCTCGGATCTTCAAGCACAAGGGGCCCTGGTCCAGAGGGCTAGGTTAGCAAGTGTCACCAAAGGGGTCCCGGAATGAGGATTCCACCCACTATGAAACCTCTAAATGACTGTAACTCTTTCCTTTTTTCAATAAATGTTTTTACTCACTCACTCACTAATGTGCCCCAAGCTAAACTCGTGAGGGAGACCAGTGTTCACGCTCAATCATGTGCAGTAAGGTGAAAACATAGACTTTCCTAAAATGAACTAGTGTGGACTCTGGCACTGCGATCGTTCAGTGACCATGGTATTGATGGGTAGTACACATTTGCCCAGTTTTCGTTCTTGCGGGTGGCGAATCGCACTTGCGGCTTCGTTTATTGCTGTGTTTCGGTTTTGTTCTGAAAGAAAAATTGAACTCTTTTGAACTTCGTCACTGGATTTAAAAAGTTAAGTCTAAAAAAATAAGGTGGTGAAGCGCAACCGCCGAATATTTGCTGATTTTTGTTCCGTAAGAAAACAGCTCGAAGCCACACGATTACACACGGAGCCAAAAGCAGGTCAGAAGTACGAAGATTAGACAAATGTGTGTACTACCCATCATTCGCTTGCTCACTGAAGCGCCGTGCGTTGCAGCTTCCATAGACACTAGCGCCAGAGTTCCCTCTAGAGTATATTAGGAAACTCTATGGGTGAAGGTGATGTCTGAATGTGCGCGTCTGTGTTTTCTGGAATGTGCGCGTCTGCAATTTACCGCCCACTAAAGATATGGCAAAAGTGTTGCCACAAATGCTCGAGTGAGTGCGTTACTTACGTGTCGCAACATAGGAATCTTGGTGACCTTTTGCATTATGTGCTGTGTTGTGTGCCCTAATGAGCGATGTAAGTGCGAAAGAGGTGTGAGAAAAAAGTAACCGAGAGAACTTGCTAGCTTGACACTGTACGAAAGTAAACAAGCCAGGTGGGCAGAGTACGCAGTGATGTATGCATTATAAAGTGGATTGTGGTCATCGGGTGTCTGCGTGTGATTATTTTGACGCGTGCCCATTGGGACAGCTGCGTCGTTTTAACAGAATTTCGTGCCACCGACTATTGATTAGGTGCCAGATAGAAACGTTCGTTGTGGAAGCGCATGTCTAACGCTTGATGCACGAATGCCTTGCGCGAAAAACACCACACGTGGTTCTTCAAACCGGAAAATGACACGAGCTATATCATATCGCTGCATCGATCGTGATAGATGCAGCGATCACAGTCAATCACAATCAGTTACATCGAACGTGATCGTTCCTAAAGCGATGCCACTAAGACTGTTATAGAACAAAAAAGAGTAAGATTTTGTTGTTGAGGCATTGCATAATTCTTAACAATATGTTATTGTGACGCCTTACTTTTTCTATTGTTTATTTTAACTCGCCTGTATTACGTGCATGCATTACGCACAGAGATAACGTCAAAGATAGGGTGGAATCATTCGAAATCAGCAAAACCCCGGCATTGCGGACACTTTGAAACCAATGACGTCAGTATCGAGCAAGATAGGAAGAAGTTAGGAGAAATCAACCCCCTTGAAAAAATTGTCATGAAAGGCAGTCATCCGGCGTAAGTTCACAAAGTGAAAAGCTCGAAAACCACACAGGGTGCTTTTTTAATAAACAAGTTCGATTTCTTGGCAATTACGAAAAAAATTTGAAGCGAGCTACGAGCCCGGTGATTTTGGGAACTTATAGGCGGTCAGGTGGTTTTCTACATTGCTAATAAAGTGCAACAGACTATTTGCTTAGAGATAACGGAGCACCCAAGCATGTAATGACAAAATTCGCTTTGAATAGAGATGTGGAATTATTCTTAATTGTATATCTATTTAAAATGCGCGAGGAAGAAATGTTTAAAAAGAAGAAAAAAGATGCCTGGGGCGCGACTTCACTGGCGACCATCTGCCGGCAATGCACTCTCTTACCAGAGCAGGATTGGCCACCCTGGTGCCCTACCTGGCCAAAACCTCGCATGAACACAGCAACTAACCCTTGGCTCTCAGTCCCCAGCTGCAGCGAAGCAACTGCCCAAGGCGGCGGTCAGACCTGTGGCGCAGCGGAAAATGCTAAGAATCCCTGGGTATGGACAGGCTGTCAGTGGAATCTGAACATAGCTCCCTTCTACACTAGAACGCTATCTAGTGAGGCTTATCTAGCTGTGCTATTCCAGGAGTTAGGGAGTGTTTAATGGGATGTAATAGCGCTTAGTGAAGTTTGGAGGACACGTGAGGCTTATAGAGTGCTGAAGAATGGACATGTCCTATACTACCGGAGATTAGTTGTCAGAAGAGAACTAGGAGGGGGGTTTGTCATGCACAAGAATATTGCTGGCAACATAGAAGAATACTATAGCACCAGTGAGATGGTGGCTATTATCATATTTAAACAAGATGAAGGTGGGACAGGTCTAACCACCTACATCGAGCTATGATGATCATCTAGTTGAACGCTTTTATGAAGACGTAGAGTCAGCCATTATTCAAAAGAAGATACAGCATACTATTCTTATGGGCGACTTTAATGCCAAAGTAAGTAAGAAACAGGCCGGAAACAATGCAGTGGGGGAATATGGCATCGGCTCTAGAAATGCCCGAGGGGAGTTATTAGTAGAGTTTGCCGAACGTAATAATTTACACATTATGAATACCTTGTTTAGAAAACGGGCTAACTGTAAATGGATGTGGTGCAGCACTAAAGGCGAAACTAAAAAAATGGCAGCGTATCTACGGAGTGAACGATGGAAAGGGGGGCGAAGCATTCGTCTGTCCATTCGTTCTTGCTTACGTCCGTTCATGCGTCTGTCTGTGTGAACGTCCATGCGTCCATCCACCCGTCCGTGAGTGCGTCTGTTCGTGCGTCCGTCCCTGCGTTCGTCAATGCATCCGCCCCAGCGTCCGTTCATGCGTCCATCCATTCATCTGCCTGTGTGCCCGTTCGTCCAACTATTTAATATTCCAAGTGCCACCATTCCGCATCTTTTCATCAAATTCCCCATATAGAAGCACTGCCATCCAGCAAACATTCCAATAACTAAACGAGAGGTGGCACACGTACACTTTCTTACGGCTTGCATTTCGGGTCTACTTTCCATCTCTAACCACCTCGAGTTCGTGATATACACTATATTCATGGCACTGCGGCCGAACGCTCGCTAAACCTTTCTAAAACCAAGGAGGTTACGCCCAGCGAGTATAACGTAGCAACCTTTTCCTGTCAGAGAGGGCTCAATGTACATGCCAATGGCTGCTAATGGGAAATGAGAGACAGGCGAATTCGGCTTTTACTTTCTTACGGCTTGCGCTTCGTATCTACTTCTCACCTTTAACCAACTCGAGTTCATTCATGGTATATACTAGTTCATTGTATTCATGGCACTGCGGCCCAACGCTCGCTAAACCTTTCTAAAACTAAGGTGGTTACACCTAGCGAGTTTAACGTAGCAACCTTTTCTTGTCAGATAGTGCTCAATGTACTTGCCAACGGCTGCTAATGGGGGTCGCAGCGTTCGCGTTAACTAAAAGCCAAATGCTCCTGTCTCTCATTCCCCCTTAGCAGCCATTGACATGTACACAGAGCACTATCTTTTATTGTTCAACAACGCACAGAAGAAATGTCTCACTGGCACCATCTTGGAGGTAAAAATATTACACTTGTTACACACTACAATGGCTTCGAGGGACGAACAGGTGCCGCTATAAGGAGCTTCGCCCCTAAAATGAACTTGATTTCATTCTGTGTGCACACTCAGACATTGTACAGGACGTATAGTAGTTCGGAAGATGAGATGTAGTGACCGTAGAATGGTAAGAGCTTGTATTCACCTCGATTTAAGAAAGGAAATACAAAAACTGATACGCAAAAAGCTAAATAATTAACTACAGGTGAGAGGAAAAATACAGAAATTCAGGCTTTTGCTTCAGAATCAGTTCAGGAAACTAAATGAGATAACCGGCGTTGACATTGAGAACGATAATCTTACTAGTATCATCAAAAAGTGTGCAATTAAAGTTCGAGGTTCCGTCACTAGAAGGGAAACTGGTGGACTATCTCAGGAGACGAAAATTCTTATTAAGGGATGACAAGCGATGGAAGCCTTTGATGCAAACGACAAAATAGAGCTATTGGACCTTTCGAAGTCAATAAATAGGCGTAAAGTAGCCGTCATCTGGAGTTATAACATTGAAAGAATTGAGCTGGCTGTGAAGTTCAGCAGAAGCCTCAAAGCTGCCAAGGCAGGCTTGCGCATAGGCAAAAATGTGATGTATGCATTGAGAAACAAGGAAGTTAATGTCATAATCAATATGAATAAGATAGTCGAGATGGCGGAGGAGTTCTATGGAGAGCTGTACAGGAGTCAAAAGAACCAGGATGGTATTGTGAGGAACTATACTAGCCCAATAAAATTCGACGTCTTACCAGTAATTACAGGAGAAGTAAGAAAAGCCCTAGAAGAAGTGCTAACAGGCAAAACCGACGGGGAGGATAAAGTAACAACGGACCTCCTGAAAGATGGCGGAGAAATTGTGTTAGAAAGATTAGCCACCTTATATACAAACTGTCTCTTGACGGAGAGAGTACCACAATCTAGGAAGAATGCCAACATAATCTTTATTCATAACATAGGAGACGTCAAGGACTTGAAAAAGTACAGGCCGGTCAGCTTACTCTTACGAACTCTCTAAGAACTCTCTTACAAACTCTCTTACGAACTCTCTACGAACTATTTAAAACACAATAACTAATAGAATTAAGCCGACAATAAAGTTAAATCGGCCAAAGGGCCAAGCAGGATTTCGTACCGGCTACTCCACAATAGACCATACTCAAACTTTCAATCAGGTGACCTAGAAAAACGCTGAATACAACCAACCCCTACTCATAGCCTTCATAGATTACTAATGCAGGCACTACAGTAAAGCAGGCACGCGTAGTAATGCAGGCACTACGGAATCGGGTCATCGAAGAACCCTACATAAACATGTTTGAAGAAGTCTACAGTAAGTCCACAGCCATCATATTTCACCATTAAGAAAGCGAACGAATCGCAATAAAGAAGGATGTAAGGCCGGGAGGCATGATCTCTCCAATGCTATTCACGGCGTGTTTCAAGGAAGTATTCGGAATCCTAGACTGAGAAGAGGTAGGGAAAATAGTTATTGGAGAGTACCTTAGTAACCTGCGATTCGCTGATGACAATGCTTTGATGAGTAACTCATGGGAGGAATTATAGTTCATGATCATTGAACTGAACATGAAAAACAGAAAATTAGGTTTGAAAATTAATGCGCACAAAACTAAAGTAACGTGCAACAATCTTGGCAGAAAACAGCACTTTGTGATACGTGGAGAGACGCTGTAAGTTGTAAAGAAATATGTCTACTTAGGACAGGTAATAACCGTGGAGTCAAACCACGAGATTAAAATAACTTGAAGAATAAGATTGGGAAGCACAATTATCAAGCACTGTCAGATTATGACTGATAGTTTGCCACTATCCATCAAGAGGAAGGCATATAACTGCTGCATCTTGCCAGTACTTACCTATGGAGCAGAAACCTGGAGGTTTACAAAGAGGGCTCAGCCTAAATTGAGGACGACGCCACGGGCGATGGAAAGGAAAATGATGGTGTGAACTCCAGAGACAAGGAGAGAGCAGAGTGGGTCATGGAGCTAACCGGGCTTAAAAATATCATAGTTGTGATAAAAAAAGAAATAGACATCGGCCGGATACACAACACGTAGGCAGGATAACCGGTGGTCATTCAGTTTAACTCACTAGATTCCCAGAGAAGGCAAACGCTAGAAGGGCAGACAGAAAGTTAGGTGGGCTGATGAGATTGAAAAGTTTGCGGGCATAACGGGGCAACCGAAAGCATGAGACTGGGCTGATTCGCGGATTATGGGATAGGCATTTGCCCTGCAGTGGGCGTAGTCAAGCTGATGAGGGTGATGATGATTAGTACTGTGAAAATCATGACACCTGATGCCATGAAAACTTACAAACTATGCTCATGGTGTGCTTGTGGCCAGCTAGGTAGTGTTATATTCACCAAATTCAGTATTGCCTGCCTTGTATGTATGATGGACATCATTGACGAGTCCCAATATGTAAATTATGGCACCCATGTCATGTACACTATAATTTACATCCCAAGCCTATTGTAAGCGCCTGACTGTATGACTAGATTGATATAAACCAAAATTGATAGAGCGTGACGTGAGTGTACGACGACATTAGACACGTGGTAGCATAAAATCACGACATGCAATATATCGACGGCATGAATCTCATACGATGCTCATAGTGTGCTCGCGGCCGTTTCGCTAGCTTGACACATACTACAATCGGTATTGCAGGGCATGGTTGTATGAAAACATGAGTGACCCCTAGGGGCTAACGTGTCAGTCATGTCATGCCCGTTACATACAGCATAATTTATTTCTTGCTGGCTCCTTCACACCACATCGAGAGTCACAATGCGTGGTATTTGTCGTTTTTTTGTGCGCTTGAAACGCAGGAAAGCAGAAAAAAAAGGGTCAGATATGTACTGTGTGTTACTTAGCATTTGAAAGCAAAAAACAAATAGCTGACCATATGAAAACTTTTTGCGACAAGCCGAAACGCTGACAAAGCAAAACGATTCTGGCAGGCGTGACTCGAAAGCAACGGAAGAATAAAAAAAAATTGCCCGCAGCTTCCCTCAGGGGAACACTGAGGAGGATGCGGAGCATATATGGTTAACGGGGTGTTAAAGTGCGACTTACTTGGGTCGATGGCTAAATTGGTTAACGTGGTTGTGAAATGGGGTGTTAAATTGCGACTTAATTGGTTCGCTGGCTAAATTGGTTAACGTGGTTGTAGGAGGGGTGTTAAATGAGTGAACACGTACGACACGTATCCCGTTTTCGAAAGTCCGGTTCCTCTTGTCGACGCTTACGTTTCAAAGCGGCCGAATCCGGTGCTGCTGCTCGACACTGACGTCTCTCAGCGGCTTCACGTTCTCTAAGTTGAGCATCTTCCGCTCGACGCCGACGTTTACGTTCGGCGTCGCGAGCTCTTCTCCGCGCTGCCTTGTCTTCGGACGACGACTTGGTTGCGGTTCCGCCAACACTTTGGCCGGCGCTGGTCGAAGGGACGTCGATCATTGCGACCTCGGACGTCGACGCGCCGTACAAACCAACCGACGTGCGGCAACTGAGCGAGCGAGCACCGACCTTGAGTATATATACAGCGCGACGGCACATGCACTGTCAGCTGTCCAATGTTCGAGAAGGGGGAGAAGCGCAACGCCGCATGCGCGCGCGTCAGCTGCCGATGTTCTCGAAGCGCGACAGTGCATGTGCGCGCGTCAGCTGCCGATGTTCTCGAAGCGTGACGGCGCATGCGCGCTACATTATACAGCTAGCGAATGTTCGTGAAGAGAAGCGCACGCGGCTTGTAGAGGAGGAAGGGTGCACAGATGGTGGAGGAGTGAAGTGCGCGCGGTGTGTAGAGGAGGAAGAGATGCACAGATCGTGGAAGAAGGAGGACGAAGCTTGCGGACGGCGCCGCACTACAAGCCTCGAGTATTAGATGCTCCGCATCTAAAAATTGGCAGATCCCACGTACAGTGAGAATTGATGGTATGCGAAGCACAATTCAGAAAGGTTAATATGTCACTTTAAAATCAGCAGAACGTTACGAGGTGGAGGTAAATGATGCCGTACATGATTTCCCTGTCATGATTATCATATTTAGATGTGTCTTTGCGTTCGCCATCTATCCATGACACGTGATACCAAATTTGGTATACGTGAAGCTAGCGAAACGACCGCGAGCACGCTATGAGCGTGGTATGTTGTCATGTTATTACATGACACGCGTATCAGGATTATCATGTTCGCACCAGTCACATATTTCGTCATCAAATGACGTCACGTAACACCAAATTTGGTATATGTGGAGATAGCAAAACGGCTGCGAGCGCATCATGAAGGGCCCGATATACTCCATTGTAGCGTTGACGCGTGCGCACGCTGGGCACAGCGACTCTACTACTGCAAAACGCGAGATCTCTGCAGTCTCAGGCGTGACTGGCGCGACCAGCGTTCGTCAGCGCGGCCCAACGGCAACAGGCGTGAAATGCAACATGCTGCGTTTCGCGCCGATGCGTTAACCAGATAACACTGCGTCTCCCTCTTTTTGTGAGGGAGGGACGCTGAAAGCGCTGAAACGCGCGTGCGTCAGAGCAAGGCGGTGTGGCGCGCGCCTGCGAGTATATGGCAGGACTGGCGCCTGGCGTGGCCACGCTGGCGTGACGCAACGAAATGAACGTCGGTGACCACGCACACCGCGTCTCGTCGAAATGTATTGGCGCCTTGACTGTGGCATGTAGTCATGTTCTCACATGACACTAGTTTCATGATTATCATGTTTGCACACTTAACTTCGTCACCTATTGACGTCACGTAATATCAAATTTCGCATATGTGAAGCTGGCGAACGTCCGTGAGCGCATCATGAGTGTAGCATGTAGTCATGTTGTTACATGACACGAATGTCGTGATTATCAAGTTTGG
This sequence comes from Rhipicephalus microplus, assembly GCF_043290135.1. Taxonomy (NCBI): domain Eukaryota; kingdom Metazoa; phylum Arthropoda; class Arachnida; order Ixodida; family Ixodidae; genus Rhipicephalus; species Rhipicephalus microplus. The sequence continues at coordinate 148,020,843 of NC_134700.1, read as the reverse complement.
ATGTGTCATTTACCTATGTCATTCATTCGCGTCACGTAATATCGAGTTTGGTACACGTGAAGCTAGCGAAACGCCCGCGAGTGCATCAAGAGTGTACCATGTAGTCAAGTTGTTACAAGACACGCATCTAATGTTTATCATGTTTGCACCATTAACATACCTTCGACATCCATTGGTAACCCGTAATACCAAATTTGGTACAAGTGTAGCTAGCGAAACGGCCGCCAGCGCATCATGAGCGTGGCATGTAGTCATGTTGTTACATGACACGGCATCTTATGATTATTATGTTTGCACCAGTCATTCATTCACGTCCTGTAATACCCAATTCGGTATGTGCAAAGCTATCGAAACGGCCTCGAGCACATCATGAGTGTGGCACGTAATTATGTTGTTACATGACACCCATATCATGATTTTGATGTTAGGGTCTGTCGCTTCTTTTCGCCATGCAGTGATGTTTACCATACCAGTTTTGCAACATATCATGTGAAAGAAACCACCGCAAGAGCAGCAAGATCATGACATGTAAATCATGATATTTATGACATACTTATCATGATGTTCATGTTAGGACTACTTAGGTATGTTCGTAATACATTAATGTTATATAGTACCAAGTTTGGTATGGATACCATTATCCAAATGGCCACGAGAGCTAAAAGTCGTAGGCGGCTAGAGAGATAGATAGATAGATAGATAGATAGATAGATAAATAGATAGATAGATAGATAGATAGATAGATAGATAGATAGATAGATAGATAGATAGATAGATAGATAGATAGATAGATACGCTGAAAGTCGCCGAAGTTCGCCAAGAAATGCTTCGCATTTGAAAAGCACAAGATTTGCACTTTCTGGAAAGCACAAACTTTCTTTGGACGCCAAATAGCCATGAAAACAAGGCGCAAAAAAGGACTTTTAGGAATTCTTTTTTTATGGAAAGATACGAGATATAAGGGGAGCAGAGCGCAACGCTCTCGAGGTTGGTATGTACGACGTTCTGTTGCATATATTTGCTGTAAGTGTGGAGCTCTTAAAACAAGCACCCTAGGCAGCATTAGCGTCTACCGATAAGACTGAGCAAGTCCTTAAAATAATGTGTCCATATCAACTATAGGCGAAGGAAAATGGGCGATACAAATCGATTTTAATAAATAGAACTCCAGGAATGGACGACGGGGCAGAGTAAGTAGGGCAGGGAACAGGACACCACTGGCGTAAAGGCGGAATGGCAAATCGAGTCCGGCACAACCGAAGATCCTTCCTGGTGCGTGCTTTCACAAGGACCCAAGAGGTTGTACTCAGATGTTTTGCAGGCACCTCCACTGAAATGAGGTTCTACGGAAAAACGATGGCAGAGACATACTGAGCACGGTTTACGCGGATAAAAGAAGAACAGCAGGGTGGAATTTGGGACTGTACCACAACCATGAAATGCAGTAGGTTGAACAAGGAAGCGCTGACTCAGCAGTAAGAGGATCTTGAGTTAAAAAATAGAGAGAATGGGCGAAGAATACGGATGAAGAAAGAACATGCAGTTGCATCAAGATAACTACGCTGCTGCGTCTAAAGCAAAACCCATAATGCAGACAAACAGCGTTTCTAAAAGGAGAGCTGCACGTGAGCAACTAAATGCATTCAGTATGGGTTCCGACAAAACATCGTCTCCGCTTTAGCAATATTTTGTTTCGCCGTACTCTGCTGTCTCGCGATTCACTTCATTTGTTTTCGTTTCCCCAAACACTATTTTTTCTACATAGTTGCTCACACTAGGGCTGAAGCGATACACGTAAGCCTGCCTTTTTTTCCCTCTTTCTGCTTATTTCGCGAATTCGTCGGGAAGACAAACAAGCTGGGTGCGAGATCAAAGTGTCCTAAACGTCTAAGCCTCTTAACCGAGCCAAAGGAAACAAATAAACATGTGAAGAGCACTGGAGCATATAATACACACCTACGCGTAACGAGAGGAGTAGTAAAAGACCATCTTGCACATATAAGGTCGCATAGTTTTGATTAGGCGCGGTCTTATCGTCTCCCACACGACACTTCCGCAAGTGCGACTCACGCTATAGTCCATCCTTTACGGCCCCACTTGAAAGAACTTCTCTCGGTTTGCAGCTTAATATTTCAATTTTTTCATTCAATATTTACCTCTGTTATGTGTTTTTCTTTTCTCTTTGTTTTTTTGCGCAGAGTAAATTCTTATTCTTACGACATCTGCAGGAACCGCTCTCTGGCACGAAGTCTAATTCAATGCTCATTTATAAGAATTGGCCCCATATCTGCGCGTTACACTGCAAATGTCATCGAAAGACGATAGTTTTGGGTCGGAAGAGATTGAACAAAACGTTTATTTCATGTCCTGCGCAAGAACATCGGTGAATGATATTATGGAGGTGCTGCTTTAAAGTGCCTCGAGCATGCAGCGGAGGCAAACGAGCGCATCAAGTCATGCCACACGTTACAGTTACTGTATATGCTACCTCTGGGTAGCCGAATTGCACATAGGTCCACCTTTTCGCCCACTAAGACGTCTATGTCGTTCAGGAAAGCCACCCCCTCTGTCAGCAGCACTCGCATTGAGACAGCCGAGTTCACCGGTAGCATTTCAGCACCCGTACAAAAAAAAAAACCTCCCAAGCATTTCCCCGAGGGTGAACGTGGTTAAGTGCGAATACACGGGGTGATGCTATGAGGGGTATTTATTAATTCACACTATTATATTTAATAATCACACTATGGTGCCTTTGTGGTGTAATGATTCCTGGGAATCGCCATTTGATCACACGGGGGAGTTTACGTTAACTCACTGGCGAATGCCAACGGATTTTAACTTTACTCCCCCTCACGACCCGCTCTCGACGGGAGACTGAGAGAGAAGGTGGGCGCGCGAGAGAGAGGAGTGCGCGCGCAGTTGCAGCTAAGGTCTCTAGATGAAACAAGGTAGCGTCACTCATTGTTCTCGAGTCGTCCTCCTCACTCTCTTGATTACTCCTCTTTTTCTCTGCCATCCGCGTCTGTAATTGTTGCATTACTTTCACGTGATCTTGCAAATGGCTGGTGGTGTTATTTATTATTATGCAAAAGGTTCAAAACGAGTACGCATGCACATATGGCTCCAGCCGGATTCTCGCCGTGACCAAAGACAAAATCATAGCCAGAACATAAACTGCAGAGGAGGAGCGTTTCGGTGTGCGCTAAGTCGACCAAGATTGTTTCGCCATGCTCGTTCAATGCAACATCTGCGTTTTTCAGCAATGCTGGGTTGCCGTAAACAACAGAAAATGGTTTCGCTCTCTTTAACTTAACTCGTGCTTACCGAGAAGAAGCGCACCGTGAAGTGCAACTATGAACCATTTCACGCGAATGCTTTCGTGCAACTCCGTCGACGTGCGTCTTCACGGATCTGCGAAGCGAGTTCACTTGTCGGTTTTTATTGAAACGCCAGGCGCGCGTCTAATGCGTGTCTAGTGCATGCCAGTTGGTACAAATACATGTGGGTATGCACGTATACAGAGCAGCTGTAGGTTGTAATCAACGCACCTTCAGAAACATTTCACTCTTGACCAGTTCCAGCTTGAGCCGAAACGCGCTGCTTCGAGACACCTCACTAGTGAAACTCTCACTTCTCAGGAAGTTTCCAGCACCGCATCAGAGTCACTTGGCATCACAATTGTCCAAATGGGCACATTTTAAAAAAAACGTCATCGCAGTGCTGCTGGACGAGTGTTCGTACCAGTCTGGTCGTGGTTTTTTTTCTTGCGTGTGCACAAGCCGGTTGTAATCAATCGTCACAACGTCACGCCCTGTGGCCACTTACAGGATCCAGCAAGAAGCACGTTCACTGTGTCACAGCACGAACAAAACACAATCGGAGAAGTGGACTAGTTAGAACTGGACGAAATACCGCGGCCGTGGAACTAAAATGTACTACGCGAGACGCCATGGCTAGTGGTGTAGAGTATAGAACTGCACAACGTTGCCGGTTGAGTAACGCACATTCCGCTTGCTCTTGTGTTGCGCCATTTATGTTCATAAAGGTAACTGTTTATTCTACGTCTTATTTCGTTCCATTTTGTTTCATTTACATCTATTCACCGTAGCAACAGAACCCAAACAATCGCTTTTGAATGAATGTTTTAAACTTTCTAGGGGGTGCTTCAGGCAAATAAGCGAGGAGCAAAAGGGAGAGTGTCGCTACCTTGGAAACTTGTTTCATCTAGGGACATAAGCTGCAGCGAGCGAGGAGAGCGGAGGAGCGAGCGAAGAGGGAAGGGGTATAAGGCGCGTTACTGACACCGATATCAGCGTCGCGTCTGTGGCTTATTCGGTAGAGCGTCGCGCTGCGGCCCGCCAAGTCCTCTTTCTTTTAAAGATAGAGAGAAGACTGCGGACGCCGCCGATGGTGGTGGATGGTTTAGGGTCGCTTATAAAGTGTATTCACACTTAAAAAATTGACAGCATATCCACGGAGCGAATGATGGAGAGTGGGGCGAAGCATCCGTCCGTCCATTCGTTCTTGCGTCCGTCCGTCCATGCATTCGTCTGTGTGACCGTCCATGCGTCGGTCCACCCGCGCGTGCGTTCGTCTGTTCGTGCGTACACACGGCCATCTGTGCGTTCGTCCATGCATCCGCCCCTGCGTCCATCCCTGCGTGCATCCATCCATACAGCCACCCGTGCGTCCGTCAATGCATTTGTCTGTGTGTTCGTTCGGCCACCTATTCAACACTTCAAGTACCACAATCTCGCATATTTTCATCATATATTCTTCCTATAGAAGCACCGTCATCCAGCGGACATTCCAAGGACTGAACGAGAGGAGGCACACGCACACTTTCTAACGGCTTGCGCTTCGTGTCCACTTCCTACCTTTAACCACCTCGAGTTCATGGTATATACTAGTTCACTGTATTCATGGCACTGTGGCCCAATGCTCACTAAACCTTTCTAAAACCAAGGAGGTGACGCCCAGCGAGTATAACGTAGCAACCCTTTCTTGTCAGACAGTGCTCAATGTACATGCCATTGGCTGCTAGTGGGGAATGAGAGACAGGAGAATTCTGCTTTTAGTGAACGCGCACGCTGCGAATTTCGTGTAGCTCAAAAACGCACCGGCGAAATTTCCCACCGGCACCACCGTGCAGGTCAAAACCTAAGACTGGTTAAACACTACGACTACGACTACGACTACTACGAGGGACGAACAGTGCCACTTTAAGGAGCTTCACCCCTAAAAACGCCACATGAGCTCAGAGCGCGTCTGCTTGCTCTGTTGCTAGGTGCCGTTAACGCAACGAACATTAATAAAAACACAAAAGTGACCTCGTGTGCCGGGAACGCGTGACGGCGGTCGCCAGACCCCACGTGGCTGTAAAGTTGGCTTTCCCTAAAATGAACGGTTTTTGCACACGCGAACTCGTTGAACGAATGGGGGCACGAGCGGCGAGTTCTATCACTAGCGTTGCTCTGCTACCTAAAGGTAGCATATATAGTAACTTAAGGCATAGAGAAATAAAGGTCTTCTCCTTTATCTATGCTTAAGGTGTAAAAAAAATAATTTTGGTGTGGAAACTCCGCCAGACGGCGCGTGCACATAATGTTCGCCCATAGAGAAATAAAGGTTAAGAGTGGACACTCACGCAGACCCCAGCGGCCCAATCGACCCTAGCACACCTAGTGGTTGGTGAGAGCAAGTGGCGTGCGCTTCCTGTTTCGGTTTCACTGGCGCAAATTTTGAATTACTTTGCATAACCGACGTTTGGCTATGACGAAAGTTCATGATTTCAGACCACTATCATCGCCCAAATGGATAGTTTTTGTAGGTCGTTTTGATTCAGCGATTCCCTGTTTTGTTTTGTTCAGTGGTTCGTGCGAATTGTTCGTGACGTAATTTTCATTTCGATTAAGTTATAATAAAAAGAGATGCAGGTAATGATAATTCACTACGGTTTTATTCATCGCGCTTGTGTTTTTCTTTTGGAACGAGTGATCAATGTATATATCAGTCAAAGAGACAGAGTATCCGTAATGTTTTATTCAAAGGCAAGGTAGAGTCTGAGAACATAAAAAGCACAATATGACAAAGGTAAACAACAAATGCATCTCGCCCTAAAAATAAATTGTAACAAACACAGAGAGAACACAGACAACGCACACATCGCTAGAGTTGGCAGAAGCCGAGAAGCTGGTGAAGTATGACACACCGGGCCAGTGGGTAAGTAAGGATCTATGGCAAAAACACAGCGCACAATGCTGATGAAGAAGGAAGAAGTGACATATACACAGCAATGAAGTCGCGAATCACGCCTGGGGTTAACCGAAATAATGCATATAAAAAAAGAGCACACAGAAACCACACGACACAATATAGCAGAAAGGCAAAGGTGCAGTGTGCTGGCTGTGCTTAAGAACAGCTAGTCCAAAATGAAAAAAAGCAGACTTGATGCCTGCTTGTCCTCAGAAAGGTAGGGCTTTGCAGCTTGCTCACTACGTGAAAGACAAGCTTTATGCTACAACACTGGCAGGTCTTGCGGCTCTTCTTATGCGTCGCCTTCATCAAAAACTTAAGATTCCAAGCGATTTGCGTCTGGGTGTTGCTGTGACGCTTGCAAGCTAAAATATGTTGTAGTCATCACTTATCCAGAATTGTGGAACTTAATTGGTGCTACGAGAGCGGTATTACAGGGCTAATAAATAGCAGAAGGTAACCACTTTGGCTCATTATTTTCACAAAGGCTCTACATCGTACGTTATCACTCACAAGCTATATAAAAATAAAATGGCAGCGTCCGCAGCCCCCATCAAACGCTACAAGTTTGAGTATTCTTTTGAAAATTTTGATAGGCGAGATGAGGAGGTTGATGAGAAGCTAAAATACGAAAAGCGTGATAACGTGAACCATGCCCACTTCATACTGTGTTCCTTACCCGCTCGAAGACATTTCAACAAGCGGTTTTGTTATCGATATATTACTTGAGCTGGAGAGATAAAGCATACACAGTGACCAAGCGAGCCACAGTAAAGTGTACAGTTCGCCCGCATTTGCTACAAAAATACAGACAGGATACCCAACATTCTTTTTAAGGTTATGCAAATCACTTCGAGCGAATACACAGTGTCCCTACTCCTCATAGCGGGTAACCTAAACAATGTATGCAACGAAGGAGTGGCTAGTCCAGTTGAGCTGAATATAAGCATATAAGACCATAATGAAGTCTGCTGTAACGAAGTAATAACATAACAAAGCTATTGCAGGATTCGGCTCAACTCGAATACTTTAGTGTAAACCCGCCGCTAATTGCTAACATTTGAACTTGTCAAGCTGTATGCCTGAGATTGAAGACTGGAACCTAACCCTATCTAAGTTTCGGTTCACAAAACGCACATGCCAACATAAACGAACCCGGCAAAACATTTTCAGAAACTTCGCGCGACACCCAGCAGAGCAGAAATGAAAATCACCGACACTTGACAGATGGTGATACAAAACATCGCACACTTTCAGGTGATGTGCAGTGGCCTCAATTATGGCAAGAAAGTGAGATTCAAGTTGTTGTACGTATGCAAAAGCTGCTTCTGATGGCACAGTGAGATTCCCAAAAAGTTTGCTGGGGACGTGGTATGCTTTGAGCATTGTGAAATACTGGTGGGTACCCTTAAGCGTCTCACTGCCGTCTTTCAGTAACTGTGGGCAACTGCAACCGTCACATGCATTCCGAAGGAAGTGTTTGATGAGAAAACCAGCTACATAATATGCAGCGGAGTCATCGATAATATGGGAGTGAACGTTTGTCGCAAGTTCAGAGAGATCGTCTTGAGCGGGAAAGTCGTCAGGCTGTGGCTGTGCACACTCCTCATTATCCACAAGAGACGCACTTGTGAGGGAGAATGGCAAGAGCTGCTCCTGGAGGAGGTCCCATTCATCATCTTCGACATTTCCGTATTCTGACAGCTTGAAGAGTTTTTTTATGCAGATTTGCTTAAGGCCACAAATAAATTGTGCTACATTGGGGCTGGTGTTGCAACCCTGTTTTTGCCTAATGTGGCCAAATATGTTCTCCAGAGGATCCTGTTGAAGCCTGCGTGTTAACAGGTATTCGAAATTGTAATTTTTGGAGAGGTCGTCCCATAGTTGACCAATTGCCTGAATTGTAATTTGCCAACCTACGATGGTTTGTGGTTGACGTCTGCAAACAAACTGCCATGATGCAATCCAGGAAAGCTGGCCTCGGAGGAAGTCAATCAGCTCTGAATCATATTTCATGATTGCAAGCCGCAGCTTTTGCGAAGTTCTTTTTTTACTCGAGCTGTTCAAGGCATCGAAAATGCTGTCCATACGATCACAAAATTGAGCTGTAGTGATGGCCGAGGCAGGCAGCACCTTCGCATACACCAATGCCGTGATAGCAATCGAAACTGATGCACTGAGAACCTGAGTTGCTCTGCTGACCTTCATATTAGAAAAAGGTTTCTGATGAACGTGCCGTTCAGTCAACTTTGGAGCGAATCCCAACCGCAACTCATGTGAGGATTGGTAAAGGCTTACAATGTGCGACCAGTTAACGATGTCATCCCCAATGTATAACTTGTGTGCTTGGACATTATTGCGCGTTGTTTTAATTAAATGCGGAACATCAAAAATGTATTATACCCACTCACCATTAACTTCAAAAAAAGGCTCTGCTACAGTCACTCTTAGTTGGTTAGCGAGACTTACATTTGAACTGCCCTGGTCACAAATGACTGCTTTCACTGCAGAATTAATGCTCCTAAGCTCCAAAATGAGTGACACCAGCAAGTTATGCATAACAGATGATGGTGTTGATGTGTGCCCTATAGTAAAAGCAACCGGTTGAACCCACTTTCTCGAAACGCCAACAAGAAGAAAAACCAGTGCTCGATCAGCGATGGTTGAAGTGCGATGAGTGCCATCATCTGTGAAACCCTGGACAACGTCTCTTGCAGCATCATAGTACAAATTCTTTTTGAGTGCTATTTCGTCGAAAACTAGAGCGCACACTCGGTCCCGTTCATTCCAAGCTTGAGTATTTGTTGCAATGGAAGAAAGGATTCCTGGAATTATGCCTGGAGTCATCTTTACATTAGCTAGCCACCTCCTTAATGAACGCCGGGAGGGCAAAGAAAAATATGGAGCCAGAAATCGGTATGCTCGCGGACCTCGGAAGTTTAAGTGAAGAGCGAATTTCTTGAACCACATGGGAAACCGCTTGCCCTTGCGTTGGGGCCTCAAGCAAACATGTGCAGAAAGAAGTTTAAAAACCTCCTCGGTTACGTGCGGTCGGATAACTTCAAGGGCCTTTGAAGTCGATGACGGTGCTTGTTGAGGCTGTCTCCGCCGTCTTTTGATAGTTTTCCGCTGTGCTACTACTTTGGCTTGCAGATGTTTAATGGTTTGCTTGTACTTCATTGATGGAGACATTGTCGCTGGCACACAGGAACGCACTGCAATAAACAAAAAATTTAATGTAAAAGCGAAGAACAACTAATCCCATACGAGCACTTTCCTCGCTCTTTCAGACCCAAGGTGCACAACTTTCTGTGGTGCAGTTTTCGATTCCACTACCTAGAAACAAACCATTCACAATGTTGACAATGCACAAAAAAATAAAAATCACTGAGAGCCCACCCTTACATTTTGTAAGTGCACACGTAGTGTCCTTTTGAGGATAGTTTCCTAAGAATGTCCTAAACAGAAAATAGCACATTAAAAACAGCTGCAATAAAAGCATAGTCACAATTTTCTCTAGGGCACTTAGGCGTGGAGCTGTTGGCGGAGACGTCTTCTGGAGGGTTTTGTGAAGCTTGTTCAGTGCCTCGGACAATGCTGTCGGAACAATCTTGCGAGCGGTCTGCGGAAGTCTCTATATCAATCCACTCTGGTGTTGAAGTGAACATACAACTTACCGGTCACACAAGCTCCTTTTGTGACAGCTGAATGACTGGTTAAGGTTTTCTCCGGCAAGACGAAGTCAGCGGAAATAATTTCACCAGCTACAAGGGAGCTGCCACCTGCAGAGGTTTGGTCAACAGTCAATTTCGGTAAAAAAAAAGAAATTGCGACACTGAACGCACCCTGTTCATCGGGGCACCTCAATGTGTGGGAGCCGCTTTTTGAAGCCTCTACCGCAGGTCCTGAAGAAATGAAATTACGACAATGTATCAGTAAGAGGCTTAAAATAACACAAACTGAAGCTCATCCGCACCTTGCAGTGCAGCTTCTGCAGCCATGTCACAGTCACTACTTGAAGCGACGCTCAGAGAACCTGCATATATGTGCAGTTGGTACAAGTTACAAAGCTTGTAGCATGGGGAAACTTAAACAGCTCTTTCAAACGCATAAATTGGTCGAACGTGGAAGAAAAGAGAAGGCACCAACTAGGAAACAAGTAATTTGTGATTTTTGGAATTATCAACAGTGGCAGCTTTCACTGATGAAAGGTATACGTACATGAGCACTCAGGCTTGAAAATAACGTGAAAAATCCCTTTAAAGTCTTTTAAAACAAGTTGCGCAGGTCAAGAGCATCAAAAAACGACAGAAATGTAAAGCTGCTGTTAGGAAGGTAATAGCCCACAATTCACAAAATTTAAGACTTTCCAAGTGTTACTTCTATAGTGAGGCTTCTCCATCGGCTACAAAGATCTTCACGGCTAACTGTCGCCACTGATTCAGTACAAGTGGCTGCTATTGCACATATTTGAGTTTCAGTCAATCACTTACATGGTGCAGCTGGTTGCACACTGGGAACAGCCATTCTTGTAAGCCTGTGTGCCCAGGGTCCATGAAACTTTGAGCAGTAAAATGGTCGCTACAAAGCTTGTACGTTGCGTACAATAGGCTGGCCGGCTTACTAAGGAGATCATCGCGTCCAGCATACTGCATCCATGCTTTCATCCTGCATTGGCAATGAACTATCAGCTGAAAGGGGAAGTGCTTGAATAGTGATTTTTCATTGTTACCCTCACTGAGCAAGTACGAACAGTAAGCCTAAAGACATGCAAATCATACAAAAGCTTTAACACACCTGCCGTCCCGTGGTATGCGGAAGAAACTCGTCCCAGGCTTTTTGTGGGTTCTGCCATTGTTGAAGCACCACAATACACAGCAGTAGCTGCCGTAGCTTGGACCGCCGGTCGGCATGGCGTCAGCGCGGTCTGAAAATGTTAGTAAGTGGATGCTTCGCTGTCAAATTACGAAAAAGATATGTGCACGTCATAAGTGTACCAACAAACCCCTTTGAATGATTAGCTAATCGATGCACAATACAAAACCAGTGATACATCTCTGACCCATAAAACTATGACTTGCAAAGATATACGTCAAGACCACGTACAAAGATCTTCAGAAGTTTCCAGGCCGCTATCATTTGTAATGCGATGGTATCGCGGCCTGGGAACTTTAGAACACCTTCGTACGTACGCAGTATCAGCAGTACCTTGGGAAGAAAAATCGTAGTTGAAATTTATGCGGTAAAATTATATTGGCAACGTCAAAAAATTTTGTGAGCAGCTTGCACTAGTGGCACAAGGCTAGCGAAAAAAATTGCCCGCCGCTTCCCTCGGGGGAACACTGAAGAGGATGCGGAGCATATAATTGGTTAACGGGGTGTTAAAGTGCGACCTACTTGGGTCGATGGCTAAATTGGTTAACGTGGTTGTAAAATGGGGTGTTAAATTGCGACTTACTTGGGTCGATCGCTAAATTGGTTAACGTAGTTGTAGGAGGGGGTGTTAAATGAGTGAACACGTACACACGTATGCGAAAGGGCGGCGCTGGTCGAAGGGACGTCGATCATTGTGTTGGTGGATTCATTGGAATTCATTTCACCGCGACCTTGGACGTCGACGCGCCGTACAAACCAACCGACGAGCGGCAACTGAGCGAGCGAGCGCCGACCTTGAGTATATATACAGCGCGACGGCGCATGCACTGTCAGCTGTCGAATGTTCGAGAAAGGGGAGAAGCGCAACGGCGCATGCGCGCGCGTCAGCTGCCAATGTTCTCGAAGCGCGACGGCGCATGCGCGCGCGTCAGCTGCCGATGTTCTCGAAGCGTGACGGTGCATGCGCGCTACATTATACAGCTAGCGAATGTTCGTGAAGAGGAGAAGCGCACGCGGTGTTTAGAGGAGGAAGGGTGCACAGATGGTGGAGGAGTGAAGCGCGCGCGGTGTGTAGAGGAGGAAGGGATGCACAGATGGTGGAAGAAGGAGGAGGAAGCTTGCGGACGGCTCCGCACTACAAGCCTCGAGTATTAGGTGCTCCGCATCTAAAAACGAAGATGATGGCTACTTAGCTAGTCCAGATTTGCCTCCGGCACACCAAGAATTATTCGTGTTCCAAGCCTTCGGGAAACGCGTCGTGAAGCATGCGAGGCCCAGCGAATGCTTCTCAATATTTTGCACCGAGCCTATGACCTAGCTGCCCAGCTACGCTCAGCGCACAGACGCTCGCGTACGTGGCCGACGCAGCACGCGTCGCCTCGGCTTGACGCCGTGCCGCCTTTGCTGTACTGCATACGTTGCACAATGTTCCCGTCTAGCCGCCGCATAGAGCCACAAACTTCCTTTTTAGCGAACCTCCCAGTCCTTACAAGCTTCAGAAAAAGGTTACAACTGCGTGAATGAGACGCCACGTAAGAAACAAACTCGCACACTCGAAGCGCAACTTGTGTGTGTGCATCTTTCTATGTTTAATGCATGGTATCTTATTCGCGCAAGTGTAACCGTTTTCTGAAAAATGACCCAACAAGACCAACAACATGTCATTCAACAAGCTTCGCTTGAAAACGTGCCTCACCTGTTATCTCACGCACGAAAACGCCGACGCAGCCGACGTTGACGAAAGCGATGAAAGCTTCTCGCTGTCAGTCATGCATGGGCTTGTCGCTGGGTAGATGGAGTTTATGACAGTACGGCTGAAGAAAAATAATTGCGTAAGGTGTGTTTAATAAATTGTTTTTATGTATAAAGAACATACCAAATTTGGGCGTATAATTATTATTTTGTAAAAACAATTCTGTTTCATAGATTATAACTGTTTTTTTGCGCTTGCGCCCTCTGACGTTTGGTGAGAGCACTAGTTCGTTACGTATTCGTGACGCACTTCCTGAGGCCAGGTTTCGCAGAGTGTCCGCTCTTGTCTTCTTCTTTCTCTATGGTTCGCCTCTTTTCTCCTCTTGGCCCCCATGTCGCAGCGCCTCCCACAAAACCGCGGCCGGCGCATGTACTATAGAAGACAAGCTGCATGTGTAGCGTCCGTAACGTCGTCGCGCACGTGAGAAGTATATTCCTTTTTGTTTTTCTAACGTCGTGCAGCTAATTCCAGCGTTTGCCACACGTCGCATTTTTCGGTTGTGAGCACGGTCGCGAGGAACGCGGTATCCGTTCCTTGTTCTAGTAGCTAGCTTGCACTGTTTAAAAAATGCACTGAGGTGAAAAAGATGAAGAAAAACGCGCGTTAGCCTCGTCGTAAATAGGTTGCTTAAGCCCATAAGGTCCTTAGATGAAACAGTTTCCAAGGTAGCGACACCTTTCCCTTTGCTCCTCACCAATGTTCTTGGAGCGCCCCCTAGAAGGTTCAAATGTTTCATGAAAAAACAAAAGTTTGGCTTCAGGTGCTACGGTGAATAGGTTTAAATGAAACAATTTGGAACGAAATTAGTCGCACAATAAATAGTTAACTTTATGAACATAAATGGTACAACACATGAGCAAGCGGGATGTGCGACTCATCTGGCAACGTTGTGCAGTTCTATATTTTAAACCTCTAGCCATGGCGTCTCGCATCGTTCATCGTAGTTCGTCCAGTTCTCCGAATGCGTTTTGTTCGTGCTGTGACACAGTGAACGCGCTTCTTGCTCGATCCTGTCAGTGACGCTGCGACGAGCGATCACAGCCGGCTTGTGCACATGCAAGAAAAAACTACGGCCAGACTGGTACGAACACTTGACTAGGAGCCCTGTGATGACGGTTTTTCTTTAATGTGCCCATTGGGACAATCATGATGCCAGGTGATGCTGATTCGGTGCTCGGAACTTCCTGAAAAGTGAGACTTCTACTGGTGAGGTGTCTCGAAGCAGCGCGTTTCGGCTCATGCGTGAACTGGTCAAGCGTGAAATGTTTCTGAAGGTGCGTTCATTACACCCTCCAGCTGCTCTGTATACGAGCATACACACAATTATTTGTACAAATTGGCGTGGTATAGACGCGCATTAGACGCGCGCCTGGCGTTTGAATAAATACCGACAAATAAACTCACTTCGCAGCTCCGTGTCGACGTACATTGACGGAGCTGCACGAAAGCGTTCGCGTGAAATGTTTCATAGCTATACTTCACGGCATGCTTCATTTCGGATAGCACAATGTAAGTTGAAGAGGGCGAAAGCGTTTTTCGTTGTTTTACGGCAACGCAGCATTGTTGAAAAAAATTGCCCGTTGCTTCCCTCGGGGGAACACTGAGGAGGATGCGGAGCATATAATTGGTTAACGGGGTGTTAAAAAGTGCGACTTACTTGGGTCGATGGCTAAATTGGTTAACGTGGTTGTGAAATGGGGTGTTAAATTGCGACTTACTTGGGTCGCTGGCTAAATTGGTTAACGTGGTTGTAGGAGGGGTGTTAAATGAGTGAACACGTACGACACGTATGCGAAAGGGTTGGACGACGACTTGGTTGCGGTTCCGCCAACACTTTGGCCGGCGCTGGTCGAAGGGACGTCGATCATTGCGACCTCGGACGTCGACGCGCCGTACAAACCTACCGACGAGCGGTTTGAGCGAGCGAGCACCGACCTTGAGTATATATACAGCGCGACGGCGCATGCACTGTCAGCTGTCGAATGTTCGAGAAGGGGGAGAAGCGCAACGGCGCATGCGCGCGCGTCAGCTGCCGATGTTCTCGAAGCGCGACGGCGCATGCGCGCGCGTCAGCTGCCGATGTTCTCGAAGCGTGACGGCGCATGCGCGCTACATTATACAGCTAGCGAATGTTTGTGAAGAGGAGCGCACGTGGTGTGTAGAGGAGGAAGGGTGCACAGATGGTGGAGGAGTGAAGTGCGCGCGGTGTGTAGAGGAGTAAGGGATGCACAGATGGTGGAAGAAGGAGGAGGAAGCTTGCGGACGGCGCCGCACTACAAACCTCGAGTATTAGATGCTTCGCATCTAAAACGCGGATATTGCATATAACGAGCACTACGAAACAATCTCGGTCTTCTTGGAGCACACTGAAACGCTCCTCCTGTTCTGTTTATGTCCTGGCTACGATTTCGTCTTTGGTCACAGCAAGAATCCAGCTGCAGTTGTATGCGCATGCGCACTCGTTTCGAACCTTTTGCATAACGATGAATAACACCACCACCCATTTGCAAGATCACGTGCGAGGAATGCACCAATTACAGACCCGGATGGCAGAGAAAAAAAGGAGTAATTGAGAGAGTGAGGAGGACGGCTCGAGAACAATGAGTGACGCTACCTTTTGTTTCATCTAGGGACCTTATAAGCCCCCATATTGCAGCGCCCCCAAGAAACTGCGGCTGGCGCATGAAATAAAGGCTGGATGCGCTGTCCTTCACGGTGGGTTGAGTGTTCACATCTAAATTATTTTTCTTATACCGTAGAGTAACTCTATCACACGTGCGACATGAGCGCTATTCGGCAGTTATCTTGCAAAACGAAGTGCACGGCATGCGCACCCGTCTCGAAGACGATAAGATGTAGAACGCAAGGTGACGGGTAGGTGCCACCACCGTGTCGTCTTAGCAAAGCGTTGGAAACACTTGCCTTTCTCTGTAAGCGTTATATTGTCAGCGCAGCGTGATAAACGCTACGGTCCTTAGAATTACTTATGTATGCCTTTTCTAGTAAAAAAATACGCACGTACGGAATATTGATGTGTTGTTATGGTGTCCAGATATTCGCTTTTTATTTGGCAATCGCCTAAGTATAAAGGCAGAATCTTGAGGAATGTTGGTGTGTGCTGCGGATGGGGTTGGCCGTATGGAGTACCGTTAGGTGCCATTTCGGGTATTGTTAAGGACGGACAAACAGAAAAAAACAGACAGACAGACAGACAGACAGACAGACCTTATTATTCGCGTCGGAGGTACCTAAGAAAGACTATTGTCTTTAAAAGTCACCGATGATCGCAATAGTGCTCAGCACGAATAGTTCGTGCCGTGGCTTCCTACTAAGTGGTACTAAAAGAAAAAGGAAGAGAAAAGTGAGTCCCGTAATTGTCTGCTTCAGCGAGCTAAACTTCAACAGTAGCTCACAAGGAATGGGGGTGAGGAGGGATTAAAAGCTATGAATAAAGATGTAGAAAAGAGAAAGAGGCGTCAGGTGGTAAGCCAGAGAAAGCGACGACAAATAGTAGGAATGGGAGAGATGGGAAAGATGGAAACACAGTCACAGGAGTCCGAGGACGGGCCACCACTTGCGAGAGCTCTTGTCGGCGTCAAGAGATTTCGTAGAGCAAGTCCAGTCGGTCAGAGCTACACTGTCGTCAAAGGTCTTCGGCGTCAGGAGATGACGTAGGGCGAACCCAGTCGGTTAGAGCTACACTGACGCAGGAGATCGCGAAGGCACAACCGGTCGGCACGGAATCCAGCAAGCGAGTCCCCATGATTTAGTAATTGCGATAATGCAATGGGTTGAGGCGAACGGTTTGAGAGAGACATGTACGCATGTACAGTTGCATATTACACCACAAGTATCAGGAATAGCGTGGACAATTTCTTGCATCTCATTTCACATCAACCGCCGCGGACGAAACACAGCGCGACCACCTGTCTTACCGGGTGGCTGAGGAAGGCAGTGAGTTGGTACTTTTCACAATAGATGACACAAAACGGCATGAACTACTGTGGCTGCGTGGGTCACCACAGCAGAACATTTCGTCCAATGAGAGTCGCTCCCTCTTCGTCGAGCTCTCTTCGTTATCTTTAATTGTGTTTCATCCTCCGCTTTGCTGCGTCTTTTATCCTTCTTCGCTTTTTCGGTTAAGAAAGCATTGGCACCACTAGGTGCACTAACTGGAACCAATGAGCTGTGCTCCAAAAGTTCGTACCTGCTTCACTGAGTGAAAGCCGTGGGTAAATTAGCGCCGATGCGGCCCTTACGTTTTCCCAAGCTTTTCTAATTATTCAGCGTGGAATCATTCTACTTTTTTTCGCAATCAATGTTAAGCCTTGTGGTAGTAGTAGTAGTGCTTGTTTGTAGTAATCTACATGCCATCGCGCTTTTCGTGAAACATTACATTTTGCTCCTAAGTGTCGCCAGCTAACGCTAAAGGTTTCATTATTGTTGAGTTTCTACCGTTTCGTTACTGCGCTGATGTGCCCTTTCACAACCGCACTGAAAGGCCATAGCGGTGACGCCACCAAAGAAGCATCTCTCACAAAACACTCCGCGAAGCGTAGCCTTGTCTCTTTTGTTCTACCGATCCTTACTTTCACCTTGTCGCAAGGCCACGTGACACCATGCGGAAGCCGTAATCTGTGGGACATGCACTTTCAGGGAATGTACAGGTGCGATCAAAAGTGTGCAGACCACGGGATCGCGTGGCAGAATGCATCGACGCGCCAGCTAGCGACGAGACACGACGAGACACCTGCTGCAGAGCGCATGCGCGTCCCGTCTTATCACTTGGCTTCTCATGTCGCTCTGTTGGACGCGTTTGCGGCGCTCGTAGCCAAAACGACCACCAGGTGTCGCTTTCTTTGCTCCATCCAATCTGTGCCGTTCTTTTACGCAGCGGCTGCGACGGGGCCGGTTCGAGCGCTGGCTCGCATTGGTATTCACACCATTTGATTAGGATAAGCATAGCGAGCATCGCACAACCCGACGAAGCCAAACGCACAAAATTAGGTTTTCTCAGGCCAGCTTGCCTTTGTCGGGCTTATCCAAGTTGCACTTGAACGAGCTTAGTTAGGTCAAAGTTAATGTAGCCGAAATTAATCAAACGTGAATAAATACACTGCATTAAACACGTTTACTCTCAAAAGCTTCCTATGCAGCAACAGATGTCTATATTAGACGGATCGAGGCGTGATTTGCATAATTCTGCGACATAAAACTCGAGTACTTCGGGTGGGCTACGACGTTAAAAACTATATTCAGTAATATTTATAAATAATGTTAAGGCTAATGAGATTTATATTTTAGTAAATGAGACTCGACTCGGTCAGGAGTAATCAGCATCTTGCTGAGCTTGTATTCTCGGAGCTTATAATAATTCGATTCGATTTCAATTACGTTAATTACTTGTGTTTTATTGACATTTTGCTTAATTAAAGCTTATTATAATCCAATTGATTTGATGATGGAATGACCAACCAAGCTTAATCAGGTTTTTTCTATAGTTACCTTGATGCTTGCCTAATTAGCTTATTAGTGCATGTTTAGCTTAGTTATGACACGTGAAATTCCAATATAAAGGGTACTTCAGTTGGATTTCACGCTAATGTTCAGTCATAACTACTATTCATAATAATTGGCAATGGCATAATTAGACGTTATTATCTTAATCAGTATGAATTCGGTAAAGAGTACTTAATCTTCCTGGCCTTGACTTCTGTGGGCTCATGGGAAAAGTCGACATAGATTAATTGGCTGCGATAAGGTTTGCCTTGTATAGGCTTATTTTACATGGCTAGGTCAAAAATGAGCATGATAAACTTTGCCTAATTAGATTTGGCTGTACTTATTTCGACTCATATGGGCTCATTTAAGCTTAACTTCGCTCAACTTGAAAACGCCAAGCTGGACTGGGATTAAGCTAACCTACTTATGCCTGACTTATTTAGGTCATGATGTACTCGACTATATTTAATTAATTTCGGCTACTTCCACTTTGTCTTAACTGAGCTCATTTAAGTGCAACTTGGATTAGCGCTGCACAGGCCAGCTGGCCTGAGAAAACCTAATTCTGTGCGTTTGGCTTCGTCGGGTTGTGCGATGCTCGCTATGCTTATCCTAATCAACTGGTGTGAATAACAACGCGAGCTGGCGCTCAAACCGGCCCCGTCGCAGCCGCTGCCTAAAAGAACGGCACAGATTCGATGAAGCAAAGAAAGCGACACCTGGTGGTCGTTTTGGCTACGAGCGCCGCAAACGCGTCCAACAGAGCGACATGAGAAGCCAAGTGATAAGACGGGACGCGCATGCGCTCTGCAGCAGGTGTCTCGTCGTGTCTCGTCGCTAGCTGGCGCGTCGATGCATTCTGCCACGCGATCCCGTGGTCTGCACACTTTTGATCGCACCTGTACATATATGCTGCAGGATTATAAGCGGTGCGCACTGCGCTACGACCATATGCACCCCGTGAACATGGGTAGCTGCTAAACAGCGCAGTTGTTAAAAAAAAGAAACCGTCAGGCCTGCGAGGAACGTGCAGCAAAACCACAGCGAAAGCTGGAAAATCGGCCAAACGAATATTTTTCGGACTCCTTGCGTAACTGCCACAACACTTATAGGGTACCCACAACGCCATATATCATAGTAATGTTTGTGTAGTATCGGCACGCATTCACTATGCCATCATTCATCAATCTTCGTAGAAGTTCAAAATATTTTGTTGGAAAATATATTTGCAACAATATTTGCAAAATATTTTTTTGCAATTTTTTTCCTGCTGTGGCTGACGACCATGAACAACTATCCTCTTCAGTAAGGGCGTACACTACTCGCAACTTTCACCGCCTAAAGAGGGCGACACTGCAAGCCCAACATGGCTGTCGTTTGGAGGATCGTGCAGCCGGCGTGCCAGCAGCCGCCAGTGGTGTGCCCGTCACTTCGAACTGCGTTGTATTTTCGGCTGCAGGCACCGTGTTGTCATGGCTTTGCGGAGAAGGTCATTGACTCTAGCATGTAATGTATCCCACACTGCGTGTTGAGAAACGCGTGTGCGGCGTATATTGAAGAAAAAGAAGTTGTGAACGCCGAGTGCGTCGTCTGCAAAGTTGTGAAGGAATGCACATACAGCGTTTGTGAACGCTACTCTTGCCACGGCCGAGGAAAATTGAGCAGCCATGCTCCTGCAAGGACGAAGACGAAGAAGTGTGTTTTAAATACGAGCTACTTCTGCTAACTCCGGCGTATTTCAGTGGTAATTTAAGTCTGTTGTTCAGTTTTCGCTGCTTGCTTGGAGTGGATGGATGTACACCACCCCGGGCGCCTGCCGGCACCAGCGGCGGCAGCGGTGGTCGCCTCCAGGAAGCGGATGGGACAAGCGAATAACAGCGACAGTGAAGATACTCATGCTTACTATCTCAGCAGTGAGCACTTTTCAGATGACGGTTTCCAACCTGTGCTGAGCCGTAAAGCGAAGAGGAGGAACATGAGAACATCCTCATTCTCAACAATTTAAACTGTAAGTGAAGCGCCAGAATCGAACACTTATACCATCCTGTTTCTGCCTGCACTTCCTACCGTCAGCATGAAACGCCTTAACAGACAGTCTGTGTCGAGGTCTCTGGAAAGGCTCGTGCCATATGAGATCACGGATATAAGAATGAACGCCAGAAAAAATATACTGGCTGTTGACGTTTTGCACGCAAGTGCGTTGGGCGTTCTGCGCAGTGTAACTGACTTGGACGGCAACCAGGTGCGCTCTCATGTTCCCTTGGGATGTCATGTAGTAACCGGCGTTATCTACGACATAGATGTGGCTATTTCCAATAATGACTTACAATTTCTTGTCAAGTCAACAACTGATACTCCAATTGTTGATGTCACCCAGCTAGGCAAGTCCCGCTGTGTGAAGATTGCGTTTAAGAGCACATCACTGCCCTCTCATGTGAAGGTCGGGTACTTCAGACATGCTGTGCGGCCTTTCATTCCAAAGCCTCTCCAGTGCCGTAAATGCATAAAACTTGGACATGTGAGCAGCGTCTGCGAGAATTCGGTGGTATGCCACCGCTGCCCCGAGCCCCATGAAGCGGATAAGTGCGTCGCAACTGTCAAGAAATGCTCTAATTGCAATGGATCCCATGAAGCCACATGGAAGGACTGCCTGCGGATTCAGAAGGATATTGCCATCTTGAAGGAGATGGTGCGCGATCACTCATATCATCGAGAAGCCGCAGCTAAAGTCAGAAGGCGTCGGTCACGTCGACGTCGGTCTTCAAAGACGCCCGCTACCTCCTCGACACGTTTGCCAGATCCCTCATCAGTACCACCTCATTTGCCTCCCAGACCACACGCCGTGGGAAAGGCTGTAAAGGACAAAGCCAGTGAGCATACCCTAACTGCGACAGAGTGGCCTGCACTTCAAACGGAAGCAGCATCAAGCGAACCGAAGGAGTTTCATGACGGCCACTCCGCGATCCCAGTTCGAGATCTTTCCAACCAAGACAGGCAAGTGACTGCAATCATGCAATCATTAATCGCCACGATTCGCACGCTACTGAGCAGCATACAATCTCCGTCTGCTAAGAGTGCACTGCATATACTGGATGCAATGAATCCAGTTCTTGCTAACGTCGTATCAGCACAATGTCTCAACAAAATCTCATCTTCCGCACTGAAGTTAAAAGTGCGTCAATTTTTCAGTGGAATGCCAGAGGCATGAAGTCCCGTATCTTGGACTTTCGCCAATTTGTTCGGGCCAATCAATTCCCTATATTTGTCATATTGCCACGTTCCATTTCCCAAGTTTTTGTTATCGTCCGAAAACACCGCACGATTATCAGCGCAAACCGCGCCTGCAGTTTTCTAGAAGGTTCCGGACTGTAGTAGATCGTTTCGATAAGATCACGCCCACTGTGCGAACGGTAGAGATTGTTCTGGAAGCTACGCCACCGCCAGCGATAACGCTAGAACTTTCGACGGCAAGAGTATAAATGCCGACGCGCTTCGCCGCTTGTCAGTTGTTGATCGAAGGCCGACGCTCCGTTCGCCGCTATCAGTCCGAGACTGCTATCTGTGCGAGACTGCTACTGTAATTGGACTTTCCGTTTACCGGGCACAGGTTCGCCCAAATAAACAGTTAAATCCCAACACGAAGTCTCCTGTCTTCGGCCACGTCACGACCCCGTGACATCTGGTGGAGGTGCTGGGTAAAGATCCCAGTACCTCTCGCAGTACCTCTCTCTGGCTTACCACCTCACGCCTCTTTCTCTTTTCTACATCTTTATTCATAGCTTTTAATCCCTCCTCACCCCCATTACTTGTGAGCTACTGTTGAGGTTTAGCTCGCTGAAGCAGACAATTACGGGACTCACTCTTCTCTTCCTTTTTCTTTTAGTACCACTTAGTAGGAAGCCACGGCACGAACTATTCGTGCTGAGCACTATTGCGATCATCGGTGACTTTTAAAGACAATAGTCTTTCTTAGGTACCTCCGACGCGAATAATAAGGTCTTTCTGTCTGTCTGTCTGTCTGTCTGTCTGTCTGTCTGTTTTTTTCTGTTTGTCCGTCCTTAACAATACCCGAAATGGCACCTAACGGTACTCCATACGGCCAACCCCATTCGCAGCACACACCAACATTCCTCAAGATTCTGCCTTTATACTTAGGCGATTGCCAAATAAAAAGCGAATATCTGGACACCATAACAACACATCAATATTCTGTACGTGCGTATTTTTTACTAGAAAAGGCATACATAAGTAATTCTAAGGACCGTAGCGTTTATCACGCTGCGCTGACAGTATAACGCTTACAGAGAAAGGCAAGTGTTTCCAACGCTTTGCTAAGACGACACGGTGGTGGCACCTACCCGTCACCTTGCGTTCTACATCTTATCGTCTTCGAGACGGGTGCGCATGCCGTGCACTTCGTTTTGCAAGATAACTGCCGAATAGCGCTCATGTCGCACGTGTGATAGAGTTACTCTACGGTGTAAGAAAAATAATTTAGATGTGAACACTCAACCCACCGTGAAGGACAGCGCATCCAGCCTTTATTTCATGCGCCAGCCGCAGTTTCTTGGGGGCGCTGCAATATGGGGGCTTATAAGGTCCCTAGATGAAACAAAAGGTAGCGTCACTCATTGTTCTCGAGCCGTCCTCCTCACTCTATCAATTACTCCTCTTTTTCTCTGCCATCCGGGTCTGTAATTGGTGCATTCCTCGCACGTGATCTTGCAAA
Source organism: Rhipicephalus microplus (assembly GCF_043290135.1). Taxonomy (NCBI): domain Eukaryota; kingdom Metazoa; phylum Arthropoda; class Arachnida; order Ixodida; family Ixodidae; genus Rhipicephalus; species Rhipicephalus microplus. The sequence continues at coordinate 147,997,729 of NC_134700.1, read as the reverse complement.
TGCGTGGTGGTGTTATTCATCGTTATGTAAAAGGTTCGAAACGAGTACGCATGCGCATACAACTGCAGCTGGATTCTTGCTGTGACCAAAGACGAAATCGTAGCCAGGACATAAACAGAACAGGAGGAGCGTTTCAGTGTGCTCCAAGTAGACCGAGATTGTTTCGTAGTGCTCGTTATATGCAATATCCGCGTTTTAGATGCGAAGCATCTAATACTCGAGGCTTGTAGTGCGGCGCCGTCCGCAAGCTTCCTCCTCCTTCTTCCACCATCTGTGCATCCCTTACTCCTCTACACACCGCGCGCGCTTCACTCCTCCACCATCTGTGCACCCTTCCTCCTCTACACACCGCATGCGCTCCTCTTCACAAACATTCGCTAGCTGTATAATGTAGCGCACATGCGCCGTCACGCTTCGAGAACATCGGCAGCTGACGCGCGCGCATGCGCCGTCACGCTTCGAGAACATCGGCAGCTGACGCGCGCGCATGCGCCGTTGCGCTTTTCCCCCTTCTCGAACATTCAACAGCTGACAGTGCATGCGCCGTCGCGCTGTATATATACTCAAGGTCGGTGCTCGCTCGCTCAAACCGCTCGTCGGTAGGTTTGTACGGCGCGTCGACGTCCGAGGTCGCAATGATCGACGTCCCTTCGACCAGCGCCGGCCAAAGTGTTGGCGGAACCGCAACCAAGTCGTCGTCCAACCCTTTCGCATACGTGTCGTACGTGTTCACTCATTTAACACCCCTCCTACAACCACGTTAACCAATTTAGCCAGCGACCCAAGTAAGTCGCAATTTAACACCCCATTTGACAACCACGTTAACCAATTTAGCCATCGACCCAAGTAAGTCGCACTTTTTAACACCCCGTTAACCATATATGCTCCGCATCCTCCTCAGTGTTCCCCCGAGGGAAGCTGCGGGCAATTTTTTTTATTCTTCCGTTGCTTTCGAGTCACGCCTGCCAGAATCGTTTTGCTTTGTCAGCGTTTCGGCTTGTCGCAAAAAGTTTTCATATGGTCAGCTATTTGTTTTTTGCTTTCAAATGCTAAGTAACACACAGTACATATCTGACCCTTTCTTTTTTTTTCTGCTTTCCTGCGTTTCATGCGAACAAAAAAAAACGACAAATACCACGCATTGTGACTCTCGATGTGGTGTGAAGGAGCCAGCAAGAAATAAATTATGCTGTATGTAACGGGCATGACATGACTGACACGTTAGCCCCTAGGGGTCACTCATGTTTTCATACAACCATGCCCTGCAATACCGATTGTAGTATGTGTCAAGCTAGCGAAACGGCCGCGAGCACACCATGAGCATCGTATGAGATTCATGCCGTCGATATATTGCATGTCGTGATTTTATGCTACCACGTGTCTAATGTCGTCGTACACTCACGTCACGCTCTATCAATTTTGGTTTATATCAATCTAGTCATACAGTCAGGCGCATACAATAGGCTTGGGATGTAAATTATTGTGTACATGACATGGGTGCCATAATTTACATATTGGGACTCGTCAATGATGTCCATCATACATACAAGGCAGGCAATACTGAATTTGGTGAATATAACACTACCTAGCTGGCCACAAGCACACCTTGAGCATAGTTTGTAAGTTTTCATGGCATCAGGTGTCATGATTTCCACAGTACTAATCATCATCACCCTCATCAGCTTGACTACGCCCACTGCAGGGCAAATGCCTATCCCATAATCCGCGAATCAGCCCAGTCTCATGCTTTCGGTTGCCCCGTTATGCCCGCAAACTTTTCAATCTCATCAGCCCACCTAACTTTCTGTCTGCCCTTCTAGCGTTTGCCTTCTCTGGGAATCTAGTGAGTTAAACTGAATGACCACCGGTTATCCTGCCTACGTGTTGTGTATCCGGACGATGTCTATTTCTTTTTTTATCACAACTATGATATTCTTAAGCCCGGTTAGCTCCATGACCCACTCTGCTCTCTCCTTGTCTCTGGAGTTCACACCATCATTTTCCTTTCCATCGCCCGTGGCGTCGTCCTCAATTTAGGCTGAGCCCTCTTTGTAAACCTCCAGGTTTCTGCTCCATAGGTAAGTACTGGCAAGATGCAGCAGTTATATGCCTTCCTCTTGATGGATAGTGGCAAACTATCAGTCATAATCTGACAGTGCTTGATAATTGTGCTTCCCAGTCTTATTCTTCAAGTTATTTTAATCTCGTGGTTTGGCTCCACGGTTATTACCTGTCCTAAGTAGACATATTTCTTTACAACTTACAGCGTCTCTCCACGTATCACAAAGGTATCACAAAGTGCTGTTTTCTGCCAAGATTGTTGCACGTTACTTTAGTTTTGTGCGCATTAATTTTCAAACCTACTTTTCTGTTTTTCATGTTCGGTTCAATGATCATGAACTATAATTCCTCCCATGAGTTACTCATCAAAGCATTGTCTTCAGCGAATCGCAGGTTACTAAGGTACTCTCCAATAACTATTTTCCCTACCTCTTCCCAGTCTAGGATTCCGAATACTTCCTTGAAACACGCCGTGAAAAGCATTGGAGAGATCGTGCCTCCCGGCCTTACATCCTTCTTTATTGCGATTCGTTCGGTTTCTTTATGGTGAAATATGATGGCTGTGGACTTACTGTAGACTTCTTCAAACATGTTTATGTAGGGTTCTTCGATGACCCGATTCCGTAGTGCCTGCATTACTACGCGTGCCTGCTTTACTGTAGTGCATGCATTAGTAATCTATGAAAGCTATGAGTGGGGGTTGGTTGTATTCAGCGTTTTTCTAGGTCACCTGATTGAAAGTTTGAGTATGGTCTATTGTGGAGTAGCCGGTACGAAATCCTGCTTGGCCCTTTGGCCGATTGAACTTTATTGTCGGCTTAATTCTATTAGTTATTGTTTTTTAAATAGTTCGTAGAGAGTTCGTAAGAGAGTTTGTAAGAGAGTTCGTAGAGAGTTCGTAAGAGTAAGCTGACCGGCCTGTACTTTTTCAAGTCCTTGACGTCTCCTATGTTATGAATAAAGATTATGTTGGCATTCTTCCTAGATTGTGGTACTCTCTCCGTCAAGAGACAGTTTGTATATAAGGTGGCTAATCTTTCTAACACAATTTCTCCGCCATCTTTCGGGAGGTCCGTTGTTACTTTATCCTCCCCGTCGGTTTTGCCTGTTAGCACTTCTTCTAGGGCTTTTCTTACTTCTCCTGTAATTACTGGTAAGACGTCGAATTTTATTGGGCTAGTATAGTTCGTCACAATACCATCCTGGCTCTTTTGACTCCTGTACAGCTCTCCATAGAACTCCTCCGCCATCTCGACTATCCTATTCATATTGATTATGACATTAACTTCCTTGTTTCTCAATGCATACATCAGATTTTTGCCTATGCGCAAGCCTGCCTTGGCAGCTTTGAGGCTTCTGCTGAACTTCACAGCCAGCTCAATTCTTTCGATGTTATAACTCCAGATGACGGCTACTTTACGCCTATTTATTGACTTCGAAAGGTCCAATAGCTCTATTTTGTCGTTTGCATCAAAGGCTTCCATCGCTTGTCATCCCTTAATAAGAATTTTCGTCTCCTGAGATAGTCCACCAGTTTCCCTTCTAGTGACGGAACCTCGAACTTTAATTGCACACTTTTTGATGATACTAGTAAGATTATCGTTCTCAATGTCAACGCCGGTTATATCATTTAGTTTCCTGAACTTGGACGCAAATATACATAACATTTGTTTTTTATTGATATTTTTCACTATGAATGCTGCCAGGAGGTCAACATAGGTAGTTGGTCAGCCAGGGGTTGAACATTCGCTCTGATGGCTGAATCGAGTGGCAGACAGAAATTGAAAAACAGACCGAAATTCTGATCTCAGGTACCTCAAGAAAGCCTATCGTTTTTATAAATGAAGAATCCTTGAGTCTGATTTTTAAAAGTTGAATACGATAGAAATATTTTGCAGAAATAGTGAAATCTGGGCAAGATGATGACAGTCTTGAACATGTTTTAACATAGTGCGTGACTACGCGGACAAATCTCTGGGAGGTACAATCTCTGGAAGATCACAAGATTCGCGGACACAAAAGTACTTAAAGAAGGCTGCGGTGTCAGACACGTCACTCCTTAAGTACTGTGCAGGAAAGGTGTTATGAATCTTTTGCCGTTTTTCTGCGGTCGTGTGTACATAGGCCAAACAAGTAGATGCATTAATATTAGGTTGCTGGAACACGGGCGTTATTTGCAAGGGAATGTATACTCGCATGTGTCTTACCATATAGCACAGTGTCATTGTGCTCCTATCTTCCATGAAGCTAAAACTGTAACGAGACCTTTCGCGGTGGCCTACGGTACAAGGCACTCGGCCACTGGCTCACACGTATTGGGATTCAATTCCGGTGGTGGCGCTTGTATGTTCGAAGGAGGCGAAAATGCTGTAGGCTCGTGAGCTCAGATTTGGGTGCACGTTAAAGAACCTCAGATGGCTGAAATTTCCGGAGCCATCTACAACGGCCTCTCTTATAATCACATGGTAGGGTTTGGACCTTTAACCCCACATCTCGATCAATCTAAATTTCTATCGACAAACAGAGATCAAACTACACGTAAAATAATTGAAGCATTATAGTTAAAAAAAAGGGTGAACAATCCATTAGCGGGCCTACTATAGCGATACATAATAGCGAAGCTACGTTCTTAGATGGCGTGATATCCCAACTTTTCTGCTGTTGGGGAGTATACACGTGCGATGTATAAAGGTTTTTTCTTCAAGGTGTCAGCCGACCTACCGTTTCCTTGTTCTAGTGTGGTCACATGGGTGAAAAGATTGAGGTGTTCTTTGTTCATTTTTGCCTTCTAATGAATATAAGTTTCAAGCCAGCGCTGCGGTTTGCCTCTTCTTCTCTTGTGTGTGCGTAGTCGTGCGCTGTGTCAAAATATACTCAAATAGCGATATCTTGTCCCTCGTACATACTTCAACCACGTAGTGCGTACTTTCTATTGCATGATGGTACTTGAGAAGCTGACATCGTTTATTAATACAATGCAATTCGTAAACTTGAAAATGGCATGTGTCACTGAAGTTTTCGCATATTTCTTCATTCAATGTAATTGGCCCCATGCCTTAAACTACAAGCAATTATGCACAAGAAATGTTTTCGAACTTGATATCCTCCTTCTACGTGATCTTAGGGTAATGTGCGCAATAACGGATGTAGCTTTTGTAAGGGTTGCGTGGCTTTAAACCACGAGGTCATTATGATAATAACACGTTCTGACACCCGAAGGCAATGCTCGGAAGTACGACGCAATAATACTGTGGTAATTAAAGTTTTATTGTGAAGCCTCTATAGAAGAGGCCTGTGTTCGCAAAGCATTAAAGTTATCTTCATGACATTTCAAAGCAGCGTGAGTTATTTCAACAGTATTTCTAAGCAGAGGCATGGCTCCATGGTGAAAAATCTCCTTGACCCGCAAGGGGCCTGAATTCAATTCTCACCAGGGCCCTGAAATTTTATTGTTTACTTTATTGGCATCTTTCTTGTTTTTTCGGTTACGGACAAAGATCGTGATTTTTCGCACACAAGCTGCGACGCCGTTGCCGACATCATAATAACTGTTAACTGAGTTCTTATTGCTATCACGTTAAGAAAAAAAATGAATACGAGAATATGTATGAAAGATTGGACAGGGCTTATTCAGCACTTATTCGCGGTACCAGTACCTCTGTATTCATCCTGTATAGCGTTGATGCTATATATCGTGGGCTATATGAAATGCTTACGCCTTGCTGTCTCGCAAACTCGACAAGAAGCATATACGCATGATTCGCTCTGCGGAATGTGCATTCGACGTAAGTTGCCGTTAAGGCAGCTGCACTTCCAAGCCACGTCCTAGGCGCATATGCATGCATGCTCTAATTGCTCGCGGGATAAAGTATGCGTGAAGCAGCGTACTCGACAGCGTTTTGCTTGCGAGATCCCCAATTAAGGTTGATTAAGTGTGATGCGGCTCGCTCGATCGGCTTCAGCGGTGTTTGCGCACGCCAGTGCATCGTTGTATAAGTCTAAATATGGAGCGGAAGAACTCCAATGATTTGCTTGCATACTAGCACTCTAATGAAAATGTTCGAGGCGGCTCTTCCGGTAGCCGCGCCCCGCTCTCTTCGCCCAGCTTTTCGGGCCACCGCATTTCAAATTTTTCTGCATTTCGTGTGTAGGTGTGTGAATCGCTATTTCTCAAATGAGTGCCCCCTTAATGAAACGCACACATTCGAACACCCGGATACAGCCAAAAGATGGTGTTTATTTAGGCATTGCCATGGTTCGTTCGGGTATATGCAGTGACAGTCAGTCAGCAGTCGTGTTTTCACATGAAGTGTTTATCGAGAAGCGGGACTACATTAGCCCTGTTAATGCTGCACGTAGAAGACTAATTCCATCATGCTTAATAACACTTTTTTATTCTCACCTTGTGGGCCTTTTCATTATGTGAAGAGCGTAGGGCCTCATAAGTTTGAAAGCCCATTTCTAGAAATAGCGATTTACACATGCTCTCGGCGAATAGTGGCGAAACATTCACAGAAGATAAAAATACTGCTTTTATGAGAATTCAGAGCGCAGATTCGGGTTGGAAATAGACGAAGTGTGTTTGAAGTTTTAGATTTCCGCAATGTAGTGAATACATATTAAATCATATTTTTCTATGTCGGAAATCACCAGCTGCGCTGTTATTCTTCTTTCTGCGTATTAGTGAGGAAAATGCTACCCATCGGCGTGGTTTTGTGTGCGCCTTGTTGATGGTGCATGTTGCCGATGGTGATGGAGAACTAAGGCTGAATGATTCGCAGTAAGTGGGAAGCAATAAACTAAATTGCGCAATAAGCATTTGGGGAGCACAGGTGGTTAGTTCACATTTCTTCCGTGCCACATAATGCGTGGTTGACGAGATTATATACGTGCCCGACATAACGCCAGTGTAGGATCTTTTCGCAAATGAGTTGCAAGCACTGGTGTGGCTGTATGGTGCAACACTTGATTGACTGACACGCAATGGGCAAGGGTATACAAAGTCCTTTCTATTCAGGGTATTTGTTTCCGACTTCATTTTTCACGTGTACTGGTGACTTTTTCGTGCATACCGGTCACGCTGCCAATGGCGATGGCAACGGCGACGCCATGCAGCACAGAAACGGCCACCTAACATATGCGCTCTAAAACAAACGCATTCATTACTGTTTTACACCTCCGTCCTCTTCCCGCGTACGCAGCAGAAGCAGGCCAAAAGAAACTGGAGCTCTGTCCGACCTCTTTGCCTCTATGTGAACAAATTACCTCTCTCTCTTAAAGCCGGACATGCAGTTTTTTAGGAAGATTTGCTCCAAAACTTTTGTGGTGCTTGTTTAACAGCGTATCAGCAGATTGTAAAAAACGACGAGGTTGGCCTGAGACGTTGTGCTATGGCAATGCGAATTGGTTGTTACGGCTGTTGTAGTGATCCCCCTGAAGAAAGAAGGAAAACTTATGGCGGCTGTCTGCATGTCAAAATGAGACTGAAAAAAAGTAAGGCCACTAAACTGTCGCAAAGCCGGAAAGCCATTGCAGTCGCCAATAAAATTTAACTCTTTTAAATTGGAATTGGAATTGCAATTGGAATATATAAAATTGGAATCTTAAAAAGAGCGGCACCGCTCTTTTACGTAGCGGCGCCACTGCAGCGAGTAGTGAACTTCTTGCTGAGCATGCCTTCAAGCTAATGTTACCGTGGCACAACTTGACGCACAAACCTGCAAGCATGTGGGGATCCTCTTCAAGATCGGGTACGTGTGAGAGAAGGCAATCACACCCGATAAGTCATATATGGTATGCTTACCCTGTCGGAGGCATTCACCCTGCCTTTATTTCTCCTTCCTGATCGCCTTTCGCGTGACCAAAGTATTTGATTGATTGAATAATGGACTGATAGATTGATTGACTAATTTATTGCTTGTTTTTCGACACTATATTTCCACACTATTAGCATGGAAACTGCTGACTCTCCGATAGAAAGAGTTTCCAAAGTGACTGTGTCATTAATTTTGACTGTGACGTTTAATTAGGGCAGGAATACTGTTGCATACTTTAGCAGCAACAAAAGGCATTGTTTGATGGTAGTAGACATTGTGTACTATCGGCAGATTAAGACATATGTGAGAGGATCAGAGCGTATTAAAACCACTTTCAACAAGGTGCCTGCCAGCTTTACTGCCGTTCCGAGTGGCACTCTTTATTGAAACCTGTGCTATTTTGTTACACCGAATAATATACTGATACTTCCTATAATAATACCGATATTCACTGTTTTGGCACCATTTGTTTTAAAGCCGTTGCGTGATTCCGTCAGTACGCCTCGCTGAAGAAGTGAAGAAGTGGCCTAACAACATGCGGCAATATGTTCGGCAGCTGGCCCGAAGGTCGCGGTTTTGATCCCAGCAGCGGCGGTCGCATTTACATGCAGGTGAAATGCCCCGTGTACTGCGTGACGTCAGTTCACGTGAACGAACACTATACGGTGAAAATTTCTGGATCTGGATCTCTACACTTGGCGTCTCTCATAAACAAATCGTGGTTTCAGAAGCTAAAACCACTTATGTTAATATTTATTTCCATCGCTCTCAAGAATTTGATAAGTGGGACGTCTCGCTGAGGTTTCGTTAATAGTACTTTCATAGCGATAAAAAGTTACTTTCTGTGGAAGTATCAAGTGGTCGGAGATTATGTGGTCTTCCCAAATTCACTTGCCAGTCTTTTGTTTCTTCTCTAAAGTATAACGCGTGGTCTACTTACTCCACGCTCTCGCCACTTTCTTATTGGGACATATTGCTAATACTATTTGTTCCAGATGTTCTCCCGTGTGTGAGAAAGTGCTTTAACGAGGAGACAGGACGTGGTCACTGCGCAGAAGACTCAGCAGTACTGAGGGACCTCTCCGAACGAAACCACGGATGAGCACATGTGCTTCGAGTACCGGGTCTTAGGCCCGCTTAGCGCCACCGCTTGGCTCACTAATGGCTCTCGCCCAATCGTGCTGGGCTTGCCGTTCGATCAAACGACGTCCTGAAATCCAGCCCCTTCCAGCTATCTCAGTACCCAAGTTCTGCCTTTATTTATCGCTCTAGTCACTTTTTTTTAGTGTTACAGAGAAATAACGTATTATGGGTCTTATAGTTTATTCTACAAGGTCTGTTCCGTAAGCATAAAAAGAATCACGCGAGCAAAAAAGTATAGACCAGAACAGAATAATGAGAAAATAAAGGCTTCTCAAAGAGCTGCAAGGCCTTGTATCCTGCCCTGCTTAAGTAATAATAGCATATACTTCTAAAGCGTGGTTGTAATCAGCATTTAAAATGTTCTTTACTAGGAAGGATAAATGGTATTCAAGCCAGCAGTAAAGACGTATTAAAAATTTATTTGAAAAGAACAGCTGAGCAGCTGAATGCTTTTTTTGTATATCACTGCTGACCCGTGGCTCACGTGATTATATCCCAGCAGCGGCGGCCGCAATTGTGATAGAGGCAAAATGTTTCATGCTCACATTATTAGATTCACTGGCACGTTAAAGAACCTTCTATCGTCTTAACTTCTGCAACCTCCACTACTGCATTTCTCATATACATGTAGTGGTTTTGTGACGTAAAGTACCAACAATTGTTCTTATTGTCTTTGTGGTTATTTTAGCTATCTTAATTTGTGTGGCACGCTGCTGCTCTCATTTTAGGATGAATCTTCAAGAACTCGGCCAATTGACTGTTCAAATATTGCTTTAGGTTGCAGTAAAAAGTTGAAACCGCTGAGTTTTAGTCAAACATATTAACTACATCAAATTTGAAATATTTATGCTGTTTGAAAAAAGCACAAACTGCTTCTTACACAAAAATTTCGCATTGTAAATCCAAGATTGGGGTATGTGAAAGTTATCATTGAGAATGAAAACACCTTCTGAATTAGTTTGCCAAGGTACCTTTTTAAACTAGACTTTCACTAAACATAAGATCTATGAATGAGTGAAGCGGAAACTGCTCTTGACAAAAGTTGGCCACACAGTTTTTAAAAGAAGATTGCCGTGGATTCAGTTGGTATATATATCGGCGCTTGCGCGATCTAAGGACAGAATAATATGTGCGTTGTGGCGCTTGTTTAGTGTATATAATTTTTTTAAAGCTTAGCAAACATTGCTAGCATAACCTGCTTCGCGCGCGTTTTGTATCCCGCAAAGTTGTGTGAGGGCAAGCACTATTTTAATCACTGTCTTCTTGGCTTTAGCAGTGAAACTTTAAACAAGAAAAAAATGCGAAGAAGGATAAAATGGTCCACGACAATTAAAACCAAGAGAAATAATTGTAAACAATAATTGCAGCGCGCACCAGCCGCAGCTGTCTTGTACATCCACCAGCATACGCCGTTTATAGCCAACGATAAGATAGCGTTCGATGCTTCATCAGAGGGGAGAAACACGCCATGTCTATTAAATGAATGATACGGAGTGAACGAAGCAGTGGGATTGTTCGGTGCTACCGCAGTTCACTCGCGATATTGACCTCTCACGTATGTATATGAGTGATAAAGCAATGTGCAGTTATATACAACGTTTATTGGTGATAACTGGTATGCTGCGTTAAGTTGTCACTTTCGTTTTGCCTTCATTATTACTGCTTTGTAAGTATTCAATCCAGCATGAAGTTGGCCAAGATGGGACCCGTTTCCCGGCGATTGTTGGTTGTTTCCTGTCATACAAAATGCAGCATAGAGCATAACGAGAGGCCATATACTGCATATGCTAGTCGTTGTCCACGATGGTCATCGTTTGTTATCTTCATTGTCATCCCAGTCATCGTTAACATCATCACGGCTAAGGTGCACTCCAACACCACCAGCGGACAAGTTTCAATCTTAACAAGTTTTACCGCTGAAACTGCTGAATAACTTCCAGTGGAGAATGTTCAGTAAATTGGCGCAGTACTAGAAGAAACAAAAGGAAACGCGCCAACATAAAACAAATCACTTAAATTGCCTTGTGGAAGTTGGTTGGGTGATCAAAAAAAAGGGGTGGCGGTGTAGGTTTTTCAACTAAGGCACACCAACAAGAATTGGACTGAACAAAAGTGCGGCATACGAAAGCTGCCATATAGAATAAAACATCGAAATTTTTAAGGCAAAATACTTTAGGGTCTAAGCATGCCCGTTGTACATTGTCTGCTGTCCAGCACAGCACATGCAAAATCCACTATAGACCCACCGTAACTTTCATGAAAAATGAGAGCGCACAGTACGGCTCTGAGCCCTTCGTCATCCTGCTGATAAGTGATGTACCCACCACACTTCTGTAAGCACGTTTTTTTGTACGTTGTTCGTTTGTGCTGTGGCTGGTGACGACAAAATTAAGCACAATTTATACCACATTCTCTTTTTGAGATAAACGAAAAGAAAGATGAAGGTATTCTCACCGGCGAAAGGCAATGCTGACGCAAAAAAAAAAAGAGCTATAGCCCGCAGTTGAGAGTTCGCGTAGCAGCGGCAAAGTGGAACGCCGACAACAGGCTGCTACTCTGGAGGCGAGAACACGGCTCGCGACAGCTCAGCATCTACGAATACAGCAGGCTACACGGGAAGTGAGAGCTCGGGAAGCAGCAATCAGTCACTCCACGGCTCCCATTCATGATCATCTGGTATTTAACGCGCGACAACGAGCCGTACACGGAATCAAAGGTCAAAAGGTCGACACCCCCACAGGCATTCTGAAAACAGTGCAATATTTACTATAAACAAGCCCGACGACGCAGCTATCAACGTGCACATAAAGTGAAAGCTATTACGCAAGCCCTCATATACGTATAACTTTTGAGTGATTTTGAGTGACAACGGTTTTTTTTTGAGAGTTATAGTTCTTATTAGCCCTTTCGGGTAAGTTTCAGTTATACATGTAATTTTGCGATGATTACAGGATAATTACATTCTGTTGTTTTTGTTTTTTACTCCTGTATTAGCCCTGGGTTAGGGCTAATATTATAGGTAAAGAAATAAATAATTACATTTATATGCAGGAGTGGGAGGGTTGTGTACCTACCCAGTGCTTTGCCCACTCGTCAAGGTTGAATTTGTCGATTTTATGTTATGCTTTTGCACTCACTTTGTCTCTTAAAGACAAACCATCTCTGATGCGTTGCGGTAACTGGACAATTAGGTGCTCTCTGGGCAGGCGGCGCTGGTTCACCACATGCATCGCTCACCCGGCCAGAAGGAATTGAATTCAGCTTTGTGTTCTGCGAAGACGACTATCTGTTGTGCGTTCCTTCGACATATGTGCTACGACCCACACGAGCACACTTATTGGCCATTTCCTCCTTTCCTACCCAGTACTTTCTCTTATCTTTCAACAGCCCTTAACGCTCCACCAGTGTTGGTTAGCCAATCTGACATGTTTCCGGTTAACCTCACCGCCTTGTGCCTCACAGCTTCCTCGCTCCCTTCCTTTTTTTTCTTGTGTTGAAATCAAACGACCTTACATATCTGTATGCGCAATAGGAAATACAATCTAAAAAGTCTGTTACAAAGGAGAAACAGAGCGGTTTTTTAAAAGCTGTTGGTGGTCGTGTGGTGTCGGGGCTCAGCTATTAAAGCAAAGCTTGCGCGTTTGATCCTGGCCATGGCAGGCTCATTTCGATGAAGGTGAAAGGCCAGTGGCCTATGTACTCTGCTCGATATGACACGAACTCACTTAGAGCAGGTTCAAAATCATCATGTTGTCGAAATTTCCAGAGCCCTTCATTGAGGCGTCCTTCATCACCATATTGGGGTTTAGTCTTGGCACCTTAAGCACCAGATACTATTATATTGTTCTTTTAAATATTATAATACTGTTTTGATTATTTTATCTTTTATTACTGTTGTTGTTGTTATAATTATCAGGAGTTAATAACATTCGTTGTATTATCTTCTAGTTTACGTAAGTTTATCGGTTTCAAACACGTGGCCCTACACATTTTGCTAGCGGTTCAGCCCAAACTGACTGTCTGAATGGGCGAGAACATGAACGAGTTTCTTGACGGTGCATATTTTCCCACGCCACGCGGACTTGCTGTTCGGTAATCGACGTGTTTGTAATAAATATTCGTCTCACTGTCTGTGCAACTTCCTCTGTGTGAAGAACTAAACATTCCAGAAGAAGATTACTGATTATTACCTATGATGAACCATGTGGATGTCTTCACATAAGTGATGCATCTGAGCATTTTTTTTTTATCATATTTATGTGTTGTCCGGCATCAAGCCAGTGTGTTCTGCCTTTGAGCAGTTAATCTGGTATTCACAAAAAATACATCACTATAACGCACTCGCTTAATATTCTTTCTCGACTTCTCTGGTTATAAATGCTCTGTTGGGGTATGTAACGCAACCGTCACTGCTGTAATTGTTTTTTTGTGTGAAGCACCTGCTGCATTCACGATGTCTTGAAACGTTTCCATCGAAGACTGTGCCATTTAAAATGATCATATTTAGTTTATCATTCGGGACGTCGTTGTTCATAGTTTTTTTGCGATTCCGATGCCAAATAGCATTCAGGAGTGACCCATATATGAGTTATGCAAAATGACTTAGGCTCAAATGGCAGCGTTAGGTGCAATTTTGTTCATTACCCCGCCCAACCCCCATTTTCTCCCCCCCCCTATGTGTCGATATGCGCGATTATGTATGCGCAAAGAGTTCTTGATTGATTGCGTGGGCGCTATTGTATATTTGTAAGGATGATGTATCGTGCCGCCCTCTTACTTACGTACAACCTCACTTCGACGTTCCCGTAAGAGCGCTGCTCTCGCCCACAAGTAAAACAAAAATATTGCACGCGTGTTTAGGAAGTGAGTGCTGATAAAGTAAAGCAGCGTGCAACGGATTATGAATCGTGGCCTTCTGTTTTGTTCAGGTTCAGGATCTGGTTTTGAGTGCGAGGACCAGAACTGTAAAAGCTTGTGCCACCATCGGCGTGACACATTACGCAAGATTAGCGGTCGCGTAGTCTGCTTCAGATGCAGCGACGGACACTGAAAACCACATTTCGGGATAACCCCTGCGTAGTTATTCTGGTTAAATGGGCAAGTTCCTTTCACTTCTGCTGCGTCCTTTATCTCTCATAAGAGTACTGTAATATGCTTTAAAAACTCTATTCTTGAAGGTGTCTTATACGGCAGGCCAGAGCTTGGTGCCTCAGTGCATGAATGGCGTTCACATGTGCCATTAAGATCAAAAGCTACGTGAAGTTTACAGTTTTAAACCTAAAAAGTGTAAGCGGCTATCATCTACAGCACGTGCATGCAGTCTGCAATAGCATAAAGTGGTGGATGGGACGCCCACCCGTGCACGCTGGTTTGCGAATGACGCAGTAGGTGCGGCTCGTATTGTCCTCTTCTATTTAGATTCGAAAATTCAATTCATTTTCTCCCAAACTAAAGTTGACACATCAAAATCTTGCTTATATTCAACAAGAATGAGAGCACCTAAATCTTTATATCAGGAATGCGTGACTTTTGTCTGTCATGCTCATGATAGTCTTAGCTCTAACCAGTGGTTGTACAAGGGATGGCAAGTGGAAGAAGAAAGAAATCACTCACCGAGGAAACCGGCAGACATTCAGTGCAGCGCCATTTGAGTAGTGATGATAATTAAACACCCAAAAACTTTCAACACTACGCAACAAATTTTGGTGGCGGCATGCACTAGTGGGTACGCGGCAATTCACTTATACTTTTTAAGGAAATAAAGCTCTGATAACCTTTCCATAACAATGGTTAGTTCTGCACACAGTTTTAAATGCTCGCATATGCTGCGCTAGGGTGATCGCTCAATAAAGACTCCATTGCGACGTAGCTCATTAATTAAAAAAAGACAGGCTAATGTAAGAGCCTGTATCAAAGTTTGCCCTCGGTATTCGCCTGCTTTTTGCGGGAGAGGCTTGTTTGGGGATACCTCATTTCTGCAACCGTGCAAAATGCGCTCCCTGTGTGCATTCTGAAAACAGACTGCACCTGCAGACATGAACTTGGATTCTCTTTTTTAAAAAGATTTTTATTTCTGATATAAAAACTACGCTCATTTTAAAGTATTCACTGGTATGCCCTGCAAGGCAGGGCTTTCACATGGTATGGTTCTGGAGCACCGACAGCCAAATATATGTGAAGCACGCCGGTGTTAGCCGATGGAGCACGCAAGACAACCGTGCCCGAAAAATGGTGACCCCGTAAATACTTGGTCCCATTATACAACAGATTTCTCAAGGCGGCGACCCTACCCTGGTGGCAACCGCTCTGCATTTAACGCATTGTTTGCGGATGCATTGTGCTCGCTGCGTTTGATGAAGGAATTTGAATTTGGCTAATCCACAATGCTTATGATCCGCGCTTTTCAATAACGCCTGGTCTTATTGCTTGGTCGAAAGCGTTACATAATAGCAAATTAAAACGTGTGAGCAACAAAAAGCATTTTTGCTCTACAACCCTCCGTTGTACTGCGAGTATAGTGATAGTATTCAACATTACAACACTGAATTTACTGTGCCTTTAAACGAAATGCTGTTCAAGGTTTCTGTGAAGATATATTCGACTTAAACTAATAAGTAATTTATTTAGGCTCTCATGAAAGTAGGTGAAATAATAAACCCTTGTGTGGGAATATCTTTTTTTTCTTTTTGAAACCAGAACCGTAATATTTAGTGATTTCGTAGACGGTCAGCTGCCCTTATGCATCTAAGGTCGTTCTGAGTGGTACAGGCAAAAACACACACGTACGCACACACAAACACAGACGTCCGTTCGTGCACAGCGCTCGCACACAAAAATAACACACAAACAAAATTGTTGCTTCGCGATGCTAACAGAAATGTTTCTAAGCAAGAGAGGCGTAAATAGAGTCACATAAAGCGACGGGAAATATCCTTCAATTTTTTCTAATTATGAACATTAGTTTTTTTAGAAAAACCTGATGTCTGCCATCAGAACCCGATCTCAACCGTCAAATCTGACGAGTTCACGCGCTGTGACACTGCTTTATTACGACGTTCAAAGCCTGCTGTATCTTGAACAAAATTCCTGTTGCATTCTGAACAGCGTGTTACATGATCCCATCGTGTTTTCTTCACTCAAGGCTTGCCTTCTCTCTTCCCAGCTGTCAAGAAAATTTACCCTCAACTTTTGAAAGAAACCTTGCGAGAGGAATTTGTCGCTGTGAAAGGCGAAATCTCTGTTCCTTCCAACTCTCGCTGACAACACCTCGTAACTTCCAGGGCTAGGAACAATGAAATTCTACATGACAAGGGCAAACAACCACGTCATTGAGAAAAAGCGTCTTTCTTTGCTTTGCAGTACTTTGATTCGCCTTACTGTTGGTCGTGCTCTAGTTTCGGCTAGAATAACAATGAGATGGTCGATTGGACCTTGATGGAAAGAGTCGACTTTCACGCAACCAGACAAGTAAAAGCAACAGCTCGCTGGTGGGCTATACTCTCCAAGCATTTGTCAAAGGTCAATTGACAAATGTTGTTATGTTCCCGGGGTAACCAAACACTGTTTCATTAAAGCCGTAAGGAAATTAAAAATAAAACAGGTGGCCCACGAACACTTTCCCCAACAAAATTGCGAAACCCGAAAAAATTCACTGTCTGTCTCTCAGCCCGCCCGTCTATCCGTCCGTCCACCTCTCCCCCTTTCCCTTGTCTGTCTGTCTGTCTGTCTGCCCATCAGTCCGTCCGTCTGCCTCTCCCCCTGTCCCCTTGTCTGTCTGTCCGTCTGTCTGTCTGTCTGTCTGTCTGTCTGTCTGTCTGTCTGTCTGTCTGTCTGTCTGTCTGTCTGTCTGTCTGTCAGAGTAGGTTACCCATTTTCTGGAGAGCACACGAGCATCCCGCCGCGTTTCTAGTAAAATTGACGACGATTTCCACGAGCGCATAATGAGTGGATGTGATTGTTTCTTTGTTGATGCTAGCTTTGGGCAAGATTCATCGTAAGGTGTGTCCGGGTTTATCTGGACCACTTCAACTACCACACAGATTTAGCATTCATCATTTACGTCAGTCGTCGTGTTCGACATGCCCCAATGGGTGTCGACATATGTGCGTCCTCAATAAACGGTGGTATAGCTACCGAACAGTCATGTTCTACAGATTTCAATAACTGAGAGATCATCTACGTTTTTAGGGGAGAAGAAACTTAACACTGCGCAGTGTCCGTGTGTCACCATCGTCTACAGCAGATTTCTCTCCGTTGCATGTGAACAAACGAGAACATTTGTGAACAACAAAAATGTTATCAAAAGGCTGTCAGCCAGAACAAAGAAAATAAAAGGCGACAACGCAATGAAAGCCTTCCGATTTATTAATCAAAGCACACGAGGGATTGAAATGTTCACAAAGGCAAAATATAGAATTGGTAACCTGAACAAAACAGAAGGCCACGATTCATAATCCGTTGCACGCTGCTTTACTTTATCAGCACTCACTTCGTAAATACGCGTGCAATATTTTTGTTTTACTTGTGGGCGAGAGCAGCGCTCTTACGGGAACGTCGAAGTGAGGTTGTACGTAAGTAAGAGGGCGGCACGATACATCATCCTTACAAATATACAATAGCGCCCACGCAATCAATCAAGAACTCTTTGCGCATACATAATCGCGCATATCGACACATCGGGGGGGGAGAAAATGGGGGTTGGGCGGGGTAATGAACAAAATTGCACCTAACGCTGCCATTTGAGCCTAAGTCATTTTGCATAACTCATATATGGGTCACTCCTGAATGCTATTTGGCATCGGAATCGCAAAAAAACTATGAACAACGACGTCCCGAATGATACACTAAATATGATCATTTTAAATGGCACAGTCTTCGATGGAAACGTTTCAAGACATCGTGAATGCAGCCGGTGCTTCACACAAAAAAACAATTACAGCAGTGACGGTTGCGTTACATACCCCAACAGAGCATTTATAACCAGAGAAGTCGAGAAAGAATATTAAGCGAGTGCGTTATAGTGATGTATTTTTTGTGAATACCAGATTAACTGCTCAAAGGCAGAACACACTGGCTTGATGCCGGACAACACATAAATATGATAAAAAAAGAAATGCTCAGATGCATCACTTATGTGAAGACATCCACATGGTTCATCATAGGTAATAATCAGTAATCTTCTTCTGGAATGTTTAGTTCTTCAAACAGAGGAAGTTGCACAGACAGTGAGACGAATATTTATTACAAACACGTCGATTACCGAACAGCAAGTCCGCGTGGCGTGGGAAAATATGCACCGTCAAGAAACTCGTTCATGTTCTCGCCCATTCAGACAGTCAGTTTGGGCTGAACCGCTAGCAAAATGTGTAGGGCCACGTGTTTGAAACCGATAAACTTACGTAAACTAGAAGATAATACAACGAATGTTATTAACTCCTGATAATTATAACAACAACAACAGTAATAAAAGATAAAATAATCAAAACAGTATTATAATATTTAAAAGAACAATATAATAGTATCTGGTGCTTAAGGTGCCAAAACTAAACCCCAATATGGTGATGAAGGACACCTCAATGAAGGGCTCTGGAAATTTCGACAACATGATGATTTTGAACCTGCTCTAAGTGAGTTCGTGTCATATCGAGCAGAGTACATAGGCCACTGGCCTTTCACCTTCATCGAAATGAGCCTGCCATGGCCAGGATCAAACGCGCAAGCTTTGCTTTAACAGCTGAGCCCCGCCACCACACGACCACCAACAGCTTTTAAAAAACCGCTCTGTTTCTCCTTTGTAACAGACTTTTTAGATTGTATTTCCTATTGCGCATACAGATATGTAAGGTCGTTTGATTTCAACACAAGAAAAAAAAGGAAGGGAGCGAGGAAGCTGTGAGGCACAAGGCGGTGAGGTTAACCGGAAACATGTCTGATTGGCTAACCTACACTGGTGGAGCGTTAAGGGCTGTTGAAAGATAAGAGAAAGTACTGGGTAGGAAAGGAGAAAATGACCAATAAGTGTGCTCTTGTGGGTCGTAGCACATATGTCGAAGGAACGCACAACAGATCGTCGTCTTCGCAGAACACAAAGCTGAATTCAATTCCTTCTGGCCGGGTGAGCGATGCATGTGGTGAACCAGCACCGCCTGCCCAGAGAGTGCCTAATCGTCCAGTTACCGCAACGCAGCAGCAATGGTTTGTCTTTCAGAGACAAAGTGAGTGCAAAGGCATAACATAAAATCGATAAAGTGAACCTTGACGAGTGGGCAAAGCACTGGGTAGGTAAACAACCCTCGCACTCCTGCATATAAATTTATTTATTTATTTATTTATTTATTTCCTTATTTTGCATATACTATTAGCCCTAACCCAGGTATAATAGAGGAGTGGAAAACGAAAACAACAGAACATAATTATTCTGGAATCATCCAATAATTACGTGTAAAATTGAAACTTACCCGAAAGGGTCAATACAAACTAGAACTCTCAAAAGAAAACCCGTTGTCACTTAAAATCAGTCAAAGGTTATACGTATAATACGAAGGCTTGCGTAATAGCTTTCACTTTATGTGCACGTTGATAGCTGCGTCGTCGGGCATGTTTATAGTAAATATTGCACTGTTTTCCGAATGTCTGTAGGGGTGTTGACCTTTTGACCTTTGATTTCGTGTACGGCTCGTTGTCGCGCGTTATATATCTGATGATCATGAATGGAAGCCGTGGAGTGACTGATTTCTGCTTCCCGAGCTCTCGCTTCCTGGGTAGCCCTGCTGTATTCGTAGATGCTCAGCTGTCGCAAGCCGTGTTCGCGCCTCTAGAGTAGCAGCTTGTTGTCGGCGTTCCACTTTGCCGCTGCTACGCGAACTCTCAACTGCGAGCTATAGCTCATTTTTTTTTTGCGTCAGCATTGCCTTTCGCCGGTGAGAATTCCTTCATCTTTCTTTTCATTTATCTCAAAAATAGAATGTGTGGTATAAAATGTGCTTATTTTTTGTCTTCATCAGCCACAGCACAAAGGAAAAACATGCAAAAAATCGTGCTTACAAAAGTGTGGTGGGTACACCACTTATCAGCAGGATTACGAACGGCTGAGAGCCGTACTGTGCGCTTTCCTTTTTCGTGAAAGTTACGGTGGGCCTATAGTATATTTTCCATGTGCTGTGCCGGACAACAGACAATGCACAACGGGCAAGCTTAGACCCTAAAGGGTTTTGCCCTAAACATTTCGATGTTTTATTCTATATGGCAGCCTTCGCATGCCGCACTTTTGTTCAGTCCAATTTTTGTTGGTGTGCCTTAGTCGAAAATCTACACCGCCACCCTTTTTTTCTGATCACCCAACCAACTTCCACAAGGCAATTTAAGTGATTTGTTTGACGTTGGCGCGTTTCCTTTTGTTCCTTGTAGTAGTGCGCCACTTTATTGAATATTCTCCACTGGAAGTTATTTAGCAGTTTCAGGGGCCAAACTTCTTAAGATGGAAGCATGTCCGCTGGTGGTGTTGGAGTGCGCCTTAGCCGCTATGACGTTAACAATAACTTTGATGACAATGAAGATGACAAACGATGGCCATCGTGGACAACGACTGGCATGTGCT
Source organism: Rhipicephalus microplus (assembly GCF_043290135.1). Taxonomy (NCBI): domain Eukaryota; kingdom Metazoa; phylum Arthropoda; class Arachnida; order Ixodida; family Ixodidae; genus Rhipicephalus; species Rhipicephalus microplus. The sequence continues at coordinate 147,977,113 of NC_134700.1, read as the reverse complement.
GTATGTGGCCTCTCAATATGCTCTACGCTGCATTTCGTATGACAGGAAACAACCAACAATCGCCGGGAAATGGGTCCCATCTTGGACAACTTCATGCTAGATCGGATACTTACAAAGCAGTAATAATGAAGGCAAAACGAAAGTGACAACTTAACGCAGCATACCAGTTATCACCAATAAACGTTGTATATAACTGCACATTGCTTTATCACTCATATACATACGTGAGAGGTCAATGTCACGAGTGAACTGCGGTAGCACCGAACAATCCCACTGCTTCACTCACTTCGCATCATTCATTTAATAGACATGGCGTGTTTCTCCCCTCTGACGTTGGCTATAAACGGCGTATGCTGGTGGATGTACAAGACAGCTGCGGCTGGTGCGCGCTGCAATTATTGTTTACAATTATTTCTCTTGTTTTTAATTGTCGTGGACCATTTTATCCTTGTTCGCTTTTTTTTCTTGTTTGATGTTTTACTGCTAAAGCCAAGAAGACAGTGATTTAAATAGTGCTTGCCCTCACACAAGTTTGCGGGATACAAAACGCGTGCGAAGCAGGTTATGCTAGCAAAGTTTGCTAAGCTTTAAAAGAAATATATACACTAAACAAACGCCACAACGCACTTTTTATTCTGTCCTTAGATCACGCAAGCGCAGATACACATACCAACTGAATCTCCTGCAATCTTCTTTTAAAAAATGTGTGGCCAACTTTTGTCAAGAGCAGTTTCCGCTTGACTCATTCATGGATCTTATGTTTAGTGGAAGTCTAGTTTAAAAAGGTAACTTGGCAAACTAATTCAGAAGGTGTTTTCATTCACACTGATAACTTTCGCAAAAAAAATTTGATGTATTTATCATGTTCGACTAAAACTCAGTGCTTTCAACCTTTCACTGCAACCTAGAGCATTATATGAACAGTCATTTGTCCGAGTTATTAAAGATTCATCCTAAAGCGAGAGCAGCAGCGTGCCACACAAATTAAGATAGTTATAATAACCACAAAGACAATAACAAAAAGTGTTGGTACTTCACGTCACAAAACCACCACATGTACAGAAATGCTGTAGTGGAGATTCCGGAAGACGGCAGAGGGTTCTTTGACGTCCCGCTGAAGCTAATCATGTGAGGATGAAACATTTTGCCTCTGTCGCAATTGTGGCAGCTGCTGGTGAGATTTGACCACGTGAGCCACGGGTCAGCAGTGATACACCATAACAGCTAGACTACTGTGGTGCGAAAATACAAAAAAAACATATAGCGGGCCAGCTGTTCTTTTCAAATATATTTCTTAATGCGTCTTTACTGCTGGCTTGAATAACGTTTATCCTGCCTAGTAAAAACATTTTAAATGCTGATTACAACCACGTTTTAGAGGTGTATGTGACTATTGCTTAAGTAGTGCGTCATACAAGGTCTTGCAGCTCTCTGAGAAGCCTTTCTTTTCCCCATATTCTGTTTAGCCTGCATGCTTAGCGTCTTCTAATAAAACAACTCTTTTCTTCTAGACCACAATCAACCAGAATACTGCAAAATGAAATTTTCTAATCAAGTTACATGATCTGGTATATACTTTTTTTGCTCGCGTGATTCTTTTTATGCTTACGGAACAGACCTTGTACAAGAAACTATGACCCATAATACGTTGTTTCTCTAGAAGACTAAAAAAAAAAGAGTCACCAGAGCGATAAATAAAGGCAGAACTTGGGCACTGAGACAGCGGGAAGGGGCTGGATTTCAGGACGTCGCTTGATCGAACGGCAAGCCCAGCACGATAGGGCGAGAGCCATTAGTGAGCCAAGCGGTGGCGCTAAGCGGGCCTAAGACCCGGTACTCGAAGCACTTGCGCGCTCATCCGTGGTTTCGTTCGGAGAGGTCCCTCAGTACTGCCGAGTCTTCTGCGCAGTAACCACGTCCTGTCTCCTCGTTAAAGCACTTTCTCACGCACGGGAGAACGTCTGGAAGAAATAGTATCAGCAATATGCCCCAATAAGGAAGTGGCGAAAGCGTGGAGTAAGTAGACCACGCGTTATACTTAGAGAAGAAACAAAAGACTGGCAAGTGAATTTGGGAAGACCATATAATCTCCGACCACTTGATACTTCCACAGAAACTAAATTTTTATCGCTATGAAAGTACTATGAACATAACCTCAGCGAGACGTCCCACTTATCGAATTCTTGAGAGCGATGGAAATAAATATTAACATATGTGGTTTTAGCTCCTGAAACCACGATTTGTTTATGAGAGACGCCGTGGTGTAGAGATCCAGATCCAGAAATTTTCACCGTATAGTGTTCGTTCACGTGAACTGACGTCACGCAGTACACGGGGCATTTCACCTCCATGGAAATGCGACCACCGCTGCTGGGATCGAAACCGCGACCTTCGGGCCAGCTGCCGAACATATTGCCGCATGTTGTTAGGCCACTTCTTCACTTCTTCAGCGAGGCGTACCGACGGAATAACGCAAGGGCTTTAAAACAAATGGTGCCAAAACAGTGAATATCGGTATTGATATAGGAAGTATCAGTATTTTATTCGGTGTAACGAAATAGCACAGGTTTCAATAAAGAGTGCCACTCGGAACGGCAGTAAAGCTGGCAGGCACCTTGTTGAAAGTGGCTGTATTACGTTCTCATCCTGTCACATATGTCTTAATCTGCCAATAGTACACAATGTCTACTACCGTCAAACAATGCCTTTTGTTGCTGCTAAAGTTTGGAACAGTATCCCCACTTTAATTAAACGTCACTGTCAAAATTAATGACACAGTCACTTAGGAAACTCTTTCTATCGGAGAGTTAGCAGTTTCCAAGCAAATAGTGTGGAAATATAGTGTCGAAAAACAAGCAATAAATTAGTCAATAAATCTATCAGTCCATTACTCAATCAATCAAATACTTATTTGTTCAGTTATTTTAAACCCCTGGCCGTCTTTGGTCACGCGAAAGGCGATTAGGAAGAAGATATAAAGGCAGGGTGAATGCCTCCGACAGGGTAAGCATACCATATATGACTTATCGGGTGTGATTGCCTGCTCTCACACGCACCCGATCTTGAAGAGGATCCTCACATGCTTGCAGGTTTGTGCGTCAAGTTGTGCCATGGTAAAAGTAGCTTGAAGCTATGCTCAGCAAGAAGTTCACTACTCGCTGCAGTGGCGCCGCTACGTAAAAGAGCGGTGCCGCTGTTTTTAAGATTCCAATTTTATTTATTCCAATTTCAATTCCAATTCCAATTTATAAGATTTCAATTTTATTGGCGACTGCAATGGCTTTCCGGGTTTGCGACAATTTAGTGGCTTTACTTTTTTTCAGTCTCATTTTGACATGCAGGAAGAGGGGACAGAGGTGTAAAACAGTAATGAATGCATTTGTTTTAGAGCGCATATGTTAGGTGCCCGTTTCTGTGCTGCATGGCGTCGCCGTTGCCATCGCCGTTGGCAGCGTTACCGGTATGCACGAAAAAGCCACCAGTACACGTGAAAATTGAAGTCGGAAACAAATACCTTGAATCGAAAGGACTTTGTTTACCCTTGCCTATTGCGTGTCAGTCGATCAAGTGTTGCGCCATAGAGCCACACCAGTGCTTGCAACTCATGTGTGAAAAGATCCTACACTGGCGCTATGTCGGGCACGTATATAATTTCGTCAACCACGCATTATGCCGCACGGAAGAAATGTGAACTAACCACCTGTGCTCCCCAAATGCGTATTGTACAATTTAGTTTATTGCTACCCACTTACTGCGAATTATTCAGTCTTAGTTCTCCATCATCATCATCAACATGCAGCGCCAACAAGTTGCACACGAAACCACGCCGATGTGTAGCGTTTTCCTCGCTAATACGCAGAAAGAAGAATAATGGCGTAGATGAATATGTCCTACATAAAAAAATTATGATTTAAAGTGTAGTCAATACATTGCGGAAATCTGAAACTTCAAACACACTTGGTCTAGCTCCAAACAGAATCTGCGCTCTGAATTCTCATTAAGGCAGTATTTTTGTCTTCACTGATTGTTTTGCCACTATTCACCGAGAACCTGTGTGAATCACTATTTCTAGAAATGGGCGTCCAAAAATTATGAGGCCCTACCTTCTTCACATAATGAAAAGGCTCACAAGGTGGGAATAAAAAAAATGTTATTAAGCATGATGGAATTAGTCTTCTGGGTGCAACATTAACAGGGCGAATGTAGTCCCGCTTCTCGATAAACACTTCATCTGAAAACACGACTGCTGACTGACTGTCACTGCATATACCCGAACGAACCATGGCAATGCCTAAATAAACACCATCTTTTGGCTGTATCCGGGTGTTCGAATGTGTGCGTTTCATTAAGGGGGCACTCATTTGAGAAATAGCGATTCACACACCTACACACGAAATGCAGAAAAATTTCAAATGCGGTGGCCCGAAAAGCTGGGCGAAGAGAGCGGGGCGCGGCTCCCTGCAGAACCGCCACGAACATTTTCATTAGAGTGCTAGTATGCAAGCAAATCATTGGAGTTCTTCCGCTCCATATTTAGACTCATACAACGATGCACTGGCGTGCACAAACACCGCTGATGCCGATCGAGCGAGCCGCATCACACTTAATCAACCTTTATTGAGGATCTCGCACGCAAAACGCTGTCGAGTACGCTTCTTCACGCATACTCTATCCCGCGAGAAATTAGAGCACGCATGCATATGCGCCTAGGACGTGGCTTGGAAGTGCAGATGCCTCGACGGCAACTTACGTCGAATGCACATTCCGCAGAGCAAATTATGTGTATATGTTTCTTGTCGAGTTTGCGAGACCGCAAGGCATGAGCATTTCATATAGCGCACGATATATAGCATCAACGCTATACAGGATGAATACAGAGGTACTGGTTCCGCGAATAAGTGCTGAATAAGCCCTGTCCGATGTTTCATGCATATTCTTGTATTAATTTTTTTTCTTAACGTGATAGCATTAAGAACTCAGTTAACAGATATTATGATGTCGGCAACGGCGTCGCAGCCTGTGTGCGAAAAATCACGATCTTTGTCCGTAACCAAAAAAACAAGAAAGATGCCAATAAAGTAAACAATAAAATTTCAGGGCCCGAGTGAGAATTGAATCCAGGCCCCTTGCGGGTCAAGGAGATTTTTCACCGCGGGGCCATGCCTCTGCTTAGAAATACTGTTGAAATAACTCACGCTGCTTTGAAATGTCATGAAGATAACTTTAATGTTTTACGAACACAGGCCTCTTCTATAGAGGCTTCACAATAAAACTTTAATTACCAGAGTATTATTGCGTCGTACTTGCGAGCATTGCCTTCGGGTGTCAGAACATGTTATTATCATAATGACCTCGTGGTATAAAGCCACGCAACCCTTACAAAAGCTACATCCGTTATTGCGCGCCTAAGATCACGTAGAAGGAGGATATCAAGTTCGAAAACATTTCATGTGCATAATTGCTTGTAGTTTAAGGCATGGGGCAAATTACATTGAATGAAAAAATATGCGAAAACTTCAGTGACACATGCCATTTTCAAGTTTACGAATTGCATTGTAATAATAAACAATGTCAGCTTCTCAAGTACCAACATGCAATAGAAAGTACGCACAACAAGGTTGAAGTATGTACTAGGGACCAAATATCGCTATTTGAGTATATTTTGACACAGCGCACGACTACGCACACCCAAGAGAAGAAGGGGCAAACCGCAGCGCTGGCTTGAAACTTATTATTTATTAGAAGGCAAAAATGAACAAAGAACACCTCAATCTTTTCACCCATGTGACCACACTAGAACAAGGAGACAGTAGCTCAGCTGACACCCTGAAGAAAAAACCTTTATACACCGCACGTGTATACTCTCCAACAGCAGAAAAGTTGGGATATCACGCCAGCTAAGAACGTAGTTCGCTATTATGTATGGATATACAAGGCCCGCTAATGGATTGTTTACCCTTTCATTTTAACTATAATGCTTCAATTATTTTACGTGTGGTTTGATCTCTGCGATAGAAATTTAGATTGATCGAGATGTGGGGATAAAGGTCCAAAACCTAACATGTGATTACAAGAAACGCCGTTGTAGAGGGCTCCGGAAATTTCGACCATCTGAGGTTCTTTAACGTGCACCCAAATCTGAGCTCACGGGCCTTCAGCATTTTGCCTCCTTCGAACATGCAACCGCCACCACCGGGACTAAATCCCAATACGTGTGAGCCAGTAGCCGAGTGCCTCGTACCGTAGCCCACCGCGGCAGTGCTCGATACAATTTTAGCTTCATGGAAGATAGGAGCGCAATGACACTGCGCTACATGGTAAGACACATGCGATTATTCATTCCCTTGCAAATAACCCCCGTGTTCCAGCAACCTAATATTAATGCATCTACTTGTTTGGCCTATGTATACACGCCCGCAGGAAAACGACAAAACATTCATAACACCTTTCCTGCACAGTACTTGAAGAGTGACGTGTCTGACACCGCAGCCTTCTTTGAGTACTTTTGTGTCCGCGGACCTTATGATCTTTCAGAGATTGTACCTAGCAGAGATTTGTCCGCGAAATCACGCACTATGTTAAAACATGTTCAAGACTGTCACCAACTTGCCCAGATTTCAGTATTTCTACAAGATATTGCTATCGCATCCAACTTTTAAAAATCAGACACAAGGATTCTTCACTTATAAAAACGATAGGCTTTCTTGAGGTACCCGACATCAGCAAGTTCGGGCTGTTTTTCTATTTCTGTCTGCCACTCGATTCAGCCATCACAGCGAATGTTCAACCCCTTGCTGACCAGTTACCTATGTTCACCTCCTGGTAGCATTCATAGTGAAAATTATCAATAAAAAAACAAATGTAGTTAATATTTGCGTCCAACGTCAGTACGGGTGCATTAGGGAGTGTGCTACTTTGTTTTTTCAAATGCATAGATGCGTAATTTTAAAGACTGCCGTGCTTATTACGCACCGCTGGAAACGCGACGCCATGACGTAAACACGGCTGTTTCCTCCGCTTCACTATAACTGCACCGTGCAGCCAGTGGCTTTGTGTCCAAAAAAACTTCGTTTTTTTGTTTCTTTAATTTACTGCTAGATGGCGTGCACATCTCACGCCATGCCTACTTATCAATTTTCTCGCGCCGAACGTCCAATTAACGCTTCATCCTAGGTATATACTTTAGAGATGATTCAATATTGTGCCCATAAATGACACTTATTTTTCATTTCCAGTTGCGACTGAACATTTTCTCCTGTCTTTGTTAATCACCACCGAAGTTTTCATGTGCAAAAGTTAAAACAAGCCTCTGTACTTCCAGAGATTTGTTTCTGTGAACAAATTGCAGAAGGGGTATGTGATTCAAGCATGCCGCGTATGGTCGATGGACGCTTTACGCCGCTCCCGTAGCGTCACTGGGCAAATAAAAAATCTATGTCTTACAGGTATTTCTACATCAATGACGACCGGCCGTCGATAATAAAACATCAGTTCAATGCGGATGCGTTGATACTGCGACTGTGCACGTCGTGAGGTGTTATCAACTATCTCATCGTCTTTTCGACTGTCACCGAGTCTATGGACTTCAGAAAAGCCCTTGGGATTCCTGAAACTTAGAAAGTTTGAGTACCCCTGCTTCAGGCGAATAAGAGGTCGAATAGGAACAAAAACTGCAGTGATATATATTTTTTGCAATATTTCGGAAAAAAACAATGATCCAAACATTATGCACCAACTCGGCAGGCCCTGCAACTTATGCCACTAAGTGTGATAACGTGTCCTGATTATGGTGAATTGCGTTAGCACAACAGAACACATCCAAGAAGTGAAGAAAAAAAATTAAGAGGCAATACTGTCTGCTCTGCGGTATACTTGGCTACATTATTGCAAGAAAGCGATTGCCATGTTAGTGTGCATTTATTTACTTATATCATTCGCTTTGGACCCATCACTACTTCCGTCTCAAATCGCATCTGATAACCTGCATCCTTGCTCAGATATATTTATTTTTCAATTATTGGCTTATATATACATATATATTGTGAGCATCATTACTCGTTCCATCTTTCATCTGTACATACTCATCATCACCACTCCAGTTTTGGTTGTGGGGCACATACTCGAGGCAATAAAGAAGAGTCTTGAGGGTACTGGACGCCATCTTACAAGTGGTGGAGGTGCTGCCCAATTCCTGCGTCCTCTCGCGCTCTCGGTCAACCCCAGCGTTTTCTAGAACACATCCCTGGAGCTCCGTTCAAGCCACCGCTTAAACGACCTGGGTTTGGTAATGTCGCAAGCCGACCAGTCCAGCGCAGCAGCTGCGCCACTGCTCCCACCGCCAAGAAACCCTTCTCACCTGGTCACCAGCCCTCAAAAGGATCCTCCGCTGTTCGCAGGGCTTCCGGGTGAGGACGTGGAAGACTGGCTCGAGGAGATCACCGCGTGAGTGCCACAATACCTGGGATGAGCCTGCGAAACTGACCCATGTTGCATTCTACTTGAGCGGCGTCGCAAAAACATGGTTTTTAAACCACGCTACAGATTTTTTGACATGGCCCGCCTTTACGCGCCAGCTCCGCCAGATCTTCGCCAACTCGTCAGTGCGCTCGGATATTGCCAAGAAAAGGCTCGGTGCACGTGTTCAACGCCTCGGCGGGTCTTACACTTCTAACATTGAAGATGTTCTCGCCCTTTGCCGCCACATCGACAACCATATGGTGGAAAACAACCGTGTGCGCCACCTGCTAAAAGGCATTGCGACTGTCGCTTTTAATGCGCTTGTTGTGCGAATCTACAGACCGTAGCCGATGTTGTAGCTACCTGTCAGCGCCTCGAGGAGCTTCAAACCACTCGGGTGCAACCTGATATGCCTGAGCTCAGCTCGAGTCATGACACAACAGAGCTGCGTGCATTGATCCGCTCTATCACCCACGAGGAACTTCATGCTTAGGCTTCACCTCGCCACCTTGGTATTCGAATGATGCCACCTGCTACTAGTTTACGCGACGTCGTGAGGGAGGAACTGGCCTTCATCACAGGCACACCAGTTCCCAGCTCACATCCCGTGCCCATGCCAAGTTATGCTCACGTTGCTGCAACTACGCCTGCGCCCCACCAAAGCCTGGCCTCGATGACTGTCACACCTGTTCCAAGTTCATATCCTGTGGTCATGCCAACTTATGCTCAGGTTACCGCTAGGACACCTGCATCCCAGCACAGCCCGATACAGCTACCAGCGCCCGAAGTGCATGGTTCGCTTTACTCTCTCGCACCGCGACCATCTTCCCAGCCTTACAACACCTGGCGCACCACACGACCGACTTGCTTTTATTGCGGCATCCATGGTCATATTGTAAGGTTTTGCCGACGCCGTCAACAAGACGAAAGACGAAGCTACGGTGACTATGAGCGGGACGACTTCTACTCAACTGGACCACCCTATCGCCGACTGTATCAGAGGAGCACACGCCGGTCGCCGTCTCCGCAGAACTCTGTCTCAGTTGGAAGTTCCCGTTTCTCACGTCGTCACTCACCTTCACCGATGAGGCGTTCCTCCTCTCCCCTTCGATCTTCTACTTCGATTCCCGACCGCCAACTGGAAAACTAAACAGTGCAGCTTTGGGAGGGAAAGCTGCATCTTTCGAACTGCATCAAACTCCTCCAGACCGCCCATCAAAATTTATTGGTGTATGTTGAAGGTATACAGACAGAGTCACTAGTAGACACAGGTGCATCACTTCCCGTAATTCGTGCAGACCTTTGTGCCCGCTTGAAAAAAGTTAGGATGCCATACGATGGCCCTCCCCTTCGTTGCGCAGATGGAGGCCCTATTCAGCCTTCAAGTGTTTGTACAGTCCGCGTTTTCATAGATGGCATCCTTCACCACATTCAGTTTCTTGTACTTCCTTTGTGCATTCACAGAGTCATTTTAGGATGGGACTTCCTTTCTTCGGCATCAGCTTTCATATCGTGTCGTCAGCGAGTAATTCATATGTCAGCTACTGAGAGTTCATCTGATGTCGATCCATACAGCTTCCGTTTCGTTGCTGCCGCGAATCGTTTCATATCGCCAGGAGATGAACGAATTCTCACAATCACTTCAGATACTATAGTGAACGGTGACGTGTTCATTGCTCCATCAGTTCGCTCCAAACCTGCAGCGCTTACCATTGCACCCAGCCTTGTGCGGTTTAACGACGGTAAGGCATTGGTCACCGCCTTGAACCCAACTTCTTCGCCAGTGATGCTGCCCCAGGGCACTGCTAAGAGTTGCTTCGCTGACAGCGAGCCTTTTTCGATGGTTCGCCTTCACGCAGAATCACAGCCTTTGTCTGTTACAACCGATACCAAGGCAACCACTGCTGCTTTAAATGCTGCCATAACCTCACCTCACTGCTGAGCAAAAGAGAGACCTCTTAGAGCTTCTCCAAAAGCACAGCTTTTCGTTCGACGTACAATCCAAAGTTTTTGGCCACACCTCTGTTCCAGAGCACAGCATCGAAACCGCAGGCAGCTGCATTGTGCGCCGCCACCCATACCGTCTGTCTTCGGTGGAACGGCAAATGATTGAGGAAAACAAGGCCGACATGCTCAAACGGGATATTATTCGACCTTCATCCAGCTCTTGGTCGGGTCGTGTGGTGTTGGTCGGGAAAAAGGGTGGCTATGTCCGCTTTTGTGTTGATTACAGAGCGCTCAATAAGATAACGAAAAAACATCTATATCCGTTGACACGCATAGATGATGCCCTGGACTCCCTACAAGGTGCAGAATATTTCTCCAGCCTTGACCTTCGATCCGGGTATTGGCAATTACCTATGCGCGAAGCAGGCAAGGAGAAAACAGCGTTTGCAGCGCTTGACGGGCTTTACGAGTTCAACGTCATGCCTTTTGGCTTATGCAACGCTCCAGCAACATTTGAGTGTTTGGACGAAGTTCTTACGTGCATTTCGAACGCTGGGCTTCAGCTCAATACAAAGAAGTGCCACTTCGCCAGCAGGAGCATCAATGTAATGGGTCACCTTGGCAGCAAAGATGGCGTTTGACCTGACCCCGACAAGGTTGCTGCCGTAATTAACTTTCCACTTCCGGGCTATCAAAAACATTTGCGAAGTTTCGTGGGCCTGGCGTCTTACTTCCGCCGCTTTATCAGTCACTTTACTACCATTGCGGGGCAATTACACAAGCTCATGACGTCAGGAACGGCTTTCACTTGGACTGATGAGTGTGAGTGTGCTTTCCAAGCCCTTAAACGTGCTTTGACATCCGACCCCGTCCTTCGTCACTTCGATGAGAGCGCACCGACTTTCCTTCACACAGATGCCAGCGGCCACGGAATCGGTGCCGTCCTCCTCCAGCGCAACGACACTTCACGTGAGCGAGTAGTTGCCTATGCCAGCCGTGCACTAACACCTGCGGAGAAGAACTACTCGATAACAGAGCAGGAATGTTTTGCTGTCGTTTGGGCCATCCAGGAGTTTCGACCTTATCTGTATGCACGCCACTTCCCTGTCATTACCCACCACCATGCCCTATGCTGGTTGTCCTCGCTGAAGAATTTGTCTGGGGAACTCGGTCGCTGGACCCTCCGTTTGCAAGAGTACACTTTTGACGTTGTGTACAGGTCTGGCAAACATCATCAGGATGCAGACGCTCTCTCTCGCTGCCCTCTGCCACTTTCATCTACAACCACGCATCCTTGATGCCCCTCAGGTGATCAAGAAGCTTCCTCTGCACTCACGTTATCACCCCCGGCAGTTGCTGGGTCACTATCTTTAAACAGCAGCGCTCAGTTTGCCGCGTGCCAACGTGACGACCCATACTATAACTGCATCATCGGATACCTGAATGGCTCGCCTTCTCCAACAAATGCCAGACTACGTCGTCAGCTACGGCAGTTCAAGCTAGACAACAATGTACTGCAGCGCTATACTTACAATGCGGATGGGCATCGGTGGGTACCAGTACTTCCCCGTTCACTGCGAAAACAAGATCTCGAAGCACTCTACGACGACCCATCAGCTGGACACTTGGGATTTCAGAAGACCTCCAACCACGTCAGGAGCCGTTTCTTTTGTACTGGTCTTTCTACCTTTGTGGCTAAGTATGTCGCTTCTTGTGCACTGTGTCAATGCCGGAAACGAGTAACTTCTGCTCCTGCTGAATTATAACAACCCATTCCATGTCTCGATACACCTTTTGTCATTGTCGGAACAGACCTCGTTGGACCACTTCCCGAAACGCCAGCTGGCCACCGCTGGATCGTCACAGCCGTCTACCACATCACGAGATACGCGGAGACCGCTCCTCTACACACTAGCTCCGCCTCAGACGGTGCCGCCGTGTTTTTAGAAGCCATTGTGTTGCATCATGGTGCACCTAGCACGTTGTTGGGTGACTGGGGCAAGGCCTTCATGTCGACAATTCTTGACGAAATTTTAAAAACTTGTGGCACAGTTGACAAGACCACATCCGCTTACCTCCCGCAGACAAATGGCCTGACAGAGCGATTCCACCGGACTCTAATCGACATGATATCCATGTACATCGGACCGAACCACGATAACTGGGACAAACTCTTGCCGTTTGTAACGTTTGCACACAACACCGCTGTTCAACGAACCACCGGGTATTCACCTTTCTTCCTCGACTATGGTCGTGCGCCGACATTCACTATTGACGCTTCTTTCTTCAATGTAACGACAAAAACGTCCACGACTACGCAAGAAAATTTCGTCTCCAGGCCCGCTGACGCATGGCAACGTGCTCAACTCAACACGAAGGCCAGTCAACTAGACCGCAAGCAACGCTATGACAGCTTTTGTCGAGACGTCACCTTCCGTCCTGGAGATGAAGTACTACTTTGGACGCCTGTTCGTACACCCGGGTTGTGTGAAAAGTTCCAGTCACGCTTTCTCGGACCTTACGTTGTTAGTGAACGAACATCTCCTGTCAATTACCTTGTCACTCCCGTCAAGGGTTCCTCGAACCGTCGTTACCGTGCATCCTAGATAGTTCACGTTTCACGCCTTAAACCCTTTGTTCGCCGCACCTTTCCCGCCCAAGTCTCGGCCGGGCTGGCTGCTCAAGTGCGCGGGGAAAATAAGTGTGAGCATCATTACTCGCTCCATCTTTTCATCTGTACATACTCATCATCACCACTCTAGTTTAGGTTGTGGGGCACATACTCGAGACAATAAAGAAAAGTCCTGAGGGTACTGGACGCCATCTTACAATATATATATATATATATATATATATATATATATATATATATATATATATATATATATATATATATATATATATATATACTGTCACGAGCAAAACAAGACCTGCAGCCAGGAGTTCACTTGAACCAGAGCAACGAAGATGTTCTCTTCTTCTTCACGCCCAACAACGCGTATGAGCCACAGTGGCTCGTTCATCAATGGTGATATTACCCCCTCTCCCAAGAAGCATCGTCTCGATGCTGTAGATGAAGGCAAAAAAAAGAAAAGAAAATTAGGTGAAAGTTAGCATGCGAGCAAAATGAATGGCGTAAGGCGGAATAACGTAGTTGGTTGTGGGGACAAAAGTTAAATGAGAAATAGGAAAAATAGGAAAAATGTAAGAAAAAGACGAAACAAAAAGACGCGAGGTTACCAATAAAGTCAGTCACTCACTGGCGATTCACAGCGCGAAAGGTATGCTTTGAGACGTGAAACGTGAATGACTTCAGTTTGCGGGGTGAAACGGGAACTTCTCGAATTCCCTTGTGGGAGAACCTCGTAAGTGACGTCGCTGAGACGCCGCACAACCTTGTAAGGGCCGAAGAAGCGGCGAAGATGCTTTTCTGAACGTCCTCGCTGTCGGATAGGGGTCCACACCCACACTTCATCACCTGGGTTAAAAATAACTTCACAGTGGCGAAGATTGTAGCCGCGTGCGTCTGCGGTTTGCTGACGTTGAATACGGTGACGAGCAAGTTGACGGGTCTCTTCTGCGCACTGCGCGAATTTCGCGGCATCCGTGTGGTATATTCCTAAGTTGTCGGGCAGGAGCATGGCGTGGAGCATCGTCGTGACGTCGCGACCGTGGACTAAGCGAAAAGGTGTGAAACCGGTACTTTCTTGAACAGCAGTGCTATACGCAAAAGTTACGTAGGGAAGTATGGCGTCCCAGTTCTTGTGATCGATGTCCACATACATTAACAGCATGTCTGCAATTGTCTTATTGAGTCGTTCAGTCAGCCAATTTGCTTGCGGGTGGTAAGCCGTTGTTTTACGATGTTCCGTACTACTTAATAGCAAGACTTCCTGCAGCATCTCTGCGGTGAAGGCTGTCCCACGATCAGTTATGACGACAGCTGGAGCACCGTGACGTAAGACGATGCTGTTAACGAAACATTGGGCGACATTTGCTGCGGTGGCTTTTGGAAGTAGCTTGGCTTCACAGTAGCGTGTTAAGTAGTCTGTAGCGACCACAATCCATCGGTTTCCAGATGAAGATGTGGGGAATGACCCCAGCATGTCCATGCCAATCTGATGAAAGGGCGCCTTTGGTGGGCCAATTGGGTGCAGTAGTCCCGCTGGTCGTAAAGGTGGAATCTTACGTCGCTGACAGCCGTGATATGTACGAACGTAGTGCTTCACAGTCTTCGCGAGACGTGGCCAGTAGTAGGAGCGTTGAATCCGTTTCAGCGTGCGTGCATAGCCGAGGTGTCCGGATGATGGCTCATCATGACACGCACGTAAAATCTCACCACGAAGCGTAGTTGGCACAACAAGCAGATACATAGCTTGTTTAGGATGAAAAATCTTTTTATAAAGCACTCTATCACGCAAACAAAAGGAGGATAGTGAGTGTGCAAAGCTTCGAGGAAGGTGGGAATTGCGTCCTTCTAGGTAGTCGATGAGCGGGATGAGCTCCGAGTCATGACGCTGTTGCTCAGCTAAGCTGGTTGCTGATACGGCAGAAAGAAAAGTGTCGTCGTCTTAATGGTCAGTGTTGGCATTTTCAACCAGTGCACGTGAGAGACAGTCGGCGTCGGTGTGTTTCCGCCCAGATTTGTGGACGATGGTGACATCAAAATCTTGTAGCCGAAGGCTCCATCGTGCTAGACGACCTGAGGGATCTTTGAGATTCGCGAGCCAACATAGGGAATGGTGGTCGCTAACAACCCTGAATGTGCGGCCATACAAGTATTAGCGGAACTTTGTTATGGCCCAGACAACAGCGAGGCATTCATTTTCGGTTGCAGAATAGTTTTTCTCCGCTGGGGATAACGTTCTGCTCGCATAAGCGATCACGCGCTCTACGCCATTATGCCACTGAACTAATACCGCCCCTAGTCCAACGTTGCTGGCGTCAATGTGTAATTCCGTGTCAGCGCTTTCGTCAAAATGACCTAGTACAGGCGGAGCCTGGAGGAGGTTTCGGAGGGTGTCGAACGCATGGCACAGATCGGGACCCCAAACAAACGAGGCACCGTCTTTTGTAAGATGGTTGAGGGGTTCAGCAATCTTTGAGAAGTTTTTGACAAAGCGCCTGTAATACGCACAGAGCCCCAGAAATCGGCGTAGGTCGCGCTTAGTTGTGGGCACAGGTAAGGCGGCAACGGCGCGTGTTTTCTCGGGATCTGGGCGGATGCCGGCATGGCTCACAACGTGACCACGGAACTTCAGTTCTTCATACCCAAAATGACATTTGTCGGGTTTGAGAGATAACCCCGCTGTTCTGATTGCCTGAAAAACTGCATGAAGGCGTTGGACGTGTTGTTCAAACGTGTCTGCAAAGACCACGACGTCATCAAGGTAATCAAGACATGATTGCCATTTGAGCCCCATGAGAACCGTATCCATCATTCTTTGAAAAATAGCTGGCGCTGAGCATAAACCAAAAGGCAACACTTTAAACTCGTACAGACCGTCGGCAGTAATAAACGCCGTCTTATCGTGGTCGCACTGGTCAACTGCGATTTGCCAGTAGCCGCTACGCAAATCCATGGAGGAAAAAATATTTAGCGTTGCGTATACGGTCCAACGAGTCATCTATCTGGGGTAGAGGATAAACGTCCTTTTTGGTGACCTTGTTCAGTTTACGGTAATCAACGCAAAAACGCAACGTACCGTCCTTCTACTTTACTGGCACAACTGGCGAAGCCCAGGGACTGGTCGATGGCTGAATGAAGTAATCCTGAAGCATCAGCTGGACTTGGTCACGTATAGCATCTTGCTCTTTTTGCGACACCCTATAGGCATGTTGTCGGATGGGTCTCTCGGTGGGTTCCGTGATGATACGATGTTGAGCAAGTGGTGTCTGTTTAACCTCTGACGTAGTGGCGAAGCAGTCTTGAAATGAGCCGAGTATACGCAAAAGGCTTTCTCGTTGAGCCGAAGGTAGTCTCTCATTTACGTCGAGAGTGCTCACGAAGGCCTCGTCAGGGTGGCCATTCGATGAAAATGAAGCTAACGTAGACGGACCATTGGCATCGGCAAGTTCTTCACAATATGCAATGGCAGTGTGTCTCGTTAGGTGGCGATATTCGTCGCTGAAGTTCGTGACCAGCAGGTGAGCATGCCTATTGCTAGGCTGAATGATTCCTCGCGCATCACAGATTTGTCGTGAAATAAGGAGAGACAAATTGGCCTCTGCAATTACCGCGTCAGACACGTCCTGTTCCGATTCTACTTCGACAAAGAGGCTGCTTCGAGGTGGGAGAGTCAGAGAATCATGGGTAGCACAGAGCACTCTTTTCCGGAATTGCGTACTGTGTGTTGCAGCGCAAAAAGGAATTGCGTACTGTGTTTTTGCAGCGCAAAAATTCCCGGAGGTCGATGACGGCGCCGTATTCACGAAGGAAGTCCATACCTAGATTGACTGGCCGAGAGCACACGCGCAATACGAGGAAAGAGCCCGCAAATGTCGACGTACGTATTCGATTGCGTGCCGTGCACATACCAGTAGGCGTCACCAGATGGCCACCTGCCGTGCGCAACTGGGGTACTTGCCATCGCGTGGTAACCTTCCTCAGTTCAGATGCCAGTGCGGCGCTCATTACGGAATAGTCGGCACCGGTGTTGACGAGGGCGTTGACAGCATGATTGTCGACCAAGACGGCGATTTCGGCAGAAACAATCTTTTTGCTGTCGGAGAACACTGCAAAACCGGAATCGTCCTTGTCCGGTCGTTGCGTCGAAGGAGGGTCTTTTACAGTTCGCCGGGCCGCGACTTCACCTCCAGAAGTCGCCGTTCCTAGTTTCCCTGCGGGGACTTGGTGACCTGCTCCTGAAAGGAGCGGAAGACGATGAGGGCAAACTGGGTGACGTAGACCGGCGAGGCGATGGTTATCTCGACTGGTGGTGCCGAATAGTCGAAGGAGTACGTTGGCCTGTGAGATAGGCTTCGATTTTGCGGAGGCGCTCACCGTAGCGTGGGCATCGAGCATCAGGGTGGAAGCCGCGGAGACCTAGATGCCGGTATTGACAGTTCCGGTATACATGACCCACTTCTCCACAGTGATAGCAGAGCGGACGGTTATCCGAGGTGCGCCACGTGCTTGCCTTGCTACCACTTTGTCTTGAGATAGACGGCGGATAGGTAAGTGGGCTCGAAAACCTTGAGCCGAGAGGCGGGCTCGAAGCAGTGTAGTGGAATGGCTGCATAGCCTGGTACCTTGGCCGCATAGCAGTATCTGTAGCCGGTGGCGCAGGGGATCGCAATGCCGCTGCGTATGTCAGGACTAGGGCCTCGGGAATCGGTGGTGTGATTGGGGCCAGGGGTGTGACGGCCTGCCGGACTTTTTGTCTGGTTACATCCGCGAGGGCTGACACAGCCAAAGTACACGTACCCAGCACCTCCACCAGTACTGTCACGAGCAAAACAAGACCTGCAGCCAGGAGCTCAATTGAACCAGAGCAACGGAGATGTTCTCTTCTTCTTCGCGCCCACTGTGGCGTATGAGCCACAGTGGCTCGTTCATTAATGGTGGCAATATATATATATATATATATATATATATATATATATATATATATATATATATATATATATATATATATATATATATATGGTGGGGTGAAATTAAATGGATCCGGTGGAAAATGCGTTAGAAAAAGAGGTCGACAAACGTGCGAAAAAACACTAGTTTTACTAACGTTTCGGCAGGTGGGCCTGCCTTCGTCGGAGTGAATGGTTACACATGGCACACAGGGCACATATATTAGCCACTTCTTTAAGTATCACACGGCTAAGTCATTATCAGTAGTTTAGGAAACAAGATTATGCATTACCAAAGGTACGTGGCTATAGTGCATATACAGCTGAAAACGCGTATCATTATACTGTAGTGAATTGGCACGTATTAGATACCCTACAACTTTTGTGGAATGAAACAGGTCAGCAAAATAACACACTGCGCACGCAGTAGCTCACTTGAACATACGTTCCGCGGGATAATCACAGCCTAAAAACATTCAGTAAGCCTTTAAAAAAGAAAAAGAAGTTTAGAGAGATAAACAAAATCACAAAGCAGGCAGAGCAAAATGAATGCGAGTAAATGGTGAAGCGACAAAGGCCACCTACATTATGTAGGTAATATTTGACAATAAGCAAACATTGTGCGAAGAATATACACTTGTCAGTAAAACAAAAAAGCGATTTACTAAGGGAATATGCAAGTAAGCGTACCCGGGCTCTCGTTCATGCCGGCAGATAGTGTTTTGAATTTATGAATTAAGAATGACTCTTTTACTTTGCGTTCATGGTGTGATTTAAAACCTGAATCCAGTATTGTAGCTATCATGTTACTGAATGAATGACCTGCCTCGGTGACATGCCTTGAAATCGGTAAGTTAGGAAAGGCATGCACATGAGCTTTATGATTATTGAAACGGTATCGAAAAGCAGTTTCAGTATGAATTATGTATTGGACATGACAGATTGAGCATTCTAGCAAATATACGACGTTTGCAGTATCGCAAGTAAAACTGCCCTTAATTTTGAACTTGTAGTTTGTCGCAGTAATGGCTGCCAGTGTTGTTGTCGTCATGTGTGCACACACTTTACAGCGGGGCTTTTTACAAGGACGGCAACCAAGCGTCTGGTCGTTATTGCTCTGTCTGGTTTTAGAGGAAGTTAATAAATCTCGCAAATTTTTGCCTCGTCTGCACACAACACGTAGTGGTTCTGGAAACGCTTTTGCAAGGCGTTCGCTCTGCATAAGTATGTTGTGGTGTTTACGGAAAATTGATGCGACGTTAGGTACCGATGCGTTATGGGTTAAAACCAGGTTAACCTGTCAATGACTTTTAGGATTTTTCTTGGGGATGCAGAGTTCTGTAATTACAAGTTCAAAATTAAGGGTAGTTTTACTTGTGATACTGCAAACGTCGTATATTTGCTAGAATGCTCAATCTGTCATGTCCAATACATAGGTCATACTGAAACTGCTTTTCGATACTGTTTCAATAATCATAAAGCTCATGTGCATGCCCTTCCTAACTTACCAATTTCAAGGCATGTCACCGAGGCAGGTCATTCATTCAGTAACATGATAGCTACAATACTGGAATCGGGTTTTAAATCAGACCATGAACGCGAAGTAAAAGAGTCATTCTTAATTCATAAATTCAAAACACTATCTGCCGGCATGAACGAGAGCCCGGGTACGCTTACTTGCATATTGCCTTAGTAAATCGCTTTTTTGTTTTACTGACAAGTGTATATTCTTCGCACAATGTAGGCCTATTGTCAAATATTACCTACATAATATAGGTGGCCTTTATCGCTTCACCATTTCCTCGCATTCATTTTGCTCTGCCTGCTTTGTGATTTTGTTTATCTCTCTAAACTTCTTTTTCTTTTTTAAAGGCTTACTGAATGTTTTTAGGCTGTGATTATCCCGCGGAACGTATTACCAAGTGAGCTACTGCGTGCGCAGTGTGTTATTTTGCTGACCTGTTTCATTCCACACAAGTTGTAGGGTATCTAATACGTGCCAATTCACTACTGTATAATGATACGCGTTTTCAGCTGTATATGCACTATGGCCACGTACCTTTGGTGATGTATAATCTTGTTTCCTAAACTACTGATAATGACTTTGCCGTGTGATACGCAAAGAAGTGGCTAATATATGTGCCCTGTGTGCCATGTGTAAACCACCATTCACTCCGACGAAGGCAGGCCCACCTGCCGAAACGTTAGTAAAACTAGTGTTTTTTCGTACGTTTGTCGACCTCTTTTTCTACCGTATATATATATATATATATATATATATATATATATATATATATATATATATATATATATATATATATATATATGTATATGTATATATGTATATATATATATATATATAGATATATACACACACACATATATATATATATAAATATATATATATATATATATATATATATATATATATATATATATATATATTGCTTTGGAAAAACTCTGAAAGATCGCTCTTCGAGCTTTCGCTGTGACTGTGCTGCGCCTTCCGCGCAGGGCTGGCATTTCTTTCTATGGAAGTAAAAAAATCACTCAAAAATAGCTTTGCGATCCGATGCCTGCATGGTGTGATGAACACGTTCCGCCATATTGATTTGTAATCGTCGGATCATATGTCTACCTTTCAATAGTTCAACTGGAACTCTTTGTACATGTCAAACGTTCCCACACCGGCTGCAGTTTGGAGGAATAGTCAACTTATACATACGATGTGTGCTTGACACAGTCAGTCATTACCACAATTGTAATAGTACGTCTACGCCATCCTAAAGAAATCACAACGGCCATTGTAAGACTGCCTCCCTATATCACACTAAAGTACCTCAACCCCGGCTATTCATGCTCCATACAGTAGACCCGCCGAGAAATCTCAGTCTATGAGATCATAATAGTGCAGTCTGAAGATACCTGCAGGAATGACTTGATAGTTTCGCAAACACCTCGCGTGCATCTGCGGGTGTCGCAGAAGCCGCGAGCGGGGAAGACACAAGGGATTAAACTAAGAACACTGGCCCTATACAGAAGATCTACAATAATATTTGTCTCCGTTCACACACAGAAGTGAAATGGCTATAGTGGTTGGATGTTCCTGGAAAGGTGTTTTATACCTAAATCTAAATACCTTTATTGCTGTCCCCATATTTTAATGACTCAAACAATGGCGCAGTTGTCTCCGATTTCACGTCGGCGTTCGTAGCCATTATGATGAGAGTGAAAAGCACAATAGGGGCTGGGTGCATTAGTGCGAGATAAAAATGTGTATTGAAAGAGAGAGCATTTACATTAACATGACAAGCACAAAACGCGCCTAGGCACAGGAAAGATTCCCTAGACGAATCTTCATGGTACACTGCACGTACACGATTCCCTCAATTCGTTCATTCTTTGCTTTAACGTCTTCATAAAATGCTTGAATAAAAACACCTGAACAAAAAATGGCAGCATATGCACGGGGTGAATGATGGAGAGTGGGGCGAAGCATCCGTCCGTCCATTCGTTCTTGCTTCCGTCCATTCATGCGTCCATCTGTGTGACCGTCCGTGCGTCCATTCGCCCTTCCGTGTGTGCGTCTGTTCATGTGTCCGCACGTCCATCTGTGCGTCCATCCCTGTGTTTGTCTATGCATCCGCCCCTGCATCCGCCCATGCGTCCATCTGTCCAAGCATCTGTCTGTGTGTTCGTTCGTCCATTTAGTCAACACTCCAACTACCACCATCTCGCATCTTTTCATCATATATTCCGCGTATAGAAGCACCACCGTCCAGCGGACATTCAAAGGAATAAACGAGAGGTGGCACACGCACACTTTCTTACGGCTTGCGCTTCATGTCTACTTCCAACCTTTAACCACCTCGAGTTCATGGTATATACTAGTTCAATGTATCCATGACACTGCTGCCCAACGCTCGCTAAACCTTCCTAAAACCAAGGCGGTTATGCCCAGCGACTGAAATGTAGCAACCCTTTCTTGTCAGATAATGCTCATTGTACATGCTAATGGCTTTTAAGGGGAATGACAGACAGAAAAATTCGGCTTTTAGTTAACGCGCAAGCTGCGCATTTTTTATTGTTCAATAACGCACAGAAGAAATCTCTCACCACCTTGCACCACCTTGCAGGTTAAAGCGTAAGACATGTTACGCACTACTACGAGGGACGAACGGGTGCTGCTTTAAGGAGATTCACGCCTAAAACGACTGTGTCCTGAGTGAGATGTTTAGAGAATATTAACGCTAGCAGCACGCAAAGAACCACTTTATTATCCGAGCCATATCAGCAGCGCACATTACTAGCTGCGGCGTATGAAGAATCGGAATGACTCTCGAGTGTAGATGGTAATTAGAGCCACGCACTGCATCGTGGTAATGTTTTATCGAAACAGTAAACCATGATAAACGGCGCTAAGCGTAGGTGCATTTAGCGCACCAAACATGGGGTAGCGTTTACAGTATATTCTGCAAACGTTAGCAGCATTACAGGCGACCGTAATGAAGTATAATATACGCAGGCGTGAAGAATGGCAAATTAAGAAATGTCGCACTAATTACGGTAAACAAACACTTCGGTTTACGTTTACAGCTTCGTTAAAAAATTTGTAAAGAGCAGTTTTTGAACAATCTGGAAATCTCAATTAAAGAACTACGGATACATTACTCCACAATATCTTTATCTTGAACATGCCTCATAAACAGCGCCGTTTAATTCTTTTTCGTTTTTCTCTGGTTTCAGGAGAAATAATCTATAACTTTATTGAGTTTCTTGGATATGTTTTTTGTTGTGTCTATGGAAGCGCAATGCTTGTTTTGCATGTATAGTATATTAGGTGCGCATTTCATTTTTCTGTTTTTTGTTTGTTCGGTACCACCTTTTACGCTGTAACACGTGTATAGGGTGGCCAGGACACCCTCAAGCTGATTGTATCAGCTTTTTCTCCTGGTCGCCTACGACATATTGTTGCAAAATGATAAAAAGATGAATAAATGAAACACCTACAAATAGGCGGATGCTGTATCAACTGAGAAATGGTGGTGTGACGTTAAAGCCTGGTATATGCTTCTGTTCATCAACCGTAAAAATTCACAGCATACACTAGATCTGCCTAATGTAAACAAAAACGTGTGAAAATATGGAGTAACACGATTACGGCACAAAACTTCAACCTCTGAAGCGTACTGACGAGTCTTTCTCCCGTGTTCCAACATACTCTATCCACCGGCCAGACGACTTTCTCGTCTAAAGCGATCGTGATCTCGTTTTAAAAAGCCACCGCTTCATCTACTTCATGCAGCTCACTTTGGATAATGGTAATGACCACTCCGTGTTTTCAACATACCTTCTTTTTTTTCTGTTTTGGCCTGGCGAATTTCATAAGGCCACTGTCGGGTCTGACTAACTTGGCTAGCTCAATCTATGAACCATGTATTTATTTTGGCAGAGCATGAAGTTGTTAAACAAACGAGGCAACGTTAATAATTGAAAATATACACTTTAACTTTTTTATTTTTGAGCTTTTTTCTTATTCAGTGCTTTCTGCCAACACTTTTGCGTGCATTATTTGTGAGGAGTGAGTATATGAAGTCATGTTTAACTGCACGCGTCTCTTTGGGGAACGCGTCATTATGGCGCATGAGTTGCTGTATCAGAAACAATGGCGAGGGTGTATATTCTTGCGCTCAGAAATAAACCCCCTTGAATATTGCTCGACACGCTTAAATTTCAACGTAACAGACATAGTTTACGTCATGAATGAATCGAAATTGGTTGCTCACAGCTGAAGGCACCTCTACGTTATTTTTTTTGGTTCACTTTATTGTGAAAAAGTTGTTTGCAGCTCATGCACTCGAACATTACGGGGAATTTCACCACAGTATAGTTGTTGAGAAGAGCCATTGCAAGGACAGGTTTGGGTAGAAACGAAACTTTTGCAGAATAAAATACATTTGAGAGTAAATAGAAGATCACAAATTGCGTTAAAACGTTCATAACTCAATAAGAGTAATCGCCATTTATATATCTTTAATGTCAGCTCCAGTTTTGCGCACCAAAACCCAAGTATGATTATGAGGTGCGAGGTCATGGAGGGGTCTTTAATCTCGTTCATCTGGTGTTCTTTAAAAAGTTTATAACATGGTTACACATCATTTGACTTTTGAGGGCTAAACATGCTTCTACACGACTGAAAAGGGGACCGTAAAGGTTATTTCAGTCTCAACTAGGCTGCAGAAGTCATCGTCTGTAAAGTCTGCCCACCGCCGGCGACCGCCATGGCGTGCGTGAGGTCGAAAAGGAGCAATGCCATCGTCTGCTACTAAGCAGCACCTAACACACGCGGCTAGTGTGTCGACTGTGTTGCGAGTGTTGCTTGCCGCGTGGTCCACACGTGTCACTGCGGCGCAAATTTAGTGGCGGGTCACCGGTAACATAGCCATGTCGCCTGCCCCATCATCACCTTACGATTGGGGCAGTGGTTTATGTAGCAGCAGAAGCGGCAACGACATTCTGAACGCAGCGCATTTTAAATTCGACTCCATCGCCACCAGCTCAAGTGACGAAGAAAGCGTCGACTACGGTGTGAACCAGGATGCAAACGACCTTGAGGCGCGTTTACACTAGAGCGACACGACACTGACATAAACACGACGAAAACACGAGGCAGACGCAAACCATCGGACGACGAGTCGCCAGACCCCATGGTCGCACTAGACCGACGACGCCTACGACGCCTCAAAAGACAGCATTTCATCGTAGTGTAACGTGATGAGCGACCGAAAACTCCTGCAAAACGCATTCTCAGACCTGTCATCGGCGTGTTTTCGGGAAATCGGTAACTGAGCGAAAATTCACCCAATGTCTTTGCTTCAAACGACCACGAAGCGGGAAATCTTGGGGGGTTAACAATGCCCTCTTCGAGGCTTCCGTGGCGTCTGAATAGGCACCTCGAGCACCCAACGAATGCCTTTTATTCGCTACCCTATTTTGTATCCCGAACTCCGTCCCTCGTTACCACGGATTATGATGGGGCTGCGCCGCTTAGCCGGAGAGGAACAATGGCAGAGCGGGAGCATGGCTGAAAATGAGGTGCAGGTGTGCAAGTTTAGTCGGTGTCGCTCGGTGTGCCACCATTGTGAGTACAGAATCAGCTGACAAAATACTGTGAGCAAAAGGCCCGAGCGGGGTCCTCGAGCACCACCAGGGGACAGTTGTGTCTTTGCAGTGTACACGGGCAGACTGCAAAAGAAAAGACACTCCTAAAAATAGCCTGCAGACCAGAATTGGTGTCGCGTCTGTCTAGTGTAAACATGCCCAGACATTCCAGTCAGGCCTTCCACAGTGATAAATCGCTTTAATTCAAGCGGGACAGGCTGAAGTGAGCTTAAAATACGGGGGTCTGTTGACACTGCCTTCGCAAGCAAGTTTTACTTTGCCCAGTGGAATCAGTAAAACGTGCGGATTTCGTTCGCTAGCATACCTGCATGCATGACTTGCAGTAGTGAACACAATAAAGAAGTGGTCGTAACAATTCTGCGTATTGGGACGATTGTTTTAAATGCGAATCACTTCTTAGTGAGCTTTGGTGATAATGAGCGTATCTATCTATCTATCTATCTATCTATCTATCTATCTATCTATCTATCTATCTATCTATCTATCTATCTATCTATCTATCTATCTATCTATCTATCTATCTATCTATCTATCTATCTATCTATCTAGCCGCCTACGGCTTTTAGCTTTCCCGGCCATTCCGATAATGGTATAAATACCAATATTGGTATTGCCTAACATGACTGTAAAATGAGCATTAATGACTAGTCATAACAAGAAAATCATAATACGTATGTCATGAATGTCATAATTAACACGTCATGGTCTTGCTGCTCTTGCAGTGGTTTCGCTCACATGACGTGTTGCAAAACTGGTATATTATGACAAGACTGCATTGCAAACGCAAGCGACAGATCCTAACTTGAAAATAATGACATGCGTTTTATGTAGCAATATGACTGCATACCACACTTATGATTCGCTCGCAGCCGTTTCGCTAGCTTCGCATATACCAAGTTTGGTATTACGGGACGTAAATGGATGACGAAAGTATACGACTGGTGCAAACATGATAATCATAAGATGCGTGTCATGTGTGAACATGAACACATGCCACAGTCAAGGTGCCAATACATTTTGACGTGATGCGGTGCGCGTGCTCACCGGAATTCATTTTGTCGCATCACGTCGGTGTCGCCACGCCAGGCGCCGGTCCTGCCCTACACTTGCAGGAGCACACCGCACTGCGTTGCTATGACGCATGCGCGTACCAGCGCGTCCGGCGTCCCTCCATCATGAAAAAAGGAGACGTCGCAGTCAGCTACGGGCTGTGCAGAAGGTCCACGATGACGCCATAAGGCTCGGCTGGACGTTGCCGATGCGGACGTGTCCCGCCACGGTCTAACCCCGGGCTTGTGGACGCTAACATTAATTTGTGAATGAATGAATATAAAACAAGAAAAAGTTTCAGAGCAGGGTTCTTCAAATATTTGATATTAAATATTTGATTAGACAACGCTGCATTTCACTACTACCGTCGTTTGTGGGTCGACAGAAAAATCACAGCATATCCACGAAGTGAATAATTATGAGTGCGGCTAAGCGTCTATCAGCCTGTTCGTGCTTCCGTCCATCCGTCCATTCTTGCTTCCGCCCGTCCGCGTAACCATTCATCCGTCCATCCATCTGCTAATCTGTCTGTTCGTCCGTCTGTGCGTCCATCTAGTGAACACTCCAAGTACCGCCATCTCCGATCTCGCAACCCCGATCGCACCCCACTCTAGAGCGTGTGTGTGCCGACGGTGGCTACATACATACATACATACATACATACATACATACATACATACATACATACATACATACATACATACATACATACATACATACATACATACATACATACATACATACATACATACATACATACATACATACATACGTACATACATACATGCATACATACATACATACATACATACATACATACATACATACATACATACATACCCATACGGAGGAGCGACAGACCCACGCCATAAGGAGCTTCACCCCTACAATAAATGTAAGTTGTAGAAGTTCTTTCTGGGCCATTTCATCAATTTGGTTCAACCAAAGGGATGACAGTGTTCAAATCAAAATGTATAACCTGTAAAATTGAATGCAAACTTCAGTTGCCTTCACTGGCCTCAGATGCGATAAGAATGGGGAATTGTAGCTTGGACACCACAGAGTCGCAACGATCGAAAGCTCTATTGCTTCGCATGGCTATGAAGCCACATATAGCATTGTACCTTTATTCGTTTGCGAGCAGCACACGAAAGAGCAAATAGGAAGAAAGAGCAGGATGTGAATGATATGAAAGATGCCTCTTGAATTATCAATCACACGTGAAAACAACCCCTGGATTAAAATACGGAGGCCGTTTTTCGTCACGCTTATAACCACCAAGAAAATGCCGGTCATTCCTTCCTTCAAACTACACAGCATCGCAAAATTTTGTGACAAATTGTCTCTACAAGATACAGACTACATAAATAATGGGGCTGAGGGTGTCCGAATAGTGACGCGCAGAACTACATAAAAAATGCGAGCTTGATAAGATCGCACGGGGTAAGTGCGAGCAAGGCAAGTGATTCGAATGAAGCTCTTCATGGAAAATTCTCTTGGACAACGTTCCGCCTGGTTGAACCAGAGTCTAAGCTAAGCCGCTGGTGAATAGACGTTGGAAAGCGTGCCGCTGTGGTCAGGTCATTTATAACGGTTACGCAGAAACAGAGTCGCGCCTTCACGTTGTATAAGTGCGCTCTCAGGTGAAACGCGCGTAAAACCTTGGGCGGTTCAGAAAAGTTCTGCGACAGATCGGTGCCATTTATCATTTTCGAAAATGAACAGATGTTAATGTGCTTCAATTTCATGAGTGATAGCAAGTGTGGGTCAAAAGACCACGCTTCTTTTATATTGCATTGTCATCAGAAGTGTGCCGACATGATTCGGCCGGGCTCCCATCAGGGTTGTATCAGGCTTTCATGATTTGTAATACAACACTTCTGTTAGGCAGGTAGACTTCTATCGTTTCCCATCAATAATAAGAAGCCCGAATACTTTGCATTTCGATGGGTTTTCTGCCACACAACAGGCGGTCCCTGAATAACGCCATAAAACCGTGGCAGCTGGGATTTATTGAGGCCTAATGAAACTACTTCGAGAAACTTAAAGAAATGTCACGACGGGCCCAAGAAATAATTTTTTTGAAACCCGCTTTGATTACTTCAAAATATTTGAGGTGTCAGCGTATTTAAAGTGTAATGCGTGACGACGGTCAAAAAGAAGGGTACACAAAGACGTCGTTTAGGTTAGCTTTTGGTATTAGTTGTGGCTGGCTTTTCAAAAAGTCTTCAACTTCTTCAGTTCGTATTTCAAGGCTACCAGTTTGCGACAAAAGTGCTAGACAAGTGCAAACCTAAAGCATTGCGGGTAGACCATGCTATGAATTCGCAACGTAGTTAAGATTGACAAATATTCTTTTGAGTCTTTTGCTCGCGTCTTTCAAACAATACAAGGTGAACTGCACGGTCATTTTATTGAACTTCTTCCGGTACTTTCTGGCTCATAACTGGCAATGCTAATTTGCGCAAGTTGAACATAGACGAATAGCGCAAAAGAACAAAACGGACGTCTTGTTCTTTTGTAATATGTGTCTTCGTTTTGTTTGCACCAAATGAGTATCGTCAGTCATAAACCAGTACCAACTAGCTCAAATCAGACATTTACTGGCTCAAGTCGACAATTATCCCTGTCAACGCGTGGTGGTCCTTGGAGATTCGCATAACGTATAGTACGCTAATAATGTGTCAAAGCTATTTATAGGCAGCTCGTTCAGACTTTGCAGGCACGTGTATATAGACAACGCTTGCATTAGAAGACGTATGCGTCCTCTAAAACAAGATGTTGATGAGGTGGGAAAACCTGCAAAAGGGTAATGCCGGCACGTGTCGCATAATAGGTTATAGTAGTCATAGCAAAGTATTTTACTGATGCATGTATTGTGGCTCCCGCGCTTACTTGTTATAAGAAATAATAGCGCGCGAAAACGCAACAAATCACAATAGAGGGCACCTAAAAGCGTCCTCTCTTGTCCGGCGGTGCGTTTGCGCTAGTATGCTACAGATAATACAGTATCAGCTATCTCGAACTGCCCCCCTGTAGGGTACATCTCAGATTGTTGGTAAAAGCACAAGTTTGGGAGACGGGCACGAAGATTACAAAAACACTAAAATAAAAACTAAATCACGACCTTTTAGCTAACGAGTGGATCTTATACTGGCGTTGTCTGAACGAGCACAAAAAGAGAAACACTTGTACAGAATCCATATGATTGCGATTGTGTGCTGAAAGGACCCTGAAGCTGTTTCTCTATTATGTCTCCAGCTCGTTTCTTATTAGGATACAAACGTTGGAGGCGAAATGATAGAGGCGCGTACACTATACGGCGTCAGCCCACGTTAATTACCACCATTCGCTCAAAATTTCCGGAGATTTCTACGTCAGCATTTCTCATAACTATATCGACGGTTTAGGGTGTATAAACCCATATGATGTCAATTTGATACGAAATTGGTGTTAAGAGAAGCAATCCCCATGCTTTTTATGCTGCCATCTTGTCGCATATTTTCAAAAGAAAAGAACAAATTAAAGCAGCTGGGTCACCCAGTTCTACAGATAGTGTCCTTGCAATCCTCACAATGAGGGCCTTCCCAAGTCACCCCAAGCCAGGCTAGGTAGGTATTTTTTCACGCCCACTACGTATAAGTTCTCGCGAGTCAAGCTGGCCGAAATCTCACCTACATACTGAATGAGAGATCCAATAATTAAAGTGATTCCCTCAGAGAACCAGGCGCGAACGTGCTTTATCCGGATACGAAACACCGTCTGGCATAAGACGGGAAGTGGCGCGACTAAAGGTCGGAACTGACCGTAATTAATCAAGGCTGTCCACGAGATGAGGCCTGCCTACCCTCTCGGTTACTGGAGATCTGTAGAAATTCTTGAACGTTGCCGAGGCTTGGCTTTGAAGAGACCCGTGTGTCACCTCGGAGGGAGAACGATGACTGCTAAAACGTCGGAGCAATTTCGTCACGAAGTTTTGACCGAGCTTACTTTTTATGGAGCTTACTTTTTATTGAGACTTTTTCCAGATGTTCCCTGCAAAAAATGCAATTTGTCTCCTCGTCTGTACCTTATAGTCATAATACACAATAGTTCTTCTCGGCCACTATTTTAGCTACATTTACTGGCGTATAACAATAACAACACCACTTATCGCTTTTAAATCGCAGTTCTGTACAACTGATTTACAGAACTTTGAAACTGTGATAAGCTTTGTTAAGCAATAAGAATCGCCGTGCGAATCAAAGAGGAAGAAAAAAGAAGAAGTGGTCTCTCTTTACTGTGATAGCAATTATATGGACAATCTCGGCGAGATTTCGTCGTTGGTGGGATTTCGCCGCCGGCGACGGCCTCAACGTCAGCGTCACCGTCATTCACCGTATATGTATATGTACCTATATACATGAAGACTCAAGAAAGAAAAATATTACAGATACTCCGGCACGCGCAATAGAACTTGGGACCTCTGGAACGTGATTGCAAGGCGGTAACCATTGAGCCTAGACTGGGAACAGTTAGGGATAAGAGTTAATGAAGAGTACCTTAGTAACCTGTGCTTCGCCGATAGAACTGCATTGCTGAGTAACTCTGGGGACGAATTGCAACTCATGATTACGGAGTTAGACAACGAGAGCAGAAAGGTGGGTCTTAAATTTAATCTGCAGAAAACGAAAGTAATGTACAACTACCTCGGAAAACAGCAGCACTTCGAGGTAGGTAATAGGGAACTTCAAGTTGTAAAAGACTATGTCTAGTTAGGGAAGGTAATAACCGCGGAGCCGAACCACGAGATGGAAGTGACTAGAAGAATAACAATGAGGTGGAGCACATTTGGCCAGACTTTTGAATTATGACAGGTAAATTGCCACTATCCCTCAAAAGCAAGGTTTATAACAGCTGTATCTTGCCGGTACTTAGCTATAGAGCAGAAACCTGGAGACTTACAAAGAGGGTTCAGTTTAAGTTAAGGACGACGCAGCGAGCAATGGAAAGAAAAATGGTAAATGTAACTTTAAGAGACAAGAAGAGAGCAGAGTGGATTAGGGAACAAACGGGGGTTAAGGATATCATAGTTGACATAAATTCGAGGAAATGGACATGGGCTGGGCATGTAGCGCGTACACAAGATAACCGCTGGTCATTAAGGGTAACTAACTGGATTCTCAAAAGAAGGCAAGTGGCTTAGGGGGAGACAGAAGGTTAGGTGGGCAGATAAGATTAAGAAGTATACGGGTATAAATTGGGAGCAGCAAGCACAGGACCGGGTTAACTGGCGGAACATGGGAGAGGCCTTTGTCCTGCAGTGGACGTAGTCAGGCTGATGATGCTGCTGCTGATGATAATGATGATGATGAACCACTGAGCCATAATTGATCAGGTCATTAACTGTTCAAACGGCAAGTTATTTATATCTACTGTTTACCACTGCTGACGAGCATCTTGGCAGGGAACTATCTGGTTTTCTGCATTACCAGTAAGATGGTGCAATGAGCGCGTACAGCCCCATCGTCACGAAACGGTGACGAGTGCTTTCATCTCCCACTCGTACTTTGCCAAGCGGAAAGGAGGGAATGAACGCTCATTCACGCACCCTTATCTCGCGGTGAGGAAGATCGCACGTCTTGGCTGGCTTTGGGTTTTCAACAGAAGGATTATGTTGTAGTTACTGGGTGCACATAACTCACTGCAATGGTTCCATGGTCTTCGTTAGCGAAAAGAGCACGCTTTTATAACGCAGCAAAGTAACAACTGAGATGCTTATTCGCGTTCATCTGTACTTTTGAGTGCGATTTGTGCGCCGTTCGTGCGTGAGAAACGTGGGGAAAGATTTGATCTGCTTGCCAATCTTCGCACGACCTTCTAATTTGTTGCTATCGCGTTCATTGTTTCGCCTTTGCGGCAAAGCTCTGATTTAAATGCGAAGCATTTCTTTGCGAACTTCGGCGACTTTGAGCGTATCTATCTATCTATCTATCTATCTATCTATCTATCTATCTATCTATCTATCTATCTATCTATCTATCTATCTATCTATCTATCTATCTATTTATCTATCTATCTATCTATCTTGCCACCTACGTGTTTTCGCTCTCCTCGCCGTTTCGATTATGGTATCGATACTAAACTTAGTATGGCATAACATGACTGTATTGAGAACAAATTGGACTAGTCATACCATGAAAATCAGGACCTGTACGTCTTAAATGTCATGATTTACATTTCATGGTCCGGCAGCTCTTGCAGTGGTTCTGTTCACATTGCATGTTGCAAATCTCTTATGGTATGACATGACTGATTGGGAAATACAAGCGACCGACCGTAACATGAAATTCATAAAATGCGTGTCATGCAACATCATGACTAAATGCCACGCTCATGATGCGCTCGTGGCCGTTTGACTAGCGCCACATATACCAAATTTGGTATTACGGTACGTGAATGGATGACGAAGTTGTGTGACTGGTGGAAACATGATAATGATGAATTGCGTCTCATGTAACAACATGACTACATGCCACGCTGAGCATGCAATGCCGGCCGTTTCGCTAGCTTTACTTCTACCAAATTTGGTATTGCGGGACTTGAATTGAAGACGAGGGCATGATCCTGGTGCAAACATGATAAACATGAGATGCGTGTCATGTAAGAACTTGACTGCATGCCACGCTCATGATGCCCTCGCGGCCATTTCGCTAGCTTCACAAGTACAAAACTTAGTATAATGGGACGCGAACGCACAACATAGGTAAAAGACATATCCAAACATGATGATCACGACTTGCGTGTCATGTAGCAACATGACTACATGCGACATTCATGATGCGCTCGTCGCCGTTCCGCTAGCTTCACATATGCCACATTTTGTATTACGTGACGTCAATGAATGACAAATGTACGTGACTGGTGCAAACATGATAATCATAGGATGCGTGTCACGGGAGATTATGACTACATGCCACAGTCAAGGAGCCAATACATTTCGATGTGACGCGCTGCGCGTGCTCGCCGGCGTTGATTTCGTCGCGTCAGGCCGGCGTTGCCACGCCAGGCGCCGGTTCTGCCATATATTCACAGGCACTCACCACGCTTCGTTGCTTTGACGCATGCAGTTTCGGTGTTACGTGACCTCAATGAAGGACGAATGATACGGCTCGTGCAAACTTGATAATCTTGACACGCGTGTCATGTAAGAACATGGCAACATACCACGCTTATTGCGTGCTCACGGCCGTTTCGCTAACTTCACATATACTGAATTTGGTATCACATGACGTAAATAGAATACGAAGGTAAACGACACATGCAAACATGATTGATCATGACACGGAAGTCATGTATGGCATCATTTACCTTCACCTCCTAACGTTTGCTCGATTTTAAACGGACCTATCAACCTTTCTTATTCATGCTTCGCATATGATCGATTCCCACTAGACGTGATTTCTGCCAATTTTTTATACAGAAAACTAAATTGTAATAATAAAAGGCACAGACAGCTACGCGCATGTCAGTAATGTTTTAGCGAAAACAGGCTAAGCAGTCAAGGAAACATTTTTCTTTGAACTGTGGCAGATGTTCAAGGCTACTTGAATTTATTCAACCGTAGAACGACACAGGGCTCTCCCAGTTCGGATTTATTTTTCACTTTTCCTCAGTGGTAGCGGGCGGTAGACACAAAGACGCTAAGTAAAACTTCTGGTGGGATGCCTTTTTTGTCGATTGCGTACTGACATCACTCGCTGAGACACATGATGTCTAACTAGACCAAAACTGAAGGAAAATGTAAACTTATGGCTCGTTTTTATGGTAAACACAGCCTGCAAATGAAACCATTCAAGATATACGGAATGTTATTTCTACACTTTTACGTGTATTCTAGCAATAGCGATGTAGATGCGAAGAAAGACAGGTCGACGAATGAGAAGCTGCCGCCAGCAGAAAACGAACGTGCAATTTGCGATCTTTGCAAGTAGACTCACATTGGCGGGAAGTTATCGGTAAGGTTATTTTATAAAAAAAAACAAGCCCTGAAAATTTTCCACCATATATACCAGAAGTGAATATCGGTTTTTTAACGGCTCCTCTGACTGGCTTTGTCACACCTTAAAAGCGAGCAACTGATCAAACTCTCTTCACTGAAAATAATGTCAACTTATAGAGGCATACTATTCTTAAGCAAGACAAACCCTCTTCGTGAAGCGACCATTTTTTCTTTACAATGGCCGAATTAGTCGATAGATTATGGACACTTCTCTGCAATATTAAACGTAGGTATATCAGCAACTAAAGCAATTGTCATGGGTAGATCTTACACTCAAAGATTTTTTTTTGTTTTTATGCAGCAGT
Source organism: Rhipicephalus microplus (assembly GCF_043290135.1). NCBI lineage: Eukaryota > Metazoa > Arthropoda > Arachnida > Ixodida > Ixodidae > Rhipicephalus > Rhipicephalus microplus. The sequence continues at coordinate 147,942,556 of NC_134700.1, read as the reverse complement.
GTGCAGTTTGTACTTAATCTATTGTATTTTACCAGCTTGACGCGCTTGGTTCACAAGAAAGAGTTAGTAAAGCTCATTGGTCGGCAAATAAATTGGAGCTAAAACTTTTATCTCAACCAGAACAAATCTAGATTTGTAAAGAAAAAATTATAATCCAAATAAAGCCGCGTAGAAACCTAATCAGTTATTCTAAGATACGCTTTCAAATACTTGTAGATTTAGCAGCTTCTTCTTCGGTAACGAAAATCCGGAAAAAGAAGTACTTAAAATTTGGAAAAAGTGGTGTAAGTAATAGATGTGTTAATGCACGTAGCAAACAAAAAAAAATAACGTGCAAACCATCCTATTCTGTTTTTTTTACTTTAAAATATTCCAGAAGTTCAGATAATTTCATATCAAAAGGCATGAATGAAACTAGTTGCAGATTTCAAGATAACAAACTATTTTTTATGAGTAATGACTTATTGCTCATTATGTTTGAGCCGGTGACTGGTGAAAAGGTCAAGCGACAGCTATTCTAACTCAACCTTTGCCAGCGCTCTGCATGAGAAATACCAGCTGCCGCTTTCTCAGTATTCTTTGAGAAGGAAAGGAGGAGATAGGGAAAGGAAAGGCAGGACGGTCAACCTGATGAGCGTACGGTTTGCTACCCTACACGGTGGGAAGAAGATTGAGGGATGAAAAGAGACAGATAGAAGGAGGACAACATAAAAAAAACACGTGAGCTAAACTACACTGCTTCGTTCTATTGTTTTGAGGATTTCTAAACCATGGCAGATCTCCCAAAACTAAAAAAAAACAGTTTTTTTTGTTGTGCATACTTCACCAGCCTAACTTCCGCCACTGCTTTTTCAGGCTGGTACTGAAAGGCTGTGCAAATAGTCGTTCATTTGCATTTGCTGATGGTGTACCCTGTTTTTGAATACGATGTTAAGCTTGCGAATATATAATATTTCACGACCCTCAAGCACACGCAGAAGTCCCTCTTGAGTTTCTTACAGCGTCTTTTTTGTACAAAGTTTCAGTTAGGCTTCACAAAAAGCTACGAATTGGAAAAACCATAATAAAAGCAAGTCATAAAAACACCTTAAGCAAGCATTTTCATTCGACGATACCTGAAAAGACCAGTTACGCTTATACAATATTTTATGCTCTTTTACACATGGGACAGAAACATAATCTGCACACATAAGCTCAAGACATTCAACCTCTACCGAATTATCCATCGCAGGTAAAACATGCGAAAAACAGGCAGAGTGGTCTTAATAATAAAAAAACCCACCCATTCAAAAATATGTTCGCCAGCATGAACTTGCGTCATAAATGGACGAAAGCTTTATTTATGCCGAGAGCTACGACCAGAATTTGGCTGCTCGCTGCATCAGTGGACGTCCCCTCGGACAAGCTCGTTGCAATAGAGTTGAGACAGCGATTCGTTTCAGCCACCATGGATGCCTTTTGCGCTGGTGTGCCAGCATGCCGTAAGTGAGGCTAACACTCCGATATACTGCTCCTGTTAGTCTCACCTTTACGCAGACTGAGCATGACAAGCGGCTGTGACAGGTAATCTTAGACGCCGTTGGCCCACAGTTCGCAAAATGTACAAATGATCTGCACGATGTGTTTTTGCCCCACATGGTCTTCGCTTTCTTTGTGGACGAGAACCTGCTCTTTTCATAGCCATGTTTACAAGCATTTGCGAAGTACAAATGTATTAGCCATAAAGTTATGCGCATTGTGAGTTACACAGCAGCCTTTTATTCTCTTTTTTATTGAACAACTGTGTGGTACGTCAAGGCTATGGCCGAATACCACTTGTAACTTTTAAGCTGCCTGCTTGTAACATGTGAAGCCGAACGACCCCTTGCAAGAGGTGGCTCGTGCTTGCAGATTGACCTGGCTTCAGACTACCTCAGTAGATCAGTGATTACATACGGTGCTCGGCTGCTGTCCCAAAGGTCGCGGGTTCGATCGCGGTTGTCGAATTTAGATGGAGGCGAAACGGCATAGGCCAGTGTACTGTCCCATCTCAGTGCACGTTAAACAACACCAGATGGTCGAAGTTTCCGCAGCCCTCCACTACGGCGTATCTCATAATGATAACTGTAGTCTGAGGACGTCATATTACAGAAAAGTATTATAAACCTGGCTTCATTCGTTTAATTGTTTGGAAGTATGGTGCCAGTGGAGGTACTCAGCCTACACCTATTCGATGTAGGCAATCTTGCCAGGTAAAAACGTATTAAATAGCTAAGAAATTGTAGAAGCTACACCACTTTTTAAAGTAAAAGAGCCAGAAGAAGGCACGTGCTTGTGTGAGTGAATGCGATGACGTCCTTGAAGGGACAAAATGTAATAGCATTTTGGTGTACATTTAAATAAACGCACAAAGAACTCCTTCAAATCATATTTGCCGAGACAAAGAGCCTTCTCAAATCACAAATTCGGAGATTCAAAACGTAAATTGTAAAGAAACATATCGTGCTGTATGACGAAATTTCTTGGGCTGGTTCCAGAAGTCACACTTCCTTCACACGTATGACATGTCTTTTATTAAACGTGCAAAAGCTCCCAGTACTGAGGCATTAGTAAAAAGTGAGAACTGCACGAGTGTGCGTGAAATCATACTTTCTGGGATAGCATAAATTTTAGCTGTTTACAACCACTTCTCGCATGAAGACATACTCCTGTCACCTAACTCTTTTAAAGCCGCCTTCACACAGAGCTGGTCTGACGATACCGCCTTTGGCAACGCTGCGTAAAATAGGAAAAAAACGAAACAGTATTTGTTTTTTATAGTTTGACAAATACTCGATTCTAAAAAAATATGAACCATCTCCCAAAAGAGAACCACGGAGCGATGCGCAGCAGCAGCGGTGCTCACGCCGTTGACACGGCTGAAGCGGGCGTCGACGTGGGTGCTGGCAGAACAGGTTGAAGCGAAACATCGGTGTAGCCTTCACATGAGTGAACGTTTCCTTGAAACGTGAAGACGTGGGCGGCAGGTTGAGCTTCGTGTAAGTTTCATTGCAGATAAACGAGTCGAAAGAGTGTTTCCAGTCGACGTGCGGTCGAGCGTTGCGGATGGTCACCAGGGTGAAGCGCGAGAGGAGTGTGTTGCGAGCGGCTAGTGTAGCAGCACCACGTAAATGTTCAGTTCAGATCAGTTTATTTACCTTAAGGGTTTCCCGAGGGAGGCATTACATAAACAACGGGTTAACAAAACTTTCACACGATTTATAAATTAAGTTGCGTAACATTGATTAGTTACACGCTGTTGAAACAAGGACAGGCAAGTTATTGCGGCAATGTCAGCAGAAAGGCCGTTCCAGTCTTTGGCAGTGCATGGGATGAATAAGGCGGAGAAGTGACCAGTTCGAGCACGTGGGCGTGTGACTTGTCGCGAATGAGAGGGGAGGTGAGAAATGCGTGCTGCGGGAACGATGTATGCAGCTTGATTAAGGGTGCTGTAAAAGAACTTGTGGAGAAGAGAGAGACTGGAAGTGCGTCGACGATCAGAAAGCTGTGGTTAACCTGATTCTGCTTTAAGCGCTGAAATGTTGATATTATAGGAGTAGCTTGAGTGAATGAATCTAGTAACGCGATTCTGCACAGCTTCAAGAGAATGTGTTGGCAGGAGCTGGCAGCTACTGTGTGCGAGAGAGAGAGTGACGTCAACGCACAGAAGCGACTTCGCCTACTTGGCATTTATCCAACAATTGTGGCGGGGGAACACGGCGCTGCTCGTTGGCACGAAAGCACGGACGGACAGTGTTACACAGGCTAGTCCAACAGCTGCTTCGCATCAAAAAGATTTTTTGCCTTTCCCTTTCGAAGATGGTTTCTACTTGCCACGTTGTTCTCAGTTTTGATGCTTCAATTATAATACATTACTGCAAGAAAGCATTTGATGGTGATTTTTGTAGTTTCATTGATACTAAACATTGACAATTTATATTTTATTTTTTCAATTGTATACGTAAAGCAATAAAGCTGCTGTGCTCCTGCGTCACACAGTAATTGCACTGTGTCTGTCATTATTTCCCTGTTATTTTCATTAGCTGTAGGATCATTATAGACTATTGAACTTACGATCACTACGTTGAGGTGACAAGGCTTACGTGAACTTTCAAGAGTGAGTGCCAGGTCGCTGACAGAACATATATTTACGGATCACAGTTCAGCCTACAACTTAAGCAATAGCCCTGCGGTTCACAAGATATACGATTTCTATCACTCATAATACTCCATAATTGAGCTCAGAGACTTTGACATAGAAAATGTTGATGATTGCATTCAAGTTCAGGGAACAAGATAGAATCCGAAAAGCAGCCACGTAACCGAGTGTATTTTTGTTGTTTTTTTGCCACCACTGCCCTAAAAGGAGTAGCCTAATTTTGGCATTCAGTGAAGCCTGGCCTCCCTGAATGTAGCCATCAGCGAATCTTCTTGACTACAGCAGAAAACACGCGATCAGACTGGTCTGCGTTTCTTCGCTAACTCTCCTTCTCATGCCTCTGCCTGAGTGAATAGCTCAGCTAGTGGCACGAGTACTAAATCCCCGTGAATTGCCCGTAATTGAGAGGCATTGTCAAAGAAAACAAAAACGAAATACAAATAGGACCATTATAAGTGTAACTGAATCATTATTACAACACGGCACGCGAAACTAGGCCACAGGATAATAAGTAATGCATGGTCATATTCATGCGAAATGTGTCTCATTAGGCGCTCGGAACATACTTCCGTCGTAGCAAACTCTCTTTGCTGGCAAATAAGTGCAATAGAGGACACACAGACACGCAAAAACGCACGCGCAAGGTGTAAAAAAAAACTGCACCATCTTTTGCCAAAGAATACAACCAGTAGATGCGAAGGAGCGGGCGCTAACGCTTACACTGGTGGCGGCTTTGACGCTGGCATTCATCATGGCGTTGCACAGGAGAAAAACCTACAAACTCACCCAAGCTTCCGTGCTTCAAAGAAAAACCTGGGGAGGCACAAAGCACGCAATGATAAACCAATGTTTACTACTAGAACATGACGATCACTGCTAATGGGGAATGATTGACCGAATTCTTCTATTGGATACAAAAAAAAAACGCGGGCTGCTTTCAGTTAACACGCATGCTGATAATTTCAAATGTGAAGCAGCTCTTTGACTAGCCTGTTTAACGCTATCCGTCCATGTCTCCGAGTCCACGCGCCACACCGCGTTCTCCCCGCCGCAGATGTTGGAACGATGCCAGGTAATTCAATTTATAGCTGCGCGTTGACGTCACTCTCTCATTCACCCGCAGCAGCTGCTGACTGCTCCCAATGCACTGAGGTGGTGTTGCCCCTTCACCCACTCGCAACGCACATCTCTCTGGCTTTACCCTCTCCACCATCGGCAGCGCTCGACCGCTCGTTGAGTGGAAACACTCTTTCGGCTCGTTTATCTGCAATGACACTTACACGAAACCCAACGTGCTTTCCGTGTCATTGTGTTTCAAACCACGGTATTCATGAACCGACATTAACTTATCGTGGTAAGGCTACTTACGAAAGGACAAGAAAAGATGAGGAAAAGTACAAGCTGGGTTTCAGAAACGTTTCTTATCCTGTCAAAAGGCCTCAAGGCGCCCTTAACTTGTCAAGTACAGGCTTTGGGTGCGAGGGCAGGTAAATTTTGCATTGAACTCATTACCTCAAGAAGAAACAAATGAGCGTCACTGCAATAAACTAACAACAGTATGCTCAGAAGCAGCCAAACGTAAGCAACAGAATTGATGTTTAGGTACCGTCAGTTTTTAGCGCAATACACGTTTTCGTCTGGCCACATTTCTGCAACTCCCGTCCACGCAGCGGGGTGCTCAGGACACTTTTGTTATCTTCACATATTGTATGTTGTTTTTTTGTGTTAGTGTTGTGGCATCGTGCTCGCTTCGGCGTTTGCTGTTTTTGTTTTAATTTTTTTGTATTTCACTGCACCCATTTGATAGCTTGAGCAGTTTTACCGCATTTCTTTTACGGAGTTGCATTTATTGTGGAACAGTGCACTGAAGTGGACTTCACCGAAAAAGTGACGAATTTCGTGTACAAGTAGTTTGTGATTTTGTGAACAAGTATTTTGTGAAGGCACATAACTTCCTCGCATAATTATCAATCGCCGTTTACAGTAGTTCCCGGCGATGGGGGGAATTCACGTGGATGGAGAGCCAGTTAAAACCCGCATACCTCAGCTACTCGCACCGACGTAACGGTTGTCAGCCACGGCTTTTCTGTATATAAGGTAGAATGAAACGGTTTTTTGACCTGCTCTGCAGCGTTCGTGTTAGTCATTGGTGGTATGGACGTGGAGCACCACCACGTTCTACGTATGTGGCCTTAAATATTGTGCCCATCTCGCGTGGTGGCACCCCTAGTAAAAAACTACATGGGATTGGCTTTGCTCGCGGTTGACCTGTGAGCGCCTGACGCTTGAGCCTGTGTCGGCGAAATATACGCTGTTCTGAGAAAGTAAATTAGCCACATCGTATAGCGCTATGACAGCATCGTGGTCGTTATGTTAGCGCCGCTGGTACGCTGGCCTCCAAAGCTTTGTTGTATGACATTTAGCTGTATATGGGTTCCTTTAATTTTACTTTGCATGACGACGCACCACTACTGCCTCTAGGGTGGTCATGAGGTGGTCGTAATTTTCTTTTCATCAATTCTTTTTTTCTTTTTAGACCTCAAAGATTTTGATCCTTCGTCTATACAAAGCTGTCACAGTCCGGACGATGTATTTTTTCTAATAGTACATTTCATAGAATTTCGATTGGTGCTATCGGTTGTTGCTTTTTTGTGCTCATGCCACCTATGTTCTCTTCTAACTCTTTTGCTGTGGGGAGGTTAAGGTCCATATTGCGTCAGCTACTCCATATCAAAAGGTTCTGCAGCGAAAAAAAGAACAATAATACCGAACATTACCCAAAATGAACCATCCAAAAAAAAAAACAAATTAGTACACTGTAACCAGTTGAAATATCATGCTGATGCACATTTTGCTTGCAGCAGTTCACTCTGTCTAGAACTGTTTTCACGTGCACCTTCCTTTTCTACAGTCAGAATATGCACTAGCACATTTCATATATATATCTATCTCTGGCTGTCTATCACAGGTGTTTATCTAGACCGGTCTCCACTAAGAAGTCTGTCAGGAAGATGTTCGCCTTTTCCTGAAGATGCGTTTCAGGCCATGGTGCAAGTAACCTTTTTATTGTGAGGGGCCGTCTGTCCAAACTTGCTAATTTTTTCCATAATTCTTCTCTTTCATTCGCCTGTTTAACGCACTCTAAAAATATGGCGAACATTTTCTTCTGCATGACTACAATTCCACTTAATGACTATACAATTCAGCTACTTTTTCATATTTCTACGACTTTGTTTCATAAACTTTTGTATTACTTCTTGTATTATTATATGTATAGGTTTACTTGGTATTCTTTATGCATGATTGCCATTTCTGCTGCTTTGCCGAGTTGCGAACGGAGTCGGAACCTCGTCAAGCTCTTCAGCTTTTTGTCCTCTACTCCTCCTAATCAAAAGAAAATAATATTGAATATTTGATTGAATTAATGATTCATTAACATACATTCTACGGCGTGTTTCCGCTGATGTGTCCTCAGATGAGAGGTTGATACCACCCATAAAAACTCCTTACCCTCCCATCTAAATTACACTACATGTTGTGCAGATGGTGACGCACGAATGTATCCGTTGCGGCTTTATATGAATTCTGTTTTTAACTTACTTCTTTAGGTGATGTCAACAAGTGACCCCCACCTTGTTTGGTTAATGCAAAATAGTTGTATACACTTTATTTATTTGGACATGTACTTCAAGAAAATGTTGACATCTGTGGGTATTCATTCCTTACCACATGAAACAACAGCAACAGCATCGCGTTTTGTAGCACTTTAGTACACAAGGTGGCCTAAGATAACAGACGACGCAACAATGATGAATTGTACTCATTAGGCTTACACCATAGCTATGAGTAGGCATCTGCATGTGGACGAATGAAAAGATTTTCTTGAAGACAACTGAGTATGAAGTGACACGCCTAAGAAAAAAAGAGTGGCAGTTGCTTGAACAGCAGATAAAGAATACTATGCTGGGAAATTATTTTCTTGGAGCATCCTAGGCGGATCGTTATCGTTTCTCCGTTATTTTCTCTGGTATGGTGCTCAATATAATGAACGCCGCATAGAAACGAGATTAATATCAGTAGCTGAGTCGTATATTAGGAGGTTCAATGTGGGAATAATCACCAAGTCGTTAAGGCAGGGTCCACAGTACTTAGGAGATTAGCTGGCCTAGTTGTTGAGAAGGCTGATATTGCAATTCTGACGAGAGCTCATCTGGCCGGGACGAAGAGAAAAGCAACACCGCCAAACAAGAACTATACAAAAACGAATGACGTTTCTAATTGGATACTGTAGTCTTCACAATCGCACCAATAAAAAAAATATCTGTTAGGCTTTGACGATTGACGCAAGCAATGCGCGTGTGACGAAGGAATGTTGTTATCACTATGATTATCATTTAAACACTATATATACCACCAGACGAGCACACTAACCGCGAAAAACACAATTCCTACTTGCATGATTGCGATTGCGAAATAGATTATTGACAAACTACAAGACAGTCACTTTCAAGTGATGTCCGCTGAATTGTGGCGCGAAGCGGCAGATTTGTCTTCAGGAAGTAGTCATAGAAAAAATTCGGCAGATCCCACGTACCTGGGAATCAACGTTATGCGAAGCACTCGGAGGGAAGGTGACTGTGTTGCAGTTTTTTATTGTTTGACACGTCATGAAATGACGCTAAATATATGTACAAACGGTGCACGCACAGATACATGTTGAAGAGTTGCAGATGTTTATATAACCAGTTATTTGCACTTGCGCAAAGTTGCCAACTGAACCTACGTATTAGCAACACCAGAAGCTGATGCTCGCGAGGATGCTGGCCCTGAACACTCCAACATAAATCAACTTCAGCGCAAGGGAAATAACCCCAATTGGCGTTAACCCGACGTAACGGATGTGTGAAAAGAGCACACGTGTAATGTTTATAAAATTGGGCAGGTAGCACAGCAACAATCATTGACGTTTCACGAAGATTAACGTCTATTTGAAAAGTGGTTCCGAGACCTGGCGTAGCTCTGCGGTAAAATTCTTCATTGCCACGCAGAATGCTTGTGTTTGATTCCAGCTGGAACCTTGACATTTATTCTTTGCATTCGTCGGGTTGACGCTATCGATTTTGGTTATTTCTTAATATTCACACTTTGAAATTGCCCATGATTGTTCTCGTCGTTCCTGGGTAGATACTAAGTGTCAATCACCTGTGGCACATACCCGCATACCAGTGGCCCATACCCACCCGTAGGCATATGTCGCTGTCCGGCGGGACGTGTTTGACGACGTACGTGCCGAGATTGCGACATCATTGAGGTCTGGAGCAGAGCGTCATATTCGTGAAACCATCTTACCCTTCCATGCTAATTTTGGTTCCCGTCAAGTTAAGGGGTTGTCTACGAAAGCACCCGAACGTAAGCGGATAGATAGATAGATAGATAGATAGATAGATAGATAAATAGATAGATAGATAGATAGATAGATAGATAGATAGATAGATAGATAGATAGATAGATAGATAGATAGATAGATAGATAGATAGATAGATAGATAGATAGATAGATACGCTCAATGTCGCTGAAGTTCGCTAAGAAATGCTTCGAATTTAAACTGAGAAATCGCAGTTAAATACGGAGTTATTCTAAAGGTAGAGTCGAAGCACGGGCCCACCTACTTTGAGGGTTATCGCAGTAGCATCTCAGGTAGTCAGGAGTACATAAAAATTCAAAATTAAGATGCATGTAAAGGAGTGCATAAATCACAAGAACTAAAAGAATGAACACAATTGGGGCAAATAATGAACTGTTTCCCACGAAATTTAATGCATTAGTTTCTTAGGCCCATATCGAGATAGCGGTGACATGCGCCTGCTGTTGTGGAACGCTACAACGCGCTGCCATGCAACGGTTCGTCTGCAACGGTATGTGTGAAATTGGCTGCTGAGAACGGTTCACGCCAGTCACGATTTTCACTGCATCGGCTACAACTGTACATACATACAGGTCTGTCGCAAAAGTTTTTTCCTGCACTAGTTGTAACATTAAAACAGTTAAATAGAAGCACGCAGCGTTCGCTTCTGGCAGTATTGTAATCGTCAGCCAATGTTTTCACCTGGGTGGACGTACTTTTCGAATAACTTCCATTACAGTTGGATAATCAGGGTGAATAGTGGAAGTGCCTCAGGCTGGCTGGCCAACGTTTCGGTAGGAGGACCCATCAGTTTTGTAGTTTACTAGTTTTGTAATGCGTGAATTATCTTTCCTTGTCCTTGCGTGAGCGCATAGCAATCATACATGTAAGGCAAGTTGCAGAAGTGTGACTTTGGCCCGACTTGTTGTGCCACAACTTTGTGTTTTGTTTCGCGCGTACATGACCTATAAACCTTGAAAGTAGTGTTTCCAGGTAGTATGGAGCAAACAGATAAATAACGATGACGAAAGAAGCCCCTGCAAAAGTGGCGTGGCTTTCGCAAGGAAACCTAAGAAAGCAGGCTCTTTATTATCTCATTTTGGGAAATGCGTATACAAATAATAAGCAAATGCTCTCATAGTTCAAAAACGAGTTAAAAAAATAATTAGGTGATGTTTTACAGTAAAAATATGAGCAACTGTGAACAAAAGCACAACGTCTCTAAGGTAGTTTCCATACGGTTGAATGCATGTTTCTCAGTGCCCGGATAAGGTTACTTGTTGATTCCTCTGATGTATGCTTGAATTCAACATGCAAATACTTAAACTCCTCAATAAACGTGCTATTAGTGAACGACGAACGCGCTATATGGTGAAGGTGATGATCTATAAGATAACTGTAGAGGAGGAGGAAAGAGTAAGCGGATGGACAGAGAGGTTAGCCAGTGTTTAGACCAGCAGGCTACCCTGTGCTAGAAAAAGGGGGGAAGGAAATAAAAGATGATAGAAAAGAAATGTTGTAAAGAGAGAGAGAAAGAAAATACAAAACAAAGCGATAAAGAAAAGGCAAAATCAAAGGGAATAGGACACTAAATATGTCTCTGGGGCCAGTTGTCTGCAAAAAGCGTAGTAAAACTTTCAAAGCCTGTATTGAGGATGGGCTCGGCCAATGAACCACAACATTTTATTGTAAAATAACAGTGCTTGCTGGAAAAGCGCAATGTAGCCCAAAAATTGCGACCGAAGAATAGAAATTTTTACAAACGATTTGGCAAAGAAAAAAGTCAAAATCAACCTATTGTAGGCGTATCTGGAGACTCTGCTTGGAAGGTTACAGAGTAAAGCATACTGATTATTTCTAGACTACACACAACCAGTTAAGGGTTCATAATCACGGTGATGTGTTTTTGCTGCAAAGCTGAGCCCACGACTTTGTTTAAAGGGAAGGACTTCGTTAAATGGCCATACATATTTGTAAGAACAACACCGCTTCTCCTGAGCGTGCGTAGGCTTAAACAAGCAGTTTCGGGGACACTGTGGTCACATTTCATTTTCTGTTTGTAAGTGTGATTAGGAACCTAAAGAGCATGTTTCAAAAATTTTTATTCATAAATAATTCTAACTAATTATCAATAAATACTCAGGAGTATGTGTTGATAATTTACTGTCAAATAATCACTAAATGACTACAGGGCTTAGCGATAGAACTCTAGATGCCATGCACCACACAGCTGAGAGCTCCTCGTTTCTGAGACAATTACTTCGCCGACTATTCCTTCACCACACTAATAATTACTTACAAAAGAGTTAACACAATGAAGAAATAAAGGTCCGTGAATAATTTTAGTTCTCACCTAAATAAATCTATTACTGAGCATGCACGAAATAGCTGAGCCATTGTCCTTTTTCTTTTATTATTCTAGTAACCGTGACAATTTTCACCGCGCGAATTGTGGAAATAAATGCGGACCGCAGCCACTTGAGCCACATTTGGATAATGACCATTTGAAAGTGCGCATAGTAAGGCTTCGCTGTTACAGTTAGGAGCTCGTCTTAGAACACCAATGTCGGACTACAAGTGAAAACTGATACTTTTATCGTCTATCGACGCTGTGGCGGTGTGCACTGTGCTTAAGACTGCGTAAGGCCACTGTAGCGGGGGGGGGGGGGCGGCAGATGAACAACTAAAAAGAAGGCAGGGAGGTTAACCAGGCATATGCCCGGTTTTCTACCCTATGCTGGGGGAATGGGAAGAGGGCATAAAGATGAGAGAGAGAGGAAAGAAAAGAAAGAGAAAGAGAAAAAAAAGGATTGTCAGTCAATGGGCTGACGCGTATGCAGCGGTGGCACTACACAAAAGTTAAAGGTGGTCACGTAGGCCTGTGGTCCTCAAAAAGCACAAGACAGCTATAACTGCTTTTTGAGCCGTGACTGTAGCTGAATTTGAAACAAACGCACGTGATAAGCCTAGATCCAACTACGTAACTAACTTTCGCCGCCAACTTATGTTGTAACGTAGCAATAAAAAATGCTAAGCTTTCAGGACACGTCACAATTGGACATAAAAATTTACTCCGGAAATATGCATCGGGGTCAAACTGCGTTGGCGCCATTAAAGAAAAATCTGATTTTACGATGGCACGTGCGCTGTTCGATGAATATACATAATCAATATGTTTTATTCAGTTTCCAGAGTCACCTTTTTCATAACATAAAATACGGGATGATAACATGACCACTATTTCAAAAACAGGTATAAAGTAGTTGATGATTCAGCCACGTTTCAAAAGTTCAGTACAGGAAGTGGGCGGCATGTGTGCAGCTTTTGAAAGATGATCCTTTTATATAAAAAAGTCAGCTAAAATTCGAATATTGGTAATATGCTAATATATTGTTACGGTGAGAGATGTTTATTTTACAGGCAGGATGATGAATGGTCGCCAAAGGAAGGCCTAGCCCTGATCGCTGTCACTTCTTTCTCCTTTTTTCCACTTCTTCAAAAGTCTTGTACAATTTCCCCCGTTGCATACGATGCCCACTGGGCGTGTTAGTATTGCGCGTGGTATGGTTTTAACCGGGCGACATGCACGATGTCAGTTTTTTCTGGAGCGATGGCCAGAAGATGTGAAGCGTGATGCAACGTATGTAACATCACTAAGGCGTGGCAAAACGACACATCCACCTGTATAGCGGGTCAAAAACTTTTCATAGAATCTACGCTCGCGGTATGAAGTCCACAGCCGCACCATATTTTCTTTGCTGTATGACACATCTTGATGTCGCTTTTCGTAGCAAGCCTTTGAACGGTCTTGGGCTGCGAATGTCCAGAGACGCGCGATGCGGCATGCCTCCTCTGCGCAAAAGAGTGTCTCGCCAAGAAATGCATTTGGTTGCTGCGAAAACAGGAGAATAAGGCCGAGGGTACTACGTGGCCCAGGGGTTTAAAGAAGGCAAAACGGGCTAATGCCGGTGGGCTCTTTTAGTGCAGTGTTGTGTGCGTAAGGCATAAACGGTGAAAATGCGTCCAGCTTTTTATGCTTGGAATCAGTGTACATAGCGAGCATGTTAAAAGGACACTAATGTCAAATAACAATTTACGGCAGAGTGAAAGCTGAATGTATGATAACGTCTAAATTGGCAAGGGAGGAGAAGGAGGAGGAGGAGGAATAAGGGAAGAAATGAAAAGCAGGGAGGTCAACCAGATGCACGTCCAGTTTGCTACCCTGCACTGGGGGGAAGGGGTGAGGGGATTAAAGAAGAAGAGAGAGAGAAGTGAAGGGCAACATGTGTGTAGATGTGACCTTGTCCGTTGCACGCTTATAAGCGGTCGCGTAGTCCAGTCGTCTTTAGAAAACTTAGCAGTGCTCGCGTCGCTTTGCTGGCCTGCGACGCGTACAGCCATGAACCAAGGATCTCCTCTTCGGAGAAAGGTCTACGGTCTAGTGTCTCAAACGTTTCGCGTAGCAAGTTGCGTTCGCTCGAAAAACGTTCACATGAACACAGTAGATGTTTTATTGTCTCGTCAGTGTCACACGATTCACATCGGGAGCTATCTGCCATTCCTATGCGAAAGGAGTACGCATACATAAAAGCTACTCTTAACCACAGGCGGCACAGTAAAGTTGCATCCTGGCGAGCGAGGTCCGATAGAACTTGGAGCTTTCTCGAAGGGTCCAATTTGTGTAGGCGGCGGTTCCTGACACTGGGGTCACTCAGCCAAGTTTCCGACATGGTGTTAGCGAACGAGTGAAGGCCCCTTGCAGCAGCGGTTTTCGAAAATGGAACTGGGGTTGTCTGGGTGTCCGCGTGGGCGGATCGGGCAGCATTATCAGCAAGGTCATTACCGACAATACCACAATGTCCCGGTAACCAATGAAACACCACCTCATGTTCTTTCGATAAAACTTCGTGAATCACTTCTCTTATTTCATTCACTAGCTGTTGATGCTCCCTTTGTCGTAAAGCTGATTGTAACCTCTGAAGGGAAGCCTTGGAGTCGCAGAACACAGCCAATTTTTGAGGTCGGGCTTCCGTGATATAAAGTATAGCAGCACGTAAGGCTGCAAGCTCCGCTGCTGTGGATGTTGTCCTAAGCGACAGTTTGAGCTTTATAGTGACCTGGTACTCCGGGATGACAACAGCACCTGTGGAGCTGTCAGCCGAGACCGATCATCGGTGTATATGTGTGTCCTCTGGCCGTATTTTTTGTTGAGTAGCGACAATGTCACCTGTCGTAGGACCACTGTTGAATGACGGCTCTTGTTCGTTATTCCCGGAATAGTGAGGCACACCTGTGGTTGTTGTAGGCACCACGGAGGTGACCCTGGTCTTGGTGCTGAAGTGAAGCCGAAAGGAAGGCATTCTCTATGGGCAGAAATAATCTTTGAGAACATCGCTTGTGGTCTTTGAAGTGGCAACACTGCAACATGGTGACCAGGAACTCGGCAGAGGTGTCCTATGTGAGCTCTCAAATTGTCAGTGGTGATGTATGTTTGAATTGGATGCTCTCTTGCGATCATAATTGCCCCGTAGGTTGAGGTGCATCGCGGCAATCCTAAGCACATGCGTAGTGCTTGTCCTTGCAGACGTTCGAGGGTGCGGATGTTCGTCTTGCACGTACTTGCCAGTAACGGCAAGCTGTAGCGCAAAAATCCTAGAAAACGTGCCCTGTATAGCTGCATCATTGACCTTATCGATGTGCACCAAGATTTTCCGCAGAGGAACCGCATTATATGGACGATGGAAGTTAGCCTTCTCTTCAGGTGATTGCAGTCGGCACTACACGAAAGGTCCCTGTCAATAATCACACCCAGGAAGCGATGGTTCTTCTGGTATGGAATATTTTGCCCATTGATGGTAACGGTGTATTGTGTCATGGCTCTGCGAGTAAACGCAACCAATGCACATTTCTCCGTTGAGACGGAAACACCTTGCTTGCGGAGATATGAGCATGTCAGGGTGGCAGCCTGCTGGACTCTTGCACGTACCAGTAGACGAGTTACAGCCGAAGTCCATAGACAAATATCGTCAGCGTATATGGATATGAGGATAGTACTTGGCAAAATTTCACGAAGTCCTACCATCACGAGGTTAAATAAAGTGGGACCGAATACGGCACCCTGAGGGACGCCACGGGAGGTGTAGTAATTGGTGGTAGGTTCATCTAAGGTTTGTGCAAAAAAGGACCTTCTCGTCAAGTAATCTCGGATCCATTGGAACATCCGACCACCGATTCCAACAGCTTCCAACGAGTCCAGGATGGCTTTATGTCTTACGTTATCATAAGCCCTTTTGACGTCAAGGAAGAGTGCCAGTGGTATGTGCTTGAGGATCTTCTGTTGCTGGATAAATGTTGTGAGACCAATCACGTTGTCAAGAGATGACCAACCTCGCCGAAAACCCGTCATGCAGTTTGGGTATACGTTGTAGCGCTCGAGGTACCATTCTAGGCGTGTAAGTATCATCCTTTCCACGGCTTTTCATACGCAAGTTGCGAGGGCAACAGGGCGAAATGATGTCAAATCAAATGGTGACTTTCCTGCTTTGAGTAGTGGCACAAGTCGGCTTATCTTCCAATCCTGGGGAACAATGCCCGCCTGCCATGAGTGGTTGTAATACCTTAACAACTGTCCCCTTGCCTCCTGTTGAAGGTTGGCTAGAGCGGCGTAGGTGATGCCATCGGGTCCTGGGGAAGATGATCGTCGGGAAGCCGCCAAAGATGCGTCAAGTTCTTCTATAGTGAAAAAATTGTCCAATTCGGAGATGCGAGGTTCAGAGATAACACTTATAATGGTGCCAGCGGACAAGGTGGACACACCAACGATTCGCGTACAAAATCATTTGCCACTTCAAGTTGGGTGTGGCCTAAATGTAGGGCTAAAGGCATGAAAGGATGCCTTTGTTGGGGAGTCGAGCGTAGGCCACGAATAGTGCTCCAGATGCGTGACAACGGCTTTCGGGGATCCAATGATTCGCAGAATGATTTCTAGCGCTCCTGTTCAAGTTTGTCTAAATGTCGTTGGACTTTTTTCTGTATGCGTCGTGCCAGCCTCAAGTCGCATATTGCTTTCGTCTGCCTGTATTTTCTTTCCGCCCTTCGGCGAAGCGCGCACAGTTTTTGCAGTTCAACGTCGAAATCTGAACGCTTGCAGGTAAACGGGAGAAGACAGGAAGCTTCCCTCATTGCCTCTTTGATGGCGTCCTCCAAGTTCTGGTCAGGGTCTTCACGGCATGTGTTTTCCATGAGTCGCTGAAATTTGGACCAATCAATTCTTCGTATTGTGGTCTTAGGAGAGGAGTTAGTAAGACCTCTTATTCTCATATAAGTTGGAATGTGGTCACTCCCATGCGTTTCTATGTCTGAAAAGCAGTGCACTTGCGACCGGAAGTTTCTGGATACCAGAGTCAAATCGAGGATACTGCTGTACGTAAGGCCCCGCAGGTATGTAGGACTGCCATCATGTAGGGTTAAAACGGCAATATTATCAACAACAGTGCCCTGCTTACTGAGAAATTAGGGTAAATGCGCAAGAACACATGCACCGCAGTGGCACATTCTCAAAATGATTCCGATGACGTGAGAAGAACCACCTACAATTAATCACTAACAATCGCTTTCGCTGCAATAATTAAAGAACTTTCCGTTCATGAAGGCACGTAATAAGGTGCTGCTTGTTCGTTTCTGTTTAATTTATGGAAAAAAGAATTGCCGGATGTTACTATGGGGCATTGCCCGAATGGTTCAAAAATTCACTTTTCTCTTGGTCATACTGGACAGGTAGTGTCATCTATAGTGGAGTGCAGTTGAGCCAAGCACGCCCAGAAATTTGAAGGCTATAGCTAACATTTTTCAATGACTGTTGTTGCTGCCGTGGCTTTCCGCTACTTTCCTTCTGCTGCTACTATTCTGTCAGTGGACGCGCATTACAGCCGGGCAACGTTGTGCGCGACAACATTGACGCTAGACATTTCATTGAGGCGGGTAATTGAAGAGCGCTAACCCGATGCGAACCACTAAAACGCGAGTTTCTTTCAAAATAAGCCATTCCTGCGCACAAAAGGAACAATACGAGGTTTCTGGACTACTATTTCAACAATCAACGTCGACGTGATAGTTGCCTTCAGTCTCCATTTAATTAGCGTCCTGTTGACGCTTTCAGTGAGGCTGTTGTTCTGCGTATGGTACTATGTGACGGGACGAAACTGGGGGGCAGACCTGTATAGCAACTATTCCACGACGTCGAATGGTTGCTGATGGTGGCGGTGGCTGATAGTGGCACTAGGGGTCCCATGCCGGAGGAGGATGTAGCTTAGTAGGAAATCAGAAACGTGATAGCCCACTGCGGCAGATATTGGTGCGGTTTCAGCGTACGGATTAAGGTGGTCAACATCTCTTATGATTCAGTGGTTCCCAGTGATCAATCGTGTGAAAGGGCTCATCAGGACAATGCCGAAAACCTAAGAGGGAAAACATGCACGCGGTATGGGATGGAGCAATCCTGGAAGTGCACTCGTTAGACGTTTGACTCATCACAGTTGGTCACATTTTTAGCTGTAGTCTGACGGATGGGAGGCCAGTAGAAGTGCTGCAGTGTGCGGTGATACGTCTTGGCAAACCCCATATGATCAGATGTTGTATCGTCGCGGATAGCTTGCAGCACGTTTGGTCGCAAAGCCTTGGGGGACAACCAAATCTAGACGGTCCCCCTTTGAAGAAAAAATTTGCTTGTAAAGATGTCATCCTGTGTGACGAACGGGTACTGATATCGCTTATCGAGAGCAGATGAGAAAAAAGGAGCCTGACTAGTCTTCACCTTGTTCTGTATGGAAGGTTTTCAAACCTGAAAACCGTGAGTCAAGAATGGCCAAACAGTCGTCTAAACTGTCGGTGTCACATTTCATTGTGAAAAGTGGAAGTCGCGATATGCAGTCAGCGTCCGCGTGATGGTGGCCACTCTTGAGGCACACATCAAAGTGATATTCTTGGAAATGGAGCGTGCATCATGCAAGACGGCCAAAGAGTTCTCGCATACCAGTGAGCAAACAAAGTTACTGGTGGTCTGTGTCAATAGAGAATCGGCGCCTATAGCTGTACGGGTGACACTTGTACACGGCGAAAACAATTGCCAGACATTCTTCCTCTGTAATAGTACAATTGCGCTCAGCTTTACTCAAAGAACGGCTCGCGCAGGCAATGGTATGTTTGGCGTCACCGTGACGCTGAACCAATACTGTGCCGATATCGATTCCACCGGCGTCACCTTTGCCCCTCAATTCGGTCTGATGCATTGAAATGACAAAGAATAGACTCGGAAGTGAGTGGAATGTTTAGATGAGAAAACGATGACTCACACTCTTTCGTCCACTGGAAGAGTAAGTCTTTGAGGAGCAGATGAGTAAGGGGCTCAGAAACATAGGCGAATCCAGGATTGATGATTTGTGGGGTTTAATGTCCCAAAACCACTGTTTGATTATGAGAGACACCGTAGTGGAGGACTCCAGAAATTTCAACCCCCTGGGGCTCTTTAACGTGCACCCAAGTCTGAGTACACGGGCCTACAACATTTTCGCCTTCATCGGAAATGCAGCCGCCGCAGCCGAAATTTGATCCCGCGACCTGCGGGTCAGCAGCCGAGTACCTTAGCCACTAGACCACCGTGGCGGGGCGAAGCTAGAAACAAAGCGCTGGAAATACGAACACAAACCGAAGAATCTGTGAAGTTCTCGTATGGAGCGTGTTTGGGGGAACGTGCTGACTACGGTGATTTTGTGGTGATCAGGCCGAACGCCATGGTCTTCTACGAGATGTCCAAGAACTAGATTTTCCCGATTACCTGAATTACACTTTTTAGAATTCAAGGTAACTGTTACTTTCTCGAGGCGCGTGAGCCCAACATTAAGTGGACGACCGTGTTCTCCAAATGCGCGGCCAAACATCACAACGTCATCAAGAGTGCAAAGCAATATTTCCCCAGTTTAATACGTGAAGAACAATGTCTATAAAGCGGTTAAACGCGTCTGGAGCGTTGCATAGGCCAAACGGTATGACGCTTATTTCAAATAAATCATCAGGAGTTGTAAACATCATTTTTTTGGCACAGCGCATACGAACTCGCCAATATTCAGATCTTTAGTCTACAGAAGAAAAGTATGAAGCACAGTGCCAACACTCGATAACGTCGTAGAAGCGGGGAAGTGGATATACGTCTTTATTGTCACTGAGTTGAGCCACTGGTAATATACACAAAATCGCCAGGAACCATCCTTTTATTGAGCACGATCGGTGCTGTCGAGGGGCTAGAGAACTCCAATATAATTTTCTTGACTAGCATTTCTTTCACCTACTCAGAAAAAACTTGTCGCTCACACATATTTACTTGGTGTGGTTTTTGGTGATTTCGTTAGGCGCAACCCGCATCGATCATATGACGAGTGCGTGAAGGTGGTGCATAAACACTGTGGTTATTCAGTGGGAAATCAAAAACGGATAGATGGTTGGAGAGGATTCGACCTACCGTTTCTCTCTTCTCTGGCAATAGCGACTTATTCATCATAGCCATGAGTATGTAATCGTCAGGGCGGGCCACAACAGACGCCTTTTAATTTTTTCTGTCGTCTCTAATGACTGCAATGGTAAGGCTGCTCTTGGCGTCTAAATCAAACACAACCAGCCTAATTTCACCAGGCAGTACAACTTGCTCGAGAGTGGATATCACCAACTATGTAAAGAATTTTTCACTACTCGCCAAAATCTAGTAATGCGGTCAACCACATCCTTTTTCAGACAGCTCAGCTGGACATGGGGATTAATAACGCCAATGTTATTGGCTGTGATACAGCAAACGTCAAGAGACACTTTAACTATCGACTGCTGGCAGCGCGTGGGCTCCTCTCAAAAAACCAGGCAGTAAAACTTCACCAAACGCACATTTCACAGTGGCTGCTCATTCTAGCAGAAAGTCCATCCCTAGGATAACGTCATGAGTAGAATTGAGAAGAACCGGAAAATCTGCATTAAACAAATCAGCAACGAAAGTAACAGTTGCAATACACACTCATAATAGGTTCAACGGTTCTACACTGAATGCACGGAGTATTATCTGGCTTCGTTTAGAAAACATAAACATCACTATCTTACCGAAACCACATTCTAAATTCCTGCTCATGACGGAAACACTTGCTCCCATTTCGTCTGGTAGACCAGACTTTGTCAAAGTATGGTTGACGTGGTACAAACCACCGCGACCACAAGATAAGTGTAGGCGCACGAGCGACTACGCCATATTGAGGCGCGCACGCATTAGAACACGCAGGGCATGGCCTCTGACATGGCGGGCATGCGGCATGTTTTTCCACGCCATGCGCCCACAATCTTGAAGGCCATGCGCGGGTCGATGACTTTGATGGCGCTCTCTGCTAGCCCAGAGATAGCAATGGCACACTGAAGCTTTTTTTTTATTGATTGAGTGAGTGAATGAACGTTTATTTTATAATTTATTTACAGATAACAAGCACTTGCCGGGTCTATGAAACACTTCTCACTTGTTCAACATGGGCTTCGAAATATGGGTATGCGTCGCGGGTGATTGATTGTTTACATCTAGCCCAGAACGACGAGAACCGACATTCGTAATTTAAACGGAAAGGCTTAAAAATCAGATCGAAAGCACTGGCGCGAGGAATTCCGTGAATGTGTATCACGGTCTAAGCTGGAAGTGAACCCAAGCAGGCTGTGGGACTATCAACTATCCAACTACATAGCTACGTCAGGTCTTTCAACTGAATTGGAAAGAGAAGCTGTGCAGGCTAATCTTGGTGAAACGTCTATATCGGTGGTAGTGCTGGCTACCCATTACAGCGACAAGCTGTACATGGCTTCGAGAAACGAAAGTCCGTTCGGCTGTGGTCTTCGTTCGCTGCTTTATCAGTTCCGTCAATCTCAGCGTCGTACGCAAGCACGCTCGCCATTGGCTGCGTTGTGAGTGACGCCATCGCAGCCGTGGGGCCGAGAATGCGCGCTAGTTTCAAACCTCCCCGCCGGGTTCGCTCACGATGGCTGACAGTTGCAAAAACGCGGCATTACGGCATGAATGCGATGACAGCGGAAGCGCATTCACGGGGGCGAACGCCGCTTTTGGCGGAAGTTTCTTTAGCGGCACATTGGCTTCGGCTGTGATGTCTGTGATCACATCTGCTTCGAGAACAACCACTGTAATTAACGCATTGCTAGCATTGTGGAACGCAATTAACCACTCATTACACTTCTCAGTGACCGTGATCATGCAGGGCACAATGTGCGGCATGTGAAATAAATACTGAGGTAAACACAATGCCAAAGGTGTGTCTAACCACAATAAGAAGCACGAACATGTAACGAATATTTGCGAAAGGCTTCAGTGCCTCATTGGTGGAATCCACTGCTTAAGACCCGGAGCCACTCATTCCAGCTTTCGCTGGTTAACCACTTTAGGTAGTGATGGGGTGGTGATTTTATTGATCAACATAACATAGACACTCCTGCGATCCAATTGTCACATCGGATTAAAGTCAACTTCATACTCACACGCCTTCCACTGAAGTTCACCTACGTAGCATTCTAACAGGAGCTACCATTCTCTCAAGCCCACGCGCTACATAGCAGTTTAACGACTCTGGTTTTCGTAATACCAATGTTGCTATTGGCATTGTTACGCATTGTTAAACAACTGGTTATACATATAAAACATTATGCTACTGTTCAACACATGTCTGTGCGTACAGTTTTTATGCATATCCTATACTGTGATTTCGTAACGTTTCGCTAATAAAAAAATTACATACAGCCACGTTCTCTCCGCATGTTTCACGCAACATCGATTAGCCTGGTACATGGAATCTCTTGATATTTTGTACTTTTTCTTCGTAACTTAAGACCGTGGTGTTCATCTCTTGATTGGTACTTCCCGACTGACTCCAAAATCAGACCACTGGAGCAGAACGTCTTTCTTTGAACCTCCGCAAATCCGTAGTTAATGACTGTAATCTTTCCAGAACATCGAGAGTTGCTACGTAGATCTTGGCTTAACTGTCGCAAGGGAATCAATAAGGCCCGCAGAACATAATCGCATACCTTGTTTTGCGTTTATTTTTTTACTCACGTTTGTCTACTCAATGGCCAGAAGCTTGTTCTTTCTTTTCTAGCGTCTGAAAGCACAATAATCATTACCAATGTACTTTTGAGAATCTCAAGTATTACCCTACATTTGATCTTTTCACGCTCGACAATTTTTTTTTCCAAAATAAGGTTGTCATATTCTACACAGGCGTTTGGCTTGCTCCGATTGCTGTCACTTATAAACCACAATTCCTTATTTTATAAATGCACCTGGCTTGTAGTTGAACAGAAAAAGAATTTCTGAGGATATGAATGCGGGTTGTGTATTTCCCGCTAAAACGTCCTCTGAACATGCAATTAATCGAGTAAGGCTAAATTAAAAAAAAATCGATTACTTTATTCACGGAACGTTTTCTTTGGAACTTCCTTGTTTCTTTGTTCAAGTATGCTAACTATTTACCTGCTTTGAGATTGATACAACTAAATTAACGACAAGTGACGTTTAGCGCTTCCCCACACCCACGTACATCAGAAAAACTACAGATAATCTGTCCTTTCACAGCTTATTTTGAGCATGAGTTGACTCCTATAGCTGACAAACTCATGTTGACCTAGATGTTCGACTGTGTGTAAATTAGCGTGGATAGGTATTGTTAGACAATTCAGGAGCTTCGAATTAAAGGAAATGACACCAAAGGTGTGAGCGGTAGGACTATTGTACAGTTTAACGTATTGCATTGCATATAAACCCATTGAAACCAGCGCGACCCAAAAGACAAAGAAAACAAGAAAAGGCTTCTGACTAACACCGTGTCAAGGGTGAACAAATTACTGAATAACACAGCTTGTGTAAAAGAAACGTTGCATTTAAATGAAGTGTTGAACGAGGCATCCACAGAGCCAGTGATAAAGCGCTTGATTACATGAACTGCTGTCTCGGGAAACATTCAAACATTCAGAGCATGGTGACAGTGATGAACACTTAAGCCTGCAAGGGAAGTCTCATTTACGTGTCAAGTAAGCTGGCTCTTCATACTTGTTTCATCCGGAAGTGTGGATTAGTTGGTGGAACTTGCGAGCAATCTTTATTACTTCACAATAGTTCGTTTCGCGCACTGCGATTCGACTAAACTACAGCGAATTGCCAATATCGGGTGTCGAAGGCGACACACGAAGAAGTTTCTTATGACAACCTTTAGTTCGATACGTTTGTATTGGAAAAACGTGGTACGCACGTCTATTGAATAGCGGAGAAATCAACTTGGGGCTTGAAACTTGGAAGCTGCGAAAAAAAATAAAAAATAAACGGTTGTGGCTGAGGGTCTACTTAAAATATGCAGACAACAATTAACAATCAAGTTTTTTTCTTAACCTTCACCGTGTAATCCAAGTGATTTGTTTTGTAACATCTTGCATTCGACTGAACTCAGAATTGGCAAAACACTTTTATATTGTGAAAAAATTGTCGTTAACCAAACATGGCAAGGCTTGTGAGAAACTAATTTGAAAAACTGTTTCCTCAGCTTTTACTATAAAAAAGAAAAAAAAAAACGTTGCCATTTTTTGAAGTTTTACCTAAAGTCTATTAGCGAATCTACAATATCGTGCCAAGTGTGGCACGCTATACAGATGTGTAAGCAATATTGCTACGATAGCTGTAAAACATTATTTAAGTGATTTCAGCATTTCCAAGCGTGATTGTGGGAATAACGAACAAAGCAATTCGTCAGCCTGGTGTACTTAGGTTTTGGTGGACGTGTAAGAAGCCCAAGTGATCAAAATGTGCGAATCTCTCCATTAGGCGCATGTCATAATCATATCGTGATTTCGGGACGTCGTACATAATCAATGATTGTCAAGTGGGGCAGCAGAAAACGGGGAACAATGCCGACTTCCGGACGCCAAATGCTGAAAAGTCGAAGGCTTAGAGCGCGTAAATATAGTTACATTTGAGGATAACGGAGTGACAGATACCAGTGGTTTGAGCTGCCACTCTAAAACAGGAGGCCCACTGTCTTCCTAACACAAAAACGAAAAAAAATACACTAGTGGTAATTTTAGTTTACTTCGTCTTCTTTTCAGAATAACAAAAGATACAGAGATGGTCAAATTTTTAGGATATACATATAAACGCCGAAATATCTAGCAGAAATAAAAAGTGACAAAAAGTGACTGCAGCTTCTGGTTTTTTTGCAATTAGAGTTGTCATGAGGTAATGAGATCACAACACTGGTCACGCGCAGCACCGTAGTTGTCCACCAAGAGAAAAAAACTCAATAAAAACACCAAGGACATGTGGTGACATAGTGAATATCAAACCCAGGTCCAGTACGTGCCAGCCCAGTATTCTACCACTGATCCATGACAGTTGTTTAAAGACGATAGTCGTTCTTGGGGACCTTCAATGAAAAAATTTTGGTCTGTCTACCTGCACATTTGCCTGTTTGTCGGTCTTTATTGGTACTCTAGAAGGCATCGAACGGTTCCTCCCAAAGGCCGACCCCCATCGGCTGAAACTCAGCGTTCATACTTGTGCAATTGTCAATTAAGAAGCAATTATTGTGCATATCTAATGCGCCATACCTATGTCAGTATTATGTATGTGTATCTTTTATTGGAAAATGCATACATAGGTTTTTGAAGGGCCATATCGATTATCACGCTGCGCTGACCATGCAACGCTTGCACGAAAAGGCTAGTGTTTCCAACGATTTGCTTAGACGACATGGTGGTGGCGCCTACCAGTTGTCTTGCGTTCTACACCTTATCACCTCCGAGACGGGCGCGCACGCCGCATGCTTCATTTTCCAAGATAACTGCAGATAGTGCTCATGTCTCTCGTGTGATGTGCCTCCAGAATACCATTCCTTCGATTTTCTTGCACAGAACATGAAATAAAAGTTTTTTTCACTCTCTCGAGACGCAAGACTATTGTATTTCGACGACATTTGCAGTGTAACATGCAGGCACGGGGCCAATGTTTCTCTTTCTTTCTTGCCTTGGTAAATTCAGCATTCACAAAGAATCATGCATCAAACAAAGGAAAAACACGACCAAAAGAGAAGAGGTAAAAAGCGTCGAAGCTCACATGCTTTTTAAAGTTACTTCATCTGTAAAAGGCTTTCTACTAGTGAAGGCATTCGGGCTCATTTTGTTGAATCTTGTGCGATGCCACGAATGCCTAACTGGACGTGCATTAACATCAGCATGGCGCACCGCCATTCTAGATTGCCATATACTGGGCAGGCCCTGTAACTTAACTAGGTCGAAAAGTATTTCTTCTTCATTTGATACCGGGAGAAATCTCATGCCCTAGGCATCGAGAGGTAGATCCTTTTTCAAAGTCCTTTGTAGAACATCTCCAAAACAGGACTGTGTTCTTGCAGTCAAAAAAAGAATTTCGATTGTTTCGGGCATGTTGCAGAGAAAACAATAATCAGCCCAAGGAATGAATAAGCCTTTATTTTTTGCATTCATGTTTTGACACGGAAGGTTACAGTATGTAATTTATAGAAAAGTGATTTCGCTCTAAGTCATACCTCCATTTCTCTTTACACGGCTTAAGACACTCTGGCATGGGCCTACACGGTATAATGTTCTATATAGAGGAACAAGAAGAACTGTTTCAACTAATTTCTTTATATCTTTACACGCGACACTGTATTGAGATATTCTAATAAAAAACGTGTTTGAAGACGAGACATGAATCGACTACTTCTTTAAGGTAACCTTTAAGGCTTGCTTTCATGTTACCAGAGGCCACCGAAAATTCTGGCAACCGTACTCCAAGTCTAAGCTGTATTACAGTACGTATAAATGGGTCTTGATTATTTTGAAAAAACACGAACCAATTAATTAACTGACGAAGCTACAAATGACACAGACCCAGTCCACCAGAGCAAACCCGTCTGAAGAGGTTTGTTCTACCTGTTTGCCCCCAAGAAGAACCCTACAAGGAAGCTGAAAAAATTTGATCAAGCTTCTGTACATTCACACGTGAACAATGCAATAATTGAAGATCATGGAGCTTACTGACTGAAAATATGTTACAAAATGTCGCTCTGTCAAACATTGATAGCTGGAAACCTTTGTGTTGCTCAGCTTTTTCTCGTAGCTCCTGGGCCTAACGCCGCCAGTACGGTTCACTGTCACAATATATTCCAGTGGCACACCTAGGTATCGCACCAAAGTAGTAGTCCATGAAATGCCATCCACGAATTCTGGAGTCACCGGCCATTCGGCGTGCCAGTAGCCACGCACTTGCTTCAGTTTACTAAAATGCCACTTGTTATACAATAAAGGTTCACGGTTTTTACGGTTTCGGCGATACTATCATAATACTAACAAAACCCAACTATATCATCTGAGTATGCCACGACGCGCTTTTCAGCTTCTTGTAGTTTGTACCCCTATATATTACCGATTTCATGATTTCTTGGCAAAACGACTCTATATACATTGAAAATAGAAGGGAAGACGAGTGACAGCCTGGTCGCACAGAAGGTTTGACTCTCATTTGTTTCCCAAGAGCCTTGTTGATGATAACCCGAGTTTTACATCCAGTATATGCCACTCGAACTGTATCCCCAATTACATTACGCTACCGACATTGACATAGTCTAACAAAAAAAAAAGAATTCCATGAGGTACTCAATCGAATGCTTTTTCTAAATATATCCGAATCATCGCGCTGTGATCACTTGTAGCATCTCAGCACTCCAGTACACTTCGTGTTTTGTGAATGTTTTTGAATATAGTGCGTCCCTTAATTACACATGTTTGGTGGTCGCCTACGATGTGATTAACAACTGTCTGCAGTATCCTTGCTAAAACTTTCATCAAAATCTTGTAGTCGATATTTCATTGACTGATTGGCCTGCACGACTTCACTTCATGTAATTTAACTGCGTCTTCAGTTTTTGGAAATAATATAGTATGAGATAGCAGTTAAGAAGGTGGCGGAACATTCAAGTCTAAAGCTTCGTTAAAAACCGCTGCTAGAATCGGTGCTATTTAGTGTTTGAACTCCTTATGAAACGCGGCCGTTAACCCGTCTGGCCCCGGGGACTTACCCAAATGGAGGGCAGTGATTGCCTTTGCCACTTCCGTTTCAGAAACAGGAAGCTCTCGGCTGTCTTCCCTGCAATCTTCTACTTTTGACATTGATTTTAAAAATTCCCTCAGCCCATCTACATTCACTTCACTTTTATCAAATATTGTGCTGTAGTACTCATTCAAAGCATCCTCTATAGATCTCTGTTAACTTGTGAATTTACCCATGTATTCAATCTGATGTATAGCGTCCCGCTGAGCGTTTCGTTTTTCGAGACCCGGCATTCTTTGGTCGGCTTCTCTCCTGCAGTCATCTTCTCCGCCCTTGCCCTTATTTTCGCACCACGATACTTCTTTTCGTAAATTTCTTCCAATATCAACTTTACCGACATTATATCATTGATGAATAAGCCTGGGGTTTTGCTTTTCTGTGCTAGCAGTTCTTTCAGATTAGAGCATATGGTTCTTTCTTCTTCAAAATTTGCGTGTTTTCTAATACTTCAGTGCTCCATAGCTTTCAACTATTAACATGCTTAAGTAGTTCCCATTCAACAGCCCTAATTCTGGTCTCCAGTGTTTATGTTAGCCAACGCCTCTCGAACACTGTCCATAAATTTCTAATCTTCCAAGAGAATAGAATTAAGCTTCCACATGTCCCAGTTGAATACTGGTCTGCATCTGTTTCTTTTGCCTACTACCAATGATACTAAGCAGTAATCACTGAATTGAATAGGGAGGACATAGTACTCGCTGACACTCGGAAATAATTCTAGTTACATATTGGCCCCATCTAGGCTCGTATGACAGGAGCCTTCAAAATGCGTATACAGTGTTGTTCCTTTACCACTACTCTCTGCAACATTCTCGAAGTCTTAGAGATTAGATATTTTAAAGCTACTGTGCTTGAGTCGTTAAAATTGGTTGCATTTGTTTTATCACTGGCACTGATCACACAGTTAAAATCTCTCAACAGGGTAACTATGCAATTGCATTCACAATGAGCATGAATTTCTTAAAGTATTGCGCAGCGTTATCAGCTATAACAGGTGCATACAAACAAATTACTCGCCAATAATGTGAAAGGAAGGCTAAATCACGAACAACAAACCTCCCAGACGAACTAGACGTGACATTTTAAACAGTGGCGCCTCAACTATTCTGCACAAAGATCACATACTGTACTGACCTACCAACTGCATGACTGACGCTGGCATTGTAGCGTCTGGTGAAACGTTGCAGTAGGCTCTCGGTGACGTCCAAGTTCTTCGCTTTGGTTTCTTGAACTGCAATAATGTCCAGGTCTTGGTCCATGGCTTGTCTGTAGAACTGGGCCTGTTTCTTTCTGGAAGCCAGTCATTGTGCGTTGAGCATCGCTGCTTTCACGAACCCACTCAGCGACGAGATCGGCGAGTGGGTCCAGGCTGAGAGCCCTGCACTTTCCTTTGTTGGGCCCTCGTCGTCCAGGGTGGATCCATGTTGTTCACCTTTAGTTGGCGCGGCCATCGTCGCGTTTGAGCGACGACAACCGTCGTCGGGCAGCGTTTAGTTTCTAGCCTCCACTCACCATCTTCCGCTGCACTTGCGACTTCTCTTGTGTTTCTTCTATTGAGCGCCGTCATGCGATTCACGGTGTCGTTTTGAAGACGCCAATTCTAATTCCATCCATAGGTTATCCAGGCCACCAATGAAAACCTCGTTTTCTTGGTTCGCAAAAGAATACTGTGAAACCGGGTTCAGGGGAGTCTAAGTAGCGTTGGCCGACATTTCCAGGCACGTTCTTTGCATCTGCGAAGCGGTGTTCATTGCAGGTGCAGGACGCGTGTGTTCGCTCGTCTGTAACTGTTT
The DNA here is from genome assembly GCF_043290135.1 of Rhipicephalus microplus. Lineage (NCBI taxonomy): Eukaryota > Metazoa > Arthropoda > Arachnida > Ixodida > Ixodidae > Rhipicephalus > Rhipicephalus microplus. The sequence continues at coordinate 147,912,986 of NC_134700.1, read as the reverse complement.
GACTTCTCATTCTCCACTCGGCGTTCGTGAAGTGGTCTTCTCGGAAGATCTGCGGGCGCAGTAGTTGGCCTCGCTGCAAAGCTCAGAACTCACGGACCAACTTTGGGCCGTCCAGCGAGCACTGGAGGCAGCTCGGGAGAAACAGCTTCAAGCGGCCATCTAGGTGGCCCCCGGCCCGGGCCTTCCATTCGCCGGATATTCAAAAAAGTAATTTCATTTCATTGTTGAACACCAGTGCGTCGTCCGATGTCGTTTGCCTCTGTGGTGTTGCAGGCAAAAATGCCAGTTCTGATTCCTCTTCATTCATGAGAAGTTCGCTCTGTTGAGTCTCAGATCGTCGCCCTGCAGCTCAAGCATATGAACGATTGCACTCATCTTCCTCTTGACCGAAAGAGTGGCGTTAGCTGCACTTGGGTACTTTGCAATCGCACGTTTCCCCGTGCATCAGCACCGCAGGCACAGATGAGGTATTTCTGGCACTACGACCAGTGCCAGACTGCTCCCATTGCGCATTGGATGCGGCAGTCAATCTACAGAAACGCTGCCTCGTAGTTGCATGCGTATCACACGGGTTGTTGTTTTGACTCCGTCAAAGTCTTCGACTTTTCATTGGTCATCAGTCACCTCCTTGACGTCACCGTATTCGTAGAAGGCCCATCGAAAAGCGTCTTTTGTTACATGAAATGCTAGCCAGTGCAATTTTATCCTAACCTTTTGCCGCGTTGGGTCAATGAAAAGACATACCCGGTCTTTAACTTTAGAGCGCCTGCCTGTGTCAGGGCTTTCTTCGCTTGTTCAGTCTACATGATCAATAACCAAACATGAGACATCTGATATGCCCTGATGTCTCTTATTTGCTTTATGACGCCAGAGTCTTTTAGAGGTTTCTCGAAGTCGTCGATGCGATAAGGTCAACCTCTGACTTCACAGTGCTGTGACTCTGCTCGGTGCGTCGCTTCACCTGATGGCAACGAAGGCAGAATAATCCTGTAGTCCTTTGGAACAAGGGAAGACGCTGTACCCCCACCGGCGTTGGCCGCTGACGCTGCTCGGTACAAGCTTTCCATCCTACGTCTGCACCGGCTGGCGTTCAGATGCAGGATGAACCACGTCAGTGGTTAGGACTCGTTCGCAAACTTGCCTTAGGCAGGCTTGGTGTCGGGAAAGTAATCATGGTAATACGAGTAATAAGGTCTTTCACACAGCAAAGGAACAACCAGGCGTCACACAATATGAATCACATAACGAGTGGGTCGTCCAATGTTCTCACACATTACAAAAGCTTGTTATTCCTCACCTATTATCGGTGGTTGGTTGGTTGGTTGGTTAGTTGGTTGGTTGGTTTGATTGATGGTCATGTGGGGTTTAACGTCCCAAAACCACCATATGATTATGAGAGACGCCGTAGTGAAGGGCTCCGGAAATTTTGACCACCTGGGGTTCTTTAACGTGCACCCAAATCTGAGCACACCAGCCTACAACATTTCCGCCTCCATCGGAAATGCAGCCGTCGCAGCCGGGATTCAAACCCGCGACCTGCGTGTCAGCAGCCGAGTACCTTAGCCACTAGACCACCGCGGCGGGGCTGGCTGGCTGGCTGGCTGCCGGTCGGTTGGTCGGTTGGTCGGTCGGTCGGTCGGTCGGTCAGACCCAAGATGAAATGGCTCAACTCAACACGGGGGATCGGTCACAAATAGCGCGGCAGTACGATTTCGGGGAAAGAAAAAATAAATCAAGGAAAAAAAGAGGGGAATGCCTAATTATTTTTATATAAACGAAGAGCTTAGCTGTGCTAACTAGCTATTATGAATTGTTTAAAAATAAAACATTAAATATATGAAATAAATGAAAATTTAGTAAATATAATAAATACAGTAACGGCAAATATAAGTAATGAGTATGTACTTATTAGATTAGCAAGGTAGCTATTTTGATTCTTTTATATAGTTGTATATGGCTTTATATATGTCCCTGTTGCAATGACCTAGTGCCGAAGCCTCTAAGGAGAGTGGTACCGTTTTATATAGGTCAAGCTTGTGTTTGTTGGAAAGCTCCTATTAGAAATTTTAGCCTTAAATTTCCATATCGGCGGCATTTTGTGAAAAACCGCTCTATAGTTTCTGTTTGTGTGCAATAGTGACCATGGGGGTAGACCAGGTCTGTATAAATAAAACTTTAAATGTTCACCTTGCGTCGCAATTTAGTGAAAGTCCCTTCAAATTTTCTGGTTGCCCACTATGTGCTGTACCACTGAAACTTGAGGTGCTGAAAATCTGCTCCCTTTAGAACAGAAGAGTTGGTGTGTTCCTACGGTATACAAAAATTAACTGTGGCACACACTCACTTCATGCGCAAGTCTTCATCGTCGTCAGCCACTGCATGAACAATAGGCACAAAACTGCTTGTAAGTGTTTAGCGGATACCTTGCTTCTCAGAAGAATGATGAATGATAGGATATATAGTGATTTAAGGCCTACTACACAAAAATCATGAATATGTAGACGTATTTGGCACCGAACAAGTGTGATTGCAGCAGTTACCCAATGAGCGTTTAGAAAAGGCTTTGAAAGGCCGCTCTTCTTGCTTTCGCTGTGACTCTGCTGCACCTTCCGCACAGGCCTGGTCTTTTTCTTTTATTTTAGCGCACACAGCAATTCATTACCTTCTGGCATTTTCTTCTCAAGGAAAGAAAAAAATAAGCGATCGATCAGTGGTCTTGCGTCTTGCACTAATTACTTACGAAAACGTTTGCAGGCGTGCTTCCCTTATTAGTTCCTTGACGAAGCATCTGACTCCACCGCATTCTGCGCCTGAATATGCACGCTTGTTGATGCGCACTGACTTAGAAAATTGCTTAATTTGTGCACTTGCTCCCTGCGTCAGCGAGAAAGATTGGCACGCATCTGTACTTACTAGATGGCAATTATGGCACTGATTATCTTATATTCGTTTTTCTTTCTATGTTCATCAGCTGTGCAGACTAACGAACGAGAATGAATGCTCAATTTATTTTTGGATCATTGCAGCCCCATAAACTACTTTAGCATTCATAATAAGCCGCCAACAGAAATGAACACCCTACTGAAACGTTCCGTAAGATGCGGAGACCTCACATACGGAATTATTGGAATATGGAAGACGTATGATGCGGACTCCGCATAAGACGTATGATGCGGACTCCGCATCTTATGGAAAGACGTATCAAGCGGAAATTACTGAAATGTGTGCATGTTACGTCTGAATCTAGTGCAAAGCAATATAATGCGTAAATTGAATAGACGTCCACATCTTGAGTACATGCAATACTGTGTACAAATCACAATATTTTTTAATGTGCATGATGAGGGATTGAATTATTGGCATCTTACTAATTGTCGTGATGCAGAAGCAAAATTACCTTTTAAATTAAATACATTACAAAACTACTAAATTAACATGCTAGCGATCATAAATGGTGGTTACATTGCAACCCATTAATGCAGCGTTCTATGCAAGACTTAAAGAACTTATAAAGTTATTATTATCAATAGAGAAGCATTAATATACACATCAGCCCTGCTACAATTAATATGTTTTTTTATTTGTCTGTATGCTCCAGCTGTGAAAGTGACATTGCAGTGTTGATCGTACACAAATGAGGTGACCGCATCGCAATTTCACGAGCTCCACCTAAGCCACAGGATGGTGACACAATGTAACAGCAATTTTAGAACGAAATGTTTAAACATAAATAATAATCATAGCACTGTGAAAGTGTGGCGCTGTGTTTATCTCATGAATGCCTTGTGGAGATCGGCGAAATGCTGCTTGATGCTCCGGCACCACTGTAAATTTCGAAGGTCACTGCGTTAGAACTTATGTGTCCTTCATAGGCACCTGGAAATGAAAATAATTGGCACAAATAATGTCAGAGACACATGTTAGCACAATAGTTTACATGCACAAGAAATATAACACACCGAATGAAACTGAAAAGTTAAGGCACACAATCCTTCATCCCTACTGAAACGTTCCGTATGCGAGTCCAATAATTCCATATGTTTCCATAAGGAACACATATGTTTCCTATATATTTTTCATATATTTCCGTAAGATTCTTACGGAAACATACGGAATTATTGGACATCGCATACGGAACGTTTCAGTAGGGATGTTATGCATATGTGAATAATAGAAGGAATGAGTGTATAAATTAGTTCTGCCACATCAAAAAAAACAGCATGCTTATCACAGTGAAAATAACTAGGTTGTCACGATTTTCAATGGTAGAGATAATCGATTAATATGTCCTTATGAAATTATGATTTAAATGCTTCCTGCACAGTAAAACTTTAGGAACTGCAAGTGAATGCTCTCAATGCACATTTAATAGTGTGTGCATGTACATCTGCTACCTTTATACTATACAGTTTGTGCACAAAATTGGCATCTTGAACAATTTTGAGAGTTAAACCTATGCAACTTATGAAGGTTAAAATCACCATGAAAGCAAGCAGGACCAGGCAGGTGCCATTAAAAATCTGTGCAAGCCAGATAACTATAACCGAACTGCACACATATAGGGGAGCAAGAGTAACAGAAATTTGGCTGCTGACCCGCATGTCGCGGTATCAAACCCCGGCTCCATTTCCGATGGAGGCAAAAATGCTGTAGGCACGTGTGCTCAGATTTGGGTGTACGTTAAAGAACCCCAAGTGGTCAAAGTTTCCAGTGCCCTCCACTACGGCGTCTCTCATAATCATATAGTGGTTTTCGGACGTGAAACCCCACATATAAATCAACAATAACAGAAATAAACTGCCAACAGAAAAGTTGGGTGCATGTGCTATCTGTAAGTGCTTACACCTTACTACATACAGCATGCTCATTCCAATTTAAATACCGATATTGAAAATAACTGCTCTATTAGGAATGTAAAAGGTAAGGTAGAACTGAAGGACCCTACGAAAAGTGACCCTATTATGACATCACGTTTTCTTATAACAAAATTGACTAAGACTCTCAAATATCATTATGCAAGGAAAAAAATTTCAAAAGAACAATCAAGTTTGAAGTCATAATTATTTATATGGCTAATATGACTATAACCAAGAAATTGACCTCAACATGGCTAATGTTAGTTTTTAAGGCCTATGTTCACTAGACAATGAACTATACCACAAAAAGCACAGCGTTCAGGCAAAGCACCACACCAAAAAAGAAAGCAGTCCTTTTTGTTATTACCTACAATGCCTTTAAAATGGTATTTTTACCTCTACTTTCCGCTTTTTATCTAAGTAACTGGTGTGAAACAAGTTAGCTGAAAATGCACTGTGCCTCGAAAACCTGTTGGTTGAATCTGTATTTTTAGAAAATGATGAAGCTTGCACTAAATTAGGCTCCACAAGCCTTGAAACAGTGAAACTACATGACCCTTAGGACTACTTTATTTACTTGTGTTTTGTTTCTGGGCCTAAGCATAAAGACAAGGGCTTAACTGAATTGCTGCTAACAAACAAATGATTTCGAAATTGCCCGAGCGTCAAAGGATGCTCAGCCATTTGTTGTTTTTTGCACTGGGCTTTTCTACACCAAACATACAAACCATACTACCTGGCGACCATCACAGATGTATAGTTTAAAGAATGATGGTAATTTACTCTTCTGAAAATAGTTATTTGCAGAAATGTTTTGAAGAGAAAAGAGTAGTGGTCATGTGGGTACCATCAGAATTTCGCAGAATGTCGTGCGGGTGTTATTTGTGAGAAAAATTTCAAAGTGCCGCTGTTTCTTGCCATATCAAATTTGATCTACATATTAAGTAAAGATGCTTCTTAAAGTATTTGAAGTCAAGTAACATTAGTGCAATTTTTCTGCTACACAGGCTTTGAAGAATTCAGCCAAACTGTTTATCGTTTGCATTTCTTGTATGGCAATACTGCATTTTGTATGAATATTTGAGCCACAAATACTCACTGCACAGAAGTTATATTTCACGAAAAAAATAATGTTAGGTCCAGATTACAAATATCATTATATAATCGTTTTTGTCCACATTGAGATGCAATTTGAGCTGTGTGTTTGTGTAATTGAAAATTAATTTTATATGTAAGTTGAAAGCAAATAAACAGTTCTTGTTACATGGCAAGTGTTATCATTACAATTTTTGTTTAAATGAGGAAAATGATTTTTGAAGTCTCCTATTGAGGGCCACGGGGAACTTCGGAACGGAAGCTGTCGTATATCAAATGCAGAAAACAGCCATCATAAGAAAACTTCAAAAATTCATTTCTACTTTAAGACAAAGTGTAATCATATAACTTGCCATATAAAGAGAACCGCTTCCTTGCTTTTGATGTGGCGAAAAAATTGCACTAATAATACTGAGCTTCATGCACTACACACAATCATCTTTACTTATTACCTAGACCAAATTTGGTGTAGAAGAGGCAGTATTTTTGAAACACTTTATTTTTTACAAACAACAACCAGACGACATCCTGGGAAGTCCAGAAGGCACCAACGTAGCCTAATATTTTGTTCTCTGCGATATACTTTAGCATTTTGCTGTTTTCAGAAATATACAGTAAATGAGCACAATATTTTTTTTTCAAAACACATTTAGGACAGTTGGCAAAGTGGCTGGGATGTTTGATGCGTAATTGCCTCACTGCCAGCATTTATTCTTCCGAAGCTCAAGCTATCACCTCTCTGTTGCTGCCTCCCTCACATACAATGCCTGCATAGGAAAGAAAAAGAAAAGCAGGTCCGTCAAAGTTCACAAGGCAAGATATTTTCATGTTGGATAAATTCATTACCATAAACAGCAGCAAAATAATATTCATTTTGAGTAGTCCAAGACACAAGCTATATACCAGCATACTAAGATCCAAGCACAAACTTTTCATTTGAACATGTGTGGTGATAGACAGGAAGCACTTATTGCAAGACTGATCAGTCTGTAATTAACTGAATGAAGTACAATGCACTGTTCAATCCAACACCACATAGGCATCTTTGCTATAGCAAAGCCATGTGTCATTGATTCATGCACTAGATGGGACAATGCAAATGTAACAAAAAAGGTGAGAAAAGAAAACAAGGAAAAAAAAGAAGAAAAGGGGGGATGCAAAGTAGGAGCAGTGTAGCACTACTTTTACTTTGCATTCTTCTTTTCTTTCTTCTTTTTTCTTCTTTTCTCTCATTTATCTTTTTTTTGCTTCCCTTACCCCCAACCTCCGACAGGAGAACACTTTGTATCAGCGCAACCTAACTTGAAAAGAAGCAAGGGCTGCACTCTTCTGCGTTATAGGTTTTTTTTTCAGACAAACATTTCCAACAGGCGCACACGCCTATACCAAAAGATGATGTCATTACTGACCCCATTTAAACTAACACGCCAAGGATGACAAGGTGACTTTTAAAAAATAGGTCCTCCTATCGCAACATCGGCCAGCCTGTCTGAAGCACTTCTACTGTTCACCCTGATTACCCCACTAGATGTTTCCATCTGTCGACTCACATCTTCATTTTGGATAACACTAAGACGAGCTTATATTGATGAATACGCACGAAAGTTTAGTGATGTATCATGTATCAGATTAAGCAACTTTGTTAAAAAATTATTGATAGCTTGCTTCCAGGCTTTTTATACTGTAGCCTGAAACTTCGTAATGTCTTCTATGCATATGAACCAGATTGACAACGTAATGCACAACATGCTTAAGAATACTGCGAGGAACAAGATAACGACAAAACGACCAGCCACCCAAAATTTTCGCTGTACAAGTTTAAAAAATGTTCATGTACCCCAAACGAGGTGCTTATAATACAAGCCGAAAAAACCTATAAGTAGGGCCTTGGAGTCTTCTGGAAGTAGACGTGTTGCATTTTTTCTGTAGAGGGCTTTAGACCCATAAGTGAGGAACAAAACTCCTGTATACTGAAGAATGTTGGCAGCTATCAGTTATAGAAAAACCTAATGCAGCTAATCTTCCCCGACACATCTGTACATTTAGAGAGTTGACGTAGCTTCTGTGATTGTGGCAGTAACTCCAACAGGGCCAGTGCGAAAATTGGCACTACTTGGCCAGACAAATGTCCAAACATGCCTGCCCGACTCCCTCTAGTCATCCCGGCTGAATCTGACACATGATATCTTAACTGCTGGCTGGACAAAAACAAAACCACTGAAGCACTCACAATGCACAGCGTGAAGTTTTTCTGGAGTGGTCAACTTTGTCTTCTGCGATGAAAGAGCAGCACAGTGTACTGATAAGGCACTCCTTGCAATGGTTTTCAATGCCACACAGTGACCACGCTGTTCCTGTCGAAAAGAGCTTCGGGAGCTTGGAGGGTGCTTGCTCTTTTCTGGGGGCTGCTGGCGCTCCTCGTTTTCTGCTCAAGGTCAACCTGCACAAAGTTGTAGACGAGGCTTTAAGAGTTGTATATAATGATATACAAATTTTCGCTGAACACACATTTTCTTGTGGCACACTGCGGAATTTCTTATAAAACTTAAGGCCTCGCATATGCAAACATTTACAATCGATCCGAAGATGCACTCGACTCTAAAGGAGCAAGTTTGTTATGTAGTGTATATAAAGAAAGGTCATTCAGCACAACCACAACTACAGTTGCACACGAAAACGACATTTTACACGATCCTGTTTATTTACATGGTCCATTTTCTTTTATTTAGATCTGGTCAGCATGAACTCTTGAACCGGGCACCATATAGGTTGAAAGACACACACATAGTTTGAGGCAAACCTAGTTTCCCGTGGAGCATCCTCTTGCACTATAACAACACATCTCAATCTAGTCAGTTGGTCAGAACGAGGTGAAAACAGCTCGCACTTGAAAAGCACGGGCAGAAGGAATGACGCCTGCACCCTGTGCTCCCTGTACATTCTCGTTGAGGGTGCAGTTTTCACCTTATTCTTATGCAATTTTGCATTTATAACATTGTTCGCGGCATAATCTTTGTGGCGTTAAAGTGTGTGATACCGTCATGTGTATCCCATGTAATTTATAAAAATAGAATACAAGATAGCTTGATTCAAAAATAACAAAGTGCATCCAGCGCCATGTCCTGTAGCCATTCTTTAGGCAAGTGGCAGAATGATTTATTCTTCAAAACATATCTTATTGTAAGCACTACAAGAGCTAACTCGTACACTGACACATTCTGTTTGCCTCTTCAGATTATAAGGTACCTTTTTTACACCAGAAAATCTTCAAGAAGAATAGAAGTGTTGTAATTGTGAAGAAAGAAAAGTAGAAGAAAAAAAGATAACCTGCCCTGTACAGGAACCGAGCCTGCGAACTTCGAATAACATGTCCAATGCTCTATCAACTGAGCTACCATGGCAGCTATCCCTCTTCCATTTTGTACGGTATATATGTGCATTTATACATGGAAGAGTCAGTCAGCGCTGCCTGTTACCATTATGGCGAGTGTGGGTCACCTTTTTTTTGCCTACTGGCAATTACATTACGATTGCAATTACGTTACGATTAATTCCAATATCCCTATACTTCTTTGGCAGCATTATGCATCTGTCAGTTCTCAGAAAATCTGCTAGTCACAGGAGGAGGCAATAGTTCGCCCTCCCACCTAAATGCATGTACTTGAACACATGCACAACTGATCAAAAAAAAAGTCAGACACGGCTGAGATTACCGAGATTCACTGTTTCAGATTCATGAGTAAAGAAAAGAACTATAAGTTTAAGGGTTTGTTGTCTTTGTTGAACACATTATAATGAGAACTAGCACAAAATGATACCAAACAAACTATAGAGGAAGTTATCAAAAGTAACTTTAACAAAATTATGAAAAGAAAAGTGAACAAAAACGTAACTTGGCAACGTTTTTTGACAATTGAATTGACATTACTTTTCTATAACATCCCTTTATTTTACTGGGTAATGTTGTCGGGTAATTCTCATTATTAGAGTGGTGAGTAGGCTGACAAAGAAAGTATATGGCATTGATACTTCTTTTGAACACCTATAAGTTTTAGGACCTTAAAATAGCGGAAGCTACTTAGAGTAGACCAGAATATTTAGTTGGAGCGAAAAAAAAACGTACACACACTTTTACCCGGCTTTTTAATCTATTTTGAGATATAAAAGTGTATGCTGCCAGTAATGTTAAGTACCATTACTTTTGTCGCACTATGCACTGTAGGAGGTGTAGTTAGAGTGGTGATAGCGAAGGATTAATCAAGCACGCCACCAACTGCGTTCACATCAATGATCACGTATTTTAAAAATAAACCTGCTGTATAGTAAAAAAAAAGTTAGAGCATTTATGATTTTATCCAAATCAAGTTGAACCGACTGGGTAAGCAAACCATTTGCATAAAATCAAAATGCATAAAGTGATTCATGTATTATAACTATGTGAACAATTTCAGCAATGCAGGGCAAAGTGACAACAGTTCTATTAAAAACCCCTCTCATTATAACATGCATAAAAAGCACCACACCAGAATATTTTATAGTGCATGTAATATCGAGACTACTAGACTGTCTATTGACCTTTTAGAAGAAGGGTATCTCCTTCACGTTCAAGGGGCAACCACTTAGCCTTATCCTGAGCTTTTCTGTGAATATTTCCTGAATTTCCGATATCATTAGGATTGATTTAGAGTGAACAGATTTTGCTTACGCATTGAAACCTAGTTCTGTATGTAACTTCAATTATGGGTGCCAAACCATCCCCAATTAATTTTTAACATTTAACTTATTTTTTAACTGCAGCAGCACAACTAGCTATGGGTGCCCAAAATGTAGCTAGAAACAATACCTTTACCTCTTTGAGCCTTTTGGAAGTGTTCAGCTTCTCAGTGCTCACCTTACAACATTTTTTTTAAATACGTGTTTGTGTGTCCACTGCTCTTGCTCCTTGTACAGTGAGGAGGAACACAGGGCAAGAAGAGACAAGAAAGAAGCATAGCGAAAAAAAGCGAAATAAGCGAGGACCTCTTTTGTACTGTACAATGTGTGGAACATTACTATTGCGACAACATATAGGCAAATTATCACGGCTATGCATATATTGTAGAGTCATACACAGCTGCAACACCACGACTAAATTTCAAGCTTGTGTTGGTTTAGGATCCCTTTATAGTGGCAAGCTAATGATATCTGCATTTGTTTGGCACACATTGAGATGCAGCAAAATGTGATATGGTAATCTCATTTATAATGCACGTCATGTGGCTTCATTGTATATGTGGCCACAAGTAACTCTGGTTGCAAAGCAATATGGCAGAGCCTAAGCAGACGTCACCGACCACTCCAATCTGAACTTGCCTTTGCTACTTGCCCATTATCATCCCAGAAAAAAATGAATAATTGAATCTGCTACAGATATGTGCTAGCTTATGCTAAGGACCAAGTATGAAGGGTGTTTTGTCTTTATTGAGATCAGTTATTTGTTCAAGAACACTTGCTGTCAAACACAAATACATTGCTGTCGAAGCATCAAGACTCAAATATAAAGCAAAAAGAAGTGCCTCTTTAAAAATTACAGGCCACAAGGCAAGATAAATATTTGATATACTTGGGATGTAAGGCACGCACAAGAGGTGCTGCCATATTATACTTTTCCTTGTGTTGAAACCTGCTTGCTTTACTCACCCAACACATCTGTAAAGATGCCGTGAAAACACCAAGGAGCTGATGCAGCAAGGTTGAACACATGTCCAGGGATTCCACCATTCCTAAGCAGCCCTGCAGCCTCCACAGTCCTGCAACCATTTGTAAGACAAATATAGTTCTACCCAAAGTTCTTGGTTTACAGACACACATGCAAGACGCATAACCACTCTATAGGAAGTTTGCATGATAATGCGCTGGGTAGCAAAACGGATGCCAATATCAAGTATCCCGGCCTGCCACTTCTTTCTTTCCGTTCTTAATTAATCAATCCATGGTTAATAACTGTTCCCCCAATGTGAAGTGTACTGGCAGTCCGGTGAAGAATTGCAATGTATTTCAAACACAGTTCAATTCATGGCAAGTAAGCATGCAATAGCGTTTTGTCAGCTGTTCGAGAAAAGAGCATGAAGTTTAGCTAAAACCCATGTTTTTTATAAACACCATTCAATTTGATCTAAAAGTTGTGAGCATTATGTAAAGGAACACGGATTCATGTTTAATCAACGATTTCTTATAATGTACTTATATGAATGCAATTAACTGAATATGAAACGATAATTTTTGTTAGAGAATTTAGAGTTATGAACACTATCGCACTTGCCAGCTGCATCTTGTCCAAAACAGCGGCAAGATAGGCTAGTTTCTGTAGGTGAGCAGTAATGAGCAGTGCAAAGTAACAACAAGAAACACCAGTAACAACAGTATGGGGCAAGCACAGACTGCCAACTGTATACATTATCACACAACAGTTCGCCTGAATATCAGTCAGAAAACTTGTACAAATGAAGGTCCAGTTGGGCATGAACAAGTTACGAAATCAACAATGCCTGCTTTCACTAACAGGACCCTCATTCACATAAAGTATGCAGCGATAGGCCCCTACCGAGGTACGTCACAGCATGATGTCACTGGCATATGTAAAAGGTGTGGCTGGAAAAACACTCCCGCTGGTGGCTCAGCCCGGTACAGTCGTGCGGTGTTTGGGGCAAGTTTTAATTTTTGAAAGCTTACACTTCACGTTACAATATCGACATTAGCTGTAGTATGTGTCAGCAAACATCCAGCTGTGTGGTAAACTGTGTGGTAAAATATTTGACACGCTGTCTGTTTATCTTGAAGTGAACACACGTGGTGGCCTGTGCGAGCAACAGCGGCATAGTCTTCAAAAATGTGCACTGTTGATTGCGGCATGTAGAGTGCATTGAAAGGTATTGAGAATATCGGTTCAACTGAGAATACTGTGTGTGGTGTGTGCAGTGTCAATAACAATGTGTCTTGTTTGCGAAGACGTTAGCACTCATGGCAGGGACCGGTCGATGAATAAACTTGATTCGACATTTTAGTCAAGGTAAATATGCACTTGACGCAACCATCTGCGAGTGGGTACATCTCGGTGTTTGCGCTGTGTGCAGAAAAAAATTGCAAGGTCACTGGGCTGGAAGATACCATTTGCTGAAGCTGCATGTATGAATCGCCCCGACGAGTACGCAAGCTCAATAAAGGTATAACTCGTTTTATCGAAGGCCTCATATGTCTTCATGTAATAAGCAGAGATTCTTGTTTCACATATACTCAGTACCTTTACCGCTCGATATTCATGAAGTGACAATGCAAACAACAAGTTTGTTTGTTAGGTCCTAAGGGAGCAATGTAAATATGCAAATAAGTTGTAGGTGTCAGATGCAGCGATGTAACTGCATAAAAGATTACGTATATATTAGGCTACAGGTTTAGAATCGCATACATCTCAGTGGTCTATCAGGAACGTCACAAACAACTTCCTTGCCAACCAGCCCTTGCACAGAGGGAGGCAATGGCTGGCACGGTACTCAAAGTGACGTCACACTATTTGCAAACATAGAGAGGTTTCTTACTTAGGCAACATTTTGCACAATATATTTTTAGATGCAAGACTGTACTCATCCACATTGATCATACTGATGTCTTTTGTTGTTACTTTGTGCTGTGAGTTACTAGGCATTTAGTCTCCATGATCTTTAAAAGCTAATTTCAGTGTTCTCTCTCATATTGCTGACAACTGTGTTGTTGCATAAATTGGGCAAAAAAGCAACACAGAAAGGCTGTCACAATAAATACACCAACATGGGTATTCTCCTGCAAACAAAAGTCGGCACTGGTCCTGTCATTACCCGTCTTCCTTCTCTCTTTGCCTTGTTTGTGCTGAAACAGCCAAACACCTGATGAGTTAGATGAGAAATATTAACGCATCAAAACTATAAGTGCTTGCATCAGCAACTACACAACAGCGTGATAACCGCACCCCTGCCACACAGCAGCGAAACATATTTTGAACATGCTGGCAATGTATTATTTTATAAACAGCAACTCTGGCAGATTACAAAATCTCACATTGTGCATGCAAGTTTTCTTCAAAGTCAGGCGTACAATGTAGGTGCTGGCTGGTACTATATTAGTTACAAGCACAGGCGTCTTGCAGGTACACATGCAGATTGCACGAATACCTCTCTCTCTCTACACTAGGCACACACATTATATCTTTTAACAAGCACACGCCACTGTTTAGGGGCATAATAATGCTCTACCGTGAACGTATGCTAATCAACCCACTTAGGCGGTTGGCTAGGTGAATCGAGCCAAGTTACAAATTGTATCGCCCGCGAACGTAAACAAAATGCTGCTTTGCATCAAATGGCACTGCAGGCTTCGTTTAATCAACAACGTAGCAAGCGCCATGTGCGTCTTCTTCACTACATTGCACATATGAAAAAAATCGATCACCATACACATGCATGTTGCCGCAGTTGTCTCCAATTAGCTCCAGTAAGGCCGCGCCGATGCGCCATGGCTCTGCTGGCGTTAGCATTGTCAAAGCGAATCGGCAACCGCACTCGCAAAGGCGCGTAAGGTTGCCGTTTCACGACGCCTCGTTCGAGTGCAGCAACACACACTTGCACTGAGTGGCATACTTGGTCTACATAAAAAAGTGTCCCCCTTACCTTTAGTTTCTTTCACACTGTCCTGAGGGAAGCGACCACAGGCGTCAGCCGTCACCTCGGAGTCCTTCGAGCGCCCGCCCAACCCGCCGATTCCTTGGACGACTCGCACTTGATCCGCACTGGAACAACCGCGGGAATAGGGCGCAATCTTAGCACATCACACGAACGAGGAACGGCGCTTCCTTGCGTAAATTTAACATTTCGTGCTCTCGTGTGTAGCAGCGCGAACACATAGACGCACCGAAACGGCATGCCCACGAAAACAAAGACAAACAACATGTGGCAAATAAAAAAAAACATCTGTCGCTGCTATAAACTAAAAAAATGTATGCTATCTGGCAAAATAACTTTAAAAGTGATAAACGGTTATTAAAAAAACAAGTTACAACTTATGAATATTTTCCAGGTCTTTGTTTTGTTTTTGTCCTAGCAGACGACAGCTTCCTACTGCTTCTACGACAGACGGAGTGCGGTTTCACGTTCGGTGCGTGTCGCCGACGCAAAGCTCTACAGTAGTGATATCAGAGTTATCAATTCTCAATGAATCATAGGATGGCTTCAAAGCAGTAACATTTGACATAGTGCAGTACGCAATCTTTCAAGGTATGACATTTCTTTGCTCTGAAGCAAATCGAAGCAAGCCGGCCGGCGCAATCAGCTGATGTCGCCACTACGCGAGGCATGGTCGTGCGCAATAGCGTCGCGCCCCGCGCTCGATTTGTCATCAAACGATAGAGCTACTAAGTGGAGTACCGCTAGATGCAGGGATTAATGGCGTATCACTCTAATTCCCTGTGGTGGCCGACTCAATCGCAAGAGAGCCCCGGGAAACAACCTTCAACTGCTCAAGCTTGTGTGTGGGTGTAAAAATACTTGTTTTCATCCGCGGCGGGGCAGCAATCTATAGTTGAAAGACATGCGAAAAGCATGTGACGTATATACAATCCCAAAACATATGCACACAACAATAGATACAATCGCATATCGTACATAATTATGCCAACACATAGCGTGTAAAAAGCGAATTTATATACATAACTTAAACAGATGTCTACCTTCAGCGCGAATAGCTTAGCAAGCTAACGCCCTCAGTTCACGTACGCGAGTGCAACTGAGTGGCGCAGGTTCGATTCCCGCTAAGTTTAATTTTTTTTGTTTTTTTTTCAACGTTTTTATTGTAGTGCTATCTTTTCTAATGCCTTAGGTTCTAAAACAAAATAAAAGCAATATTGCGTTCAAGTACGTATGTGGGACTGTGTTTTTTGCGCAACAGTTATTAGTATTTTTATTTTCATTATTAATTTTTTCATTTATTTCATAATATAACAAAATTAAGGACTAAGGGGAACATTGGGTCTGCTTGATTGTGAAGGGACTCGAGAAGTGAGAAAACTCAAACCAAAAATTTTATTTGAGAAAAAACTGAGCATTTCACAGCCGGACCAGTTTCTTCAAGGGTAGGCCATAGGTATGCGCGAGACTTGCTATATGACTCATCTCAAGCTGTGGCAGTTGAGGGAAGGCAATATCACCGAGAAGCAGTTCCAAAATTTTGGTTGATGTTTTTTGATTCCTCCAAAATAAGGGCTGCACAATTGTGATCGAGCCAAACGAAGAATTGCGGGCACGAAGTCATGAGACAGAAAATGAATAATGTTGATTGTTTGAAAAATTGCCCTTAATAAAAGGAAGAGTTATGGAGTGCTACGTAGCTTAACTCGCAGTAGGAATTTTATATATACATATAGATAGTTTAAAATGGACAATGTTGCACACACAGACATTGGTTAAATTTCTTTGCAGCACAGTTGAAGCATCTATGTAGAACTGAAGAATCAAGAGAAGCTCATGCGTCCTCACTTTATTGCGCTTTACATAGCTTGTATGCGTCCATGCAGCCATGATATGATATATTTTAAAGCATTTGTTTAACCTATAATCTTCTTATTTATTAAAGCTGGCCCATAAGTTGTATCTTATGTAGCACTACAATTGAAGCGTAATCTGCATTGTGGTCTGAAACAATGCTTTTGAAAATCTCAAAACAACCCAGCTCTACACACGACCATCCGTGCATCAATGATAAGCACCATTATGTGTTTGTACATATTAGTTGTGCTCTCATACTTATTTTTCTGCCCACTCCCTCTGCCCCTACCTCGTTTCTGTCAGGAAGCTGTGGCAAGTTGTGTATAGCTGTATTTATATTGTAGGAGCTCATACTATCAATAAAAAATTACTTCTTAGGCTACATGCAATTAGTTTTCATAGATTTTCATTTCTTTTGTTGATGCTCAGGAGAGCTAAGCTCATGGTCGATATTTTAAAATGACATTTCTCTTTGCCCATGTTAATGAGAACAATTTCACTAATATTGACAAGTTCATTCACATTGAATTTAGTACTCATTATTATTGTTTCTACCAAAAAACGAGCCCTTGAAGTTATGCTTTTTTGCTTGATTTGTTTTCGTGTGACAGCATGCAAGTAAAATGACAGTTATTGTCATTCCTTGTGAATGACACATTTTTCGTGTGACAGACTTTAGCACCTGGTCATCTGCAGAAGTTGTATTCATTCTGGAAAAGGGCGAACAGCGATGACTGACAACACAGACTAGCCTGCGTTATTCTTTTGTACTATAAATGTCACTGCGCATTCATTTATAACTTTATAGAGCTCGAATTTCATGCTGAAAATGTGACAACAACTGTAGAGTTTCCACATTTTTGCAACAATCCACATGCCTTTCATACACTATTGCACATTTTCGTAAGCACCTTACAAAATCTGTATATTTCCGTAAGACCTTACATTCTGCATTTTCCTTATGCAAGCTTCTGTACACTCCATACACTTTCCTTATCCTTCCATATCTTCAATCATGAACTCTCCGTATGCTCCATAAGTTTCCTTATCTTTCCTTATCCTTCCATATACTCCATAAAAAGCTTTCCATATATGCCATACATTTTCCTTACCTTTCCGTATACTCCATAAAAAGCTTTCCGTATACGCCATACCATTTCCTTATCCTTCCTTATACTCCATAAGAAGCATTCCGTGAATGCCATACAACTTTCAAATATATCCATAAAACTCCATATTTTTTTCCGTATGTAGCATAAGGAAATGTTACGGAGTCCATATATTTTCCGTAAGATTTCATACGGAACGTTTCAGTAGGGCATTACCACGGAGACGAACTAAGCACTAAATTCGAACCTTTTTCGATCGTAGGCCATCCCAATATCGGATTCCATCCTGTTGTTAATCATTCAGTGTTTTCTTTTCTATCCATGGACATGCACCTATGAGCAATAACCACTCTAGAGTTCTTTGTCATAACAGACGTCAATTAAAAGAATATTGTAAAGAAGTCCATAACGAACTGCCACAATGTCTTATGAAAGGCGTGAATTGAAAACAAACAAACTAGGGAATCTTTTTCAGCGTCGGAAAACGCAGTACTCTTTAACAATGTAATATTGCCAATTTGAATTTTTACTTTACTTTTCGACTTTCCTTGCACGACAAAATTAATTCCAATATCACGTTCCTATAATCTGCGCAGGCATTAGGCTTGCTCCGATTGTGGTCGCCTAATAAACACACCCCCTTATTTTCGTAATTTGTCTGCCTTGTGAATAAACGAAAGAAGAATCTCTGAGGACGTGAGAATCTCTTAGCGAAATAAAATAGCCGTAGAAATCATAAACAGCCGATTACTTAGACTGTTCATGCGACTTTTTTTCCACGCAAAGGAGTCGTACTGACCAGCATGCGCTACTGTGCAGAAGCTTGAGGCTGTGAAGACTTTGTCACACAGGTCCCCATAATAAGGGAGGCGATCGCCGGGCTAATTCCAAGGGCCGAAGTATCGGCCCCCCGAACCGCACCACGAAAGCGTGGACAATTTAGAAGTGGTCCTTTTTGGCGCACCAGCGGACGCCGGCTGTGGCCCAAAGAACAAGTCAGAGCCGAGAGTTGATAAACAAAACAGAATTATATTCTCAATAATGGCAGATCAAAAAAAAACGATACACAGGTATGCACACTCCACAATAGTTGCATACAATATGTCACCAATCAAACAACGTACTACACAGTACAATCAGCCACACTCGAAACAACGGACACAGACGACAATATGCACTACAATGCAGTCGCATGCATTGAACAACCAAGACACTTAAAGACTAAAGAGATAGAAAACCTATTCAGTCCAAAGTTCTTGCAACAAAAGTCTGGATGATACTCTTCCGAGAATCACTCACTCAAAGTCCAGCGTTGTTGTAGTTCCGCTGCCCCTGAAGTTTCTCTTCCAGGAAACCTCGCCGAAGTTTCTCTTCCAGGAAACCTCGCGTCTTCAAATGGCCACTCTCCAAGCTTCAAACTTCTTCGCCGAAAACACGTCGGCTTCACACATGCAGCTGTTGCCACGCGTCTTCGCTCGATAGCGGTAAACACACGCTCTTGCATGTAGCTCGAGCCTTCACCCCTCAGGTAGAAATCCTCTTCTTCTTCTCCTGCTTTGTCGCTACGGACAAAACCTTCGCCGACTACACGGCGGAATGCCTACGCGCTCTGGCGCTAACTTCCGTCTTCTCCTCCGAAGTTTCTCTTCCAGGAAACTTCACGTCTTCTCCTGCTTTGTCCCTGCGGACAAAACCTTCGCCGACAACACGGCGGGATACCCTACGCGCTCTGGCGCTAACTTCTGTCTTCTCCTCCGACGTTTCTCTTCCAGGATACCTCACATCTTCTCCTGCTTTGTCCCTGCGGACAAAAGCTTCGCCGACTACATGGCGGGATACCCTACGCTCTCTGGCGCTAACTTCCGTCTTCTCCTAATCTCTCATCTCCGCTGCTCGGTTAAATGCCTTCCGGGCGACATTCCAGAAAGTTCTCGTCATTTCGTCGGCGTGATACGCAGCGAAGGCTGGGGAGAGGCGCGAGACTGTACGAGGGCCGTCCCCGACAGATGACTCAACCCGGCATAACACGCCTCTTTCCATCTAGAAATTTCCAGTGCTCGCTCGGCCGCCGTAGTGGGGTGAGGAGGTTCGTCTGCGAAGCCACGCTTCCGAGGGGAGAGCGCGCGCCCGGGGAGCCTTGGATGTTTTTCTTTTGAACCTCGCAGCGTCTCTCCCGCGCGTTATCGCAAGAATTTGGCGGCGCGCCCATTTTTAGCGCTCGTTCTGTGACACTGCCCCCCACTTTAAGAATATTATCTCATATTATTCAAACCCACACAAACGAGCGCGAACAGTCACCACACACTCTGAAAGACTGTAACACAAACCGTCGCTCATGACACTTCACATTCACAATTGATCGCTCAATACAATCGTACATTGTAGTTCAATTCCACAACACATGAAATATATCCACAGGTTCATGACTACAACACTTCAGCACACAGTCCAAACAATACAAACGTACAAAGTTCTGTCTTTACAACAATTATACAACACTATACATCACATCATCGCACAGAACACTTTGACTCGCTCGACATACACTTGTGACACAGGATAACAAGAACATTAACACAACATATATCACTCAGCCCTGCCAAACACATTCCGATTCCACCTCAGCACCTATCCTGTGTATTTCGAGCTGCGCTTGCGTCCTTTCTTGCGGTGCTCGCTCGATCTCTTCTTGTTTTTTCTTGTTCTTTTTCGGCGAGTCTTTTCCAACGACGGGGTCTGAGGCGGCGTCTCAGCCATCGTTGGCACTTCTGACACTGTTAACAGGTGATAACGCTCAACCGATCCTGTCACCCGCTTGTTCATGTCACGACATTGAACCTGGCTGGCCGACTCCGTCACCTTTACACTGTCTGTCTGTTGAGGTCGTGCCGACGTACGTCCAGCTGCCCAGCACGTGAACTCATTCAACTCGATCATCTTCTCATTCGCTGTCTCTTGCGCTGCGGCTTCACCTTGGGCTCTAGTGAGATCCGTCACGGGATGCTCCTTCACTGTATCTCGCGATCGCTGTGTTGGCGAGGGCTCCATCTTCGGGTCTTCTCCCAATCGTTCTGGATTATTCGGCCCTTGCGCCCCGTCGATGTTTCCGATGACGAGGTCGTACAGGGGGGTCGTCATGCATAGAGCCGTAACCTTCCCGCTGAAGTACGGGGTTTCAACCTCAATCTCTGCTTCAGGAAGCATCCGAACCGTATGGTCAATTAGGCAAACCGGTTTCGTTCTGCCTGTCAACTCACCTCCCCGAACCAAATTTCTCCGCACAATAACCATGGAGCTACCGGTGTCTCTTAACACCGTAATCTTCTTGCCAGCAACTTTTCCAGGCAGCGTTGGGATTCCCTTCGTAACACCGGTTGGCTGTTTTGAGATTACAGCACCCACAATAGGAATTTTCTCCCCATTTTTCAGCTCTACGAATCCGTCGGTGACGGCATTATTACCGGATTTCGGTGCCGCTTGACACAGGATACCTGGTGAGTTTGACTCGCTCCGTTTTGACAAGCGTCTGCTTTGTGCCCAGTCTGACCACACTTGAAACATTTTAAAACCGTAGGGCTCGTAAACATCGTTCGACAGTTTTTCGCGCGATGACCCACTCGGTTACACAGAAAAAATCGCGGAATGCTCTCCGGTGCGCGCTTCTTTTCTTCGGGAGCCGATTTCTTCGAATCTTCGGGACAATCCTTCTTGACCTTGGCCAAATTAGTGCCACCTTGTGCTTCCAAGAATTGATCAGCCAATTCAAGCATTCCTTCAAGTGACTCAGCCTTCCTCTCTTTCAAGTACAGCGACAGGCATGGGTGGCAACTATTAAGAAATTGTTCTCTAATTAGAAGCGTTCAAAGCTCATCGTACTCCTGCGCTGTCCCTGAAAGTTCAATCCATCTGTCGAAATAATGGCAGAGTCGGGCGGCATACTGCGTAGCCGTCTCACCATCAGCTGGCCTTCCTGTCCGAAATCTGTCCCGGAAACCTTCTACAGTAAATCCAAATCGCTTCAGCAAAGGAGCTTTCACCTTTGCGTAGTTGGCTGCATCGGTCGGCGTCAGCCTACTGTACACACTGAGCGCTTCACCACTCAAGCAAGTACTCAAAGCAGTTGCCCATTGATGTTCCGGCCAATTCTGGCTCCTCGCAATCGTCTCAAATCGGTGAAGGTACGCGTCAAGATCGTCCTTCCTTTCATAAACGCCACGAGCAGCTTGCTTGGGTTCAAGCGGAAGCCGTGGTCCTCCCGTTCGCTGCTTTCAACTCTAGCTTGGACCGGAGTTTCACTTCGCTGTTGCAAACGGAGCCGCTCGAGTTCTATCTCGTGCTGCCGCTGCCGTTCCCTTTCCTCTCTTTCTTCTTTCAGCTGTCGCTCCTTTGCTTCTCTTTCTTCTCTCGCCCTTTCAGCTGCCAACTTTTCTCTCTCCAGCTCAAACTTCAATTGCTGCTCTCTTTCTTCCTTCAGCTGTCGCTCTTTTGCCTCTCTTTCTTCTCTCGCCCTTCGGCGGCCAGCTTTTCTCTCTCCAACTCAGCTGCTTTTTCTTCCATGTCCCTCTCAGCTGCCAACCTCTCTCGTTCCAACTTACCTGCTTTTTCTTCCTTGGCTCTCTCTTTTTCTTCTTTTTATTTCTGGGTGACCCACTTCCGTAGTTTGGCGCCAGAAAGACCCATCTTCTCACCAAGAACGACTAACTTTTCGAGATCCATTGTGTCTCGCAAATAAAACCTGGCCACGTGCAAAAAGTATCTGCCTAAATCAGTCTATTGGAACACTCCCCTGCACTCGTTAACGAGAACACTGAACAACACACAAAATCGTTCCGATAGCAGTATCAACAACTCGAGGCTCTTTCTCACTACTTTGGACACACTGTGTACTAAAAGGTCCTGTCGCGGACGCCAGATTAATTGTCACACAGGTCCCGTTAATTAGGGAGGCGATCACCGGGCTAATTACAAGGGCCGAAGTATCGGCCCCCCGAACCGCACCACGAAAGCGTGGACAATTTAGAAGTGGTCCTTTTTGGCGCGCCAGCGGACGCCGGCGTTGGCTCAAAGAACAAGTCAGAGCCGAGAGTTGATAAACAAAACAGAATTATATTCTCAATAATGGCAGATAAAAAAAACGATACACAAGTATGCACACTCCACAATAGTTGCATACAATATGTCACCAATTAAACAACGTACTACACAGTACAATCAGCCACACTCGAAACAACGGACACAGACGACAATACGCACTACAATGCAGTCGCATGCATTGAACAACCAAGACGCTTAAAGACTAAAGAGATAGAAAACCTATTCAGTCCAAAGTGCTTGGAACAAAAGTCTGGATGATAGTCTTCCGAGAATCACTCACTCAAAGTCCAGCGTTGTTGTCGTTCTGCTGCCCCTGAAGTTTCTCTTCCAGGAAACCTCGCCGAAGTTTCTCTTCCAGGAAACCTCGCGTCTTCAAATGGCCACTCTCCAAGCTTCAAACTTCTTTGCCGGAAACACGTTGGCTTCACACACACAGCTGTTGCCACGCGTCTTCGCTCGATAGCGGTAAACACACGCTCTTGCCTGTAGCTCGAGCCTTCACCCCTCAGGTGGAAATCCTCTTCTTCTTCTCCTGCTTTGTCGCTACAGACAAAACCTTCGCCGACTACACGGCGGAATGCCTACGCGCTCTGGCGCTAACTTCCGTCTTCTCCTCCGAAGTTTCTCTTCCAGGAAACCTCACGTCTTGTCCTGCTTTGTCCCTGCGGACAAAACCTTCGCCGACAACACGGCGGGATTCCCTACGCGCTCTGGCGCTAACTTCTGTCTTCTCCTCCGAAGTTTCTCTTCCAGGATACCTCACATCTTCTCCTGCTTTGTCCCTGCGGACAAAAGCTTCGCCGACTACATGGCGGGATACCCTACGCGCTCTGGCGCTAACTTCCGTCTTCTCCTCCAAAGTTTCTCTTCCAGGAAGCCTCACGTCTTCTTCTGCTTTGTCCCTGCGGACAAAACCTTCACCGACAACACGGCGGGATACCCTACGCGCTCTGGTGCCAACTTCCGTCTTCTCCTCCGAAGTTTCTCTTCCAGGAAACCTCACGTCTTCTCCTGCTTTGTCCCTGTGGACAAAACCTTCGTCGACTACACGGCAGATACCCTACGCTCTCTGGCGCTAACTTCCGTCTTCTCCTAATCTCTCATCTCCGCTGCTCGGTTAAATACCTTCCGCGCGACATTCCATAAAGTTCTCGTCATTTCGTCGGCGCGATACGCAGCGAAGGCTGGGGAGAGGCGCGAGACTGTACGAGGGCCGTCCCCGACAGATGACTCAACCCGGCATAACACGCCCCTTTCCATCTAGAAATTTCCAGGTTGGTCGGCGAAGCCACGCTTCCGAGGGGAGAGCGCGCGCCCGGGGAGCCTTGGATGTTTGTTTTCTTTTTTTCTTTCGACCTCGCGGCGTCTTTTCTGCGCGTTATCGCAAGAATTTGGCGGTGCGCCCATTTTTAGCGCTCGTTCTGTGACAGACTTCAGGTTCGATCTTTGAAATTCTTCGGAAGGGGGCGTATGAGTTGGCAAATTCAATATGTGATGATACTACCCACAGATATTTTGAATACTTTGGTTTATTAGGGTTTATGGGGTTTCAACCCTAAAGGATGAAAAGCACTAATTACCAGTGACTCAGATGGCAATATGTCTGGGAGGTGTATATTCGAAAATTGTCAAAACCTAACTATAAGTCCACATGGTAAT
Source organism: Rhipicephalus microplus (assembly GCF_043290135.1). Lineage (NCBI taxonomy): Eukaryota > Metazoa > Arthropoda > Arachnida > Ixodida > Ixodidae > Rhipicephalus > Rhipicephalus microplus. The sequence continues at coordinate 147,888,626 of NC_134700.1, read as the reverse complement.
CTCCCGCTGTGAATGCTTGCTTACTGATTAATCTTACTTTCATCGCTCACAGAATACGATACGCGTCAAGAAACCACCAGATAGATGATAGAAAAAGAATGAACGAAAAAGAAGGCAGTGTGAAAAAACGGACGTCTAAAATATTGACGTATAATATCTACGACTATAAAGTGACTTCTTTTTTTCGTTTCTTTTTGTTTGGGTGTATTCTTTTTCAGTCCTTGCACATACCTGCATATGACAAAATGCGCAGTGGACGTCAGTCGATAGCACATTGTTTCTTGACAGTTGGAGGTTTTGGTATGTTGGTAAGCACATTCGTGTCGTGTCCTGCAGTTTAACACTCTGGCTCAGGTCTACAACGCCGGGTTAAACTGGCACTGCCTAGTCGTAGTTTCATTCTCATTGCTCATACATGAAGTATACCGTGAATATGCCGGCGAGTTTTAAATGCGAAGCATTTCTTAGCGAACTCTGGCCACCTTGAGCGTATCTATCTATCTATATATCTAACCATCTATCTGTCTATCTATCTATCTATCTATCTATCTATCTATCTATCTATCTAGCCGCTTACGTTTACGTGCTCTCGTGGTCACTCCCTTAACTTGGCGTGAACCAAAATTAGCATGGGTGGGTAAACTGGTTTTACAAATATCACCCGCTGGTCAAGACATGAATAATGTCACAATCCCGTCACGTACGTTGTCAAACACTTCGCGCTGAACAGTGGCACATACCCACGGGCGAGTATGTGCCGCTGGTATGCGGGTATGGGCCACATGTGATTGACACTTAGCATCGACCTAGGAATGAGGAGTATACACATGGGCAACTTTAACGCGCGAGCGTTAAGAAATACGCATCATCGGTAGCGTCGATCCAACTAACGCACAGAATAAATTTCAGGGTACCAGTTGGTATTGAACGCAGACATTCTTCGTGGCATTGAAGCATATTACCACAGAGCTATACGCCAGGTTTCGGAACTGCTTTTCAAATAGACGCTAATCTTCATGAAACGTCGATAGTGGTTGCAGTGCTGCCTACCCACTTTTATAAACATTACATATGTACTCCTTCGATACAGCCGTCACGTGGGGTTAACGTCAATTGTGCTTAGTTGCCATGCGCTGAAGCTTATTTATGTAGCAGTGTCAAGGGCCAGCATCCTCGCGAGCATCAGCGCTTCATATCAGCTTCTGGTGTTGCTGATACGCGTGTTACAGTTGGCATCGTTGCGCAAGTGCTAACGGCCGGTTATATAAACATCTGCAACTCCTTAACATATGTCTGTGCGTGCAATATTTGTACACATATTAAGGGTCATTTCATGACGTGTCACTGAATAAAAAAACTTGCAACACGGTAACCTGCCGTCCGCACGGTTCGCATAACGTCGATTCCCAGGTACGTGGGATCTGCCGAATTTTTTTAAGACCTTGTATACTTGCGTTACCTTGATGTGACGTTTTATTGCAAAGTACCTTTCACAGCGTTAAATATAAAATTCAAGGGAATGTTATATTCTGTTTGTATATTCACATTCGCAATCTTGCCTAAAAATAATCTGGAGGCGTGGCATCGCATGAACGACTACAACTCTATCTGTAATTATGGTAATAATGATTGCTTATTTAAAGACGTATTATATCAGAGTTAAAACAAGTCTAAAGTTTTGGGTGCCATAACAACAACGTGATCATGAAGTGCACGCCATTTTGGAAGACTATGGATGAACTTAGGTCACACGGACTTCATTATTCAACCCTAGAAAATTCTGCATAGATGTTCTCGTCTGGCGCACTCATAAAAATGTGACCGTAGTTTACAGGAATCAAACTTTCCTACTTGACATCGCTGTCATACGGGCACCCACGAACTCTTTTTAGCATCACGTCGTTTTTTAAACGGAGATTCTGTCTTTGCCACACGTTCCTTTTGCTTTGCGCCAAGTGTGTGAAATGGTCCGTTTTTCCACGGCCGTTGCACGATCTCTATCAGCGATGGAACAGTGTACTTTTGTCTTCTGTTCTCTGTAGCTGTGTAATAAACAGCAAATGCTATGATGATTTGTGGGGTTTAACGTCCCGAAACGACGATATGATTATGAGAGATGCCGTAGTGGAGGGCTCCGGAAATTTCAACCACCTGGGGTTCTTTAACGTGCACCCAAATCTGAGCACACGGACCTACAACATTTCCGCCTCCATCGGAAACGCAGCCGCCACAGCCGGGATTCGATCCCGCGACCTGCGGGTCAGCAGCCGAGTACCTTAGCCACTAGACCACCGCGGCGGGGCGAAAAACAGCAAATGCTAAACAGCCGCTGTCGACGCAGAGAAAGTGCTTATTATTGTCGAAAGTTTTTTGGTGCATAATCCGTTCAAACATCTGCAATCAAGGAAAAAATATTCCGCACTACGCTTCGCGAAGAACCTTCGTGTGTTATTTTGAGTAGGTGTTTCCGGTTATGTGTTCACAATTAAGTATATTTGCGTAGCTCGATCCTCCCTTCGCACCAAAAGAACCTAAAGCCATAGCAATCAGTGATGTGTGTTTTATTCTTTCTTCGTTGAATTTGGCAGTCGTGTTTGTAGTACATATGAACAAATGTGGTACACACCCGCAGAAAGCGGTTGGGGGACTTACCGTTAGATTAGTGCTCATTCAATACTCTAAGAGATCACGTGACCTAGTTGGCAGCGCAACAACAAAGAACTCGGTGACAATTTGCAGTGTGACAATCAATGCACGTAGAAAAACAAATCTGTAGAAAAAACAAAATTATAGTGTTGAAAACACTCCTAACATTAGTGCCAACATGCTTGCAAGTACGTATTCCTATTTAAATGCTTAAATAGATTTTCTTTCGATTAAATGTGAATAATTGATAGCTTTTAGAGCCACACGTACGACTGAGACTGTTTTCAGCGTGACTGGACTCGAAATCCTGCGTTTGGGCGTGCGCGCAGCAGCCCATATTGGAGCCCTCAAGGATTCTGCACAAAGTTTGTTAGATTGTCGTTTGACATCGACACAATTTTGTCAACGTCAAATTACAAGATGTAGTCTTGCACTCCCGGAGTTCAACGGAGTTTGACGGGCGCCGTGTGACAGTGGTATACCGCTGGAGCTGACACCTGAGCCACTCCGCTTTCATAGGTTGGTGTAGAAGACCACCAGCATGAGTATAGTTTAGGCGCAACGTTTTCATTCTAAAGCTTCCCAGGCACATAGGCAAATCGCGAAGGAAGAATTTGTTAGAAGTCACGCCCCCACTCAACTAAGGATATCGCTTTTTCTTACTGATAGTGGCTACTGCTTCAGCTATGTGGGCTTCTTTATTATGTACAGCATGAACTCATCATTCTATATTTTCACCTTCGTTATAGCATTCAATAAAACAAACTATGAACAAAAATAAAACCAGCATTGGGCAGAACAAAAGAACTCATAATTATTTGACTCTCGTGAAAATAATTTGTAGAACGCTTGAGCCTTGAAGAGTAGAAGGATATAGAGTAATCGGACCTTATGCACATTGCTTTCTTATATAAATGTTTGGTTTGGTTTGTTTCTTGGTGAATGCCTCAACGTTGCTGCAAAATGACGAACGCGTCCGCACATACAATTGGCTGTTTTAAAGTATATTAGAATTCTTGCGCCAAATACAGTTTAAAAGTGTCCACTACACCATAAATCCTTCTTTCGCAATTCAGTGAAGTGCCCACTACGCAACCGCAAGATGAGGCGTCAGCCTACGCAGCTGCTTACTCTGTTAATGTGTTGCTGATGAAGATGATTGAGTAAGATTCATTTTTTTGTGATGGCTAGCCTTAAAATCTCTACTACGTTTTATATTATACAAGCCTTGACGTCTGGTGCAGTGCTGCATTTTTATCACGTATACCTTTACCTGAATTCAGGTGACTCCTCGTATTATGAAACATTCTTTTTGTTTTTTCATGAAGCTGTTGGAAGCAATGACGTGCATTTGAGATGGAAGTACTGCTTGCTGCACAAAAAGACAGGGCTTAATCTTGCTTTGAGAAAAATGTTTTCATTATTTGTTTTATTTGCACATTTCAGGAATGGGGTGCTTTGATGAGCGATGGTAATCCGCCTTCTTCAAACACGCCCTTAACGACCAAGAGTGTGGGCCGTCCAGCCGGCCAGGTTCGTTGGCGAGAATACCGGACGATGTTCTTCAAATGATGGATCCCTGGCAGCCTAGTCCCGGCCACAATAACAAGCATTGGACAAAATATGCTCATTCAATTCAATTTGGAGAGGAAAATAAACGTTTATTTAGAAACAGTGTTCTGAGCAATGTCTGGTATCAACCTAATGTGACATGGTTCCCTAGTCTACGAACTCTCTGACTTACACTGCCCTCTTGACCTTGGTGACGAGTTGACGCTGGCCTTTCAGGTCCTCGAGGATGAGTTTGTGCTACGACATTTCGATTAGGTACTTGGATCACGTCCCGCTCTGCTTGCATATCGTGGTCTACATGACACTCGCATTCCAAAAGCAGGCGAACTAGGGTGTTGAGTACGCTGCAGAGAGGGCAGGTGTAGCCATGTGTTGTTGGTTAGAAGCGGTGCAATAGTTTTTCACGTATGTGCGTGTTGCTTTGAAGGCGTCTGATTATCATGCTTTCCTTAGTGTTTTACGGTCTTAATCTTTTCATCCCCGGGTCATGTGTCGTGTGGCCCTAGGGTAGCACGGCTGAAGAACTCACGAGCAGTGGCATGGGTTCCTCTATTTCCCTGTAGACACTAAGCTTCCTGGAACCCATATTGCACACGTATATGGAAGTGGAGTGTTTCGTCGTTTCAGTATGTTAGGTGTATCGGCTGAGATGTGGCCCTTCACATTATTCTTGGAAGCGACTTGCAAGTCAGTCAAGATCACCGAGGCATCTGTACATGTGGTGGTCTCGAGAGCAGTTCTCTTTTTTCCTGCTGTATCTTGACCATGGCCGATGCTGACTTTGGGCTTTGATATTCTACGACGCTGATAGCGTACGCATTTTTACGAGCATCCTATGGACGGCGTGCGGGTCTAGCTATAAATTTTGTTGAATGACGTAAGCTCCATCCTTTCCTACATTTGTGCAATGTTGCGTGTATGTTGCGTAGGATACGCGCGATGTACAGAGATTCTCGAACGTCCACTCGAATGCGCTTTTCGTGGTCACCATCCGCAATGTAGGACTCATTGTAGTTATGGTACCAAATGACCATAAGCTTGGTTCGTTCCAGATGGCTCTTCTTATGAGCTTCGCTGAGCTCTTGCCACGCGCTGTGCATGCCCCTCTTAAGAAGTCGCCAAGTCGAAGCCATAGGTGAAAGTACGTGGCGGCTTCGGTTGCATTCCTTATCGTAACATCTAGACTTAGAAGCGAATCTCCTAAAGCCGTGAGTCTGTCCGTGCATGTATCTTTATGACAAGTTCATAACCATCTAGTTGTATGACTCATTCAGCAGGTGATGCTAGCGTGAGTGACAGATAAACGGATGGACAGACAGACGAACAGACAGACGAACGCCAAACAGATAGACGAACGAACAGGCGGTTGAATGTACAAATGGACAGAAGCATTGGCGGACACATAGACGGACGGACAGACAGGCAGGTGGACGCACGGACGAGAACATGGATGGAGGCACGTATGGATGGACGGAATTAGGTACGCGTGGATGGACAGACGGGTGGGCGGAAGCATGCACGGACACGCAGATGGACCGACGCACGGACGGATGGACAAAAACGCGAATGGACGTCAAAAGCAGGACAAAAAAAAAACAGACGGACGGATGAACCAATGCATGGACAATCGAACACAGAGACGGATGGATGGATGGAGGCTTCGCTCCTCTCATCATCACTAACTCCGTGGATATTCTGTGATTTTTGTTACATCATACCTTGAGTGGCAGCTTACCTAATGTTATTGCATTAGATAAGCTGTGAACATACTTTCAACTTCATTACTATATCTGGCTTCAATTGCTCCTGGAATAACCATTCAATACATTCAGATAACAAGTACGTCGGCATGGGTAAGAGCAAGACACTAGCCCTCGCGCGTGCTCGTCCGTCAATTCCATGGCCCATTCATCAATGGCTTGTACAACGCCAGGTTTTTATCTGCACAAAATCATGCCCTCACAAAGTCCAGCACTCATATTAGTATTTGTGGACTCTGATGAGCTTGTTGTAGAAGAGTAAAGGACGACGAAAAATTACAGTAGGTGTCGGTCACGCTCGCTTATCAGGACGTGCCGTAAACGTGACAAACATTGCAATTGCTATTAAAGTGACGCGCGAAAACTGCAGAAGAAACTACACACTTAGAGAATCGATTTGCTTTTTGTGGGAGAACCCAGAAAGGCAAGCGAACCACCACTGGCAGCCCTGGCGAAACCCTTAATATCATAATACCTTTTGCGTATAGGGACGGTGTTCATGCAGATAGCACACAGAGAGTAGTCAGACAACAAAGATTACAATAAATAAACTTAAAGACTCAGAAATATGCTGGCCTATTTGACTGAAAAGCAACAACTTTTTCCAGTGAACTATTCAGCCCACCGAGATCAAAGTGGTTGTTGCACACCATCAGAGAGCGCCCTGCCTTGCCCATGCTGAACGACACCCTCCACGATGCTGCTTGTCACCGAGATAGAAACGAAAGCTCCCGTATTGCTGTCTAAATTTAGTGTCACATTGTGGAACCAAGCACTAACCCATTGTAAATTGAAACTGTTTCAGCAGCTACGAAGTACAGGATAAAGATGCAGAAATGGCAACCCCGTGAGCTTCCACACAGCGAACAGGCGACGATCCACACCAATGCAGTCAATCCACACCACCTATCGGTCAATGTTGTGGCCAGTCGGCCTGCCACGAGCTGCAATTAAATCATCTAATGTATTCGCCGAGTGCCTATTGACCTATAGTTCACTTCAGGCCCAGCACATGCCCATTTGTTGATCTCGACTAAGATGTCCTTAACATCAATTTGTTCCTTGACCCACTCGGTTCTCTTCTCTTTCTTTTCATTACTCACTGCGTCGTCCTCAATTTGGGTTGAACCCTCTTTGTACGCCTATCAGTTTGTGCTCCATAAGTAAGTGATGGTAAGGCGCAGCTATCATCTCACTCCTCAGTGTTAGTGTTGAACTCCCAGTCATAACTTGCAGTTCACTATCTTTTTTGCTACTTTTCCATTCACTCCACACCACTAAACATAGAATCCCTTTATTTTGGTGAAATAAATACTCACAAAACGAGGTATGGTGCACTTTTTTCGCTTTTATAGTTCTCACGCGTAAACGTAAAAAGCTACGTCAAGGATCAAAAAAACTACGGGCCATTCAGATTACTGTCCGCTCTCTATAAACTGTTTACAAAAACATTACCTAATAGAATTAAGATGATATTAGAGTTCAATTAGCCTAAGGACCAAGTAGGATTTTGTACCGGTACTCCACAATAGATTATATTCATACTATCAATCAGGTGTTAGAAAAATGCAGTAATTGCAACCAACCCCTATACATAGCTTTCATGGATTACGAGAAGGCGTTTGACTCAGTCGAGGCATCAGCAGTAAGGCAGGCATTGCGAAATCAGGGCATGAAAGAACCTTACATAAACATACTGGATAAAAGTTGCAGTGGAGGAAGTAATAATTAGCTCCTCTTTTTTCCCCACAATTCGTTTATATTTTGTGGGTCGTCACACGCTATACCTTGTGCGTGATGAGCCTACTTCGTATACTTTGAGGAACATATGGAAACTTACCCCGTGAATTGCTTTGAAGGACATCTTGAACGAAGCCCATGTGAGTCCTGACCGAGTGGTACAAGAAGAAATACTCAGCTGCGTTAACCCTTCATGAAGCAAGGACCCTCCTGGTAGCTGTGGAACGAAAGACCAATTTTAATCCTGACGTGCCAGAACCACCTGTGTGGGGAAACAAAAAACATCACCCATAGAAAAAACACTGAGTGAGATGCCCGTATGTATGGATGGTAGATAATGTAAAGAAAAAGACGCAGAAAAACGGCTATAAAGAGCTCAGCAAGAACAACACTTGATTAACGAGAGAAATCAGATGGAGTATGTCTTTGACCAATGTCACCAAGAAAAATATCTTCAGGCCTGCTCATTGTCGCCGTGACGAATCCCGGCTGCGGCGGCTACACTTACAATGGAGGCGAAAATGTTGTAGGCCCGTGGTCTCAGATTTGGGTGCACGTTAAAGAACCCCAGGTAGTCGAAATGTCCAGATCCCTCCACTACGGCGTCTCTCATAATCATATAGAGGTTTTGGGACAATAAACCCTACATATCAATCAATGAATCACACACACGCACACACACACCAATCTAGAACATCATACTCACTAGCAAAATTTCTGCAGTTAGTTGTACTCTTTGGTACATCTGTTTTTTTTTCGTTCCAATAATACTCGTTGTAGATTGTAGGGCTTGTTGGGCCATTTCTTCAGAGAAAAAAATTCAGGCTATAATAACGAACACAGGAAACGAAAAGAGAGTAAAGCGGCTGGACTACGTACTGGTTACTCAGGTGCGCAGAGCAGAGGCTACCACAAGTGGTGCCCTGAGCGCCGTGTTGCGCATGGTTTGAAAAAAGCTGCTTTCAGGTATGGTGTGTCCGTGTTGTTTTCCGCACCAAAGGAAACAGAACAAAAAAACAGCACAGCAAAGAAAACAACACCAAAGAAAGAAGAAGCCTCAGTGTGAAGCGAAGCATGGGCAGATATTCGGGAAATGAGTTGCTGGCGTGGTGTGTGAAATTCCACTAACTTGCGGGATGTTTTACATAGGCCAAGCAGGTCGTTGTGTGAAATTCATGATATGGAAACATTTTAATTTATTAGAGAAAGGAGCAGGCTCCAATGAAGCCCTTCATTGTAAACAGTGTAAATGTAAACCAGTGCTGAAAAAAATCAGGATTTTGGAAAGAAGCTATGAAAAATTGGCACGTGAAATACCAGAAGCTTTTCGCATTACAAAGATTAGTGAAGCATGTTGCATTGAATGCTCCGTGTCATCGCACAGGAAGGAAAAGGAAACATTCATAAAATCTTTTTTTTTGCAATCTTGTGTGATCAGTATGGTGAAATTTGCATTTACTGATTGTGCGTCAGTTTATCGTATTTTGAATTTTTCAAGAGCTTGTAGCTTGATCATGTGACCACATGAGTACGTATACTTGTTCCGCGCGTATGTGAATATACAATTGGTAGTTTAGTCGCTTTACTGTCTCCCTTTTTATTTCCTGCGTTTGTTATTTTATCGGCTGGAATTTTTTTCTGAATCTTTTCACAGCCACGTACTTACTGAGGAGTGTTTGCGCTGCTGTCAGATGTATGTTATTTCGCCTAATATCAGAGTGATGACCAATGCAAGAGAAAATACCATCTCTCGCTTCAAAAAAGTATATTCTGAGTGACACAAGGTACGGTGTTTTCTCGTTGCTCGTGCCCATCTGGCAGTATTGCGTCGTCGCTCATACACCTTAGGGCGTGGTAAAGATGTTAGTACCGGGTCTAGATTAAACCTTGTATCCCCGTGGATGCCTTCTTGCCTTGCCGTTTCTCGGACCGATACATTTGGTTGTGGTTTTTAAGTATTGTAGCTTTGAATAGAGCTCACACATCTCAAAATTATTCAAGAAAGTGCATTACTGTAGGTGTCTACACGCATCCGAATTTCAAGAAAACATACTAGGCTAAGGTTTTGGCAAGAGAGGTGCCAAATTAAAATACCTAAATAAGGTGGTTGGAACACCAGCAAGAAATTAATACGCACAAAACCGATGCACAAAGCAATGCAACAGCATCCCTGTCATTTTTACCAACCAAGTACCCAGAAGTAATACAAAAAGTCTGCTGCGCTATTCCCCAATAAAAAAATGTTTACAGACCCTGAAAGAAAAACTGGTGTTCTAAAAAGGTGCTGCCACGCGCGTTTAATATATCACTGTCACAGATTACGCTAACAAGTCAGAAGCACCCTGGACACCTTCACTTAAGAAAATATACACTACGGGCACACGTGTGTACCTTAGGGTCACGAAGAAAACGTATGTCGACGTCAGCTTGACGAACGACACGCTCCCATGACTTTCATCAGTTGTCCTTAGGAGTTTAACGAGAACAGTCGATACTTTCATTTACCACGACAATCCGCCCAGCAGCATCGCCCAATCATTCGGATTTGCAGCGGCGCACAAAGCACATCACATCGCATATCCACGCTGCAGTTATTCACGGACACAGAAAACGACGGTTTTCTGGAGTCACCAATATGCACGGCAGTACGCCATGAAAACGTTCGTCCAACGTGGCAATTTATGCCTCAGTAGAGTGGCGAGTTCAGGCGTAGGCACGTCTGTGCAGCGAAACACACCACTCTAAACAGAGTGACGTCACAGCCCGCTCGAGAAACAGTGAGCAGGCTTTAATATAAATAGGTGGCGTTGCTTTCTCGCGCATAAATAGTAGGGGCAAGCTGGGTAACAGTGACGGAGACATTCAGGTAACGCTCTTGGGTTCTTTTGGCATCGGCAGCTTTCATGAGTGGGGTGTGGCAAAGTGGCGCTTGCGAACAGCGCAGTGTTATATTGCCACACTGATTCCTTAAATTTTGTCATCAGCCCATTAAACTTGCGGTAAGTGTCAGCACAAACCACGCCTGCAGTGTTCCAGAAGCTTCAGAACTGTAGTGAATCGTTTTCTTAAGACTTCGCCCACTTTGCAGACATTACAGATTGTTTCGAAACCTACGCGGCCGCGAGAAATAACGCTAGGATAATAAATGCCATGTGTATAAATACTGACGCACTTCACCACTTGTCAGTTAATCCACGGCCGACGCTCTTCTCATCATAATCAGTGCCAGTGTGTATTGCTGTCATTTGAGACACCGATTATCGGCCACAAGTACGGCCCAAATAAACAGTTTCATTTTATACATAGCCTGCTCTCTTCGTTCACGTATCGACTCCGGGAGTGTATGCTCCATCGTAGCGGTGACTACAACTTTATTACAGTGAATTTTTGTGACAGCTCCAATGGTGACTCTGTTTCATGCATTGGAGCGTCCCACACATTAGAATACACTGATGTCATTCTTCATCCAGCTACATGCAGGATTACAATATCATTTCTCCTATAACAAAATTTTCTACAGTAAAGGAATGACAAAATTTTTTTCGCAACTCATCTTTCTTAGTAGGGTCATAGTTCTTCAATACTTCTAACGAAGCAATCCTTCAATATTTCTGTGAAGGTTGATTTTGCATAGTAGCATAGAGCGCAAACGTTTGTGACCTAAGAAGCAGACTATTACACCAAAGTAGCAATTACGAGTTTTGCCAAATTCTTTTTCATTCGCATAACGTCTGAACTGATCAACAAGGTAGCAGCTATCGAAACTGAAAACCGGGTGTATCTTGCACATATGGCACAATCGAACGAAACTTCGGTCAAACTCAACGAGTGCACAAATGGCTTGACGAGACCACGAGGGGCTAGCTTGCTGTGCCAGTCATACCTGACCTGGCACCCAATACCAGTCCGGAAATCATGATGGTCAATTATTACCTTCAAATGAGATGACCTAGCACTACTACTATAGGGTTGTGGACTATTCCAACTGACACACGTAAAGTTGAGCAAAGATCATGAAGTTATTCTACGTGTACTGCAAACCAGAGCACACTCATTCCGTATATCATTTTTGAAATTCTCTCCTGCCAAAATAATTAATTAAAAAGTAATTTAGGGCGTTAGATGGCTTCATTTGAACAAACGCATGCTGGTAGGTTGTCTGCAAATATCCCTTACCTTAGAGAAAATCGGTTTAACTGGCAGAAGATATCAAATTGCTTATACCGAGATGAACATGCGGGCTGTCCAAAACGTCCGCGATGGTGCATAAGGCATGACCTGATGGCACAGACGAAACGTGGCCCAACTGGGTCTGAAAATTTCGGGCTTCAGGACTTTTGTTGAAAAAAATATGTGAAAGAATGAATAAATTGCACACACATCGTTATGCAGAAATAATGCTGTAACATACCATGTCGCCATGACGGCACGCCATGTCATTTAGGTTTCGATTTCGGAGGAATGAGCAGATTTAATCTGAGTTGGCGTAACGCACATGTGCATCATATGTAAGTTGAACAATCTTGTATCGGAGGTTCTACAGCGAGAGCTGTATATGACTAGGTGAAACAAAAAAAAATGTTTGGCCACGCTGTGGAGAGCCGTATGCCTTGGCTGCACTGTCAGTTAATGCACTCTCAGCGTCGTACCCAAGCACGCGCACCATTGGTAGTGTTGTGAGTGACGTCGTTCATATCGTCGCAGCCAGGGCACCAAGCCCACGCCCATAACTTTCTAATGAAACTTGCCACGTGGGTAAGCCGCGGACAACTCTAGAAGAGCGCTGACAGTGGGAACTTAGGAGAGCTGGCGCTCGCCGGGCCGATGGTGATGTCCGGGCTCTAAAACAAGCCCGCCAGGCCGAGTGCCGGCAGTAACTGCGTACCAATGATCTGGCACCTTTGAAATCAGCATGAATTCGCGAACAGATAGTGCAAGCGCCGGAGGCGGCCGTATGCTGAAAAGCACGCGGCTGAGTTAGCTCGCGAGGTCAAACGCTTGCCACAACGGGGCGCCCTGATCAGGTGCCATTGCGGGCATGACAGCGTCAACATTATATTGTTGCGGAGCGTGTTCACCGAGGTGATCGCCCACGATCGGTGGGAGTTTTTTCAGCGCAACTTTGGCTTCGGCTGGGACGTTTGTGACCGACTGTGGTTCAAGAACAACTAGTGTGACGGCGAACAACCAACTAATGGCGAAACGTATTTAATCGCTCAATACACTCTTCCATGACCATCATGATGCGAGCCAGAATGTGCGGCATGTGAAATCATCACCGTGGTAAAAAGCGAATCGTGTGTTTAACCTCATAAAGAAGCATCAATATGTTACCAATATTTGTGAATGGCTTCAGGACAGCGTCGGGTTCAACCGACTGCTAAACACCGGGGACGCTCGTTTGAGATTTCACTGGTTCAGCCTTTGTACGAAGGGCTATGGGGTCAATTATTTTTCGCTGATGGCAATACACTAACTTCTGTAGCACGGCGCGATTTTATAGGCACTGCACAAGCTGCAGATTTTTTTTTATGCACCAACGCAACATGGAGGTTGTCCAGTGGTGTGAGAAATAAAAGGTGAAAGCGGCAAGATTACGGTGTGAAACTATGTCTAAAACGTTCAGCCGACGTGTTCAATGTTTCTGAGTACCATACGAACAATACCTGCAACGTTTCTTAGGATGGGAATTGAAACAATACCGGTACACGTAGATATACTAAACACCTGGTAATGAACAGCGTTCAGAAAAAGTAGATTCGGGATCATTTTGTTAAATTACACGCGTGGTATTCTGAACTCAACATATTCAATGAATTATGAATCACAAGCGTGTTGCATGGGACTACTTTTTCATAGGGAAAAGTTCCAGCCAATAAAATAACGAACACAAGAAACAAATAAGGAGAGAGGAAAGCAGTTAGACTACTAATTGTTTATTCACGTATATTTACGACTAGAAGGTTTTCAGAAGCAATGCACCAACTAGCCTAACAACGAGTGTTATTGCACTACATTTTCATGTCGCGTATTGCCGAGTTCACACTGGTTGAAGTCGCGTCTTGTCATCTTTTTTTCTCCCTTTTCAAATGTGGCACTTGATTAAAGGTCGTGCCTGTTACCTCGCACTCGGCTCAAACATCTAGAATAGCTTAGGAGAAACTTCGTGGTCAGCTCCGTGACACTGACGTCAAGCCATTGTTCGGTGGCATTGCCGTGGGTGCCGTTAATTGTTTACCTGTAAACATATAAGATATCCCAAGCAAGCCAAAACGCTATGTTTTGAGAAGCTCAAGTACAAAGTATACAAAAGTAGCAAAACCCTTCTTCTGATGGTTAGGCAGTGCTGTGGCAGGATAACATTTAAACTTCACTATAGCTTATGGTGCAGACAGTAACAACTTCCACAAGCGTTTATTTTTATTTTTTATTTAGTAGTATGTCAAGTTTGTGACTACTGCTAACAGAAAAGATTGGAAGCCATGCTATCGTACGGCAATGTGCCATACGTACGAATCATCCACAAGAATAACGATTAACGAAGCATTCACTGGCCTCTGAAGCAGCAATGTATAACAAAATATATATCAAGAAATCGCTCAAGCATCAGCTGAGCGACATTCTTAAAATGGTCGGCAAACCTAAACTTTCCTGCATCTTAAAAAGAGCTCCTCACTGGGCACTTGCACAACGTGATAAATATTTTTTTCGTCATCTCGTTATTTTATGCAAACGCGGGCGCCCGGTTGTGTACCACCTTGTTGCTTCAGTCACACTCACGTCGTTTTTTTTGTATATATCTGCCACTTTTTCTCGAAGAAGAACACGGCCTGAGAACGTGCTCGAACGCCACGACGATAAAGAATAAAAAGCCGCACGTCTTTCTACAAATTTTATGGGTAGAAGCCGGCATGAAGCAACGCGCTGGGAAAAAAAGGGTCAGAGTGTCGTAAAATTTTTACAATAACCCACAGAATACACTATAGCATAAGTGCATATAAAAACATACCAATGCGTATAGGTGTTCACATTGACACCAAACGCCCATACACAATGTGATTCGATCAATATCTTTCTCTTGACTCCTATCAATAAAAGTTCGCTCGTTCTCTTCAAGCAATCTGTTATTTCATAAGGTGTTTCAGTTTTTGCAGAGAATCTCGATTTGATTCCTGTTATCTTTCCACACAGTTGTAACGAATACAAACTCATTGTTGATACAAAGAAGCAAATAGTAAAGTGGCTTCTTTTTTATTCAATATGCTTCACCTAAGCAGAAACCTTGGTGCCTCTCTATATATAACGCAATTCATTACCCTGTGCGGAACGCAGGAATTAGATTTTTACGGAACCACAGTGCATTCTTTATTTGCGCCTTCTAACATGTTTTCCTGCTACATTGTCGCGTTCTCCCTGATTTTGTTTCTGCAGCGACGCAAGAACATGTTACTAGAGAAATCTTTGCTTCATGAAGATTTTCATCTCTTTGCCGTTCGCCATAAACCGCAATTGTTGCAGTTCGTTGTGTAGATATAGCGCTGGGTTTACGGCTGCCTAGCTTGCTATGGTAAATGTTCACGCAATAACATTTAATTTTGGAAGCTATATAATAACGAGGTAAAGCTTTTAATATTAGCAATGATCATTTTAACTGCGCCATAATCCAGTAAACCTTCGTGAGTAATATCTACATAAACGCAGCGAAGTGCTTGGAATTAGTAGTTGGAAAGCAGCTTCTGTGATAACGCATATCGCAGCTGCTCTGAATGTAAAACATGGGAAGACTACCAAGATGGTGACGATAATAATAATAATAATAATAATAATAATAATAATAATAATAATAATAATAATAATAATAATAATAATAATAATAATAATAATAATAATAATAATAATAATAAATAATAATAATAATAATAATAATAATAATAACATTAATAATATTAAGAGAAAGAAGAAGAAGAAGAAAGACCAAGAAGAAACAGACATTTACCTAAGACGACTAAAAGGGGACAAGCCATTTTCTTCTTCTTCTTAGTTTGTGTATAAAGCCACTCTGTCCTGCTCGAGGTAGTATAACTATATAGTGGGAAAGTTGGTAGAGCAACTTGTTCTGAATGTTAAAGCGAAAATTCCTGTGAAATCGAGCGGAGTTACTGTCAGGAGCACGTTCAGTTTCAGTTGTTCCCCCTGTCGTCGGCCAGCCAACATTGTGTACATCTCAATAAATCACGATTATTTTTTTTCATGACTGCTTTATGGCCGTACCGCACTCTAAATTACTTTGCGGCCCGTTTTGATTGCTGACTTGAGCATTCATGCTGCGCCTTCTGTGTCTGCGTTAAAGTGCAATATCTTCAAGCCACGTGTCGCACGAGTTGAGTCACCAAACCTGTCTTTTCGTTCACATCCTCTTTCGAAGCTTTAAGCACGTGACAAGCCACTCACAGAATTTAGGGATCGTTCCGGGCAACAACCTTTGAATAAATACAACTGTTTAGCAGCCGCTGAGTACCTGCTAAAGAGAGAGAAATAACAAGTGAAAAAGGGATGCACGATGGTTATATGAAATCTTTGTAGATTGCGCGGAGTTTTTTTTTCTTTGTTCGACATATTTTATTTCCTTCATTACTATATTGACGTTTGCTGGCTTGTTCCCAGTCGTCTGAATGTTCGCGGAACAGAATTAGCGCACTCATGCTAGCGTACGGAGCTTTACAGCCTTTGCATACAAGGTGATAATGAGTTGTATTCGCAACGAAACAGTGTAACTAGCTACATAGCCTTCACATACAAAGTTGTAATGAGATATATTTGAAATAAATTAATGTATCTCGTCCTGAACGGTACACTTCTTATAGAGCGGGCCGCGATCACTGCTCTAAAAAGATCCACAAGGTTTGTTAGGCATTTTCCTAAGATGTCTCGACAGTGAGAGGCATCTTCTACGTTTTATTCAGTCGATGTACTGTTCCTTACCCGGTTCCATTCGAATACTTTTTCGACGTAATATGGCTTCGCACTGCCTCCAGAGTCACAAGCACTGCAAGTTTTGTCGACGTCTTGACGCCGCAAACTTTGGCGGTATGAAATTTATGATGATATCATAAGGTCATGTCAGATGATCACGACATCACATGCCATCGTCGCTTCGCATTGCCTCCGGCATCGGTGGGCCGAACACAGAGGCAAATGCAAAAACAGCTTGTGTGTAAAGCTAGCAATAATTGTGATGTCAAGACGACGCCACAGAGCGACGTCATCATGCGATAATTTTTCGCATCACTGGTGTTGACGTTGCCAACGCGGGGCGCCCATTGTCAATTTTAGCTTTTAGAATGAATGTCATATATCTTCGCCTTATGATATTAATTTTGTTACAGCGTGGTAACAATTTTCAACAACGAGACAAAGTTGCAGAAAAAAAATGCAAGGAAAGAGCTCCCTTACTCCTCTTCCTGAAAATATTCGTTGTTTGCTGTTACTCTTTACCAAGCACTACTATCGGAGCCAAATTAAACATGAACAGAGAAGTGATTTAGCAGAGCATTAGGAACTGTAGTGCGCGCCGTCCTGCCACCAGCATTGACAAACCCGCAAACAAGACTGAATTGCACTGCATTACCGGAGCCAGAACGATTGGCCAACCGCAAGAGCTTATTTTTTTCTAACCATTAATACCCGAACTGTGCCACACGTCACTGCTGCCATTTCAAGCGAGGCTGATAGTATATGCAACATTTTTCAATTGGTATCAAACTCGCACCCTTAATAACCCACTGGTCAATGAAATTGTCAATTCTTAACGCGATAGCATAAAAAGCTCGTTTCACAGAAATTCCGGCATAGACGTCTGTGTAGGTGTCGGCGTAGTAAGTTGTGCGCGAAAAATCATCATATTGTGTGTGATGAAAATATCGCGAAAAATGCAAATAAAAATTTCGGGTCCAAGTGGGGACCGAACCCAGGTCATTTCCTTATTGATCAACCACACAGGCACGCGCCTGCTGGTAAGTACACTGAAAATACCTTCTGCTTAAAATTACAGTGAAAGCTTTACAAAGACATTCAACATAAAGTATTGCGGTAATAATGCGTTCTACAAGTGTACTTTGCCATCGGGCGTCAAAACATTTAATTATTATAATGACTACATGGCCTAAAGATGCTCACGCACCACTACAAGCACACAAGTTACTGCGCCTATTCCCCATGCAATGGGTGCATATCAAGTCCCTAAAGACTCCATGCACTAAATGTATGAAATACGCACCAGGGATAGGACATCACCATCTCGTTCAACTTTGAAAGGTGAAGCTTAAGGATACCTCATTTTTCTTATGTCAGCTACTGTTTTTTTACACGACTACACATGGCTACATTTGAGAATGGTCCATGTATTTTTGTTCAGCTCAAGTCTGTTTACACAACATCTACTTTAGCGATAAGCTGTAAAATTTATGGCGCCTTGTTTGAAAAAGCGTGGACTTTCTTTGAAGGCCAACTCTGGCAATTTTTTTTCAATGAATCTTACTGAAATTCGCTGTCTACGTTTCTTTGCACGTTTGGATTATTTTTCACCAATGACACGTTGGAGAAATTTGCGGATTTCTGACAAATAATTTTTAGAGATTGCACTGACTCTCTCAACTGGCTCGCCACAATTATTGGCAACATTGTGTGTGCCAAAACTTACGTCAAAGCAACAAAAGTGACGGAACCAAGGTGCCAATACATTGTCCGCTGTTCAGAAGGCTACAATCGCGCGTGTCGCTTATCTGGTTCGGCGAACGAATTTCACTTTGTTGTGGGCCTGCGTCTGATGGGTGCCTAAGTATGTCGCGTTGTGGTCGCATGGTTCCCCGTAAAATTAGCTAAACATTCACGTAATCTCGATGGTGTCCTTCTTCGTGACGAGAACGACAGGAGATGCCCAGGGGCTGCTAGAGGGGCGAATAACATCGCGGCGAAGCATGTCGTCGACTTGCTCGTTGATTACACGGCGTTCTGTGGGAGATAAGCGATATGGACGTTGCCGCAGCGGTGGCTGTGCGCCTGTGTCGATGCGATGCGTAACAGTGGCTGTGCGGCCGAGAGAAGGTTGAGCGACATCGAAAGAAGAGCGGAATTCTTCCAACAGGCCCAAAAGCTGGGAACGCTGGCCCTGCGTAAGGTCGTCGGGTATGCAGGGACCGAATATATAATCGGATGATGAAGCAGATGTCGAAACAGCACCAAGCGTACAGGAACTTGAGCAGTGCATGTCATCGGGTTGATCCATAACTTGCGCGTCTTCGATGGGTTCCACGCTGCCGAGACATTCTCCTCGCACCAACGTAACGCTGTACGGAGATGAGTTCACAACAAAAATAGTGGTGCTGCCGTGAGTGAGTTGCACGGTCGCGAAAGGAACCAGCAAGCTTTTTCTTATGAAAACACGATGAGATGGCGAGAGGAGTGCAGCGGTGTCAGAAAGGCTTGCGCAGTAGAGCGACACCGGAACGGACGAGTTTGTAGGCACTTGAGTGTCGTCTCTGACGAGTAACTTGCTTGCAGCGGATGGACTGTCGGCCGGCGTCAAAGAAGAGAATGGCGCTAGTTCTATTTCTGCTGGTGCGCAATGAATGACGGCGTCGTGGCGGGAGAGAAATTCCCATCCTAGGATGACGTCGTGAGAGCATGAAGAAATTATGATGAATTCGACCGCATACATCACGTCCTGAATCATAAGGCGGGCTGTGCACATCGCTGTAGGGTGAATGCTTTGGGCGCTGGCTGTATGGAGGGAGAGCCCGCAAAGCGGCGTGGTCACTTTGCTCAGTAATCGGCTAAGTTTTTCGTCCAACACGGATACGGCGGCTCCAGTATCTACAAGGGCAGATGCACGAACGCCATCCACAAGAACGTCTATCACGTTCGACGGGCTTTCCTGAGGGTTTCCGCAGTTCGACAGCATCGCAGCCCTTACCTCGTGGACTGCGACGACTAGTTTTCCTGGTCGCCCTCGAGTGGACGTGGCCGCATTGGCGACAGTGAGCGACGTCGTGGAGATGGTGAACGGCGGGTAGACGGAACGGGGCGGGACGAGGGTGACATAGGCGGCGGTTGGTCATAAGAGCGGCTTGACTGGCTGGGAAAGTTGGAGGCGACCTGTGGTTGCTGCAAACGATTGCAATAGCGTGCTACATGACCGACGCAACCACAAGATAAGCAGATGGGGCGATTGTCAGCAGTGCGCCATTGGTTTGCGGATCGCATCCATGTCGCAGAACGTGATTGGCGAGCCGGCTGCTGATATGCGTGCATGGTAGGCGGCACTCAGGGCATGTGGGTGACGCCGGCGTATGTAGGCGAGACAGTTTCCCCAAAGGCCTGGGGCCTCACGACGGTTTCGGTGTAATTTAGAGGAACAGTGACAGAAATCGGTGGGGGCGGCCTGGCAACAACTTGGGCGTAGCTGAGTGGCACAGATGCAGGAGGCGGCTGGTGGTATTCAGAGACGACCTCCGCGATTTCCTGCTGAATGGCTCGGCGAAGCGGAGGTAGAAGTGTACTTGATGGCTGTTGAGCATGTTGTGGGGAAGCAAAAGCCAGTAGAGAGACCTGGCGGGCAACTTCCTCACGCACGAACGACTTGATTTCGGCGAGCAAGGTTGCGTGGTCAGGAACTGCTGACAAGGCCGAGAGATCAGCATCGCGTGGTGGTGGGTGACGGGTCATCAAGCGCTGCCACCGCAGCTCGTCGTAACTTTGGCATAACATGATGACTTCTGCCACAGTGCGGGGGTTCTTTGCCAGGAGCATGGTGAAGGCATCGTCGGCGATGCCTTTTAGAACATGCGTGATTTTGTCAGCCTCTGACATGTTCTGGTCGACTTTCCTGCACAAGTCAAGGATGTCCTCGATATAACTTGTGAAGGACTCGCCGGTCTGCTGGGCTCGTTCACGTAAACGCTGTTCAGCTTGCAGCTTACGAACGGCCGGGCGGCCGAACACGTCGACGACAGCGGTTTTAAAAGCGGACCATGTCGGGAAATCAGATGCGTGGTTGTTGTACCACATGCCGGCCACACCCGCGAGATAGAAAAACAGGTTGCCGATTTTACCTGCCTCGTCCCAATGGTTGGGGACGCTCACGCGTTCGTACATGGCCAGCCAGTCCTCGACGTCGGTGCCATCCGCTCCGGTGAAGACAGGAGGGTCGCGGATGCGGGGGACACCAGGACATGGCGTCGGCGTAGGAGGAAGCGTTTGCTGGGCGGCGTCTTGGTACATGGTTGGAGGCACGGTACGGGATCGAAGCTCCAATGGCATCGAATGCGGACCGAAGGTGTTTGAAGGGCACAGAACTCTCAGCACTCTCCACCAAATCGTTAAGTGGTTTATTGGCGGACACTCAGCGATGATTCACGACAGCGACAGTCAATGCGGGGATCGACTCTCTGCACGAGCTACTCTTCTTCTTATGAAAAGGGCGACCCACTAGAAGGCGCTGAAGAGGACGACCCACTGTTCAAAGGCTTTACCACAATATATATATATACATATATATATATATATATATATATATATATATATATATAGAGAGAGAGAGAGAGAGAGAGAGAAGACTGCGGACGCCGCCGACGGCGGTGGATGGTTTGGGGTCGCTTATAAAGTGTATTCACACTTAATATATATATATATATATATATATATATATATATACTTGTTTTTTGCATGCAACACCACAAAGGCAAACACGACATCGGACGACGCACTGGGGTTCAACAATGAAATGAAATTACGTTATGGAATATCCGGCGAAAGGAAGGCCCAGGCCTGGGGCGACCTAGATGGCCGCTTGAAGCTGTTGCTCCCGAGCTGCCTCCAGTGCTCGCTGAACGGCCCAAAGTTGGTCCGTGAGTTCTGAGCTTTGCAGCGCAGCCGACTACTTCGCCCGCAGATCTTCCGAGGAGACCACTTCACGAACGCCGAGTGGAGAATGGGAAGTCAAGCAGTTACAGACAACACCTAACGACGAGCGAACAGACGCATCCTGCACCTGCAATAGACACCGCGTCGCAGATGCAAAGAACGTGCCTGGAAATGTCGGCCAACGCTACTTAGACTCCTCTGAACCCGGTTTCACAGTATTTTTCTGCGAACCAAGAAAATGAGGTTTTCATTGGTGGCCTGGATAACCTATGGATGGATTTAGAATTGGCGTCTTCAAAACGACACCGTGAATCGCATGACGGCGCTCAGTAGAGGGGGCGCTGCAAGCGTGCGATGATGTAGGACGTGCTGTGCTTTGGCTCCGCTGATTTTCGGCTGTAACCACGGGCAACTTCACAGTACCCCGTCAAGACCAGCATCAATTGTTTCGGCAACTCACAGGCAACACGTGGATACCAGTGTCATCCAGGTGGGTCGGTTTTTAACAACTTTACGGCCGATCATCACCCGACCACGTTGGCGACGCCGTTAAGCCAAACGGCGACGCCGACGCCTGGCGGCGTGAGACCGGCTTTCCGAGGCAACATGGACGCTACTCTCATGCAGCGTGGATACGACCCACATGCCTTGACGTGGGAGACGATTACGACTTCCGAAACGCCAAACTCTGCTTCTTCACCGAGGTTTCGGAGCCAAGCTCTCAACGACGCGGTGGAACGCCGCTCGCAAGCCAACGCCAACAAGGCGGCATCCGCCGCTGCCCCGGCATCCGGCACGCCAGTTGACAAGACGCAGCCTCCCGCTTCGCGCGCTGTGGAACGCAAGGGAAAGTTTTTCACCAAATGGAAGCCTCGCCCGTTTCCGAAACCGAGTCCAGACGACTATGTAATAGTCGTAAAGCCACGAGAGTGCATCTCATTGCATGATGCTTTCTCAGAGAACTGGTACGGCACCGCGTTTAAGGCATACTTCGGGCCCGAGCGAGCTGAGACGCTGACAGTTATTCCATCGAGAGAGCAAAATTTGATCGTGATTCACACCCCGGACCCTGACACGGCAGACAAAATCATCGGGGACTTCGCGGTAAACATCAAGCACAGGCAGGTTCTGCTCAACGGGTACCTGCGACAAGATGGTAGCAATGTCTGCCACGGAGTCATCGTAGTCCGCAACACAGATACGATGGAGACGATCCGAGAGAGCGTACGCTAGAGGTCAGGCACCATCGTCGAGGTGCGTAAACTTGGCACATCGAACAAGGCGCGTGTAACCTTCGCCGGCAAGGAGAAGCCACGCTTTGTTCACTACGACACAATGCTGATCCCCGTCAAACCCTACTACCGGACGATCCCGGCCTGCGGCAAGTGTGGTGTCGTCGGCAATCGGATGGACACTTGTCCCAACCCACGACCGGATACGTGTGGCCTGGGTGGACAGCAGGTTCCGCTTGTGTAGGAGGGGGTGCGGGCCCCTCATGAATGTGTACCCGTATGTTCTGTGTGTGGGGGAGCACACGCCACAAACTTTCGAGCATGTGCGGCCAAGTACCGTAATTCCAAGGTGGCCGCACAACAGGGCGGAAAGTCCAGAAGGGCGTCCAAGAAACGACGCAAAGATCAGACTCCCAGTGAGCCACCACGCCGGGAAGTCGCCAAGACAGACAAGCCTGCTTCCCCTACTGGAGGAACCGAAAAGCAGCCGACGGCGCAACCATGCGGCGAAGCAGGGCCATGGGCCAACGCCGTCAAAAACGGAAACCAGGTTGGTGGTACGGGTAGAGCTGCCTCCTCATTCCCCCCTATCATTCCCTCTTCATCGCGTAACGCCGACCAAAATATTATTGCCAAACTTCAGGCACAAATCGAAGCGTTACAGAAAAGACTAGCGGCAGCCGAGGCCAAAGAGACCCAACTAGTCGCCCCTCCTCCTCCCCCCGCAGTAGAGGTAATGGAGAGTGAGACCGGGGCGGCGGCAGCGGACGCGGTTGCCGCACTCAAGGCTCGTGTGAACACCCTTGAGGTCCGTATGGACAGCTGTGTAACTGCCCTCGAAGCCCAAATCTCAGTGGCTGTAAATGCCGCCATTGCTAAAATGACAGAAACAATCCCAACCCTGATAGCCCAACAAGTTGCGCGTTTCACCAAACGAGCTGGCCCAATAAGGACGTGTCTGGCCTGTATCTTAAAACGCTTCGATGACAGATCGAATTTGAGGGTGATGACAGCTGCTCCGCCTCCGGAATTGAGGACACCCCCCTCCCCGCGAGTGCTGGCTCTGGAGCACCGTCACCACAATCGCTCGTTAACTCCACTGAACATGGCGGGCACCCTTAGAATTCGGAAGTCTCAACGATCCAATACGGCCACTCCCATCCAAATCAACCAGTGGAATTGTCGGGGCTTTAAGGCTCACACTAAGCACGCCAACCTCCGGCTTTTTCTCGCAGCATTTCAAAACCTTCCTGCTGTGGTAGCCCTCCAGGAGCCAGGGAGTGCTGCCACACTGACAAACTATACTACGTTTCAGCAGGACCCTTTATCTTGTATCTGCGTGCACAAAAATATACGGCCAACCTAGTTGATCTCGATCTTAAGCCAGCTTTCTCGTACGTGATTGTGACACTCCTTCCGCTGCGTAAACAGGACCCGCCACTGCCCGTGCTAAACATTTATTGCTCACCGAAACTAAGCAACATTACATTCGCAGACCTTTTTAGCCGCGCCTTAAAGGCTGCAGGCAGGGACCCTCTGGTGATCGTGGGTGATTTTAGTGCCCCCAGCACACTCTGGGGGTATGCACGTGAAGAGAAACGTGGACGTAAATTGGCCGGACTTATGTCTACGCTGGGCCTAACTCTTCACACCGACCCTGCCTACCCAACTCGCGTGGGTAACTTCGTGACCCGGGACACATGTCCGGACCTTACCCTCACAAAAAACATGCAGTATGCGGATCGGTTGAACACTGAGGAGACCCTCGGCAGCGACCACTGCATACTCAACACCACCATTCGCACCTATCCTCTGGCAAGACCCTACGGAGAGGCAAAATTACCCGATTACACGAAGTTTCGGCAAATATACGCCAATTCGACACCCATTGAGGAGCAAGGATACCATGCTTGGTCCCAGCAACTGGTTTCCTCATTACGCTCCACAGAAACACAAATTAATCTCTCCGAGGCGACTCCGGTGGTGGATAACCATCTTCTTCACCTCTGAGAGGCCCGGCGCAGCCTCGTCCGTCGATGGCGCCGGCAAAAACACAACCGAAAGCCCGAAATTCGCATCGCTGAGCCCACCCAGCGAGCAGCAGAGTACGCGGCCCAGCTCGCTGACTCTAACTGAGTGGACCGTTGCAACACGGCCACTCGACAAATGTCCAGCCGGAGTACCTGGCGCCTCTTCTGCGCCTTGATTGATCCGACCCAAACTCGAACAGAGACACAAAAGCATCTGCAACGAGCATTTCACAGCTTCGACGGAGACACAGCCAAATTGGCATGTAAACTCCGAGACCAATATATATGCACACAGCAGGACTCCCGATGGCCGGCGTACTCGTATGCAGGTACCGAGAACGTGGAGCTGGATCAACTGTTCCAGTTACATGACCTGAAGGCAGCCCTAGCAAAAATGAGGCGAGGAACGGCGCCGGGAAGGGATAAAATTACCGTGAAATTACTTGGCAATCTTCCTGACTCGGCCTACACCATGCTCCTTGCCTACATCAATTCCATTTGGATCGGAAAAACAAGCCTACCAATTGAGTGGAAGACCGCCCTGGTCACCTTCATACACAAAGCGGGCAAAGCCATTAACACGGACAACCTCCGCCCCATCTCCCTCACTTCTTGTGTGGGAAAATTAATGGAGACGATGGTGCGCGAAAGGTTGTCCGCGTTCCTGGAGACCAAAAATGCATTTGCAGACACCATGTTCGGGTTCCGCCCACACCGGTCCGCGCAGGATTTCTTGCTTCAGCTCGACCATGAGATCCTCGATCCAGTCGAGTATTCCCTGAATGACAAAGTTGTGCTCGCTTTGGATCTGAGGGGGGCCTTTTATAACATGACCACGAAGTTATTCTAACACATCTCTCACAGGTGGATTGCGGCCAAAACACTTTCAACTATATTAAACAATTCCTCACTGACCGACAATCATTCATTCGGATTCAGGACATTGAACACGGTCCTTACTGATTAGGCACGAGAGGGACTCCGCAGGGAGCGGTCCTCTCGCCCCTCCTATTCAATGTGGCAATGATGAGACTCCCCGCTCAGCTGGCGAAAGTCGAAGGCATACAGCATGCGCTGTACGCCGACGACATCACCATATGGGCGTCACACGGCTCGGCAGGAGAAATGGAGGCAAGCCTGCAGCAAGCGGCGGACATCGTGGATGACTATGCCCGTCGCTGCGGCCTTTAGTGCTTCCCGTCCAAATCGGAATTCGTGCACATACGCCCATCACCAAAGTGCACCACAAAAATCGACCTCTCCCTTCACAGCGGACCCATACCCGAACGCGATGAGATTAGAATACTAGGGCTTTTTATACACAAAAATCGCAGAGCAGACACAACATTGGTCAAATTGCGTAAGGTGGGGGACCAGGTGGGCCGGATGGTCCGCCGGGTTTCCAACAAGCGCGGGGGGTTACGATGCAAAGGTGCCTTGCGGCTGGCGCATGCATTCGTAACCAGCCGAGTCCTGTACTCGGCTCCATAGCTCCATCTACGCAAATCCGACGAGAATGCACTCGAAATCATTCTCCGCAAAATCTACAAGCGCGCCCTCGACCTCCCTGTCAGCACCTATAACCAGCGCCTTTTGGGCTTGGGAACGGTGAACACCTTCAAGGAGCTGAGAGAGGCGCACTTGACAAACCAATATACTAGACTCTCTAAAACACCGTCGGGTCGCCGCTTCCTTGCCCAGCTGCACATTAATCATTCAATACACACGGAAGATTGCGTGCGGATTCCAGAAGTTTGGCGATACTCCTTGCATGTGTGCCCTCTTCCGGCTAACATGACCCGAGACGACTACAGAGGCCGACGCCTCGCGCGGGCGGAAGCCTTGGCTCGACACTACGGCCACAAATTCGGAGTATTCAACGTGGACGCCTCCGGCCCGCACCACGGTGGTTGGTACACGGCTGCGGTCGTCCACCAAAACACCGTTGTTAACGGACTCACATTCCATGCACATAACATTACGCACGCGGAGGAGAACGCCATCGCACTAGCCGCCGCAGATCAGGACTCGAGGGTCATCATCACCGACTCAAGGGGTGCCTGTCGCAATAATGAACAGGGATACATTCCGTACCGTGCCTATAAAATTTTGCAGAACAGCAGTTACCTAGGTCCCCCGCGCACAGAACGATCATATGGGCTCCGGCTCACACGGGCCTCGATGGTAATGAGACGGCCGATGCCGCCGCCCGCGCGCTCACTCTCCGAGCACCATCCTCGTCCCCTACCGATCCGGAACTCGAATCCAATCCCGCCTACACCTTTAAGGAGGTCACACAATTTTATCAATCCGGCCATAACGTCTATCCGAAACCCTGTAAGGGCCTCACGAAGGCGGAGGAGCGAATCCTCCTTCGCCTTTATACTAAAACTCTATTGTGCCCGGCAATCATAAAACACTTGATCCCGCTCGCACGGGGAAGTGCCTGCATTGTGAGGAAAATTCCTCTGACATTTTCCACATGGTGTGGGCATGCCAAAAACCCCAAACCTTACCCCACTACCCAACCCTTAGCGGGAGGACTGGGAGGCAGCCCTGCTCGGCTGCTCTGACCTGACGGCCCCGCGGGCCCTGGTCGAGCGTGCCCGGGCCGCGGCCAACGCCAATGGGCTCCCGTAAGAGGGAGCTCACCTAGTGTTTGTACGGAGCGGCCCCTTAAGGACCGTTCCCACCCTCCCTGTAAATAACATCTGTAAATAAATGTTTTTCAGCAGCAGCAGCAGCTCAGTAGAAGAAACACAAGAGAATTTGCAAGTGCACGGAAAATGGTGAGTGGAGGCTAGAAACTAAACGCTGCCCGACGACGGTCGTCGTCGATCAAACGCGACGATGGCCGCGCCAACTAAAGGTGAACAACATGGATCCACCCTAAACGACGAGAGCCCAATAAATGAACGTTGGGCTCTCGTCCAACCTCTGAACCCGCTCGTCAACCCGCTCAACGACCACGTCGCTG
Source organism: Rhipicephalus microplus (assembly GCF_043290135.1). NCBI lineage: Eukaryota > Metazoa > Arthropoda > Arachnida > Ixodida > Ixodidae > Rhipicephalus > Rhipicephalus microplus. Next base: position 147,860,749 of record NC_134700.1, on the reverse strand, counting down.
AGTGGGTTCGTGAAAGCAGCGGCGCTCAACGCACGAGGACCAACGCACGAGGGTCACCTTTTTCCTGAGCGCCTGCTTTTTGACGCTCTTGCAGATTTGATACACCGCGTCTGTGAGACAGCGGCATGCCTTCCCTGTATTCGGTTTGCATGGTCATGGCCAACGTATATGTCACACGAAAACAGTACTGCGGTTTTGTTGTTGCGATTTCTTGCTTACTTAAAATTATCCCCAAGTCTGCCGAGTACTGCTACTATCAGGCCTATGACAGGAATGTCTCAGGAACATAAGAGCCCCATTACCATGACATGGTGAAAAATCGCTGGGGTAGGCCTTTAACGTGTTATAAATGTGTGTAATGTGTTTAACACGTTAAGCACGACATTCGCGCTCAACACGAACCATTTGAAGGACATTCAGCCCAGTGAGTAACACTAGAAACTCGGGAGAATTTTCTTTACCGTGATAGCTGGTAGTATGTAGTAGATAAGTCGAATGTCAAAGTCTTTTGCACTCCGGTAAATCTAGGGAACACCTGCAGAACTATCATTAGAAGGAAAACTAGATAGCAGTTGCGGAACACCGTGCTACGAGAGCGAACTATAACGAAAGTTCTGCTTTTAGACTGATCCTAGCAGACAACAGGCGAAGCGTCGTCTTTGCAACCTTGAAGCGTTTTTTCGCAGCGCCGCCATCAGTGGTGCACTAGGCCATTTGAAAACTGCCTTCTCGCTTTCGCTTGGTCTCTGACACGCTTTCATCTTTCTTTGCTCTAAGATTACAAAAAATTAAACAGCATTGTACAGCGTTGTACCCAAATGAGCGTAATAAATATAGCAATTGGCCACCGGCTTCCCAGCTTGGCGCAGACCGAGCGCTGTGCGGAGATTCCTTCAGTGATTTACAACATTCACGATATCTGAAGCAGCGTAGCCCAGACAAAAAAAACGCCTAGGTTTAAGGGCAAAAACAATTCAGGAAATACATTATTACATATATTATAGAAGAGAAGAGAACATGTGACCTATACAGGCAGCACAAAACTGAATCTCTAGACAAAATGAGCCTTGCTATAAAATAAAAGAGTAAAAGAAAAAAAAGAGAAACAATTACTTCGTATTTGCATGTTTCGCTGCAAAAGCTGTCAAAACACAATAGTCTTGCGTCTGAAGAGAGTGAACAAAACGTTTATTTGGTGTTCTGCGCGAGAAAATAGGTGAATTCAATTCTGGAGGCACTACGTCAGAGTGTCTCGATCCGTGCAGCGAAAGCTAAACTGCGCATCGAGGCACGTTAGTGAGCCTTCATGTCCGCACGTCTCCGTGTTTTAGGGTGGTGATAACTTCGGTCATGGTTGCTTACAACTGGCTGAAACGGCCGCCATAATTGACAGTCCGCCATGTTGGTTCTCAGCAGTCGCTCATTTACATTAAAGGCCGTGTGGGTTTCAACGAGGAGGCGATAGTGATTTTATAGCAGGTTCTGAAAGCTGTAGGGTTGTTTTCTGAAGCTAGCCGCCGCTTTGTACAAAGGAAAAGACGTGTTCGTGACTCGAGTTTGTATAAACTACCGTTAAAATAGCTTGTTTCTCCCACCTGGTAGACCCAACGCATTGGCGGAGTGAGAATATTTAGGGAGTCCATATTAGTGAGGAGGGGGGGGGGGGGGGACCTGGATATGTCTGTGAACGAACTTTAACGTCTGCAGGGCATTCCTGAAGCAAATTCACTTTGTCACTGCAGGCACCTCAAAGGCCTTCTCATGCAAGGCTCGAGACTGTGCTGTGTTATATGATGGTACCCATAGCGACAAGTGACGCAGATAAACAACTGGATAGCTCGCGATGTTCTCTGTAAACCGCATAACATCCGCTAGCCTGTTTCTCATACCCTGAATAGTGCTTCTGTTCGTAGCATAATTTCCTGCAGCAAGTTTAGTTCCTGCGAACGAATCTGCACAATGGACTGCTTAAAACCTTACAAGCTGTAGGCATTGCCAGAAAATAGTAGGGCACTCAATCATATTACACCCCCCCTCCCCCCCAAGCCTGTATGTTAGGCTAGATGAAAAGCAAAGGAGAGCAAGAAGGAACAAACCAAGTTTTTCCAGGTCATACTTTATTGGTAACAGCAACCAAACAGCATTTCGCCTTAATTTTTTCAGACCACCCTGGCTCTTTTGCTGGATACTTGTGCCCTCACAGTGGGCCTACAATAAAGCAATAAGACAAAATTTCATACACGACGCCGACTACATATACGAAGTCCATGCGCATTTTTCTCACAAGAACTAAATAACAACTTAGTTCACGATATTAAATCATCTTTGTGGCTAGTTATGAAACGAAAGCACGGTGAAAATAACGACGCTGCACCAATCTCCCATTGGGCTTATTTGAGGTATGGGCTAACAACGGACTTGCATAGTGTACATGTAATGCACATTTCAGAACCGACAGACAGACAGAAGGATGGACTTACACGAACAGTGAATTTGTCGCATTCTTTATAATCAAAGTGAAATGCTTTTTGCCATTGTTCAGCGAGTTTCGGTGTGTTTCGGCGTGTCATTGAAGGAAAGAAAGAATACCCCATGGCAAGCCCCACAAAATCATTTGTGTTGCAACTGTGCAAACAAGTTCGTCGGCTCACCTCTATACATCACCGAATGCCCTTCCTGAGCGACCGAGGTGAAAGTGCAAGGCCAGCAAATGAAGACGCGAACGCGAGCGTCTGTTTCCGAAGCGTCGCGTTCGCGAGGGTTCGGAAACTGATGAAACGTAGATAGTGAATGCATGCAGGATCACACGCCCGACTAGTCATATAATTCGTTTGGTGAACCGCGCTTCTACTGCGAGGGTAAATAAACAAGCATTTTCAACTTAACCAGCTTTCGCTCGCATAACCCGGCGTAGCCGAACTAAGCCTGATCCATTTTTAAATGCGAAAGGTTTTTTAGCGAACTTCGGCGACATTGAGCGTATCTATCTATCTATCTATCTATCTATCTATCTATCTATCTATCTATCTATCTATCTATCTATCTATCTATCTATCTATCTATCTATCTATCTATCTATCTATCTATCTATCTATCTATCTATCTATCTATCTATCTATCTATCTATCTATCTATCTATCTATCTATCTATCCACCTTTGAGTTTTAGCTCTCCTGGCTGTGTAAATAATGGTATCGATACCAAACTTAGCATGGCATAACATGACTGTATAAAGAACATATTTCACTAGCCGTGAAATATTTTTCCATATTTCACATGAAATCATGACATGCATATCATGAATTTCATGATTTACATCTCAATGTCCTGCAGCTCATGCGGTGGTTTTGTTCACATGGCATGTTGCAAAACTAGTATGGTATGGCATGATTGCATGGCGAACACAAGTGACCGACAATGACATGAAAATAACGACATGCGTGTCATATAACAACATATCTACGTGCCACGCTCATGATGCACTCACGGCCGTTTCGCAAGCGTCACATAAACCAAATTTGGTATTCAGTAGGTGAATGGATGACGAAGGTATACGCGTGACTGGTGCAAACATGATAATCAAGAAATGCGTGCCATGTAACGAAAGACTACATGCTACGCTCATGATGCGCTTGCAGCTGTTTCGCTAGCTTCACATGTATCGAATTCGCTATTACGTGACGCGAACGGACGACGTAGGTGAGACGTCCAAAAATGATCATGACATGCGTGTCATGTAACAACATGACTACGTCCCACACTCATGATACGCTCACGGCAATTTCACTACCTTCACATATGCCAAAATTTAGTATTGCATCACGTAAATGGATGACGGAGGTATGTGACTAGTGCAAACATGATAATCTTGAGAAGTGTGTCATGTAAGAACACTAATACAGGCAACACTCAAGGTGCCAATACACTTCGACGTGACGCAGTGCGCGTGCTCGCCGGCGTTCATTTCGTCGCAGCACGGCGGCGTTGCCACACCAGGCTCCGGTCCTGCCATATACTCGCAGGCACGCGCCGGCCTGCGTTGCTTTGACGCATGCGCCTTTCAGCGCGTCCGGCTTCCCGCTGTCACGAGAAGAGGGAGACGCAATGTTGTCCGAGTAACGCATCGGCGCGAAATGCAGCATGTCGCACTTCGCGCCGGTTGCCGTCCGGCTACGCCGACGGATGCTGGTTGCGCCTGGCGTGAGACTATAGAGTGCTCGCCTTTCCTAATGTAGCGTCGCTGTGCCCAGTGTGCGCGCACGTCAATGCTGCATTGAAGTATATTGGGCTCTTCATGATGCGCTCGTGGCCGTTTTGCTTGCTCGACATATATGAAATTTGGTGTTACGTGACGTCAGTGACTGATAAAATGTATGGCTGGTGCAAACAAGATAATTCTGACGCGCGTGTCATGTAATAACAGGACAACATACCATGGTCATAGCGTGCTCACGGCCATTTCGCTAGCTCCACATATACTAAATTTGGTATCACGTGTCGTGAATAGATGACGAAGATAAGCGACACATCCAAACACCAAGCGAGCCAATCATGAAGGGCCCAATATATTTCAATATAGCGTTGACGCACGCGCACGCTACGCACAGCGACGCTACATTAGAAAAAAAAACGCGGGCACTTTATAGTCTGCCGCCAGGCGCGACAAGTATCGTCGGTGCAGCCCGACGGCAAGCGGCACGAAATTCGCCATGCTGCATTTCGTGCAGATGCATTACTCAAAGACACGGCGTCTGCCTCTTTTTGTGATGGCGGAACACCGAACGCGCCGAAACGCGCATGCGTTAAGGCAGCACAGGGCACCGCGTGCCTGCGAGTATATGGCAGGACCTGCGCCTGGCGTGCCAACGCAACGTGACGCGACAAAATGAACGCCGGTGAGCACGCGCACCACGTCACGTCGAAATGGATTGGCGCCTTGACTGTGGCATCTCGTCATGTTCACATATGTAACGCATATCAAGATTATTATGTTTGCACCAGTCACACACCTTTGTTATCTATTGGCGTCCAGTAATACCGAATTTGACATATGTGAAGCTAGCGAAATGGCCGCGAACGCATCATCAGTGTGGCATGAAGTCATGTTGTTACATGACACGCATGTCGTGATGATCATGCTTGGATGTGCCATTTTTCTATGTCGTTTGTTCACGTCGTGTATTACTGAGTTTGGTACATGTGAAGCTAGTGAAACGGGTGCGAGCACATTATGAGCGCAGTGTGTAGTCATGTTGTTACATGACACGCATCTCATGTTTATCGTGTTTGCACCTGTATCATACCTTCGTCATCCATTCACGTTCCGTAATACCAAATTTGTTGTGCCTTGCCGTGGTGGTCTAGTGGCTAAGGCACGCGGATGCTGACCCACAGGTCGCGGGTTCGAATCCCAGCTGCGGTGGCCGTATTTCCGATGGAGGCGGAAAGGTTGTAGGCCCGTGTGCTCAGATGTTGGTGCACTTTAATAAACAAGAGGTAGTCGAAATCTCCGGAGCCCTCTACTACGGCGTCTCTCATAATCATATGGTGGTTTTGGGACGTTAAACCCCCCATATCAAACAATTTGGTAAAAATTAAGTTTGCGAAATGACCTCCAACGCATCATGAGCGTGGCTTGTAGTCATGTTGTTACATGACATGCATGTCATTATTTCCATGTTAGGGTCGGTCACTTGTGTTCACCATACAATCATGCCATACCATACCAGTTTTGCAACATGCCAAGTCAACGAAATAACCGCAAGAGAGGCAGGACCATAAATTTTAAATGAGGACATTCATGGCATACATGTCATGATTTTTATGTTATTGCTTGTGAAATATCTTCTTCACACAGTATTGTTATGCCATACTAAGTTTGGTATCAATACCACTATCTTAACGGCCGGGAGAGCTAAAAGTCGTAGGTGGCTACATAGATAGATAGATAGATAGATAGATAGATAGATAGATAGATAGATAGATAGATAGATAGATAGATAGATACGCTCAAAGTCACCGAAAATGGGCTCTGCTCAGCGCCTCGGCTCAAGATATATCCTTGCCAAATGAAAAATCCCGAATTTCATGCAGCGTCTCTCAAAGTAAGGAAAGTCGATTTTAGAATAATTCCATAAAACACTGGTGGCATAGATTGGGAAACAGATTGAATGGCTTGAAAAGAGAAAAAAAATAGGATGACAAGCGTGGCCGTAGTGCAACCAAAGCCGCAAAAAGTACAAAGAAAAGGGAAGGAATATAGCCTCGAGGGAGCATATAAAAGAGAGCAGGACAACTCACTTTCTGAAAATTCACGTACCGTATGTTTTCTTCTATTCCATTTCGAAGGGATCGTACAGGCATTCGATGTTGAGGCTGCTTTAAAACGCAATAGAGGAAAGTCGTAGAAAACCTGAGTTAAAGCGAAGATGCATCGTGCGCAAAGTCTAACATCCTGGGGATCGCGCAGTCGTATGGAGCCAAGTCGTTGTGGTTCGCGTTCCTCGTGAATATTTTGGGAATGACCAGTAAAACAAAGTAAAGAACATGAAATACAGAAACTTTTGTGGAAGCTTATTCTGAACTGATGAAGAAGAGAAGTGTAAGCGATGACAAATGAACTACGTTTAACAATTCCTGTGTCTGAATTGCTTGACCGTTAGGAAGCTGTGAACTTCTTGGTTACGTCGCGACTAACTTGTGTTCTCAGGTGAAAGCAAAAATTCACCCACCCCCCCTCTGCCCACCCCTCCAAAAAAAGTTGAAAAACTGCAGTATAGTTAACTACTTCCTGCCTCTGCGTATTGCTTGTGCCCCAAAGAATAAGCTGGCGTACAGTACTGAAGAACGCCAGATATATGAAGAGACCATCAAAGTTGTGACATCGGCCTCGCCGCGGTGGTCTAGTGGCTAAGGTACTCGGCTGCTGACCCGCAGGTCGCGGGATCAAATCCCGGCTGCGGCGGCTGCATTTCTGATGGAGGCGGAAATGTTGTAGGCCCATGTGCTCAGATTCGGGTGCACGTTAAAGAACCTCAGGTGGTCGAAATCTCCGGAGCCTCCGGAATCTCCGGAAATGGTGGTTTCGGGATGGTAAACCCCAAATATCAATCAAGTTTGGTATAACTTAGGTTAGTGAAACGGCCTCCAGCGCATCATGAGCGTGGCGTGTAGTCATGTTGTTACATGACATGCATGTCATGCATTTATTCCCTTGCTTCTTTTCTTCGAACACATATTTACACACATATTCACTGTGTGCGCAATAAAACTATTCTAAAACTAACGCTTTCTGTCATTGCTATTTTGTTCAATGCCTCGAATTTTTTTATTGTTACACATTGACTTTCAACTTGAGAAAAGAGAAAATACGCTTCTGAAGATCAAAGTGTGGACACCATTGTGATGGCCAGTTTTTTTCGCTCAAGTGTAAGGTGAAACATATTCCATCATTGGCAGCACTCGTACAGATTGGTTTAGGGGACTCACTCCTAATGTCTATTGCACTTCATTCAAAAAGTGATTTTTGAAATGGTTGTTAATAATGTTATTACTAATAGAAATACCATTTTTATTATTAGTAGTAACCTTATAATTGGTAATATTTATAATAATATTCAATGACAAGACACGCAGACAAGCCGAGACCCTAAAGCAGAGGTTTGAAACTCACCTCAGCTATTGCGCGCCACAATCACAAAATTTTGCCCTGGATAGGCTTGAAAAGTGAAGATAGAAGCGAAAGAGGGGGGAGCCGTTTGATAAAATGGCCGAATAACATTCTGATTCACAAGTGGTCCTTACCGTATCATCTATATGAATAATTTCTGAACAGAATTCGTCATCATGATCCAAAGAACGCATCAATACTGGTCTAGAGAATGAAATATGAAACATGGACACCGATACTGAAAATAGTTTTGTTTCATGATGATAATTCAGGACATCGTGTATACATGGGATGCCCACGAAAGAAAGATTCGTTGACAGCACTCATGTGTTTGAAGGCTATACACATTACGAAAATTACAAGAAACAAAAATGTATACTGGGCAGAAACAGTTTTTTTTTTTCGTTGGCTGCAATGGGCCGTAAAAAAAGCGCCGTGAATCGCACACGGCCCGCTGGCCGCGTGTTCAAGATTCCTGCCCTATGATGCTTAACCTCTTGAAGGGAAGCACTGACGCAAAGGATAACGTGTGCCATCGCATAGAAATGCATTCTCTAAAAAGCAATCAAATAACAAGTGCCGCATGAAGAATTCTGCTCTAGAACAAAAAAATATATAAAGAGCAACAAATCTTCAAATGCAACAATGTGTCAGACCAGTGCATGAATGTCGATGAGTTCATAGGGCTTCTATATTTCGCTGAATTTAGAAAGAAGAAAAAAATATTCTACAGAACAAATTTCTCATAGGATGTTCTGCATGAAAACACACGACTCCGACATATTTAACTGACTTGTTTCGTTCATGTCACTTGTTTATTGGATTCATGGTGTTTATGATGCGTCGGTCTCTAATACTTGAGCTGCGGTGCCAAGTCTACTGTATTGGCTACGTGCCTATGAAGTTTGGCTTCGGCACAGTTGCGCTTGCACTCCGGAAGTTAGTTGATAGTCTGCGTCTCTCACTGCTGAGAACGACTCCTCTACAAGATACCTAGCCGGTTCCGCTTCGTTCGGCCGGAACGTCGTGAAACTTGACGCATTTATGCGATACCTGCGATCTGAACGTGCGCTTGTAAGTTGTATTTCACTCAAGTGAAGATATAGTATTTCGTCTCTTGCGCTAAGCTGCTGAGGGCACGATGAAATCATGTTCTTGATTAGGGCGATTTTTAACACCAAATGCAATGTCTGTCGTTGTTAAACGATTGCACACTTTCTGTACTACTTTCTGTCGTTTTATATTGACTGACTAGTCACGCACTCCAGCTTTATTTTACTAATATTGGTAACAATCAGCTTCGAACCATGGTTCCTAGCGTCAGAGCTGCGGATGTCCACATATTCTGTTATGCTATGTTTGCACTTAAAAAGGGGGGGGGGGAGGAGATTAATAACAAAAGAAATTGCAGGGAGATTAACCAGGCACATGCCCGGATTGCTACCCTACGCTGGAGGAATGAGAAGGGGGCATAAAGATGAGACAAAGAGAGAAAAGAGACCAGACTGCGTGATCAAGTATGACGCAGCACTCAGAACCACGAACTACAAAAGAAAGTAAAGTATAGCGCTCATACACCAGCGCACTCCTTAGTTACGAAAAGTGACTCAGAGACTTTTTTCTTTGAATAAAATCATTTGATTTTTTTGTTGTTCATCTATAGAGGCCTGATACATCTTCACCGTTGGCCCACTAGACCACTGGCAATGATGCAGAGGTGGGTCCAAAACCGTTTCGGGCAGCTCACCGCCAATTAGCACGTGTATTCGTATCATCATCGTGATGATATGACTGTACTTGCATTCAAAAGAAAATCCCTTAATAAATTGAAGCTTGAGATAATCTTTCAACGCTTAAAACTTGTGGGACAGCACAAATTATTAGGGGTTGTTTCAGACAGGCGTCTGCCATGGACTAAACAGATAAGTTCATTTGAAGAAAAAGTCAACTAATTCATCAATATTTCACGTCAACTGACCGCAGTGAGATGGAATAGCTCATGTTTTTCTTTTATTGTGTGTACATTCAGCAATCATTACACAAAAGATAGTTCACTCGGCCCCGCTTCTACATGGCATATCGCGTATTCTAGAGTAGAGGATCCAAATATTATTGGCCAGAAACTTTCGCATATGTCTTGGTGTACCGCGACAGTCTGCCAGTGCATTCATAAACGCGAAGTCTCGTGAACCGACCTTTTCATGCTATGATTGATTTGATATGTGTCATTTAACGCTCCAAAACCACCATATTGTCACCATATGTGGAAAACGTCTCAAAGATGGCCGAACCTCTTACAAAACTAAGAAAAGACGACGTGTCCTTCACATGGGAGAGCGAACAACAGAAAGTTTTTGACGAATTTAGAAAATGGCTACAGGGTTCACCAATACTTGCCCAATTCAATGAGACAGCCGACACTGAAGTCCATACTGATGCCAGCAATGTCGGCCTTGGTGCCATCCTGGTCCAGTGGCAAAATGATCAAGAGAAAGTGATAGCCTATGCCAGCCGCAAACTCTCAAAAGCTGAGGCAAACTACTCTGCAACTGAAAAAGAGTGCCTCGCAATCATTGGGGCAATAAACAAGTTTCGACCCTACCTTTATGGTAGACTATTCAGAGCTGTCAGTGACCACCACGCTTTATGCTGGCTGGCAAATCTCAAGGATCCGTCAGGTGGACTAGAAGATGGAGCCTTAGAATGCAGTAGTATGACAGTACTGTCGTATAAAAATCTGGAAGGAAACGCAGCGATGCCGACTGCCTGTCACGCTATCCCGTCGATCCAAGTGTACCTGAAGATGAAGGCTTCCTGTTTCTAGGCATTGTCGACGCACCTGAAATTGCTCAACAACAACGAGATGACCCGGCTTTCCTGGCGCTTATACAACATCTGCAGGGTCTCGACGTCCAAGTCCTTCACATATTCTCCAGAAGGCTCTCTACGCTCTGCCTTCAACGAAGTGTCCTTTGCAGGAGAAACATCGAACCTAATGGCGAAACGTTTTTACTAGTCGTACCCACCGCCAACGAGAGGAAATTCTGCATGCATGCCACGACGAGCCAACATCTGGACACATGGGTATGAGCCGAACATTTGCCAGTATTCGCCTGAAGTACTATTAGCCTAAGTTGCTCGCATTAGTGCAGCGCTACGTGAAAACTGGTCGTCAATGTTAACGGCACAAAACCTAACCCGGAAAACCAGCCGGCCTTTTCAAGCCAATAGACCCTCCGGATGCACCATTCCAACCAGTCGGCATGGAGTTTCCTAGGAGTTGTCCCGACATTATATGCAGGCAAGAAATGGATAGTCGTAGCGACAGACTATCTGACCCATTATGCTGGGACTGACTCTCTGTACAGTGCGACAGCTGGCGAAGTCGCCATTTTTTGTGAACAACATAGCGCTCAGACATGGTGCGCCCATCGTCGTAATTACGAATCGGGACACCACATTTACTGCAGACCTAATGCAATGTCTAATGCGCATGACAAATACCGATCACAGAAGAACAACGGCGTATCATCTTCAGTCAAATGGCTTAACCGAACGCCTCAACAGAACTTTGACCGGCTTTATAGCAATGTATGTCAATGTTGAACATAAACAGTGGGATGACATATTAACCTACATAACATTCGCATACAGTACAGCCGTTCAAGAAACAACCCCCGTTGCCCCTTTCGAATTCGACTGAAGGGTGACCACCGCACTGGATGCCATGTTACCACTACGGGAAGAAAGCAGCTTGCCACCTGACTTACATGACTTCTTGCAAAGAGCCGAAGAAGCACGACAAATGGCAAGATACCAAATACGCCGCCAACAGTGCGTCAATTCTAGTCGGTACAACAAATGACGCAGTGACGCACTTTATCATCCCGGTGACAAAGTGTAAGTATGTATCCCAGTGCGCCGCCGCAGACTCTCTGAAAAGCTTCTTTGCCGATACTTCGGCCCTTATGAAGTACTTTGCCGTATTAGCGACGTCACTTATGAAGTCAGACCCACTGGACACGAGAGCTCAGGACGCCGCAATCCCACAGAAGACACGTAGTCCGCATAAAGCCATATCATGACAGATAATCGGAAACGGGTGAGAGTGCGCATGTATCTTTTCACTGTCTCATGCATCGGGACGATGCGTCGGAGGAAAGAGAAAATGCCACGACAGGTTGGCCATGTTCAAGTAGCCCAACACAATCATCGTGGCACGAGCACCAGGCAAGACCCGGCTGGCACGCGCCACGCGTTCGTGCGATCGGGCTACGAGGAAAAGAAAGACAGTTAGATCTGTGAAACTCGACTACTCGGACTTCGACGACCATAGTCACCAGACTCGTGGGCACAATTTCGCCCTAGTAAAGACGCTTGTTTTTTTTAGCCTGTTTGCCTCTACATCACTACAATATGAATACGAGAGGCGCCTTAGTGGAGGGCTCCGGAAGTTTCGACCACCTGGGGTCCTTTAACGTGCACGCAAATCTGAGCACACGGGCCTATAGCATTGTCGCCTCCATCGTAAATGGAGCTGCCTCAGCCGGGATTCAATCCCGTGACCTGCGGGTCAACATCCGAGTACCTTAGCCACTAAACCAGCGCGGTGGGGCTTTTTATGCTATGAGATTCACGAAAACTTGTCGACAATATTTCCGGTTGGCAACTGAACCCATTAACCATCCGCTATACAGAGTGTTTCGGGAGAGACCTGCCACACGGATACGTAAAAATTACGTGGAATCCAAAAGTTTACTGCTAACGCACGAGTACTGACCTCCATCCGCATCCGATCCACCAAGGTGACTAAGTTTTAACTAATAAAACTTTTATTCGAATTCTAACTTGTGAGAATGATGTGGCTATAATTGCAATAAAGCAATTAACTTTAACATTTCTGTACACCAAACATCAAGATGGTATTCACTTGTACACTGACCAATCATATTTGAACCGCAGCTCTTCGTCGGCATTCTTTATACCTGTATACTCAGAGAAAAAGCTTTTAAGCTCAGCCATGTAAACATCCACAATATTAGAGCTTCATGCATTTTTTGTGCTTTACCCTTCATATGTTTACAGCCAGGCCCTCTTCGTATGGTAGTTGGGCAGCCCTCAGTGACTCACAATCCTCATTAGCATCTTTGAAAGGAATCAGCTTGGCCAACAAAGCTAGCATGCTCGCCTATGAAGTACAGAGGACTTGCGTTATAGTAAAAGATTTAGGTCACACCATAATATTTCAGCAGATTCCAAGTCACTGTGAAATTATAGGAAATGACACAGCGGATGGCATGGTGCATAAAGTGCATCAGTAGAATTATATATTACTGTTACCTCTGCCGATGAGTGATGTCTAATAAATAGGTTAAGCTGTCAATCGTCCAAGAAAATTTCGTTCTAGAAAGGCGTGCAAAATTCTGGCTGTTCAACATTGATCCCGGCGTAGAACTTAATATTCCGTTAAAGGTTGGCCGATATGTTTAAACATCATTCATATAGGTTTTTGACTTCGCCCCGCCTACACAAAGGCCTTCCTCTAAAGAATTGGAAAAGCTGGCATTCCCCCTGCTCATGTACACAAGCTGAAAAAGACGTTGGGTGCAATCTTCTACATTGTAATCACTACAACGGACCTCGAAATAGACTTTCTCAAAAACGAACTTTCGGAGCGCCAATGTTTCTCGATACGGCCTTATCAATTGTAGGGCCCTCGAGACGGGTTTCATCGCTCCCATAGTAGAGTACCAAGCATACTCTAAAACGTTACCCACATTTTACACAAATAATTGAACAAGCAACCTCCATAAATAGCAAAAATTTTGGGTTCATCGCCAAAAGAAAGCCTACAAGCCAATGCTGCGCGTTCACACTCTGGAGAATTCAGAAATATCTCAAAAGTACTTAACCACAAATAAAATGTTTTAGTGTTATTCTTTACCAGTATATACCACAACTATATTCTTGTGTTTGACTACAATATTTATGTGAACACCTTTGTGAACACTTTTCACTGCTTCGGAAACAATATGACTTTTGACATGTAAAATGTCATGTATTGTGAGCCTTTAACTTGCGTGATTACTTGTGTTTTTCCGAATTATGTGGGGTGTGGATCGATTTATGTATGGCAAAACTAGGACGCGGTGCCTAAGTGTCGTGTACCTATGTATATCCTTGTGAGTGTTCCCTACTATGCGATGTCGACTGTTGCGCAAGAGAACACGAATAGCGAGCTGCCCGCATTGGTACCAACTTCTTCCTATAAACATTTATTGAAAAAAAGATATGAGACGAGTTCGTTGTTGTCTACCATCAGATGATTATTTGTTTATTGGAGTAGCTCCAAAATTTTCATTACTTTTAAAACGCTGCACCTTTTATAATATCCTGCTTTTGTCCTTGCCTAGAGAAATAAGTCTACTCATCCGCTACAGTGACCATGTTGAAACAAATACCACTTTTGGGTATTTTATATTAAAATATAATATATAAGCATCACGATTTGCAAACCTCTGCTAGTCAATCATCGCAGACAGTTTAAGGTCGAGATAGGGCGCAAACGTTATTCGCGAGGGCAGCAAATGCGAAGGCAAAAGTATTATTATGGTGCCATAAACTTTGACCTGATCCCTTGTTTTCGAAAGCGAGAATTAACTGCCGACCATGGAACTCGTTGCCAAGGTTACCCTCTCCCAGCGCAAGGTCAAAGAGTTTGTTTTGCATGAAGTGGTTGTTTTGTAGTTTCACAATATTTTTTTGCCGCATAACTCCTTTATACATCACAGTAAACATAAAGAGCACCATCGCATTACGGCGAATTTCTGAGCCGCACTGCGCGTTTTATTCCTCAAAGCGCACCATAATATTTAGGGTGACTGATCAGTGCCGGCAGTTTTAAAACAAAGAGCGTGACAAAAGTTGGAAAGAACAGTTCAGGAAATGAGAGAGGCCGAGGGCGATTCGGGTGGCGACTTCCAAGTTTTATTGCGCAGTAGTAAGTTCCAGCGGAAAAAAAAAAGTGTGTACAATCACACAAAAAGAAAAAAAATAATTATATGTCATATTGAATTCCACATGTCATTCTCGTCATAACGTTAAAAGGGCAAGCTTCGCTAATGAAAAAATTTCCATGAGTTATGAAGATAATTCTGATTGCTTAAGCTCCTAAACAGTGTTTCTTCCCGGAACTTTCTCTGATTTAAAATTTCGCCAAAGGCATTTCTGAAAGCAGAGGCAGTTGGCATGCTAGAGATAAGCTAATGTTGCGTTATCGTCCGCTTTCCATGTGTCCGTAAGGTCAATGAGCTACAGGGTAAGTCACGTTGCAACCTTTTATTCCTCATAGCAATGCCTATTCAAGCAAATTGTGTTTACACTCAAGTGGTCTTTCAATCGTGGTTGTTTTACGATTATTCTTTTTTTTAATGTGCCGAGATGATTGTGTAGCAAAATATTCTACTACGACGCACCGTGTGTCGGTTAAAATTGAAGATGAATATCAACGCTTTTGTGTGATTGTTCGCGATGGTTCTTGTAGATCAAAGTGGTAGGAGTGGCAGTGGAGGTGCGCCGTAAACTTTGCCGGCCAATTTGATCTGCATAGGAAGTTTTGCTGGAAACTGGTCGACTAGTACAAGTCAAAATCTTTCGAGGGAGGCTTTTTTTTTCTGGAGTCTCGTGACTCAAACAACAAGAGAGTGCAATAACGGAACTTACGAATATAGTTTCAGTCGAAAATGATAATTCGTGCTTCTTTTGTGTCGTGCAATCTGATAATTCGCGTGGTATGTGCTCTAAATCACGATACGAATACAAAAAACGCTGTAGTGTAGAGGTTCGGACACTTGGACCACGAAGGATTTCCTAACGTGCCCTTAAATATAAACACAATGGACTCTCGCCTGTCGCCTCATGTGCCAGGATTCAATCCTGCAACCTTCGAGTGCGCCGTCAAGCACAATAACAACTGCGCAACCGTGGTGGGTGGTGTGAACGAAGTTCTGAAAGTGAAGAAGGATGAAGAGTATTTGTTTAACTATCTGTGGTTTACCGGGCTTTCGTGTCGACATAATAAAGACTGGCTTCGTAAAATAGGTGAGTGTAAATATACAGACAGAGAAATACTAGGATAAAAGGAGGTTTTTTATATTCCGTGAAGAGATAGAATAAATGCATTAAGACGTTTACAGTTGTTGTGGTTGTAAAAATTTTTATGTGTGATTTAAGGTCTTTGAAAACCCTCTGCAATAAAAAAAAATGTGTGAATGGAAATTCTGGGTTGTTACGAGCAATTTGACAAACTTTCGTTTGTTTAGTTCAATTACACTATGTACGGAAACATTTCTGCGCTGTTTTCAGATGAATAATATTATACTTCTTGATTCGTGCTACTATTTCGTACTCTTTGTAGGCATATTTGCCACTGAAAAAGCTCACACGGAAAAATGCGAGCACGACCAGACGAGCAGCCGGGGAACGAAAGGCGTCGAATACACTTGCCGCCTGTGTCGTCATCCCAGTTTTCTGTGTACGTTTTTTTAACGACAAATATGCCTTCAAACCCACACTAACCAGGCCAAGTACAAGGGCTCCTCCAGCATCCTCTTGCATATCGTATTTGATATGCGTAGTTATTGCAATGGTATGCACAAATTCACGCCATGTTCGTCAGGTTCCTGCTAAAAACGATTTGCGGCTGCTTACCTGATCTATAGGTGAACTGATATACAAAGGAAGTTGGTTGTATATGAGGCTGAATAGATGAACAATGAATAATTTTCCAGAAGAATCAGGCTCCACATAAAACTTCAACGTGTTTTATAGAATTCCTGATATACATTAGAAAATAAATAATCTTATAATCGAATCACATTACGTAGTAGTCACTACGTGTTCACAAATGAAACCGTGCCGCATGAATTACGATTCATAAAAAAATAGATCGAGCACAATAAGCCAAAGCGTTGCCCTGGTTTCTTATCTACAAAAGATGGGTCGCCGGTCCTACATATCTTGCTACTGCATTGTCGCAAAAAAATTGTTTGGGATGCAATCGAAAGGCGGTAAACAGTATCCGCATGCACCATCCCTCGTTGGACACACTCTATTGAACATGCTCACCAACAATGAAACGCACCTCTCAACTGTGCGCAAAGCTAAAATTACATTCTCCTCACTATAACTCAAAGCATGGGTGCAAGGGTGGAACACAAAAATGCGTGAGGGAGCGTGTCATAATAATGCCATCGGCCTCTCTTGAGACGGCTCTAGAAAAAGAATTATCGCAATAAAAATGATTTCACAAATGCTTTGCAGACTGCGGCCACATTGTACTGTTCTGAAAATGGGAGCAATCAATTACGCAACCCATTTCCAGAACCAAGAGTAAACCCTGCAACTCCCCTTCCTCATGTCGCTGTCATTGGGATCCGAAAGATTTTTGAATCCAAGATTCGTGACTTCTCTGGATCAAACTTGGACAGACTATAGGCTGTAAGAAGAGCTGGAAGTATAGCGCAGTGTGAAAGGAGGTATTCACCGGCAGGTTGTGCATTTCTAGCATGTGACAGTCAAGCAGTTAAAATGGAACGATTGCTGAAAAAAATAGTCAATGACATGAAATTCATCGCTATTTCTATTATTATCTTAAAACATTACACAGAAGCTGTTCTCAAGTTTTCGGAGAAGGTTTACGAAACTAGTTTTACTGTGAGAACTTCGTAGCAAATAAATATATAGATAGATAGATAGATAGATAGATAGATAGATAGATAGAATAAATATTTCTGGAGTTGGATCATAAATCATTCACATTTGAATATAAATGCAATATATATTTGTAATATTATGCCTCTCACGTTATCGAGCGCTGTACTTTAATGCAGCACACTTTATATGACGACAACAGCTAATTACTTGGTTATGCCTTTAGGATATCGTAGTAATACTTGAGAACATACGCATTTACGTTGCAGATGGATGTGAAAGCTGGCAATGGGAATTACAGGGCACATTTCCAATATCTGCGCCTGTCCAACCAGGAGAAGAAATATTGTCTCATAAAACAGTCCGAACAACGTGCTGTAGGTGTTGGGTCTTATTTCAGTTAGCCCTGCCAATGACCTCAGCCATCTATCTAGGCACGCATGCCACCCCCATCCACTTCTTTCAGTATTGCTGTACGATATTTATATGCCTTGTATAAGCGAAGACCTAAATCACTGAATGTCTACTGCTCCACGCTGTGCTGTTTGCACTCACTGTCATCACTGCGATAGAAGGAAAAGATTGACAGAGAAAGTGGACAACTAAAAGAAAAACAAGGGGGCGACAACCAATACAGAATACAATCACTCAGGCCCTTCGGAAGTGGCCGCCAGATTGTTGTTGACGTACTCAGACGACAGAGGAGAGCGAAAAAAAATAGGCGACGCCTTTACCGGACGGCAACCATTCGAAAAGAAGGCATTGCAAAGCCTGTGATCCTACTGCACATCACCGGCTGAGGCGCCCACGCTGCTGGGGTTGTATGAATGAAGAAGCGGGTCCATCCGAGTTCGATGTAATTTATATGATTATCTGGTATTCTCAATAAAAACAGCTAAACATGTAAACAGCGAAAGCTAGCAGCAAAAGGAAAAACATAATTACCTCATACGCCGATTCTTTACATGGTTGTGCATTCTTCAAAGCGAAGCAGGAACTCCTTTTATTGTCGTTCCACAATAGCACACGGTAAGAATATGTTGTGAATAGAAATTGTTTGGAGGTTGTTTAGGACAAGATACTTTTTCGTGCAAGAAATAAGAAGTTCTGGGGCTGTATTTACTAGTCATATGTTTGTTCTTTTACGGATTGTTTCAAATCATTTTCCCCTCCAATATTCTTCTGTTGAATGACCCCGTCAATACGTCGTTTTCGACAAATTCTATTAGTGTTCATTGATCACCACCATAAGAAAGATCGACGGAGCATCCCAGCTGAAGGATTTTTGTGCCAATACATATCAACACTCAATCTGCTGTTATGTGATGACTAAAACAAAACAACTTGCATTTTGCTTTTTAGGGGCGAAACTTCTTAAAGCGGCACCCGTTCGTCCCTTGTAGTCGTAGTCGGAGTGTGTAACAAGTGTTACATTTGGACCTGCAAGGTGGTGCCGGTGGGAGATTTCTCCTTTGCTTTGTTGAACAATAAAACTTTGCCGCGTGCGCGTTAACTAAAACCTGAATGGTTCTATCTCTCATTCGTCATTAGCAGCCATTGACAAGTACATTGAGCCCTATCGGACAAGAAAGGGTTGCTACGTTATACTCGCTGGGTGTAACCTCCTTAGTTTTAGGTTTAGCGAGCGTTGAGTCGCAGTTCCATGAATACAATGAACTACAGGTTTTCCCGCTCACTTTAATACAAATGCCCGCCTAAATAATCCACACGGCTTTGAAATATTCTGAGCGCCAAACTATTTAATCCGTGTGCCAAACATTTATTCCAGGCACCAACATATTTATACCAAGCGCCAACTGAATGAGGCCGCGTGCAAGTGAGTTTAATCCAAGTGTCATCATGTTTAATCTAATTGCCAAAAGCTTTAATTCAGGTGCCGGTAAGTTTAATCCAAGCACCAGAAACACATGGTTTGCTGCTTTATACAGTCCAAATGTCGGAGTAATGTGAACATAAAGGGACAGGAAAAACTTTTCAATTGCCTATACTAGCTAGCACTTATGAAATGAGGTGCAGTGCAATATCCCTTTAACGTTTTCATGTGATAGCTTCAAAGTAAAAAAAATAAACAGTGGGTATTTATTGCATTTACGGGTAATAAATGTACTTGCTCATAGAGTCCTTGTTAGTTTATGCTTCATTGCTGCTGCATTATTCCGGCTAATCGTCTACACAATAGCATATGCAGAAACTCATGTCGTCTGCTCAGCAGACTGTATTTGACTGCTTATTCGCTGATGCGTTCGCAGTCATCTGCTCAGCCTGGTGAGAACGATGGTGACTGACAGACGATATTCATTCGTTTTTGAAAATCAGGAATAACCATACAAAACACTAAACATGCATTTATTTGGGTTCATTCTGAATTATTTTTTTATGAAAGCATTAAAGATAATACTCCTGTTTTTATGTGACAGACGACGCTTGTGTTGCTGAAGCGTGTTTGCTTGAATTACGTGTGAATACACATAGTTTTGTGTGAATAAAAAATAACAGCTATATTGAATGTAAAATATAATTTATGTTGTCAACACCAGGATCTTGAGTTTACGTCCAACCATTGCCAGACAAAATTCTCAACAAATGATCTTTAATTCATTCTGCTTCGTGAGGGCCTTTTAATTTCTTGATATAATTTGCTCTGCCCATCACTGCCCACGGATAGGTTTTTAAAACCTTGGTATGCATTCCGGCACTCCCATAACCGCATTCTGTTTTTCAAATTACATGACCTGGCCCGGTCATGTAATGCTATGCAAACTGAATAATGAGCTTTGTTAACAAACAAAAATATTCATTAACATGTTTCTCCTTTTAATTTGTTGCCATTGAAATGACTCTACCCGGGCCAAGCACTCATCTGCAAGCTTGTACATAGCAAAGTATAAGCACTCCAAACATGGCTCAAGTGAACCACGGCAGTAATTTTTTTTTTCACGAATACTAGCGGTGAATACCAATATAAATGATTTATTCTACCCTCCGACTATTGTCTTTTATAATGTAGGAAATGCATTTCAATCGCACTGACATTTTTACGCCCTGTATTTTGCTTTTTGTGCATGGAATAAACTGACTGGCGCTTGAATTAAAGTCCTTGGCGATTAGATTAAACACGGTAGCACCTCGATTAAACTCACTGGCACGCGGCCTCATTGAGTTAGCGCTTGGATTAAATATGTTGGCACTTGGAATAATTGTTTGGCACATGTATTAAATAGCTCGGCGCTCAAATTATTTCAATGGCATGCCGATTATTCAAGCTGGCACTTGGATTAAAATGAGCGGGAAAACGTATAGTATATACCATGAACTCGAGGTGGTTAAAGGTGGTAAGTAGATACGAAGCGCAAGCCGTAAAAAAGTGTGCGTGTGCCACCTCTCGTTTAGTCCTTGGAATGTCCGCTGGATGGCAGTGCTTCTATATGGGGAATACATGATGAAAAGATGCGAGATGATGGTACTTGGAGTGTTGAATAGATGGACAAAGGGACACACAGACAGGAACATGGAAGGACGCATGGACGGACGCAAGACGGATGCATGGACGAAAGCAGGGACGGACGCACAAACAGACGCACGCATGGACGGGCGGATGGACGCATGGACGGTCACACAGACGGGCGCATGGACGGACGGAAGCAAGAACGAATGGACGGACGTATGCTTCGCCCCACTCTACATCATTCACTCCGTGGATATGCTGCCAATTTTCTAAGCAATCTTGTCACTAAAGTATTCACTTTTGTATTAAATGCGAAGCATTTCTTGGCGAATTTCGGCGACTTTGAGCAAATCTATCTATCTATCTATCTATCTATCTATCTATCTATCTATCTATCTATCTATCTATCTATCTATCTATCTATCTATCTATCTATCTATCTATCTATCTATCTATCTATCCATCTATCTATCTATCTAGCCGCCTACGACATTTAGCTCTCCTGGCCGTTTGGATTATGGTATCGATACCGAACTTGGTATTGCATAACATGACTATTAAACAAGCATATTTGACAAGTCATAACATGAAAATCATGAGATGTATGTCATGAATGCCATTATTTACAATTCATGGTCTTGCTGCTCTTGTGGTGGTTTCGTTTACATGACATGTTCCAAAAATGGTATGGTATGACATGATTGCATGGCGAACACAGGCGACGAAACTTAACATATAAATCATGACATGCCTGTCATGTAACATGACTACATGTCTCTCTCATGATGCGCTCTCGGCCATTTCACTAGCGTCACATATACCAAATTTGGTATTACGGTACTTGAATGGATGACGAAGGTATCTAATTGGTGCAAACATAATAATCATGAGATCCGTGTCATGTAACAACTTGACTACAAGCCACGCTCATGATGTGCTGGCGGTCGTTTCGCTAGCTTCACTTATACGAAATTCGGTATTACGGGACGTGAATTTATAACGAAGGCAGAGACTGGCGCAAACATGATCAACTTGAGATGCGTGTCATCTAACAACATGACTACATGACTACATGATGCGCTCGCAGGCGTTTCACTAGCTTCACATATACCAAATTCGGGATTACGTGACGCGAGTGGATGAAATAGGCAAATGACATATCCGAACATGATAATCATGACATGTGTGTCATGTAACAACATAACTACATACCACACTCAAGATGCGCTCGAGGTCGTTTCGCTAGCTTCACATATGCCGAATTTGGTATTACGTGACGACAATGAATAACGAAGGTATGTGACTCGTGCAAACTTGATAACCATGAGATGCGTGTCATGTGAGAACATAACTACATGCCACAGTCAAGGCGCCAATACATTTCGACGTGACCCGGCGCACGTGCGAGCCGGCGTTGCCACGCCCGGCGCCGGTCCTGCCATATACTCGCAGGCGCATGGTGCGTTGCTTTCACGCATGCGCGTTTTGGTGCGTCCAGCGTCCCTCCATCTCGAAAAGAAGGAGACGCAGTGTTGTCTGGGTAACGCATTGGCGCCAAATGCAAGATGTCACATTTCGCGCCGGTTGCCGTCCGGTCGTGCCGATGGACGCTGGTCGCACCTGGCGTCAGACAGTAGTGTGCTCGCGTTTTGCTAACGTAGCATCGCTGTGCCCAGCGTGCGCGCACGTCAACTTTATGTTGGAGTATACTGGACCCTTCATGATGCACTGGAGGCCATTTTTCTAGCTCTACATATAACGAATTCGGGGTTACGTGACGTGAATGGATGACAAATGTATATGACTGGTGCAAACATGATAATCATGACACGTGTGTCATGTAAGAACATGAAAACATACCACGCTCATAGCGTGCTCACGGCCGTTTCGCTAGCTCCATATACACTAAATGTGGCATCAGGTCACGTGAATAGATGACGAAGGTAAACAAGACATTCAAACATGATAATCACGACACGAAGTCTTGTACGGCATAATTTACCTGCACCTCATAACGTTGTGGTGATTCGAAAGTGGCATATCAGCCTTCTCCATTCGTGCTGCGCATATCATCGATTCCCACTGTACGTGGTATCTGCCAATTTTTGTTTACATTTGACTTCATTTTGACATTATAATTTCCTTTTTATATACATATACAGTTGATTGTAAATCATTAAATCGTGTCAATGAGTTCAAATATCTAGGTTCTATTATAATTGATAACATTCACTGGGATAGTCATATCACAGCTATTTCTAATAAGGCATTGTCTAAACTTCATTTTTAAAAAGGTCTCTCAAGAGGGCATCTACCATCTGTAAGCTCGCCACTTTCAAAGCATTAATCCTGCCAATTTTAGAATATGCAAATATTATTTGGGACCCGTTTACACAGACGAACACACGTAAGTTGGATAGAGTTCAGAGTAAGGCTGTACGATTTATTTTTAACAGTTACGGTCCATCATCTATTACTCAGTTACTTCGCCAAGCAGACTTAAAAAGCATTACAGTTAGAAATAAAATCGCTCGCCTTAAGTTCATGTTTAAAATTGTCAAGGGTGAGTTACAGAGCCGAACGTGTGACTACATTTCTTTTTTCAGCGGTTATTCTACAAGGCTACGACATCCATACTCATTAGTGCCATTTAAATGCAAGAACATTGTTTTTAAATATTCTTTTTTTTCCCCGAACTGTAACAGAATAGAATGAACTCGATAAAGACGTAGTAACGGTAGTTGACTGTGATACATATCAGGCTCTCCTTCAATTGTAATCCTGCTGTATTTTGTATTACGAAAGGCTTATCTGCATTTTTTGACATTTCACGTTGATATTGTCAGTTGAATTTTGTATTGTCTGAATTTGTTGTATTTGTTAAGAAACCTTGTTATATGTTTTGTACCACCCTGCTAGAGCCCCTATCATTGGGGTTAGCAGTATTGGAAATAAATAAATATAATATCTGCTAGAGAACTGTTCTGTCATATCTTTATTTTTACAGAACACTCGTCTTTAATTGTGTGAACTGGTGGTGATGTAATGGCGTTTCACAGCGAAAGTTGTTATGAGATCTCAACTCGGGCCACGCGCCATTTTTGTTGTCCCCTGGCGCTACCACCGCCGGTGTCCGTAACCATATCGCACAAAATTAGAAAAAAAAACCTAGCGCTAATGACACAGTGGGGCTCGAGCCCGGATCCGCTGGGTGCCAGCCCAGTACTCTTCCACTGAGCCACGCCGGTGCTGTGGACTTGGTAGCAAACTTGCCTTAGACAGGCTTGATGTCGGGATAGCAGTCGCGTGAATGCGACTAATAAAGTGTTTTAAAACAGCGAAAGAACAACTAGTCGTTGCACAATGCGAATAGCGTAACAAGTGGGTCGTCCAATGCTCCAACCAATTACAAAAGCTTGTTCTTGTCACCTATTAGCTGTGGCGCATACCCACTCCAGACATATTTCCTCATCGTCGTTAGCCACTGCATGAACAATGGGCACAAAACTCCTTGCAAGTGTTTAGCGGATACCCCAATTTTCAGAAGAATGGCGAAAAGTAGCACAGCGAAAACCAGCCTACTACCAAAAAAATTTACTAATAATGCTGTACTTGGTATCAAGAAAATGTGCTTGCAGTGGTTACAAAATGAGCGTGAACCCCGCCACGGTGGTCTAGTGGTTAAGGTGCTCGGCTGCTGTCACTCAGGTCGCGGGTTCAAATCCCGGCTTCGGCGGCTGCATTTCCGATGGAGGCGGAAATGTTGTAGGCCCGAGTGCTCAGATTTCAGTGCACGTTAAAGAACCCCAAGTGGTCGAAATTTCCGGAGCCCGCCACTACGGCGTCTCTCATATTCGTATGGTGGTTTTGGGACGATAAATTCCTTTTATCAATCAATCAATCAATCAAGAAGCGTTTAGAAAAGGCCTCGAAAGGCCGCTCGTTAAGCTTTCGCTGTGACTGTGCTGCGCCTTACGAGCATGCCTGGCGTTTTTTTTTCATTTTATTGAGTGCTTCCATTGTTTTGTTTTGTTTTGTTTTGCAGTGGCGTATCACTAAAAATTAATTAAATTAGTACTGGTTAGAAGGCAATTTCTTCGTGGCTGCCCACAAAATAGAATGGTTATGTGAATGTCGGTGAAAACCCCTCGCTCTCGGCAGTTTGTGGAGGCTACGGGATCTACGTATGCTTTGTTCACTTTCTTTTCGTTCTCCTCGACGTGTCTTTTTACTCTATGTTCTTCTTGATGACCAGTCTGCCACGGCTGGGTTGAATGTGCCCTCTAAGTTGGTTGAAAACGTTTCGGGGTCATCTCCGATAAATTGTCGGTGGGCCGTGGCTGTTTAGCAAATCGTGACACATGCCCCACAAACTACGGTCACGTACCGTTTAACAGTAAGAAAAACTTGGCTGTTAATTAATTTGCAATAGATCGTGGTGGTTGCGATTTCCTATATCCCGTTTTCAACAGGTATGTGGCGTAAAAAAATTGGCAGATCCTACGTACAATGGGAATCGATGATATGCGAAGCACAAATGTGAAATTTTGTTATCTCACTTTAAAATCAGCACAACGTTACGAGGTGGAGATAAATGATGCCGTACATGACATTCGTGTCATGATTATGCTGTTTGGATGTGTCATTTACCTTCGCCATCTATTCACGTCACGTGATTCCAAAATTAGTATATGTGGAGCTAGCGAAATGGCCGCGAGCACGCCCTGAGCGCGGTATGTTGTCAGGTTTTAACATGACACGCGGGTGAGGAGTATCATGTTTGCACCAGTCATATTTTTCGTCATTCATTGACGTCAGTTGAAATTAAATTTGGTATATGTGCAGCTAGCAGAATGGCCGCCTTTGTATGATGAAGGGTCCATTATACTCCAATGTATAATGCGCGCGAACGCCGGGCACAGTGACGCAAAGTTAGCAAAACGCAAGCACTCTATAGTCTGACAGCAGGCGCAACCAATGTCCGTCGGCGCAGTCCGACGGCACCGGCACGAAATGCAACATGCTGCTTTTCGTGCCGATGTGTTACCCAGACAACACTGTGTCTCCCTCTTTTCGTGACGGAGCTGGGACGCCGGACGCGCTGAAGCGCGGATGCGTCGAAGCAAACCAGCACGGCGCGCGCCTGCGAGTATATGGCAGGACCGGCGCCTGGCCTGGCAACGCCGACGTGACGCAATAAAATAAACGCCAGCGAGCACGCGCACAGACCACTTCACGTCAAAATGTATTGGTGCCTTGACTGTGGCATTTAGTCATGTTCTCAGATGACACGCATCCATTGCTTCTTATATTTGCACCATTGACTACCTTCGTCAACCATTGGCGTCCCGAATACCAAATTTGGCATATGTGAAGCTAGCGAAACGGACGCGAGCGCATCATCAGTGTGGCATGTAGTCATGTTGTTACATGACACGTATGTCGTGATTATTATGTTTGGATGTGTCATTTACGCATGCCGTCCGTTCTAGTCGCGTAATACCGAGTTTGGTACATGTGAAGCCAGCAAAACGGCCGCGAGCGCAACATGAGTGCAGCATGTAGTCGTGTTGTTACATGACACGCATCTTATGTTGGTGATGTTTGCAGCAATATCATACCTTCGTCATCCATTCACGTCCCGTAAAACCTGATTTGGTATAAGTGAAGCTAGCGAAACGGCCGCCAGTGAATCATAAGCGTGGCATGTAGTCATGTTGTTACAAGACACGCATCTCATGATTGTCATGTTTGCACCAGTCGCATACCTTCGTCATCATTTCCGGTACTTTAATACCAAATTTGGTGTATGTGAGGCTAGCGAAACGGCCGCGAGTGCATCATAAGCGTGGTATTTAGTGTAGTTGTTACATGACACGCATGTCATAATTTTCATGTTATGTTCTTTCGCTTGTGTTCGCCATGCAATCATGCCATACCATACCAGTTTTGTAACATGCCATGTGAAAAAAACCACCACAAAGCTGCAGAACCAAGAATTGTAAATCATGATATTCATGACATAGATGTCATGATTTTCATGTGATAACTAGTCAAATATGTTCTGCATACAGTCTTGTTATACCATACCAAGTTTGGTACTGATACCATTATCGAAACAAACCAATGGATCTAAAAGTCGTATGGGCTAGATAGATAGATAGATACACTGAAAGTCGCCGAAGTTTGCTATGAAATGCTTCGCATTTAAAAGAAAATGGAATACTTGCAGATGTCTACAATATACTGCTATGTTTGTAATGAAATGGAATGAAATCATGGCGGAAAAAGGTGCATGTTCCAAAAACTCTATTTCTAGTGCAAGGTTTTTTTTTGATGAAATGACCGTCTAAATAGGAGAACAAAAGTTTATCAAAACGCACGTAAGCTTGTGTTTCTAAGTTTTGCACGTAGGCTCACCTTTCTTGTATTGTGCCCATAGAATATTGCAGTTGTTATCGAGCTGAAACTTGGGCAATTATTTTGGTTAATTCACAATGTTTCCTTTCTCTCCCCTGTGTGTTTAAAATAAGAGAGACTCCAATGATGTAAGATATATAAATTTACCACTATTCTTCTAGTAATTGTCAGATTGTGCGAAGATCAGTGAGTATAATGTCATTTTCTAACTTCACGGAAGCTAAAATCAAGAGACATCCACCAGTATTTGCTGATTTCTTCAGATTTCGGTTGAAGAGAATACCCTCCTAACTGATT
Source organism: Rhipicephalus microplus (assembly GCF_043290135.1). Classification (NCBI taxonomy): domain Eukaryota; kingdom Metazoa; phylum Arthropoda; class Arachnida; order Ixodida; family Ixodidae; genus Rhipicephalus; species Rhipicephalus microplus. The sequence goes on along the minus strand of NC_134700.1, from coordinate 147,833,186 downwards.
TTATTAATCAAGTGTTCTACGTTCAAGGTAATTGTGCAATTTGAATTTTTTTAAATATTGCGCATCGCACGATTCGCGCTGAAGGAAGAGTGAACGAGCGAAAAAATTCTGTGTTGTTCTGCTGCGTGGCCGTTATTACCTACATGTGTGGAACAGCTTCTCTAAACATGAATACCTATAGTACCAGTAGTTAAAAGCAATAAAATACTCAGCCTCATTAGAGTTAAGGAAGCACCTGGCCTCTGAGGAATGACCCGTTTGAATTGCTTCGACAAAACAATTGTGCCGGCAAGTACTGAATCAAAAACAGAAAGAGATGCTAGCTCCTTTCTAAAACATTGACTATCCGGGATTGTCGGTCAGTGTGGCCCTAAGACAGAAGACTGCTTAATGACCTTTTGTTAATTATGCTAGACAGACATTTGTACGTGAACTTCCGCATAGCTTTTCTCGAAAAGCAGGAATTGAATTAATGAAGAACAATGTTTACCTTTTATGTCATTAAAGCTAGCTACCATATAGAGATTTCTCGCTGGTGAGCTATCTGGAACAAAACACGAAAGATGGTATGACAGTTTTTTATGTAATTAATTCGACAAAAAAAGTTCCATCTTCAAAGAGAAGCCGCTGCCACCGACAGGAGATGACTTCCGGTGAATGGTCAATGACAACTACTCATATTTTTTTAATGATCATAAACTATTATAGTACTATTGGAAAAATATCCGGTTTGCCTTGAGAAGTCAGTCGGTCGACAAAAAAACTTAGAAACAGAACGTGTTGTTAGAGCCACGACTATACAATTACCGCACCAAATACCATTACGTCATAGCTTTCGACTGCGTCGTCTAGACCCTGAGCAGTTTCTAATCGGTCAATTGTGGTCCAAACACGCACATTGTCATGTAAGGGCGTCGTAAACGAACGCACGAAGTATCAGAAAATTTCGTTTTTGCACTTTCAGCAAAATTCAAAACGTGCGTTTAAAAATGCACAACTTCCTGTGCGGATATTTTGGTGCAAAATTGAAAACAAGATATGCTCATTTGACTTTCTCGAAATATGACTTTCTCTTGCTATGATATGCCGATGATGGTGAATTTAACCGCGTTCTAAAAGTACCAACTATTATTGTACATTGGTTGATGATTTTACTATGGTTCCTCTTTAAAGAAAGTTGACAGGCGCATCTGGCCTCTGACTAGTTTAATAGTATTACTATTTCAGTAGCATCAAAAATTTTGTGCAATGTCTCAACGACTACCACATTGTAACATAGCCCGTGAATTTCGTGGCGTCTACCTATAACGCTATATCAACCAGATATCGAATCTACTGATTATTTAGGTAAGCGTGAGCACGTTCTGGGAGACTGAACTTTCACAACCAAAGCAATATTGGGACCGAAAAGCTCACAATCTTTCAAAGCAGCGAAGCTCCCCGCTTTTTCTTTTTTGTCAAAAAAAAAAAGAAAACGCTTCAGGCTGTCCTGCTACATTTTGAACAACAAGAAACAAAATTGAGAGCGATACGAGAGCGAAGAGTCAGGAAGAATGACACCCTACACCAGACAAGTGTCTAGGTGTGTTTGTATGCTCACACAGAAATGCGTTGTGGATCTCTACTGTTCTGTATACTTCCAAGAATGCGGGCGTCACTTTTTAGACAGTCATCTGGCCATCTTTCTACACTTTTCAAGCGAGACTACAACATTGTTGTTCTGTGATACAACAGAACCTGTGTGAACAGTTTTTCTTGTTTCACTGCGGGTCCCCTTTGAAGTCGCTGTATCTGTTGTCCATTTTTAACGACGCGCCGATGCGTCGCCCCTGCAACACTCTTCGCATGGATCGATTTTTCACGCACAGTCTTCTTTCTACTGTGTGTATTTGATCAAAGCCTAAAGTAAAACAGCCTTTTCTGGCTCCCTTAGATGTACAAAGCTTCCTTTACTTACGAACTAAGAACAAACACGAAAAGAAACAAAGAACAAAGAAGAAAAAACTGAACGAAGAAAAGAATGAAAGAAAAACAAATAAACAAGCAAAAACAGAAAACACTCACAAGCGCACGCATGCTTTCATGAGAAAATTATAAAAGCACAACTTTGTCACGTTTTTTAGTCTCTAAGTTTATACATTTTCTATATACTGAAGGAAGTGAATATTCGTGTTATGTAAATAAATTTGATTAACACAACCTATTGACCTTTTGCGCTTCCGTTTTATTTGTTGCATATAGCGTCCTCTTGGCCATGTCGGTAACTATGGAATGTAATTGCACAACATGGATGCACATTTAAAGCGCAGAGTTTTGTTTTCAGAAACGCACTTTAGAGTAATCAGTGCTAGAGCACTAGCTGAAATGTTCAAACAACACACTGATCAGGTGCATGACACTGAACTGGTCAATATTATCGTTATAATCATGTTGTTTGTATTAGGCTCAAACACCGAGATTCTAGAACATGCTGTCATTTGTAGGAGGTTCAACAAAGCTACCAATTCGGTGCTATGTTAGAGCCGTTTGTTCGAATCTTTTGGATGTCACTACCACGGTTGACGTCTAGTGCCAGAAGTCAAGCCATGTTTAGCCCATGTAGCCTTGTGATTTATTACTATCGCCAAAGGGTAGGCAAATAGAGCAGAAGTGGTAATTTGAACTTAGCCTTTACTGCTCATGAATGAATAAAACCATACATAATATGTAAAACCAGTATTTTTAGAGTAGCACGTAAACATTCATGGTCCCAATGGGAAATTTTCTCTGCCAAACGTGTCTAAATCTAGCCGATTTGGTGCGAAGTAGCCTCTCAATGGCAACTCTGGTCATTGTTTTACCTTATTGATTGTATCGGCATTGATATAGAAATCAATCGGGGCATAAAATACTTAGATGAGCGGGAGCAAGAAGCTACATTTATTACTGGTATTTCTTAACCTTTGTGGCTAGGCTCCTTGCCTTCTTCATTTCAGTTTGCTACCTCTTCCACCTTAGTTTTTCCGTGGGCAGTTATTTCTTGTGAAGAACTGCCTCTGAACGAGAACATGTTGGCTGGCCGTCGTTGAGAAGGAAGCAAGACGATAGGTCATGGATTCTGTTTGCAGCGTAGCGTTGTTAGTTATCTGAACACCGTGAAGGCAGTGTAAGATCATAGACAACGGGGCTTAGTGCGCGACATGACTAAGCGCACAGCGTTGGTGGTGTAAGAAAGTATACTGTTGGGATATGTCACACTCCATTTCAACAGGTATAACTGACATCCTGGTGCTTTTTTTTTATATGATTGAAACCAACACGTCCTATTCTTTCTTTAAATTAAAAAAAATATAATATATGGCTATTTTGGTTTCGCAGTCACCCAATGTACTTATGTGTGTGAACGCTACTGCCATTTTTGTGGTCAGCCGGCCTTTATGAACGTCTGTAGCCAGAACATCCTTCCTTTGTGTGTGTGTGTGGGGGGGGAAGTGGGCTTCCTGTACACCTGTCTCTCTCTATACTACGAATAAAGTGTACAAAAAAGTTTGTTGCCACAAACAGCAGGTGCCCATTCGTTTGTATTATACACAATGTTCTTCGAACATGAGGTTGCGAATAATTAAATACTGTAATAATATTCGCGTTCACATCATTGTTTCCAGAATATACTGCAGGAGGCCCAATTACACCCATTGCAACAAGACAATTTTTCATCGCCTCATCAACGAAAGAAAAACTAGCGCAGCGCGTAAGCAACAATCACACCTACGCTAGAACGTAAGCTATTTCCCGGAGCCCAATACTTCTAGTTTCATAGGAAAAGTTCCAGGCACTTGCGGCATAGATTAACACAGAAGCTTTGTATTCACAGGGGTGAATACAAAGCTTCTCTGAGGGGGGCCTAATTAAGAATTTTGTATGACCTCTTCTTGCGGCCTATGAAGAAAATTTATCAAAGTAGGCTATGGTGTATAGATAACGGTACTAGGCTGTGTATGTGGGATTGCATTCCGGCCGCTTTGACCACATATTCAATGAGAGCAGAATTTTTATAGGCTCGTGTACTTAGATTTTGGAAAACACTAAAAAAACCCCAGTGGTCGTGATTAGTGGAGTCGTTCACTGCAGTGTCTTTCATATTCGTATAGCGTTTCGGAACGTTAGACAATAATATTTTTGACTAGTACTTTGACTTGGGCAAGTTGGTACATATTTGGATAGGCTTCAGGGCGATTTTGACGAAGACCAGAGAAGACACATAGAACACACCACTCGTCTTTGTTGTATGTGTTTCTTATGGTCTTCATTTATATTGCACTGAAGCCTATCAATTTATTACTCAAAACTTAGGGGATAGTCAGAACATCCGGGCCGCTCCTCTAAACTTCGCAGTGGTAGAATATGAATTGTTTCAAAAATATGCTAATTGAAGCAGTGTGAGTCTAAAATGTTCTATTAAATGTTACCATGTAAAATTGCATGATCAAAAACAAACTATACAAACAAGACGCTGCAGTAAAGTAGACTCTTTTGTTGAGAATTTATGACGCGCACGAGATACATGTCTAGCATACATTGTTATCGCAAGAAAATAATGCAAAGACATCCGAAGCAGTGCAGGGCAGCCGCAATGCTGCTTTGAAGCTCGTACCAAAAGCTGGTTTGTCTGTTCCTCGAAGCACACAGGATAAAAACTCTGTATAGTTCCGGCATGTGCGCCGATGCTCTCCCATACCATATCATTTCAAAATTGTGAACTTAAAAATGTTGTGGAACGCAACAATACGCTGATTCTGGTCAGCCGCAGGAAGATTTACCTACTAAGAAGAAGGTTAGTGTCAGGAGAACGTTTTTTCAGCATCACAACTGCCTCAATGTGAGAAACACTGTTCACGAAGAAAATCTGTAGGCATTGTGGTTGCCATGAGCCACCGCAAGTTTATAGGCATGTTCTGTGCGTGATCATGCAGACCACACTTAGGCTTCAGCTTGGTGTAAATGTACATGGCAGCCGCTAGATGACAGCAGAAAGAAAGAAAGGAACCGGAAGGAAAGGGAAGGGAGGCCTATTAACCAGTCTAGAAAAGCTTGTATGCAACCCTACACTGGGGAGAGGGATAGCAGAGTTTTAAAAATCTAGAACTAAAGAGAGAAACAGGACAGAGTCCGCGCACACAAGTTCACACTTCAACGTGATATTAAGATCCTAAGCCTATAAGCGCCTGCGTAAGTATGCATTGATTGATACGTGGTGTTTAACGTCCCAAAACCACCCTACGATTATGAGAGACGCCATACTGCAGGGCTCTGGAAATCTTTACCACCTGAGGTTCTTTAACGTGCACCCAAATCTGAGCACATACGCGATATGGTGTCTAAGATACTGCTCAGCCCTGCAAGTATTTTGCCTTCAAGAAGCTCAGCACTACCATCATCGCCTTTAGCCGCGATGACCTCTCATGTCGACATTGCAGAATGGTTCCTGCCATCATCGGTCTCCGATCTATGTGACCTAGAGTGGCTGCTAGTGATTTTGTGTGCGCATTGTAGCGAGCAGCTAAAGATGTGCAGCGCATGAACCAAAGGAATGAACATTAGATACTAAAGAAAAGATGTGCGGAACAAAGCACACATACAAATGAGAGCAAAGATCAAAAACACATTGCTAGCGAGTGCTTCTCCAGCGCTGCTGCATTCCCCGACTGCCGACTCGATTATGGGTCAAAGCTGTTTCTGTTTGTGCGAATCGCTTCAACAGAGTTCTGACAGTGTATTGGAAAGATATTTTTGTGGAAGACGTGCGCAAGAAGTGTGATACATAATGCACAGTGAGCTCAATATTTCGAGATGTCTAAGAAGTGATGGCATGAAAAAAAGCAAACTTTGCACCTCTGACGTCATACAACCACGGCCACCTTAGGACATGCTCCAGCTAGATTTCGTGCATCACCCTAAATGTAAAATGAAAGCTACGTATACTAATTTTCATAGTTCCGAACTAAGTGTGATGTGCGCACAGGATCTAACACTGCTAAAATAGAAATACGAAGGCGGTGCAGCGGTTGATCCTATTGCTTTTCAGCGTTACGCGATGAAGGCTCAGCACTGGGTACGGTGAACTTCACCTTAAGTAAAAGCGAGCGTGATTGTTCGGTCATTGAACTTTCTCGAACAGTCCACAGTTTATACGCTTTGCACGGAGAGCGGAAAAGTCATGCGGGAATTTATTTCAACTGCTCTACAGTGTTTCGAGTAGTATTATTATATACATTAGTTCGTTCAGGCGTGTGGAATCGCGGACCCTCATAAAATGTGAGATACTGTTTCAACTCCTGACTTTATAGCACTCGGCTCGGCTAGAAAGCGAATTCGAGGTAGGCAACCTCACAGAGATTGCAGCGAGAAACTGAAGAAACAGAAGCTGTAGCATGTCACGAAGACACCTCGAGATCACGGCATTACTTCAAAGCCTCCTTTATACGGCTTTATAAAGTTGATCCTTGGACAGCCAGAAAGCGCAGCAAGTTTCGATGAAGGTCGTCCATCTTACAGAAACCGTCTGAGTCACTTGCGCAATCGTTCAAGAAATACTGCCGAGATACAAACCATCAGAAAGAAGAAAAGTATACGCTAGATGCACCTGCTTATGGTGCCTCTGCACTGAATATAACTTCTTGAGGCATCCAAAGAACCCCAAGTGGCTTGTTTGGCTTTCCAACACCCGTATTTTCTTTTTTGGCGTGATGTGATCGACCGTTACGCGTGGCTTCACAGAGCTCTTCAAAAGTTCTCTAGACTCACTTGTCAATAACTAAAAAAAGTAGAATGATAGGAAAACGCAGACAGGAACGGTCGAACCGGTTAGACAGTGATACGACCATTCGGTAAATGTCCAAAGTAAGAACGTGATTGCGGCTGCCCCATTGCAACGAACCTTGTGCATTGGCTTTAACTTGAAAAAAATAAAAATAAAACGAACATGCATGTGGTTATTTCTGCGGGCTGTCGGCAGCAACTGTTGTGCAAGGGAAAACAAGGACTGACTGCATGTGACTGCTGCAGCTGCCGTCTGAACAGACGCCTTATTATGTCTTACGCCATATCTGACGTTTTCACGAGCGCCCGATCATCACATGGCGTGACCAAGGAGGTACGCCGGGAGGCAAGTTAAGGGGGCAGTCAAAGCTTCATAGGAGGTGTTCTACTTTGCATGTGTACGTATACGCCCATATATATGCTAACAGTGGCAGCGAACATATATAATGGTTGTTTGAGCCTGTGCTCCTCCCGGCAAAACTAAACGTGTCTACGCCTACGGCTTATCTCAAACTTTCATTGCGAAAGTGCGGCTGGCGCGTTGCTTACATCAGTTTAAACTGAACTTGTATCAAAAATGCATAAATCCATCGTCTTTCAGCATTAAGTTTCGAATGCACGTAACAAAAACTAATGTGAATCAAGAGTTAATGAATAATAAACGAAAGTCTGGGAAAGTCTAAGAGAAATAAGGAGGGAAAAAAATAAAGTACGCTGCAGCGCTGCCGTCACATGGTCACACTATTGTGTCGGCGCAGGCACGTGTAATAATAGTTCAATGGACAAATAACGCTGACTGCGCTTTGCTACCACAAGGCATATGGAAGTGTGCCTTATGTATCATCTTTGCCGCATGACTCGAAGCATGAATGAAGGATCCAATATTCATGTTGCGTGGTCGCTGTGTGACAAACGATATTATTCACCCCAGTTTATATATCAAATATTTGTGAACATTTTCTATATGTAATTTTACAAGAGACCTAATCAAATACGGATAACAACAAATACGCCTCAAAGCATGCCGCCTTTGATTTTAAAAAGTCGCAGTTTTGCCGCAAAGGCAAAGCAATGAGTGCGATAGCAGCCAATTTGAATGTCACGCCAAAAAGTGCCAAGCAAATCGAAACGTGCAGCACGCTATTAACGCTCAAATTACTCACAAAATCAACACACACACACAGGATGAGAGCGAACTGAAAACATGCCTAGCTAGACACTTGAAGCGTTGCTCAAACAAAAAAAAAATGCCATAAAACATACTGAATGGTACACATAAGCGTAAAATAACTTGTGTCACAATTGTTACTTCGCTGTGTCTGAAAAGCGCCCTCATTTTGCAAACAGGGCCTGTGCATCGAGTGAAGTGAACTTTGTGCGCATGATAACTATAACGCAATTATTCCGGTGAAAGCCCAAGGCGTACCGATTCTCCCCTAGCACTGGATAAGCGCAGGCACACGAGATCGCTTACCCACCACGAGGCAAAGTACGCGTCGGAGATATGTGCAAAAGCGGGCGTCGTCGTTTGGTGACGAGCGGGGCGCAGAGCTCGCCGAGCGTTCTGTATGAGCCATATTGCTGGTAAAGCTTAAAATTGCTAATATTTCCCAACCAGGTCAGTACCACCACTGGCAAGTGGTGTATATAAATAGTTTTAGGCTTGGGGGTACAAGAACATGCGCTTCCCTGGCTCAGTGGTTAACGCACGCGCAGTGGAAAGAGATGTCGCTCATTTGATTCTGCTCACCACAAATAATGTTTTCTGAATTATTTTTATTTATTGTTTTTTCGTATATGTATATACATTTACAGAGCAAAACGGCGGCGCGAAATGCCGCCGGCGAAGCCCACGCATACTCAGGCGAGAGTGTCCATATAAATGTTATCACAACGAAAGGAATTGGGCAGTTAATAATTAGTCAGGGCACAGGAAAATGAGAATTCGTTCAAAAAATTTACAGAAGCCATTCTATCATATCGTGTTCTTACATCCTTTAAGCAGAAAATATATGCTATTGTTTACAAATATTTCTTAGTATGGTTACTACCGTTATCCCTAATGCATCGCTCTGCATCTGCACCTTATGGACCTTTACGAAGTGCCCAACACAAAATAAACGTATACATGGCTTCGCCAGTTCTCTCGCAAATCTTTCATGAGTACATACACAACAATGCGATGCGAAGACCAGAGTAGAGGTTGACTTACAATTGCTATGCACAAACAAATCAGCTTCGCAATTCTGAGTGCTTGAAACAACTGCGAAGATGCGAGGCAGTGTAGTCAGTGGTTACAGCTTCACGTTACGTGTTAGCGGCATCACATTGTTGTCGCATTCATTCGAGCTACTTCGCTCGTTGATACTCCTTCAACTCTATTTGTTCCGACTGCGAGGAAGCCACACGCTTTTCTGCCGTAGTGATTTCAAAGCGCTACTGCTTATGTAGGCGCAAGCGCAATGTCCGCTTCATGTGATAGTGGACACAGGGAGTGGAAGGTAGTGCCGCCACCGAGTATCGTCACGCTTGTGAGAGAGTCATCAGTGGTGAATCCAGGGGGGTGAGCAAAACTCCTTCAAAAGGCAGTCTAGAGCAAGGAGCAAGAAGTGATGAAAACCGCTGTCCTACGCGCTGTTGTTGTATGCCTAGGCGTGAGAACGAGCGGGTGCCCTCCACACTAACCAACAGGAAGGGGGCGCTCAATTGGTCTATATAATTAGTCTGACTAGTGTTTTTGTTGTGAATGGAGAGATTTGGCCTCGTACATTTTTTTTGTCATAATCGCGGCCAAGTCTCTCTGTTGTTTTATCTCGATAGCTGTATTTTCCTTCTTTACGAACGGAGAGCCAGCAACCAAATGCAATCACTTGTGTAAAAACATCGTCGCTACAGCTATATTTTTTTTTCATCTATTTTCAAGCATGTTGTCTATCGCACTTGACGAACGGCAAGCAAGAGCATCTACGCCTGTTCCAGTTAAAGCAAGTGGATTTCAGCTTCTTTTTTTCACCGAGTCACTCATAGAATTTTCATGCACTTTTTCGCATTTCGTTAGCTTATTTACATTTTTTGTAGCAAGTATTAGTGGTCCTGATTATAACATTCGCCAATGCACGTCTGTGGTTAACTAATACTGCATTTATCCACGACTAGGCTGCGTTGGGTTCCTACGAAAGGGGTCGAATGTTCTTCTCAGCGCCTCCTCAACCTTTTAGGTCAATTTGAGATGCGAACCAGCTTAAGAATTATCCTTTTCCATCGTGACACTCTAGTTTTCAGAGCACCCGCTAGAGAATATGAAGAGCAGCGAATATGAAAAGCAGCGTGTCGACGCTGCTCTTCATATCAAGGCCTATCTTACATTTAAACCCTATTAACTACGATAGAACTCTAAGGTTTTTACACTATATTTTGATTGAAGGCCACTAGAGGGCCACACTCACCCGGCACGCTCTCTTGTACAGCAATGTGGCAGCGCTACCGGCCTCAAGGCAGCGCGTTCGAAACGTGTTTGTGCTGCCTTGGCAGTGCTAAAGTAAGCGTGTTTTTAGCGTATTTGTGCCGCACTGAAGGTAGCGGTAAGTCCATGAACATTTTTGATTACAGGGTTATACCCTTGGCCCTGCATTTTGCGGTTGTAATGAAAGGAAAACGCCACCCACACATCAACTACATACACGCCTTAACAAATAAAAACATTGTATACGCCGTACAAACGTCTTCTGACGCATTTGCAAGCTCGAGTGGGCAATGTAAGAAGGGCCCAAACTTACTCGTCCGTGCTTCACCTACTCATCATGATTCGCTTCGTGGATATGGGGTGATTTTGGGGGAAAACTAGCGCCCCTCACCTATTTTCGGTGTATAGATGGGAGCGGATGGCCATTCTCTGACTAACCACCCTCCCTTTCCCTTGCGCCCACCATAGCTGATTGTTGAAGCGAAGTATACAAGGGGGAATCAACATTCAACGTTGATTATGTGCTTCTGATCGTGCTTTAAATGAATTGAGGCCGTTCTAGAGATAATGTCGGAAAGTAGCTATGTAGTTTGTTCAGAGCTGCGCCTATTTAAGCTGTACAAAAAAACTTTGGTGATCGTTTAAATTCACCTTTGTATTTTAGCCACATTCATCATGATAATTATAGATATTTTCAAGAATAGAAAGAATCACGTTTTCGCCTCTTTTTTGATCAGTATTTGCTTGTTCGATCAGTGGAATCTGGCAACACTGAAACATGTCTATGTGTGTGCAGACGAAATCGGCGAGAGCCTAGCTATATACGCAGCCTTGCTGTGATAACAGATATCAGATAAGGCAAATACTCAGCTGAGTGGGTACATGTGTTTCTCCAAGGCGTTCCCTGAATAAACATTTAACTTCAACACTGAATAGTCTTAAACGTAAAATGACGTTGCACTGTTCGACAAGTAGCCGCTGTAGCCCACTGCGTGCAGAGAAACTGAATTATTTCGCTTTGAGCTTTGCTGAGACTTGTTATTTTTTCAGGAATTAAGCCTCCGTGCTATGCACATCAATATAACAAAACTGTGTTATGTATAGTAGAGAGTTCCACATAAGTTTAGCAGCCTGCTGTTTTAATACTAGACAGTAGAACGTGACTTCTTCATTTCACCCAACGACGTCCAGTGCCGACTACACTGCCTGCTACGTTGCGAAATTTATTACATTACGAAAGTCTCTTGTGGGACTGCGTGAATACAATGGTGAGATGTGTTGTTTGCGTATCGATGTAGAATTATACAATGCTGCTGAAGCACTTCTTCAGAATTGCTAGCCGACATGATAACTGGTGACACACAGGGCACTGTGTGTGCTAGGATGAATAATAGGTTTTACTGTTTCCCATCCCCATTGAGAACAGTTTGATTCGCCCATGCTATCAGACAAAAAAAAGTCATTCGACTGTATTTATTCTTGAGCCCTGAATTGCCTCTTTAGAAATACGCATGAACCTTCTTGCGAAAATGCTATGCTCTCGTGGGATCGAGAGCCGAGGGGCCCAAAGAAAAGGTAACGCATACCTTGAAATGCATGCATGACTTCACGAAAAGTCAGGACATGTAGAAACACTTATTCATCTTTATATAGCATTAGAGTGCAGAGAGGCACACGCAAGGCACAACCGAAAGCGCTCCGTGTTTCTCGCACCTGAATTTCTCACTATACCGGCGCTGTATACGCAAGTGAAGTAATTCCCGCAGTGCCGCCGAGGACGCAAACTGACTACGCCTATGGAGATATGAGGAATTACTAACACCATGCACTGCAATAAATATCTGGGCGAACATAGGACGCGTCTCTCGCGGCACGTTTCAAAGGGCGCGAACCAGCGGGACAACGCGCATGGCTTCAACGCGCGAGGCGCAGTCACGCGACAGCTTCACCGACGGCAGTGATTCACGCGTTGAACTAGACGCTCGGAGGTGGCTGCGATAACGACCAAATGACGCACCGCGGTGCGGTAATTGCATCTCCCGCAATGGTGCCATTGTTTCTCCGTCACGCAGTTTTTCTTTCTCTTTCCGTCACTCTCCCCTACTTCTCTTTTCCTCTCATGCTGGTTCACAAGTGTCGCATTAACCACTGCGAAAATCTTCAACCACACCCGCATGAGACCAAGTGTGCCCTCTCTTCTCACGTTCCTCCTTTCCCTCGACGTACAGTGACAACGATTCTTCGCGTCCGAAACGTAGCCTGTACCCACGGCCACAACCACGACACGGGGCGTCACGGGTTGGTTACTCTGTGAATCATTAACCTGCTCGACCATCCGTGTGCACACGTAGCTCGGTCAGCTGCCACATTAATCGAGCCACGGCACACCCAATTTTCGCTGTCGTTGATGACAGGTGGCAATGAACTGTGGCTGTACCACGACCCACGTCTTTCGCCTACCATTTGTAGTGCGAAGTGAGATATTTGAACTGCAGTTACCACGCCACGCACTCGCCTAGTTTTATTTTAGAGCTAAACTTTAAAAGGATTAAAAATGAGAGTGTAATGATCTTTCCGCGCGTGCGACAGCATGGTGTTTTCAAGATTTATCCATACAAGGCGAACATATATTCACAAAAGGTAACCTCCGTTGCTATACACATCCACCGAGAGCATGCATGAGGCGCATGCATGTTGATGTTGCGAACAGATTTAGACTAAGGGTATTTATAAAAAAAAGACATGGCTAATCCCTCTGTCTATAAATCGGTATAGCATAAAAGTGAAATGTGTTTTCACAGATGTAGTTGAGCGTGTACTGTAAATTGTTTAGGTTCAAGAACGACGAAGTGGAGGCTACAGCAACAAGTTGTCATGCCACGCGAAGAACGGCAAGCCAATCGAAACTTACAGGGCGCACCTCTAGCACAAAGCGAGCACGAAAATAGCATACACAGGACGAGTGTGAATTAACAACCCAAAGCTCGGCACTTAAAAGTGCGCTGCTCAAGCACAAAGAAAGGCACACCGAACAGATGCACAACTATGCGCAGCACGAGTGTGAACAAATGTCATGATTGTTACTTCGTGTGCTACCGGCGCACACGTTTTGGGAACGCAGCGGGTGCAGAAACGAAGTGATATTCGCGCACTGTTCAACTAAAGTAACTTGGAATGAAACTTCGGTGAAAGTTCTGGACATAAAATGCACCCAAATGACGATATAATCCCGCTCACCCAAGTGACCACCCTCTGTGGAGGCACGCGCGCATCGCTACGCCCGAGGCGATGGCCTCGCTAGGGGTGGCAAAAACGCCCAAAAGTTGCCAATGTCCGAGGGTCGCCAACATGGTGTATATATACAGCTCATCCTTAGGACGCTGAAGAACGTACGTTGTGTGGCCGAATGGTTTAGCGCTACGGATTGAAAGGTCGTCGATTCAACACCAGTGTGTTTTTTTTTCTTTTCGGTTCTTCTTTGTTATCTATGTTGCTCTTACAACGTCATATTCGTGACGGTAATGCGTCAGTAGAGTCATTATAGACCCCGGCGTAAAACACTTTCGTGTTGAAAAAGTGCTCAAGGATAAGCGACATAATACATTTCATTGTCTCAGCTAACTCCACTATAACGTCGGGTGTGCCACAATAATCTGTCTTAGGCCCTTTTTTTCTTATTCCAAAGTAATGACGTTCCTAGTTGTGTTTCTTCCTCAACTGTCCGACTTTTTGCTGACAATTTGTGTGGTTCTCCAGAAAGTGGCAGACCATACAGACCATCTTGACTTTCCACGCGATCGATATTGTATGTTTATATGGTGCAAGAAATGGCGTATGACATTTGGCATGACTAAATCTAAAAGTGTGGACCTACCCATTGTCCGCGCACTTACCCCCTCAAAAGCCTTTATTAAGATCTGTTGTGAAGAATACCTCGGCGTTCACACTGCGCGCTTCTATTCTTTTCTGTAACGTGCACATAGTATATGCAACGAATAACGATGACCGCATGTTTGATTAATTTCGTCGAAACTTTTCCTCAGCCCTACCATCATTTGAGGTAACCATGTACAAAGCCTTGGATCAATCGAAATTACAGTTGGCATGCGCCATCTGTGATCTAGCTCATGCCAATCTCATTCCACTGTCCAAGCTATTCAGCATCGCGCAGTACGTTTGATCTTATCAAATTATTTGCGTCATTGAAGTGTCGAATCCTTGAAAAGCGCGCTAAACTGGCACTGTTTTTCATTGAGTCGCAAATACTCTCGCCTTGAGCTTTTTTTTAATAATATATAATATTTGAACACAGGTTTGAAGGGTGCCCTATTTTATTCATTTAGTCACATATAATTAACGGCCGATCGTCTCCATTAGTTGGCCCTGCGATCTTGTTCATTTCGACAACAAGACGCCGGTGTGTTGAAACTACGCTTGAAACTACCTTGCGATTTTCATCGCCTGTACAGTGAACGAAAAAGATATAAAACTCGTCTTACAAAGGGTTTTGTTAGATTTTTTTCTGCCCTTTTAACTGCACTTGTATTTATTCTTATTCTCACCTCCTTTCTGCTGTGCCTTCGGGCCTTGATAGTATATTTAATAAATGAATAGGTAAATAAACTAATGAATAAATAACTAAATCAGTAAAATAAAGAAATAAATATTTTCCCCTGATATCAATGTGACCATAATTGATGCAGTATACAGAAATCTTTTGTTCACGAGGACCACTTTATCCCTAAAAACATCCGAGTGAAGTCTGTAACGATGAAAGGCGCATAAAAAGCGATTGGAAACCGAGCCATACTAATCTAGAAAACAGTAAAAAACGTAGTAAAGAGAGAAGGCGAACACATACTTCGGCACTTACACTTTTAACTAATCCGCCTACTTTTTATCGGTCATTACGAAAGTATTTTATTATGTTCAGTTGCGCAATAACACAATTATATATATATATATATATATATATATATATATATGCGCCCTGTAAGTTTTGATTGGCTTGCCGTTCTTCGCGTGGCATGACAACTTGTTGCTGTAGCCTCCACTTCGTCGTTCTTGAACCTAAACAATTTACAAGACACGCTCAACTACATCTGTGAAAACACATTTCACTTTTATGCTATACCGATTTATAGACAAAGGGATTAGCCATGTCTTTTATATATATATATATATATATATATATATATATATATATATAGAAAATTGGTGACAAAGATTGATAGCTGGAGACCATGCTTTTTTCTGACTGACTCGTACGTGTACACTGTCCCTTTTTTTTGTTTTTTCACATGCACATACAAAGTGTTTACGTTCGCCTACCACTTCATGACCATTGAAGGGAAACGGACGAAGATTAAAGGTAAATAGCCGACCGACCCATTAACAAGAAACCTTTACTGTACAAAAACCGCCCGCCGCCCGCCGAACGACCAATTACGGGGAAACCCCTTTCTTTAGGCACGCCGTCCCGGACCCTCCCGGCACCGCGGCGACAGTCTTGGGTGGCCCGACACACGCCAAGAACTGAACAGCACGTGATATGAACCGTAGGTGGATGTAGACGGACAGTTGGCTTCGTTCTCAGTGTTGACAGTGGTTCTTCCTCTTTTTTACTTTCTTTCTTTTCTTTCTTTTTTCGTCTTTTTTTTTCCAGTTCCCTCTCACTCTCGCAAACGTCTTTCAAGGCGAGAGGGACGCGGCAGCAAGGATGTTTGGAAGCTCATGTCAGTATAACTCATCCCCTGATGAAGGGAGGTCCCCTCCCGAAACTGTTGGGAAATAAATATATTTATCCTTGTTGACAACGCTCCCGTTGTGCCATATCCCGTACCTTCACGAAGACTAACTGGCCCATTGAATTATTACTCCCACTATATATATATATATATATATATATATATATATATATATATATATATATATCATGTGCAATCTGTATCACCCTCCTTACAAAGTGCTCTCGAGGGCTCTCTTAGGTATATAAGTAAAAGTTTTCATTGCTTAAATTCAGAAACCACAAATTCAGTTGTTCCCGATATACTACAACTCTAAAGAAGGCTTTTTGCCAAGTTGCAAAGAATGCCCGCGAAATAAAAAAAAAACCTTACACAATGCTAGTGTGCTGTCCCCTGGGATGCAGTCGAATATTCAGGCCACCTGCACAACGTTTAGCCTAAGAACGGAGGCGGCATCCTCATTTTTTATTACGCAGTCTTCCTTGCAGCCGAAAGCAGATGAAGGATGCGCCATTTCGGAAGTTATAGCCCACTACAATGAAACTGGATCATTGCCAAACGCTATTAACATCTTCACCGATTTGGAGGATGTTAGTAAAAGACTCCGAAGTCAAAGAAAGCTACCATAATATGCCATGCATATTCTGCACTATAGCGCCAAACTTAATGAACGATCAGTCCGAGTACGAGTTCACTGGATTCCTGGTGACACCAGTATACCGGGACACGATCTAGTTCATAAACGTGATTTGCAGCAATGAAGCGTGGAACAACTCGAAGTTCACAGCTAGAAGGAGGCCGCAACGTTGACCGAAGATGAGACCCATGACGGTAGCTACCAAGCGAAATTTCAGCGCTGGCGACAACTAAGTGATAAATTAGAAGAAGCTACAAAATATGGTGCCCCGCCCCCAAGATCCACCAGTCTCTACGACGTCACACTCAGAAGACTACAAACACGAAGTTTCACAATAATCCTGATCCTTCACAAGATACACCCGACAAAGGACTCTGACCCCAACTGCGACTACTACCACGAGTCAGCAACGACGGAGCATACCCTCTGGAAATTCCCCGTTTGCGAATCAAGCCGAGCTGCTTTGATAAAAAAAGTCCACCGAATGAAGCTTCAGCGAGAGCAAGATATAGAGGACACTGCGCACTGGATACTAGACGATCCACTCATCAAAGCTAGGCTGAACCTGTGGTGAGTGGCCTTGTGCGCGAAGGCCCTTTTCTGCCCATAAAGAACAAGCTGACCAGTTTGAGACTAGGTTTTGTATAATCTTTATACAATAGTGCTGAACCCAACAAGAGAGAGAACATTGCATAATGGTTAATGAAGATTTCAATCAATCAACCAGTTCATCGCGGTTGCTTGATCTCCGCCAGCAGAAGGAAATCGAGTGGCCGTATTTTCACGAATGTTTAAAGGTGCAGCAGCACTTGGCCAGCAGCGTGCATTTGCGCAGAGCTGGACCGTAGGCGATGCTATCCTACAAATACTTATCAATATTCCAATCTTTGTAAAAAAGGTACAATTGAAACAATATAGTCGTATCGCTGTAGTGTAATGCTAAACGGTACACAGATTGCATCCTATTGCAGAGCAAGACATACGTCGTTGTTTTGTTGCGTTTTCTTGTTTTATAATTTCCGGAAAACAGCTGACATATCTTCAATTAGGGAAATGAATATTCTTTTATTCTGTAAAGCCAAGCAAACACGAGACACTGGTCGGTGAAATAAGGAGGGGGCAAAGGGTTACCCGCACGCACAGAGTGGTGCACCTGAAAGCTGAAGGGTGCTGGCACCATGATGGCCCGAGATATCGCCATGCGGGAGGATCTCTCAGTCATGAAAGTTGTAATTGTTCAGCAGTGCAGTGAACTCGGCTCTTTAGTACTGATTCATTCACTATACTTACTCGCTAACACAATCTTGTGCTCGTCCGCAACAATACAAAGGCTTTAATTGTTAGGGGCTCAACTGGCGCTGTCTAGAAGGTAGTCTCTTTAGAAATACACTTGTACTGAATGCAAATAATGAAACAATCTCTTCATTCTATATATTTCATGTACCATATGAATTCATTTTTTCTATATTTGCTGGTTCCGGCTTTTAGGCGGGATATGTTTCTCTGATATGTTTTAATGTGCTGAAACATCATTCACGTTATTATCTTTTACATAATAATTGTCTTTGCGGAACACTTGCATAAAATAAATAAAAAACATGCAAGCATCTTTCTTGTCGGGGTCAGTATTTCTGTGTATTTATTCTTGGTTGTCTTTTAATGCTTATTCGCGAAAATATCTTTGGAATATCTCGCTACGTCAAGCGAAAATAGATCTATAAACCCGCAGTTTAGGCTTCCAGCAAATCTATATAGTTGGATAAGGACCAAAGGGACAAGACATGAGACAGGAAGACGGGACAAGCGCTGGTACAACCACTGAAAGAATAGCTTGAAAAATTCATATATAACAAAAAACGTAAACCACACACAAGCTCATGAATGGTCAATGAAGAGTTCCTTATTGCGTTAGTGTTTTGTCCGTTTGTATGATGCCAGACGACAGACAGCTCACCCGCTCTTGATACCCGTTTCATTTCATGTATTTAGTTATCTGTAATATAGGGTACTTTTGTATCTCCACCCAGCCCTGCATTTGCACCGTCATCTGACAAAATCCGCAGCATCACACGACAGATTTGAGTAGAACAGTCTTGACTTCCCTGTGTCCACCTCAAAAGCCCTTGTGACCTTGTTCACAAATGGCACGCTTAAAGGCAGTGTGGTGGCAGTATGCTAGTACTCTGTCGCATGGTTCAGCATATATTGTCTCGTGGCCTTCTTTCGATTACACAAACAAGGACGGTGCATCTCATTCACCTTAAAAAAAATAATAAATTTCGCGGCTTCTAATGCTGCCGTACAACTCAGCGATCATAATATGGGTCTTCAGCGAGTGTAAAAAAATTTTGAGAAATTATTCAACACAACTACTCAGCTGCTAAAGCGTATAATAAAAACAATAGCCCGAGGAACTACCATAGTTCACTTAGCATATGTTTGGTGCAGTTTACTTCCCACGCACCTCTTATTTTTATTGTATTTCCTCTATTCACAACGCACATTCTAAATATTCGTCGGACGAGGTGAAGCAGCAGTTTTTTTTTGCTCGGCGAAACGCACGCAAATTGTGTTGCAAGATTTTAAATGTCTGTTGTCACCGTTTTTGTTGTTACTATTAGCTGAATTCGCGTATGCTGTACACAGTGATACCATGGTTTGTGACATAGGGTATTGCACAAACCATGAGGAAATAAATGTATTTCATTGAGTACGTACTCTGCATGTGGTTCTATTTGTCTTATCACTTCTCAGTCGTCGAGATCATCTAGCTCTCATGACCTCCTAAACCATATTTGGTATATACCGAGTTAAAGAAACGATCACAAGGGCACCGAGAGATAGATAGATAGATAGATAGATAGAAAGATAGATAGATAGATAGATAGATAGATAGATAGATAGATAGGTAGATAGATAGATAGATAGATAGATAGGTAGATAGATAGATAGATAGATAGATAGATAGATAGATAGATAGATAGAAAGATAGATAGATGAATAAATAAATAAATAAATAAAAGTTCTCCCAGCTTCTCAAAAATTCTAGATTGGGGTTACAGTAGAAACACTCGGATGGGTACCAGCCTTCATTCATACATTGGGTGAAACAGATGCACCATAGTTACTGATTACATGCTAGCCCCACGCATTAACAACAGTGTGAGTTCAAATCCCACCACGGACTTTACTTTGACTAAAAACATGTCACAAACTAACTGGACGCACACTGGAGTCAACCTCGGCAGTGATCATTACATCTTCACAGTTACACTTATCAGTGCCAACTTTCGGGCACAGTTTAATTTAGAAACTATTGTCTACTGCCACAAATTTCGCGAAATCTGAGAATGAAGCCCGAGAACAAAAATTCAGGACTACAGAGACTGGACGTCTAAGCTTAAACAAGATGTAGCTCCTAGTGAACAAGTAGCCCCGGCAGAACATATCCGTCATCAAGTCTACAGCTGGCTGCTCCACCTACGGGAGGCCTATCTGAGTTGGGTAAAACGGTGGCTTAGGCAAAAACATAATCGTAAATTGAAATAAAAAAGGGCACAAACGCTCCAGCGTGTCATTGAACACGCCGCTGAACTTTCATTGCAGCAATGGAATAAGAATATGCAATCGACTTGACGGCACTCTACATATATGAAGAGTGCCGTCAAGTCAATTACATGTTCTGATTCCATTCCGCGAGATCCGCGAGATCTTCATAAATGAAGATCTCGTGGTCCCTGCTGCGCCAAATGTTAGATTCATCCTCTTCGCATACTGAAAGTTCTAATCCAATTACAAAATTCTTGATTCAGGTAGAGAAATATGGGCAAAATATTGAGGCTATCCTTTAGACTACGTATTTTTCTGAACTTAGGCCAGAATTGTTCTCTACCTATAATGAAGCTTTCAATCTAGATTTCGATGCGCTGTTTGCAGAGGTGGAAGTGAGAGTTGCAGTGAGCAGACTTCGCAGCACATCCGCTCCCGAACATGATAAACTTACAAACAAAACACTCAGAAATTTAGACTCCCAGTCTATGGCTGCTCTTACCGACTTGATGAATCAACCATAGGAGTAGGGCACGCTGCCCAAAGAATGGAAGTCCACTAAAGGGACTTTCATACAAAGATATAGTAAGCCATACGACCTTAACAATATGCGACTCATCTCTCTTACCTCATGTACAAGAAAACTGACTGAGCCTGTAAATCCAAATCGCCTTCTAAATCTAAATCCTCTACCAGGTACGGCTTCCGAGCGGGACTCTCAACTCAGGATGTCATGCTGCAGCTTAGGGAGGAGGATGCACTCAATCCTGCTGTTGTAGAATATTCCCTTGCAGCGGGCCAGACTGTCGAAGAGGACGAAGTGGAGACACGCACGCGCTCTATGAAGGAGAGTTTGAGCTCCATTACGAATAAACGGATCGCCCCACCTAACATCAGCGAACCGGTTATTTTGTGACACATCACCAGAGCCATCCTCGCCTTGGACCTGACCAATGCTTTCTATAATGTTTATCGCTCCTCAATTTGACAGTCTCTTAGACAACCAAACGTAGGCTGTCACACGCACAGGTGTGTAAATGCCTTTCTGCAAGGGGTTCGTCTGCCTACAATTAGGCACATTCAAAATCAATTCTTTCGCGATGGAGAGGGCTTTAGTCTCCGTTTTTTTAACGTTGCTCTCTTCCCGCTAGCGCGGAAACTTGCCGAAATTCCTTCCATCAATCATTCCTTGAACGCGGACGACGTCCCTATGCCAGTAACTATGGCGAACTCGAACCGAAACCTCAGTTGACCACTGACGCTGTTAAGCACACCAAGAGTGTATGGCTGACCTGCTCCGTGGCTAAATGGTAACTCCTAGAAATTACATTTAAAAAGTGAGATGCTTGTAACATCCAAGTAACCCTTGATGACAACACCATTCGCTGGGTGAATATAATCAAGATTTCAGACCTTAATATTTTTAATAATGTTTCCAACGCTGATAGCACAAAGCTAATCCGCACATCACTTCATAGTGCAGCTTTTCTCATTAAGTGCATTTCCATTCGTCATCTCGGCATGAGGGAAGCAGATACACGCCGCCTCATTCAGGCCTTTCGCATATGCAGAATTACCTATTCCATCCACTGCCTCTCTCTCTTACCCACGGAAACCGAGCAACCTAATTACCACACTCATTCATACTGTCTATAAAACTGCGCTCCATCTCCCTAAATCAACAGCCACAGATAAGTTACTTCCACTTAGGGTGCGCATCACTCTGGGAGAGCTTGTAGAGGCGCATCTTTATTTTTCAGTCGTGAAACAGGACAAGCACTCCTGTGGTGACTGAGAATCAAGGTTCCTGGTCACACTATGGCTACGCATGCAGTTTAATAGGCTGTTAGCAACAACCTATTAATCCCGTCACTTATGCTCCACCCCCCCTTAGAGCATAATCGAGGTGAGACGGGAAGCTAGAGCCAAGCCCCCCCCCCCAAGCACTTGCCTCCTGATTCTCCCACAGTATACGTAGACGCTGCCAAACATGCAGATCATACAGCTTTCGCATAACCGTTGTAAACAGATTATGAAAACTGGTCGCTAGTGCGTACATTCCAAACTCTACAAAGTTCTCGGAAGCAGAGGAGGCTGCCATTGCCTTAGCCGTTGTTCACTTCCACTCTGGGTATATTTTCTTCGATTCCAAAACATGCAATTCATAATTTCGCCAGCCTCAAAATCTACTGTACGGCTGCTAGAGCTGCCCTTCCTGGGAAAGGCGGTAGAAGCTACCCAACCGCCAAATTGTTCCGGGAAGGAGCCGCATTTCCCCTCTCCTCAGAGCATTGTGTCAAGAGGTGCAATAACCATTCGGCGGACATTGTGTTACTAACTAATGCCCTGTGGGCGGTGTCTTAAATTATCTCTTCCGCCGATTGCCTCATCACCCTCCTCGCGGTCCCTGCGCAGTGTAGACACCCAGGCAACACGGCCGCTTTCACACAAGCAATAGAACTCGTCAACCGGGCTCAAAGAGACCTGCCCTCGCTCCGAGGTGCCAAGGATCAAGTCATCAGCTACCACGATGTCACGAACTTTTACCGAAATTCCCGCCTAACGTATGCCCCACCGCAAAAGTCTCTTTCCAGAAGGGACCCGGTTTTGTGGCGCAGACTATAAACGGCCACAGTCAGGACACTCCCTTTCTTCTCTCCTTTTTCAGGCATGACAAAACCTCTCCTCATTGCAGCTTGTGTTCTAGCACCATGCCCGACTTCAATCGCGTATTTCTGAATTTACCGAACAAACCCAAGCCCCCGTGGTAAGGGTCAGAATACAGGAGCAGTTAGAGGCTGCTCTGCGCAGCTCGTAACCGGGGTTGCAGCTTCGGACAATAAGCTGGGCCAGAAGGGTAGTAGAAACAGAAATGTGTCCGGCCACCTGGCACACCCCCTCAAAGGAATATTTCATGAATCAATAAAGTTGTTTACCTATACCTACCTCCAGCAAGTCCACTTTGAGTTAGATGTACTGTTCAGAGGAGACTCGAACTTCCATCTTGGCGCATCAAATTAGGAAGCCGAATGTTCGTCGCCACCTTGACTATATAAAACCAGGTGAAGAAGCCTACCCGAAGGAAGATTCACCGTGTAACTATTGCCAACGAACGGACTAGCAGCGAGTGAACAAAGCACAGTGCAGGCTAAGTACGTGATTGCGCTGACAGGGGAAGCATCGCCGCCGCATGATCTGCCCACGACGCTCGACTCGGAACATAGGCTGAGGGCAGGCCGGACAATAGTGCGACGCAAGCTCCCGATGGGTGCTTAAAGCGGGTCTGTTGCGCCAAGACCCCAACGTGACTGGCGTTCAATTCACTCATACGGCAACCCCGTCTAAAGGGTGTGTGGTGTCGTGTACGCTTGCATAAACACACGACCATTACAAGTGTTGTGGCGCTCATGCACAGTGGTGCATGATAAAGCTTTCCGCCTGTCATGCCCTCTACATCCTCCTGCATTCGCTTCTAGATGATTAATAACAAGTTCCCGGCGGCCAACACCTGGTGTGAAATCTCCGCTAGCGGCTCTGAAGTCCTGACATAAGAGATTGATTGGTTGAAAGAATATTATTATTATTATTATTATTATTATTATTATTATTATTATTATTATTATTATTATTATTATTATTATTATTATTATTATTATTATTATTATTGTAAATTGAGCTGGCAGAGTAAGGCCGACATAGGTGATCTGCATAAAAAGATAACTAAATATCGAGAAACTGCGATATAATGTCTTGGGGAACTTCGTTCGTAAAACGCAATCAATGCCCTTTTTTTTCAAAGATTTATACAATGTTATCCCGGGAGAATCAACAAGCATGAGGTAATTATCCACGCACACGAAGACATCAATGTCAAGGCAACTATAGGTACCATTTCAATGCCCTAACAAAATAACTCAGGAATACATATCATAGTACGGGTGCTGCACGATTTATATTGATTGATATGTGGGGTTAGACGTCCCAAAACCAGCACATGATTATGAGAGACGCCGTAGTGCAGGGCTCCGGAAATTTCGACCACCTGGGGTTCATTAACGTGCACCCAAATCGGAGCACACGGGCCTACAACATTTCCGCCTCCATCGGAAATGCAGCCAGCGCAGCCGGGGTTTGATCCCACGACCTGCGGGTCAGCAGCCGACTACCTCAGCCAGTATAGACCACCGCGGCGGGGTGCACAAGGGCCCCTACAAATGCCTGACTTTTTAACACGAAACATATCGCCCCGAACTATAGAAGAGTAGAATTCAAGTAAAAATGAGTATACATGTAGTTACGTGAAGCTATCAAGAGATAATAAACATATGTTCACGATTGAAAGTTCGTTATTTTCTTGCTCGGTGCAGTTTTTACACTCTTCATAACTTCATAATGTGATACCGAGTAAACAAAATCGACCACATGAATGCTAAAACCTCTGGTACCAGGCATTCCGTTGTTTACTAAAAGTTTGACAACGTGGTTAGACTTTTTTACAAGAAAAAGGTCCTGCCCTGCCGCGGTGGTCTATTAGCTGGCTTAAGATACTCGTCGGCTGACCCGCACGTCGTGCGTTCGAGTCGCGGCTGCAGCGGTGGCATTTTCAATGGAGGTGAAAATGCTGTAGGCCGGTGTGCTCAGATGGTTGGGCACGTAAAAAAACCCTACGCGGTCGATATTTCTGGTGCCTTCGCCTACAGGATCTCTCATAATCATATAATGTCTTTCGGGCGTTAAACTCCGCAAACGATTTGATCAAAAGGGTGCTGAAAAATTAAGGCAGCAAAGATTTATTGCAGGAACATGGGAACTTTATGTTTACATGTGTGTTCGCACCTGTGAGAACACTAAAATGCTTTAAAACCAGGACCAGGCCTAACCTTTTTCGGCCATTCCACAAAATGTAGTTGGAGGAGGAGGAAGGAAGCAACAAAAGGGAAAAGGCAGGGAGGTTAACCAGAAAGACATCCGGTTGGCTACCCTGCACTGGGGGATTAGGGAAGGGGACAAGAAAGATGAGAAAGAGGGAAGAGAGGGAAAAGAAAACAAAAGGGGGGGAGACTGACAGTAATTTCACTCGAGCGTGTAGAACTCTACCGCATGTCAGAGGCGTTCACACAAGCCTGTCTTTCTCAGGAAACACACCAGGGCTTTCACTGCCTTGTGGGCTGTCGAGGCAGGTGGACGTAGCTGTCATAGCGCCTGCACAGAAAGAGGCCGATCATCCAGTCGCCGCATTGCATTGGCAAGCACTTGTCTATCTGAGGTAAATTGAGGACAATGGCACAGCAGGTGTTCGATACTTTCGTTGGTGCCGCAAACATCGCTCGCTGCAGTGTCAGTAATTCCGATTAGCGTGGTATAAGCTTTCGTGTAAGCAACTCTCAGCCAAAGGCGATAGAGAAGCGAAGCTGCTCGTCGATGTAGGCCGGGTGGAGGCCGGAGTGGTAGTGAAGGGTCGAGCTCGTGCAGCCTTGTACGTCGTATGCTAGGTGTGTTCCACTCAGTCAGTGTGAGACTGCGGGCCAGTTGACAAATCTGCCTCGCCGCATCCGCTCTTGAAAGCGGAATCAGAACGCTGTTTGCTTCTTTATGTGACGTGCGAGCAGCATGATCTGCAGAATCATTGCCGCCTATACCACAATGCCCAGGTAACCACTGAAGGACGATGTCGTGGCCGTTTTGTGATAAAAGGTGGTGAAGTTTCATGGTTTGGTAGGTCAACTGGTCGTGGCATCCGCGACGGAGATCTGATATCAGGCACTGTAACGCTGGTTTTGAGTCAGAAAACACAGCCCATTTACTTGGCCTTTCTTCCGAATTGATGAGTTCCAGTGCATTGCGCAGAGCCTCGAAATCTGCCGTCGTTGACGTTGTCACATGTGAAGTTTTAAAACACTGAGTTACCCCTTGTGATGGTATAACCACTGCTCCACTTGAACTAGATGGCGTAGTAGAGCCATCCGTGTAAACGTACACGTGGTTACTGTAGTTTTTCTCCAGTAGAAATAGACTCAGTTGTTTCAGGGCATGTGTCGGTAAGTACGATTTTCTCCTCATTTCTGGAGTCATTAAGTAAACTCGCGGCCGGCTCAAGCTCCAAGGAGGAAGCAGTGGCTTTGATGCAGGTGCGTACGTCTCAGTAAACGATGAACGATGCTTGTAGACAGTAGCATCGTATGTCGCGCGGGGCCTTTCAGCAGCTAGGCTCTCTAGGTGGTGAGAAGGGGTCCTGGCATAATGCCTGAGGTGCATGCGCATTGTCTCGGTAATAATATGCATCTTTATTGAGTGATCTTGAGTGATGGCAATGGTTTCAGCCGTTGAAGCACTGCGGGGTAATCCAAGGCATATCTTAAGTCTTGGGCTTGAATGCTCTGAACTGCGCGCAGGTTGGTCTTGCCAGTGTTAGATATTGCAGGAAGCTGTACCGTAAGAATCCGATAAACAGCACTCTGTACAGTTCTAGCATAGATGGTATGGGCACTCCCCAATTTTTTCCTGCAAGGAACTTTGACATGTGGCATTTTGCGATCAGCCGCTTCTTCACATAGTTCACGTGTGGAGTCCACGACAGGTTTCTGTCTATTATGACTTCCAAGAACCTGTGGTTTCTGCTGAACGATATGTGTTCTTCATTAATCGATATGCTGTAAGCAGACATTGGTTTCCGTGTGAACGCTACCACTGCACATTTTCCGCAGGACACCTCGAGGCTTTGTTTACGAAGGTAGCGTGACGTCGTTGTAGCAGCCTTCTGAAGGCGGGCGCGAAGCTGAGGCCTTGTCACACCTGATGTCCAAATGCAGAGGTCATCAGCGTAGACAGAAAGTTCGACAGTGCTAGGTAGCTGCTCGACTAGACCAATGAGAGTTAGATTGAAAAGTGTAGGGCTTAGCCCTCCTCCCTGAGGAACTCCTCGGCTGCTGTAATATTCAGGTGTTGGGCCATTCGCTGTCATCACGTAAATTGATCTCAGCTGTAAGTAGGTGCATACCCACATATATATCTTGCCACCAAGACCTACTGTTTCCAAAGCACTAAGGATGGCTTCATGGGTGACATTGTCGTTAGCCCCCTTAACGTCTAGAAACAGGGTGGCGCGCAGTCTCTTACAGGCTTCCTGGTGTTGAACATATGTCACCAGATTAACAACGTTGTCGATTGACGAAAGGCCGCGCCTGAATCTGGTCCGGGATACTGGATAGATATCGTAGTGCTCTAAATACCACTCCATTCGTGTTAGAATCATTCGTTCCATTGTTTTCCCAACACAACTGGCAAGTGCGATAAGATGGTATGAGGCAATATCCAAAGAAGATTTACCAGCCTTTAGAATGGAATGAGGCGACTTGACTTCCATGCCTGGGGAACCGTACCAGTCTGCCAGGAGTCGTTGTATAGGCGTAAGAATTCCTTCCGAGCTTCGTCTCCGAGAAAACAAAGGGCACGACAGGTAGTGCTGTCAGGTCCGGGTGCTGAAGAACGTGTACACAGTGCCAGTGCCGCCTCTAGCTCATTCATAGAGAACTGGAATTACATACGGGGATCATGTGAGGGCGGTGGGTTGTCAAATGTTTCCCTTCTTGATACTGTGAAATCGGAATCACCGGCAACTCTTCTACAGAAGAATTCTGTGACCTCGATCTCTCTGCACTGAAGGTGAAGTGCCAGAGATGTAAACGGGTGTCGCTGACACAAGGTTGTGCTAAGACCCCGGACAGTTCACCGTATCAGTGATAGGGTCTTTCGTGGACCCAACGACTTGCAGAAGGATGTCCAACGTCGCCTAGCGAGTTTATCCATGTGCCGCTGCAGTTTCTTCTGAATGCGTCTAGCCAGCCTCAAATCATCCATACACTTTGTCCGTCCGTACCTTCGTTCTGCACGACGGCGTATTGCGCGAAGTTTCTCAAGCTCGATGTCAAAATTGGTGCTGGGGACTAGTTAAAAGTGAATGCGTGGTATTCTGCAGGACATCCTTTATCGAGTCTTCTAGGTTATATGATGAGCCGTCGGTACAGCAGTCTTCCATTAACATTTTGAATTTCGGCCAATCGGTGTATTTGAGGCCTCTTGAGGACTTGGAGCTGGTGAAACCTTTTATCCGCTTATAAGTTGGTATACGGTCGCTGCCCCGCGTTTCCAGATCCGAAAACCAGTGCACTTTTCTGGTAAGTGAGCGAGAAACCAATATAAGGTCCAGGCAGCTGCTATAGGCTGATCCGCGGAAATATGTAGGGCTTCCATCATTACAAACACAGAGTTCGTACTCCGAGGTTAAGGACACCAATTTTCTTCCTCTAGAGTTGACGCTGGAGCTTCCCCATAGGAAATGGTGGGCATTAAAGTCGCCAGTGATCACCCATGGTCTTGGAGTCGATGTCAGGATACCGCGTAAGCGCTTGCAGTCAAGGCGGCTTGATGGAGATAAATGAGCTCCGATAATCGTGAAAGCAACCTTATCCTTCTTCACAGTAAGGCACACATACTGATTCCCCTCATCAGGCGAGACTCTGCGGTGAACGTAAGTGAGGTCATGGCGCATGGATACAATAACTTTGCTGCAGTCTCTGTGAGTGAAGGACATAAAGCACTCATATCCTGACAGCTTGATTGAAGCAGACAGTTTGGGTTCACAAATCACGATAATGGGGAAGCGGTTCACAAATACAAACTATCTAAAGTCAGACATGTGCGACTTCAATCCTCTGGCGTTCCACTGAAAGACAGATGCAATCTTGACTTCCGCTCAAAACGACGGTGCCTCGCTGGCCATGGTTTTACCTTAGAGTTGCAAGCACCGGACTCAGGGTGTCCAGCACATGCCGAAGTTTTCATATTACTCAGTAGGACACGCATGGTACTTATCAGCGATTGCAGCAAGCTTATCATTTGATCTGCATTCATCGCATCACTGGTTTTTGGGGTCGTCGAGGGCGGCGGAATGGGATGCGGCTCCTAAGTAGGTTGACTTCGTTGAAGTGGGGGCCACTGTTCGGAAGGTGCGAGAGCTGTCCCTTTCTTCTGTTTGGCAGTATCCGTCTTCAGTGAGCTCGGTGTTTGTGGTTGCGTACCTAAATTATCGCGCACGTCTGTTATATACACCCATCGCGACACACTCAATAGAAACTATAGGTTTTCTGTCCGCAATTTCTTAATAAAGAGATTGCGGAATCCTCTAAAAAAGAATATTGAAATTGTGTCAGCTCTTCGTCTATATCGCTTTTAAACCGCGAAATCCCATTTCTGGACACTTGCTGATGGTGGAACGTTCAATCTTGCAATTCCTTTTCCTTTATAGTTTTATGGTATGCACTTCCTTTTGTGAATAAACCCATGTTTCAGTGTGCGCCCGTTTGAAAATATTTTAGTATGCAGCTATACTGAGTAGCCCGCTTTTCAACCTATCTGCAAATAGTATTAAGCGGGCTATAAGACATACGCTTTATGTTCGGTAACATGAGAAAAAAAATGTTTAGCTTGTCGAAAATATACGGGAAGTAGGAAATTTCATATAGCTTATTATTTATTATTCTCAGCAACCATTATATCCTATTTCTCATAAAACACCCAAACAAATTAATAAAGTATTCCAGCAAACTAGGAGGGGAAGCGGAAAAGCGTTTGTCATTGCGTCGATGTCGCCTAGCTAGTCTCTGTAGTTTTAGTCTTCGCTTTATTTGCGTGTTCATCGTTATTTTCAGTCCCTGTTCTTTCAGAGACATCGACTGAGACTCAAAGTGCAGGCTAAGCAGATTCGAAACCATTGTCAAAGCCACGGGTGTGTGAGATGGCGCCAGGCTGACGAGTGCCCCGAGGAAAATCCGCAGTCTCCTTCACACCGACGCATTAACGACCGCGACGACGCGATGGTTGAAAGGGCGCTGTCTTTCATTTTTGCTTTTCCCCGGCCCGCATCTGCATTGCAAAGTTCGCCGTCGCGCACCGACCAACAACCCCTTAGGCCCCCGTCCTTTTCACACGTTCAGTGGAGAGCTTCGTCGCATTGCACCACAAAAGGTAAACGACTGCATCGGGCGCCTCTCAGCTGCCTCCCGTCGCGCCGAATACGCACTCTTACCATAAATCTGCATTCTATCGCCGCCTGCGCCTGGTGGCTCCTGAAAGGTTTTGTGGTTTGTGGGAATGCCGAGGAGGGCCCTCTCATTCCACCTTCCTCCCCCTACGCCTCTATTGCGCCACAGTCAATCCCCTGTTTTCCCCCACCACCTATGCATCCCGGCTCAAAACAAGTATTTAGACGCAGATAGCCCTGGTTGCACCTCCGGGGCAAGCTGTCGCGTCAACACGCATATAAGAGGAGTAACTGTCGCGTTGGGATTTAGCAAAGGACAGGGACGGTGCTGCGTTTGCTGACTCGTGTCAATAAAAATGTCGTTCTTCAGAAACGGTGTGACATGTTCTTGAGTCTTCTTGTTTATTTTTGGCTTCTTATGATCTATTTTTCTTGTTTTGCGGGTACGAAGAGGCTAATATGTGCAGACTTTTTTTGTCATTTCAAATATGTTTCTGTATTTCTTACCAATACAAACCATGAGTTAATTTTTTTTTCATCAGGGTAATGAGGAAATTTTTTTTTCTAAAACGATGTCAAGTATATAGGGTGTAGAATGTCTGAGTCGGCCGATAATAAAAATGAAGGCAAGAGATAAAGTAGCTGTTATTGTGGGGCATTAACCTCTAAACGACCTATCCGATGAAGGCAGTAACCATTTCGAAAAGTCGCCCTGCGATCTGGTCGTGGATGAAGGTGACGAGAGCAATGTTTTGCTCAGACCTCTGCCTATACAACATGCTTTTGTGGTTACACGCTAATACCGACATTGTAGAAATGACAAATGTAACTTATCATGTGGCTAGCCCTCCCCCCCTCCCGGTCTCTCTCTCTCTGTTCCTTTAACGTTGAAACACTCTCATCTGCTGGCTCAATGCTGAGTAGCATTCTTTTGTTAGTGCCAAGCAGTATACGACCTTTCCTAGTCTAATTAAAATGCCTACCATTCATCTCTTTGTGCGCCTTTTCCCGTGCATGTTCTGGTTGGCTTTTTTTTTTCGGCCTTTGATATCCGCTTTTCCTCAAACCTGAAAACTTTAAGAATGAGGGATGCCTTGCGACTTCATGACAAGATCCGATATCATTTATGCGTCTGCTGTATAAAACTATAGCTGTGGAGTACGGATTGTCTTGTGCGATTTATAGCAGAGCGTGAAGCGTGTATTTACACCCCACTGCTCACGTTTCATGCTATTATGTACTTCCTTAGGCTCAGAAAGGGCAGGAATTCACACGGAGGTGGTGTGTTCGCTAAACAAACAGAAGCCTTTCGTTGTACTCGGTCAAGGTAGATGGCACTTGTGAGGCAGTGTTCCGCAAGTTGATGCTATCAATAGCAAAGTGTTGGTTGCATGAAATTTTCACTGGCCCTTGGGCTCCTCCACCAGCGCATTGTTGCAGCTTACAGCAGTGATAGAAACACTGCTGATTGATGCCTTAGTAATTGCTGTTGTCTTAAACTTGCTTTCTTTCCACTGGCGCTAACAGTCTAATATTGCTGTTGTGACAGATAGCTGCATTCATTAAATAAACATCTTAATAATTTTTTCTCTCAGGAAGGAGCTAGGATGGGACGAACACGCGGAGAAAAAAATATTTCAGACTTAACGCTCACAAATCAATCTAAACTTGCGTTATTCAAGGCTGCTGTACCTGCTATCAGTGATCTTAACGCTGTGGTTTTCGAGATGCCCATTGGCGAAGTAAAAACCACTACTGCCCCAAACAGGCGAACATTCAATTTTGAGAAGGGTAATGTGGCTTAGGTCAATAACGTGCTAGATCTTTTATTTAAATGTTTATGTGGCACAGCTGACACTAAGTAAGTAGCTTAGTTGTGGACATCGTTTCATCAATTGATGTTGAAACTAAGGTGTCGGATCATTCCATCCTGGATATAACCCTTTCAGCGGCAGTTGCTACGCTTATGTACATAATTTTTTATGCTATTTGTGTCATAATCTGGTTAAAAGACAACTAAATAAATTGTTAATAAATGCACTGAACCTTCTGCATAGTCAATATGTCCTCACTGAACCTCAGTGTGTTGCGTATGACTGTTTCCGATCTTTTGGTCAAGGCACCGCCATGTTCGATGGCTCCTTCGAAGTGCCGCAACACGAACCAACGCCAAAACAATTTCTTTTATCAAAATGAATACAGCCTTAAACTGATTCGGAGCATATGACTTATTTTTTTGATGTCACAATGAAGCATGATTGACTCTAGAATGATCAAGCATTTATTTACAAGGTCATTGCTGACTTGCATTACAACTTGCATTACTTTCAGCAATGACTTGCATTACAAGTCATTGCTGAAACTCGTACACATAAAAAAAACGCACTTCTCTATTTTCTTTCTTGGAATGTAATACCTTGAGCCTTTGAATACTCTTGTGCGAATTTGGCACATTTGAAGGCAGTGAATCAAAATTTGCGACTCAAGGGCTTAAACCAAAGATATGCTAAAAGCAAACTCTGGTTCATAGAATGATTGTACAGTCAACTAACACAGTAGAGGAAGAGATGTTATGGGATTTTTTGAAAAGTACTCGAAGATGGGAACAAAAAGAAATTCTAGGACACCCTTATTGAGATGACTGCCGCTAATCTCATGGCAAAGAACACTTATTTTATATATCGGACTATACGCCATCCTAGAACGAACAAATGCCATCAGCTATCGCCACACTCTTGTTAACACGGCTACTGATCGTCGTCGCCACAGCATCGAGATCGCCTACGTCTCTCGACTGAAACCATATACTCGGCGTTCTGACCCTCTCCAACTTGCTATACTCTTTCGCGAAGGGCGAAAAAGAGTGAACGCTGACTATGTACTTCATCTTCATCTGTATGGTCAAACCATTGTAGTGATCAACATCGTATGCCACGCGGGCTGGGCTGCTTTTGCTCGCGCGTCTGGATGAAAAATATAACCTGAATAATGACGTACAGGACGTCGTTTCATTGAATATATATATATATATATATATATATAGAAAAAGGAGTAATTCACACACAACGAACGTTTCAGCACAGTTTAGTCCGACGTTTCGACCGTGGGACCGGCCTTCGTCTGGGAATCAGCCTTTATATATATATATATATATATATATATATATATATATATATATATATATATATATATATATATATATATATATATATATATATATATATATATATTAGAATAAAAATAAGACACACGTCGAAAAACGCAAATGTTTCTTTACGTTTCGACCGTGGGACCGGCCTTCGTCAGAATAACCGAAGCGAAGGTTATTCTGACGAAGGCCGGTCCCACGGCCGAAACGTAAAGAAACCTTTCCGTTTTTCTACGTGTGTCTTCTTTTTATTCATACTATTTACCGGCGTCCAAGAATTTATTCCCTGCAATTATATATATATATATATATATATATATATATATATATATATATATATATATATATATATATATATATATATATATATATATATATATATTGAGATATAACAGACAGTAATGCCAAGGAATGTACAGGGGAAGTTATTAAAACCAATGGAATGTAAATAAGAAGAAGGAAAAGTCGCTCCTACTTCTAAATTCACAGATAAACCCAAAAAAGTGGATGGAGGGAGGGCCGCTGTGATAGCTAAGTGGTTAGAGCATCGAACGCGTAATTCGAAGGTTGTAGGTTCGATTCCTGCTCACAGTTGGTAATTTTTTCATCCACTTTTCTTTCTTCTTATTTACATTCCATTGGTTTTAATAACTTCCCCTGTACATTCCTTGGCATTACGGTCTGTTATATCTCAATATTGTGTTAAACCACGGAAAAAACGAGCCCTTAGGTATACACTTCTTTCCCTTATATATATAAATATATATACATACATATATATATATATATATGTATATATATATGTGAACAAAAAAGACACAACTTAGCGGTTGTCTTAATTTTATTTCTAATGGTTTCGTACAGTGGATCACTCTTCGTCAGGGTTTGTGAATAACTTATTCACAAACCGTGGCGAAGACACGTCCACTGGTTGAAACCACTGGAAATAAAATAGGACAACCGCTTACTTTGTCTCTTCTCTTCACAAGTACGTTTGGCCCATTAAAAAAACTTCATATATATATATATATATATATATATATATATATATATATTTGTCTACAACAAAATATAAAATAAATTTGATTGCACGTTTAACGAAAGCATTACAATAAAATGAATCAATGACACCGCAGACGACGGCATTCCTAAGGCTGAAAAATTTTAATTAGTCGCAACAGCTTGCTATGTTACAATTCAAATTATTCTCCGCCATTCTTGCTAACTCGGCGCTTCAAAGCGAGGTATTCGTGACATTCCGGTGAGGAATCGGGCTGATCTCAAGCGCAATGCAACGGTGCGAGAGACCTTCACATGTTCACACAAATAACGACCAACCGGCCTTTGTACACCTTCGCTGCATTGATAATTTTGTTGTCTGTCGACAAATGCTCCATGGTGATTGGCACAAGGCACTGCAGCTTGCTTCACACCGACGTGAAACAAATGCCCGTACACACACGCACACACACTCTCTCTCACACACAGACGCACACACACACACACAAGCGCGCGCGCACGCACACAAACACCACACACGCACATGCACGCACTGACACGCGTGCACGCATGTCACAACCAAAAGTGTTTTTAAAACTCCCATAGAGGGTTTCTAACCACGTGACTTGAAATCCGAGGGGGTTTAACAAGGCCTTGTCGTTCATAAACTCCGTCATTAAGCAAGGGGCGTTTTATTACGACATGTGCCGACTTCACTCCGCTACCAGAGAGTAAATAACTGGGGAATGGAAGTTCTGAGTATTCATATGCTAGAAAAACTTCCATCTCAGCTAATTGTTGCTTACAGTGAGGAAATCCTGGCAACTCTTTCATTTATCTTTTATTGTAATGAAACAAATGAGTATAGCCATAACTGAAGCACCTCTCTGCGTACTTAGCTAAGTGCGCAATATAATGCTGTTTCCTGTTTTGGCTTCATAGATATTAAACAATACCCTGGGTTTGTCAATCTAAAGCAATGAACGTGCTCACTTTTTTCTCGCCGCGAATAGTTGTTTAGGACACCTCCGTTTACTTAATCCCGTGATGGCAATGACTCAATGTCGCTGGCCATTGCTGGAGCCTCTCACAAAGCATGTACGCTATGCTAACACATATGTAACATTCTCAGTGACAAATACCTTTATATTCTTGTGCATTGTTTAGCATCGAAAACGCTAAACAGAGACACTAGTGAAGATAGCGGTAAAATCCAAGTATCCATTTTGTTCTACCATGCCAAACACGGCTCGTGAAACGTAGAAGCATGCAGCCAGTTAATTTCCTCCTCCTCGACTAGCTTCTACACTAGCTAAAGAGGGAAGATGTTTGAGTTTCAGAATGGGTCCCCTCAATGACTTGAGTGCACGGTGGCAGCTTGAAGGAGGAGCTGTAGGCTGGTGAAGGGACGCTTTATTCGAGCCTCAGGCGTCTGCCAGAGTCCACGCCCAAACGTCCGCTCTCTCTATTTCAGATTCAAACATCCTCTTTTCAACCCTCGGTAGAACAAAGGGCCTCCAAATAAGCCAATCACACGTGTGGGCTCGCATCGCCTCAACCAATCGCAAAAACACTTTCACAACAAGCACTGCATTGGTAACAATCACGTTACTAAATACAACACAAGAGGGTATGGGTTCTCCCCGTGTCACACTCTCTCCCATACCAGGCCGACTTCCGTCGGTAGCCATTCTCACGCTTGAGCGCCATCAGCTCTCTCATTAAATGTTGCTGCGTAGAAACCTCCTTAAGAGCGGTGAATACACCGGTAAGCTCTGTGCGCTTGCCAGGTGTGAATGTGACAGCGAGGGGGGGGGATGACTCGCTCGCTGGATTTTGTGCCGACCGGTTGTGCCCCCGCGATCTCCGACGACAGCTCAGCTCTGGCCGACTGGGCTTCCCCTACGCCATCTCCTGACGCCGACAAGAGCTCTCCCCGAGTGGTGCCCCATCCATCGGACTCCTGCGACCGTGTCCGTCTTTCCTATCTCCTCTTTACTTCCGGCGTTCACTGTCCCTGCACCTCGCTCTCTCCTTCCTCTCTCTATATATACCTTTTAATCCTATCCTTTTAATCCCTCCTTACCCCTATCCCTTGTGAGCTACATTTGAGGTGCCGCACTCTGATGAAGACAGTTACGGGGCTCGCTTTTCAATTCTTTTTCCTTTAGGAATCAAAATGGACAGCGTGGCGCCCCGCCATCCTAATAACACTCGGTAATGACGTATACCGGGGAAAGATAAGATCGTCTCCATGCCACAACAATGATCAGCCCAGTGGTCGCGTCCCCGCGGCATTCTCAACACACGTGCATGCCAACAATGATCTAAACTCCTGGCCTGCTTCTTGCCAGACGCTCTTCCGAGTAAGTCTTCCCCTTCTTGTCCCAAATGGAGGCGACCTTGACGGCGCCGCTCGTGACCCATGTGAACGAAGGAGTCTCCTTTATTTCTCGTTCGCAGGTCTAAGGCCTTTGCCGTCGTGGAACGGATCAGCTTCTCTAGTTCAAGGGTAGGGAACTGGCTCCACGCTCTACATCAGGCGCATTATTGCGCTACACACAACAAGTCGCTAATGGTCACCTAGCTCAGCCTGTATTCATTACTAGGCGTGACCGTTACCTGAACATGTCCTACCAACCGCTGCAGTCAACACAACTGTGGTCTGAAATGATCGAAAAGATAACAAAAAAGGAGGGCACGAGTTTTCGCTGCAGGATCTTGTGACGCCGGAATATAACGAAAGCAAAAAGGTACAAGAAAGAGTACCTAAATCATCATCATCATCATCATCAGCCTGACTACGCCCACTGCAGGACAAAGGCCTCTCCCATGTTCCGCCAGTTAACCTGGTCCTGTGCTTTCTGCTGCCAATTTATACCCGCAAACGTCTTAATCTCATCTGCCCACCTAACCTTCTGTCTTTCCCTAACCCGCTTCCCTTCTCTGGGAATCCAGTTAGTTACCCTTAATGATCGGCGGTTATCCTGTCTACGCGCTACATTCCCGGCCCATGTCCATTTCCTCTTCTTTATTTCAACTATGATATCCTTAACCCCCGTTTGTCCCCTAATCCACTCTGCTCTCTTCTTGTCTCTTAAGTTACACCTATCATTTTTCTTTCCAATGCTCGCTGCATCATCCTCAATTTAAGCTGAACCCTCTTTGTAAGTTTCCAGGTTTCTGCTCCGTAGCTAAGTACCGGCAAGATACAGCTGTTATATACCTTCCTCCTGAGGGATAGTGGCAATCTACCTGTCATAATGTGAGAGTGCTTGCCGAATGTGCTCCACCCCATTCTTATTCTTCTAGTTACTTCAATCTCGTGGTTAGGCTCTGCGGTTATTACCTGCCCTAAGTAGACATAGTCTTTTACAACTTCAAGTGCACTATTACCTATCTCGAAGCGCTGCTCCTTTCCGAGGTTGTTGTACATTACTTTCGTTTTCTGCAGATTAATTTTTAGACCCACCTTTCAGCTCTCCTTGTCTAACTCCGTAATCATGAGTTGCAATTCGTCCCCTGAGTTACTCAGCAATGCAATGTCATCACCGAAGCGCAGGTTACTAAGGTATTCTCCATTAACTCTTATCCCTAACTGTTCCCATTCTAGGCTTCTGAAAACCTCCTGTAAGTACGCAGTAAATAGCATTGGGGAGATTGTGTCTCCCTTCCTTACACCCTTCTTGATTGGTATTCTGTTGCTTTCTTTATGAAGCACTATGGTAGCAGTTGATCCCCTGTAGATTTATTCCAGAATGTTTATATATACTTCATCTACGCCCTGATTCCACAGTGTCTGCATGACGGCTGATATTTCTACTGAATCAAACGCCTTCTCGTTATCTATGAAGGCTATGTATAGTGGTTGCTTATACTGTGAGCATTTCTCTATTACCTGATTGATAGTATGAATGTGGTCAATTGTTTAGTAGCCTGTTCGAAATCCTGCTTGTTCCTTTGGCTGATTGAATTCTAATGTTTTCTTTACTCTGTTAGCAATCACCTTTGTAAATAGCTTGTATACAACAGCGAGCAAGCTGATCGGCCTGTAATTCTTCAAGTCCTTGTCATCTCCTTTCTTATGTATTAAGATGATGTTAGCGTTCTTCCAGGACTCTGATACCCTTCCCGTCAGGAGACACCTGGTAAACAGGGTGGCTAGTTTTTCTAACACAATCTGTCCTCTATCTTACAGCAGATCTGATGTTACCTGATCCTCACCAGCAGCTTTGCCTCTTTGCATGCTCTCCAAAGCTTTTCTGACTTCTTCTATCATTACTGGTGGGGTGTCATCTGGGTTACTGCTAGTTATTATAGTATTAAGGTCGTGGTTGTCTAGATTACTGTACGGATCTCTGTAAAACTCCTCCGCTACTTTAACTATCCCATCCATATTGGTAGTTCTTTTGCCTTCTTTGTCCCTCAGTGCATACATCCGGCTTTTGCCTATCCCAAGTTTCCTCTTCACTGCTTTGACGCTTCCTCCGTTTTTCAGAGCGTGTTCAATTCTCTCCACGTTATACCTCCTTACATCGCATACTTTACGTCTATTAATCAACTTCGAAAGCTCTGTCAGTTCTATTTTGTCTGTTGTACTTGACACTTTCATAATTTGACGCTTCTTAATTAGGTTCTTCGTTTCCTGGGAAAGCTTGCCAGTGTCCTGTCTAACTACCCTGCCTCCAACTTCCACTGCACACTCCGTAATGATACTCGTCAGATTATCATTCATTGTATCTACGCTAAGGTTGGTTTCCTCACTAAAAGCTGAGTACCTGTTCTGCAGCGACACTCTGAATTCCTGTACTTTCCCTCTCAGTACTAGCTCATCGATTGGCTTCCTGCGTATCAGTTTCTGTCGTTCCTTCTTCAAGTCTAGGCGAATTCGAGACCGTACCCTTCTATGGTCACTCCATCGTACCTTGCCGACCACTTCTACATCCTGCACGATTCCTGGGTGTGCAGTCATTATAAAGTCTATTTCGTTCTTATTTTCGTCATTAGGGCTCCTCCATGTCCACTTGCGGTTTTCTCGTTTTCGGTAGAAGGTATTCAAAATTCGCAAATTATTGCGTTCTGCGGATTCTACTAGTAGCTCTCCTCTGGCGTTTCTAGTACCGATGCCATAATCTCCTACTGCCCTGTGTCCCGCCTGCTTCTTCCCTACCTTTGCATTAAAGTCGCCCATCACTAAAGTATACTGTGTTTTTCCCTTACTCATTGCCGATTCCACGTCTTCATAAAAGCTTTCAACTGAAGCGTCATCATGGCTGGATGTAGGCGCATAAGCCTGTACTACCTTCATCTTGTATCTATTATTCAGTTAAATTACAATATCTACCACCCTTTCCTTAATGCTATAGTATTCCTCTAAGTTGCCAGCTATGTTTCTGTGAGTTAGGAACCCCACTCGCAGTTCTCTTCTGTCTGCCAAGCTCCGATAGCAAAGGACGCGCCCATTCTGTAGCACAGTATAGGCCTCATCTGTCCTCCTAACCGCACTGAGCCCTGTTATATCCCATTTAACACCCTCTAGCTCCTCGAATAGTACAGCTAGACTTCCCTAACTAGATAAGGTTCTAGCGTTAAACATTGCCAAGTTCAGGTTCCAATGGCGGCCTGTAGTCCAGAGATTCTTAGCACCCTCTGCTGCGTTGCAGATCTGACCACCCCCATGGTCAGTTGCTTCGCAGCTGCTGGGGACTGAGGGCCGTGAGTTATTTGACGTATGCATGTGGGAGGTAGTGGCCAGATACTGCACCAGGGTGGCCATTCCTTCTCTGGTGAGGGAGTGCGTTCCCGGCAGTGGTTACCGGTGAGGCCGCACACCAGGCCTCTTAATGCAGTTCCATCAACACGCGGATATTTTTTTTCCGGTTGGGAACTGCGCGGCACCGGGATTTGAACCACGGATTTCTTGCATGCGAGGCGGATGCTCTAACCACTACGCCATCGCCGCACCCGGATTGTTATGTTCTAAATGTAGGTTTCAGCGGTGTATCAGTCATGTTTGTGGTTATTTTTATAAAAATGTTTTAATGAAATGAGATTTCCGCTGATTACCCCCTAAATAAGGGTCTAGAGAGTACGGAGTTGGGCCTCCGATTAGCCTATGGGGTGCTGTTTATTAATATATTAAGCAGACAAAATTTAAATTCGTGTGTGAGGTGATGTTATCAAATTATTCTTTTTAGTGATTAGGCTTAATTTTGGTCACGAAATAGTTCCGGTACTATTACTCTTGTCCTGATGAAACCTGAGCGGCGACAGGTCTACAACTAGGGCTTTGCACTGTATGAGTTAGAAGTTTGCCGGTAGGTTATTAGTAAAGTTAAAAGCGATCGTAAGGGAAAAAAAACACGTGGTACAAGAGTTTGATCTGACGGGCGTACCTTTCTTCCGAGCAGTGAGCCACCCTCCTCCTCTGAGCGAGGGAAGACGCGGGCGCCACACGTTTATTAGCGGTTCTCGTTATATTCTTTATAGCTCTGTATCTTCCGGTTACCTTAAGCTATCAAAATTATTTTTACACGGAAAAACCAGACTGTTGTGTTCTAAAAGAAGATATTAGCTATTTTTCGGTGGCGTTTGTAGCTCCTTTTGAAAATTTGTTTTAATGAAATGAGCTTTTTGCTGATTACCATCTTAATTAAGGGCCTGGAGTGTACGAAATTACCCTGGTAGCCTATGGGGTGCGGTTTAGTATTATATTAAGCGGACAAAATTCAAATGCGTTTGCGAGGTGATATTACCAATTTAATCTTTTTAGTGATTAGGCTTAATTCTGATTGCAGAATAACTCTGGAACTATAACACCTAGCCTGATGAAACTTCAGTAGCGTCAGGTCTACCCTAAGGACTTTCAACTTTATAAGTAAGAAGTTTCCTGGTAGAATATCAACAAAGCTACAAGCGATCGTAAAAAACACGTGGTCCGACTGTTGTTGTTTGCACAGATTCACACTGTTTTCCGCTCCTAAAATTTAAAATTTTGGTTTGTAATAGCAGTATTTGTAGCGGTTAAACTCCTTGTATCTTCACGAACAAATAGACACCACTCTGATCCTCCTAGAACCAAAATTGCTAAAGTTAAGGGTAGATATGTGCAGAGCTCACTTACCCGTGACCTAAATATACGTACCTAGATGCGTCATCAGACACGAAAACTGGACGTGGCATTGGCGTGCAGCTGCGTTAGAGACGAAGGGTGTAGGAAATCATCACAATCTGAAGTCGCCATATAATTTCAAGAAAATTAGATGACGCGAACCACCGGAGAATAACGGGCGAAAAGAAAGAGCGGCAACTCGCACCTATGGTAACTATTGCGAAACCACTGCAACGTATGCACCATGCCACACAAGCGCAAAACACACCATTACGTTACAACGCACATGGTGCGCTTTGCGCTTGTGTGGCATGCTGCATATATTGTGGTGGCTTGGCCAGAATAAATTTAGTTGTGAGTTCACGCTTTTTCGTCTCATCTGTTTTTTTTTGTTGCTTTGTGTCATCTAATTTCATTGTAATGGGCACCAACTAGCTTAACAATAAGCCTTGCTCAACGCCGCATAATTTGATTAGAACTGCACACATCGAAAATCTAGCGATATCAACGTGCCATTACCATTACGCCACTACAACGTCAACTGCGGTAATCCCACGTGATTACAATACCAGACATCGTACATTTGTTAAAGGAGGGCCAATCCCGAATGCCCTGCTAAATCACGTGAGGTGTCTTTAATCTTGGAGGCAGTGTGAGATGACGTTCGGTGCAGAAAGTTTTCCGAGGGTATCGGCGAAGAATCAAATCATCGAATGAGCGAAAGTAAAATGTGGCTGTGAGTTTTTTTGTAGTTCAGTAAAGGAAACAAGAATTAAAATGAGAACATTTCTTCTTCAATTGAGTAGTGCTGAAAGCGCCAACCTAGGGTGGTTACAGCGATCGTAATAATATTCACCAGTCAGTTTTGTTCTTAAGAAGGGAAAGAAATAGGCAGTTCAATGGAACTTTCTTCTTGAGTGAGTTTTGCGGAGGAGCCTGCGTGACGAGGCCAGAATAGTGCGACATTGCCCCGCATCATCTGCATTGTGATTCCTTCCGTTTCGTTTCTCCACAGCGCATTTAGCGTTATACGTTAAACATTAAACGTATATATGGTAAACGCACCGCGCAAGAGATAACGAATGTGTGCTGACATTATTCTTCAGCTGAGAGTAACGACAAATTGGAATGCATGTGCCTATCAAAAAAAGATAAATATGGTAGCTTCCGCTTTAATATGTCGATCTGAAAGAGGTGAAACAAGAGCGATGGTAAGGGGCTGACTGTCCTAATTTCAGAAACAGCTGCGTGGCATTCCTCCTAGAAGAACAAACAGATAACAAAAGCAAGACCTGCTATCTCTTCTTATCAACTAAACCACAAGTAAAGAAACAAGCACCAGAGGGAGCGAGCGTGAGTTAGCATTCCAAGACCAAGAACAACTTGCCGATCCCTCAAAAACTTCTTTGCGACTAACCGAAACGCTGACAAAGCAAGCAGGTCTTGGAAGGCGTGCTTCGAACGAAACGAAAGCTTAAAAGAGCAGAGGCTGCGCACTTTAGGGCGAGCACAGACGACGGACGCAAAAGAATAACAATGAGAACTAAATACAAAAAAAGAAACTGCGGAAGTTCTGCGTGAGGGACCGGGACGCGGTATAAGTGGAGCACCATTCTGCACTCTCCGTATATATAGATATTACGTTCCTTTCACTACATTTACTGTTATTTTCCAGGTCTCCATATGACAACAAGCACTATTGCCAGCGGGAGCTTCAGCCGATCAGACGGAACAAGGTCGTCGAATAAAACTAAGAAAAAAATACAGAAACGAGAGGTGAGCGTGGAAATACGAACAATATAGATCGATGCTCTTGTATGGGCATACATGGCAAGTCGATAAGGGAGAGGTTTTAAGGAAGAGGAGAGAGTCGCCGTTTCCGGGAAGGAGCAATAGCGAATCGAATCTTGCGCAGCCGAAGATCTTCGTGGCTGCCTCTTTCTATAGATTCCCACGAGGTTGCGCTCAGATCTTCTGCGGGCACCTTCCTTGAAATGGGGTTGCGCGGTAAAGCCTTGGCGAAGAGGTACGAAGCAAGGTTGACGCCAACAAAACGAGCAAAATAGCGTGGCTGGCTAAAAATTTGGGGACGCACCAAAACCGTGAAATAGGGTAGGCTATACTGC
This sequence comes from Rhipicephalus microplus, assembly GCF_043290135.1. Classification (NCBI taxonomy): domain Eukaryota; kingdom Metazoa; phylum Arthropoda; class Arachnida; order Ixodida; family Ixodidae; genus Rhipicephalus; species Rhipicephalus microplus. The sequence goes on along the minus strand of NC_134700.1, from coordinate 147,789,569 downwards.
AGAACGCAAAGTGAACGGCGGGGGTGGCTGGAGTTGTAAAATAAGAAAGATGAGAGAAGATGGATAAAAAACCAACTTGCAGGTGCAGCAAGAAGGCTCCTTCGCTACCATTGACGCCAAAGCTATAGCGTGCCCGAACGGCATCTCTAGAAAGAGAGCAGGAGGCGAGTAGCTACGTTCATTATAACTTAACAGAAAATGTCTTCTTTGCTTTAACTTCACTCTGACTCGCCCTGCCGTGTCTCAGGTGATTCGTTTTCTCTCCGTTCTGTGTCCCTCTGCCCCCCGCCCTCTTTTTTTTTGTAAACCTCCTGCGCACACTCGGCAGGCCACCTTACGTATAGGCCTGTCTCATTTTCTTTTCCTTTCTCCACCGGTTCCGCAAATGCATCCGAAAGACAAACAAGCCACGCGTGAGATCGAAGTGCCCCAGATTTCAAAAATGTTCATGCGCGCAAAACAGAGAAGCGCTGGGAAGAGCCGCGCCGCAAATAATCCACAATACCACGCACACATACGGAGAGAACCACGCAATAAGAGAGCAGTGCACACACCAAGCGACAGAGCTCGCATTTATGCCTTCGTTTGCCTCCCGTATAGTGCGCCTTCTGCACGGGCGCCTCCTAAGGCTGCAGCTCATTCTCTACGGTATGCCGCTCGAATGAGCTTCTCGCCATATTCAGCTTTTTCATTTAATTGTTTAGTTCCTTCTCCATATGTCTTACCTCTCTTTTTGTTTTTGTTTTTCTTCTTGTCTTCACTTCCTTTTTGACACACCTGTGAACTTCTTCATTCATTCCCATGTTTGAAGGATTCCCTATCGCGTATAAAGTAATGTCGAATACGATGTCTTTTCGCAGACGCACGCTGCTTTCAACTCCAGTGAATGCGTAGACCCGATGCACGCGTCTTTTCTGCAGGCTCTCGTAAGGCCTGACCACACGTACGCGTTACAGAGCGTCAGCGTGAATAGTTTGTATAGTCGGGGCTGCGCCCTCGCTCTATGAAGAGAAGGGATGCACAGGTTGGTGTAGCCGCTCGTCTAAGGAGAGGCCGCTACGTCGAGACAACGCAGCAGGTGCTTACAGGCTGCAACGCGTACTGCGTACCGGTCTTGTATGCAAAATTCTACATCTGGGCATCGTTTCAAGACGATCTGCGTACATTTCATTGCAGAGTATTTCTTAGTCACACGATGTCGCGCTTCGGCGTCAGCCCCATTCACACCTCCACTGCGCATGCTCAGCCCGTCTCGTGCCTGCTCTCATCTCCGTCGAACATGCGTGCTGGAGCGCGCGTTCGGCCATCAGTCTAGGGCGTCTCATCTCCGTCCAATACAGCGACGGCGCCAAGCAATAAAGACGCGCTTCAACTTTACACCTCTAGCCTTCGCTGTTCTTTCATTGAGAATAATACAGGTGAAATAACAATGAAACATTCTCCAAACCAAACTCAATTACGCAACAGTCACACCTCCCCCCGCGCTCTGCGACGCATTTACTCGAATTCCCCCCGTTGGAAGATGTGGGTGCTAATTTTTTGTCGCGTGTTGTGCACATTTTTCTCACATCCTGTTTTGTCTGCACTTCTTTCCTGTGATTGCATAGAATACAACATTAGAATAAGCACAAGCTCCGACTGCAGTACCGCGGCGCACGCGTAAATAATTTGTAAGTGAGAATAGGGATTGGCGACCTTCCTTCCATTCGGATAATATTTGTTCTGGTAGTTCCAATACTTTGTACTTTACGAATTCAAAGTTCATTGTCTCTCATAAGGTTGTTATGTTTTGCTGAGGGGTGAAGTCGGAATTTTAGGGTAATTATGCCAGAAAATTCAACTTGTGGACCAAGCGCTAGCGAGATGAACTGGTGCCTGTTTGGAAAAGACACCTGCCTGATTCCCGCGAGGGTTGTTGACATCGCGTAAATGGACAATTAAATTATCATAGGGTGGCGTGGAGAAGGCTGTGAGTGGCGCTTGCACTCAGTCGTTCCCTGTAATCAACTAAATCTAAAAAAAGAAAAAAAGGCATAAGAGATGCACCGCGGGGCACTTCTGTCTTCTTTTTTTTTTGTGCTACAGCTGCGCCAAGTAGCACTTTTCATGGAATGATGAAGTATTCGGATTACTTCTTCCTTGATGTGCACTACGAAACACACGCGATGCTTCGAAGGATTCGTCATAAATCATAACTGTTCGGCTACCTGACCCCTCCCTCAGCCAATGTATCATGGTTGAAGTAGCTTTCCCTGTTTTTTTAGGAAGGGTTCTTAGGAACGCTTCCTAAGAGTTTTACGACGGGCATCCAACACTTCTAAGAAGCCACTTGGAATAGTTGCGTTGCTTAGAAAGAACACGGAGGAACATAAAAAAACAGAAACAAAGCACCTCGTTACCGTTGGCCTTTCATGAGTGGCCAAGTGTGAGATATAGGGAAAGTGTAAGATACAAAAAAATCTAGAGCCATTTATTGCGTGTTTCGCGCCATGTAAAGGTAAACCCAGTTTAAATCAGATAGATACACCACTTCTGAGAGTAAATGGCACCCACACACTCATGAATGTATATATATATATATATATATATATATATATATATATATATATATATATATATATATATATATATATATATATATATATATATATATATATATATATATATATATATATATATATAAATATCCAAGTTTTTCGAATGGGCCAAGCGTACTTGGCAAGAAGAAACACAAATGAGCGGTTGTCTTAATTTTATTACCAATGGTTTCGTCCGGTGGACCGGTCTTCGTCAGTTATTCGCAAACCCTGAGGAAGACCAGTCCACCGCTCGAGACCGTTGGTAATAAAATTAAGACAACGACTAAGTTGTAAGTTTTGTTTCTTCTCGTATATATATATATATATATACGATAGATAGATATTGTACCTTTTGTGTTTCGCATGCTAAATTAGTATATCTCACTCCACGTGATCGTGAGCAACAAATATTGGGTCTTGTCATGACAAATACCTCAACATATTTAAAAATTGTGCCTACAAACAGCTAGGACATTTCTAAACCGTGCCTGCGGCACCCTGTGTGTACTTATTAAAAGAACGTGTTTGCAGCCAGACTATTTAGCCAGCCGTGTGGTGATATAGAAATTTGTGATGTAAACTGAACACTTGCTCCGGCATCAGATGAACAGATACAGCGAAGCACACAAGTCTTTCCTGTTAGCATTAACATCTAGTTGTAATGCTTTGAATTCGATCGACTGACTGCTCGGGACCACCCCTAAGTACATAGTTACAACTGACTAGAGACGCACTTTACTAAATACGTTGCTCAGCTAACAAAATAGGCAGATTCCACGTACAGTGGGAATCGATGATATGCGAAGCAGGAATGAGAAATGTTGATGTAACTTTAAAATCTGCCCAACGTTATGAGGTGGAAATAAATTATGCCGTACGTGACTTCGCTGTCGTGATTATCATGTTTGGATATGTCGTTTACCTTCGTGATCCATTCGCGTCCCGTGATACCAAACGTAGTATATGGGGAGCTAGCAAAACGGCCATGAGCACGCTATGAGCGCGTAATGCTGTCCTGTTCTTACATAACACACGTGTCAGGATTATCGTGTTTGCACCAGTCATAGTTTTCGTCATTCATTGGCGTCCCATAATACCAAATTCGGCACATGTGAAGCTAGCGAAACAGCCACGAGCACATCATCAGAGTGGCATGTAGTCATGTTGTTACATTACACGCATGTCATGATATTGATGTTAGGATCTGTCGCTTGTGTTTACCATGCAATCATGCCATACCATACCAGTTTTGCAACTTGCCATGTGAACGAAACCATCGCAAAAGCTGTAGTACGATGAATTGTATATCATGACATTCATTACATACATATCTTGATTTTCGTATTCTGACTAGTGAAATATGTTTTTCCTACAGTCATGTTATGCCATTCCAAGCTTGTTATTGATACCATTATCAAAACGGCCAGGAGAGAGAGAGAGATAAATAGAGAGCAAAGGCAGGGAGGTTAACCAAGCTTGGCTCGGCTGGCTACCATACACATCGGGTGGGGGAAAAGGAGAATAATAGAATGGAAAGAGATAGAAAAGAAGAGGAGTAAGAAAGAGAAGCATGAATAGTCAGCTCGAAACTACACAGCACGGTCTCGCACAGTTCTTTCAAAAGCGGTCGTGAAGTTTGGTGGGCCTTAAAAAGTACAAGAGGGCTTTCGTGGCTTTGCGCGTATGGGAAGCTGTCGGCCAAGGTCCCAGGATCTTGTCTTCTGTAAGCGGCCGTGAATCCAGCTGACAGAGCTTGGCTTCCATAATACGTCGTTCGGTCTGGCATGCTGGGCAAGGACATAGAATGTGCTCAAGCGTTTCCTCGCAGGCGCAGATATTGCATGCCGAAGTGCTCGCCATTACAAGGAGACGAGAGAACGAATTCGTAAATGCCACGCCCAACCTCATGCGACATAGTAAAGTTTCAGTGCATCGTGGGAGCCCGGATGGCAAACGAAGTTGCAAGTTTGGGTCGATCGAATACAGCTGCGTGTTGGAGGAACCCTGCGTGCTCCATTGTAGGAGAGATATACGGCGAGTAAGTGATTGTAGTAGCCTTGCAGCGTCCGTTCTCAAAAGTGGTTGGGCGTGCGCTAGTCTTGGTCATGAGCCGATCGAGCAGCTTCATCCGCGCGGTCATGGCCGACGATTCCGCAATGACTCGGCAACCACTGAAATACAATATCGTGACCTTCCTTGAGCGCTTCGTGGTAGTCGTGCCTTATCTGATATACTGATTGTTCGTGTAACCCGTGCTGCATAAGAAACCGTAGTGACTGTAAGGCTGACCTGCAGTCGCAAAACATGGTCCATTGGTTAGGTTGCTGCCGAAGAATGTAGTTTACTGCACCTTGAAGTGCTGCGAGCTCTGCTGCTATCGACGTCGTGGTGTGAGAAAACTTGTACTGAAGCAACACATTTTCAGATGGAACAACCACTGCTCCTTTAAGCTGTTGGAGCCATCGGTGTAAACATGTATGTGGTCGAAGTACCTTTCGTCCAACAGACGCAAAGTCAATTGCTTCAGGGCTAGCGTTGACTTGCGTGCCTTCTTAAAGATTCCAGGAACTGATAAGCGCACGTCAGGTTGACGAAGACTCCATAGCGCAGCTGCTGGATGCATCGCAAGTTTGAAGCCAGGCGGTAGTATGTCTTGATGTTTTGTCACAATACTGCAGTACGAAGAATGGGGCCTCCAAGCTGTCAAACACGCTAAATGATGCGACGGTAGCCGTGATAAATGCCGAATGTGCGCTCTCAGCGTCTCGACAATGATATGTGTTGTGACCGGTTGTTCTTGTGCAATAACAATAGTTGACACTGTCGATGAGCATCTTGGAATGCCAAGGCATGTACGAAGTGCTTGGGCTTGTACGCTTTGCAGTGCACGAATGTTAGTCTCGCACGTGTTGGACAGGACAGGAAGGCTGTACCGGAGAGTTCCGAGAAAGAGGGCTGTGTAAAGCTGCAACATGGAGTGCACGGATGGGCCCCACGATTTTCCGGCGACGAACTTGATTACATTTTCATTGCCAATGACCTTTTCCTTCAGGTATGTGGCATGCGGGCTCCAGGTTAGGTTACGATCTACGATGAAACCTAAGATTCTATGCTCTTATATGGGATTAATATGCCATCGATGCACAATGAGTAGAAAGACATTGGTTTTTGTATAAACGCCACCGCTGCGCATTTTTCTGTGGCGATATTCAAACCTTGCTGGCGAAGGTATGTCGATGTCATTGTTGCCGCTTTCTGTATTCTTGCGCGCACTTGACGCTGTGTCGCGCCGGACGCCCAAATGCAGATATCGTCAGCGTAGAGAGTTATATAGGCCGTCTGTGGCAGCATTTCGGTGAGCCCCACGAGAACCAGGTTGAAAAGAGTCGGACTCAAAACACCGTCTTGTGGCACCCCACGACTTGTGAAATACTTATTCGTAGACCCATCTTCAGTAAGAACGAACATGGATCTCTTTGTGAGGTAGCTTCTTACCCATCGAGAGACAAGACCTCCAAGTTCAGCTGCTTCAAGAGCATTGAGAATAGCTTCGTGGATCACGTTGTCATAGGCACCCTTCACGTCTAAGAACAGCGCTACCGACAGCCGCTTCTGAGCTTTCTGATGCTGAACAGAGGTCACCATGTCAATAATGCTATCAACTGATGACCGACCTTGTCAAAAACCAGCCATGTCATCAGGGTAGATGTTATAATGCTCCAGGTGCCATTCCATGCGTGTAAGCAGCATCCTCTCCATGACCTTGCCAACGCAGCTTGCTAGTGCTATAGGCCGGTATGGTGCCAAATCGAATGGAGACTTTCCGGGCTTAGGCAAAGGCACCAGGCGACTACACTTCCACTCATCAGGCACCATTCTATCATGCCAAGACCTATTGAAAATGTCCAGGAGACAGCGCTGTGCCTTCGGGCCTAGGTGACGTAGGGCAGTATAGGTGACTCCATCCGGACCTGGGGAAGATGAGCGTCTGCATGTTTTCAATGCCGCATGAAGTTCTTCCATGGTGAATGCAACCTCAATTTGCTGATCTAGTGTGACTGGAACATCCTTTGGCAATATATCAATCGATATCGAGATGTCGCCAGCGATCTTTGCACAAAATTCACCATAAACATCAAGCTGTGAGCGACGTTGATGTAGCGCCAGAGCGGCGAAGCAATGAAGCTGTTGCGGATGCGAGAAAATACCTCGAAGAGTCCTCCATACGGGAGACAAAAACTTTCGAGGGTCTAGGGAGTGACATAAATTCTTCCACCGTTGTTAAAGAAGTTTGTGCATTCGACGTTGGATTTTTTTCTGAATGCGTCTGGATTCTCTGAGGTCAGAGATAGATTTCGTGCGTCTGTATCGTCTTTCGGCACGTCGGCGGACTGCTCGAAGTTGTTCCAACTCTTGGTCGAGTGCCGTGCGTCTTGATTCTTGCGAACATATCTTTGTGGAAGCCTCCATTGCACAACTAATCACTTCTTCAGTGGATTCCGGTGGTTTGTGCATGCACTTGCTCTCCACTAATATCTGAAACTCTTCCCAGTCAATAAGTCTTGAATGACCAGGAGAAGGAGAATCGTCCAGACCTCTGACTGTCACGTACGGGGGGTATGGTCGCTGTCATGTGTTTCAATATCTGTGAACCATTGGACTTTCGTGACAATGCTATGCGACACTAATGTCAAGTCCAGGCAACTGCTGTAAGTTACTCCTCGGAGATAAGTAGGGCTGCCGTCGTTCAGCACTTGAAGCCCGTGCTATGATGCGAGATCAACTAGGTTCGTGTCTTTTCAATTTTTCCTGATGATTCCCCACAATGGATGATGGGCGTTGAAGTCACCCATCAATATCCAAGGTGCTGGAGTCGTTGCAAATATACCGTTTAATATATGTTGATCTAGTCGACATGACGGCGCTATATATGCGCCTATCAGCGTAAACGACAACTTCTTTTTTAACATATAGACACACGTAGTGATTTCCATTGTCACGGCCAGGAGAGCTCAAACGGCCAGGAGAGCTAAATGGCCAGGAGAGCTAAAAGTCGTAGGCGGCTAGATAGCTAGCTAGCTAGCTAGCTAGCTAGATAGATAGATAGATAGATAGATAGATAGATAGATAGATAGATAGATAGATAGATAGATAGATAGATAGATTTGCTGAAGGTGGCTGATTTCGCTAAGAAATGCTTCGCATCTAACAGCGAAACACTAACAGTTCATTGACTGCGAAGACAGCCGTTAGCTGCATTGATTGTGGATAATGACCGTGTATACGAATCACTCCGCCACGGTGGTCTAGCGGTTAAGGTACTCGGCTGCTGACCCGCAGGTCGCGGGATCAAATGCCCGCTGTGGCGGCTGCATTTCCGATGGAGGCGGAAATGTTGTAGGCCCGCGTACTCAGATTTGGGTGAACGTTAAAGAACCCCAGTGGTCTAAATTTCCGGAGCCCTCCACTACGGCGTCTCGCATAATCATATGGTGGTTTTGGGACGTTAAACCCCACAAATCAATCGTGTATACAAATCATACATTTTAAGTGTTCGTGTGTTTTGGGTGGGCCAGCAGCTGAAGCTGTAAGAGGCAGCGTCTACAAAAAACAAATATCAGATTACATCACTACTAAGTGCCGATAAGTGTATAAAAACTGAGGACATCCAGCGTTTAAGACAGTAGCTAGAAAAGAACACTCCACTTGATTCATTAGGACTGTGGCAGTCCTCACAGCATTGCCCCCGTCATAAAATCAGCAAAGCAGCACTCACACACCATACCATGGTCAGAATCCAAGCACATGGACGCAATGACGAAGGTGTGGTGTGGTAGATTAGGAAACTGCATAGCAGTGGTGCTGTAACGGGCTTGCCAACATTACTAAGCTTATGATTGAATCACGCGAGGCACGTCAGCTTAGTAAAGCCGCCGGCTTGAACTGCATACGTGCACAAATTAAACTTCACATTGTCAACGTACATGCAATGAGTTGCTAGAGAATTCCTGAGCATGTATTGACTGCGTAGACCAGCGGGCTTCACAAATGCGAACGTCTTTCTCGGTCCTAAAACATACTGAAGCCTGGAACATGCGCATAGGCATTGAAAAACCTATCGTTCCGCTGCGTAAGCATAGTAAATGCCGGACGCATCTAGCGAGAGCACGGCGGGCATCGCTATGCACACCCTTTCAGCCGAGCTTCCGCGGATCATTGCTCAAAGCGGCGCGGCCGGCGAACGTCAGCCATGGCACGGATGTGCCGCAGAGGCTCACGGCGAATGCGGCGATGATTGATGGAAAAACGCGTGGCGTAAATAGCTTCCGTCCTCTCAACCCTGCCTTCTCCTACAGTGAACACCGGAGGCACGGGGCAACACTTTTCGCGTTCCGGCGCGTCCATCCGACGCTCTACCATGCCTATAAAAAAATCTAGCACGAGATAGAAGGATGGGGCCGAAGACGAGAAGAATAAATAAAGCACGCGAAGGCCGGCTCTCACTTCTCGGTCATGCGGGGAAGCGCCAATTCCGATCTTCATTCCCCGGGCGCATTCCAGCCGAAAAACTTCCCGATCGGGTGTTCCCTTCCTTCCTTCTTCTCAGGAGTACTGTATAAACAGAGTAGTGCGTAGCACGCCTACTGCACTTGCCTGGCCCCCCGCCGCGTGATGGGCTTCTTTCTTTCGGCAGTGCGCGTCACAGTCTTTCACCAACCCTATAGTCTCTTTGTACGCTTCGACACACGTGCACTGCAATCGAGTTTCATTGCTCGCGCGTTTTTGCGTTCTTTCCTGTTCACCTCGACTAGAAGGAGGGAACAGCAGCAGATCGCCGCGAGTTGGCTCAAGTTAGTACGAGCGAGCCGCAGAGCCCTCCGTTCGCTGACAGGAAGCGCCAGTGATTAATGCTTCCGTTCGCGACCTCCTGTAGGTCGAAAGAAAGAAAGCGAGACTGAGCCCGTCGGCTGTCGGGAACCCTATCGTCCCAGTATTCATATGCCAGGCTTGAACCATGGCGATATGGTTGCCAATGCACAAACAAAATGGTGCGAAGTGGGGCTAAACTATATTGCTGTGAATGGTAAAGGGCGCACCACAATTCTCTTGGCCACTACTCATCAAGAACAAAACCGCGAAGCTAACTAGGGGTGGATGGAGTTAGGTGGCGTGGACAGGACGGCGCATTATTTGCTTTATTTTCACCCGACAGCGTAACTTTGCACATTGCGGGACTTCCATCGTAAGTTCGCTTTAACATGCCTCCCCGTACAAGTTCTCACATTGCTCACGCAGGAGCAGAAACGCAATTTCACAATGCTCCTGTTCTTTTTACTATAAACCAGTTACGGTCGAGGTTTGCCGTGCAACGCATCCTAAATGGAAAAGTTATCATACTCTTGAATTGGCAGGGATGCATTTCGTCTTCTTTCATGTCACCTTGCTCGTTTTTTTCTCTTTCCTTTGTTCGAAAGCACATGCGCCAATATGAATCGGCAAGAGTACAGTCGCGTGATCGACGAGAGAACGAGAACAGAGGCAGAAAAAGAAAGAGGAAAGGAGAGGCAACGAAAACTAACGATACAACAGAAAATTCATTTAGTGGCGAAAAAAAATTTCTTGCGGAAACGCGATTTTACCCCGCGTACCCACGACCCGAAGGGCAGTGTCCTAGCCACTCGGGCCATGCAAGCACGTGGGCGAAAGACGGCGTAGCCTTGTATGATGTCGTATAGTAAGGGACAGCAAAGGAGAGGAGACGGTGAGGACAAGAGGTATCTGAGTTAGCATTAGGGAAAGAAGGGGGAGAATTAGTACTGAGGGAGAGACAGAAGGATTAAAAAAAGAGATAGACGGAAATGGCACATCGATAGAAGGAAGAAATAAAGACAAAGATGGAAGGCGATATGCCGCCTACAGAGACAGTTCGACAAACAAAGATATAGTCAGGCAGTGCAAGAGTGAAAAAAAGTGAAAGATGGGAAGAAGGAAACACAAAAAAGACAGAGAGAAGTAGACAGAGATCTGGCGCGTCGATGGCCCAGGCATAAACTCCAAAATTCTAGGACAGCCAAGTAAGAGGACGAGGAACAGGAGATGGAGAATGACGACAGCTTGTAGCCAAACTCACTGCACATAACAAATGTGCAGCACAAATCTATCACTAGTCCACCACACGTTCTGTGACCCAAATTTCCGCGACTAAGTGCCAGTTGACTTAACTTTTTTTTTTGAAATTTTGTAATAACTCGAAAACACATAATAAATGTTTGAAAATGATGAGACATTTTTAAAATGTGTCTTCCTTTGAACTAGTCTGTTCCTTGCAACCACGTAAAAATGCCACCATATATTGGTGAGTTATTGCAGTATACAAGCGAAAAATTAGGAGGACGCTTGAGTTTCTCCATCAAGAGCACAATACGATACGTATTCATGTCTCGTGCGCATAACCTTTTCAGCAGATAGCCCAGACTTGGTCCTCTGTGCGTGCTTTAAAGTGCCGTTGGGAAATGAATGACTGCGTACATAACAATGACCGCTTAAAACTATCTTGCAATGCGTACTAATAGTACACATGCCGAACCATCACTACCCCACAATCCACCTTTTTCGCGATGCCACTGCACATGCGCCCTTCCCTAGCGGAAAATTCGTGAAGAACTCCCGGTCTCGTAGGCCTTCGGTCTAGCAATGCCCGTTATCCAGGCCCGTACCAACCCTAAAAATGCTAGAGGGCAGCACAGTAAAACTGAAAACGCGGATTGTTCCTTTAGCAAATCAGCAGAGGGCCCGCAAAGCATTCGTAAGGCAACATAAAGCATAGCGTTGATCACTTTATGAGCGGGCCTTTAGAACAACTTTGCGCACTAAAAAGAACACTAAAGTCAACTATCAAGTTGACGTTGATTGTGGAAATAGTGGTCGAGAAACCTCGTACAGTTACGTTTGTGCCAAGGAAGATCTTATATTGAAGTAAATCAATGTTTTAGAGGTACGCATCAGGTCAGCGTACTTCAAATTACCCTCCGCAAGAAGTGGACCAACTCACGTCACTGATGCCATGCACAACGTTGTCTGGTTTTACTGCGTGGTGGCCGACATTAATAGACCGAACAAAAGCAGTGGCAGCCACAGCAGCAAGAATGGCCATTGATTCAATTCCTGCCATTGGCTCCGAGAAGGCAGACGTATTTTGGATCAACTGCGTCCCACTAGATGGCACGACCTGTCCAGTGTAACCATGCAAAAATTGAATTTTCGAACCACTTGCGCGATTCGCCACATTAACATCCAGCGGTTATTTTTGCCATTATTCAAACAGAAATGAACAAGAAGCACTTTATTGCGTCTTTTTATGCACGGAAGGTTCGTTATATGCTGCAAATAAATCAATCACTAGTAATTATTTGTAGGTGGTGCTTCTGACGTCATTAGGATCATTTTTGAGAATGTCCTACTGCGGGGCATAAGTTCTTGTGCATTTACCCTAATTTTTCTGTAAGTAGGGCCCTGCTATTGGTAATATTGTCGTTGTAGATGTTGTCCCACTTTGAGCTTTCACTCTGACGTAAATTATTATTTGAATTTAGTGTCCCTTTAACGTGTTTTGACGCCCGGCGTGATTCTACGCTTCTGCCAAGAAACACTACGGGTGTTATGGGGACCTATCCCACAACATGACAATCTTATCTTTTTCCTTGTTGAAATTAGTTCCAAAAAATTGTGAAGGTAGCCTTGAGGTAACTTTATACACTATGTATATACATAGCCTGATTTGCGATAAATAAAACTAAAAATAAAAAATACAAGTTTGTGGCTCTGTGATAGAACATGTTTTGCCATGCAGACGGCCTAGGTTCGTTTCTCAATCGACAAAACTTTTAATTGTTTATTGTATTTGCGTTTATTTATTTTTTGTCATTTACAAGATGATGGTTTTAGTGACAAGTTAATGACACCCACCCTGGCTCAGGAATTTCTACCAAAAGAGCTTGTTGACGCTATTGCGATAAAAGAGCGTTGTGCCAGAAAAGCAACAGGCGCTTCATTTAGCTATCCTGTTTCGAAATGTTGCGTGTTTCGATCTTGAAGTTTTTAAAGTGCACAATGCACTGTAACAATGTAAAAAAACTACGCAAAAAACGTGTAGCTCCGTAGTAATGATATATTGCCGTGGCGTTTGTTCTGCGACGACTGCTGTTGGAGAGTACGCTCTGTTGTGGTTGCCTAGCATACGAACATGGCCATTGTCGTCGGTGGATTGCATACGAGTCCGGCAAAGAGCCTCTGTTTTACCCCACGCATCAAATGCCACGCCTTATTAGGGGCGAAGCTCTTTATGGCGTGGCTTGTGCGTCCCTCGTCGTACGTAACCACCAGTGGCACATACCCGAAATAGCGGTCCTTACAATGTCTGCTGGAAGGGGGCACTTGTATATGATGAATACATGATGAAAAGATGTGAGATGGCTGTGCTTGGAGTTTTCACTAGACATATGGACGGACGAACAGACTGACACACGCACGGACGGACAGACACAGGGATAGCCGCAAAAAGAGATGGACGGACAGACAAACGAATGAACAAACGGATGGATGCACCAAGGATCACACAGATAGGCGGACGCAAGAACAAATGGACAGACAGACTGACGAATGCTGCGCCCCACCAATCATCATTTACTCCATGGATATGCTGTGATTTTTTTAGACATTGCAAATTCGGCAAATGAAGAGTTTATTCATGTATTTGAGAAATATTGAAACTCTCTCGTTCAGTCCTTGATTTCTAGACGAGATAGCCTGCTCCGCTCTATCCTTCCTTTCGGTGCTGCGGCACGCATCGCGGAGCTGTTTGCTAAACTGTTGCCACGTCGCAAAGCAACCGTCATGATTCTCGTACCACGTTTTGGCAGATTCCTCAGATGCGAAGTGAACTCTCCGCAGCTTGTGAGCTTCATCCCTTTTGTTGATGCTGACAACTTCCTTGAAGTGGTCAAGCCAGTTATCAACATCTTCAAAAATATTTTCATGAAATGAGCAAGGTGGTGGCGGCGCATGAACAACGTGCGGGAGAATATAGTCATTGGTTTGACTCACCTGGCTGGTAGTCGAAGTTGCCATATCACCATGAGATAAGGAGATAAGGAACCGAAGTCGGGGCATAGGCGTCGCAGGTGGCGACTGCTCCTTGCTGTGGGAGTTGTAGCTGTCTTCAAAAGCTCGGAGTGACAGCTGAAAATGAGAGGCCGAGGTACATGAATGCATCACCTCATCCAGTGCCACAAGCGAAATCATACAGCCAGCCAGGGGGTCGACGTCCAGTTCAGTTCAGTTCAGTTTTATTTCCTTAAAGGCCCCCATTCAGGGGGTGTTACATAAGGGGTGGGATTACAATTCAAAACAGCGGAGATTCAATTAACATTGCAAACAAACAGTTAAAATTGAATTAACATGGCAGATGATCGGTGAGGCGTTCCAGGAAGGTAGATGATGAGGCAATTGTGACAATGTCGTAGGGCAGGCCGTTCCAGTCTGAAGCTGCTCTGAGGAAAAACGAAGCAGCAAACGTAGTGGTGCGTGATGGCGGGCGGGCAACTTGAAGTGAATGACTGGTGCGGTGGGAAATGCGTGAGGCGGCTGTTATATAAGGAGCTTGATTGAGTGAAGAATAAAAAAACTTATGATAAAGGGTTAGGCTAGCAATGCGGCGACGATAAGAAAGGAGTGATAGGCCAGATTCATGTTTCAATGGTGAAATGCTGATGTCATATGAATATGAGGAATGGATGAAACGGGTGGCCCGATTTTGAACACCTTCCAAGGCAGTGATTAGGTATGCTTGATGGGGGCTCCAGATGGCAGATGCGTATTCTAATTTTGGTCTTATAAGCGATTTATACGCGAGTAATCTAACATGTGGTGGGGAAAGGCGAAGGTGGCGTTTAAGAAAACCCAGTGTTTTGTTCGATGCTGAAATGATGTTTGTAATATGGGCGCGCCATGATAAATTAGAACAAAGGGTGACTCCTAGATATTTATACGATTCTACTAATTCGATACATGATTTAGAAATAGAATACTGAAAGCGAGAGGGATTGTGACGACGAGAAAAGGACAAGAGTTTGCATTTAGTGGGGTTGAGAGTCATTAGCCAAATATTACACCAGTTTATTATATTGTTAAGGTTGCTCTGAAGGATGTGATGGTCATGACAATTAGTAATAGTATGATAGATTACGCAATCGTCAGCGAACATGCGAATGTTACAGGAAACATGCAATGGTAAGTCATTAATATATATTAGGAATAGGAGAGGACCGAGAACAGACCCTTGTGGGACGCCTGAGGTGACTGGGAGTGGTTTAGACAGGTGGCCGTTAAGATAGACAGATTGCGAGCGGTTAGTTAGAAACTCCTCAAGCCACCTGAAAATGTTAGGATGCAAGTTTAGTTTTGAAAGTTTCAGTAACAGACGCTGGTGAGGAACCTTGTCGAAAGCTTTTGCAAAATCAAGGAATATTGAGTCGGTTTGGATATTACAGTCGAGATTAGTCTGTAGGTCATGAACGAATTGTGCTAATTGGGTTTCGCAAGAAAGGCCCTTTCGAAATCCGTGCTGTGAAGGATGAAAAAATTCGTTGGAGTCCAAAAAATTGAAGATTTGTGAGTAGATGACGTGTTCCATGATCTTACAAGGCACGCTGGTTAATGAAATGGGGCGGTAGTTCAAGGGTGAGTTTCTGTTACCTGATTTGTAGACTGGAACGACCTTGCCCGTTTTCCAATCATCCGGCATGATTCCTGAGGTGAGTGACTGTGAGAAGATAAGACATAAGTATGCTGCGCAAGTCGATTTCACATTCTTGAGGAGTTTCGAGTTGATGGAATCCATACCAGCTGATGAAGAAAGTTTTAATTTGTGGATTATAGATGAAATGCCTTCTTCTTCGAAGAAGGCATTTCATCTATAATCCACAAATTATACACATTTCATCTATAACGTCTTTACCAGAACCGGATCAAAAGCAACGATCATTTCTTCCATCCCTTAAACGCGAGTGAATGCCATAGCAGGTGGCTTATAGACATTGACAAGTGAATAATATATATATATATATATATATATATATATATATATATATATATATATATTTATATATATATATATATATATATATATAAATATATATATATATATATATATATATATATATATATATATATATATAGTGTTACGGGAGCGTACACAGAGAAACGAGGTTACAGCTAAGATATATCTACACGACGCCAAGCCTAAGCTGAGATGGCAAGCCAGAGCGTGCTCCACATCCCAGAATCACGTTGTCTTTCTCACTATCTGTCTTGATTCTTCAGCGTGGTGTTGTCTTGTAACATGACCCTCGGGTGCAGAAGCACCGTCTTGGTGCTTTCTATGATGTTGCGGAGTGGTAGAGCTTAAGTCGGGAGACATGAACAATGTCTGTAAACATAGAAGATGACGACTTCAGCGGGGCTATCTCGTAGGTAAAGTCGGTCACCTGGCGCAAGACGCGGTAGGGTCCTGAGCACCGGGAAAGGAGCTTCTCAGGGAGACCAACATGCCGAGTCAGTGTCCACAACAACACAAGGGAACCCGGGGCAAAGGGACGTCACGATTATGTGTGTCGTAACGTTGCTTCTGTTGCTCTTGCGTTGCTAAGAGGCGCTTCCGAGCAACTTCTCGTGATTTGTGAGCTCTAGTGATAGTGTCACGGGCGTATTTAGTCGGCGAATCGACAGCTGTCAGAAAGATGGTGTCGAAAGGTAGAGTTGGGTCGCGGCCAAATAAGAGGTAGAATGGTGAAAACCCAGCGGTATCGTGGCGTGAGGAGTTGTATGCAAATGTGACAAATGGCCATGCAACGTCCCAGTCTAGGTGGTCAGAGGAGACGTACATGTAGAGCATGTCAGTTAAAATTCGCTTGAATCGTTCGGTAAGCCCATTAGTTTGTGGATGGTAGGCCGTCGCAAATTTATGTTTGGTTTCGCAAGAGCGAAGCAGGTCGTCAATAACTCGGGAGAGGAAATAGCGTCGACGATCTGTGGGCAGTTGGCATGGAGCACCATGATGGAGGATGACATCATGCAGAAGAAAATCGGCAACATCTGTGGCACAGCTGGTTGGCAAAGCCCGCGTGATGGCGTACCAGGTTGTATAATCCGTAGCGACAGCTATTCATTTGTTTCCGGAGGTAGACTGATGGAAAGGAACTGATGGAAAGACCAACTCGAAAGAAGGGGTCAATGGGAACATCAAGTGGCTGGAGGAGACCGGCAGGACTCATAGGAGTTTTTTTTTTCGACGTTGGCACTGGTCGCGTGCGACGACGTAGCGGTGCACGGAGCGATAGAGCCTGGGCCAGTAAAATCGACGCTGGACGCGGTCGTAAGTCTGAGAGACCAAGGTGACCGGCGGTGGGGGCGTCATGGAGCTGGGCGATAACGCTCGAACGTTGGTGGGAAGGCACCACAAGGAGCAGTTCACGCCCATTTGTGTTGACATTGTAGCGGTACAAGGTCCCCTTTTTAAGTACAAACAGTCGAGTAGACGGATGGGGCGTTGGAGAGTTCAGCTTCTCAATAATGTCACGCATCTCGGCGCTGTTAATCACGGATGTTGCTCAAAGCAGAGAGAGAGAGCACACATGGCGGCGCTTCGTCTAAAGTCTCAGGAGGGTCTACTCGATAGCGGGACAAGCAGTCAGCGTCATGGTGTAAACGGCCAGATTTGTAAGACACTGAGTAGTCATATTCTTGGAGCCTTAGTGCCCAGCGACGAAGACGCCCAGTGGGATCTTTTAACGACGAGAGCCAGTAGAGGGCGAGGTGATCAGTTGTGACAGTGAAATGACGGCCATGTAGGTAGGGCCGAAATTTGCCAACCACCCAAACTAGTGCAAGGCATTCCCGTTCAGTGATAGAATAGTTGCGCTCGCTGCAAAGAGCAGACGGCTGGCATATGCGATAACGCGGGCGCACCCGCTTTGATGCTGGACCAATACAGCACCGATTCCATGGCCGCTGGCATCAGTGCGGACTTCTGTTGGGGTAGACATGTCAAAATGGGCCAAAATAGGTGGTGTTGTGAGCAACGCGATGAGATTGGAGAACGCCAAAGCCTGCGCAGCGCCCCAAGAGAATGAAACATCTTTCTTCAGCAAGTCCGTAAGAGGTCGGGCCACGTCCGCAAACCTGTTTACAAAACGTCGGAAGTAAGAACATAGACCTTAAAAGCTTCGGACTTCCTCAGTGCTGGTTGGGACGGGGAAGTTTTGCACAGCTCGAACTTTATCAGGATCAGGGCGTACGCCAGAGGAGTCCACAAGATGGCCTAACATGGTTATTTGTTGGCGTCCGAAGTGGCACTTCGATGAGTTCAGTTGCAGTCCTGCGTTACGAAAATCAGAAAGAATGGAGGAAAGGTGGTCGAGGTGTGTTTCAAAGGTCGGGGAAAACGCAACGATGTCGTCGAGGTAACATAGGCAAATTGACTACTTGAACCCGTGCAAAAGATTGTCCATCATTTGTTCGAAGATGGCTGGGGCATTGCATAATCCGAACGGCATGACCTTAATCTGGTAAAGACCATCAGGGGTCACAAAAGCAGTCTTGTCGCGGTCCATGTCGTCGACAGCGATTTGCCAGTACCCTTAGCGAAGGTCTATGGAGGAAAAATACTTAGCGCCATGAAGGCAATCCAGGGCGTCGTCAATACGCGGTAGCGGGTAGACGTCTTTCATAGTGATCCGGTTCAGATGTCGGTAGTCGACGCGGAATCGCCACCTGTTGTCCTTTTTCTTTACAAGAACAACAGGGGAAGCCCATGGACTGGAAGATGGCTCAACTATGTCTTTGGCGAGCATCTTCTCGACTTCCTTTTGAATGATCTGACGCTCCGCAGGAGAAACGCGGTACGGCCGTTGATGTACCGGAGATGCATCGCCAGTGGTAATGCGGTGCTTCACAATGCTGGTTTGACCTAGCGGACGGTCAGAGAAGTCGAATACGTCAAAGTACAATTCCAGGACGTGACGGAGCGCGTCAGCTTGATGCGGCGAAAGGTCCACCGCGATCATTTTTTCCACATTAGAAGATGGACTCTCTGTCGAAGAACAGGCTTGCGTGCCATTGGGGCAACGCACATCATTGGGGTACAAAGCTGAGATGACGCAATCCTCAGAGGGTGTCAGCGTGGCGAGGGCTATTCCACATGGAAGCACTTGGGGACACAGAGCAAAGTTCAGCAAAGAGATGCAAGCACGGGTTTTCCGTAACGTATTATTAGTGTGCGGAAAAGTAACACTGCGAGTCAGAAGGTCGGATGTAATGGGCGCGAGCACGTAGTCTCCATTAGGTACAGGTGGCGACGCTGTTACGGCAATGGAGGTAACTGTTTGCGGTGACAAACAGACATGTTCAGAAGAGCAGAGACGAACTTGGGGTGGACTGGGCGTATCAGGCGTACAGGGCAGGTCAAGTTGCACCGTGCTACCTGAACAGTCAATAAGGGCCGAATGGGCAGACAAAAAGTCTAAACCAATGATAACATCATTGGTGCAGTTGGTGAGAACAGTGAAGATGACGGAGGTTTGATGTCCGGCTATAGTAACACGTGCTGTGCAGACACCAACGACGGCAGTTGCACTTCCATCAGCAACACGAACACATCGTGCAGGGG
The DNA here is from genome assembly GCF_043290135.1 of Rhipicephalus microplus. Classification (NCBI taxonomy): domain Eukaryota; kingdom Metazoa; phylum Arthropoda; class Arachnida; order Ixodida; family Ixodidae; genus Rhipicephalus; species Rhipicephalus microplus. Next base: position 147,770,267 of record NC_134700.1, on the reverse strand, counting down.
CTGGAGTCAAGACTTTCTTTAAGTGGTCACGAATGTGCGAGCTCATAACAGAAATTTGGGCGCCAGTGTCGACTAAAGCTTTAACAGGTAAACCATCCACTTTTACATCAATCAAGTTCTGGTTGATCGGGAGGGTCAACAGAGGAATTGTAGGGCAAGTCGTAGCAGCAGCGTCACCTCCAGGAGCTGCGCCAGTTAGTTTTCTGAAGGATACCGTCGGGCGAAGGACGGGGATGGGGAACGGGGTGGCGGAGGAGACCGCGAGAATCTACGTCGTGGTGAAGGGGAGTGGCTGTGCTGGGCATTGGTCGTGGGGGTCATGTCGTAATGAGCTGAATCATCACGGCGGGTTGGTTCTTGGCCAAAAGGGCGGGCAAATGGGTCGTGGTTCGTGAAGTTAGGGTTTGTGCGCGAGGGCGAGATCCACGTGCTTCGGCAATGACGCGAAATGTGTCCTACTCTTTCCCAACAGAAGCAAATTGGCCTGTCGTCAGGCATCCTCCATGCATTTGAATCTCGATTACGTGGAGCAAGACGCCAGTAGTGCTGACGTGTGTTCAAGGTAGGCGAATGGACATCGTGTCGGTGCACAGAACAAATCGTCTGAAGGCCCGCGTTTGCCAATTTTTGGCGCACAACGCTCTGTATGAGGGATATGGTGGTCTGCGGATAGTTCGGCGTCAGGACCCTCAAGGGTGCTGGTGACATCACTTTGATTTCGCGTCGAACGGCCCTCGTAATGTCAGCAGAGGGTGGATTGGGCTGAGTCTAAAAATGGAGGTCCTCACAAGTTGATGTTGCTGTGGTGTTAGGAAGACGGGTGAAGTGGTGGGCAGTGCGACGGCTTTTAGCCTTTTGGAAGTGTCGGCACTCCTTAATGACGTCTTGAACTGTTAAACAGCCTTTAAATACAAGGCTGAAGGCATTATCAGCGATGCCCTTGAGTACGTGTGCAACCTTGTCGCCTTCGGTCATGGTGTTATCAGCTTTATGACAGAGGGTAAAGACATCTTGAATATAGGCTAGGTAAGACTCCGTGGATGTCTGGACATGGTTTCCAAGCCCTTTCTTAGTGGCCTGCCTGCACCCGGCAGATTGCCCAAACAACTTGCGCAACTTCGTCTTCCAGACGTTCCAGCTGGTGAGCTCTTCCGCGTTGTTGTTGAACCACGCCTTGGCCGTACCTTTCAAGTAAAAGATAAGGTTTGCCAGCATCATGGTTGGGTTCCATTTGTGGTTTTCACTCACGAGCTCGTAGAGCTGAAGCCACTCATCGACGTCTTCACCGTCTGTGCCCGAAAAGCTTCCATGATCGTGGGGTGGAGTGCTCACAATGACCACATGTGAGGCGGGCGCCGTTGATGCGCGAGGCGTGGCTGCTGGCGCAGCATCCCTGCCGGTAGACATGTTAGAAGCGGCAACTTGGCATCCGCTGCGAAGCTCCGCCGTTCTTTTCTACCCCGCACCGTCCACCAAAATGTTACGAGAGGGTACACAGAGAAACGAGGTTACAGTTAAGATACATCTACACGACGCCAAGCCAAAGCCGAGACAGCAAGCCAGAGCGTGCCCCACATCGCAGAATCACGTCGTCTTTCTGGCTGTCTGTCTTGTCTTGATTCTTCAGCGTGATGTAGTCTCGTATGAATATATATATATATATATATATATATATATATATATATATATATATATATATATATATATATATATATATATATACACTAAATATTGAAGCTTCCTCTAGACAACCCAATGCTTTTTGTGAAATACAACGCATGCTCAATAATATTTATATACTACAGGATGCAGGTTGGAGCAACAACTACGAAAAGTTTTTCCTTTATTCTCAAGGCGCTACTCTTTCACGACTATAATAGTTTATTCAATTTCGTTTCAACTTTCTTTTCCACCATGCCGAAAAATTGCAATATGCTGTGTGTTTACCCCTTTTTTAAGAGCACAGATATTTTTGCCTGTCACATATGTACGTTTTCTTGTTGATATGCTTCACTATAAAATGATTGATATACTGCGGCACCAATTTAAGCAAAAGCTTTGCTAGACTATTGTGACAGTAGGAAAAATTGCATTTTGAGGCATATTGCGGCGTAAGTGTCGCAATGAAGTGCTCCAAGAAAAAATGCAGCTTTTTCATTGTTGGATAGCGAGATTTGTTAATAAGACACGCAGAAAGTTTTAATAGGGTAATTTAGTTTTTGTAAAGAAAAAACTTATTTAAACATCCACGAATTAGAACGATGTTTGCTTTTTTTGTCGTTTAAACGGCATGAAACGTCAGCACGAGGTTCTACTGGGGGCTTTTGGGTAGCGAATAATGCATGTCACACAATTGCTTGTCCCTTGTTCTAGGAATACTCTGTCTTTGGCAAAGTGGTTGACGATTTACACTACGTTACGTTGCGTGAGGCTTATACACGGCGGCTTATACAGCGCTGAAGAACGGACACGTGTTATGCTACCATACATTATTTGGTTGAAAAGAACTAGGGGTGCGGTTTCTTATAGAAAAGAAGGTCACTGGAAACATGAAACAATACTATAGCATCAGTGAGAGGGTGCAAAGAATCATAATTAGGTTTGTTTTACAAAAGGTGCATAATGAGGGTGGTAGATGCCTACGCGCCTACAGCGATCCATAATGATGATTGGGTAACGCTTCTTTGAGGACGTAGAGACAGCCATTAATAAGGTAAAGACACACAGTTCTGATGAATGACATTTGTGCCAAAGGATGCATGAAACTAGCGGGAGACCATGTAGTGGGGGAATATGGCATCTGCCCTCGAAATATAACAGGGGAGTTATTATTTGCGACAGCAAATATTTGGACAGACATGGCTCATTTTCCGTCGCCGCCATCAGTATATATATATATATATATATATATATATATATATATATATATATATATATATATATATATATATATATATATATATATAAGGGAAAGAAGTGTATACCTAAGGGCTCGTTTTTCCGTGTTTTTAACACAATAATAATGAGATATAACAGACAGTAATGCCAAGGAATGTACAGGGGAAGTTATTAACATTAATGGAATGTAAATAAGAAGAAAGAAAAGTGGATGAAAAAATTACCAACTGTAAGCAGGAATCGAACCTACGACCTTCGAATTACGCGTTCGATGCTCTAACCACTGAGCTATTACAGCGGCACTCCCTCCATCCACTTTTTTGGGTTTATCTGTGAATTTAGAAGTAGGAGCGACAGTCAGCGCCATCTATAAGCCAAACAACGAGTGTGAAAACACTCTTATGCGCATGTTTGGCGTCACGTAGCACGTGAACTTATTATGAGCGGGCAGCTGATTAATTGTCCCTCTTATACAACCTAAACACACCAAGTCTGCCAGTACGAGACCCTCGTTCAATGAAATAAGGGAAAGAAGTGTATACCTAAGGGCTCGTTTTTCCGTGTTTTTAACACAATAATAATGAGATATAACAGACAGTAATGCCAAGGAATGTACAGGGGAAGTTATTAACATTAATGGAATGTAAATAAGAAGAAAGAAAAGTGGATGAAAAAATTACCAACTGTAAGCAGGAATCGAACCTACGACCTTCGAATTACGCGTTCGATGCTCTAACCACTGAGCTATTACAGCGGCACTCCCTCCATCCACTTTTTTGGGTTTATCTGTGAATTTAGAAGTAGGAGCGACAGTCAGCGCCATCTATAAGCCAAACAACGAGTGTGAAAACACTCTTATGCGCATGTTTGGCGTCACGTAGCACGTGAACTTATTATGAGCGGGCAGCTGATTAATTGTCCCTCTTATACAACCTAAACACACCAAGTCTGCCAGTACGAGACCCTCGTTCAATGAAATAAGGGAAAGAAGTGTATACCTGAGGGCTCGTTTTTCCGTGTTTTTAACACAATAATAATGAGATATAACAGACAGTAATGCCAAGGAATGTACAGGGGAAGTTATTAACATTAATGGAATGTAAATAAGAAGAAAGAAAAGTGGATGAAAAAATTACCAACTGTAAGCAGGAATCGAACCTACGACCTTCGAATTACGCGTTCGATGCTCTAACCACTGAGCTATTACAGCGGCACTCCCTCCATCCACTTTTTTGGGTTTATCTGTGAATTTAGAAGTAGGAGCGACAGTCAGCGCCATCTATAAGCCAAACAACGAGTGTGAAAACACTCTTATGCGCATGTTTGGCGTCACGTAGCACGTGAACTTATTATGAGCGGGCAGCTGATCAATTGTCCCTCTTATACAACCTAAACACACCAAGTCTGCCAGTACGAGACCCTCGTTCAATGAAATAAGGGAAAGAAGTGTATACCTAAGGGCTCGTTTTTCCGTGTTTTTAACACAATAATAATGAGATATAACAGACAGTAATGCCAAGGAATGTACAGGGGAAGTTATTAACATTAATGGAATGTAAATAAGAAGAAAGAAAAGTGGATGAAAAAATTACCAACTGTAAGCAGGAATCGAACCTACGACCTTCGAATTACGCGTTCGATGCTCTAACCACTGAGCTATTACAGCGGCACTCCCTCCATCCACTTTTTTGGGTTTATCTGTGAATTTAGAAGTAGGAGCGACAGTCAGCGCCATCTATAAGCCAAACAACGAGTGTGAAAACACTCTTATGCGCATGTTTGGCGTCACGTAGCACGTGAACTTATTATGAGCGGGCAGCTGATTAATTGTCCCTCTTATACAACCTAAACACACCAAGTCTGCGAGTACGAGACCCTCGTTCAATGAAATAAGGGAAAGAAGTGTATACCTAAGGGCTCGTTTTTCCGTGTTTTTAACACAATAATAATGAGATATAACAGACAGTAATGCCAAGGAATGTACAGGGGAAGTTATTAACATTAATTGAATGTAAATAAGAAGAAAGAAAAGTGGATGAAAAAATTACCAACTGTAAGCAGGAATCGAACCTACGACCTTCGAATTACGCGTTCGATGCTCTAACCACTGAGCTATTACAGCGGCACTCCCTCCATCCACTTTTTTGGGTTTATCTGTGAATTTAGAAGTAGGAGCGACAGTCAGCGCCATCTATAAGCCAAACAACGAGTGTGAAAACACTCTTATGCGCATGTTTGGCGTCACGTAGCACGTGAACTTATTATGAGCGGGCAGCTGATTAATTGTCCCTCTTATACAACCTAAACACACCAAGTCTGCCAGTACGAGACCCTCGTTCAATGAAATAAGGGAAAGAAGTGTATACCTAAGGGCTCGTTTTTCCGTGTTTTTAACACAATAATACACATGCGCATAAGAGTGTTTTCACACTCGTTGTTTGGCTTATAGATGGCGCTGACTGTCGCTCCTACTTCTAAATTCACAGATAAACCCAAAAAAGTGGATGGAGGGAGTGCCGCTGTAATAGCTCAGTGGTTAGAGCATCGAACGCGTAATTCGAAGGTCGTAGGTTCGATTCCTGCATACAGTTGGTAATTTTTTCATCCACTTTTCTTTCTTCTTATTTACATTCCATTAATGTTAATAACTTCCCCTGTACATTCCTTGGCATTACTGTCTGTTATATCTCATTATTATTGTGTTAAAAACACGGAAAAACGAGCCCTTAGGTATACACTTCTTTCCCTTATTTCATTGAACGAGGGTCTCGTACTGGCAGACTTGGTGTGTTTAGGTTGTATAAGAGGGACAATTAATCAGCTGCCCGCTCATAATAAGTTCACGTGCTACGTGACGCCAAACATGCGCATAAGAGTGTTTTCACACTCGTTGTTTGGCTTATAAATGGCGCTGACTGTCGCTCCTACTTCTAAATTCACAGATAAACCCAAAAAAGTGGATGGAGGGAGTGCCGCTGTAATAGCTCAGTGGTTAGAGCATCGAACGCGTAATTCGAAGGTCGTAGGTTCGATTCCTGCTTACAGTTGGTAATTTTTTCATCCACTTTTCTTTCTTCTTATTTACATTCCATTAATGTTAATAACTTCCCCTGTACATTCCTTGGCATTACTGTCTGTTATATCTCATTATTATATATATATATATATATATATATATATATATACTTATATATATATGTATATATATATATATATATATATATATATATATATATATATATATATATATATATATAGTGCAAAGCCCTAGTTGTAGACCTGTCGCCGCTCAGGTTTCATCAGGACATCAGGACAGGAGCAATAGTACCGCAACTATTTCGTGACAGAAATTAAGCCTAATCACTAAAAAGATTAATTTGGTAACATCACCTCACCAACGAATTTAAATTTTGTCCGCTTAATATAATAATAAACAGCACCGCAAAGGCTAATCGGAGGCCCAACTCCGTACTCTCTAGTCCCTTAATTAAGGGGGTATTCAGCAGGAATCTCATTTCATTAAAACGTTTTTATAAAAATAACCTCAAAGTTGACTGATACACCACTGAAACCTACATTTAGCACACAACAATCCGGGTGCGGCGATGGCGTAGTGGTTAGAGCATCCGCCTCGCGTGCAAGAGGTCCGTGGCTCAAATCCCGGTGCCGCACAGTTCCCAACCGGATTTCAAAAAAAAAAAAATATCCGCGTGTTGATGGAACTGCATTAAGAGGCCTGGCGTGCGGCCTCACCGGTAACCACCACCGGGAACGCACCCCCTCATCAGAGAAGGATTGGCCACCCTGGTGCAGTCTCTGGCCACTACCTCCCACATGCATACGTCAAATACCTCACGGCCCTCAGTCCCCAGCAACTGCGAAGCAACTGACCACGGCGGCGGTCAGATCTGCAACGCAGCAGAGGGTGCTAATAATCTCTGGATCCGGACAGGCCGCCATTGGAACCTGAACTTGGCAACGTTTAACGCTAGATCCTTATCTAGTGAGGAAAGTCTAGCTGTACTATTCGAGGAGCTAGAGGGTGTTAAATGGGATATAATAGGGCTCAGTGAGGTTAGGAGGAAAGATGATGCCTATACTGTGCTGAAGAATGGGCACGTACATTGATGTCGGGGCTTGGCAGACAGAAGAGAACTGGGAGTGGGGTTCCTAATTCACAGAAACATAGCTGGCAACATAGAGGAATACTATAGCATTATTGAAAGGGTGGTAGGTATTGTAATTAAACTGAATAAAAGATACAAGGTGAAGGTAGTACAGGCTTATGCGCCTACATCCAACCATGATGACGCTTCAGTTGAAAGCTTCTATGAAGACGTGGAATCGGCAATGAGTAAGGTAAAAACACAGTATACTATAGTGATGGGTGACTTTAATGCAAAGGTAGGGAATAAGCAGGCTGGAGACCAGGCAGTAGGAAATTATGGCATCGGCACTAGAAACGCCAGAGGCGAGCTACTAGTAGAATTCGCAGAACGCAATAATTTGTGGATTTTGAATACCTTCTACCGAAAACGAGAAAACCGCAAGTGGACATAGAGGAGCCCTAATGGCGAAAATAAGAACGAAATAGACTTTATAATGACTGCACACCCAGGAATCGTGAAGGATGTGGAAGTGGTTGGCAAGGTACGATGCAGTGACCATAGAATAGTACGGTCTCGAATTCAATTAGACTTGAAGAAGGAACGACAGAAACTGATACGCAAGAAGCCAATCAATGAGCTAGCACTGAGAGGGAAAGTAAAGAAATTCAGAGTGTCGCTGCAGAACAGGTACTCGGCTCCTAGTGAGGAAACCAACCTTAGCGTAGATACAATGAATGATAATCTGAGGAGTATCATTACGGAGTGTGCAGTGGAAGTTGTAGGCAGGGTAGTTAGACAGGACACTGGCAAGCTTTCCCAGGAAACGAAGAACCTAATTAAGAAGCGTGAAATCATGAAAGTGTCAAGTACAACAGACAAAATAGAACTGGCAGAGCTTTTGAAGTTGATTAATAGACGTAAAGTATGCGATGTAAGAAGGTATAACTTGGAGAGAATAGAACACGCTCTGAAAAACGGAGGAAGCGTCAAAGCAGTGAAGAGGAAACTTGGGATAGGCAAAAGTTGGATGTATGCACGAAGGGACAAAGAAGGCAAAATAACTACCAATATGGATAGGATAGTTAAAATAGCAGAGGAGTTTTACAGAGATCTGTACAGTAGCCGAGACAACCAGGACCTTAATACTATAACAACTAGCAGTGACCCAGATGACACCCCACAAGTAATGATAGAAGAAGTCAGAAAAGCTTTGGAGAGCATTCAAAGAGGCAAAGCTGCTGGTGAGGATCACGTAACATCAGACCTGCTGAAAGATGGAGGACCGATTGTGTTAGAAAAACTAGCCACCCTGTTTACGAGGTGTCTCCTGACGGGAAGGGTACCAGAGTCTTGGAAGAACGCTAACATCATCTTAATACATAAGAAAGGAGCAGACAAGGACCTGAAGAATTACAGGCCGATCAGCTTGCTCTCCGTAGTATACAAGCAATTTACAAAGGTAATTGCTAACAGAGTAAAGAAAACATTAGAATTCAATCAACCAGAGGAACAAGCAGGATTTCGAACAGGCTACTCAACAATTGACCACATTCATACTATCAATCAGGTAATAGAGAAATGCTCAGAGTATAACCAACCACTATACATAGCCTTCATAGATTACGAGAAGACGTTTGATTCAGTAGAAATATCAGCCGTAATGCAGACACTGCGGAATCAGGGCATAGATGAAGTATATATAAACATTCTGGAAGAAATCTACAGGGGATCAACTGCTACCATAGTGCTTCATAAAGAAAGCAACGGAATACCAATCAAGAAAGATGTAAGGCAGGGGGACACAATCTCCCTAATGCTATTTACCGCGTGCTTACAGGAGGTTTTCAGAAGCCTAATATGGGAACAGTTAGGGGTAAGAGTTAATGAAGAATACCTTAGTAACTTGCGCTTCGCCGATGACATTGCATTGCTGAGTAACTCAGGGGACGAATTGCAACTCATGATTACGGAGTTAGACAAGGAGAGCAGAAAGGTGGGTCTTAAAATTAATCTGCAGAAAACGAAAGTAATGTACAACAACCTCGGAAAGGAGCAGCGCTTCGAGATAGGTAATAGTGCACTTGAAGTTGTAAAAGACTATGTCTACTTAGGGCAGGTAATAACCGCAGAACCTAACCACGAGATCGAAGTAACTGGAAGAATCGGAATGGGGTGGAGCACATTCGGCAAGCACTCTCAAATTATGACAGGTAGATTGCCACTATCCCTTAAGAGGAAGGTATATAACAGCTGTATCTTGCCGGTATTAGCTACGGAGCAGAAACCTGGAGACTTACAAAGAGGGTTCAGCTTAAATTGAGGACGACGCAGCGAGCAATGGAAAGAAAAATGGTAGGTGTAACCTTAAGAGACAAGAAGAGAGCAGAGTGGATTAGGAAACAAACGGGGGTTAAGGATATCATAGTTGAAATAAAGAAGAGGAAATGGACATGGACCGGGCATGTAGAACGTAGACAGGATAACCGCTTGTCATTAAGGGTAACTAGCTGGATTCCCAGAGAAGGGAAGCTGGTTAGGGGGAGACAGAAGGTTAGGTGGGCAGATGAGATTAAGAAGTTTGCGGGTATAAATTGGCAGCAAGCACAGGACAGGGTTAACTGGCGGAACATGGGAGAGGCCTTTGTCCGGCAGTGGACGTAGTCAGGCTGATGATGATGATGATAATATATATATATATATATATATATATATATATATATATATATATATATATATATATATATATATATATATATATATATATATATATATATATATATATATATATATATATATATATATATATATATATATGTATATATATATATACTAGTATATACCTATATACCTAGTATAGAGGTATATATATTTAGATATATATATATATATATATATATATATCTATATATATCTATCAGTATATATATATATTTTTATATCCCTTTCGGTCCTGGCGGTGTCAATTGACACCACCGCACAACACTTCCCGTAATATCTCGGAATCGTAACCAATACTACTCAATCGTGGGGACACAGTTCTTCAATATTCCCCACTGCGATTGACACCATTATTACGGTACGTTGGTGGAGGTAGCAGCCACAATGAAGAAGAAGCGCGACCGAGGTCTTTCGTGAAGCCGAGGCGCGTACGTTGAGGTAATTTGTCGGGTTTAACGTCCCAAAACCACCATATGTTTATGAAAGACGCCGTAGTGGAGGGCCCCGGAAATTTCGACCACCTGGGGTTCTTTAACGTGCATCAAAATCTGAGTACACAGGCCTACAACATTTCCGCCTCCATCGAAAATGCAGTCGCCACAGCTATGATTCGATCCCGCGACCTTCACGTCAGCAGCCGAGTAACTTAGCCACAAGACCGTAAGTTGAGGCGGGTAAGCGCCATTTTCGGGACGACGTACTGAGGCAGTTTCAGTGAGTATTAGGCTGAACAGTAAGACGTTGGTTTCTATTTTGTGTGCACCATTGATTGGCAGAAAAGAAGAAGCCATTTTTTCATTTTCCAATCCCTCTGCCTTAACTATTAAATTTAATGCCACAATAACTAATCTAAAAATGCTTGTACCAGTGGTTCAAGTTTTCGTTTTTGGTCTTCTGAGGTCCTAACTACAAGAAAGACGCGCCCAAAAAGTGTATCCGACCAAGATAAAAAATCCAGCGCTGAAAGAGATATACAGAGGAATAACTTCAGTTGCCGCAAGGTTATCAATATGAAAGTAGATGCGCTTTCACATAACAACTGTTTATTCTGCCGACGTTTCGACGCAAGCCCCTTCTTTTTATGCCTTGAAAAAGACAGGGCTCCCGTCGAAACGTCAGCTGAATAAACAAGTTGTTATGTGAAAGCGCATCTACTTATATATATATATATATATATATATATATATATATATTCTTTCGAGAGAATTATGGACACTCTTTTACGATACGAGGCCTCAAATGGAACACATGTTTATGCTACCTCAATGACATAGGTGTCTTTTACGGCAATTTAGACACCCATTTATATTGTCTCGAGCGAGTCTTCACAAGCCTCACTGACGCCGACCCTCAACTCAACCTCAAGAAGTTTCGTCTTGGTGCGCTGCAGCTCACCATTCTTGGCCCCGTCGTATCGCGGGATGGCATACCTCCTGACCCCGCCAAGCTACGAGCAGTCGCTGATTTTGCGAAGCAAAAACACCTAGAGGAACTTAGAAGTTTTGTAGGCTTGTCGGAAGGCTTCCGACGCTTCATTCGAAAGCTTGCTTCAATATGTGCACCCCTGATGGACTTTCTTAGCGGCGACAAAGACCTTTCCACCTGGTCACCAGCCTGCGACGATGCATTCACCGAATTACGCTGCCTGCCAACTTCACCACTCATCCTCCACCACTACGATCCTGCCACTTCCACGGAGGTTCATACTGATGCCAGCGGTGTGTAACTTGGCGCTGCGCTCGCGCTACAAAAGGCAGCGTTTGATGAATATTTCGTCGCCTCCGCAAGCCGAACTCTGACAAAAACCGAGGCTAACAACTCCGTGACCAAGAAAGAGTGTTTAGGGATGACTTGGGTCCTTGGGAAACTTTGCCCTTACCTGTATTGTCATGCATTTGACGTCGTCGCTGACCACCATGCCCTTTGTTGGCCCTCCCATTTAGGGACCCTTCCAGACGACTTGTTTGCTGGGCCCTCAAACTTTAGGAGTGCGGCATACACGTTATTTACAGCTCCGGTCGTAAGCACATTCAGTCGTAAGCACGTTCACCCATATCGGATTACGGTGTTTGCCTCTCTTCCTCGAACCTGCACTTGCTTCATTCGTCTTAAGCAACATGACGGTGGAACAATGAATGGATCCCTGGATCAGTGGCCTCATCAGCAATCTTTTTGACCATCTCACTTCTTCGCCGTCTCATGCTCTCTCACCGCACGGCTAGCCACTTTTGCCTAAGGGATGAGCTTCTTTATCGACACAACTACCTTTCCGACGGTCGCAGGTAGCTCCTTGTGATACCCCGTCATCTTCGAGCTGTGACGTGCGAAGCTCTCCAAGCTGACCCGCAGTGCGCGCACGCAGGCCTCTTCTTTACATACGCTAGGCTTTGACTCAGATTTTATTGGCGTGGCATGTATGACTACGTGTGGAAATTCATTCGCTCGTGTGCTCAGTGCCAACGACGAAAGTTATGTCCTGGGCAAGTCTACCCGTTACAACGTCTTTTCCTTGTACTAGTCGACTTTTTGATCACCTTGGTATTGGCATTTACGGACCGCTATCATCAACTCTAACTAATAACCTCTGGATTATTTTTGCATTAGATCATCTGACACGCTATGCCGAAACAGCCGCGCTGCCGACTGCCACAGCCTGTGACGTTGGAATGTTTCTGTTGCGACATTTAATTTCCCGTCATGGTGCCCCTCCTGAGCTCTTGGAGTCAAAGATTGTGCTTTCTTTTCTGACGCCTTGAAGGCATTACTCAACAAATGATGAATCGTGCACCGTACAAGTACAGCATACCACCCTCAGATGAATGACATGATGGAGTGCTTCAACCGTGCTCTCAGCGATAGGCTGTGGACTTCGCCTCTGATCATTCAAATTGGGACCCAGTTTTGCCGTTCGTCAATAACGCGTAAAATAGTGTCGTATAGCAACTACTAGGTTTTCGTCGTACTTTGTTCTATACGAACGAAAACCTTCCAATACAGTATACACTAATCTTTTATATAAACCTGATGAGGCCGAAAGTACTACTCTGTCTGAAGCTACCCGAAATGCTGAAGAATTTCGCCAACTTGTCCGCTCTTTTTCTACCGAGGACTACTGGCAGCAGCCATCCCGTCTACCTGGGGACCATCATCATCATCATCATCATCATCATCATCGGCCTGACTACGTCCACTGCAGGACAAAGGCCTCTCCCATGTTCCGCCAGTTAACCCGGTTTTGTGCTTGCAGCTGCCAATGTATACCCGCAAACTTCTTAATCTCATCTGCCCACCTACCCTTCTGTCTCCCCCTAACCCGCTTCCCTTCTCTGGGAATCCAGTCAGTTACCCTTAATGACCAGCGGTTATCCTGTCTACGCGCTACATGCCCTGCCCATGTCCATTTCTTTTTCTTGATTTCAGCTATGATATCCTTAACCCCCGTTTGTTCCCTAATCCACTCTGCTCTCTTCTTGTCTCATAAGGTTACACCTACCATTTTTCTTTCCATTGCTCGCTGCGTCGTCCTCAATTTAAGCTGAACCCTCTTTGTAAGTCTCCAGGTTTCTGCTCCGTAGCTAAGTACCGGCAAGATACAGCTGTTATATACCTTCCTCTTGAGGGATAGTGGCAAACTACCTGTCATAATTTGAGAGTGCTTGCCGAATGTGCTCCACCCCATTCTTATTCTTCTAGTTACTTCAATCTCGTGGTTCGGCTCTGCGGTTATTACCTGCCCTAAGCAGACATAGTCTTTCACAACTTCAAGTGCACCATTACCTATCTCGAAGCGCTGCTCCTTGCTGAGGTTGTTGTACCTTACTTTCGTTTTCTGCAGATTAATTTTAAGACCCATCTTTCTGCTCTCCTTGTCTAACTCCATAATCATGAGTTGCAACTCGTCCCCCGAGTTACTCAGGAATGCAATGTCATCGGCGAAGCGCAGGTTACTAAGGTATTCTCCATTGACTCTTATCCCTAACTGTTCCCATTCTAGGCTTCTAAAAACCTCCTGTAAGCACGCGGTAAATAGCATTGGGGAAATTGTGTCCCCCTGCCTTACACCCTTCTTGATTGGTATTCTGTTGCTTTCTTTATGAAGCACTATGGTAGCAGTTGATCCCCTGTAGATTTCTTCCAGAATGTTTATATATACTTCATCTACGCCCTGATTCCGCAGTGTTTGCATGACGGCTGATATTTCTACTGAATCGAACGCCTTCTCGTAATCTATGAAGGCTATGTATAGGGGTTGGTAATACTCTGAGCATTTCTCTATTACCTAATTGATAGTATGAATGTGGTCAATTGGACCTGGGGACCATTCGGCTCCAAATTTTTCACCTGATTCTTTGATCTGGCTTCGGGTACCTGCTACTGTACTTGACCGCTCCGCAAAACTTGTTTCCAAATACCTCGGACAGTACCACGTTGTAGAGCAAACGTCACTTGTGAACTACATTGTGGAGCACATCATGCCATCCATAGAACTACGCTACCACGGCCGTGACGTTGTCCTCGTCTCTCACCTGAACCCGTACTATCAGCCATTAATTGTTTCTTGTCCCTAAGCTGTCAGAATGGCGCCTTTTTCTGCGGAGGGCTATTTTAGCGAAAAAGATTGTCCTCAGCACGCTAATTGTTCCGCGCCTAAAGGGCATGTACATCGGCATGAGCTTGTGGTGGCGGCGCTTGGCCGGATGCTGCTGACCGGTAATCCTTCTGCGTTCTTCTTCACCAGTAAACCCTTTAAAATATACATATATAGCACGTTACACCGTAACTGTAATCTGTAGATAAGACAACACAAAGACGTTAGAATGATTCGATCAACGGCAATACAACTTTATCGTTTTCTCCACAAGTGGCATCTTTGTCCTCTTTTGAACAGCGGCACATACCAGCCTGCCAGCATCTATGGAAATAATACTTGTAGAACTTCCGCTTTCTTGTAGAATTCGCCTTCTGGCTGTTTAGACATTCTTAATAATTTATGAATCACCATCATGGCATTCAAAAACAGCTTTTAATTCCACCCCAGAATCATTTTTTGCTGCTATATGGCCGCGATTTCACACGCCACAAACTATATTTGTGCAAAATTTACTGAAGCCTGTAAACGTACGTAGATGCGACATCATGCCGAGTCTTGATAATTCAGCCCCGGTGAAAATTTAATTCGACGACATTTTTGCCTAATAATGCCAAATTACTTCCCCATAATATTTTGGATGGTTTACTACAAGATCATCTGCGCCGTATTACAACGAACGTTATTATCGCTACAGACACATCGCAATACGACGAAAAGTCAGGGGTGGGTTATTTCAGCCTGATTTTAAATTGGATTTATTCCCTTCGACTACCCGATTTCATACCCGTTTTTGTCGCTGAGTTTCTGGCAGTAGTTCTGGCCTTACGCAAGTTAGATACAGCAATTACATCAGCTGTCATAATAACAGATTCCCTATCTCTCTGTGCGGCACTTTCTGTTGGTTCTGATAATCACGTAACAAAGGCGTTCCGTGCACTAGTACCTGCGCATTTGAGAAAAGTACGATTAGTTTGGGTGCCTGGACATAAAGGTTTGTTTCTAAATGAAATAGCTCATTCCTTAGCTAAGTCGTCAATCAGCGAACCAATTCTACCGCTCTGTCCATCATCCGCTTATGTGACTGCTGCTCGATTCCGCAGACGTACACTTATGCAAGTCTTTAAAGGTTCAGCACTAACAAACTCTACAGAATATCGCCATTTATTATATCCCTGGCGAAGAGACTTTTGCCGCACTCGAAAACAAGAAGTAGCAATCACAAGGCTGCGTTGCCGGGTACCATATTTAAATTTATATAAACACAGGTCTGCTCAGGTACCTTCGCCACTCTGCGCATTCTGTGATGAACTGGAAAGAATAGACCATTTCTTAGTTGACCTGCAGGCGGTTTAACACATTACGAAAAACTCTATTAGAAATACCTTTACGTGGCATTGGTATGGACTCATCTCTGCCGGTCATTTTGTCTTTTGAAGCTTGCATTTTGGTTGCTCTAATGAGACAGTATGCGCGGCCGTCCGGGACTATATTGATGAAACTAATACGTTGACTAATTAACCAGTTTTATTATCCTAACAAGTCCGCATAATTACATACGTATAAAATCAGATTATTGCTGTATTCTAAAAATAAATTCGTTTATGTAAATATTTGTATGCATTACATTAGGCACCACACTTTCTTAGGCTATCGGTAATCTTTCTGTTATACCTTCATCATTCCAAATCTGAATAGTAAATTTTAAGAGAGAGAGAGAGAGAGAAATAATGTTTATTGCACCCGTCTAGAATGACGGGGGAGGAGGCTTCGGCCTCTGCCCCCAATCATCCCCCTAGCCATTGGCCGGAATCCCTTGGGACTCGGCGGCGGTCAGGGCGAGACCGATGACTTGACGCTGTTCTTCGGCGTCACGGCTGTGTAATAAGGCCTCCCAGGATTCTACGTTTCTACTTGGATCATTATAGGATGGTCAGGTCCATACCATGTGCACTAAACCCGCAGTGCTGTTGCAGTGCGCACATCTGGAGTTGAACACTTCCGGGTGCCATTTACTGTACAGGTGAGGGTTTGGAAACACCCCGGTTTGCAATTTTGTCAACACAATTTCCTCCTTTTTGCTCAGCTGTTTAGCTGCCTCTGGATAAATCTTACGGTGGAGTTTATAGTGTGCGGTGATTTCCTGAAACGTTCGTAGTTCGTCTCTCGTGGAAAGGGGCTGCTCGCGCGAAGGCGGCGGGTCAGCGTCGATCGACCGGAAAGTGAGCCCTCGGGCGATCGCGTGCGCCTTCTCATTCCCCTTCAGATCTTGATGGGCCAGGGACCATACTAGTGAGATTACTTCTGCGGGTACTGGTCCTTGTCTCAGAATTTTGGTGGCTGTAGCAGAGATTCTGCCCATATCGTAGTTTTTAGTGGCTGACTTAGAGTCGCTAACAATCACTCGTGTGCCTTTTTGAGCTATTGCCAAAGCAATCGCAAGTTCTTCTGCCTCTGTGGTGGTTGTGTTCTTAGAGGTGCAGCGCGAGACCAGGTCCCCGTTCACGCGAACTACTACCGCTATGTGTGCTCCCTTTCTTTCCTATTCTGCAGCGTCCGTGTAAAGCACGCCAGATCGACCTGCAAGTTTCGCCTGCAGGGCTACAGCTCTAGCTTTGCGTCTGCCTTCATGAAACGCCGGATGCATGTTTTTCGGCAGCAGTGTAATTTTCAGTCTTGCCCTAGTTGATTTAGGTATGCTAGCGGTCTGCCTGGAACACTCCGTGAGCTCGCACCGCAAGCGCTCCATGATTTTCCTCCCGGTTCCACTTCTCAGAAGTCTTTGGTGCTGTGACATCATGACAGCTTCTATTAGTTCATCTAAAGTGTTGGAGACACCCAGCCCAAGAAGGTTAACCGTAGAGATGTTCGGGGGAAGCGCTAGCGCAGTCTTGATGCCTTTCCTTATAATGGCTTCAATTTTATCTTTTTCTGCTCTACCTGATTTAAGATAAAGAGCAACGTATAGTACACGGCTTATCACGAAAGCTTGAACTAATCTTAAAAGATTGGCTTCCTTAATCCCCGCATTCTTGTTAGAAATGCGCTTAAGCAGGCGGCACGTCTGGTTCGCACTAGCTTCGAGTCTCCGGAAAGTTTCAGTGTTTTTTCCATTTACTCGCATGCGCATCCCTAGATTTCTAATACTGTCTACGGTTGGAATAGCATTACCATTCTTTCGCAAAGCGATGTCACAACCCCTTCTGAGGGGATTGTTTGTTTTCCTTTTTTGCAATGGTAGAAAAAGAGCCTCTGATTTTTCTGCCGAGCATTTTAACCCTAGTGGTTCGGGATATTGTTCGATGGTATCTATAGCCGCCTGAAGTGCGCTTTCAATATGTCTGTCACTACCCCTGTTTATCCACAGCGTCACATCGTCTGCGTATATTGTGTGATGCAGATTGTCGATTCCTTCCAACTTCTCAGGAAGTCCAATCATCGCTATATTAAAAAGAGTCAGAGAGAGTACAGACCCTTGTGGCGTCCCTTTATTCCCCAATTTATAGTTTTCGAGTGACTGCCCTCCCATGCTGATAGTGGCTGTACGATTTGAGAGAAAGCCCCTCACGTAGTTGTATGTCTTGACGCCTACGCTTAGCGCACTAAGGTTCTTAAGTAAGGCTTCATGTTTGACATTGTCAAACGCCTTGGAGACGTCCAGACTCACAATTACTTTGGTGTCCACTGTCTTTTTTTGTATTATCTCCTCCTTTCGCTGTAGCGTATTATCGCACGTCGATAGGTGGGATCTGAAGCCTATCATAGTATCAGGGTGCAGGTTTTCATCTTCCATAAACCTAGTCAGTCTTGTTTGGATGACGTGCTCCATCAGTTTTCCTACGCAAGATGTGATGGAAATGGGTCTGAAATGTTCGAGAATGAGCTTTTTCTCCGGCTCAGGAATGAAGACTACATTGGCCGTTTTTCAAGCTTGCGGTATTTCTCCCTTGTACCAGAGACGCTGGCGATGAGGAAGTTGTTGATAGACATCTTGTAAGTACATTTTAAAACCACTCGATTCTTGGCCGATCCCCCACAGTGGGTATGTGCCACTAACAGTAGGAGAACAACAACAACAACAACTTGTACTAGTGGCATTACCCCCTTCCCGAAGAACGTCATCCTGATGTCACAACATATTTACCATATGAAAACAAAACTGATATGATAAGCAGTACACAAGGGGGTGTTCACAATCACTGTAAGTGTACGTACTCAAGGGAGTTTAATGAATAGTCAGCTTCGGTAAAACGATTTCATTCTCAAAACATGGACAACGTGTGGCTGTTGTGAACCGCGGGATTGACGAGTCATGTCCTCGTCAAGGACTTCGTAGTTCACTTCGCTGAGACGACGGAGAACTCTATAGGGACCAAAATAGCGGTGTAAAAACTTTTCCGACCGGCTCCGCTGTTGCATGGGAGTCCACAACCATACTCGTTCTCCGGGTTGGTAAGAGACATCGCAACGACGACTGTTGTACCACAGCGAGTCGATGCGTTGTTGCTTATGGATTCGTTCGACTGCAAGCTTGCCCCATGCCACTGGACGAGGACTGCACCAAGGCCGATGTTACTGGCGTCTGTGTGTAGTTAAGTGTCGGCATCTTTGTCATAGTGTCCGAGTAAGGGCTCAATCGGGAGACGCTGCCTGAGCTCGGAAAAAGCACGCCTTTCCTAAGGGCTCCTCGTGAAGGGAACATCTTCTTTTTTCAAACGAGTGAGGGGTTCGGAAATGTTTGCGAAATTTTGCACAAAACATCTGTAGTATGCGCAGAGGCTGTGAATGCTGCGACGGCACTGCGCGAAGCTTTTGCAGCTCGTGGCGTACAACGCCATGGACTAGCTTAGCAGGGTCTTTCACGCTCGTGACTTCGGGTGTTGCCAAGGGTGCGGACAGACATGCGAGGTTGTCCGACCGCTCATACTTGTAAGAACGCTGTCTTAGCTATCGCTCCATTGTTGTCGCTTCACGGAATAATTCCGCCATGGTAGCTCGTGGGTTTCGCACAAGTCCAGCAAACAGCCGCTTCTTGACACCCTGCATCGGAAAGCATACCTTGTTGTCTTTCGTCATTGCAGAATCAGCTTGACGGAACAGACGAGACATCTCCTCAACGAACATGGCCACACTTTCATTTGGTCTTTGATTGCGAGATTTGAGGCGATGTTCTGCTTGTTCCTTCCGGTCAGCGCTACCATACGTGTTACGCAGCTGAGTGCAAAACACCGGCCAGGTTGTCAAGGCTGAAACCTAATACGTGGTTCTCAAAACAAATACGCATTAAATCCTCAAGATAAAGATAGACATACCGGAGTTTCTGGCACTCGTCCCACTCGTTGGCGACGGCGACCTGATCGTATTGGTCCAGCCAGTCTTCAACGTCTTCGTAGGGCTCCCCATGGAAGGCCTTTCGGGTTTGAGGGGCTGGTGGCCATAGAGCTGGCGGAGTCGCGGTCCGTTCAGTATGGCTTGCAGTTGTCGCACTTGCCATGGATATGGAGCGTTACGAAAGTGGGCCGAATCGGGGTGGTAGGCCTAGTTGCCGCCGACTGCGCTGAAGGTCGACTGTTTCTACCAAGGCGTCGATGTTGGGGCTGAGACCTTCCTCGTGGTAACAGTGCATAGACTGTTACCCAGCCGCTCTAACAGTGTCACGTTACACCGTAGCTGCAAGCTGTAGATAAGACCACATAAGGACGTCAGATTGATTTGATCAACGGCAATACAACGTTATCGTCTTATCTGCAAGAGGCATCTTCGTCCTCTTTTGAACAGCGGTACATGCAAGCCTGCCAGCATCTATGGATTGGATTTGTCGGTTTTAACGTCCCAAAACCACGATTTGATTATGAGAGACGCCTTAGAGGAGTGCTCCAGAAATTTTGACCACCTGGGGTTCTTTAACGTGCACCCAAATCTGAGTACACGGGCCTACAACATTTCTGCATCCATCGGAAATGCAGCTGCCGTAGTCGGGAATCGAACCCGCGACCTGCGGGTCAGCATCCGTGTACCTTAGCCACTAGACCACCGCGGCGGGGCTGCCAGCATCTATGGAATTATTACTTGTAGAACTTGTACTAACTTGTACCTGTATAAAAAATCTAAGGCACAAACTGATACGCAAAGAAGCCAACTAGTGAGTTAGTGGTGAAGGGAAACTACAGGAGTTGTGAGTTTCTCTTCAGAACAGATTCGGAACTCTAAACGAGATAACCGAGATTATCGTTGGCGCAATGACGAAAGATTTAGTAGTATCATCAGAAAGTGTTCAAAAGAAGTTGGAGATACTGTCACTAGACAGGACATTTGCTAATTATCTCAGCTAACAAAAAATCTTATTAGGAGATCACAAACCATGAAAGCCTCAAATGCAATTGACAACAGATAGCTAGTGGAGCTTTCGAAATTATTCATTATGTGCAAGGTAGCCGATACAAGAAGGCATTAGACATTGGAAGAATTGAGCTGGCTGTAAAAGCGACATAAGCCTAAAAGCAGTGAAAGCAAACTTGTGCATAGGCAAAGATAGGACGTATGCATTAGGGACAAAGAAGAATATCATATTCAATAAGAATAAGAAAGATGAGGCGGTGGAGAAGTTCTACAGAGAGCTGTACGGAAGCCGAAACAACAAGGATGATATCATAAGAAATACTGGCCCAGAGAATTCCGACGTCTCACCCCTAACGAGTGTGGAAGTAAGGAAAGCCCTAAGAGGAAGGCAAAAACAGTAAAGCGCTGGTGAGGAAAAGGTAACAATGAACCTGCCGAAAGATGCCGGAAAAATCATGTTAGCAAAACAGGCCACGTTATCTGTGAAGTGCCTCTTGATGAGAAGGGCACCAGAACCTTTGAACAACGCCAAGATCATTTTAATTCTTAAGAAACGAGACGTCAATGACTTGAAAAACTAGAAGCCGATCAAATTAGAATTTGTTTTCAATAACCTATTAAAATAATAGCTAACAGATCTAAGGCAACATTAGAATTCAATCAAAGAATGAACCAAGCAGGATTTCGTACAGGCTATTTCACAATAGACTATATTCATACTGTAAGAGTACTGTTAGACGCCACGCCGGGGTGATGCAACCGTTTAATGGGCCGAACAGCAGCGAGACAGCAGCCAGTGGTTTTTAGCAGCAGCTGCAGCAGCACGAGCCTCTGCCACAACAAACGTTTTCTTCGTCGTCTCCAGCAAGCGCGTATTTTTGTCACTACATTGACTCCCCGGTGCAAAAGGAGCCATCCTGGCGACCCATTGCACAGACACGACTGGTGTGTCGTAGTGAGGTTTTAGACGGTCGACGTGCACAGTTTCACGCTCGCGGCACCGTTGATCTGTAGGTGGCTGAATAGGTTCAACCATGTAGTTGACTAGTGATGTCTGGCGCGAGATCCTGTAGGGACCGTCATACTTTGATGTGAACTTTGAGCAAAGGCCCGGGGCAGATGATGGCACGCGGAGCCACACGATTGTTCCAGGGGCGTATGACGATGGAGATGAGCGTTGGTCATGGGAGTCCTTCTGGCGAGCCTGATTGTGCATAGAAAGCGCACGTGCGAGCTGTCGACATTCTTCGGCATATGTGGCGGCTTCGGCCAAAGTCGTCGATTCTGAAGGGTCTGGGTGGTACAGAAGGATAGTGTCCACGAACGATGAAGGTTCCCGATCATAAAGAAGAAAGAACGGGGAGAATCCAGTTGTAGATTGAATTGCGCTGTTGTAAGCGTACGTAACAAATGGCAGTACGCGGTCCCAGTTCGTATGGTCATCGGAAACATACATGTAGAGCATATCTTCCAGTGTGCGATTAAAGTGCTCGGTCATCCCATTGGTTTGGAAGTGATATGCGGTGATTGTTCAATGCACGATGTTGCATTCGCGTAGGAGGGCTTGTACAGCTTCCGACAAGAAGGAACGTCCACGGTCACTAAGACGCTCACTAGGTGCACCATGCCGAAGGACGAGGTTGTGCAGAATGAACAAGCCGACTTCACGCGCAGTGACCTCGGGAAGCGCCGAAGTTTCGGCGTAACACGTAAGGTGGTCCACGGCTACGATGACCCAGCGGTTTCCATTTGGTGTGTATGGTAGGGGACCGTACAAGTCGATTTCGATGCGGCCGAAAGGCCGAGGACCAATCCAGCCCACAGGACCAATCCAGCCACACGGCAGTGGCTGGATTGGTCCTGTAGTTATGCGAGGGGAGCTCTTCCGGCGTTGGCACAAGGTATATGAAGGGACGTACTGCCTAACAAAGCGGTACATTCCGCGCCAGTAATATCGAATTCGTAGGCGAGCATACGTCTTCACTACACCTGCGTGGGCGCATTGCGGATCCGCGTGGAAGGAGGCACAGACGTCTGTACGTAGGTGGCGAGGTATTACAAGCAATCATTTGCGGCCATCAGATAGGTAGTTTCGCCGGTACAGAAGACCGTCACGGATGGTAAAATGGTGAGCAGTTCGTCAAAGTAAACGGTTGTCCGTACTTGGGGACGTCTGAGACAGGTACTCTAAAAGTGACGCTATCCATGGATCCTGGTGTTGCTCAGAGGACATGTCGACATGTTCAAGTGAAGAACATTCGTAGCGGGAAACAGACGCTGTAACATAATCGTGGGGAAGTGGCGACCGAGAAAGAGCGTCGGCGTCCGAATGCTTGCGGCCTGACCGATAAATTACACGATTATCGTAATCTTGGAGACGTAGTGCCCAGCGAGCTAGGTGACCAGATGGGTCTTTTAATGACGACAACCAACACAATGCGTGGTGATCAGTCACGATGTCAAATGGGCGGCCATATACGTAAGGTCGGAATTTCGTGATTGCCCAAACAATGGCAAGGCATTCTTTCTCGGTGACTGAATAGTTCTTTTCCGCTTTAGTAAGGGTGTGAATAGCGTAAGATACAACATACTCATCCAAGTCAGATTTACGCTGAGCAAGAATAGCGCTGAGGCCTACTCCACTAGCGTCCGTATGGATTTCGGTTGGAGCGTCTGGATCAAAGTGGCGTAAGAGGGGTGGTGATGTCAGAAGATGCCTTAACGAGGCGAATGCTTCATCATATGCTGGGGACCACGCCGAGATGTCTTGGTTGTCGGCAAGTAGCTGCGTCAGGGGTGCGATTATGGTGGCGAAAGTGCGCACGAAGCGGCGAAAGTATGAGCAGAGGCCGATGAAACTGCGAAGTTCTTTTAGTGTAGCTGGCCTGGGAAAGTCGGTGACAGCGCTAAGCTTGGCTGGATCAGGGCGAACACCATGCTTGCTGAAGACATGCCCTAATATGGTAAGCTGGCGGGCAGCGAAGTGGCATTTCTTCAAATTCAGCTGAAGTCCAGCGTCCGAAAGACACGTCAGGACGCTTGCGAGGCGACTGAAGTGGGAGTCGAAGTCCTCCGAGAAAACGACAACGTCATCCAAATAGCACAGGCATGTGTTCCATTTAAAGCTTCTAAGGATGTTGTCCATGAGACCTCGAAGGTGGCAGGCGCATTACAGAGGCCGAATGGCATCACGTTAAATTCATACAATCTGTCAGGCGTTACAAACGCAGTCTTGGGGCGGTCGGCTTCATTCATAGAAACCTGCCAGTAGCCCGATCGAAAGTCTAAAGAAGAAAAGAACTCTGCTCCTTGTAGACAATCGAGGGCGTCATCGATTCTTGGCAGCGGATAAACATCTTTTCTTGTGATCCTATTAAGACGCCTGTAATCAACGCAAAATCTGATGCTACCATCCTTCTTTTTTACCAGTACAACCGGAGAGGCCCAAGGGCTGTTTGAAGGTTGTATTACGCCAGGTCGAAACATGTCGTTCACCTGATCATCAATGGCACGGCGTTCAGCGTCAGAAACTCGATATGGGCGCTGGTGCAAAAGTGCATAGCTACCGGTGTCGATTTGGTGAACGATTGCAGATGTGCGACTCAAAGAAGGTTGTCTATGGTCAAATGATATCTTGAAGCGATCTAGCAGAGCCAAGAGTTGGGTGCGCTGAGCAGCGGGAAGTTTAGGGTCAATTGATGGGAAAAAAGCCTCCGGAGATGAAGTGGGAGAGGTATAAGAGGTAATGGTGTTTAAGTGGTATAAGGGCAGGTCATCAGGTAGGTGACTGGACGAAACAGAATCAATTTTCTCGAGATGACCGAGGACTTCGCCACGGAGCAATATGGCTGGGGAGGAAGCGAGTTCGTTATATATATGGAGCCACGGGAGTTTTCTACGGTGACAACTGCGAACGGGAGAAGGAAGCTTTTGCGAGAGCCAAAGGCGTCTGAGGGGTAAAAGAGTGCGGGGACAGAGGGCGCGTCGTCGCAAAAGAGTGGCACAAGAACACAGGATAGAGGAGGGATGTGAGTGTCCGCGGCCACGGTGACTCGGGAACATAGTGGCTTGAAAGGTCTTTCAGATGTCGGCGCTTCACACAGGGGCAGTTCAGACATCGTCGACAACTCTAGTTCAGCACGCGCACAGTGAACGACGGCATGATGAGCGCAGAGGAAGTCCCAGCCTAAGATGATATCATGCGAACATGGGGAAAACACAAAACATTCGACTACATACAATATATTTTGGATGATGTTATGCCAGCGAGTCCTCGTCAAACGTCCGTGCCTCTGAAAAAGGCAATCTGGGTCAAGGCCAGTCCGCCTGGCGCGATCACCTCGACGGCGTGAACACGCGCGGCGCCCCTCTGGCCCATGTGCAGTGAGTCAGCTGCGCACGTGACAGCGAGCCGGCGGCCGCGTGTCTGGTGGTCTGACGCATGGCGCGGCGGCCCCCATTGGCGGAATCTGCCCTGACGACCAGCGGCGCTTCTGATTGGACATTTTGGTTGGACCCGGTGCAAATAAAAGAAGCCCTGCGGCGTGTCGCGATCAGCGGTCTTAGGCGAAAGGCTGACCTATGTGTTAGAGAGGAGAGCTCGGCTCTTCGAGTCTCTGTCGGCCCCAGTGCCGAAATTGTAACGCCTCTGTATATATGCTGTACATAAACCTTGTTTAACTCACCGTCGTCTCGTCCGCTCGTCTTATCGGCTCTGCGCAGAAGCAGTCGCGAGCTGATAAACATACGCTACGCAACAGTGGTTGGCAGCTGCGGGATCGACCGGCGTCAGCGACATCGATGCGGTGAGTGCCTGATGTTTTCCCCTCAGTTCACCAGACTACTCTAGCTCAGGTTGTAGTAGTTTAGAGAAGGGCTGTGTGAAGCATTGAAGGGAGCTTTGATCGTTTCAAGCCAAGTCGAAGCGCTTTGAAACCAAAGTTAATGCGGAGGGGGTAAACACGGGAGTGTGAAAAATTGCTTGCGCGTCTTGCTAGTAGGCTTATAGTGGGTACGGCAAGTAGATTCTTAACAGGGGCAAACAGCAAGAGGCTAGTGTGAACGATGGAGAACCTTAAAGTGAAGGAACTCATCGAAATTTGTGAGGAACTCGGCATTACTTTGGGCCGTGCGAAACGAAAGCAAGCGATCCTTGAGATCATGAAGGATGAGGGAGTGTCGGCTGAGGAAGTCGATGAGGCCTGGGTGGATATTAAAGCACGCCGTGAGGAGGCTGAAAGGCGAGAAGTAGAAGCTCGCGAACGTGAGGAGGCTGAAAGGCGCGAAGCTCGCGAACGTGAGGAGGCTGAAAGGCGCGAAGCTCGCGAACGTGAAGAAGCTGAAAGGCGCGAACGTCGCGAGCGCGAGGAGGCCGAGAGACAAGAGCGCCTAGAGTTGAAACGACTAGAATTGGCAATCCTACAGTGTTCGCAGGCGCCTAGCGTAGCTTCTCCGACGATTCAGGTCAGCGGTTTTAGAATTCGGGACCAACTGCCACCGTTCGTAGTAGGCGAGGACATGGCGAAGTATCTCGTCAAGTTTGAACACGTCTGTGAGCGAAACGCTTTGGAGCGGCCTCTTTGGGCGCGGAACCTGCTAGCTCTTCTTCCCGGCGAAGTGTCCGACGCGATAACTTGCTTGTCGAGGGAAGCGTTTGAGAGCTATGACGAGGTTAAGGAAGTGCTCTTGAGACGTTATAAGTTGTCACCCGAGGCTTTCAGGCAAAGGTTCCGGTATGCTAGAAAGGGGAATGAGTCACACGTTGACTTCGCGTTTCGTCTTAAAGCCGATTTGATTGAATGGCTCAAGGGCGAAGGTGTTTATGACGACCGCGATAAAGTGGTGGAATGCGTTGCACTGGAGCAATTCTACCGCTGCATCGAGGAGGATGTCAAACTTTGGCTGCAGGACAAACTTGGTGAAGTACAGCTAAACAAGGCAGCAGA
The DNA here is from genome assembly GCF_043290135.1 of Rhipicephalus microplus. NCBI lineage: Eukaryota > Metazoa > Arthropoda > Arachnida > Ixodida > Ixodidae > Rhipicephalus > Rhipicephalus microplus. The sequence continues at coordinate 147,743,670 of NC_134700.1, read as the reverse complement.
GTTAGCTGAGGAGTATTATACTCGCCGAAAGTTGCATAGCAGGGCAGTGCGCGTTGAAAAGGATGAAAGAAAGGAGGGCTTTTCAAAGAAACCTGATCAACGGAAACCCGCTCCGCACCGTAATTTCAAAAAGGACCCATCTCTTACGAAGGACACTGTAGAGGAAGGGAAAACAGAAGCGGAAAAATCGAGTGAGGTTTCTAAACAACGCACTGATACCACACGGGCGTTTGAATCACGGAAGCCACTAATCTGCTACAACTGCAAAAAGGAAGGGCACATCGCGATAAACTGTAAGCAAAATTTTGCTTTTGCAACAATTAGAGAATCGGAAAAGAACATGCGGTTGTTGGAGCCGTATATCCAAGAAATTAGTGTGAATGGGAAAGCGTGTCGAGCACTTATAGACTCCGCGGCAACCATGGATGTTGTCCATCCTTCATTGGTGTCTCCAGACGACTTTACAGGAGAATGCGCGTGGATCAGGCAAGTCGCCGAGGAGCAGAGTGCTTGCTTACCAATCGCCACGGTTGTCATTGAAGGCCCGTTCGGTAAGCTTCGCACCGAAGCGGCTGTGTCTGCCGCGCTTCCCGATCGTTTTCCTTATCTCTTCTCCAACAACTCAGAGCAGCTTCTCAAAGAGCAGGGTAAATCGTTCTTCCCCAACTTAGCGTACATGGCCCTCACGCGATCGCAAGCGCGGAAGCTCTCGCAAGAGCTTGACCTTGTTCAAAGCGGTGAACTCTCAAGTGACCTTGTCGGCGGGTCGACGGAACCTCAGAGAGGAAACTTTCCGCGTGAGTCATGTGAGCAGTCGCGCGAGCGGCCCGTCGCCGGACCGACCAGCGCGGTTCCCGTGGAAAGGGGAGACGACATGGCGCCATTGGATCAGAGGGAGAGGGCTGCAACGCTCTCGCCTGTAGCGGAAAGTTGGAGTGAGCTGTCGAGGGTTGATCGAGAAACGCTCATTCGAGAGCAGCGTGAGGACCTCTCGATTAAAGCGCTAATGGAAAGCGTAAACTTAGAAAAAAAGAAAAAGAATGTTTCTTTTTTTGAGAAAGCGGGGCTTTTGTATCGGAGCTACACAAATGCGCAAGGTCGCAAGTATGAGCAGCTCTTAGTGCCACAAAAGTATCGTCGCCAACTATTGGAACTGGCGCATGAAAACGCATGGGCAGGGCATCTCGGCATAAAAAAGAGCAAGGCTAGAGTTTCCCTTCAGTTTTATTGGCCGAAATGCTGGAAGGATATCGAAGACTTTGTGCGCTCATGCGACACTTGTCAGAGAGCGGGGAAATCCACGGACAAGTGGAAGGCATCCATGAAGCTTGTGCCGATTATCACAGAACCTTTTCGGCGCCTAGTAATTGATATAGTCGGGCCATTGCCAGAGTCAAGGCAAGGTTGTCGGTACATCCTGACGGCTCTCTGTGTAGCCACAAAATTTCCGGAAGCGATACCCCTTAAGGAGCTCAATTCCCCTCAGGTCGTGGATGCGCTGCTATCTATTTTTGCACGCGTCGGATTTCCTTCTGAAATCCAATGCGACAATGGTAGTGTCTTCACCAGCTGCCTTACCTCTACCTTTATGGATAAATGTGGAATAAAAGTAGTGCACAGCTCGATCCATCACCCGCAATCTAATCCGGTAGAGCGTATGCATTCCGTTCTGAAACGGATACTGAGAGCTCTCTGCTATGAGCACAAATGCGACTGGGAAGCGTGTATTCCTCCCGCTATGTTCGCTCTAAGATCAGCTCCTCATGAGAGCACTGGTTTTAGCCCTGCAGAACTTGTGTATGGCAGGAGTTTAAGAACACCATTGCAAATGCTACGCGAGTCCTGGAAGGGATTCGATGAGGACCCTAATGTAGTTGCGTATGTTCTAGACCTCCTTCAGAGGCTTGGAAAAACGAAAGATCTTGTGGAAAGCCACATGAAGGCTGCACAAGTATTGTCGAAGGAGTACTACGACAAATCGGCGAAGAAGCGCACATTTGAAGTTGGTAGTCAAGTAATGCTGCTGCGGCCGTCCAAAAAGAACAAGCTTGAGGTTCATTGGGAAGGGCCTGCCAAAGTAATATCGAAGCTTTCTGATACCAATTATGAAGTGAAATTAGGAAGGCGGCCGAACAAAATTTACCACAGTAACTTGATGAAACCATACGTTCAACGTCAAGCGGTCGTAAATCTGCTGTTGAATGCTGCAGAGGAAGAGGGAGAAGAAATTTTGAATTCTAGTGATGTAATCGAAGGGGGATCGGAGGTAATCTTGGAGCAGTTGAAGCTAGAGCCTAGGTTAAGTGAAGTCCAGAAGGAGGACCTGAGAAGGATTGTTTCCGAGTTTCAAGACGTGTTTTCGGACCGTCCCGGAAACACGACGGTGATCGAGCACGATATCGAGCTAACTTGTGAGGAGCCAATCCGTAGCAAGCCGTATCGTTGTTCCCCCGTGCAAAAGCAGATCATGAAAGAGGAGATCGATAAAATGCTGGAGTTGGGAGTCATAGTACCGGGCGAGAGTGACTATACATCCCCTCTAATATTGGTTCAGGTGCCAGGAAAAGATCCGAGGCCATGCATCGATTACCGGCGTCTTAACGCAATAACTCGAGACCAAACTTACCCGATACCCAACCTAGAGGAGAGGGTGGAAACTGTGTCACAGTCCAGCTATATTTCCACGTTAGACCTCGTGCGAGGGTATTGGCAAGTCCCCCTTACAGAGCGTGCCAGCCGCTATGCCACATTTGTTTCTCCATTTGGAACGTATCGCCCACTTAAGCTGAGCTTTGGATTGAAAAATGCACCCTTTTGTTTTTCAGGCTTAATGGACCGCGTTCTTAAAGGCCTCTCCGAGTTCGCTCTGCCGTATATTGACGATGTTGCCATCTTCTCCAACGACTGGGAAGAACATGTCGAGCATCTACGCGTCGTGCTGAACAGGTTGAGAAAGGCTGGCCTTACCGTGAAACCTACTAAATGTCACCTAGGGTGTGGCGAGGTGTCTTACCTGGGGCACGTTGTGGGGCGTGGCCGGCGTAGACATTCAGAAATTAAGGTAGCCGCTGTCGTGAACTATCCACGACCAACCACAAAATCAGAGATAAGGGCATTCTTGGGCTTGGCTGGATACTATCAGCATTACGTGCAAAATTACTCTAGCATTGCCAGCCCCCTCACTGACGCGCTTCGAAAGTCCGAGCCGGTTAAAGTAGTATGGGACTCAGAAAAGGAGACTGCGTTTTGCCAGCTAAAACAGGCCCTAAGCGAAAAGCCTGTTCTCATGGCACCCGATTTCTCTAAGAGATTTGTGATTCAATGCGACGCGAGTGATCGCGGCATGGGAGCTGTATTGTGCCAGGAGGACAGTGCTGGTAACGAAAGGCCAGTTTTGTATTTAAGTCGAAAACTCAGCGGCAGGGAAGAGGCGTACAGTACCTCTGAAAAGGAATGCGCTTGCCTCGTGTGGGCCGTTCAAAAGCTAGCTTGTTATGTCTCCGGTTCGAGGTTTGTGGTTGAAACGGACCACTGTCCTCTAACCTGGTTAAATAACATGTCGCCTAAAAGTGGCCGGTTACTGAGGTGGAGCATGATACTCCAACAGCACAACTTTGACGTTCGCTACAAAAAAGGAAGGCTAAACGCTAATGCCGACACATTGAGCCGTGCGTTTAGTTAGTACCTTCTCAACCTTTCGGTTTCTCGCTGGCGATTCGGGGCAAAATTTTGACCTCATCACGACCTGGGCTGAGCGCTCTCGTTCAGAGTGATCTCAAGGGGCCAACTTTATGTGGTATTCTAATCCGTTACGTTGTTGTACGTGGAAAAAAAATTGAGTTGTCACTTTAGGGGTCTTTTGTCCCACATGTGCCTCTTGATGTAGAGGGAACAAAATTCCGATAAACACGTAGATAGGTATATGTTGTACTATACTTTGTCTGGTGTTCTGTCGGGTGACCGGGGGCACTTGCTTGTGTCGTGTGTTGTCTGTTGTCGAACCGTTCTTAGCAAGTTGCAGAACCATCGACAAGTGCTGAAACCGAAGATGGTCAGAAGAGACGAGCGAAGTTGGCCAGCAAGTTGTGGCGACAAGCCAGTGGAGCTGGGATCCGTTGTCAAAAGTGGAATGTGTTCCCGGACCAGTCTGGAGCTGTATTCTCCCCATGGCCCTGGAGGCGAACCTGGAGGAACCTGGCAAACGAGCGCACCTGACATCCGAGCCCCGTGGAAGCAGCTCGTCTTTCCGGTGCATTGTCTGGCGGCGGGGGTGCTGTTATGCCAGCGAGTCCTCGTCAAACGTCCGTGCCTCTGAAAAAGGCAATCTGGGTCAAGGCCAGTCCGCCTGGCGCGATCACCTCGACGGCGTGAACACGCGCGGCGCCCCTCTGGCCCATGTGCAGTGAGTCAGCTGCGCACGTGACAGCGAGCCGGCGGCCGCGTGTCTGGTGGTCTGACGCATGGCGCGGCGGCCCCCATTGGCGGAATCTGCCCTGACGACCAGCGGCGCTTCTGATTGGACATTTTGGTTGGACCCGGTGCAAATAAAAGAAGCCCTGCGGCGTGTCGCGATCAGCGGTCTTAGGCGAAAGGCTGACCTATGTGTTAGAGAGGAGAGCTCGGCTCTTCGAGTCTCTGTCGGCCCCAGTGCCGAAATTGTAACGCCTCTGTATATATGCTGTACATAAACCTTGTTTAACTCACCGTCGTCTCGTCCGCTCGTCTTATCGGCTCTGCGCAGAAGCAGTCGCGAGCTGATAAACATACGCTACGCAACAATGACCAGTCGAGCTGTGCACGCCGCAGAAGGTGGGATGTGATGCGCAGTGGCCGTGCGGAGAGAGAAATCAGAAAGTGGCAGTGTAAGCTTCTTCAACTTGCGGCACAGTTCACCGCTTAGCACAGACACAGCCGCACCAGTATCAACGAGCGCTTGCACCGGTACACCATCAATATGCACAGTTATTTCATTAGCATGTAGAAACGGAGGCCTTGAAAGTTTCGATATATGCGCAGCTCTTGCCTCGGGAGCTGCGATGGCCAGTTTTCCGTTTGGGTGGGTGCTGATCAAGGAAGCATAGGAGAAATTGAACGGCGCCGTGGTGAGGGCAACCGATCCCTGTCGAAGCCGCGGCGACGTGGCGGCGACTGTTCCGACGTGGGGGGGAACGAAGACGACTGTGGTGGCTCTGGACGATAGCCGTAAGTCGCTTCACCAGCAGTTGGGTTATAATCCCGGCGGCGGCAGTAGCGTGCTACATGACCGGGAAGATGGCAGAAGTAGTAAATCGGCCTGTTGTCCGTAGTGCGCCAAGGGTTAGTTGATGGTAGCGCGGGGTGGCGAACAGGAGGTGGGTAAGGACGGACAGGGGGACTTGCTGCGTAGATGGAACGGGGCTGTCTAGTAAGATCCGTGGCGTTTGGTAGCGACGGCGGTGATCGTCTGGCGGCCTCAGCGTAAGTGAAGGGGCGGAGATAGGCGAAGGATGGTATGTGGGAGTTAGGGTGTCAGAAACTTGCTCTTCGATTGTCTTGCGGATCGTTGGGGGCAGCGTGTGCGCACTGGTCGGAACGTGCGACACAAGAGACAATTGGCGCGCCACTTCTTCTCGGACGAACTGCTGAATTTGCTGCATTAAGATGCTTTGTTCGGATGAAACAGCGCCAATTGGTAACGCAGTTGTAGAGTTCGTGTCGAGGTTTGGACGTCGAGTAGAAATGCGCTCTCTCCGTAGCTCGTTGAAACTCTGACAGTGTTTAATGAGCTGGGCGACGGTTTTCGGATTTTTTGCAACGAGCATGTGGAAGGCGTCGTCCTCAATACCTTTCATGATTTGCCGTATTTTGTCAGTGTCAGACATGTGGAAATTGATACGACGGCAGAGGTCCAGAATATCCCCAATTTACGAGGTAAAGGTCTCGCCAGAGCGCTGTGCACGGCCGCGCAAGCGCTGTTCGGCGCGGAGCTTGCGAACAGCGAGTCAGCCAAAGACTTCTGCAAAGCGCGTCTTGAAGATTGACCAAGAGGGTATTTCCGCTTTGTGATTGTTCAACCACAGTTCTGCCACACCCACCAAATAGAAATGAAGGTAAGTGAGCTTGTCGGTGTCATCCCACTTATTGTGGGCGCTTACCGCTTCATACTGGGACAGCCAGTATTTCGCGTCTTGGTCGTCGGTCGCGTTGAAAATTACTGGATCTTGCTGTCGTGGCATTCCGGAACAGGTGACGGATGGGATTATGACTGCAGGTGGCTGGGTCAAGTCGTCAGGCATTGTCGAAGCGGGGGTTGAGGTAGAGGCCGGGAACGGAGTTCCAGTTTGAGACAACCAGCACTCTCCACCAAATATAAGAATACTGTTAGACGCCACGCCGGGGTGATGCAACCGTTTAATGGGCCGAACAGCAGCGAGACAGCAGCCAGCGGTTTTAAGCAGCAGCTGCAGCAGTGTGACTTTCATGAAAGGATAAAAAAAACACTCTATACCGCTGCATCAGCATGTATACTACCCCCCCCTACCTTTTTTGTTTTGAATGTGCATTTTGTGTGAGTGACAGCTCTTTGATGTTTTTCATTTCAGTGTATAGTGAAAAAATAGAAACAACGCTGCTGCAGGATGCAGCTGTCGTGGTTAGTGTGAAAGTGATAAAAACCTGCCGACGCTTTTCTTCCAAATTCTCATCGATCTCCACACAACTGTCAGCCAGAACGAATGCACCAGGTGAGAGCGTTAAACAGATATGCTTTAATTACACACAAGCAGAAAACATACATGAAAGAACTGTAAAATTCCAACGAACACACAAAATGAGACAAAAAACAAACAACGCTAACACACAGACAGCAATTGAAGAATACAAGTTAATATGAAAAGAAAGTTGTTTACAGCCAAAGAAGAAATGCCAGCCCCGCCCACAGCGGTCACCGTTTCGCCAGAGCAGAATTTTTATGGTTAATTATTTACAATCGCTTATTTGCGTGACCTCAGGACTTTTCACGGGATGCAGGCACATGACTTGGCCTCACAGGTAAGTTCTCATCTCGATAGCTCTCGGTAAAGAAATTTACCTTCTTGGCAAATTTTATCACAAAGTCTGACTTCACTCTGCCAAACCTTACATTTTTCCGAAAAACTACGAACTTCATACGTAGTATTTGCATTATCAGTGAAAAAGGGCTTATTGTTCAAATGGGAATCACCAATCATTGCTTTGTTTAACAGGTTAATGACCGGTGCGCAAGAGGGCTGGGGATGGAGTGCTTATTTATTAGTTGCGAAGCAGCTCTTTGAATCACGTGTGTAACGCAGTATGTATGTGCGTTCGTACGAACGCGCTGCAACGTGTTCTCTTCACAGCAGATGCTGGAGTGGTGCCAACTCGGTCACGCCGCAGCTGCACGTTGGTGTTAGCTCCCCTCACACGTTTCTTTCGCAGAAGCGCTGATGTCACTCTCTCCCTCACCTGCAGCGCGCTAGCCGCGACGCACGCAGCTGCCGACCCCTCCACCTGTTCGCAACACTTCTCTCTCACTTCACCCTCTTCACCACCTCCAACGCTCGATGGCATCTGGAGTGGAAACACTCTTTCGGCTCATTTATTTTCGTTGGTTCAACATGCCGCGATCCGCCTTGTTCACGTAGTCGACAACGTACGTTGCCTAGGAGTACTTGTCGAGGATCACTACTCTGGTGCAGCGCCCGTGTCTCGACTATAAAGAAACGACGACTACGAAGTCTTGACAAACTTACACGAAACGCTACCCACCTCCCGTGTCTTTACGTTTCAAGAAGACGTTTACGCGACGTAACGCTACACCAAGTTTTGCTTCAAACCATTCTTCCGGCACCCGAGGCGACGTCTCTTTTAACCGGGTCAATACCATGGGCCCCGCTGCTGCTTCGCATCCCATAAGGGTTCACTTCAGGGAGATGGTGCAGAATTTTTTTTCTTGGGTTTTAACCGAGTATAGATAGTATGAAGTGTACGTCGCTGAAAACATAACGGAATTTTGTGTCGGCGCAAGGTGATCCAAGTTTTCATTCACCTACCGAATTAAATGAACCTGTAGAGCTTTCACCATTTCAAAACAGAGTAGAATTTGAAAGGCTAAAGCTCATTTTCCTAAGAACTCATAATCACAATGAAGTGGGCTGGGACTAGTACCTTGAGATCAAAACACAAGAAACATCAATAAACAAACACAGTATTTATATACAACATCACAAAGCTCATAACGACAGCTTCAGGTACAATTTCTTCTCTTGCGCATATTTGCGTATGTTTCAGCGGTGGTGCTTTCTTTCCTCTTTTCACTGATAAGCTTGCAATTACAATACCTTTATCATCTGGATTTCAATTTGTGCCGTGAAATGATATGTGTTGCCATAACAAAGCGTTTTTGTGTTTCTCATATGCACGATTCTGCTCAATTATAATTTTGTTCCACTTCTCCGATAGCTCTTCAAAACATGCAGACCGTATCAATAAATGAAATGAGTTAATATGAAAGTTGTAAAAAGAACCGGTGTTGACATCGGCGTATGAGTCGGTGGTGCATGCTATCTCTACTCAGAAACGCGAAGTGCCTGCGTTTGATTCTTGCGTGCTTCTCAACTCCATGACTTGCGCGTCACAGGTACATCAGCTGGCTGGCGTCTTGTGGGAACAGGAACCTGATCAGATGGGGTGGGGGGGAAGGAGGCTACTGAGCATTGCCGCGAGACGTAACACTCAAATCAGAAGCAGCCGGTGTTCGCTGGACAGGGAAAGTACTGGCTACTGCCATCCGAAGCCTTGGACGATGGCAAGAAACATTAACTTGTTTGAATCATTCTCACTTTGCGACAAAGGTGTTGTAGTGTAAAGCATGAAATGTCCTTAAGGGGGCCATACGTAGGCTTGACACATGCATGCAGCTGCAGCAGTCGATCTCAGTGGATACCATCTCAGATAAAAAAATACTTTTATCTGTTTGCTAGACGACATTTGAGAAGATGGGTACCGGAAGGAAGGTCTGAGTAACGTCGAAGCATAATGTGAATAATCAATGACTAATTCTGGCTATTTAAATATCCTTAACTCCTAATATGCAGGGCGGAAAACACAGCAAAGCCTCCGTGCCTTACTTTCTCTAAAATAGGCTCCAGCCGGTATTCCCTAGTGAATATAGGACGCATCGCAAATGTTCAAGGTAGTCCCTCCAGTAACTATTCAAAATTTTTCGTACGTGACATTGTTATTTTGATAAATCTAAATATTTCTGCAAAATGACCGTTTAGAGCTTTATTTCAATAGCCTACGTGAAGACTCGTGCAGCATTTTTTTTACCTAATTACCTCTAAGAGCTGCGTGTCTGGTCATAACGTGTGCCCCATTCATTCATCAAAAACAAAAGGCCTCGGCACACGACCCCGGTATCACTGCTCACCAGGGATCATACACCGCGTAGGTACTAATTGATTTATTTTCGAAAGCAGCGTATGATGTCAGTAGCTTGCGCACGAATGTGACTAGCCTATATTTCTCAGCTGTGAGCCGGAAACGCTATTTTCAAAGGTGCAGTGGTCAGCAAGCTTAACACGAACGCTCTGCAGTGTGACCCGATACAGCTTTATGGACTTTAGCGCCACGTAGCTTTGGGTTCTATTGCCGAGATGTTACCCATGCATACATATTTACTGTACAATCAAACCAAGGCATTCATTTCGCCAACAGCGCCCAGCACTTCACGGCTCATATCATTCAAGGTAGTCCAGGTTATGTGTCGAAGCATTCGTGTTAAGCTTGCTGACGACTGTACATCTACAATGAAGTCAGAGATCGAGCACATTGACAAGCGATGATATACATTTTAATTATAGTCGGAAAACGACCGATGTGTATTTCACAAGAATATAATGAGCAAGCTTCAATACTATATAAGGAGCTCAAAATGCCAAAATGTGAAATGCTCCAGTGAAATGTGCTGAGAAGTCACGATATCGTCAAGTTATGCACAAGGCCTAAGGTGTTCACTTTTGGATAAATTGGCACAGCTTACTCTTCCCATCAGGAGGCACCTCGTAAACAGGGTGGCTAATTTTTGTAACACAATCTGTCCTCCATCTTTCAGCAGATCTGATTTTACCTGAACCTCACCAGCAGCTTTGCCTCTTTGCATGCTCTCCGAGGCTTTTCTGACTTCTTCTATCATTACTGGTGGGGTGTCATCTGGGTTATGGCTAGTTCTTATATTATTAGGTCGTGGTTGTCCCGGCTACTGTACAGATTGCTGTAAAACTCCTCCGCTATTTCAACTATCCTATCTATACTGGTAGTTATTTTGTTTTCTTTGTCCCTAAGTGCATACATCCGAATTTCGCCTATCTCAAGTTTCCTCTTCTCTGCTTTGACGCTTTTTCCGTTTTTCAGAGCGTGTTCGATTCTCTCCATATTACACTTTTTTACATCGCATACCTTACGCAGAATAATCAACTTCTAAGCCTAGAACGGGAACAGTTAGAGATAAGAGTTAATGGAGAGTACCTTAGTAACGTACGCTTCGCCGATGACATTGCATTGCTGAGTAACTCAGGGGACGAATTGCAACTCGTGATTATGAAGTTAGACAAAGAGAGCAACAAGGTGGGTCTTAAAATAATCCGCAGAAAACGAAAGTAATGTACAACAACCTCGAAAGAGAGCAGCGCTTCGAGATAGGTAATGGTGCACTTCAAGTACTATGAGGCTGTGTCTACTGTGTTCGGCTCCGCGGTAATAACCGCAGAGCCGAACCACGAGACTGAAAAACTAGAAGAATAGGAATGGGATGGGGCCCATTTGGCAAGCACTCTCAAATTATGACAAGTAGCTTGCCACTATTCCTCAAGAGGAAGGTATATAACAGCTGTGTCTTGCCGGTACTTAGCTACGGAGCAGGAAGTTGGTGACTTACAAAGAGTGTTCAGCTTAAATTGAAGACGACGCAGTGAGCAATAAAAAAAGAAATGGTTGGTGTAACCTTAAGAGACAAGAAGACAGCAGAGTGGACTAGTGGAAAAACGGGGGTTGAGGATATTATAGTTGAAATCAAGAAGAGGAAATAAACAAGGGGCGGACATGTAGCGCGTAGGCAGGATAACCGCTGCTCATTAGGGTTACTAACTGGGTTCCCAGAGAAGGCGAACGGGTTAGGGGGAGACAGAAGGTTAGGTGGGCAGATGTGATTAAGAAGTTTGGGGGTATAAATTGGCAGCAGCAAGCACAGGACTGGGATAACTGGCGGAACATGAGAGAGGCCTTTGTCCTGCAGTGGACATAGTCAGGCTGATGACGATGATGATGATGATGACTCTCGATACCGGCTGAATCAAGAATATCATAATGTCATGAAAAAAGCCTTCACATACGTCGTTTTCCTTTCAGTATACAAGACAATGAATTACGTTTAATAATGTGTTTTATTAGCTCAAGCTGTGTTAGCTCATACCTTTGTGATCTATCAAATCATCGCCTGATACCCCAATAATATTTTTGATAATAATTATGCAGCATATTCAAGTCTAATCCTACCCCCATTATGTGATTTTTGCCGTCACAGTGATACGTTGTTGTAGCGATGAGTGCATCAGGGCAAGTGGACGAAAATTTCACACAAAACGTCATTGTCATGATAGTATGAATCGCATTTGACATGAGTGGCCGAACAGAATAACCGGGCTTTGAAGGTGGGTCTTATACTTATAGGAATACAACTACAAATCATACTATATCATACGCGAAGCAGACTATTATTAGGTCGTAAAGGCCAACTCCGTCAAGACCACGTAAGTCAAGGTATGACCGATGTACTTTTCACCTTTTCCAGCTTGGCACATGAAGTACGCTCACCTGCCTTCGTGTATGCTCTCGTATACCTTAAAAATTTCCTCGCAAATGAAGCACGTTAGGCGACTTAATCAGTTCATCCTGGCGTGAATAATTTGAAGCAGGTGACATAACACACGTTGGCATTCATCACACTTCAAACACGTGTCGTTAGCCTAGCTTTTGCATATAAGGTCCTTCTGAACATGGTGAGGACAATCGATTCATTTATATGGGTGTTTAAAATCCCCAAACTACCTTATGATTATCAGAGACGCCATAGTCTTGGGCTCCGGAAATTTCGAACAACTGGGGTTCTTTAACGTGCAACCAAATCTGAGCACACGGGCCTACAGCATTTTGGCCTGCATGGAAAATGCGGCCGCTGCAGCCAAAATTCAGTTCAGCGACCTGAAGACGCCAAGTCTTGGGCTTATTCAGAGGCTTTACTAAGAAAACAATTAGAAATCATAGAATTCTGTTGAACCATGTGTGATGGAGCTGCAGTGGCCAAGGTGGCTGAAAGAGGCAGGCGACTGCTGGCACTTTATCGCAAGGCATTCAGCTCTGGCGCCAGGCCTAGCAGACAGTGACTGAAGCGGTGGACCAGTGGGCCGACGTTTGGCAGTGATTACGCGTTCAAAGGTCAGCTCCGCGAAAGGGTGCCTAGTATAAAGACTATATACAGCACCCCTACTACTCTGACGACGCGGGATCGACGAGCAGAGAACCAGAGAATCAGAAACGAGTACGTTTTATCAATCACTGAAAATAGTTCTACGCCGTCTTCGTTCCTGCCACCACGAGCCTACCATTGGTCACTTGGGCTACACACAAACATTGACATGAATCGGGCATAAATATTACTGGCCGAGGCTGGCTGTGGTTGTTACATCTAACGTGAGGATATGCATAGATTGCCAGCATCACAAGTCAACGACTATTAAGCCAGCTGGCCTGTCGCAGCCTGTACGAGGGCTGACGACACCATATCCACAATTTGAAGTCAATCTTCGTTGCTTTTCCCAACGTCTGCCACAAAAATAGGTGGATAATAGTCGCCACAGATTACCTAACACAATATGCGGAGACATGCACTCAGCCGTAGGCAACAACAGCTGATGCAGTGTTATTTTTCATCGAAGCTATCGTTTTAAGACCCGGTAATCCCACAATATTCATCACCAAGAGAGGTACCACGTTCATGGCCGAGCTTTTGGACATCACTTTTTTGACTAAGTGGTATGGATCATACGAAGAGAACAGTGTATCATCCACCGACCAACAGGCTCATTGAACGTCTCAACCAGACAATGGCTGACATAATAAGCATGTACGTAGATATAGAGCACAACAAGTGGTATGACATCCTGCCCTACGTCATATTTGCGTACAACACGCTTCGTCAGGAGAAAAGCCGAGAAATACATTTCAGTATTGTTCACGGATTTGAGTTACGACAACGTTAGACGCGATGTTCCCTCATGAAAATGATGACAGTGAGACAGACGCTGGGGAGTTTACGTAGATTGCAGAAGCTAGACACCATTCATGGTTGCGAATCGCCGAACAGCAAGACCACGATACCAAACATTACAACCTTCGGCACAGACCCATCATTTACAACGTCGGCGACAAAGTGTGGGTTTGGACACGTATTCGTTGGCGTGGGCTCTCCGAAAAGCCGTTGCGGGTTCACATGGAATCTTACACAGTCTTTCGACGCATGACTGACGTGAAGTACGAGGTTGTTTGGACGCCCCTCCATGTTGGAAGCGCAAAAGACATCCACTAGAAATCGCACACGTTCTTCGCATGAAGCCATACTTTCAGTGACTAACTGTGCAGTTTCTTTTAACTTGCTTTCTAAGAGTTTAGCATCGGGGCGATGTTTTTTAAGGCAATATTGCCACGCGTACGTGCCAGTGGCAATAGAAAAGAAGCAGCGTGAGCGTTCTTGGTCCAGCGCTGTAAAGAAGTGGCTGTATTTTCAGTGATAAATAAATTGTACTCGCTTGTTCTTCTCCGTGAGGTCATTGAACCGACGTCAAATTACAAAGTCTGCTCATAAATGTTCGGTTGCTGCACTCCGCAATCGCATGCGTTGGCAAATAGTATGGCACAGAGTGAAACCAATGAGAACAACAAAAACGGTAGAGCTCCTCTTTGTGGTCTGCTATGATTGGTCGAGCGTGGCCACTGATGATCACGTGAGGTAGGCTATGTCGGGGTATGTATTGACACCGGAGGTCTGAGACATCATTGGCAATTACGGACCGCATCGCCACCTTCTCACATTATTGAGTAACAGAGTAGAAAAGAATACTTATCCAACGGTTTCTCTTAGGTGAGCTTGCAAAAGGGCCCATGAAGTCAGTGTCTCTCTTTAAAAAGACGGGCTTGCTGGTGTCATAGGTTATAGGTGTTGGAGGTTTGTGACGTTCGCACACCATGCACCTAGTCACATACAGTCGACGAAGTTGTCGCTTTTCACACACACACACACAGACACACACACACACACACACACACACACACACACAAACTAGCAGATTCCACGTGTGACATGTGAAGCACGACTGAGGAAGGTGTAGATGTCACTCCAAATATGCACTACGTTACGAGGCGAACGTACATTACGCCGTGCATAACTCCCATGTCATGATTATCAAGTTTGGACATCTAATTTACCTTCGTCATCTGTTCACATCACCTAATACCTAATTTGGTATATGTGGAGCTAGTGAAATGGCCGCCAGCATGTCATGAAGGTAGCTCGTAGCCATGTTTTACATGACACGCATACCATTATTATCATGTTTGAACGTGTCATTAGGATTTGTCGTGCATTCCCGTCACGTAATACTAAATTTGGTATATGTGGAACGAGTGAAACGGCCACGAGCACGCTATGAGCGTAGCATGGAATCATGTTTTACATGACACGCATACCATGATTATCATGTTTGCACGTGTCAGTTACTTCCGTCGTCCATTCACGACTCGTAATACCAGATTTGGTATATGTGAGGCTAGCGAAACGACAGCGAGCTTATCATGAAAGGCTCACTATACTCCCACGTTACGTTGACGCGCGTGCACGCTGGGCACAGCGACGTTACGCTAGAAAAACGAGAGCACTGACGCCAGGTGTGACTGGCGCGGCCCGGCGGCAACCAACGCAAAATCCGACATGCGACATTTCACGCCGACAAAGTTACCCAGACAGCACCGGATGGAGGGACGCCGGGCGTGCTCAAACGCGGATGCGTCAAGGCAACGTAGTGGGGCGCGTGCCTGCGAGTATATGGCAGGCAGATTCGAGTATATGGCCTGGCGTGGCATCGCGGGCGTGACGCGACGAAACGAATGCAAGCGCCCACGCGCACTGGGTCACGATGAAGTGTATTGGCGCCTTGAATATGGCATATAGTCATGTTCTCACATGGCACGCATCACATGATTACCATGTTTGCACCAGCCACATACCTTCGTCATCCATTCACGTGGCGTAATGCGGAATTTGGTACATGTGAATCTAGTGAAACGGCTGCGAGCACATCATGAGCGTGGCATGCAGTCATGTTCTTGCATGACACGCATCTCATGATTATCATGTTCGCAGCAGTCATATATCTTCGTCACCCATTTAGGTCCCGTAATAGAAACTTTGGTATATGTGAAGCTAGCGAAACGGCCGCGAGCACATCATGAGCGTGGGACGTAGTCTTGAGTCATGACTTACATGACATCCACGTCATGATTTCGGCGTTAGGATCTGTCACTTGCGTTCGCCATGCAACTGTGTCTTTCTTGCACCGCTGTGAAAGTACTCGGCTGCTGACACACAAGTCGCGTGATCAAATCCCGGCTGTGGTGGCTGCATTTCCAATGGAGGCGAAAATGTTGTTGGCCCGTGTGCTCAGAATCGGGTGCACCTTAAAAAACCTCAGGTGGTCAAAATTTTGGAAGCCTTCCACTATGGCGTCTCTGATAAATATATGGTGATTTTGGGATGGTAAACATTACATATCCATCAATCAAATGTGTCTTATCCTACAAGTTTTGCAACATGTCTTGGGAAGGAAACCACCGCAAGAGCAGCAAGACCATCCTATGTAAAACAACACATTCATGACATACATGCCATGATTTTATGTTACAACTAGTGAATATGCTCGCCATACAGTCATATAATGCCGTAAAAATTTGGGAATCAATCCCGTGACCGAAATGGTTAGGAGAGCTAAAAGTCGTAGGCGGCTAGATACATCGATAAATACACTTAAAGTTGCCAAGTTTCACTATGAAATGCTTCGCATTTTAAAACGAAACAATTGAGGCAAATATCACTAATCGTTCAATGACAAAGAAAACACTGCGACCAAGTGGGGTTCTCATTCTTCTATTCGTCCTCTTCACCTTTATGAACCATTCTCAGCTCTTATTATTTTATACTATACAACACAATTCCATGTTTCAACCTCCCGCTTTTCCCTATTTTGCCTTTATGTCATTCTTCAGCACCATGAATTGCCTTTCCCCCACCCTTTCCGACATTTTCCCCTTTTTTATTCACACATGCCGACTCCTTACCCTAACTTTCCTCTCCTATCAGCAACTCACTCGTTGAATTCCCATAATCTAGGGCATAATTAAATGTTTATAACCGGTACCGAGGCTTAGTCCTTGCTGGAGACAGCCGCCTAAGAAAGGAGAAAGAAATAGATGAAAAAACAGGGAGGTTAGCCGGTTCTTTTACCAGCTGGCTACCTGTGCAGGGGAAAAATTTAGGTGAGAGTAAATTATTATATAGAAGAGATGTTAAAAAACAGACAAGAGCAGGAAAAAATAAAAGAGAACAGGAATACTTTGTTCTCACAAAGGGCGATTTACCCAGTCTATATAGTGCTTTTGTAAGTTTTTGGTGAAATGGAACGGGCGCACTCTCACAGAATATGTGAGATTGTTTCTTCGCAGCTGCATTTATTGCACGCAGAGCCACCTGAACTTTCTGTGAGATCCACACGACCCAGTGAAAAGCCTAACCATTCCACTGTAAACACATTCATTAGTATAGTAGTGTATTCGCACAGAACCGAAATAGCCTGCATTGCAATTATTGCGAAAAGCACTTGATATCTCACTGCAAGTAATATTTTACTTGGCGGCGGTAATACAAGTTAGGTAGCGTTAGCACCAAAGTGGCACACTCAACAAGGCGGGAGTTGTTTTATACACTGTCGGTAAAGAATTCCGGGTGCACAAAGTGCCATCTCTTTACTAAAATTGCTTACGAAATATGTTAGGATTTTAAGGAAGTGAAAGAACCTAAGTGTTCACTTTAACGATGCGATCTTTAAAATTGATGGAGATTTTCAAACGCAGAGTATTCGTACTCCTGTGTACATTAGGTCACATTAGGATTATCGCGTTAAGCACCGGAGGCATTGTTGAAGGCCTAGCTCTCATAATAGACACTTTTATTTGGGCGTACGTAACGAGCGTATACGTACGCGGCTCGACACGTTGCGTACGCTGCACGCGAAGCGCTCAACAACACTTTTAATTGACCGTATGGACCATACCGAGATACGTTCGATTCAACTAGACGTATGTTATTGGAAATAAGAGCCTTTGGGTCTTTTTAGCACACTCGTGTGGTGGTGGCCTTCATAGTGGCCACTATCGTCCAAGTCAAGGTGAATCATTTTTATCGATGGTTTACGGCGGTTTGTTCCGGATGCCTAAACAGGTCGCTAGATTGTACTTCTGATAGCAGTGCAACAGCGTCTCACAAAGTAAAATATACTCGATTTGGGCCGGATTTGTTGCTATCTGCATTCGACGCCATCGCTGTCATTTTGCTACCTGGTTCCTATTTCAATCGAGATATTGCGAGAGCATCACGGCGCGTACGCTTTGCCTCGTCACGTTTACGCACGCCGCATAATTTTTTTTCGGCGTACGCACACATCCACGGAATAGATACGTTACGTACAGCACCTGCGCACTTGAATTGAATTGAAGTTTATTTCGTCCTGAAATTCTTACAGGGTCGGGAGCATAGGCTAAAGGCTATATAGCCTGACATGGGGCCTCTGCTCCTAAATACAGTTTGGCACACAGGCCGCTCCATCTGTCGCATTTTTTTCATAAATAATTATATAACACAACAAGTAACACACAGAAATAAATTAATAACACTATAAATAAACCATAACACAACAAAATTTAGCATGGTCTTGTCACACTATTTCAGGGAAAACATTAGAAAAATCACTTTGTCACAAAAGCGTCATCTGAAAAGAACCTTCAATACAGAATATAAAATAAAGCATAAGAAAAGCAACTACAACACATAACTCAAATTGATAGATAGGATGTAACAAATCAAGTACAGAAATTTAATAAGCATACTCAATATCATGGTTCATTAGGATGGACTTGGTGATGGTGTTCGAAGATACGGAATTGAAATCTATAAGACCGTGTAAACGATTTAACATTGTGGGTATTTGATACTGAACGTGTTGCTTGCCATAACTTGTCCTTATTGCTGGGATTTTCCAGTGTTGCTGACGCATAGTATAATGAGTGTTGTCAGGCTGGTTCTGAAGACACTGTGGCTTGTTTTGTTTAATCCACTGCAGAAGTTTGAAATAATACAGTTTTGTTATTGTTAGTAATGCGTATTTTTCAAAGAGTGGTTTGGTTTTCAAATCCCTGATAATACCATGGTATTGCTCGAATGCTCGCAAAACTCTTTTTTGCAGAACTAGTATTTTTTGATAGTTTGTTTGTGTAGTAGTACCTCATACCAAAATACCATATGTCATTTTAGAGTATAAAAGGGCGTAATATAATTCTATTTGTAACCATTTTGGTAAGACTGGGCTGAGCTTATATAAACATCCAACGGTTTTACTGAGTTCTACCGTTAGTTTTTTTTATATGTGTGTTCCATGTCAATCCCTCAGAAAACCATACACCCAGGAACTTCTGGCTGGTGACTTGCTCTATCTCTTTGCCCTCAAATAAAACAGTTGAACTATAGTTACGCGGCTTATTAGGTGGGGCAAAGACAATGTATTTCGTTTTACTAACATTTAGTTGCAGTTTATTCAAACTAAGATACGCGGACAACTTTCGTAGGTAGTTATTAACCCGGTGTTCAAGCTCTAGAATGGATGTGCCACTAAAGACTATGTTAGTGTAATCTGCATACATTATTGACTTGGGAGAACATGGGATATGACACAGGTCGTTTATATAAATTATGAACAATAGAGTACCAAGAATTGACCCTTGTGGTACTCCTCTTGTTATGTTTAAGTAAGTGGATGCACTTTTCTTTATGCAAACACATTGATGGCGGTTTGTTAGATAGGTTTTCATTAACTCAAGAACCCCACCACGTACACCATACTTGCTAAGTTTAGCCGTTAGTACTTCATGACATACCGAATCAAACGCCTTTCTAAAGTCTATGAACAAACCTAGTGAGCACAGTCTATGTTCGATGTTTGTGATCAGTTGATGTTTAATATTAAGCAAAGCTGCTTCACAAGATTTATTTTTTTGAAAACCATACTGAGCCTCACTGATCACATTGTACTTGTCAAAAAATTTGTACAAGCGTACGTTTATTGCATTCTCAAATACCTTAGATAAAACAGGAAGAACAGATATTGGCCTGTAGTTTGTGAATATCCGTTTATCACCACCCTTGAAGACTGGGCATACTCTCGCTATTTTTAGGCTGTCTGGGAAAATACCAGTTTCAAACAATCTATTTATTATATAAACAATAATTGGAGCTATTGTATCAGCTACGTATTTTAGCAGAGTTGCCTTCATCTCATCGAAACCAGCGGCTACGTTATTTTTAATCTGGTTTATCAATTGTATTACTTCCTCTCTTGTCACTGTAGATAGTGACACGGAGTTTATAAGACCACACTCCTTTAATGTAACATAGGGAGCTATATTGCTCTCGTCTTTATATTCTGCACTGGTGACAAAGTAATTATTCATCTTATTCGCTGCGTCCCTATCAGATAAGGTACCTGCATTAGTATGACAACATAGCGGTGGTGGCTCTTTTTTCTCTGACATTAGATTCTTAACCTCGTCCCACACCTTCCTAGAGTCATTCTTTATTTTCGTAAATAACTTTTTATAATATGTTTCCCTCGCACGCTTTAGGTCGGTGTTCAACCTATTTCGGTATTTTTTAAACTCTGACAACGCCTCCAAGTTCCGTGACCGAACAAATGTGTGGTACATTTTATTTTTTGTTTTAATCATTTTCAATAGCTTTTCATCAATCCACGGCTTCCTTGCACGTTTGGGTTTTGGTTTTCGCAAGGTCATTGGAAATGCTTGATTATAACATAGTCTAAGTTTTTCGAAAAATGCCTCGTATGCTGCATTCGGATTTCTTTTCTCAAACACGCATGTCCAATCGACTGATTGAATATGTGAGCGAAACACTTCTATGCCTGCAGCACTAATGCTGCGAGATGAGGTTGCCACTGTGGTTTCGCGTTTGACTTGCATACTTGGCAGTAAACAAAAAATTGGTAAATGGTCGCTTACGTCAGTCGTTAACAGTCCAGAAAAACAGTCTCGGGAATGAATGTTTGTTACACATATGTCGAGTGAAGTTGCACTTTTTTCTGTTAATCTTGTGGCTTCCGTGATAAGATTGGTGCATGCAAAGGAGTGTATCATTCCAATAAACTTTTTAGCTGCAGTGTTACTCGATAACATATCTACGTTGTCGTCCCCCATTATGACAAAAGGCATCGAAAATTGGCATAGAAAAGAGAGCATACGCTCGATATACACAAAAAAGTCTATTTTTTTGCCCGTTGGTGGTCGATATATTACTACTACTATTAATTTCTGTAAACGAACCGACATACATTCAACGCTGCTGTTTATTACTGAACACTCAGAAATAATTTCATGCCTTAATGACGTTTTAACATAAATTGCTATGCCACCACCTCTACCGCTTGTCCGCACGAAACCATTATATGAGTAACCATGGAAATGTGGCGGTTTTTTGTGTCTGTTAGCCAGGTTTCCGTGTACATCAGAATATCAAAGTAGTGGGTGATCGAGGCATAAAATTCACTAAGTTATTGCTCTTTATTTCTAATACTACGCGTGTTTAGGTGTAGGTTTTTAAACGGTTTAGAATAACATGAGAAGATTTCGTTATTAGTGGCAACATCGTAATAGCTAATTGCTTCAGGTCTGTCTATTACATATCCGGCACTCTACAAGTACATCCGGAAGAGCGCGCACTACGTTCCTTCCTTCATATTTTCAGTGTCGCCAATGCATGTGATCCTCAACACTGGTGAGTTTTCATCTTTCCTTGCAAACACTTTGCCTCCTGCAGTCCACACGAATTTCCATCGCAGTTCTTTTTTTCTTTGTACTGTGGCACCGAGAAGTTGCTTGCCATAGCGGGTTAAATGTTCATTCAGAATAACTCTGCTAGGGGATTGGGATCCAAGTTGCTTTGCATCTAATTTTGATTTCTTCGCTTTGCTGAGGAAAGCATTTCTTTTTGTTCTACGAATGAACCGGACTATTATGTTTGATTCGTCGTGCTGAGCAGTAGGCACACGGTGACAAACATCAATATCACCTTCCGTTACTTCCTCCTGTAGGACTACACCAATTTGTTTGATTATAGCGATTGGTTCACCTTCAAGCGGATTGCCCTTAATCTCAACATTGTTGGAACGCTGATATTGTTCCAGTTTTTCTAGTTTGTTTGTCAGTTTCATATTTTGGGCACGAAGTTTTTTGTTTTCTTTCAGTACTTGCTGTAACTGCTTCGTGATTTCCTCAATGCCCTTGAATTTTTCTTTTAAGCCTCTGATTTCTAACCTAAGTTCACGCTTGAAATCTTCGAAGGCCTTTGTCATTTCTTTAGCCATTACAACAGCAAACCAACAATAAAACAAACAGCAAGCCAACAGTAACGAATATTCAAACAAAACAAGTGACAAATTGTTCGGCAGCAGTGCATGCCTCTGAAGCATAACAGGATTTCACAAGAATGCCGCCTACCTGTAAAAGCAAGCGCAATATGTAGGTGCTGCTCAGGCGCGCACCGCTGCCGAACTGTGTCGAATTCTCGTTGCGCTGGCCCTTTTTAAGCCGTCGGCACTTCAGGCAATCCTCGCGAATGTGGTCGTTGCCTCGTCTTGCACGCGCCAACACAGCTGATGCGGGATACTCTGGGCTCGAGGCGTGAATCCGTCTTATCTGGGCTGGGCAGCAGCAGTTCTCCTTGTAGGTCCGATAGCACTGTAAAAGCAAGCGCAATATGTAGGTGCTGCTCAGGCGCGCACCGCTGCCGAACTCTCGCTGAGCCATGCTGCGTTCGTGGCTCGTTACGTACGCCCGAGTAGAAGTGTCTAATAGCACATGTTGTGCAAGTGCAGAATGAGGAAGCATATCCCTCACGGGTCATGACAATTGAGATTGAACTTACACGAGCGGACATACTCTACCAATTTTTTTCCGCTAAAATAATGTGTTTCATTATTGTTCACTCAGCAACGGGCACATTATATCCTCACCTAAACATTCAAGTATTTGCCATGGTAACGAGTGGCGGTGTTATTTGATGTGTGTTGAATTAATATGTTTCAATATTGAATAGGGTTTAAGACTCCTGATCTAAAGAAAGAAATACAAATTTCATAGGGTACCATTTCAGCAAGATTTAGGCATTTTGACAGTAGTGACAGCTATTGTGGCAAAAAATGAAGAGCGCGTACTAATGCAACGACCCGAACATTCCAGAACAAATTATGACAGCTTCATTAAACCCCTCCTGAAAAACTCCTAACACATCTATTGTGCCTGTATCTGCCTAAACTACGTCTGACAGTGCCAGGGATTCGTAAGAGAGCAGATCTTTCATCGCCAGCTTTAAAGCAGCTGTCCTTGCTGATGCTGAACGAGGAATGCACAAAGCTCACTGAACTCTAGACGGATGAATTTACGACTTCTGATAGATCAGCAAAAGTGGTGAACTTCCTCGTAAACGTCGAACTGTATCGTTTCAGAACATCTGATAGGACCACATTGACCGATGTGGAACCGGCAGCACTGTGCAGTGCGCTTCGGCGAATTCAACTGGAGTAACCACAGAAATTGGGCATATTTACCGACTCCAAGCAGCCTTGTAGTGTCTGTCATCCGCTTAGAGCGTAGTGCACAAAAATATGCAGTATTAGAAAGAAGAAAAATTTGCCAGCATTTCAAAGACAAACGCCATGTCATCATTTTCCAGTCACATCCAGGCCACGGGACGGTAACGAACATGTCAGGACGGTAACTGTAACGGACATGTCCCAGGACGGTAACGAACATGTCAATAATTCTGCCAATAATGCTACAAAGATGGAACACAGAAATTCAAACTTTTGTAAAGAACTAATTGAGCACCAAGTATTCGCTCGCTCGCTCGCACGTCATATCACACTGTCGATGTGAAAGAAGACTAGTTTTGTGCATACCGGCCTACTCTGTCTAGATCCGTGACTTCAACTTCAAAATACATGCGGACTATCCTGATCCTAAACAACCATCCTATGACGCTTGACGCTTGGAGTGTCATTTACCAACACCGTTGCTTACCAACAAAGAATGGCAGGCAGTGCTACGTGTGCTCACTGTGGCACTGCGGGAAATATTGCACACGTTCTTTGTCATTGTCTTCAGTATACCTCCCGAAGACAACAAGTCTCTGCGATGTTAGCACAGCTGGACCGGACGACGGATCGCTTTCGGAGCAGTCGCTTTCGGAGAGCCGGTACATTCGACATTCTGGCCTGAAAACGACGAAGGCGCTGCTTAAAGTTCTGCAGTCAAGAAGCTCGCGAAACGACTATATCACTCCCGTGGTATGTACAATTTCTTGTTTCCCGCTTTGGCCCTTTCTCTATTCTTTCTAGCCACTTTTATGATTGATTGATATGTGGGGTTGAACGTGCTAAAACTACCATATGATTATGAGGTACGCCGTAGTGGAGGGCTCCGGAAATTTAGACCACCTGGGGTTCTTAAACGAGCACTAAAATCTGAGCATACGGGCCTACAGCATTTTCGGCTCCATCGAAAAGGCAGCCGGCGCAGACGAGTTTAGATCCCGTGACGTGTAGGTCAGCAGCCGAGTACCTTGGCCACTAAACCACCGCGACGGGACTTCTATCTACTTTGCCCTTCTGCAGTGCTGGGTAGCAAACTTGTAATTCCCTTCTGATGAACCTCGCTGCCTTTCACCTAACCTTTCCCTACCTCTCTCTTTCTCACACACAGTTTCACTTCTGTGCATTATAGGTCATTGAGCAAGCAATGGCACGCTCCACTGTTGCATTACACCTAAAAAAAGACCCCAAATTTATACTGAACCTGGAATGAATCAAATTTTATGGCAAGAAAGGAGCTTAACTCATGTGGTCTTGTTTTGATTACTATATGGGGTTTAACGTTCATAAACCACCAAATGATTATGAGAGATGCAGTGGTGGAAAGCTCCAGAAATTTTGACCACCTGGGGTTCTTTAACGTGCACACAAATCTGATCACACGGGCCTATAGCATTTTCGCTTCCATCGAAAATGTGACCGCTGCAGCAGGGACTTGATCCCGCAACTTGTGGGTCAGCAGCCGAGTACCTTAGTCGCTAGACCACCATGACGTGGCCCTTGTAGTGTTGAGAAATTATTTAAAAAATGGCTGTACTTCACATAAAGTACCGCAGAAACTTGTTTAAAATCAATTAAACTTTTAATTTAGCAGGAGCTCCCTTGACCATTGCTGATGCCGAACCAGAAAGGACAACTGGATACTTCACCCAAGCAGCCGTGCACCCTCATATAAAACATGGATGACCTCGATAATAAGGAAGATCGATGCCTCCTTTTGTATAAATGAATATTACATGCCTTGTGGTTGTACGTCACGCAATCTGTATACCTGGCCCTCTGCTGTGTTTGCCTGGATCTGTTAGAGGAGAATATTTGACTCTTAATGCTTCGTGGGTAGGCACATGATCGCCTAATGATCCTGTGAGCGGCCACGTGGAATGAATTACTCAAAGATAGAGTACCGCATTTTCTTAGAAACTTTGCTCATAGCTGCGCAAATGAGATCATCGGCTATATCGCTGTATTACTGTCACTGGTCACGTACTTGGGCTTCATTTAAGCAAATCACATTCTGTGAGGGAATTATGTATCCATAGACTCTAATTTATAGATGTGGCTTCGTGCTGCTACTTTAGCGAAGCCATGAGCATGTTGCTCAACTCTTCAACTTTCGATGTGCTTTGTCTTATTCACAATCAGTCGCCACAGCTCGTAGCATGCATACTTCGAATGTGATTACCATGTTAGGTGACATGCTATTTTTAAAGTTTGTTACGAGTATGAATCATTCTACGTTGTTTGGTATCTTGCTGCACAATCAATGAAAAACACGGTGCCTTTATCACCTTGCTGTACGATACAAAGTGCATTTGTAGACAACGGTTTCGTGAAATTGCACTTTTGCACATTTCTGCATACGCAAGGAGCATAGTCTTTGAGGGAGGAGTCGCGAAATAGCGGGTTCAGGAAAAACCCTAAATGCGATGTTTTTGTTTTCAATATTAGGTTTCAGAAAAATGATCTAGCTAACCAACTTTGTGGCGCTTTTTATTACGTATATAAATACAGTTCAAATAGAAACCCTTCATACAATTGTTAGCCAAGCCTTGTGGTCATTCTCTGAAGAAAATCCAGATAGATACAGCGCGAAACAGGTTGTCGCCACTGATAGCGTACATTACAGCCCCAATTTGCTTGTACTTCATTAACAGCAAGTTCCGAAACAGTAGGAAACTGCTGATGTCACAACATTTCAAGCTCGCTTCCTAGTTTATCATTTTTATTGTAAAGCAATTTTAACCGAAGATTTTCACTGCTCCATTCGTGCGGTGTCGTTTTGCCAAAGTATCGTCATGCGGTAACGTTAATGCACGGCGTCACAGAGCACAAAAGTAATCGGAACAATTGTGCCACGTGAAAAAAAATCTACATACATCACAGCACAACAGTTCAAGTAGTTGGAATTATGATGAAAACATCTACAAAGATGAGGTGAATTAGCAATGATATTGCTAGACTGTATCAATCAACTAAAGTCATTGTACCATGCCAACTACTGAAAGTTGTTATTTATTTTAATGCGGTCATTTTTTTTTCATTTCAAGTGAATGCAATGCTGCGTGTGCATGTATTTTCTGTAACGGTCTAGCACAACAGCCGCACAGTTGAATTGTTTTGTACGGTGAATGTCAAGGGCTTAGAGTGTGTTAAGATTATCTGCTCACTGCAAGCGAAGGGAGCTGTTATATGTTCGAAGTGTGAATTTTTTTTTATGTACCATGGAGTAGTTCCACCAAAATCCCGAAAAACATTTGGTAAACAAGATTTGCGAGGAGTTAATCACAATCTTAAAATTTCCTTTAAACGAGCATCATCTAGTAGATAGGTGATGAGTAGATGATATAGCCAGTCTGCTAGATAGAATATAGCAACGTTGGTGCCCCACAACGTTGGTGCCTGTCCCTGTGACCCCGTATTCGTTGTGCCGATACCAAGGCCGAATGTGTGCTCTTACCTCATTTCCAGTAGGTAACCGCTGGCAGCAATTGTTTGCATCCTACTGCAGCCGCAGACGCTCGACTATTTTACCAAGGCTCAGCAGGTTTATAGTGCGGCCAGGGGTGAATAAAAAATCCCAAGTGGTCACCTTTCGAGATAAGTAGCTGAGATGGGCACTTATCGGGAATGTTTGCAAATGTGCAGTGAAAGGACCTCAGTCGGTAAACTATATAAATGTATATCTGAATGGATTCCTTGTAAACTAACCCCCGTATTCACTAACAATCCTCAGGTCGACTTTCACCCTTCACTTGACAGAGTTGAGCACTGTGCCGCCGCTCGGCTAAAAATGGCGCTGCGCTACTCAAGGATCGCAGCAGATTATCGCTGATGTGCAGTGACTTGTCGTGACTAGAGACGGCGCTTCCATCGGCTTTCTCAAGTGAAGGTGGAGCGTTGAGTGAAGGGACGTTCTAGAATACAGGGGTTAATCTGGTGTCCCCATAAGTACGGAACGCACGATACCTCCAAAGTTCTGTTTCTAGAGAGACTAGTCATTCATCTGATGAACTTCACGCTTTCACAACATCAATTTCGGCACCTCCCATTTAACCGTTACTGCGGCTTCAATTGAATACATGGCGCTGCAGCATATCTCTGTTGCGTTAGGTACCAGAGCAGGTACTGTACAAATAACATCCATATAGTTTCCTATCAGCAGCCATCGTACCACAGGGGTTATATGTAGACTTGATAGGTTGAGAGGGTTCAAAATAAGTTGAGAGGGTTCAAGCTTATTATTTTCTCGCGCCAGTTTTTGGTTTTTCTAAAATATTTTTTTGCATTCTACATTATCCAGGAAAAGCTGCACCATTCATGATCTTTTAACTTCACCCAGCACCTTCATCGGGCGAAGTCGGATACAAAACCCGAAAATATTCTGCACTGCTAAAAAATTGGATCGACTGCAACGGTACCCAAACCCGGACAAGCGGCAGGCAATTTCATTTACACCGTTCATCGCCCTTTGGAACTTCAGTTCTCGATTGTTTCCCTGTGTTATCGTTCACGGATGACAGCACGAGCTCATAATAAGCGGCTCACCCTCGTGAGGGTCGTCGCCGTTAATCTTTATTGCCGGCGGACAACGGCACTAAGTAGGGATCTGTGTAGCGCTTTGTCTCGCTAATGCCTTCACGCCTCGTGCACTTACGTCGCCAACCTGCCGCCCACGTCGCTAATCATCCCCTCCTGACAAACAAGCACTTTGTGTCGCACTCCGTCACCCGCGCCTCGAGGGAGTGGAAATATCACGTATTTCACCACCGACGCGTCTTCGCGACTGGAGAGTACATCGGCTCTGCTGGGTTCTTCGTTCTAAATTATTTACCTAAGCTCAGTTGTTCCAGCCTATTTTTACGCATGATGTGACCCACTTAAGGCGATATCCACAATGCCGGGGAGAGGGCGGGAGGCGGGAATGCCTCAAGGTTGGATGACTGTATTCAGGGCGAGGTACAAAGAATAAGCCTGTCTGCCATCCTTGCGAGCACAATTTGCAAGTTTGTTTGTGCAGGTTTATTGAAGCATTTCAGTGTATTTCGTCGAGAAAGTTCGATTAAGGGTGCTAAATTATGCAGCACGAGGAATAAGGAGAGCCCCCTCTTCTGGGCACTCATTAAAGATGCTTTCCAGGCAAGGTACCCAGCCTACGCAGTATTTTTTGCAGATTGTTATGATGCATGATAAAATGTATCCTACAGTTTCAGCATATGAAGGAAGTTGTAGCGTTACCTTTCTATAAGTTATAGGCTAGAAAGTTCTGAATACTTAAAAACACCAGGAGTTTGTGGAACATGGTACACAATCGCAACGTAAGTCAAATTGACAACTCTATTTAGGGCCCATTAGCAGCTCTCCTAGGGTCCCTACTTCAAATAAATTTCTGAAATACCCATCGAAGTATAATTTCTGTTGATTTTACGAAGTACCGAAGGACCCGTTACAAAGTATCGAAGTACCCAATTGCCGATTTCCAAAGTTGCACAGTTTGTTCGAGTAGCGTTGCATTATGATTACGATGATTGCTTATCGCTAAGCACTTTGCAGTCGCTGGGAATCTTTAAACTACCCCCTCATTACGGCAACCTCATGGTGTTAAGCATGGCGCGAACCTACGCTGGGCAATCAGTTCTTGGTATGCTGCTCCTTGCTTGGTTATATACGGTCTTTCTGAATACTGTTTCGAAACGCTGTTACGGTTCTGTCATGGAATTTGTGAATTGGACGGTGGCTCAAACTTGTTTTTTTATGATTTGGGACAGCATAGTCATTGACATTGGCAACTTCTGTCAGTTCATAGCAGCTTACGCTGCAAGAGCTCTAGCAATTGAGCTCGTAAAACTCCCTCTCTCTTTTTCCCCCTCATCCTCCTCTCCCGCGTGTTCGGTAGCGAACTGGAGTTAGCCTAGTTAACCTCTCCACTTTTCTGACATTTTTCTTCTTCTCCCTTTCCCTCTCTCTTTCCTTCCAAAATCTGCTATCAGAAACATTGAGTCCGCGACAACTTGTTTTCAATTCTTGACTCAGAAACACTGCTTTGTTATGCAAAACATAGAGAGTAGTTCGGAAGTTTAGAGAAGTTATTTTCATCGGGCATATTTGGGCATGCAATAATAAACTTCGTAACACCACAGCTGAAAATTTTGCATGTCATAAGACCACGAGGGCTATTCACACAATACATCTACGCCATCTGTAATGCATTCCGAACGAGGTGGATGCCAAAGGAACTGTGAGGGCTTTGGCTAGACAGCCAGTAGAAGCGATCCGCACCTCCCATGCAAGACAAGCGTTATGAGTCAGCATTGTAGTGGCTTCTAACCTATCTCGGAGTTCGTATGCATACAATAATCAGCGGTGATTATTTCTTCATTGCGGGCCTCAATAAAAAAGCAGAAAATCGATAACGAAGAGATTGGAGAAAGGTAAAGGCACAGGGGTGAAATGAAGACGGGGCTCGATCTCGTCACATTGTCATGCTGGGCTTTTTACTCCATAAATGGCACTTGTGAACGTAGATTACTGGGACCTTTTGAAGAAGGAGTGACCCTTGGAGGATGCTGAGGAGAGAAAGGAAGGGAGACAAAACAGGCATACGGGAATCGGGTGCAAGAAAGAAATGAAGCGTTCCGATGGGAGCCCAGTGATTGGAGTAAGCGAAATACGGTGTGTGTGTGTGCCTCTTTATGTCAGTTGCATATATATCTGGTGAAAGATGGCGGTGGCATAGAATGAACAGTAGGAAAGTGTGAGCCAGTGAAGGTTGCTATTGTTTACGGGAAAGAAGAGCGAGAGAAGCTGGTGCCATTGACTGTTAACTCACGTCAGTGACCTTTCTTCAATTTATATGCAAATGGCTTGCTCTGCGTCTCCGACCTCGCCTATCGCCGCAGCAATTCGAGGCTCTAGCATTGTCCTCTCGACCACTTAGGTGCCCTTCATACTTCTGAAATAAGCCCTTTCTAACCTCTTCTTTCGCGAGGTGAACTGTGATCAGCGATTTCAAGAATCAGAAGCGCTCGATTACGGGATATTGAAATAGCCAACTGCAATGGTCTTTTCACAGTGACGGCTGTATATAGCTGCGAGAAACGAGAACGAAAATCTGTACGGTATGGGTGTTACGAGGGACTCCATTGGCTGCGTTATCAGTTACATCATTCTCACCGTCTTACAAAAGCACGCACGCCATTTGTGGCGTAGTGAGTGACGTCATTCTGTCCGTCGCCACCATGGCGCCGAGCTTGCTGATAACAATTTCTCTTGAAAGTTTTCGTAAGGGTATAGCACGGACAACTCTAGAAGAGCTCCGAAAGTCGAAACGTGAGAGCTCGCATTCGTCAGGCCATTTATGCAGCCCGAATAAAGTGTACTAGAATTGTTTAGTGGCGTGATTGCGTCTAGCCACTTGATGCCTTTCGCATCGACTGCAACTGCAGCAGCGGTGCTGTAGTCCATTAGTAATGCAATCGAGCGCGCTACTTCGGCACGGTTTTCCGATGCAGCTCTTTTTATGCACGCCTATTATTCATGCCCAGTACATGCTGTCATAACCCATGAAAAATGACACGCCAAAGTACGGAATTCCAGCTCCACAAAAATTCTGTGATATATCGATTTTATTTAATTTTAGAAATAAAACCGTTAAAACTATTACGATATTATAAATATGAGAAAAAAATACCTGAATGACACACTGAATCTAGAAGTACTTTTACAGCGCAAACACAAAGCGCCCCCTCACACACACAAAAAAAGAGACGACACACACAAGCGCTGACTATAACCTTGTTGACAACATACTCTAGAGTTCAAAGTCAGTACTTCTGCGTGTCGTCTTTTTTTTAAATGCGAAGCATTTCTTAGGGAACATCACTGACTTGACTTTGAGTGTTTCTATTTATCTATCTAGCCACCAACGACCTTTAGCTTTCCTCACCGTTTTGATGATGGGATCTATACCAAAACATTAATGGCATAACATGGCTGTATTACGAGCATAAGTGACTAGTCAATACATTAAAACTATGACATTTATCTAATGATCGCTTGTTATATTTCATTGTCTTGCTGCTGTTGCGACAATTTTGTTCACACAAAATATTAAAAAAACTGCTATGGCTTGGTGTGACTGCATGGCGAACATAAGTGACAGGCACTAAAGTGGAAATCATGACATGCATGTCATGTAACTCATGACTACATGTGACGCCAATGGTGTGCTCACGGTCGTTTTTCTAGCTTCAAATATACCAAATTTGCTATTACGGGACGTGAATGGATGACGAAGGTATGTGACTGATGAAAACATGATAATCATCAGATGCGTGCCATAGAACAACATGACTGCATTCCACAATCACGGTGCGCTCATGGCCCTTTCACTAGCTTCGCGTATGCCAAATCTGACATTACGTGACGTGAATGGATGATGAAGATATATCACTGGTGCATACATTGTAATCACGACATGTGTATTATGTAAGACCATGAATGCATGCCACGCTCGTGATGCGCTTGCGGCTGTTTTCCTAGCTCACTTATACCAAATTTAGTATAACGTGACGTGAATGGACGGCGAAGGTAAATCACACGTTCAAACATGAGAATTAAACTCGTAATGTGCGGCATATTTTACATGCCTACCAGTGCTGGTGCTGGTATTGCAAATGCTAGTGGTGCCGTCGTTACGCGACTCTAAACAGCATACTTGCATCTTATCTAGATACATGAGTGCACATAACATCACAACTTGCGTTTAATGTCTACTACGTCCGTTCGTCTCGTACCATTGTGCTCATTTTAAAGTGACATATCAACCTTGGCACATCATCAATTCCCATTTTACATGAGATCTGCCAATTTTTCGTTGCTTGTTTTTTTGCGTTTGCCCTGTAAAAGTACTTCTAGGATTATGAACAAACTAGGCCCAAAAAAAGTTTTCGTATTCTTGGCCCAAAAGAAGCGTCGTATTCTCGGCATTGTTAGACACCTTGCGTGAAGTTATAGGTACTTCAAAGCAGTACTGCACTGGGAACGTCACCAGAAGCGCGTGCTCTAAAACAGCTGATAACGCGTTAGTTAAAGAGAACTTGGCCTCGGAAATTTTAATGATTGTAACTATTTCAAATCAAAATACCCCATAAAAAGCACATGTACTTAGACTGGAGACTGTCATTGGAGCGGGGATAAAAAGTGAATCTCAATTCCCGCTGCCCCGAAATTGTTTCATCGTTAACTTTTCTGGAGATACTAAAAAAGGTACATGCACTAACAGCGACCACAAAGTTAGCCGTTCTGCACACGGCGCATTCCCCCCCCCCCCCCCGCTCTAATAAGTTTCTGAGGAGCTTTCAGCTGTTTGAGACATTCTGGGCAGATTGAGATTTCAAAAGTATTTCAAGTCTAACATAGTCCAACGAGAGATGCACCGCGTGCAAATTTTGGCCGTTTTAAGAGTATTTGCAGGGATATTGTGCGCATGTGTACTGTGTAGGTATACAAGTTATTGATTGATTGATTGATTGATATTCGGGGTTTAACGTCCCAAAAGCACCATAAGATCTCGAGAGACGCTGTTGTGGAAGGCTCCGGAAATTTCGACCCCCTGGGGTTCTTTAACGTGCACCCAAATCTGAGCACACAGGCCTACAACATCTTCACCTTCATCGGAAATGCAGCCGCCACAGCCGGGATTCAATCCCACGAACTGCAGGTCAGCAGCAGAGTACCTTTGCGACTAGAACGCCATGGTGGGGCCGTATACAAGTTAATTTTTGCAAAACAGCATACCGAACCAGCATCCCAGCTTGCTGAGTCGGCCTACTGCTATTAACAGCACTCGGAGCTTGCGTAAGCGAAGCACATTAAGCGCGAAAGCCTTACGCGGGTAAAATAAAGCAAGCATTTCAGAAAACATTAGGATCCTCCGCAAAACTTGCATGATGAAACTGAGTCGTTACTGATAGAAATATTGTGACAAAGTTATTTGTACTCGGGCTTCTCATGAAACATTTGAGCACACGTAGACTCGATATATGCAGATCAGTGCTCTGCATATATCGTAGAGATTGCCGACAAAACAAGCGTATGCTTTCATTGTGGTTTTGATACTTCTTTAATCTTTGTGGTGTCACCACTTACGATATAGCGTGGTTCAAAGCGCTGCTTGAGTGAGCAGCTAGGTGGACTCTGTGCGAACTCCGATTTTCTTTTTTTCAGGTGTTAACAAAACTTAACAAAACTCTGGAAGACATGCTTTCAATGTATGTGGACATCGAACACAAAAACTGGGACGAGATTCTCCCTCACATAACGTTCGCATACAATACTGCGAAACAAGTAACCACACGGATGACCCCATTCAGCCTTGTTCACGGACGAGAAGTGAGAACGATGTTAGACGCGATGCTGCCACACGAATGCGATGACAACGAAACGAGTGCTGACGCGTTTACTTAACGCGCAGAGGAAGCCAGGCAGCTCGCACGTCTGCGAATATACAAACAGCAAGAGTACGACGCAGGCCGCTATAACCAACGTCATACACCTGTAACGTACGAAACCGAGGACAGGGTATGGGTGTGGACGCCTGTACGAAGACAGGGACTATCCGAAAAACTGCTCAGAAGGTACTTCGGACCTCATCAAGTGTTGCGGCGACTAAGTGACGTTACCTATGAAGACGTCCCGGATAGTCCAAACTGTTCAAGATGTCGCCAGCACCGACCTGAGCTTGTGCACGTAGTGCGCATTAAGCCATACGTGAGCGAGTGACTCTGCGAGGCACCGTCGCTTCTACAAAGTGACTTTATGCGTGAATTACTGTCTCAGCTATAGCATCGGGGTGATGCTCTTTTAAGGGGAGGCAAATGCCGCGCCCGAAACAAAAAACGAAGACGATTCGCACGCCAACAGCCTCGTGAAAAGGGGGACTGAAAAAGACGACGTGCTTTTGTTTTGCTCGCCTGCTCTTGGCTCCTGCATAAAAACACACGCCGTCGGTTCTCGGACTCAACGTCTCGGTGCACTGCTTACGTTGAACCGCGACAATATATATATAAGAGTTGGCACGCCACTGCGCGCTGTGAATGAAAATCACCAACACACCACCAAAATCACCAGAAACTACTCGCCTCTTTCAATGTCACATGAAACACATTCGGTCGTTGCCGGAAAACTAAAACATGTAGATTTTGAGCTGACAGCCTGCTTACTAGCCAAGCCAATCCGACCAATGTTGACAGATTTGACGCCAAATGCTCTGGATCGAGGGCGGAGGGCCGTCAAATGCAGGGGTCTAAATAGCAGCGACTCATTGCCATCCGTGCCACGAGCGAAGGAGAGCGGACGAAGCGAGGACAGCACGCTTCGAAGACGCGCACGTCACATGATGTGCCTTCCACTGCGAAAATTCTTGCTCCGTCCCCTCGTGTGAATCCACTTTTAGTGGATAGTCCAGCTAGATTTTTTCACATTGTCCAACGCACACCCGACAACGCGTGTCACGCTATGGAACACGAAGCTAACAAAAATCGCAGACATGAGGTGGCACTACGGCAGCTAGCTTCGGGAGCGAGGCACTTAAACTATTTTTTGAAGTGCGACAAAAATTTTGATCTGTTTGTCTGTACAATCGTCTGTTTGTCCTCTCTTAACACTACCGGGTACTCTGAACGGCACTAGTTCAAACGCCAAGCGGCTGACCGCGTCCGCAGCGCCCACCATTGTTGCTTATGTTGCAGTGCTCATACTTGTGCAATTGTCAGCTGAAAATCAATTATCGCGCATATCTGAGGCACCATAACAACACGTATATATTCTGTAGGTGCGTATTTTGGTAGAAAAGGCATACGTAAGTAATTCTAAGTACCGTAGCGTTTATCACGCTGCACTGGACATGCAGCGCTTGCAACACAAGGCGAGTGTTTCCAACGCTTTCTAAGATGACACGGTGGTGGCACCTACCCGTCACCTTGCGTTCTACACATTATCACCTCTGAGACGGGCGCGCACACCCATCTCAGAGCCGCGCGTTTCGTTTCCCAAGAAAACTGCCAGATAGCGCTTATGTCTCACGTGTGACGTGACTTGATGCGCTCGTACGCCTCCGCTGCACGCTCAAGGCACTCTAACGCAGCGCCTCCAGAATAACATTTAGCAATTTTTTTTGCGCAGAACATTATATAAATGTTGTGTTCTTCCTCCCCACATACGAGACTATCGTCTTTCGGCGACATTTGCGGATTAACATGCAGATACGGGGCCAATTGTTTCGCTAGTACCTGGTGCCCCAAAAATATATTGCTGAGAGCAGCACGTGGCCAGCTGATGTACCACTTCATCGCAATATTCGGCCACTGTAAAAAAACAATGAACTTGTCGGGAAGATATTGCAATAAAGAAGTCATTTCGCCGCCTCCCAATGTCAGCGTATCTTCCCCCTTCACTGTCCCTGTCCCGTCCCGACTTCCTTTCCTAAAGAGTTGGTAGGTATCTACGTATCCTCAACAGAGGTAATAGTATCAAGTGCCTTGAAGGTGGTAAAACGTTTTGAATCAGGCACGTGACTGGAGGAGGCAATTTGGCGAAAACCTGTCGATATCTTTGCTATGAAGAGGTTTGTTGTCTCAATAACTTTTCATAAACTCAAACATCCGAAATCTCCATAATAGGTTTCTGCGCGGAAAAATATGGAGGTTGCCCAACCTAAAAAGAAACATGATTTTGAGCTCCTGGGTGCTGAGAAAGTTCGTACGGTTGAATATGCTGCCAGAACCTAAAGTAATGGTTTTGAACCAGCTTGGACGATAATGAATATGTTGGCGCAGCTTGTCTTTCATTCGTAGCCCGCATCACCGTTGAATAGGTGTATTGTTTTTAATGTGCCATTATCATTTTGAGCCTTTTACGCGCTTCTAAAAAAACCGTTATGAAATTATGTCACACAAATATTCAGTCTTGTATGGCAGCTTGTTTTTTTTTTCAATTTTCTGCTTCAATGTTCTGACTGAGTAGCATTGCAAAAATGACAGTGTCTACCATACCGACCAATGATTCAATCGTCGCTGGAAGAACAACAACAACTCTCTAATCTTGCCGCTCAAACATTGTAAGCGCGCCCAAAACCTTCGCGCTATGTGTCTTTTTTGCAAGCGAGCAAAAATGAAGTGTGCAGTACAAGTAATTTCATTTTTGCGTTACTTTTACTATAGTTTATTGTAATGCATAATGACACACCTAGAGTGTTTTTTGTGATGTTTTCGTTTTGGCCATGTTTACTAGCTGCTCAAAGCGGACACTGCTGTCATTGTCATCATGCATTAGGAGCATCGTCTTAGCCGCTTGCCTATCAGAAAAGTCCCCACAATCAACGCAACGATTATAAACTATTTCCTGGCAAATATAGCTCAATTTGTATTAAAAATTTCTTACGGAAAGCAGGCCATTGAAGTAAACTTTGTTTTTTTTTTAATTTTGCTTTTGAAAGAGGTGCAATACTATCGGGATTTTAATTACGACCATGTCACTATTTTGCTTTTACATACCAGAAACCTTCGCGCATGTATCGGCATGTGCACTTGACGTCAAAGGATGCAGTTTACAAAAGCGATGACGTGCTTTGTATTCATCCAGTATCTAGAGACATGCAAAAACTAATTTGCTTACAGAAATGCGCGAAGCTCAGTATATGCTACCACGAGATTGTTACGAGCTCATCAGTATAAAGGAGTAGTGCGCCACTTTGTATATGTGGAGAGTAAAGAAAAACATTGCTGGAGATAGTACCATTCATACGTAACTGAGACGAAATATCAAACTGTCCATCATAACTAGATAAGACCGCTTCAAGAGCGGTCTTACCAAACGCCCCGTAATCGAGCATTAGGCCTATCATACTGGCCGCATCGGTGTACATGTTGCCGGTGCTTCTTATTTTTAGAACACACAATGCTGAAGTGCAAGAACGACTGTTACGTATAGTTTGCGCATCCTTGAATCTAAATGAATCATTTTTTATCATGTGCGGTGCCCTAACAGGAGCAACGACAATCGATGTGCCGTGCTTTCAGCAACACAGGCTGTCACCAAGAGCTGCCGGCCGCGCACTAGCCGGTACTTCTCCGTCTCGTATAAACACGCAATCTTCAATTGGTAATTCGCAACACCTTACTGAAGAAACCTACTTGCATTCTTTTAGGAGCGAAGCTCCTTAAGGCGTGGCTTGTGCGTCCCTCGTAGTACGTAACCACCAGTGGCACATACCCGAAATAGGTATAACATTTGACCTCCAAGGTGGTGCTGGTGAGAGATTTCTTCTGTGCGTTGTTTAACAATAAAAAATAGTGCTCAATGTACATGCCAATGGCTGCTAATGGGGAATAAGAGTCAGGAGCATTCGGCTTTTAGTCAACGCGCACGCTGCGATCCCCATTAGCAGCTATTGACATGTAAATTGAGCACAATCTGACAAGAAAGGGTTGCTACGTTATACTCGCTGGGTGTAACCTCCTTGGTTTTAGAAAGGTTTAGCGAGCGTTGGGCCGCATAGCCATGAGTACAGTGAACTAGTATATACCATGAACTCGAGGTGGTTAAAGGTGGGAAGTAAACCCGAAGCGCAAGCCGTAAGAAAGTGTGCATGTGCCACCTCCCGTTTAGTCCTTGAAATGTCCGCTGGATGGCGCTGCTTCTATATGGAGAATATATGATGAAAAGATGCGAGATGGTGGTACTTGGAGTGCCGAATAGATGGACGGACGGACACACAGACAGATGCATGGATGGATGCATGAACGGACGCTGGCGCGGATGCATGGACGAACGCAGGGACGAACGCACGAACAGACGCACGCACGGACGGGTGGATGGACGCATGGACGGTTACACAGACGTACGCAGGAACGAATGGAAGCAAGAACAAATGGACGGACGAATGCTTCGCCCCACTCCCCATCATTCACTCCGTGGATATGCAGCCATTTTTTTTTCAGCAAATAGTATTATCTTGGGTGCATTTCAAGTTGGGGTTATTGATATAACTGCAAATCCACACAGCGGCATGCCTGCTGTATGCTACTATATCGTCGTTCGCGCGAAATAAACTACTCATTCGTGTGCGCGCGTAAGTACCGAAAAAGTCATTATAAATCATCTGTACATGTTGACCCGTAGAAAGAGTGAGAAGCGACTATAAAAAAGAAAATATTGGCAGCAACAGCCGACAATCTGTGGCTGCTCCTCCAGTCCTTTTAAAATTTTTCATAGTTAAGATGTTGATTCACCAAAAAACTTTGCGTTCTTGCTATTATCCGCCCTTCATTTGGCCCCTGGAAACCGATTGTCAGTGTCAAATAAATACGCAATTGTTATTCTGAAAGGAATATCACGTCAATCTTGACTGTGCGATTTGAAAACATAAAGCCGGACCGCGTGTTCTCTGGATAAATAGTCGTTTTACAACCTGCCAAACGTGTTTTGGTGTGGCGTAGTGGGTAGAGTCTTCAGTTGGAAATCAGACATTGGCAAATTCAAATCCTGTGTGTAGATATCATGTTTTTTTTTATTTTGTAGTGTGAATGCGCGCTATATCACTTTTTACCTATATTTGTTTATTTTTGGCGAATAGGCATCACCCTTTTAACCATGTTAAGCCATTTTCGTGCATATACCCGGCGCCTCCCAGTAAATGGCCCTCCAGTGACCTCGTACCCACCGCGATACAGGGGCCCATAATTAGGCATGGCGCTGGACGCTGGTATCCAGTGGCCCTGCGTTTTGCCTTAGGAGTAGAACGTGGCTGACGCACACGTCGCGTGAGAGAGTGCACCATATTCTAGCTGATTGGTCCTCGCACCGGCGCCTCTCATGCGCCTTCATCGCTGCATCTCAAAGGGAGAACGGCCTGATTGACCTCGCTTCATAGGCTACCTATTTTAGCTGTCGCAAGAATTAAGAAGTCAATATTTTACAACGAAAACAGCGCATATGTCACACACCAAGTTTGTGAGTCTCCCTAACAAGTTTCGATCCGGGCGGCGTAATTCTCGATGCTTACCTTAAGCAGTGACATCAAAAGTGGTTTAATAAACGAAGCAGTGGGAGACCTACGAACGGGAAGTGCCAGGTTTTTTTGGTACGCAATTATTCTGCCTTGGCCGCAGTGGACCTGTATTTAGCACAGGATTTATAGCTACACCCATCACTACACAAGCACACTTTAGATGTGAAGATTGGTTTCAAAATGACAAGACAACGCTTCGGAGGAGTTTGTGTAACCACTTACTTCTCAAAGAACGGGTGCGTTTGATTGCAATGAGCATCCCCTGATATGCATGCTCTAGAAACGCATGCATGATATGCATGCTCTAGAAAAATACACGAATGAAACCGGAACAAACTGACTTGGCATTTTATTTGGTCGTTAAGACCAAAAATAATATTTATTTTGACGTCTGACGAATGGATGCGTGGACCCTGTAACGAGCTGTATAGATAGACAAAGCTCTAGACGAGACGCTCGTGTTTCTGTACGGAAACCTGCAATGACTCAATCGTCATCGGGCAGTAACGAGGCCGTTTATGCAGTCACACAAAAAAATGTATTTACAAAAGACATGAAAGGTCTAATAATAAATGAAGTAAGGGCAAAAATATAACGTGCTTGGAATGCTGGTGTGAGAGTCACAAGGGCATAAAAACAGAAAGAGTTCACCGGAGAGGAAGGCGGTGGTCAAGTCCCGGCGACAACTCAACGCTGGGAAGAGACGGCCGACGCTTGGGTAGCCCGGTAAGTCCAATGACAGCCGCGGCCAAGAACGCGGCTCACTGCGGAGGTCGTTGACCTGGAGCACGCATGGCGTTTGGCATGCCTATCTCGAACGCTGGCTGGCGCTCGCTGCCGTAGGTGCCGGACTAGCCTGGCGGAAACGTCCTGGCGACGTTTCGCCCACGCCAGGCCCGAACTGCAAGGACGGCTGGTATGGCCCAGGTGGGAGCCTGCTGAGACCTCGAGTCCGCAACCCGACGGGTCACTGCTCCCACGCCCTGGTTCTTCAACCTTGCTTCTTCCTTTCAGCCACGTGTGCCTCACTCCACTTCTTGCCCCACCACCTGCCCTGACTTTTTCCTGCGTCGTCTTCTTCGACTGTCTCTGTGGCGCGCACTTCAAACACAATTCTATTTTCACGATCACGCACGGCCACTTCACTCATCACACATACTCCTCCTTCGGAAAAAGTTTATTTTTCTAAGAAAAAAAACCTTTCTAGCCACGTCTTAGTCGCAATCACCACGTGTCCGCACAAGACCACTGCACCGCACCAGTGAATAGAGGTGATATATGTCCACAATAAATGTTCACACACCCTCACACATAAAAACCAAGAAAAAAACATGTAGTCAACCATGGCACGATGACTGTTTTCTTCTGGTTAATAAACCACGTGGTTCAGAAATATACATTGTAGACAAACTGTAAACCAGTTGCAATACACTTCTGTGAAAACTTAGGTTACAGCCTACTCATGAAATCGGCACCTGAATTATCTGAGCCTCTAATATGTTGAATAACAAAAGAATACTGTTGTAATGCCAGACTCCATCTCAGTACTCTTCTGTTCAGGTAATTGGCCTTAGCTAGATATTGTAATGGTTGGTGATCAGTTTGCACAACAAACTGCGTTCCGTACACAAAGATGTGAAAATTTTCTATTGCCCACACTAGTGCCAGACATTCGCGTTCTATGGTGGAGTAATTCTGTTCTCGCGGCAATAGCTGTCGGCTGGCGTATGACACTGGATGTAACACCCCATCGTGGTCCTGCATGAGAAC
Organism: Rhipicephalus microplus; assembly: GCF_043290135.1. Lineage (NCBI taxonomy): Eukaryota > Metazoa > Arthropoda > Arachnida > Ixodida > Ixodidae > Rhipicephalus > Rhipicephalus microplus. Next base: position 147,702,741 of record NC_134700.1, on the reverse strand, counting down.
TGCCCAGATACAGGTGTCATACGCATCCGAACGCAGTACGAATGTGCGTTTCGGATCAGGAGCTCGTACTATTGGTCCTGATGAGAGGGCTTGCTTTAGTGTCCCAAAGGCCGCTTCTCTTTCCTGGTTCCAGCAGATCTTGTTCTTCTCCTTTTTTTGGTTAATTCCGTTAAAGGCTGGGCCTTTTCGGCATATCGGGGTATTAAATCGCGGTAATATCCTGCTAATCCCAGGAACGATCGCACCTGCCTCTTGGTCTCGGGTCGAGTTGCGTTAGCAATCTTCGCCACTGTACTTTCTACTGGTTGAATAGTTCCGCCTCCGAACCGATGACCCAAGAAGATGATGCATTTCACGGCGATTTCACATTTCTGAGGCTTGATGGTTAGTCCTGCTTCACGGACTCGCTGCAAAAAGTGCTGTAAAGTCTCTAAGAGCTCCTCCCAGGTCGCTGTAGCTACGAGAACGTCGTCAATGTAATGGACGACGTTTTCCACACCCTGAAGAATAGTCCTCATTAATCTCGTGAACACTGCGGAAGCCGTCTTGATGCCAAAAGGCATATATATGAATTGGTAATGTCCTGACTGCGTCGAGAAGGCAGTGACTGGTCTTGAAGCCCGATGGAGTGGGACTTGTCAATAGCATTTCGTCAGATCGAACTTGGAAAAATATCTCTTGGTGCCGACCTCGGTGAACATTATGTCCGTTCGTGGTATGAATTCGGCATCGGAGATTAGAATCTCATTAATACGCCGAAAGTCCACACACGTACGATAAGTGTTATCCGGCTTCTTGACGAGAGCCAATGGTAAAATATGAGGAGAATTCGATCTCTCGATGACGCCAAGCTTCGGCATGTCTTGGACTTCCTTCTCGACGACTTCCTTCATTGCTATCGGCAAAGGGTACTTTGGAGTGTTAATAGGTTCAGATGTTGTCAACTGAAGGCGGCACTCCAAAATGTTTGTCTTTCCGGGGATGTCGGAAAAGACATCGTCATAAGCGGCTAGAATCTTTTCAAGCGCAACACGCTTCTCTTCTTCCAGTCCCTCGGTTATAGGAATTGCTTCCACGCCAACGCTTCGGGTAGTCTTGCAGACTGGTAATGGCGTGTCTGTCTCGTCCTCTTCCATGACCACGAAAGATCCTGTTTGAGGGGTTGTCCTCGGCTGCCGATTTTCATAGCGCTTCAGCATATTTATGTGGAACAGTTTGTTGCCATGTCCCAGGTCCAATAAATTGTCGTGGTTATCTTTCTTTCCAACGACTCGAAAAGGTCTTTTCCATTGTACCAATAACTTGTTCTTCGTGGTAGGGAATAAGATCAAAGCAAGATCTCCCACTTCTAACAGACGGTTCTTGCTTCCCCGATCATAGTACTGCTTTTGAGTTTTCCCCGTTTGTGACAAGTTCTCATGAGCTAATTGCAACGTCTTCACAAGACGATCTCGAAGATCCAAGACGTAGCCATACGTTGTTTTTACTTCATCACTGATGTGTTCTCCCGTCCATATCTCCTTCATTATACTGAGAGGGCCTCTAACGTATCTCCCATAGATAAGTTCAAACGGCGAGAATCCCATGCTGGTTTAGGGTACTTCTCGGTATGCAAAAAGGAGTGGCGCGAGCAGCCGATCCCATGATTTCGGATCCTCTTGACATAGTTTTCGCAGCATCTGCTTCAGCGTTTCAGCGTGCCATTAAACCATTCAACCATCCCGTTGCACATAGGGTGGTAAGGTGTCGATTTTAGATGTTTGATGCATAACTATGCGTTGACTTCTCTCATCAACTCGGACGTGAAGCAAGATGCGTGATCGCACAGAATCTCACGGGGAAATCCAGTGCGTGAAAACATTTACAACAGGCCCTCTGTCACAGTCGCCGAATCAATCGCGGGCAGGGCCACTGCGTCCGGATAACGTGTTGCAAAGTCAACCATTGTCAGAATGTATCGGTTACCCTTGTTAGAGACTGGTTTCAAGGGTCCGATAATGTCAATTGCCACTCGCTTGAATGGTGCCTCAATCAACGGCATTTGGCCAAGTGGTGCTTTGCCTACTTTGCTTTTCGGGTACGTTCTTTGGCACGTATCATAAGATCGAACATATCTTTTAGCTTCTTCTTGTACTCCAGGCCAATAGAACGATCCTAGTACCCGATCAATGGTTCTTTTCGTACCTTGATGACCTGACATCAGACTTTCATGCGCCATCTCAAGCACTTTGCTGCGCAATTTGCAGGGAACTACCACCTGTTTTATCATTTTGCCAGAGGATAACCGGTAATGGCGATAGACAATCCCCCTTTCTATGGTAAACGAATAATGGGTTGATCCCCTTCCCTAATATACTTGTCCGACTTTGTTTGTGCAGGTATCTAAGGTCTTGTCTTCTGCTTGCGCAGTTTCGAGATCCTTTCTGGTCATTTTCAAACTCTCGACCTTGAGTGTGGCTGAATCAGGCTTAGACCTTGTGCTCTTGATGCCGCTCACCAAGTGGTTCAAGTGATGACTTTCCTCCTTGTATCGTTTACGTGCTACGCTGTCCGTCTCTAATTTCGGTACAGCAAGCTTCTCTTTCCAAGTTGTATCAGGGTCGTGAGCCTGACGTGATCCGGGCACATTTCCCACGATAATGTCGTATAAGGGGGAAATCATGCATTTTACAATGCATACGCCTGAAAAGTATGGTGAAAATATTTCCACCTTTGCCTCTGGAACCTTAATTTTACTTCCATCCGCCAAAACAATGTTGCCGTGGTGCCCGTAAGTGCTCCGTCTGGCACGAGGGAACGCCGCACAACCATCGTATTACTTCCTGTGTCCCGTAATACTGAGGCAGTCTTGCCGAATATCACGCCCTGCAACACGAGCATCTGATGCTTCGTCACCCTTGGTTTGGTATTCACTGCACTAGCCATAATCTTTTCGCTTTTTTCGTCCTCCATCTGCTCGACTTCGTTAAGGTTCTCCCTTTGCGACCATATACATGAGGCTGTCCGGTTAGTGCTGGGTATCTTGGTACACGCTTGGGTGTCGTGCCCAGTTTTAAGACAATACCCACAGTATGGTTGCCATGTCCAAGCGCGGCATTCTGCAGCTCTGTGACTGGTCTTGTCACACACAAAACATCGAGTGGAAGCCTTTGAAGTTGAATTACCGCCTTTTTCTGCAGGAGTGTTCTCCCCTTTGTCACGGAAAACAAGCAAGTTTGACTGTCGCGGAGCTTCTAAGAAATTGTCGGCCGCTTCCGCCATCTCTTCAAGCTTACGGCAGTTTTTCTCTCGCAAAAATAGCGCCACCTTATCATGACAGCTGTTTATAAATTGCTCCGCTACAATGAGATCCCGAACAGATGAGTATTCCTTTTCCGTTTTCGACATCTCAACCCATCTGTCGAAGAAGCTTGTTAGCCTCGTTGCGTACTGCACGCCCGTTTCACCATTTTGTGGCTTGCTGTGTCGGAATTTTCCACGGTAGCCCTCCGCCGTGAAACGAAATCATTGCAGTAGCGCCAACTTGGTTTTGTCATAATCGAGAGCCTCTTCTGGCGACAGACAACCAAAGACCTTGAGAGCCTCCCCACTCAAACACAAACTTAGGGCCGTGGCCCACTTGTCTTTTGGCCATTCTTGACCGGTAGCAACATTCTCAAACCTTTTTAGGTATGCGTCTAAGTCGTCCCGGTTCTCGTTAAACCCTGGCATGAAATTGTGAGGATTAATGATGGGAGATGCTCGAACTGGTCGGCCTTGGTCCGCCACCACTGACTCTCTAACGCCTTCAGCCTGAGCGAGTTGAAGACGCAACTGTATAGTCTTCTGGTATTCCTCCCGAAGTCGCCGTTCTAGCTCCATCTGCTCCATCTTCTCTTTCCTTGCTTCACGTTCTGCAGCCCTCTCTTCTCGAGCTCGAGACTCCCGTTCTTCTACCCAAGCCCTTTACTCAGCTCCCTCTAGCCTCATGCGCAACGCCACTGCCATTAAATCCGAACTCATCTTTGATCTGACTTTTTTTTTCTAGCAAAATGTAACCAGAGAACAGTAACTAATAATGCAATAAACGGCTTCGTCCTGTCGCGGATGCCAATGTAACGAGCTGTATAGAGAGACAAAGCTCTAGACGAGACGCTCGTGTTTCTGTACGGAAACCTGCGATGACTCAATCGTCATCGGGCAGTAACGAGGCCGTTTATGCCGTCACACAAAAAAATGTATTTACAAAAGACATGAAAGGTCCAATAATAAATAAAGTAAGGGCAAAAACATAACGTGCTTGGAATGCTGGTGTGAGAGTCACAAGAGCATAAAAACAGAAAGAGTTCACCGGAGAGGAAGGCGGTGGTCATGTCCCGGCGACAAACTCAACGCTGGGAAGGGACGGCCGACGCTTGGGTAGCCCGGTAAGTCCAATGACAGCCGCGGCCAAGAACGCGGTTCACTGAGGAGGTCGTTGACCTGGAGCACGCATGGCGTTTGCCATGCCTATCACGAACGCTGGCTGGCGCTCGCTGCCGTAGGTGCCGGACTCGCCTGGCGGAAACGTCCTGGCGACGTTTCGCCCTCGCCAGGCCCGAACTGCAAGGACGGCTGGTATGGCTCCAGGTGGGAGCCTGATGAGACCTCGAGTCCGCAACCCGACGGGTCACTGCTCCCACGCCCTGGTTCTTCAACCTTGCTTCTTCCTTCCAGCCACGTCTGCCTCACTCCTTCTTCTTCGCCCCACCACCTGCCCTGATTTTTTCCTGCGTCGTCTTCTTCGACTGTCTCTGTTGCGCGCACTTCAAACACAATTCTGTCTTCACAATCACGCACGGCCACTTCACTCATCACAGACCTCTTCACAATAACAGTTTCAAGCAAGCATGGCAAGCCGGGAACCTTGTTAGGTACATAAATGTTTAGGATTTGGCCTCATTTTGACATAAAAATAGGGAGATAAATAATGAAAAAAAAAGACTCGTTGGCGCAAAGAACAACTCGTGTCAGTCCAAATCGTTTTCCACGCTCAACAGCTTCGTGAACGTGAGACAACCAGTCATGCACTTTCTATGAAGCGTTAGGATTTCGCTCTGTCTCGATGGTAGTGGTAGCCAAGAGCGGTGAGCAGTCGAAAGGACCTCGCTGAAGCCTTCGCCCAGAGGCGTAATACAGGGAGGCAAGTGTTTCGTAAAACAAAACAGGTAGCCACGTTTATAGCAGAAGCCTATCGTTTGTACAGAGCCGGCGAGCACAATGACGTCCGCAAAGGCGAAAATCCTCAAACATCAGGCCGGCATGGCCTTAAATAACGTTTTGGTCTTTTCTCTGAGACTACTTCCTGGTGCTTGGCGGAAGAGGCGAAGCCTTCCCTGGTACTGTATGGTGGCTCGGTAGAGGAGGCGCAGCTTTCCCCGAAGCTGCACGTGGCTCGGCGGCGTCTACGTGGAAGGTGGCAATGGGAGGAGGGAAAGTTCACCGGAACTGCGTTCGTTCTCGTGGGAAGAAGCGCTCTCGAACGAGGGCCATGCATAGCAGTAAGTTACGCACACCAACTATGGTGCAGCGTTTCATTTGTTTTAGAGTTATCAAGAATGTTACCCAACGTATACAGCAATTCATCCAAGCGCTCAAGAGACAGCACACAAGACACATGAAAAGCTGTTCAGTTCTATGCTTGTGTAAACGTTAAAAAAGACATGTAATACTCATAAAGTTTGTTGAGGATCGGCACTTCCGCACGCAAATGCTTCATCGAATTTCTTCGTGCGTACAATTAGACAGAGGTACAAGGCACACCGTTGGCATTCAGCTTCACTGTTTTCTAGAAGAATGGGTTGGAGAAATAGTGGCCGAAATTCCCACGTACAATAACCCAGAAACTACAGCCCACCTGTTTTATTTTTTCTTCTTCGTGGTCGCCCACACACTTTCCCGATGCCTCTCAACTTTTTATGGACGAGACGGAATGCTGCAAATGCGTCCACGCTCCTTTATGGGCATGCCTACGGGCGGCGATGAGGTTCCGTCGGAAGATGGGTGAAAGTTATTGCTTCCTGTGGATTCCTTCATCAGTCATCTCTGTGTGCGTCGTGTAAACGCCCAGCATGTAGACGTTTCTTGAAGACAAATCACCTTGCAGCGAGCTCCGAGGAATCCTGCGAACAAACCGATCGGAACAAATGGAAGAGACGCCATGCAGTGAGACACAAGAATGCTTCTTCAAAGAAAGTGCGTCTTCTCTGCGACAGTTCGTCCATTGTCATTCTGCATCGTTTGCTTCATTCGCAGCAATTTGTTTCGCCTGTATGCTTTAACGAATAATTTCAGGCTGTAGAGTCATGGTTTTATTCGGACTGAGCGATATTCCGTTTCCACGTTGTCCGATTTTTCTAAAGCAATGTCTCTAAAGGCTTTGTCTTCTTAAGTAAAAAAAAATATTTGTCTGTAGCTTGTACATGTGTTCGTATTTTTGTAGAAAAGTACGAATGACTATCGATAATGAATCTATTGTTGATGGTATGCTGAATAGAAAGCTGCCTTTTTTAGAATAAAGAATAGGCAGTAAAATAACCTTTGTATGTTTTGTAAAGCGTATGTATACACTGAAATTCAATCTCCAGGAGAAATATTTTTGGCTTATCAACTTTATTGTAGTTCAGAGAAATAGCGCTGTAAACGATGGTAGGTGTTTTTTTTTTATATAGACGGTCGAATACTACAAGCAAAACCAAAAACAGGCTGACAAGTTAAAATATGTGGTTATTGTTTGCATCCGAATATTGAAAATTCCCTCAACAAACTTGCAAAGTCACTGCGACCACGTTGGAGACACAATGGGAGATGGGCAAATTACCAGCGCTGTCTAACAACTGAACTATGTTCAGACAAAAACAAACGCAAAAGAAACGAAGGTAGATCTCACGTACGACGCGAAATGATAATATGCGAAGCAGGAATTAGGAGGGTTGATAATAGCACAATGTTGCGAGGCGGACGTATACTACACCCTACATGACTTCCATGCCAAGATTATTATGTTTGGACGTGCCATTTATTACCTTCGTCGGCTATTCACATCACGTGATACCATATTTGGTATACGTGGAACAAGCGAAATGATCGTGAGCGTGCTATAAGCTTAGCATGTAGCCATGCTTTACATGATACACATATGATTATTATGTTTGCATTAGTCAGTTAACTTCACCAGTCATTCGCGTGCCGTAATACCACATTTAGTATGTATAAAGCAAGCGAAACGACCACGAGCGCACCATGAGCGTGGTATGTTGTCATGCTGCTATAGGCACACTTGCCAAGATTAGTATGTTTGCACCAGTCGTATAGCTTTGTCATTTATTGACGTCACGTAAAACCAAGTTTGGTATATGTGCAGCTGGCGAACCAACTGCAAGCGCATTGTGAGCGTAGCAAGTAGTCATGTTTTACATGAGACGCATCTTCTGAGGCGGCTGCATTTCCTATGGAGGCCGAAATGTAGCCCCGTGTGCTCAGATTTGAGGGCACGTTAAAGAACACCAGGTGTTCAAATTTTCCGCAGCCCTCAATTACGGCGTCTCTCATAATCATATGCTAGTTTTGGGACGTTAAAACCCACACATTAATCAATCAATGAAGATGAGACGCATCTTGTTATTATCGCGTTTGGACGTATCATTTACCTTCGTTTGCTATTCACCTCATGTGACACCAAATTTGGTATTGGTGGAGCTATAGCAAAACAGCCGCGAAAACACAAGGAGCGTGACATGTAGTCATGTCTCACATGATACGCATGTCATTGTTATCATGTTTAGACGTGTGCTTTACCTTCGTCGTCTATTCACGACACGTGATACCAAACTTGGTATATGTAGAGCTTGCAAAACGGCTGTGAGCGCTATGATCGCAGCATGAAGTCATGTTTTACCTGACATGAATGCAATGATTATCATGTTTGGACGTATCATTTACCTTGGTCGTTCATTCACGTCCTGTAATACCTAAATTGGTATATATGACTACACGACCTTGAGCGCACAATTAGCGTGGCGTGTAGTCATGTCTTAAATGACATACATGTCATAATCATGACATGCGTGTCACTTGTGTTGGACGTGGAGTCATGTCGTACCATTCCAGTTTTGCAATAAGTTGTGTTAATTTAACTACCTCGAGGTCATCAAGACCACAAGATGTAACTAATGGCATTGATGACATATATATCATAGTTTTTTTGTTATGACTAGTTACCTATAGTGTCATTCAGGCAGGTTATGCTATACCACTTTTGGTATTGATATCATTATCTAAATGGCCAAGATAGTGAAAAGTCGTTGGTGGCTAGATAGATAGATAGATAGATAGATAGATAGATAGATAGATAGAAAGATATATAGATAGATAGATAGATAGATTGATAGATAGATAGATAGATAGATAGATAGATAGATAGATAGATAGATAGATAGATAGATAGATAGTAGACACGCTCAAAATTGCTGAAATTCGCTAACAAATGTTTTGCACTTCTAAGCCAACGCCATGCCTGTGCCAGATTTTCAGGCCACCTGAAAGTTAATGATAATAGTGTGTTCTTCGCAATTTATTTAAAAAACACCATATTTTGGTCATAGAATGTACAAAAAAGAACGAAGTGTGTACAAGAGCACTCCTTGTGTGTACTGTGTGTCGTTTCGTCTTCGTCGCTAGACCTGCGTCCATCATGCAAGCACTCGGCACCCATTGACAAGTAGTATGATCTTTGCGCAACATCAATCAAGGCTCTGCTATCTTTATTTTCACCGAACGGGTCTGCTTATTCACGTTTCTCTGAATCTGAATTTGACGAAGTGCGTCAAGCTGTTGCTGAATGGCTCGTTCATGATTAGCGTGAAAGGCAGGCTTAAGGCTCTGACTTGCAAGTGAGAACACCGTCTTCGAACTGGTTATTATAGCGATGAAGTCTTCCTTTTTTGTAATAGTTGATTTCGTGGGATCCTCTGTGGTTTACCGCACCATGTTTGGTGCCCATATACATGAATATGAAGTCAAATGTCGTTAATGATGACACTTTTGTGCTCCCTTGAAAACACCACTCGTATTTTTCCGCAGAAATTAGCCTTCTCCCTTTTCCAACTTTGAAGAATTCGCTGTTCACTTTGATGCGTTCACGTGGCTTTTGCCAAAGCATATCTAGCTCGCACATACTAGGTGCCTGACAATCGTCGCTATAGAAGACCGCGATTCTCCACGTGCAATATCTTGCGTGATTACTTTTATTATAGGGCTTTAAAATCACCGCGTGTTGTCAGTTAGAAGCTTCTACTTTGACAGCGGGTAGTCCATGTTGGATGCTTCCATCAAATGCTTCGTCGATTACAGATGTAGCTCGAAATCACAGTAGTGAAGCTTCACAGGGAAGTACTCGTGGTATTTGAATTTTAATGTAAAACTGGTGCCTGTCGTCTGTGAGATGAGCCCCTCATCACATCATTTGTGGTCTACTAGGCCATGCTTTTCGAGGCTCTCAAGCTCCATAGATACCAAGTCAACAAGACGCTACAGCTTAGGGACGCACTGAAACATTTTTGGTGAAAATTTTAGAAAAATTACTTCAAGGAGACCTGCAAGATGCTACGACGATGTCACGTCGTAGGGCTCTCAGTAGAAGGTCACGTAGCTTCGACGAGAAAAACAACTCACTAACGCCAAGCACCTCCTGTTCGCTGTTGTTTACGCACTTGATCGTATAACTTGCAGAGTTTGTCCACTTTGTGGGAAAAATTACGAATAATGGAGTAAGCCTTCTCACCCTTGCCAACTATTCTTGCTGAGAGCACGTTTTTGCAATAAAACGTCTTTACAATATGACTAACACGTTTCGTAGCATGCTTCTGAGGCAAAAAGCCCCGCTGTAACTGCCACCATGTCTCCTTTCGAGAGCTTCAAAAAATGAAATTTCATAGTCAGTGTAATATTCTCGTTGGGATCGATAATCTTGTCAAACTGCTATCAAAACTTATTGCATTTGCACAAGTAACGAGAAAAATGTTTTTTCTTTTTACACCATCGGTAACTTGGACCCAGGCCGTTCCGCCATTTCTATATGTGCTAACACGTCGAAAACATCGATTGGCGATGGCAATGCAGTTATTTCGCTATGGTGGCAGTGTATGTTCAGAAGCTCAGATATTATATGGGTCGCATTATGCTCATATTCATCGGTGCTAGCACACTATGTTTCTATGAGGCACAGAGTAACTCATGTGGCAATGGCAATAAGAAAGCCTAATAATCTGTTATTTTCAGTGCCTCACTGCTCATCTTCAGCCTACTGCAATTTGGTTTGATTTTTAACCATTTTGCTTCATCAACTTTATTAGTACACTTGCTTCTGATTGACATGTGGGGTTTAACGTCCCAAAATTATCATATGATTATGAGAGACGCCATAGTGAAGGGCTCCGAAAATTTCGACCACCTGGGGTTCTTTAACGTGCACCGAAACCTGAGCACACGGGCCTACATTTCCGCCTCCATCGGAAATGCAGCCGCCGAAGCCAGGATTTGATCTCGCAACCTGCGGGTCAGCAGCCGAGTACCTTAGCCTCTAGACCATCGTGGCGGGGCCTAGTCTTGCTTCTTGAATCAGCATGTTGTTAGGGCCCTTATCTTGGTCCCCTTGAGTTCATCCATGGGAGTTAGCTGATCTGTAGGACTAGGTAGTTTATGGCTGTTCAAGTTTGGGTTCCTTTACAAGCGATGCCCCTTTACAAGAGATCACTGCATTCACAACTCTGGTTTCGGCCCCAGATAAAACGTATGTGGAAAATAGAAAAGCCGGCTGGGACTTAGAAATATTCGCAGTAATTGTTTGGCTGGTGCAAGAGCTCATCCTCCTTTTCCTTTACATTCAACAGGGTGATAGCAATAACCACAATAAAAGTTCACTGATTGCAATTTAGCTGTTATTGATCATATTGAGCGGCCAAACAAAGATTTTTACGTTGACAAAAGGAAGGATGCGAAAAAAAAGCGCCTGAAAGAGTGCCTTTAACTATATTACTAGACAGCTGCGGAAATTTTTTCGTAATTGATAACACACAACGAACCTGTGTACATGTCTTTTGGAACACTGCCACTGTTGAAAACGGCAAGTACGAAGTCACCTGTTTAATAAATGCCCCACCTCTCCGAAAGGAATTGTGAGGAAACGTGATGCATGTGCCGAGAAAGGGTACCATTGTCGTCAGATATTCGCCTTCGCCAAGTTTTGCTATCACCTTGAGAGGCGCCTAGCCAGCGAACGGTAGAGACGAGAAGCGTGAGGACAGGATAGTGGACCGCCAGCATTCTCGGCTCGGCGTTGGCGTTTCACAGCGGAATCTCGAACACACATTTCCGAATGTTCCTGAGAGGCACCCAGCCAGCAAACTGTTGAGAGTGAGGCGCAAGCGAACGGGAGAGTGGGGCGCCGCGAGGAAAGAGAGTTAACGGTGACAGAAAAAGTGGCGCGGCGCTATATCTACCCTCGACAACACACTCTCGCAATTCATGATCCGGTTGCTAGGGGTGTGAATAGGAGCGCGCGCCCAGAGCTGTTGCTATGACAGAGAAAGTGAAAGCAGAGTGAAAGCGCGCGTACACCACTGCAGACAGCCAGATGCCTGACTTAGCCCGAATAAGAAACGCATTTGCATTTAATAAGCACACCATCTCCCATTATAAGGACCCATTAATACCATGCGAAGCAGTGCATGGGTTGGCTTAATGTTCCGTTCATCACGGGCGCCTTGTCCAATGTTAAAGCAGCCTCACATCATGAATTCACTTTTGCTGCCATGCGGGACCACGGGAATTTATTGCGCGTCCACAGAATGTGGTTCCCCGACCCCATCGCATGATTGCCGAGAGAGTTTAGGTGGTAGAGGCCACAGTGTCTTACCCCAGTCCCTCACACAGGGTGGAATGCACTAGCGGATGAGCACGTTCTGGCAGTGCTTGGGCCAGCTGGTGCACATGTGCAGTGAGGATGGTTACGCACACCGGAATAAACTCTGCCATAAGATGCTTGACATCTAAAAAGCAAAGTAAACACAGTTACTATTACCGTGGTCCTAACATCATTGAAGCTTTCCCAACGCTGTCCGTGGAAGAACTGAGCACCCTAAACTCACTGGACTGCTCAGTTATGCTAGTTCGTTTTGTTGCGTTTGGCGATCTTGTTTGTGCAATGTTGGTTACGTGATGATTAACCTGTATTGGAAGGAACTTCTTTTATTTCTTCATTTGTATATACCTAATTACATGACGTCACGGCCAAGGAGTAAGAAGTGGGCGTCACGAAAATTGTGTGAACGCAGCGTATCAACAAAGGGCATAAAGTAACCAAAACATTATTGATATGTGGGCTTTAATGTCCCAAAACCGCTATATGATTATGAGAGACGCCGTAGTGGAGGGCTCCGGAAATTTAGACCACCTGGGGTTCTTTAACGTGCGCCCAAATCTGAGCACACGGGCCTACAACATTTCCGCCTCCATCGGAAATGCAGCCGCCGCAGCCGGGATTTGAACCCGCGACCTGCGGGTCAGCAGCCGAGAACCTTAGCCACCACACCACCGCGGCGGGGCTAAAGTAACCAAAACAGATATGTGAAAACACAGCTTGCTCAACAAAGAAGTACTAGAAGAAAAATGCGTTAAAAGGTGAATGGTATGAAATCCAAGCACAGAAGCCAACATCAAAAGATGAAGTGCAAATTACGTAGTATATTATAGTGCATGGATAAGATAATGCACACATAAATACAAGTGACGCAGTGGAAACCATGGGATAGCCCGCCGTGGTGGTGTTCGGTTATGGCGCTGGGCTGCTTACCTGAAGACCGTGGGCTTGATCACGGCCTTGGCGTTGGCGTTTGATTTGAGGGAAAATGATAGCGGCCCATGTACAGTGCATTATCAGCTCATGTTGCCGAACACCCGATGGCCAAAATTTTTGAAGCCAATGATAGTGTTACTCTATGAAACCTGTGATATTATTAGGAGATCATGGTATAATAAAAAAAGAAAACAGGAGGGGGCTACAACATGAAAGCTATTGCATGTACATTTAACTGCGTAAGTCAATCTTCCCTGAAATTACTAATCATTATATTTGACAAGTTAGGCAGAACAAGGTTTTCTTGTGATATGCGCGTTAATCGACTGCAAAAATTTGACAGAGCCAGTTCCCACGAGTGTATTTGATAATATCAAATAATTTGTTCAGTAGGTGAATGACACGCGGAAGCGCCAGATAGTTTAAGGCGTCAGTGTTAGCGTAAATTAACGATAACTTATAGTGCGGCATATTATACGATACGTGTATGGTGGTTTAAGTAGACATAAGGTATATTTAGCATCGATCAATTAATTTTACTTCAGTGTTGTGATCAGCGTGCTGGCACTAGTTTTTTTTTCTGACGCCCTAGTTTTCACCAGTTGGCAACTATTGCTTTCTTCATTGCCGATTTTGAAAGACGCATAAAAGTATGCAGAATAGAAATATCTGAGTATGCACATTTATTTCTTTTTCGCACTATGCATCACACTATGGTGCGCAGCTTTGGACGCAATAAGCCAATTACTTCTGCGCCGAAAGGCGAAACTTTAGACTTCAATTCTTTCACGCGCCGCTTACGAACATTATACCCGATGAACCTGAGTTATCTGCAACTGCATGAGAACTCGTTTGCGTTGCGCTTCTATAGCCTTCCTAAAAGGCACGCAGCGGCTTTGCCCAACTCACCTATTTCCTCGGCTTTCATCTTCCGCCAACTAGGTTTTCTGAAAGTGCCGTCTCTTGAACAATATTACCACTTCTAATTGCATGCGCTAGCGGGCATTTCACATATGTAAGGTAATTGCCTTACACTCGGTGTCTTATTTTCTTTTATTTCAAACAGTCATTTACAAATTGATTAGCGCTACTGAATCTGCCTTCGAGATCTTTAGGTAGCCTTATTCGCAGCATGAAAAAAACTACAAAAGTTTAGGCCACTTTCTTCTCTTCAAATTTGGGGTCTCTTTATTAACTTACGAAGGAGAGGCATCGTAGCTAATGTGATAAATAAAAAGCTTAGCTACCTAAATATTCAAAGCAAGCTTTATTCCTATGTATACTTATTACGAGGTACATTTTTGCCGGAAAAGTATGTAGCAGTTTTATATTTGTTGAAAAGCTTGTTTTCGTTGACATAGTTAGGACAAAAAAAAACGCAAACTTGCTTTTTCGATATTTTGTGACAATCATCAACTGACTACTCCGTTTGTTTCGGAACTCTTACAAGTAAGATTTTTGTGTGCGCATTGAAATGCGAACAATTATTCCATTGCGTAATAAGTGGCAGAAGAACCGTATTAATCTACCTTATACATTTTATATGCCACTCCGAGTCATCCAAACAAGGAAAGTTCAGTGTTCACTCGCGTAAATTCTGCTAACAGGTAGAGGTACGATTTTCTCACTCGCAGCAAAGCGCGTGTCGGGACATCCGCCCTGGTATGCCACCACGCTATACTGGGGTCAGGGAAAGCGGCAGCCTCCAAGCTGAAAGCGCCGTTTGTCCGTATCCTTAAGTGACACTCGGTAAATTATTAGGACGAAATCTTTCTCTTCCGTGCACAACGCAAAAGCTTATACGGTTGTCCTTGGCGTCGTACAGGAGTGGTGATGCCGTCACTATATTTAGCCAGGATGATGTCCCACATCTTTAAAGCTTTTCGTGTCATCATGCCGTCAGTTCATCCCATTACACCGTCACTTGGTCTAAGATGGGCAATCACGAAGGTGTCCATTAACAGGTGACATGCAGAAATCTTAAAATGCACCAGACCGTGGAGTTAGTTCAAAAACATGTTAGGCACAGAAAGCTTTGCGAGGGTGGCGAGGCAAGTTCAGTTGATTAAGCTAGATGAATAAGACGATTGACTTTACTTCCGAGGAACAGAATACTTGAGGCACCCTGCGAATTTTTCTTACGCAAAAATGCCGCCACACCTAGGCCACCCATGCATAGCCCGCCGAGTGTCACTCTCCATTAAAGTTTCTAGGAACCCATACACTTATGCGTTCTATAAGCCGTGGGGTATCTTTAGAATAAATTGACAACTTAAGAACAGACTGACTGACGCACCTGTTTTTTTTTTCTGAAATCTCACATATTTTGGTGCGGAGCAAGTGCGCGGTAAAAAAAAAATCTCTATTTAGTGACACAGCGCCGAAGGGCCAGCTCTTGTGCGCCAGGCTTTGAGCTAACGTGCAGCATAGCACTAAAGGTCAGCGCCGTGTGGCACGTGATTCAAATTCAGGCATTTGCTAAACTGCGGCATATGATGACGTACACGTTCTCGGCAAAGAGTTGCCAGATAAATCATGGTAGCAGCGGGAAGCTATTCCAATCTGTTCGCTCCTCTTTCCAGCTTCGCGGATATTGATGACCTCAAAACACACATTTAACAAGCTCTACCATGCGTCCATCTTCGTCGACCCAAATGTTAAAGCCATATTTGTATTTTCTGCAGATAAATTGGGCTCTCCGAGGCTTCTTTCCAAATCTTTCTGCATTGAAAGTGGTTTCGCATAGCCACCACAATCGCAGGTATTAGAAGATAAAAAACGTTACCTTGTCCTTCAATGCCTCTGTGAATGGCTTACCACCTTCGACGAAGCGATGACCGCATATCATGACGCCATCATTTGACGTCCCTTTAAGGGGCGTGTGTATGAGGTCTTGATGGCGTGACAAATTTTGCCGATCTGCAGCGTGATGGTGAGATATAGGTGCATCATCTTGTGGCGATACGTTTTAGCATCACTCTTGTTGTCGACACCTAAGAAGCACGCCAACGCTCAGTTGTCGAGTTTGAAAAAACACCTAAGGCCTTTGAGGTGTGACAAGATGACGTGTAATAAAGGGTGCATGTGGGTGTGTAGTAAGTATATCTGTAGTACAGGAATGACGTCAACAGGCTTCGGTTGTTATCTTTGTTGAGTACGAAGCAGATTTTCACTTACCTCGCTTTTCCTGACAGCCACTTTCTGTTGAATATCTAGAAACTTCTATGTCCTATCTGGCTGTTGCACCAGAAAATTACTTATCAGTTCAGTAAGCTGTTATAGACAGTTTAAAAGCAAGTTTGGCTGCAATACATTGCATGGCTTACCTTACCAGAGAATGCGTGCTCAATTGGGATTGCACGGTGAATTGCGACTGCACTCCATGTTAGTCAACAGGTCTAGAGTTACATTTTCTAGTGGTTATGCGTCTCTTACACGGCGATGGCCATAACATTCGAGGCAGTTTACAATGCCTCTCAGGCACGTTCCCCTTTACTGTGTGGCAATAGCAAGCTTTGGAAAATTCAGTTCTTCACTGATGACACAACGTTGGACGCAAACGCTGTATATGCGTATGCGCCTCTAAACGTGCACGTGAAAATAGACGCAGATGACGCACGCGCCTTTACACCGAGAGGGGGTCATGAGCCTATTCGAATTCCTGCTGCAGTTTTCTCGGCTTAACGTTGCTTTTGTTTCAGATATCACGGTATCGTCATTTTAAGTGACACAGTGTAGTAAGACGTGTAATCGCAACATCAAAATCAAACAGCCTGCAGCTGGTACCGTTTTGTTAAATAATCAAACTTGTAAACGTCGCCAAGATAGCATTCGCTGTACTGAAGGAACGTTTTGGAGATATAGTAAAAAGTCGAGACATAACAATTGTGATCCCAAAAATCCTGAGCTGCTCAATAGGCGAGATGCTAGGCAGGCTTAAATGTCTTCTGTGATGTGCCTAGGGCCCATGTTTTTTGAAGACGATAGCCTTTCTTCAGTACTTGAACCCAAAAATTTTGTTCTATCCTTCCGTACATCTGTCTGTTCGTCCACCGTAACAATACGCCAATCGGCACCAAACGATGGTTCAAACAGCCAACCCCATCTGCAACACCCACCAATATTGCTCAAGTTTCAGCGCTCATACTTCATACTTGTGCGATTGTCAATTAAAAAGCAATCATTGCGCATATCTGAGGCACAATAACGACTCGTCAATATTTTGTAATATGTGTCTTTATACTAGGGAAGGCATACATAAGTAATTCTAAGGGCCGTAGCGTTTATCGCACTCCGCTGATAATGTAACGTGAGGCTCAAAAAAGCAAGTGTTTGGAACGCTTTGCTAAGACGACATGGTAGTAGAACCGGCCCGTCGCTTTGCGTTCTACACCTTATCACCTCCAAAACGGGCGCGCATGTCTTCCTTCGTTTTCCAAGATAACTGCCAGATAGCGCTCGTTAGCCTTCGCTGCACGGATCGACGATCTCCAACGCAGCGCCTACAGAATGCAATGGACCAATTTTCTCACGCAGAACGCCAAATAAACGTTTTGTTCACTCTCTCCATACGCAAGTCTATCATCTTTCGACGACATTTGCAGTGAAACGTGCTGATACGGGGCAATTTTTCTTTACTTTTTTGTTGCCATGACTGTGGTCACTCTACAAAAAAAAACTTTGGCGCCACCACAACCTATACTATTTTCGGTGGGGCAGCGGCAGGATGGCTGTGCAGGTACCACCGTGTACTTGCTCGTATCGGACTTCATGAGTGCAGAGAGTTCACTTTGGGTGATGGGCAAGCGGTCCAGTGAATGGATGTGTGTAAACATATGTAAAAGTCATACATATAAAAAAATGGCTATCCACGTATAGCAGCAGCAACCCTACCTCGAGAACCGATATGCTTTTCATTCGACTGTCACTTAGGTGCCAGTGATATTTCTTCTTGACCCTTTGCTGATTGAAATAACGCTCACTTTTCATATCAGTGTCGTGTACGATAACCGCGACTTTTTAAAGTGGGGATTGTCATAACACACAGAATTAGGTGGCCTCGTAGGTGAGAAAGCTGGTGCGCCTTCTACTAAAAAATGCAGCACGTTTTCCAATAACTGATGATCTCTACCTTTTGTGCTTGGCGGCAGTTGGCTGTTTCTGCTATGGCAATAGAGTCATTTGTCGAGTTGGCTCACTATTTCACCTTGCCAAATTTAAGTGTTGCTGGGATGTGAATGCAATGCAGTAGTTATTGACCACAGCAACTGAAGTTCCTCACTAGCTAAGTACGTGTATAATTCGCAGTGCTTGGCGTGGAAGCACAAAACAGTTTGGAGCGAACATAGAGCAATGCCACAGAGAGAAAGAAAGAAAAATAGAAAGAGAGGCAAACAAATCCACCACGCTTGATAGCGCCAGAGAGAGAATGTGGGGAAAAAAGGAAGCCGGAAACGGCACAGTGGTCATAGCAACCAGTGTACGTTATCGCTTGCCTTCCTGGAAGGGACCGCTACCACCGTGTTCACATACCCTGACTGGCAGAAAGAAGGCAAATTACGGGTCGCTTGTTCCGACCGGCGCCTACACCGCAATAAGTGACATTGACAAATATGTTATCACACCGGGCATGGCAGGCTGTGACTGTTCCACTTCTGACCGAGGGTCGCCCAGGGCAACAGTACCCACCCGTGCTTGATATGATTCTCACGGCTCAGTGGCAAAGTTCCCCGAAAAAAATAAAAATAACAGCAACGGCAGTAAACGTTAACTGTCTTTACTTTCCGGACGTATTCTGAATACGTGACAGCAAACTTTTTGCAATTCTTCCTTTTATTCTGTTAACTGTGAAGAAAAAACAGGCTGCGTACACAGTATAATGCATCGAAATAAGAACTATGTGCGAAGGGCAGGGCGAGTTACTAACTGATCCCAGTCGTGGTACGCCAAAAAAAAGCAATAGCACAGAGAGATTAGCGCCGTATCATGTATCCTTAACTCTGTGAACTGCCGTTTTTTGCGCACTTCTATCACCATAAGAACCTACACTATTTGAATTTCAGAGAAAAAAACTTTCAGCTCAATAGAAGGATTATAGTTGTTGTTTTTACATAGAAAGTAATACCCTCTTACGCACAACGCAGGCAATGTCATCAATAATTGTGCTATTCACTTACACATGTTGTTAAAGGACATCGAGGAATATCGTGGATGTCACATAATTCTGTACGGCAACATTAATGCCGTACAGATAGTTACGCAGCCACTGTGTGATAAGAAGTTGAATTTGTCTGAGAGTTTCCCGACGTAAGTTCGTTCTGGCCCACTGCTCGATACCATGTCTTCTCTACAACCGTTTTGTTTAGGGGGTGTTTAAAGCAAATTACATTACTTCTACTGGAGCAAAAGGGGAAAAAAATGCAACAACTTCAAGATCGTTTTTTTATGTTTTTACAAGTCTTTCTAAGTGATTAGACATTTTGCAAGTATTTCCTAAGCATGCGAGTGCTTCATCACTGCTCTTTATTAAACTCACACTGTTAACTGCGGGTATTCACGGCCACCGTGGAAGAGCGCACGCCACAAAGAGACGGTATCTGCCGTTTGTGGGCCGTCTCCTGGCACTCATCTGCCTTCTGATGGGCGTTTTCCTTGTTGAAAAGAGCTGCGTTCTAAAGCGCTTTTCGGCTCGCTATACCAGGGGCACCTCCACAGACTCTCATTATATAGAGTTACCCTTGCCACTCAAGCACCCTTCTCATTGGCTGACCCTCTCGAAAAAAGATCCCCCTCACGACTGTCTCACTTTAACCCCTCATCAATAACAAAAGCCAGTGGTGAGAGAACACGAGCTGTCGGCGAAATATGGATTACGCTGTCAAATAGTTCATGAAAGTGCCCCATCCCGTGCCATGAAGAAAATGTTTGCAGAAATTTAGTACCTTCAATTATCACCGACAATAGGAAGAGCAAGCGATCCGACGATGATGCGCAAAGCTGCGAAAACGCACCAAGAATTGTCGAAAAATGGTGCGCGGACCTTAGCGCTTTGCTGCACAGGACGTCTAAAGATGATGTCTGTCCCGAGGCGCTGAGTGAGATAGGGCGCCACATGGTAGTAACGTGAAGAAATGAGTTTTCAAAAACGCAGAGCCACTGGTAGGTGGCATCACCTGGTCGTTTCAGTGAAGCATGAGAATCACGCACTTTTCCGTTCACAGCACCGCAGTGTTAGCGCAGCGTAATAAACACTGTGGTAGTGATAATAACGTGTCTGGAATAACGTGTCTGGAATTGGAATGTGATCACTTCCTCGTGTCTCAACATCTGGAAACCACTTGACGTGTCTCGCGAGGGAGTTGGAGACAGAAGCAAGGTCGAGACAGCTGCCGTATGTCACCCCTCGAAGAAAAGGGCGGCTACCGTAGTTCAAGAGAGTAAGGCCATAGTTGTAGGCGATGTTTGTTAACCTGCGTCCTCTTGCATTTGTCCGCGTACTTCTCCATGCATAATGGTGTGCATTGAAATCACCTATGATGACCAATTGTGCAGGACACACTCTCAAATCTTCTGCTAATCTTCTGGAGTCTAGATTATTCGAAGGCGATATATAAAGGCCTATGAGAGTAAACATGAGTTTGTTCTTTTTCACAGTGATGCAGGCATACTGATCGTCATTCAATCAGTTTGCAAATCAGTATGTCATTCAATCAGTATGCAACGAGGTGCAATTGGTTGCACAACATAGTCTGTTTACGGCGATCAAATACGATGATTTTGCTGCACGCACCGTTTGTTGAAGACATGAAAGCTTCGTACCCCGAAAGTCTTATTGGTTCCGACATATTGGGTTCACAAATGACGATGAGTGAAAACACGTTGGTATACACAAACTGACGAAAATCTGAAAGGCGTCATTTTAGTCCTCTTGCGTGCCATTGGATGACGGATGCAGCCTTGACTTCTTTACGAAATGATAAGGTGTGTGTAGCCATCTTCCTAGTTGATATATTTAAGCACTGGGCGTATGGCGTCCAGTATTCCAAGTGCGCTTCAAGCAGATGCTGTCGTCATGTCGACCAATATCGTTCGGATGGCTTCCATGAGGGAACGCAGCACCAAGATCACTTGATCTGGTTTAAGCTAATCTGGCTGGAGAGGGCTCTAGTGTGGCCGCAACTTGCTGAGATTCCTTGGCAGAAGAGCAGGTCGGGAGCGTGGAACATTCCTCCAGAGAAGGAGGCTCTTCCGCTTCTTTCGTAGAAGTGGTGGGTCCTTTTGTGGCGCTACTGGATGGAAACGCTAAAGAGTGGGAACTGGCATTTCGGGAATGTGCATTCTGTGAAGACTTTCGATGATGCCGACGTCGACGCTGCCACCGAACTACTTCAGCTGCCTCCCTGTGTGTCGAGTTGTTTCGGGCCATTTGTCTGAGAGCCGCTCGCTCCTTTTTATTCTAGGACAGTCTTTCGATGAGGCAGTGTGAGGACCGCTGCAGTGGGCGCACTTCAGAAACGTCGCCCGACAGGCGTCTTCGGCATGAGGCTCAGCGCGACGGGGACACAGTCGTGAGTTGGGGCATATGCCCTTGACGTGTCCTAGCCTGAAGCACTGATGACATTGAAGTGGCTTTTGGATGAATGGTCGAACCCCATGTAGGAAATGTCCAACTTTAATGGGGGATAGTATGTAATCGCCCTTGAAAAGCACTTCTACGCAGTGCGTATTTCCAAGGCGCCACACTTCCGCAATGACAGTTCCCTCGTTTTAGGCTTGATGAGTGGGGAGTGAGAATTTATTAGAAGGCAGAGAGGTCGGCCTGAGCTAGTTCGCTCTAGCCTGCTACTCTACACAGGAGTTAAGGGAAAGGGGAAGAAAAGAGGGATGAAGGGTGATGATGGGGACAAGAAGAGGTGGTTGTGATGTGTGGTGCGCGTTCAAAGTGCGCGCCTTCGAAAAGTGCGCGAAATTAAAGGATGACCGAGTGCACGTGCTGGGTCGCCTGAACAACGACGACGCCGAGGACCGGTACACGTGAGAGCGTGGAGCGCAAGCATCCAAGACCATAAAGAAAACAAGGGCCAATGGCTGATCACCACGGAGTTTTGAAAGGCCAATGAGAACGAGACAAGTGGGCCAAAGCTGAAGCAGGAGCCTGGGGGGACCAGAGCAAGGGGAATTCGAGGCAGGCAGTGCAAGCGGAAGGTCGTCACCGGACCGGGCGCTGAAGATGGGCCGTTGGGTTCCGGACCCGAGCCTACAGGACTTCCACCGGCCGGGGCCTCCTGCTGTCGGGTTCCCGCTCCAAAGGACCGTGGCCATCCGGTCCTGAACTCCTTTCCAGAGCCTGCGGACTTCGGTTCCGGCAGGCGAGCTACAGCCGTCGGGCTCCGGGCCCGAGCTGTGCGCCCAGCTGCTTGACTAGGTCGACCCTAGTTCCCGGACGCGTCGCCACCAGCCTGCGTTCTCCCGTCTCCGACGTGTCCACGCTCCTCAAGCCGAAACCATCACGATTTGGTAGGGCTTTTCGACGTGTCGCCAGCAGCCAGCGTTCCCTCGTCCTCGTCCAGCCCACGCGCTGACGCAGGAGTCACGGCGTTCCGGTTTCTCATCACCGCCGAAAACCAACTTGTGGGTGAGACTGCACCGATACTCTTGCGCTACTCCCATCACTCAGCCCCTTTCGAACGTTAGGTTTAGTTACTGACTTTGAACGTTCTTGTTGGGTGTTTACAGATGTGTTTCGTCATGTCCAGTCAACTGTTTATTAAGTGTTTTGTTTTGTGAGGAATCTTTGCCTTTTTACTTTTCAATTAAACTTTTTGTGTGTTTCTTGGAAACCGAACGGCTTTGTCCTTATTAACAAAACTCTCTGAGGCTCAGCCCGGGAGAAAAACAAATCAGCAAATAAGAACCTGCATCACAAATTGGCGTCCGCAGCGACAGGACAAAGTCGTTTGTTTTTCCAGTAGATTTTTTTGACGCGGTTAACACGATGACGAACACGTGGGAGTTAATTGAGTTGGCGGATAAAATGGGACTGACGGGAGCGGAGTTTAGAGTATGGTACGCGGAGCGGATGGAGAGGGAGCGTGAGGAACGGGCTGCGATATGTGACGCTAAAAAGCAGCAGATTGCATTGCAAACACACGCTAAGAGAGAGGAGTTCGAGCGAGAAACACGGGCTAGGAGAGAGAAGCTCGAGCGAGAGACACGCGCTAAGAAGGAGCAGCTTGAGCTAGAAATGCGTGAAAAGAAAAGGCTGCTCGAGATAGAGATGCGCGAAAAGAAGAGACTGTTGGAACTAGAATATGAGGATTTGCAGCAGTGGCTTGAGAGGGAGAACGCTGAATATACGTGGTCTGAGAGCCAGAGTAGTCAACCAGTGGATGAGGTGTGCTCTGAAAGCAGTTACATCGGGAGCGATTTGAATTTACGTGAGACTGACCCTGTACCTCGTCATGACCTTTCGCTAGAGAAAGAAACTCTGAAAGAGTATGACAGGGAGGTAAACAGTCAAAAGACTAGGAGACTCGATAAGCTTATTGAAGCGCAGGAATGCTTCGTGAGCATGGAACAAGAACGTTCCATTCAGAGTAAAGGGTATTTTGAAACCTGTGAGAGGTCAAGCGCACTTTATTCAGAGGTAGGATTGCCTCTGAATAGCTCCGCTGAAGGAGCAATAAAAGGTCTCCTAGGTAATGCCGGCGAATGCCATAATGAAAGCTCTGATGTAGCAGCTACCTATTGTTTTGGGCCACTGGAGATAGCAACAGACGCTACGGACATGGTTTTTCACCATGATTATAACTTGCCCATACAGAGAGATGGCTTGTGTTCTCGGGAAATTGTAGATGATGCTTTTAGAAGAATATTGGAGCAAAATGCAAAAGCACTTGTTGAAGAACAGAGAGTAGAGTTGCAATGTAGGTCAGCTATATGTGACAATGAGGGTAATCACGATGACCCAGGCAGAAGGGTTGAAAGTATTGATGAACAAGCAATACAGAAAGCTGAAGGGATGGAAAGTGAACCAGAAGGCAGTAATGGTCCAGCAGGTTATTGTACGAGGAAGGACGCCGACTGGTGCTCTTTGGCATCTTCGGTTGAAGAGGTCGCTTCTGTTAAGATGTCTCAACGATTAGCGGCTTACGAGCTCAAGCAAGGCGTTCGTGGGAAGGATGAAATGATTCAGGCGTGGTTGTACTGGTGCGCCTGGAGGCAACGCCTCCGACTGGCATACAGACATTCCAGCGTGTATGCTTGTGATTTCGAGGTTGGGAACCTGGTGATACACAGCTTTAGGTTCATACGAGCTTACGGTCGAGAATTCTTCCACTGGCTTCCGATTCCTTACTTTTGTCAAATGGTTAGAGCAGTTAAACGTCTTGTATGGGACGCTATAACTTAAGCGTCAAATTCGATTTCCCGCTGGTTTCTTTTGGATCTTGCTTGCGGACCATGGAAGGGTGTTGCTTGTAAATATTTGAAGAAGTTACATGCAATGTAACATTAACATGATGTATAGTTTTTGAGATGATAGGGTATATATGATAAAAAAAAGGGGTGGTGTAATACTAATTTGGGGATTTTCACAATCCGCTAGATGTGTCCATACTTTTTCTCACTTCTTGCGTATTTTGAGGTTAGTGAATGTGGACCTTTGGGCAATGCAGTGAACTGTGTGGCGGACATATGTGGGTAAATTGTGGTGCAGTGCGAAACGTGCACTCAAAGGCAGTTTTTTTTTTCTTCTCGAAAAAAAAAAAACTTTTCTTATTGTTGTTGGTTGAATGTTACGTTCTGTGGACTCGGTGTTTCGACGTGAGACATGTCAACGAAGAAGCAGTGTGGTGCCATCGGTGATGTGTTGAACTGCGTGGTGCAAATATGTGGTTTAATTGTGACGTAGTGCAGAACGCGCACTCATCGGCAGTTTTTTTTCTAAAAAAAAAAAAACTTGAATGAAAGGGGGGCGTATGTGATGTGTGGTGCGCGTTCAAAGTGCGCGCCTTCGAAAAGTGCGCGAAATTAAAGGATGACCGAGTGCACGTGCTGGGTCGCCTGAACAACGACGACGCCGAGGACCGGTACACGTGAGAGCGTGGAGCGCAAGCATCCAAGACCATAAAGAAAACAAGGGCCAATGGCTGATCACCACGGAGTTTTGAAAGGCCAATGAGAACGAGACAAGTGGGCCAAAGCTGAAGCAGGAGCCTGGGGGGACCAGAGCAAGGGGAATTCGAGGCAGGCAGTGCAAGCGGAAGGTCGTCACCGGACCGGGCGCTGAAGATGGGCCGTTGGGTTCCGGACCCGAGCCTACAGGACTTCCACCGGCCGGGGCCTCCTGCTGTCGGGTTCCCGCTCCAAAGGACCGTGGCCATCCGGTCCTGAACTCCTTTCCAGAGCCTGCGGACTTCGGTTCCGGCAGGCGAGCTACAGCCGTCGGGCTCCGGGCCCGAGCTGTGCGCCCAGCTGCTTGACTAGGTCGACCCTAGTTCCCGGACGCGTCGCCACCAGCCTGCGTTCTCCCGTCTCCGACGTGTCCACGCTCCTCAAGCCGAAACCATCACGATTTGGTAGGGCTTTTCGACGTGTCGCCAGCAGCCAGCGTTCCCTCGTCCTCGTCCAGCCCACGCGCTGACGCAGGAGTCACGGCGTTCCGGTTTCTCATCACCGCCGAAAACCAACTTGTGGGTGAGACTGCACCGATACTCTTGCGCTACTCCCATCACTCAGCCCCTTTCGAACGTTAGGTTTAGTTACTGACTTTGAACGTTCTTGTTGGGTGTTTACAGATGTGTTTCGTCATGTCCAGTCAACTGTTTATTAAGTGTTTTGTTTTGTGAGGAATCTTTGCCTTTTTACTTTTCAATTAAACTTTTTGTGTGTTTCTTGGAAACCGAACGGCTTTGTCCTTATTAACAAAACTCTCTGAGGCTCAGCCCGGGAGAAAAACAAATCAGCAACAAGAACCCCGCATCACAGTGGTGCGTATGTACAGTAGCGACTTAGCATAGTACCCTACAGTCTAGTTTCTGGTCCAGGGCTTTTTATAAAGTCTAGAACAGCCTTTGTAGCAGTTTTGACACTGTTTGGTCGTTCATTTCTGACAATATGTGGATTTCACTTAATGGTGTTCATCCGATGCTTGCCAATGTTGCAGTTGGCATTTTTCTTTGCGCCACGTATCATGCACAGTCACAAAATATGTGAGCTATCGTTTCGCACACTTGACAGCGTTCACAATTCGGGCTGTCCGCATGGCTGACTAGGTGGGTGTAGGGCGAGTGAAGGCGACGCCCAGGCGAATTCGGTGCAGTATATTAGCATGTCTTCGACTGATTTTATCTGGAAGACGAAAAGTCATACCGGGGTCTGTTTCCCGCAGGTGCTTGTTCCGGTGATCTGGTAGCGATCAGTGTGAAGGCAGCGCATTCGCGCATGAGTGATGTCAGCAATGTGTTGACGTCACTTCGCGAATACGGTACTTTGACGTACAAAGGAGCGTTGTATACTGCCGCTCTTGCTTCGCTATCGGCTGTTTCGTTGCCAACCAGGCCGCAGTGTCCAGGAATCCATTGGGCTATCGAGGCATCGTATCGAGGCATCGCGAATAGGTACAGCCTGGTCGGTCCACTTGTAGCGAAGACAACGGGTGCTCTGCATGTCGGGTCAGCAGATGAAGGTGCACTCGAAGAGGCTCAAAGGACGTGTAAACCTGTACAGGGTAGGTGCGGGACTCCTCTATAGTGCCAGAGGTTGACGTGCGCTGTGGCAGGCCAAGGCATAATCTTAGTGCTCGTGCCTGAAGGGTCTCTAAAAGTACGAAGGCACTTTGCCCGCATGCTGGAAAGTAAAGGTGAGCTGTACCGTATATAGCCCACAAACAATGCCTTGTATAACTGCAGAAGACTTTTCTCTGAAGGGCCCCATCTCAGTCCTGCAATAACACGAAGAACATACACTAAACAGATTAGTTTGTTTCGCAGCACAGTCACATGCTTTGGCCAGGACAGGTTGTGATCAATGACGACCCCTAAATAGCGGTGGTGCTTGACCGCGGGAATCACGGCTCCGTGAGCAAATATTGGGTACCGCGACATTGATTTCTTCGTAAATGCCATTGCAGCACATTTTGCTAATGAAAGTTCCAGGCCCTGACGACGTAAGTACTTAGATGTTATTGATGTGATTTGTTGTAGCCTTGCTAGAAGCTGTGGTCGCGTTGCTCCAGATGGCCATATGCAAATGTCGTCCGCATACGCACTGATTCTGACAACGTCGGGAAGCTCAGCTTCAAGGCCAGTGAGTGCTATGTTAAAAAAATTGGGGCTCAGGACGGCGCCTTGCGGAACTCCACGGCTTACGAGGTGCCTGGCCGTGTCACCGTCAGATGTCGACAAAAAAATAGTACGTCCTCTGAGATAGCTCACTATCCATGCGTGTAGTCGGCCACCTACGGCAATGTCTTCAAGTTCGTCAAGAATGGCCTCATGGTAGACGCTATCGTACGCGCCCTTTATATCTAAGAAAATGGCCCCTACCATTCTCCGACGTTGTCTTTCCTCTTCAACAGAAGAAACTAGATCTACAACACCGTCTATAGATGATCGACATCTACGGAAGCCATTTACAAAATCTGGTAAGCCGACATTATTCTCCAGCAGCCATTCCAATCTTGCCAGCACCAGGCGTTCCATCACCTTACCGATGCAACTGGCTAGGTCAATGGGTCTATATGAAGACAACTCGTGTGAACACTTGCCTGGTTTCAGTAAGGCCACTATGCGGCTGCACTTCCTACTCTTTGGGACCGTCAATGTTTCCCACGTAGAGTTGTAGAACGACCAGAGAGCCTGCCTTGCTTCCTGGCTGAGGCTATATAGAACCGAATAAGTAATTCCATCAGGCCCTGGTGCGGACGACCGTCGGGACGCAGAAATCGCAGCATCAAGTTCGTGCATTGTGAATGGTAAGTCGAGGCGATCGTCACTGGATGGCGGTGAGGCTAAACACGAAGGCGATATCGGTGAGGAGCACATACCTACGAGTAAGTGGCAGTAATCTTCTGCAACATCTATTTCAGGTCGACCTTGCTTTAGAGCCAAAGCTTGCAAAGGAAACAACTGTTGAGTGGGCGTCTGAAAAATTCGGACAGTTTGTCATATTCGAGACAGGGGTTTTCTGGGATCAAAAGAGCCAAAAAATACGCTCCACCGTTGCCTATCGAGCTTATCGAGGTGTCGCAATACATGTCATTGTGCTTGGCGTGCTGTAGATAGGTAAGATGGTGATTTAGACCTCCTGTATCTCCTCTCTGCCTGGTGACGGATTGCACGAAGGTATTCATATATTGCGTCAAGATGAGATCTTGGTAGCGGCACATTCACAAGTTTCGTATGCGTTGTTAAGGCTGATGCAAGGAGGCTTTCTATTTCAGATATAGATTGAATGCTCCCGCATTGAGCATTTACAGAAGCTTGGAATCCTGGCCAGTCTACGCTTTTCACAGGCAGTGTAGTCGAACGACGGAATCCTTTTAGCTGTATATATGTAGGGAGACGGTCACTTCCATGTGTTTCAACGTCTACGAACCAAGAGGTGGTAGGCAAGAAACTTCTGCTCACAAAACATACGTCTAGACAGCTGCTGTATGATGCGCCACGGGGGTAAGTAGGTGAGCCATCGTTAATAGACATCAGGCCCTGATTGAGCACAAAATCGACAATGTCCCTACCGCGGGTGTTCATTAAGGCAGAACCCCACATGGGATGATGTGCATGAAATTCTTCAAATAATACCTGTGGTCCAGGGCAAGCTTGGAGCACAGACAAGAGATGGGAGGGTCCACGTGGCTTCTAGGAGGAATGTATTCATCATTGATTGATATTGAACGTCGCTTGTGCTTTATAGATAGGCAAATATAGTCGCTAGAAGCATGAGGAGCCACGGCATGTCTCATGTACGTTAAATCTCGACGTACGCATATAATTACTTTGCTCGCATTTCGCTGCTCAAAAACCTTTGAGGTTTTCATTGTTGCTTCGTACCATAACATAGACATTTAGGAAGCGACGAGGCATGATGATACTACAAAGAGTGCTCTCTGTCACCAATACAAATTACAGCAAGGAAGTAACTTGTGGAGTATAGTTTCTGTTTTGATACCAGAAACAATATTGTTTCATAAAGAAAATATAAAAAAACACATTTGCGATGCTGATAAATGGGTTTTGCTGCTAAACGGGTTTTGTAACCGAGCAGTCATGGAATGAATAAAAGTGTATTTTGATTGCAAACTCTACTCACTAGCTGTAAATATGGCATGTAAGAGGCTGAGCTCCACAACTATGCTGCGAATAACTGCAGATAATTGATCCCTGGGACAAAGTCTCAAAGGCCCACATTTGCCCAGTTGATAGACATTGCCACTAAAAAGGCATATGGGGTCTCCAACTGCACTGTATATTTCAGCAGAACCTCTAGATCTTGACTATGGTCCTTCAGTGACTATGGTCCTTCAGTGGCCCTAACAGAAGTCTCAAGAGATGTCTAGTGCTCGCTCAGCTTCCTAATACACTCTAATCTTACCATCATTGTCACAAAGCTTGGAAAACAAAGCAGGTATGTGGGGGGTGGATAAACAACAAGAGGGAGACAGGGAGGGTAACCAGGCACATGCCCGGTTTGCTACCCTACGATGGGAGAATAGGAATGGGGTATAAAGATGAGAGAGAGAGGAAAGCGAAGAGAAAGAGAGAGAGAGAAAAAAAAAGAGGATTGTCAGTCAATCGGCTGGCGCGTATGCAGCGGTGGCACTACACAAAAGGTAAAAGTGATCACGTAGGCCTGTAGTCCTCAAAAAGCACAAGACAGCTTTGACTGCTTTTTGAGCCGACGAAAGGCGATGGCGGTGTTCCAGTAGCATCTGCACAGAGAGTGGCCGATCGTCCAATTGTCGCAATGAGTCCGAAAGCTTCTGTCTAACTGAGGCAAATCGAGGGCAATGGTATATCAGATGGTCGATGTCTTCTTTGGTGCAGCAGACGTCACATTCCGCATTGTCGGTCAATCCGATGAGGGTTCTATATGCTTTTGTGAAGGCAACCCCCAACCAAAGGCGACAAAGAAGTGAAGCTTCACGTCGACGAAGTCCGGATGGAGGTCGAAGTTCCAGTCGAGGGTTTATTTGGTATAGTCTCGTATGTCTTATGCTTGGGGTGTTCCACTCCTGCAGACTCTGACTACGTCCCAGGTGACGAAGTTGCTTTGCAGCGTCCGTCCGTGACGAAGGAATCGGAAGGGTGTGCTCTTTTTGGTGCGATGTGTGAGCCGCGTTGTCTGCGGAATCATTGCCACTGATCCCACAATGGCCAGGAAGCCACTGAAGCTTGACCTCGTGGCCTGTTTCTGTGAAGTGGTGAACAAGCTTGACAACTTCGTAAGTTAATTGTTCATGGCAACCTCGTTGAAGGACTGACTGCATGTTCTGTAGGGCTGATTTTTAATCGGAAAACAGAGCCCATTTACTCGGTCTTTGGGATTTGATGTACTCTAGGGCGCCACGCAAAGCCGCAAGTTCTGCCCCCGTAGACGTAGTGACATGTGACAGTTTGATTCGCAGAGTGACTCCTCTAGTTGTAATCACCACCGCACTACCAGAACCAGACGCTGTGGTTGAACCATCGGTGTATATGTGCGCGTGGTTGTTGTACATTTCGTGCAGATGGCTCAAGCTCAATTTTGTAGGGCTGATGAAGACTAATTTGATTTTTTCTGTATTCCTGAAATTGAAACACGTACTTGTGTAAGTGTCCGGCACCACGTAGGATACACCAGTTTCTCAGCAGGCGTAAAACCTGACGTAAACGACGCACGATGAGCACAGACAATTGCACTAAATTTCGTGCGGGTCCTCTCAGTAGCGAGGGTTGCCAAGTGGTGAGAAGGATTCCTAGCGTGTTGTCTGAGGTTGATTGATTGATATGTGGGGTTTAACGTCCCAAAATGTTATCTGAGGTACGTACGCATTGTTTCAATGGTGATGTGCGTCATGATCGAGTAGTCCTGTGCAATGGCAATTGTTTCAGCTGTCGATGCGCAGCGGGGTAAACCAAGGCATATCCTAAGCGCTTGGGCTTGAATATTTTGGATGGTTCGCAGGTTCGTTTTGCACGTGTTAGATATAACAGGTAGGCTATACCACAGGAATCCAGTAAGTAATACCTTGTACAGCTGTAACATAGACTCGACAGACATTCCCCAATTTTTCCCAGCAAGAAACCTGAATAAGTGACACATGGCAGTCAGCCGCTTTTTCACGTAGTTTACGTGGGGTGTCCAAGACAGGTTTTGGTCGATTACGACTCCCAAGAACCTGTGACTCCGGCTGCATGACACCAACTGCCCGTTAATTGATATGCCGCAAACGGACATTGGTTTTCTGGTGAAAGCCACGACTGCACACTTCTCACTTGCGATTTGGAGCCCTTGTTTGCGTAAGTGGTACGATGTCACTGATGCTGCCTTCTGATGTCGAGCGCGAAGTTGAAGTCGAGTCACACCTGATGTCCACACACAGATGTCATCAGCATAAATGGAAAGTCGTACACTGCTTGGTTGCTTGCCAACTAGTTCAATGAGTGTTAGGTTGAACAGCGTCGGACTTAGCATTCCGCCTTGCGGGACTCCTCGGCTGCAGTAATACTCGGGTGTCGGGCCATTCTCTGTCTGCACGTGAAATGATCTATTCTGTAGGTAGCTCTGACCCCACGTATATATCCTGCCACCGAGTCCCACTCCTTCTAGTGCGCTGAGAATGGCTTCGTGGCTGACATTGTCGTATGCCCCTTTAATGTCAAGAAACAGAGCAGCAGATAACCGTTTGCAGGCCTTCTGGTGTTCTACATATGTCACCAAGTCAACTACATTGTCAATTGACGAGCGGCCTCGTCTGAACCTGGACATAGCATCTGGATATATTTCGTAGAACTCTAAGTACCATTCCATACGCGCTAAAATCATCCTTTCCATACCTTTTCCCACACAGCTCACGAGGGCACTCGGGCGGTAAGAGGAAATGTCCAAGGGTGACTTGCCGGCTTTTAGAAGTCGAATCAGGCGACTTGACTTCCATTCCTGTGGAACCATGCCACTTTGCCTGGAGTCGTTGTACAGCTGCAAGAGTGCCTTCCGAGCTTGATCTCCTAGGTGACACAGAGCGCGGTAAGTGATGCCGTCAGGTCCTGGTGCTGAAGAACGTCCACACAAAGCTATCACAGCCTTTAGTTCGTCCATTGAAAACGAAATCTCCATTCGGGGATCTTGTGAGGATACAGAAAAGTCGGGCGTCTTTGTCCCAGTTGAATTTGAGCCGCAGGCAATCCTTCGACAGAAAGAATGTGCGACATCAATCTCTTCGCAGCGTAAGTGAAGTGCCAAAGATTTTATTGGGTAGCGCTGAGTAACGGTTGTACGAAGACCCCGGACAGTTCTCCAGATTAGTGACAGAGGCTTTCTAGGATCCAAAGACTCGCAAAAAGATACCCATCGTTGCTTGTCCAACTTGTCCATGTGACGCTGTATTTTCTTTGCGTGCGTCTGGCCACTCTCAGATCATCAACTGACCTCGTGCGTCTATGACGTCGTTCTGCACGATGACGAATCGCTCAGAGTTTCTCGAGATCAATGTCCATATCAGTGCGAGATGAGCTCACCGGAACCGAACGCGTCGTTGACTGTAGGGCACTCTTTATTGCGTCCTCTAGGTTGAAAGGTGAGGCGCCAACATAGTCTTCCATGATTAACCCGTATTTTTGCCAATCCGTCCACTGGACGGCTCTGGAGGACTTGAGACTTGGAAAGCCTTCAATCTTCAGGTATGTTGGGATGTGGTTACTACCTCTTGTTTCCAAATCCGAAAACCAGTTCACTCTGCGTGTGAACGAGCGTGAGACGAAAGTGAGGTCCAGGCAGCTGTTATAGGCCGACCCACGCAGATAAGTAGGGCTGCCATCATTCAAAAGGATAAGTTCACATTCAGAAGCGAAAGACACTAACTGTCTACCTCTAGTGTTGACCCTGGAGCTTCCCCATAAGGAGTGGTGGGCATTGAAGTCACCAGTTATCACCCATGGTGGAGAGTTGAATTCAAAATTCCGCGCAAGCGCTCACGGTCTAGACGACTTGATGGATGTAAGTAGGCTCCGATGATGTTGAATGTGGTCTTCTTGTTTTTTACTGTTAGGCAAACGTACTGGTTTTCTTCGTCAGGGGGTACAGAGTGATGAACATAAGTCGCGCCGTATGAACACAAACGACCTTGCTGCGCTCTCCGTGGGTAGAAGACATAAAGCACTCATGTCCAGACAGTCTCATCTGAGCTGACAAGATCGGTTCACAAATCACAATTATGGAGAACTGGTTCGTGAATACATATTGCCGGAACTGGGACATACGCACCCTAAGTCCTCTGGCATTACACTGAAGGACAGATGCGTTCTTGACCTTCTCTCGAAAGGATAACATGTTGCGGGCCATCGTTTAACCTTAGAGCTGCAATCACCGGACTCAAAGTGTCCAGTACTTCGAGTGCGCTCTGCGCTGATGGGCTGTTCATGTTGCTTAGGAGCATGCGCATTGCGCTCATAAGGGTCTGCAACATGTTGATGACCTGGCAATCCTCAGTTGTCTTTTCATCAGTGGTTCGTGATGGCATAGAGGTTGGCGGGATTCGATGCACCTCTGAAACAGGCTGTGTTCGTGGAAGTGATGGCCACTCTTCACGAGGTGAGAATCCTGACCCTGATTCTGTTAAGTGTGAATACACTTTATAAGCAACCCCAAACCATCCACCGCCGTCGGCGGCGTCCGCAATCTTCTCTCTATCTTTAAAAGAAAGAGGACTTGGCGGGCCGCAGCGTGACGCTCTACCGAATAAGCCACGGACGCCACGCTGATATGAGTGTCAGTAACGCGCCTTATATCTTTAACGCCGCTGCGCGCGTCCCCCTCCCCCTTCGCTCACTCCTCCGCTCTCCTCACTCGCTGCAGCTGCGCGCACACCCCTCTCTCTCTTGCGCCCACCTCCTATCTCAGTCTCCCGTTGAGAGCGGGTCGTGCGATGGATGTCCCGGAGGCAACGCTACCATCAACAACGAATGCAGTACAACCGAATGCCAGCACTGCACCCGTCGTTGGAGGTGACGGTACCGCGGTGGTTTCGCCGACGTTGGAAGACAAGGCGCTGCGAAGGGCTCGTGAGACCGAACGTAAGCGGGCGAAGCGTGCAGCGGATGCCGAACTGCGCGCTCGCGAGGCTGAGGACAAGCGGGCGAAGCGTGCAGAGGATGCCGAACTTCGCGCTCGCGAGGCCGAGGACAAGCGGACGAAGCGTGCAGCGGATGGTGGACTGCGCGCTCACGAGGCTGAGATGAGGCGTTAGCATCGAGCCGCGAACGCGGCCCAAGAAGCGGAACGACAACGCAAGCGTCAGGCGGAGAAGGGCGATGAAGGCCGGCGTCAAGACGCCGTTCGCAATCGTCAATGGCGAGTGGACGTTCCCGAAGCCGTTCGAGCCAGTGAACGTGCCGCGCGTGAGAGGGTGCGAGCCCTGGACTTTGCTCGTCCAGACGCGCGTTTCAAACGCGACTTAGTGGATCGCAGCTTCGGTGAGAGCTGCGCCCTGTGTGACCGGCTGTGGTTCGATAACAACCTGAGCTGCATCTCCGGCGTGAGGAACGAGACCAACAGGTTGAACGCGTTTCGGGTTCTTTGGAACGAGTTCGGAAGACGGTCGGGCAAACACCGATGCGACGACATGGATGCGCAAGACCCGCGGCTGGCTCCCTTCGGTGCGTTCTGGGTGGGTGCGTCTTGCCGAGAGTCCCTGCTGGCCGGGCGGGTTCCGCCGTTGAGCAAGAGCCACGGCTACGCGTACCCGCCTCGTCCCGCGGACCTCCCCGATCTGAACCCGGTGGAAGAGCGCTTCATCTCGCCTCGACTCCCCTTCATGAGCATCAGGCGGCTCACGCGGGGCAACGGTCAGTACGGCATTAAGGGATAGATCATGAACGTGCCCATCGACGTTCCGAGCGTGGTGGAGTGTGTTCCACGGCTGGTTCCCGAGGGCGTTGCGATAGACGTGCACGTGAAGCGGAGGCTGGTGAGTCCGGCTACGTACAGGCGCGGACTGGTGAAGCGCGGTAATATCTTGGCGCGGTTGAAGCACCTGGAGCATGCACCGTTGTATGTCCCTAGTGGCGTACGCATTGACTGGAGTCGGCTGGGTGTCTTCGATGACGATGATGCAGCCGTTTGTGAATGTGAACGCGCCCAGGGGGGAGACGACGTGGATTACATCGAGACTGTCCCCGAGAACATAGATTTAGACGACCCCATGCAACTAGCCATTGCCCTCAATGCCATGTCAAAGACGATCTTCTTTATTGAGAATGGCTAGCAACGACCGCGCGCTCTCTTGATGAGAGATGATGGGGAGCGAAGCGGTGAACTGGACGATGCCGCGGCCGCTGACAAGCTGATCGATCAGTCGCATAGCCTGCACCTCGCTCCGGGTGAGAACCGCGTTTCACTGGCGCTCTTCATGGATGCGTATGCGGAAGAGCTCGCCTTCCCCACAATACATATGGGCGTGCCTCGAAAGATCATCGGTCTGCGTTCCACGCCATTCGCCATGGCCAGCAGCGAGATACGGCGCACCGACCGGCATGGAGCAACGCCGGAGCACGTCTTGTACAGGGCCGCGAAGGTGATGTGGTACAACGTTGCGGAAAGCAACATGACGTTTCGCATCAACGAGACCACTGGTTCCATCACGCGCGAGCAGCTCGAGAGTGGCGGTAAGAAGTTCCTGGAGGAGGTGCTGGACCGCGACCTCGCATTCATGTGGGGCGTTCCAAATACGGTCCAGTACTGGCAGGATCGCAGGAGTGAACTCTTCGCAATGATCCGCCAGTTGGGCAAGCCGCACGCGTTCCTGACTATGTCCGCGTCCGAGGTCCACTGGGAGCGCCTGCTCGAGACCCTGGAGCAGCTGCGGGTTGGGGCCGACGGCACGCCTCGGCCCGTGTCCGAGATGATGGCCTGGGATCGCGTGGAGCTCGTGAACGAAGACCCCGTTGCCTGCGCAATGTACATCAACAGGAACTTCGACGTCATCATGAACGTGCTCGCCGACCAAAACTGCTCGCCGTTCCGCCCGTACGTGATCCGGGATTACTTCAAGCGGGTGGAGTTCGAGCAGAGAGGAAGCGCGCACGTGCACGTGATCCTGTGGCTCGAAGAGGCGCCCGACGAGGAGCTCACCGGTGAGGAAGGTGCCATGCCCAAGACCCTCGAGATGGTGGCCCAACTCCTCACGCTCGACACTACGCTTCTCAGGCGGCCGCGCACGCAGACGCATCAGCACACCCACACGCGCTACAAGCGCGGCCGCACCAAGTGCCGGTTCGGGGCGCCCTTCATGCCCAGTGATGAAACGAGGATCGTCGTGCCGTTTCCACCTGCGCCGGAGGGAGACGATGCGGAGAGTGAGCGGGAACGCCAGCGTCTCAAGGCCCTCAAGAAGAAGTATGATGAAATGCACGAGGGCCTAGAGTCCGGCGACTTCGAGGATCTTGCCTGTTTCCTACGCGCTTTCGGCCTGCACTCCGAGAAGGAGTATATGGATGTCCTGCACGCCGGCCTTTCGCAACCCTACGTGTTCCATCGAAGCACCCCGGCGGAGAAGTTTGTGAATGCATTCAGCACGTGGATAGGCCGGGTCTTGGATTCGATTACGGACATGCAGATAATACTCGATCACTACGCGTGCGCTTTCTACGTGGTGGACTATGTCAATAGGTCCGACCGCGGAATGTCCAACCTCCAAGGCACCGTTGCCGAGATCCTCAAAACGAATCCCAACGATGACATCGAAGCCATGATCCGCAAGCTTCGTGTGGACATCCTTAAAGGAATTGAAATGTTCGCACAGGAGGCGGCCTGGTTTCTGCTCAAACAGGGCATGTCGCACAAGAGCCAGGAGGTGGTGTACGTCCCCACGTGCTACCCCGAAGAACGGGTGCGCGTACGCAAAACGCGTGCCTAGTTGGAGGCGCTCCCTCCGGGCTCCACCGACGTGTGGAAAGCGAACCTCGTGCAAAAGTACGAGGCCGGGCCGCCTACCCTCAACGACGTATGCCTCGCCGACTTCGCCAGCAAGTACCGGCCGGCGAAGGGTGATTGCCGTTACGTGCTGAGGGTACGGCCGGCTGTGATACGCTACCGCGAATACAACCCCGGTAACGATGTGGAGTCGTATATGCGGGAAAATGTCCTTCTATACGTCCCGTTCCGAAGCGAAACGGTTGATGTGTTGGATGGTAATATGTATGTGTCCATCTACGAGAACAACAAGCAGTTGATCGAGGTGAAACGAAAAGAATACAACCCGGCGGATGACGATGCACTGGTCCAAAAAATTGTGGACGTCCACTACGCCGAGATGCTGTGGCTCAGGCGAGAGAGAGAGGAGGATCAAGAAAGAACAATGCAAGAAGAAGAAGAATGTAATGAAGATGACGGGTGCGCGCGGGTACAAATCCCCGAACGACGAGATGCGGATGCTAGTGTTTACACGGACGTGCTGCCTAACGAGCACCTGCTCCGACTGCTTAAGGAGGTCAGTACGCCGTGTGCTGCGGTACGCAAACGGCGCGGAATCATGGAACGAGAAGAGTACGTCTCGATGAAGCACAGCACCAACCCCGAGCAGTACGAGTTGCTGCGCGAGATTCTGCACCGTCAGACCACGCCTGGGCAGCCTCCGCTGCGGGTCTTCTTCACGGGACCCGGAGGTTGTGGCAAGACCTTCGTGCTCAAGCTCGCCATAGTCGTGTATAACCGCTGTGCGGACTGCTGCGGTGCCGTTGGCTGGGAAGACGGCTCCTCCTCATCCGTCCCTTACGTCTACAACGCGTACGTGATCTGCACCAGTACGGAAAAGGCCGCGGTTGCTGTGGGTGGAAACACCGTTCACAGTGCCTTCAAACTCGTGCGGGCTGCCCGTGGAAACCGACAGGACGCCCGCCTCGGAGTCATGGGGGACGGTGGACTCTGACCTAGTGACCTGAACACCTTCCGGTGTGCCTTCCGCAGAGTCAAGTGCGTCATCATAGACGAAGTCAGTATGATGTCCGCCGACCAACTCAAACTGGTTGATTGCCATCTGCGCCAGATCACGCAGCGACTCACCGAACCCTTCGGTGGACTGGACGTCATCCTCTGCGGGGACCTGCGGCAGTTGCCGCCCGTGCGTGCCAGCAAGATCTTCAAGCGGCCCCGCAGTGCTGATGGTATCCTCAGATTCAGCACTGTCACCTGGCATCATCTCGAATACTTCCCGCTCGTGAGAGTCGTGCGCCAGTCCGACGTCACCTTCTCAGCGGTCCTAACCAAGATCGGGGACGGCCGCGCGCTCGAGCCCGAAGAAGTAAAGCTTCTCGAATCTAGGTTCGTCACGGTCGAGGAAGCCGCCGGGCACGCGCCCTCGGCCGTGCGCATCTTCTACTCGAACGCCGATGTCACGCGTTTCAACGAGACCATGGCCCGTTCGCAGGACGACTTCGTGGTGCTTCGCGCGCCTGATCGGTACCTCGGCTGCAAGACGCCGCATCTGCTCGAGAATGCCAAGCGCAGGGTTGCCCGCATGGTTCCCAGCGAGTTTGCAAATCTGCCTGGGGAAGTCATGGCCGTGGTTGGCAAGCCTTACATAATGACTCACAACATCGATCTCGTGGATGGTCTGGTCAACGGTGTGGTTGGAGTCTTGCGCCTGTGTGAGCTCGCCGGCCCGTTGCTCGATGATGGAGATGGAGTGGATGAAGAAGGAGAAGGAGACGAAGATGAAGAGACGCGCGTGAACGACTGTGGCTCGAGTTCGATGTGCCCGGTACCGGAAAGCTCACGCGTGCGCGCGCCACTCGGGCCATTCACGAGGCCTGTTCCAACGGCTACGACGTGACCAGCGAGAACTGCATACCCATCGAGATGCAGTCGGCCACCGTCACGGTAGATCGAAAGGCCGGCATAGCTTGTAAACGGACGCAGTTCCCCCTTGTCCAGGCCAGCGCCATCATCGTGCACAAATCTCAGGGGAAAACCTACGCCTCGGTCGTGTAAGACTGCTCCAAGACGCACCCGCAGAAGCTCGTCTTCGTTGCGCTCTCTCGGTGTACCAACCTCAACGGACTATACCTCACCAATGCTGAGGGAGTCCACGCCTTCTACCACAAGCAAGACAACCCCGACAAACCCATGCTCGATGAGTTTCGGAGGCTCGAGAATCACCGTCTCGTCACCGTCACGCAGCGCTACCTCTCCGCTCGGAGGGACCAGCATTTCCGCAGGGTGTGCGAGGGGGGCTGTAGGGAGTTCACGCTCAGCTCCTAAACGTCCGCTCTCTCTCGGCGCATGCACTGGACGTTGCCAAAGACCCTGTATTCTCCAGAGTTGATCTCCTCTGCCTCACGGAGACCTGGAACCGCTCCTCCGGTGACTGCGCGGCTGATGTCTCCCTGAGTGGCTATGATCGCGTGACCCGGGCCCTCGCCGAGAGAAGGGCTGGTGGAGTGGACGTCTTCCTAAAGTGCTACCGGCCCTTCAGTGAAGAGCTCAGACGACAGCAGGACCGGACCCATCTCCTGGTCTTACAGCGTGCCGACCTCGCTCCTGATGCATCGCCGCGAACGTGTCCCACTGACGACCCGTGCTCTTTCGCCCGGAGTGGAAGCCGGGGCGAGTACTGCGGCGTGTGCTTGGTTGGACACGTCTACGCCAACGTCATCTCGCATGCCGTGTGTACTTCACCGCTCAGAGACGACTCGCCGTACGCCTCCTTCTACACCAGTGCCTACTCCGGCGATGCCGTCCTGGTTGTGACCGTCTACCTGGCCCCGAACCTCTCGAGAGATGACGTCTTGGAGCAGATGAATGCGGTGATGGAGAGTGAGTCTGTGCGCGCGCGTCCCTCGGTTCCGATTGTGGTGGTGGGTAACTTTAACGTGGACGTTAGAAAGGACAATGGCTGGTTGGTTGACCATATGCTGAACAATTACTCGATGACGTGTCTGTGTCTCGAGTTTCCGACCACGATCAACAGTGGCTTCATAGACTTGCCGTTCAGTAGGAACTGTACGGTCCGCTCCGTCTTGCCGGATCCGCTCACTGCACATTTTTTGGATCACAAAGCGCTGGTACTAACCGTGAGCTACAACGATAACACGAATAGGTGCTAATCTGTAGTGTAGTTTGTGTGTGTGTGTGTGAAGCGCTCGCGATGTGTGCATTTAATGCATCGTACGAAAATCGTGAAGTGTAAATAAATAATACTTCGTATATAAGGTATCTGTGTACAAATGCTTCATGACAAAAAACACTTAAATTCATTTATTACACTTTAATCATCATCATCAGTAATAAAACTTCCAAGCATTTCCCTGAGGGTGAACATGGTTAAGTGCGAATGCACGGGGTGATGCTATGAGGGGGAGTAAAGTTCAAATCCGATGGAATTCACCAGTGAGTTAACGTAAACTCCCCCGTGTGATCAAATTGCGATTCCCAGGAACCATTACACCATAAGGGCACCATAGTGTGTTTATTAAATATAATAGTGCGAATTAATAAATACCCCTCATAGCATCACCCCGTGCATTCGAACTTGACCATGTTCTCCCTCGGGGAAATGCTTGGGAGTTTTTTTCGGTGTATCCGTCTTCGCAAAGCCTGACGATGGGGGGCCAGTTCTTCTTGCTTGAGATGACGGGTCTCTGTCGGCAGATGTCACGTTGCGTGATGATCTTCTGTGGTGACGCCGACGTCGCCTGACAGTAGCAGCGGCTTCCCTGTTCATTGAATTGTCGCGCACCATGTGTTTCAGCACCACGCGTTCATTTCTCACTCGTAGGCAATCTTTAGACGACGCTTTATGAGCACCGTGGCAATTGGAGCATTTGAACGCAGTTGCGTGGCAGGTGTCTTCTGAATGAGGTTCGGCACACCACGGGCATACGACATTGCTGGTACATACTCCTTTGACATGTCCTATCTTGAAGCATCTGAAGCATCTGAAGCATTTTTGAGGCTTCGGTATGTATGGACGGACCTGGTGGTGAACGTGGCCAACATTGACGTGTGGGGGAAGACTGTCTCCATAAAAAGCAATCTTCAGGCATCGTGACTGACCAAGCCTTGCTATGTGCTTGATGAGGATGTCATCTGTAGTTGGCTTTATCAAGATTGGGAAATCGTCAGCGGGAATGGAAATGTCCACGTCATAAATGACACCAACACTGCCCTTACAGTCAGTGGGGATCACTGACTTAACTGTGACTCTGTCGATTTCCGAGATGTTCTGTAGACTTTGCAGCGCACTACGGTGTAGAACATCAACTGCCAGAACATTCTTCCGTGAGTTGATCCTGACGTGTTTAATCTCATTTGAAGCGAGTCCTTCGAGGTATGCAGAGACGACTTGCCTGTTAAGCCGCCGTAGGTTGGCTGAAGGGTCCACAGCCATGAAGAGTATAGTGTGTGGCCAACGCTGCGCGTTAGCCTGCACGGTGGATATACTTGTCGTCGACGATGTTCGTAGCAGTCTTCTTTTTGCATTGCGGCTCATGACGACTGTGTAGTCGTCATCCGATGACTCGAAACCGTCGGATTAGAGCTCCGTTGCCTCGCTGTCTGTGCCACTTGAGGTGGTACCACGTTTCCTAGCAGCTGCCAGACGTAGCGGTTGTCCACCTTGAAAATCCTGAAAGGCTTCTTCATCCATTCTCGCAAGGAGGCAGCGGCAGCTTCCAGAATTTGCGGTAAAACAAATAGAAAACTTGAGACAAGGGTACAAGCGTTCTATGAAATAGACACTTCGTCGTCATCCTTTTTTATTTTTTTAGGTATGTGAAAATACATTGAACCAGTGTTGTAAGAATCGTAAGGTTAC
The DNA here is from genome assembly GCF_043290135.1 of Rhipicephalus microplus. Lineage (NCBI taxonomy): Eukaryota > Metazoa > Arthropoda > Arachnida > Ixodida > Ixodidae > Rhipicephalus > Rhipicephalus microplus. The sequence continues at coordinate 147,660,862 of NC_134700.1, read as the reverse complement.
GCTTTTTATAAAGCACCGGTGCTTCTATATACTGTATTGTCTAAGATGACTTTGGTATTCAATTGGCAAAGGCGTAGCGTGCTCTTCCTTTTGCATTACACCAGCTTTCATATTGCTATCTCGACGGCGTACTTTCTAAAGTGCAGTTTTGTAACTTCTGCCAAAACTCTTCATACTCTGCGAAAATTTACACTGCACATAGTTCAATGTGCAAAACCTAATTAAAATCAAATGAGTACTTTTTTATGGTTACGGATGGGTTAAGTTGGCCAATGCAATGCTTCGCGCGCTACTGATGGTACCCTTCATTGCATGTAACACGTTAGAAGTTATGGAAGTTTACGCATTCTTTCAAAAAGTTTCCGTACCAGTATTGTTACCAGATTGCAGGTTTACCTCAATTATAACTGGCTCACCAATGAAAGGAAAGAAATATTTGTTGATGGTCCCTTTTGTTGTCAGGAAAACCTTTCAGCAAATGAGAAAAAAAGGCAGACCTCACGTACAGTGGAAAGGGATTATATGCGAAGCACAAATAATCAAGTTTTATATGATTCTTTATGACTTCACTAATTATTAATTTCATGTCATAATTGCAATGAAATGTATCATTTACCTTCGTTGTTTATTCACGTCACGTGATTCCAATTTTTGTATATGTGCAGCTAGCGAAAGGACGACGATAGCACCACGAGAACGCTATGAGCAAAGCATGTAGTCATGTTTCACATCACGCTCATGTCATGATTATCATGTTTAGACGGTGCATTAATTTACTTCGTCCGCTTGAGTCCCGTAATACCAAATTTGGTATATGTGAAGCTAGCGAATCGGCCACGAGTGCGCATGAGCGTACTATGTGGTCATGTCTAACATGGCACGCGTATCATGATTATTATGTTTCAACGTGTCGTTTACTTTCATCTTCCGTTAGCGTCACGTAATACCAAAGGACGTAAATGTAAAGCTTGATTGATTGATTGATTGATTGATTGATATGTGGGGTTTAGCGTCCCAAAACCACTATATGATTATGAGAGACGCCGTAGTGGAGGGCTCCGGAAATTTAGACCACCTGGGGTTCTTTAACGTGCACCCAAATCTGAGCACACAGGCCTATAACATTTCCGCCTCCATCGGAAATGCAGCCGCCGCAGCCGCGATTCGAACCCGCGCCCTGCGGGTCAGCAGCCGAGTACCTTAGCCACTAGACCACCGAGGCGGGGCCGTAAATGTAAAGCTAGCGAAATGGCCGCGAGTGCATCATAGACATGGCATGTAGTCATGTTTTTTTTACATGACACGCATCTCTTGATTTTTTCTTTGCACCATGCAGTCATATACCATCGTCATCAACTCACGTCTCATAAAAACAAATTCGCTATATGTGGAGCTAACGAAAGAGCCGCAAGCGCGCAATGAGCGTAGCGTGTATTCATATTTTACATGACACGCATATCATTATCATGTTCGGGCCTCTCATTCACTTTGGTCGTCCATTCACGTTACGCAATATGAAATTAGGTGCCTGTGAATCTAGTTAAACGGCCGGGAGAACACCATGAGCGTGGTATCTTGTCATGTTCTTGCATGACACGCATCTCAAGATTATCATGTTTGCACCAGTCACCTAACTCATCCATTCACGTGATGAAACGTTACATTTGTTATATATAGCGAAACGACCGCGAATGCACCATGAGCGGGACGCATTCACACTCATGAGTAATGACTTATACGACATGCATGTAATGATTTCCATGTTGGGATCTGTAACTTATGTTCGCCATGCAGTCATATCATACCATACCAGTTTTGGAATATCTCACGTACACTAAACCACCTCAAGAGCAGCGAGGGCACGAATTGCAAGTCATGACATTTATAACATACATTTCATGACTTTCATGCTATGACTAGTCACTTATACTCGTCATACAGTCATGGTATGTGATATGAATATCGGTATACATAGCATTATCAAAACTTGCCAGGAGTGCTACAAGTCATAGGCGGCTGACAGACAGACAGACAGACAGAGACAGACAGAGATAGATAGATAGATAGAAAGATAGATAGATGGATAGATAAATAGATAAATAGATAAATAGATAGATAGATAGATAGATAGATAGATAGATAGATAGATAGATAGATAGATAGATAGATACGCTCGAAGTCGCCGAAGTTTGCTAAGAAATGGTTCGCATTTAAAGGTCTGAATACCCGTACACTGTCTGCGTAAACACGATAAACCCTACTATTAGGGGAGGAGTTCCTTATAGAAGCACCCGTTCGTACCTCATAATCGTAGTGTGTAACAATTGTTACATTTGACCTCCAAGGTTGTGCCGGTGGGAGATTTCTTCTGTGCGTTGTTGAACAATAAAAAATAGTACTCAATGTACATGCCAATGGCTGCTAATGGAGAATGAGAGACAGGAGCATTCGGCTTTTAGTTAATGCGCACGCTGCGATCCCAGTTTGCAGTCATTGGCAAGTACATTGAGCACTATCTGATAAGGAAAGGGTTGCTACGTTAGAGTCACTGGGTGTAACCTCCTAAGTTTTAGAAAGGTTTAGCGAGCGTTGAGCCGCAGTGCCATGAATACAATGAACTGGAATATACCGTGAACTCGAGGTCGTTAAAGGTGGGAAGTAGATACGAAGCGCAAGCCGTAAGAAAGTAAAAGCCGAATTATCCTGTCTCTCATTTCCCATTAGCAGCCATTGGCATGTACATTGAGCACTATCTGACAGGAAAAGGTTGCTACGGTATACTCGCTGGGCGTAAGCTCCTTGGTTTTAGAAAGGTTTAGCAAGCGTTGGGCCACAGTGCCATGAATACTGTAATCCAGTATATACCATGAACTCGAGGTGGTTAATGGTGGGAAGTAGACCCGATGCGCGAGCCGTAAGAAACTGTGCGTGTGCCACTCCTCGGTTAGTCCTTGGAATGTCCGCTGGATAGCAGTGCTTCTATATGGGGAATATATGATGGAAAGATGCGAGATGGTGGTACTTGGAGTGTTGAAAAGATAGACGCATGGATGGACGCATGAATGGACGCAGGGGCGGATGCATGGACGAACGCAGGGACGGACGCATGAACAGACGCATGCACGCACGGGCGGATAGACGCGTGGTCGGTCACACAGACGGACGCATGGACGGACGGAAGAAAGAACGAATGGACGGACGAATGCTTCGCCCCACTCTTCATCATTCACTCCGTGGATATGCTGCCAATTTTTTTCAGGATGTTCTTTCGGCTATGTAATAATTTAACGTAGGCTCTTTTAGATGCGGTATTATATAACAAAGTTTGCTGAGAGGAGTGGTGAAGTTGTATTTCAAGAATAACTTGGAAAACCGTCCATACAAGGTAAACACCCCTGTAAAAGCTACTCTTGCCGCGATACTAATAAAAAGTATTTGCTATTTTTTGTACAATACTCTCTCTACGATACCCTTTCTAAGAACAATATGCTCTTTATTTGCCGCAGCTTGCCTAGTGTTCTACGACACAAAGGTCAAATTAAATGCCAGTGCATTGTAAGTCGTCTATAAATGGCTTACATTCTATACCGTGTCTACATAAAAAAGCCTTTATTATCAGCCCGTTCCAGGCGCCAATTGAGACTTAAACTAATTATTGGGATAATTCGCTGATATTGAAGAAGCGAACAGCGCAGAACGAGTTCAGCGCTACGAAAATATTATGATTTTTTAAAGGCACTGATGCTTTAGGTGATTTACTAAAGAATATATTAAACTAATTGTTCATTGATTGCAATATTTTTGTGCTTTTGTGGCAGGCAATACTATGCCGGCCCAAAATCAATAGCTCATACTGTCGTCGCTGATATTGTACTCATGAAAACTGCTTATGCTCAGTGTGCAAATAATGGAGCTGTAGCAGCTCTAGAAGGCTCGGCAAGTGACAGTGTTTATCAAGCCTAATGTGCAGATTAAGTGCCACGTTAAAAAACTTGTTTTGCCGAAATTCCAGCGTCAGCATCCCTGTCAACGTCGTTGGTTGCGAGTGAGAAATCATCCAAAGCGTAACCAAAAAAATTGAGAACGATGCAAATAAAATAAATAAGTAATAAAAACTCCTGGAGCAGAGTGGGGACTGAACCAAGGTAGTTTAAGTCAGAGTGTGGATTGAACTCGGGTCGTTTGCGCGGCAATTAGATGTTCTATCACACGGTCACACCTCTTTTTTTTCTTTCGTTATTACTTGTGTACATACAACATTCAAAAAACAAATATACATCAAAGGAAAAACATCAACAAACAAAAAAATTTAAAAATCATCAAAGTTAACAGGTTTTTTAGAATTCTTTCACATGTAGAAGGCTTTCTACCTGATGAAGCCATTCGTGTATATCTTGTTTAACCTTTGTGATTCCACGAATGAACAGACACATTGAAAAAGTATTGCCTAACGGGACATGGCGCACCACCACCTAGCTTGCCATATACTTTGCAGGCCCAGTAGCATAACTAGTTGAAAAGGTTATTTTCAGTTCATTGGATGCTGGGAAAACTCTGATGCTGAAGTCATCAAGAGACATATCGCTTTTCAAAGTTATTTGTAGAACATCCCAAACAAAAGACTGCATTCCAACAGTCAAGGAAAACACGTTCTGTTGTTTCTGGCTTGTTCCAGAGAAAACAATCATCACCCCAAAAAACGCATAAACCTTTTTTCTTGCATCCATATTTTCACGGGCAAGGTTCCAGTGTGAAATTAAAAGAAAAATGATTTTACTTCAGGTGGTACCTTTTTTTTACACGGCTTAAGACAATATGGCCTGGGCCTACGCCGTATAATATTCTATATAGAGGAACAGGAAGAACTGTTTCTGCTAACTTTTTGTATAATGGTTTACGCGAAACAGTGCTGAGATATTCCAACGAAAAACGTGTTTTTAGAACGGGACATGAGTCAACGACTTCTTTTAGGTAACCTCCAATGGTTGCTTTCATGCGACCAGATGCTACCACATTTTCTGGCAACCATCTCTTAAGCCTAAGTTGTATTACAGTGCGTGTGATTGGATCTCGATTTTTTAAAACTTGAACCGATTAACTAACTGACGAAGGTACAAATGACACCGACCAAGTCCCCTGGAGTGAACCCGTCCGAATCGGTTTGTGTTACTTGTTTACTTCCAAGAAGAACCCCACAAGAAAACCAAAAAAATGATGAAGCTTCTGTACAATCACACATGAACAATGCAATACTTGAAGAACATACCAGAGCTTACTATCTAAAAATATTTTACAAAAGGTCGCTCAGGCATGAACGCTCGAATTCGTTTTTGTTGCTCAGCTTTTTCTCGTAGCTCCACGGCCTGACACCGCCAGTGCGGTTCACTATCACAATAATATTTCAGTGGCACATCTAGGTATTGCACCAAAGTAGTAGCTCATGCAATACCAGCCACGAATTCTAGAGTCACAGGCCATTCGCCGGGCCATTAACCCACGTACTTGCTTTAGTTTACCAAACTGCCACTCGTATTACAATAAGGGTCACCACAATTTTTGTTGTTTCAGCGATACTTTCACAATCTTTACAAAACACAGATATGTCATCTGCTTATGCCAGTACCCGTACTTCAGCTTCTTGTGGTTTGTACCGTTATATGTTACTGCTTTTCATGATTTTTTTTGGCAAAACGACTCTATATAAACTGAAAATAGAAGGGAAGACAAAGTAAAGCCTTGTCGCACAAACATTTTGACATTAATTTGTTTACCAAGATTCTTGCTTATGATAAGCAAAGTTTGCCACTCGAACTGCATTCCGAACTGCCATTCGAACTGTATCTCAAATTACGCTACCAACATTGAAATAGTCTAGCAAAAAAAAGAATTTCATGGGGTACTGTATCAAATGCTTTTTCTGAATCTATCTGGATCATCGCGCTGTGATCGCTCATAGCATCACAACACTCCAGTACACTTCGGGTGTTGTGAATGTTTTCGAATATAGTGCGTTCCTTAATTCCACATGTCTGGTGGTCGCCTACGATGTTATTAATAATTGTCTGTAGTCTCCTTGCTTACACTTTCATCAAAATCTTGTAGTGGATATTTTATAGAGTAATTGGCCTGCACGACTTCACTGTACGTAATTCAACTACGTCTTCAGTGTTTGGAATTATTATAGTATGAGATAGTAGAAAAGAAGTCGGCAGAACCTTCATGTCTAAATCTTCGTTAAAAACCGCTGCTAGAATCTGTGCCATTTTGTGTTTGACATCCTCATTAAATAAGCTGCTAACCCATTAGACCCTGGGGATTTCACAAATGGAACGCATTGATTGCTTTTGCCACTTCCGCTTCAGGAATAGGAAGCTCCAGGCTGTCTTTCCTGCAATCTTAAACTTTTGGCATTGATTTTAAAAATGTATTCCTGAATTCATCTACATTCACTTGACTTTTATCGAATAGTGTGCTGTAGTACTCATTCATAGCATGCTCTTTAAATCTCTGTTGACTCGTAAAGTGATCTAAGTGTTCAATCTTGTGTATAGCGTTTTCTAGACCCAGAGTTTGTTTGGTCTGTTTCTCTCCTGCGGTTTTTTTCTCTGCCTTTGCCCTCATTTGCGTAGCACGATACTTGTCCTCGTCTGTTTGTTCTAATCTTGACTTTATTGACCTTATATAATTGATGAATAAGCCTGGGGTCTTCCTTTTCTCTGCTAGCAGTTCTTGCAGATTTAGGCGTAGTGTCCTTTTTTTCCCACCTTCGCATGTTTTATTGCACTTGAGCACAGTATAGCTTCTAATTTAATAAACTGTAATATACGTTTTCATTTCACTGCACATTCGTGGTATCCACTGTTTATGTTTGCCTGCGCCTCTCCAACACCGTCTATCAGTGTCTCATCTTCCAAGAGATTAGAATTAGGCTTCCACATGTCCTAGGTAAATACTGGTCTACGTCTGTTTTTTTTTTGTCTATTACAAATGATACTAAGCAGTGATCACTAAATGAAATAGGGAGGATATTGTACTCACTGATAATCGGAACTAGTTCCTGTGACACGTAGGCCCTATCTAGGCGCGCATGACTGGAGCCTTGAAAATGCGTATAGAGTGTTGGTCCTTTACCAATACACTCTGCAACATTCTCGAAGTGCAAGTCAGAGATTAGGTTTCTTATCGCTGTTGTGCTTGATTCATTAAAATTGGATGTGCTTATTTTATAACCGGCACTGATCACATGATTAAAATCTTTCAGTATGATAAATGAGCGACTGCATTCACAATGAGCACCGATATCTGTGAATGATGCGCACGGTTCATCAACTTCGACAGGTGCGCATAAGCAAATAACTCGCAAATAAAGCAAAATAAAGGCAAAATCACAAACAACAAACCTCCCAGATGAATCACACGTGACACTTTAAACAGTAGCACATATACTCTGATTCACCACTTGGGTTCAGCTCTACCAAAGCTACGGGGTGTAAGAAAGCCAAGCATTTGTGCAGTGAAACGCAGTGCCAGATATAAGTGCCTTGAAAATGACAGCGTTGTCTAAAATTGGTGTTTGTATGGTATGTGTTGCGTCATATCAATACGTGATATGTTTTTCTTTATCGCATTTTTCCCAGGTATTCGTTTATTTGTGTCGGTTACATGTAGTAACTATGGTTACAGATTAACTTGGCAGCCCTTATGCAGAAGTGACCGTCCACTTCGATCTGAACTTGTTCCTGCTAAACGCCCACAGCGCTGACAGCAACAAATAAATGATGAAATCAGCCATCGATTTGTTTCATCTTGCTCTGAGGATGAAGCATCAGGTACGCTTAGTTGTTATTAACGACATATGTGGCTTGCTTAGCCATATCTTATAGGTCTAACGCGCCTGGTCTAGGACTTGGGCTGTGTCGCCAGACCAAGAACGCTGCGTCTCAAAATATCAGACGTTCAACCTCGCACAGCGTTCGGCAGGCATCAGATGCTCCTTCGGTGAAACAGAAAAATTCGGCAGATACCCGTACCTGAAAATCAACTTTATGCGAAGCACATGGAGAGAAGGTGACCGTGTTGCATTTTTTGCGCGACACTTTAACAAATGACGCTAAATATATGTACAAATGTTGCACTCCGAGACATATGTTGAAGAGTTGCAGATGTTTATAAAACCAGTTTTCCACTTGGACAACGAGGTGAGCTGGAAGTGTGTTCTAGCAACACTAGAAGCTGATATGAAGCGCTGATGCTCGCGAAGATGCTGGCCCTTGACACTGCTACTTAAATCGATTTCAGCCCTTGGCACCTCACCACAATTGACGTTAACCCGACGTGACACCTGTATGAAAGGAGTACATAAGTAACGTTTATAAAATTGAGTAGGCAGCACTGCATCCACTATTGACGTTTCACGGAGATCAGTGTCTATTTGGAAAGTAGTTTCGAGACCTCGCTTAGCTCTGTTGTGGAATGCTTGACTGCCACGCAGGATGCTTGAGCTCTCGATTCCTGCTGGGATCCCAAAATTTATTATTGGCATTCGTTGGGTGGCCAACGCTGCCTATGTCAGGTTTCTCTTAACACTGACATATACTTTATGCCTTTGTTCTGTTGACGCTTCCGAAGTCGGGTATTGCTTAACGCTCACGCGTTAAAGTTGCCCGTGTGTGTGCTCGCCATTCCTGGGTAGATACTAAGGGTTAATCACCTGTAGCACATACCCGCCTGAGAGTATGTGCCACTGTCGAACGGGAAGTGTTTGACGACGTACGCGACGTGATTGTGACATTATTCCTCTCTTGATCAGCGCGTTATATTTGTCAAATCATCTTATCCTCCCATGCTAATTTTGGTTCACGCCAAGTTAAAGGGGCGACCACGAGAGCACCCAAGCCTAAGTGGCTAGATAGATAGATAGATGGATAGATAGATAGATAGATAGATAGATAGATAGATAGATAGATAGATAGATAGATAGATAGATAGATAGATAGATAGATAGATACGCTCAATGTCACCGATGTTCGTTAAGAAAGGCTTCGCATTAAAAAAAAGCATTGCAGCGAGAGAGAGGAAAAAACGCGTTTACGAGGAAACTGTCATGCTAGAGCCACGAACATCGTCGGAGAGCCACAAAGGGAAGTTTTCCGCCGGAATTAGCATCTACTGATCTTCAGTTAAGCCACAAATTATAATGCTAAGACGCCAAGGAAGGAAAATAGGAGGAAAAGAATTGCAGGGTTGACACCAGCCTACAGGCAGCCGGTTTGCTACCCTGCGCATGGTAGGGGGATAGTGAGATGAAAGATAGTGATGCCAAACTTCCTGAAGTTGAAGCGTAATGGCTTGTTTGACAGTTTTACTTATACTTTGAAGTTAATAAACCACCCACGTTACATGCAATGAGCATGCAAAAAGAATTAAGCGAGCAGACGCCATGAGGGCAGTGATCAGACGACATGGCGCGGATGAATACATGTGAAGGGGCTAATCGCTTTTCCTATTCGCTGGTGGCTCTTTAGCCTCCACAGGGCCGAAGAAACTTATGAAAGAGGGTATATAAACTATAGGCACCCGGCAGCGGACCAGAGAACGTGAAGAACCTTTTCGGGCTGCCTCGGCGTCGTTGGCATACCGACCATAAGGGGTACCAAGAAAATGAAACTCTCGCTGAACACATTGAGACGCTGAAGGTTGAATGTCCCTTTTTGCTCGTTTTCAAAGAAGGCTTCCTGGGCGCTTACATTATAAGCCGTGACCCTCCTGCTCACAACTAAAAAAAATGGCAGCGTATCCACGGAGTGAATGATGGGGAGTGGGGCAAAGCATTCGTCCGTCCGTTCCTGCGTACGTCTGTGTAAACGTCCATGCGTCCATCCAGCCGTCCGTGCGTGCGTCTGTTCGTGCGTCCGTCCCTGCGTTCGTCCATGCATCCGCGCCTGCGTCCATTCTTGCGTCCATCCATGCATCTGTCTGTATGTCCGTTCGTCCATTTATTCAGCACTCCAAGTACCACCATCTCGCATCTTTTCATCATATATTCTCCATATAGAAGCACCGCCATCCAGTGGACATTTCAAGGACTAAACGGGAGGTGGCACATGCACACTTTCTTATGGCTTGTGCTTCGGGTTTACTTCCTACCTTTAACCACCTCGAGTTCTTGGATATACTAGTTCACTGTATTCATGGCTGTGCGGCCCAACGCTCGCTAAACCTTTCTGAAACCAAGGAGGTTACACCCAGCGAGCATAACGTAGCAACCCTTTCTTGTCAGATAGTGCTCAATGTACATGCCAATAGCTGCTAATGGGGATCGCAGCGTGCGCGTTACCTAAAGGCCGAATGCTCCTGTCTCTCATTCCCCCTTAGCAGCCATTAACATGTGCATTGAGTACTATCTTTTATTGTTTAACGACGCACAGAAGAAATCTCTCACCGGAACTACCTTGGGGGTTAAAATCGTAAGGACCGCTATATCGGGTATGTGCCACTGGTGGTTACGTACTACGAGGGACGCACAAGCCACGCCATAAGTAGCTTCGCCCCTAAAAAATATTATGCACGGGCAAGTCCCGTTTTACTGCGTCTACTCGCTAGGCTACACATTGGAAGACTCGCTTTTGCTGTGCCTCTTCACTAGGTGGCGTGTTATGGCACTACCATCGGACCTCGTAAAGTGCATTGCCGGATGCCTATCCCGCATAAAGATCACACACCCTGCCAAGCGACTAACTGCATGACTAACGCTAGCACTGTAGCGACCGGTGAAACGTTGCAGTAGACTCTCATTGTTATCCAAGCTCTCTACTTTGGTTTACTGGACTGCAATGATGTCCAGGTCTCGGTCCATGGCTAGCCTGTAGAGCAGGGCCTGTTTCTTTTTGAAAGCCAGTCCTCGTACGTTGAGCGTCGCTGCTTTCACGAACCCGCTCAGCGACGAGATCAGTGAGCGGGTCCAGGATGAAAGCTTTGCGCGTTCCCTTATTGGGCTCTCGTTGTCTAGGGTGGATCCATGTTGTTCACCTTTAGTGTGCCCGGCCATCGTGGCCTTTGTTCGACGACGACTATAGTCGGGCAGCGTTTCGTTTCTTGCCCCCACTTACCACGTTCCATTGCACATCCGACTTCACTTGTGCTTCGCCTACTTAAGTGTCGCTGTCAGAGTCGCGACGGCGTTTCGCAGACGCCTATTCTGATTTCATCCTTGGGCTATGCAGATCACCAAGCAAACCTTCATTTATGGGTGTTTCTTTTGCTAAAAAATACTGTGCAGCCCAGTTTAGAGGAGCCGAAGTGGCGTTGGCCTGGGACATCAACATTTCAGGGTGCGTTGTTTGCAGCTGTGACGTGGAGTTTGTTTTCATTCTTGTTCATCAATGAGAAGATAACTCTGTTGAGTTTCAGATCGCCGCCCCGCAGCTCGAGCGCACGAATGGTTGCACTCATCTCGCTCATGACCAAAAGAGTGGCATACGCTGCACTTTGGAACTTTGCATTCGCATGTTGCCCTGTGCTTCGGCACCGCAGGCACAGATGAGGTCTTTCTGGCACTACGACCAGTGCCATACTGCTCCCTGTGCGCATTTGATGTGGTAGTTGATCTACAGAAACAATGCCTCGTATTGCTTCATATATTGCTTCGACACATCTACATCACGAACATTTGCGTGCAATTAGGGTCAAGAAATTGTGCAGAACAAACTTCAAAATCTTTATTGTTATTGCATGCACTTAATCTTTAGAAAATGGGCATTTTTATGGATGGTACATCATCTCCACAGCAGTACACTGGTTTTCTTGGTTGTGGATCACTGTTACAAATTTATGCCGGAGAATGAGAACTGTATTTAATATCCAAAGAGTGAGCAAATGTCAGTGGTATACGCTCTCCAACTGACTTCTGCACCTTATTTTCTAACTTCTGTACTTGATGTCCAAGTTCACCATCAAATTACGCAACCACTAATCAAACATCAACCAAACTATTTTCAATTTGGATCTTTCTCTATCTCGCTGCTCTTCGTTTGTTTCTTTTTCTGCCATGCTTTACTAAAATCATCGATTCAACTTGTTTTGTAGAACACGAGTATCGACATACATAGGCCGGTGTTTCAGTAAGCTGTCGTGCATGCAGTAGTACTCTTTTATTCAGTGCATGACACAATGTGATACCTCGACAACCGATAAACGGAAAGTTGTTTGTTCATTTTTATTAAAAACAAACGAGTAATACTGGAACTGCACATCCTAGTGTTTGCCCAAACGCAGGGACATTTATGATATCTTGAATAAAGTGTGCTTTAAGGCACTGCAAAATGTTTCCGTCGAAGACCAACTTGTAGAAAAACGACCATTACAAGACAGCGGGATGAAACGGTGACGCACAAACGCCACAGCAGGCAACGGTGAACGTGCCGGCACCAAGCTGGCGAGACGGAGGGGGAGCGGGGTGGAGTCTATCTTTTTTTATTTATTTTTACCCACGCTCGCACCCGTCGCTGAATGGATCTGCATAAGCTGATACCTGGTCCGGAAGCCAGCCTGGAGCGTCAGAGGCGGTGGATTTCTCCTTTTTTTTCCTTCTTGCACCCGCTCTTACCGACTATATGCTGCACGTGTGCGCCGCGCTGCTGTCACGGCTATTTTTCATTGCTGGGCTTTGTATAGACAGGATTTTAGCCTGTACGTAGGAGCGCGCCGCCTGTATGCCGTTTGTTATCCGGCACTTGACTGAGAGTGTAGGCTGATTATATTATTGAGATGTGCGTACCGACGTTTGTCTTTGGAACGAAGATGCAGGTATGGAAGACTACATACTCTTTAATCCTTCACATAGGCACCATTTTTTTCAACTGCACGGTGTTAGTAAAGACTGTGCGTTAATAAAATAGTGAAATGGCATGTTGTGTGACTGCGAGCTTTTCTAAACAAAAGCATCTAGATAAGTAGCAGAACAGGCTCTTTATGTTTTTTACCTTCGTCGTTTTCTCTTAAAAAGTTTATGCTTCATTTTTATTTTACAACCATGCCTCTGTTGACACAAACTCTATCACTGTAATTTGTGTATGCCATTGAAACTTTGTAATGCTGCCTACAAGAAAAATACTGCCCACACATAAGTCACTGCATATCCAGGGGCACCATGTTCAACGTTTCCGTAAAACAGTGAAAACAAACAAGAGACCAACCATCACGCATAAATTCGGCGGGTAGAGTGTAGGGAAGCATCTTTTTTCAGACCTTGGTCCAATCTGAAAGAATACTTGTTTTGCTGCCAGCAAGCTTAACGCCGAGAGATTTCTAGATAGGAAGAGGTGTTATTGTCTAACGACCACTCGTTCGTGGATCGGGAATAGCGAGAGCGTATCAAAAATTTATCCGCTGGTCTGAACAGCCGCTGTTCACCCCGTCGGAAGTGATGGCAAAAGTACCGACGCTTCCCTTAGTGTAAACAAAGGTCAGGCTAGTAAACATCCAGTGTTCAAAAGTGCGATAACAAAACTATGAAACACAACAAAAACAAACTTCAAACAAAACAGACCCTGAAATGTACACTGACGAAATACGAACATGCAAAATGGCGTTCCCGAACGCATTTCAGTGTAGTATATAGCTTGAAAGTGTGTGCTCGTTGCAGTCGTTTTCTATATATCTCTTTTCAAAGAAGATAGAAGCGAGAAAGGAGAGACAAGGAATGCCATTGCTTTGTAGCCGAAAAAAATTTGGCGCAATCGTTCAACCGAGACTGTGCACACGTTCTCGCCTGAGCGTTTCATAATGCGTCACGACTTGCTTTCAGGATTGTCCCTGTTTACAGTTGGAGGCTTCGATATTCTAAAAGCCAATAAATATGAACCGGGGCCATCCTCGAGCAGCTGTTATTCTCGAGGTTTGCCCTGTGTCCTACATGGAAAATAATTTATCATCATAAAACGGTACGCATTCTCTTTGTGCTCTTCTTCATCATGGTTGTTTTTTTTCTCTGCTTTCAACTAATTTATCCAATAATGTTCGATGCAATAACTATTTATTTGAAGAAAAAAACGAGTGAAGATAGCAAAAAAGAGACAGAATCTGAAAAAAACAGAGAAATAAATGGGGAATGTTCTGTTACACGAGCTTCAAACCCACGTATACTTACGCTCCGTCTGCGAGAGTCATAACCACTTGAATACTCTTGTAAGCTATCAGTTTATATTATATAATGGTACAGTATAGTGTATCTAGTGGCTAAAAAAGGAGCATGGGGTGAGGAGGGGTGAAGAAAAGAAAGGGGAAGTGGTACAAAGACAGAGAAAGAGGGGGAGGAAATTAAACAGGTAGACGGAAAGCGAGATCAACATTTTTTTTTACATTTTATTGAGGTTGTTATGACCACATTTCAAGAAATGCACAACACTTATCAGACCCATAGCCATCGGCTAGTAAGGGGTCTAACGGGAGAAAGTATACAAGCAGAATACAATTTGTATATAAGAAAAAAATCAAAACATCAAAAAACGTTGATTTTTCAACAAACGAACAAATATAAAAGAAGATACACATTGTTGCACTTTGTTCATAAATAATGAAATAATCAAGTATTGACAAAACATGAAACTATGTGTAAGGCTTAGTAAGTGGTCATTACTATAGATCTACATGTAGCAAATATTTTTTGAGTGCGCTCGAGAAAACCCTACAATCTTTAATCTGAAGTGGTATGTTATTCCACACTTTAGCTCCTACGAACTGTAGTAAGCGTTCACCATACACGTTTTAGTGGGTGGAAGATTAAAATTCCGCAATGTCATGCATCTAGTCACGCGGGCCGAGGAAGAAAAGATAGATACATCGACAGGTACACTGTGTGCAATAACATTGTTGATGGTGACCGCGGTTTTATGCTGCCGTAAGTAGTCAAAAGGTAGAATATCCAACTTGTGAAACAAAGACGCACTGGGTTCATTATATGCCGCATAATCTATTATTCTAAGTGCACGCTTTTGTAATATTCAGATAGGAACAAGGTAAGTTTTAAAGGACCATCCCCATGAGTGTAAGCAGTATGATAGATGACTATGAACAAACGAAAAATAAAGGACTCTGAGAATAATTCTGCTAAAATAATTTCTAGCAGCCAGTAGCATACTGCAGCCAGATGCTAGCTTAGTACAAACAGAGTTAATTTGATTTTTCCAGTGTAATTGGCTGTCGAACACTACACCGAGATATTTAAATTCATTTACATGCTCAAGTTGGCACTCATTCATTGTAAGTCGAAATGACTCACAGTTTACATTTCGGTAACGGCAGTGAAAAATTGTGTATTTGGTTTTCTTTGCATTGAGTGTTAATTTGTTCACTGTAAACCACTTAAAAATATTTTCTAGTTCTTCATTAGCTCTACATGCTATGTCGGCTATGTTATCAGCGGTAACTATTAAAGCTGTGTCATCAGCGTACATTAGCAACTCGGCCGATTTCAGTATGCATGGCAGATCATTTACGTATAGTGAGAATAACAGTGACCCCAGGACGGACCCCTGAGGTACCCCTGTCCTTATGTTTAATAATGACGACGTAAGATCTTGCATGTTGACCATTTGATGACGTCCATCAATGTAGTTAGAAAAGAGGCTAAAAACTTTACCGTGGAATCCATAGTGTTTTAATTTCATAAGCAGAATATTATGGTCGACGGTATCGAATGCCTTTTTTAAATCAATGAAGACAACTGCCACAAGAAGGTTGTTGTGCAGTGCTTTGTTAATCTTCTGTGATAACGATAACAGAGCTGTTGATGTGGAATTGTGTGATCTAAAGCCGTGCTGCTCCGGGCAAAAGCAATATATTTTTCTAAGAATATGCGCATTCGTTTTCAAAGAATCTTTTCAAATATGGTGTTCATAATGCTTAACACAGATATGGGCCGATAGCTTGAAGGATCTGAGCGATTGCCCTCTTTATATACCGGCACCACTTTGGCGTTTTTAAACAAGATGGGTACGTCGACGTACGCAAGCAATGGTTAAATACGTGGCACAAGATAGAACTCAAAATATTAATGTTATCTTTCACTAGGCGAGCAGTAATACCATCTATTCCACTGGCTTTGTTCGTGCTTATATTGGCAACAGTGTCATGAATTTCATCCTCTATGATGTATTGAAGAGCAAACGTATTTATTAAGGGGGTTTACAAACATTTCATTTCTCTAGTAGGGAATTTTGCGGCTAAGGTAGAGCCAATTTCAGTAAAGAATAGATTAAATTTATCAAGTATACGCGCATCGACTACATCAGGTGATACACGCTGTGTTGGTTCTTTACCGATAACTTCTTTTACAATTCGCCATGTTTTCTTTGAATCGCCTTGTGCTCGAAAAATGAGTCGAGAATAATAGACCTTTTTTTGTTGCCTCATTAGATTCCCGGATTGGTTTCTTAAAAGTTTGAATTGACCTAAATAATATTTATTTTCTTTGTTCTGTCTCCACTTGTGGTACCAGAAGTCTTTCTTCTTCAGCAATGCAAGGATCTCTGTTGTCATCCAAGGAGTAAGCGGGGTGTTATATGAGTGTGCCGACACGTGTGAACGACTGCGTTCAGTGGCATGGCGAAGGGCTTTTGTTATGTTCTCTAATTCAATGTTGGCACCATCGTCATACAATTTTTCAAATTCGATGAAGAGAATGTGATTCCGTAATAAGTTGTAATTGATTTTGCTTGCATTGCTGAAAAATTGTGCATTCTTGTTAGGAGTTTTCCTTATGGAAACAAAGGTAGAAAGGTGATCTGCTATCGGTTCATTATAAACACCAGTATTCACTTTCGATGATACGTTGGTTAAGATGTGATCAATCGTTGTTGCCGACTTACTGGTTACTCTCGTAGGGGTATGTATGAGATTACGAAAATTGAATGAACCAACCAATTGTGTGTAATGAGTGTAACTAGTGTTTGCGGTGTCTATGTTCATATCCCCAACGGTGACTGCTCGGTTCTGGTACTTGGTTGAAAGACAAATGAATTTCTTCCATCCTTTCGAGGAAATGCGCTACATTGGAATTTGGTGGACGGTAAATCACGCCAATTATGCCAAAACAGTGGAGTCTGATAAAAAGTGCTTCTATATCGGTAGAGCTGTGGTTCAGGAAGGATATAACTGTATATGCGCAGCCTTTTTTTACAAAAAGTGCCACTCCACCACCACGTGGACAGTTACTTACATAAGTTGAAAGTTAGTTACACAAGTTAGTTACACAAGATAGTTACACAAGATAAATACACAAGTTGAAAAAAATGAAGAAAGAGAGAAAAGTAGGAAGCGACATGACCACACGGAGAGGGGAACGAAAAATATAGGAATAAATAAAACAGAGAAATAGATGAGGAGGAAAGAAAGAAACGATAAAAAGACTGAGAAAGAAATCGGCGGAGAGATGTATAGATGTTGAGAAAGGCACAAAAAACTGGGGAAAAGCGGAAAAAAATGCCCAATTAAGCCAAGAAGCGCAAAGAGTATGGGTGACCTAAGGGAGTAAAAGCCCACTTTGAGTTTAGCGTGCACAGCCTGTCGTTTACGCGGTGCCCAAGAAAACAGCGATTTGGGCTTTTAGATGCGAAGCATTTCTTTGTGTACTGGAAGCACTTTCGGCATCTATCTATCTATCTATCTATCTATCTATCTATCTATCTATCTATCTATCTATCTATCTATCTATCTATCTATCTATCTATCTATCTATCTATCTATCTATCTATCTACCTAAGCCATTTCCGTCTGGGTGCTCTCTTGATGACCCCCACAACTTAGGTAAAGCAAAATTCGGATGGGAGGGTAAGATGTTTGACAAATACAACCCATCCTTCCTAGAAAAGACTATGCGTGTGACGTGAGCCGCAAAAGCGTTACTCTACTCTTTCCGTTTTCCTTCTTTCCACCTGGTCAATCGAATATAAGGTCCCCAGATGAAACAAGTTCTTAAGGTAGCCTCCCTCATTGTTCTAGAGCCGTCATCCTCGCTCTCTCGCTTACCCCTCCTTTTCTGTGACATGCGCGTCTGTAATTAGAGAATTGCTTGCACGTGATCTTTTAAATGGCTAGTGGTGGTATATGCAAAAGGTTCAAAATGAGTAGGCATGCGCATAAAGCTCCAGCCGGATTTTCGCCATGACAAAACACGAAATCATAGCCAAGACATAAACTGAGGAGGAAGAGAGTTTCAGTGTGCGCCAAGTCAACCAAGATGGTCTCGCAGTGCTTTTTTAATGCAACACCCGCATTTTTAGAAAATGCTGCGTTGCCGTATAACAACAGAAAGCGGTTTCACTCTGTTCAATTTACCTCGTGCTATCAAAGATGAAGCACACTGAGAGGTGTAGCTATGAAAGATTTCGCGGGAATGCTTTCATGCATCTCTGTCGACGTACGTCAACGCAGATCTCTGAAGCGAGTATATTTATCGGTTTTTATTGAAACGCCAGGCACGTGCCCAATGAGTGACTAGTGCATGCCAGTTGGTACAAATACTTGTGCGTATGCACGCATACAGAGCAGCTGGAGGGTCTAATACACGCACTTTTAAGAAGCATTTCACGCTTGGCCAGTTGAGCAGACGCTGCACAAAGGAGCCAAAACACACTACAATGGTAAACCTCACCAGTAGAACTCTCATTTTTCACATGAAGTTCCGCGCACCGCACCAGAATCACCTGATATCACAATTGTTCGAATGGGCACACAAAAAAACGTCATCACAGTGCTGCTACTCAAGCGTTTGTACCAGTCTGACCTTGGTTTTTCCATGCGCGCGCAAGGCCATCTGTAATCACTCGTCACAGCGTCATGCCCTATGGTCACTGAGGGATCCAGCAATAAGCAAGTTCACTGTGTCACAGCACGAACAATAAACACTCGGAGAACTGGAGTAGTTATAAGTTGACGATCTACGATGTAGGACGCGAGACGCCATGACTAGTGGTGTGAAATATAGAACTGCACAACGTTGCCAGTGAAGCAACCCACATCCCGCTTCCTTTTGTGTTGTACCATTTATGTTCATATTAGTCACCAGTTATTCTATGTCTTTCCATTTTGTTTCATTTACATCTATTCACCGTAGCAACTAAACTCAAACATTCGCTTTTAAATGCGAGGCATTTCTAAGCGAAGTTCGGTGACTTTGACCGTATCTATCTATCTATCTATCTATCTATCTATCTATCTATCTATCTATCTATCTATCCGCCTACGACTCTCAGCTCTCCTGGCCGTTTCGGTATTGGTATCGATACCAAACTTCGTATGGCTTATCTTGATTGTCTAAATAACGTATTTGACTAGTCGTAACATGAAAATCATGGCACGTAAGTCATGAGTGTCTTGATTTACATTTCATTGTCTTGCAGCTCTTGCGGTGGTTTCGTTCACATGGCATGTTCCACGCCCCGCTGCGGTGGGTTAGAAGCTAAGGTATTCGGCTGCTGACCCACAGGTCGCGGGATCAAACCCCGGCTACGGTGGCAGCATTTCCGATGGAGGCGGAAATGTTGTA
The DNA here is from genome assembly GCF_043290135.1 of Rhipicephalus microplus. Classification (NCBI taxonomy): domain Eukaryota; kingdom Metazoa; phylum Arthropoda; class Arachnida; order Ixodida; family Ixodidae; genus Rhipicephalus; species Rhipicephalus microplus. The sequence goes on along the minus strand of NC_134700.1, from coordinate 147,641,319 downwards.
GGCCCATGTGCTAAGATTTGGGTGAACGTTAAAAAACCCCAGGTGGTCGAAATTTCCGCAACCCTCCACATGGTGTCTCTCAGAATCATATGGTGGTTTTGGGAGGTTAAACCCCAAATATCAATCAACCAATCATTGACATGTTGTAAAACTGGTATGGTGTGGCATGATTGCATTATACACAAGCGACAGACCCTAACACGAAAATCATGACGTGCGCGCCCTGTAACAACAGGACTACATGCCACGCTCACGATGCGCTGGCGGACCTTTTGCTAGCTTCACTTATACAAAATTTTGCATTACGGGACGTGAATAGACGACAAAGGTATGATACCGGTGCAAACATGACAAACATCAGATGCGTGTCATGTAACAACATGACTACATACCACGCTCATGATGCGCTGGCGGCCATTTCGCTAGCTTGACTTATAGCAAATTTTGCATTACGGGACGTGAATATATGACGAAGGTATGATACTGGTGCAAGCATGATAAACATGAGATGCGTGTCATGTGACAACATGGCTACATGCGACGCTCGTGATGCGCTCGCGGCCGTTTCGCAAACTTCACATGTACCCAACTCGGTATTATGCGACGCGACCGGACGACATTGGTAAATGACACATCTAAACATGATAATCACGACATGCGCATCATGTAACAACATGACTGCGTGCCAAACTGATGATGCGATTGCGGTCGTTTAGTTAGCTTCACATATGCCAAGTTGGTATTACGTGCCGCCAGTGGATGACGAAGGTATGTGACTGGTGCAAACATGACAATCATGAGACGCGTGTTGTGTGAGAACATGACTACATGTCACATTTCAAGGCACCAATACACTTCGACGTGACGCGGTTCAGGTGTTCACCAGCGTTCCTTTTGTCATGTCACGCTTGCGTTGCCACGAAAGGCGCTGGGCCTGCCAAATACTCGCAGGCGTGGGCCGCGCTGCGTTGCTTTGACGCATGCCCATTTCAGCACGTCCAGCGTCCCTCCATCAAGAAGAGAGGCAAACGCAGTGCTATCTGGGTAGAGCTGGGTAACGTCATGGGCGTGAAATGCAGCATGTTGCACTTCGCACCGGTTGCCTACGGGCCGTGCCGACGGACGCTGGTGCGCCAGTCGCGCCTGGCATCCGTCTGCTAGCGCAGCGTCGCTGCGCCCAGCGTGCGCGCTCGTCAACGTTAGGTCGGAGTATATTGTTCCCTTCATAATGCGCTCGCGGCCGTTTCGCTAGCTCCTCATATACAAAATTTTGTTTTACGTTACGTCAATGGATGACGAAGGTATATGACTTGTGCAAGCATGATAGTTATGACACGTGTGCCATGTAAGAACATGATAATATACCACGCTCAGGGCGTGCTCGCGGCCGTTTCACTACAACCACATATACGAAAATTGATATCACGTGTAGTGAATAGACTCCTAAGGTAAATGACACATCCAAACATGATAATAATGATATGCGTGTCATGTAAAACGTGACTACATGCTACGCTCACAGCATGCTCGCGGCTGTTTTACTAGCTCCACATACACCAAATTTGGTATCACGGGTTATGAATGGATGAACAATGTAAATGACAGGTGCAAACATGATAATCATGACATGCGTGTCATGTAAAACGTAATCACATGCTGCGCTCGTGGCGTGTTCGTGACCGTTTCGCTAGCTTCACATATACCAAATTTAGTATTGAGTGACGTGAATAGATGACCAAGGTAAATCAGCCATGCAAATATGACAATAATGACATAGAAGTCGTGTACGGCATAATTTGCCTCCGCCTCGTAACATTAAGCTGATTTCGAAGTGGCATATACCCCTTCCTCATCCGTGATTTGCATATCATCGATTCGAGCTGTGCGAGGGTCTGCCAAAACTTTTTCTAGGAGTCATTTACACAACTCGCTAGTCATGACTTGAACAATGCAGAATGCAATCGCATATGGCGTTTAACACTTTCCGTCAGACAGTAGCTCATTCCCGCGGGCAGGTATGTGCCAAAGGTGATTTACACTTCATATCTACCTAGTAACACATAACACACATGTGTAATTTGCAACCAAAATCTAAAAAAATAAGGTCACTCTGGCCAGCTGAGAAAAGTTCCGATTTGGCAAGTATTGAAATAAGGAAGACCCCACATGCCGTTGAAAGGTATGCGCAACTTTTCCTGCCTACGGAGGGCGCTAGTGCAAGGCCAACATGGCCTTCGTTTGGGGATCGTGCATCCGGCACCCTGGCAGCCGCAGCTGGTGTGCCCGTCACTTCAAATCGCACAGTATTTTAGGCTGAAGCTACCTTGTTTTCAATGATTTGCTGAGAAAGTCATCGACTCTAGTGTGTATTATATTCCACAGTGCGTGTCGAGAAACGCGTGTGCGGCGTTTATTGAAGGAAAAGAAGTTTTGAACACCGGACACATCGTATACCGCGGTGTGAAGGAATGCACGTACAGCTTCGTGAACGCTGCTCGGGCCATGGCCGGGGAAGATTGAGCGGCCGTGCTCGTGCAAAGCAGGAAGCCCTGGCTTTCACTGCACGGTGTCTGCATGGTGGCGTCCAATATATTTCGTGATTCTTGTTGCTCAGCAAGCATACGAATGAGAGTAACTCATTGATACTATGACTTGCACTACCTGTCAGACATCGATAATTCCTTACTGAATTTAGAATAACGGGAGTAGAAATCGCCAGCGAATAAATATAGAGCGACCTAGAACCGTCCGAGTGAGGCCGACTGAACGATGGCATAGGCTGGCTGCGTGCGTTTCCACCAACGACAGTTACGGCGGATGCCGCTTGGCGACGCCATGGTCTGTGAAAGTTGCGAATCTGAAACAAAATCCACTTACTAAAGTAGGGCATAAGCCAGTGGGCCGTGACTACAGTCATTGCAGCGAATGGCGCTTGCTGTGGAGTCATCCAATGAACAAAACATGAAGGCGTAACGCTGACACTCACATGATGTTCTGTTGCAGCTGGCAAGCAGCACACCCTACACGTCTGTGCTGCTTAACGGCATCACGGGTTTCACGCAACGCATGCATAAACCCAAGGAAAGCACTTGGAAACAAAGTTCACAACCGCTGCAAGAAAACGGCGTACCTCACGAGTGCTGCCCGGGCGATTCTGCATGGCTAAAGCCTCGCAAACTTCGGGGCCTTTAGGCGCTGCACGCTGTGTACTATGCATGCGGTGCGCATGCGCTGCGCCAGTGGTGGCGCTTTCCCGCCGTATAGACTTTGTGGCGCCGAACGCCGCCGACACCCAAGTGCGAGGATGCCTACTTGGGCTTGGTCATTTACGAAGGTGACATTACCTGTTGGACATATAAAGATCGTACGATAGTAGGCAGGCTGTGTTTCAAAGGACGATTGATGGTATATACAACCACATGATGAAAATGAACGTGGCTTGTTCACCGGAGGCATCGGCGTATATTCATGTACGAGCAAAGTATACTGTGGTTGATAGATCCCCAAAGTAGGCAGGCCGTGTTTCAAAGGACGATTGATGGTATATACAACCACATGATGAAAATGAACGTGGCTTGTTCACCGGAGGCATCGGCGTATATTCATGTACGAGCAAAGTATACTGTGGTTGATAGATCCCCAGAGCTCAAACTAATACTAGCAGGCAAAACAATCTGGAGAGTTACGCATCCCCGAATTCTGCTTATGCACGTCCAGGAAACGGGGAGCACATCGCACATCCTTGCAAATCTCAAGGGCAGCGTGCGGAGTGTCACCAATCTCTTAGATAGCGCAACACTCGCTGCAGAAAAAGCATGTGCGAAGCTGACACCTTACACCAATTGCACGCTGTGATGTAGGAGCTTAAAAAATGCGAGCATAGCAGACGACAGCGCCAAATCACCTGGAAGATGAGAAGAATGAAGGGGCCTTCCAGCACGCCCATTGAAAAAAGAAGAGGAGATGCTCGCGGAGAACGACCCTGTTCGGACGCCGGCGAGACGACGCAAGGGAGCCTAGGGTGAACCCGCATTTACGCGCGAGGTTCGAAAGGCCAGGTTACAGTCCTCGAGCCATAGACGTCCTCGGGGCACGGCGTGTCGGCGTGGCCAGGCACGAGTTCTGGGTCAGTGGCCCTGCGGACATCTCCGGTATGGCGAGCGCCCTTGAAAGACCGGAGCTGCTGACCACGTCCACCGAGCCGACGTCGCTGACAATGTGCGGCTACGCCTAGACCTGGTGATGTCCTCTACAGTGGTATGCTGACCTGGCACGCAAGCGACGACAGCATCCGAGCACGCAACGGGTCCCACTTCGAGGCACCGGGCTACGGCACAGACTGTGAGATGGTTTACTCTTTTCCTTCGTGTGTGAACTGCTTGTGTGTACGACGTATAGTACTGTATGGGCAATAGTTTTTTTCATCCAATATAACTTGCTTTTATTTCCCTCACTGTCTCCATCTTCCTCACGTCACACGCCTTGCTGTGTGATGAACCTAACCATGACATATCTGGCGTCCGCGAAACAGGACTGCTCTTGTTACATCTAAGAAGAGCATCACATCGCATACGTGTGTGTGACGGTCGATGATGGAAGCAGATAAGCTGACGGTGATCGGAAAGAAATTGGGGTTACGTGGGTCAGCACTAAAAGAATGGATGGACCAAGAACGCGCACGCGAAAAAGAGGCAGGTGACGTTTCTCTGGCTGAACGAAATGCCACGAAAGAAGCCGAGGCAGAGGCAGTCGCTAGATTACAAGCAGAAAAGGAAATTCTTGAGCTCAAGTTAAAGTTGCATCAGTTAGGTGCGACAGCAGGTAGCACAACTACTGGGCAGCTTACCGAGGGTGCGCCCGGAGGCACCATACAGAGCTACCAAAGTCCACATAAACTCATTCCAGCCTTTAACGAGGAACGCGATGAGCTGGACGCATATATACAGCGATTTTAGCGCGTCGCTACTAGTCAAGACTGGCCGCAAGAGAAATGGACCCTATCACTAAGCCTTTGCTTGACCGGAAAGGCCTTGAGTGTAGTTGGTAGGATGGCACCAGAACATGCCACGGACTACGTAACGTTGAAGAAAACGCTACTACAACGCTTTAGGTTCACAGAAGAAGGCTATCGGACAAAATTTCGATCAGCCAAACCAGATAATTCTGAAACGGGCACGCAGTTGGCCGGGCATCTAATAGGTTATTTTGGCCATTGGCAAGAAATGGCTAAGACAGACCTGACCTACGATGCTCTACGAGAAAAAATTGTCTCGGAGCAGTTTCTCGCACAATGCCATGAGAAACTCGCTGTGTTTCTTAAAAAAAACTGTGAAAGCCTTGAAAAACTTGCGGAGGCTACAGACCACTACTTGGAGGCCCAGAGGCTGATTAACCTTGGCAAATAAAAGGCGATATCCTGAGCAAGCCTCCAGGTCAAACGTGAACGTCTGAGCGGCAAGATGACCAAGAGAGACCGCAGTGTTTCCTTTGCAACAAAAAGGGTCACAGAGCTGCTGATTGCTGGACCAACGCAAATGGTCCAGGTACAAAGCCACCCTTTTGGGGAAAATGCCACCGCACTGGGCCTAAAACAGGTGACTGCTCCAAAAGGGCCAACAGTGTTGAGAAGGCCTCATGCTCTTTTCAACAAAGAGATGGAGCCAAGATAATTAATTCAGAGTCGCAGGCTTCCCTTTGTGTTCCTTATAGTCCGGAGTGTGAAGAAATGCACCCAGCCAAGCTAAAGGAAAAATCGATGCCCACGGGTGAAGGTGTACTCGAAGGATATCCCGCAACAGTACTGCGAGATACCGGATGCGATTCAATCATTGTCAAAAGGTCTCTTGTGGCGGATAGCAAGCTGACTGGAAAGATTTGCTCGACTTACCTCCTTGACGGACGGTTGGTGAAGCTGCCTGAAGCACACGTGGAAATTTTTTCACCTTTCTTCACTGGCAAAACTTGAGCCCTTTGTATGGATACTCCTTTATATGATGTCTTGGGAAATGTGGAAGGCGTTCGAGATGCTCACAATCCTGATAACGATTGGAAGCGCCGTCTTTACACCCGGACCACTGCAGAAGAGTGTTCTGGTGCAGAAAAATATGGTTCTACACACGGACCCTTGTATGCAAAGACTTCAATGTCGACTGCAAGGAAAACCCGTTTTAAGACAAAAGTTGCAGCAGTAAACCGACAGGCAGAAAATCCACATCTACTTCCGGCTCCAGTCATTAACCCCTTAGACATCAGCCCACAGGACTTTAGAACCAAACAGGAGGAAGACAGCAGCCTGCTGAAATGCTTCGAAGCCGCTAACAAAGAGGTCAAGACAAGGTTTGCTAAAATATTGTTCTTCACGAAGAACGGAATCCTCTATCGCAAGTATACCGTTCACTCTAGGAGGCAGGTGAATCAGCTTGTGGTACCAAGGTGCCTCCGAAAATTTGTTATGGAAATGGCCCACGACGGCATCCTTTCGGGCCATCAGGGAATTAAACGAACTACAGACCGGGTACTCGAAGAGTTCTACTGGCCAGGGGTTCAGTCAGACATCCCACGATTTGTTAAATTGTGGGATATGTGTCAAAGAACTATTCCCGAGCACTTGGTGGGTCGTGTACCTCTCGGCAACACTCCTATAATTGACACCCCTTCCAAGAGAGTAGCCATTGATATTGTGGGCCCATTATCACCGATGTCAGAGGGCGGAAACAAGTACGTACTGACAATGGTGGACATGGCAACGCGTTATCCCGATGCTGTAGCACTGCCGAGCATCGAGACGGAGAAAGTCGCTGAGGCACTTCTCGAGGGTTTTTCTCGTGTAGGTGTCCCACGGGAGATAATCAGTGACAGAGGCACGTCATTCTCGTCGCGCCTAATGATGGAGCTAAGCCGACTTCTCTCCTTCAAACAATTGCCAACAACCCCATATCATCCCATGGCTAATGGCCTTGTAGAGAGGTTCAACGGCACCCTGAAACAAATGATAAGAAGAATGGGCCAGGAGTGTCCGAATAAATGGGACCGGTACCTGGCGCCCTTACTCTTCGCTTATCGCGAAGTTCCCCAGTCGAGCTTAGGCTGCTCCCCGTTCGACTTGCTCTACGGCCGTTACGTCAGAGATCCCCTGGCGATATTGAAAGAAATATGGGCCGCTGATCTTCTTGATGATGATGTAAAAACATCCTACGGGTACGTAGTCGAACTGCGGAATCGTCTTGAAGGCACCTGCCGTCTAGCAAAAGAGGAGCTTCAGAAAGCGAAGATAGTACAAAAGAAGCATTATGACCAAAAGGCCAGACCACGTCAATTATCCCCTGGAGACAAGGTTCTGCCTCTGCTTCCATCGGATGCCAACAAATTGGTTCTGACGTGGAAGGGACCCTTTAATGTCCTTGAGAGGACAAGTGATGTCGCTGATTTAATAGACCTTGGTACCAGAAGCACGCTATTTCATATAAACCTACTGAAGAAGTATGAGAAATGGTTGCCTGCACCACCGCATGAAGCATCAGCTGTTTGCCGGGCGGATGACACCAAAAGCGACGAGCTACCATGCGTTCCATTCCAACGAAAGTAATACTGCCCCCATTGTCATACGCAAGCCGTAGACTGCAACCACGCAAAGCTGCTTACTCTACAGTGGAGCGAGAGGCCCTGGCTCTTATGTTGGTGGTTCGGAAATTTCACATCTACCTATTTGGACGCACATTCATTCTACAGAGTGACCACAAACCGCTTGTGTACATCAAGTCGGCCAAGCATGTGAACAGCCCAGTGTTACGGTGGAGCCTCATTCTTATGGAGTACGACTTTTCGGTCGTGTATATCAAAGGCAGAGACAACATAGGCGCAGATTACATGAGCCATTTGCCAACTCCATGAGCAGCGTCTGTATGAAGAATTGATGCATATGATGAAGAATTGATGCTTATGATAGCTTATGATGTGAACCTTACAGCGCGATACGAGTATCATGACGCTTCAGTTCTGTGACTTGTTTCTTTTTTTTTCTGGTGTGTACTTCTGTGACCGAATGTGCCGGGTGCGCGGGGCTCGGAACTGCAATAGTGTGCAGTGGTGCTTACGTGTGTGTTTCCGACTGCGAACCAACGTGTCCCCAGTGCCCTCGAGTTCTTCTACCGGAAGAACTTTCTTAAGTGGGGGGTGATGTGATGTAGTAGCTTAAAAAATGCGACCATAGCAGACGACAGCGCCAAATCACCTGGAAGATGAGAAGAGTGAAGGGGCATTGCAGCGCGCCCATTGAAAAGGAAGAGGAGATGTTCGCGGAGAACGACCCTGTTCGGACGCCGGCGAGACGACGCAGGGGAGCCTAGGGTGAACCCGCAACTACGCGCGAGGTTCGAAAGGCCGGGTTACAGTCCTCGAGCCATAGACGTCCTCGGGGCACGGCGTGTCGGCGTGGCCAGGCACGAGTTCTGTGTGAGTGGCCCTGCGGACATCTCCGGTACGGCGAGTGCCCTCGAAATACCAGAGCTGCTGACCACGTCCACCGAGCCGACGTCGCTAACAGTGTGCGGCTACGCCTAGACCTGGTGATGCCCCCTACAGTGGTATGCTGACCTGGCACGCAAGCGACGACAGCATCCGAGCACGCAACGGGTCGCACTTCGAGGCACCGGGCTACGGCACAGACTGTGAGACGGTTTACTCTTTTCTTTTGTGTGTGAACCGCGTGTGTGTACGACGTATAGTTCTGTATGGGCAATAGTTTTTTTGTCCAATATAACTTCCTTTTATTTCCCTCACTGTCTCCATCTTCCTCGCGTCACACGCCTTGCTGTGTGACGAACCTAACCATGACACACGCCTTTGTAGTCAGCCGTATCACTTCTGCACTGCCTTATCAAGCAACCGCTAGGACAGAAATCGAGCAAGTGGACCGACTCCTTCAAATTGCTTGCATGGCTGCCCTTGGGCTGCCGCAAAACGTTAGCACCACAGTTTTGTCTGAACTTGATATGCTGAATACGTATGAAGAATATGCAACATCCACCCTCCTCGCCCAGCGTGAATGGCTGAATACCACACCCCAAGGACGGCTTACACTGGCCAAGCCTGGTTTTTCTCTCGTCCCGCATTACTGTGAAGATACTACAGAATTACTCCCTTCGACTATAATCTCGCAGACCAAGCTGGCACCGATACCACGTCACATGCACCCAGCCTTCCGCAGTGTGCGCCGCCATGGTTGTGCGCGGAAGCTTCGCAACCACAGCCCTGATCCTGACGTGTACAATACGGACGCCTGCCCTTGCGGCGCCACTACAGGTGAGACACACTGGTACACGTCAATAGCCAGTAAAAGAGGAAAGCTGGCTGCAGCAGCGAGAATACGTACATCTTCCGTTGCAACCGCGGAGGCCACTGTAATCGCCTTGGCCCTCACAGCTGCGGGCAAGCGAGGTACAAACACCACAATCTTCCTGGATTCACAAGGAGCATGCCGACTTTACATGCATGACACAGCATCACGAACGGCTCAAAAAATCCTCGACTCACACGTCATATCTGACCACGACATCATTTGGTGCTAGGCGCACTTAGGTGTTTCCGGTAATGAAGGAGCCAACCGACTCGCTCGCGCAAGTACATACCGAGCGACGGCCGCGCCTGTAGACGACTTTACATCTCCTGACTACGATAAGCTACCGAGCGGTCGAGCGGACATTCTCGAAGCTCAACGGCTGGAGCGACGCACTATGGCGTCACTTCACTCGAAGCTAAACAGAGCACAATCAAGAAACTGGCGCCGTCTTCAGACGAACACGTATCCAAATCTACACACACTTTTAAAGTAAACCTTTCCGTGTATCAATATGAGTGCCCCTGGTGCGGAGGCGTACCGACACTTACACACATTACATACAGGTGTCCCTCGCTTCCTGTTGTGGCAAACTCACTGCTCATACAAGCGCACACGTTACCTACTGATCGTGGGAAGCGCGACTCTTGGATCAGGCCTTGGGAAACCAATCGGCAACCCCCGACCAGGCCCGTCGACACGCTATAGCCAGTGGAGCTGTGGACGAAGGGCCCTACCCACTTAAGTTACTGACAGTACAAATAAACGTTTATTCTCTCTCTCTATCAGGAGAATCCACGCTTGATGCTGGGTATACTTTTACCGTGCTTTGAACTTTTTTTTTTCTTTTGGTGAGACACGCGTTGAGGCGATGTGCATATAATTTACAGAGTTGTTCGTAAGGTACTATAAACTGGCTACATTTTGTTTTTCGTGCCGGTAACGGATGCATTGGTCGAAATATAAATTTTGTAACTCGTACACACGGAGAAATAACAAAAACATGAGAATAAACTCTTTTGTAACCTTCATATCATAGGTTTCTACGCCTCCAATGGAGGCGGAAATGTTGTTGGCCCGTGTACTTAGATTTGGGTGCACGTTAAAGAACCCCAGGTGGTCGAAATTTCAGCAGCCCTCCACTACGGCGTCTCTCATAACCATGTGGTGGTTTTGGGACGTTAAACCCCACATATCATTCAATCATTAGGTTTCTACGCCGAAAAGTTACATTTAGGTAACAGCCTTTAGAGCATATGCAGACGCCCTGCGTGCGATTCTCATTTCGAGATAAATTTTTCATTTATTTATATTTGCACATTTCTTGATTTGGTAATGATTGTTAGCACCCAGCCAATAATGCCGACACTAAAACCGGTGCCGCATTTTTCGCGAAACGAAAAATGCGGCACCGGAAAAATGCGGCACCGGAAAAATGCGGTGCCGCATTTTTCGCGAGCTGTTTACTGTTAACTCATTCAAATATTTCAGGCGCCCACCCAGATTGGTCATGATGGTTCACCTTAAGCTAGGGATAGCGATATACGTGACTCAAGTGACCGCTAAGCCCATTGTACACCCGAACCACAGCTGAAAAAGGACATTTGAATGGGCTTACGTTATAGAGCTTTCGAATTACTGTAGGCTAAGTATCTATAAAAGAAAAAAAAATAATGGATTGCTGCACTTAGTGCAGCTAACGTGTTTCTGCATGTGTAGCGGCCTTTTAAAGAGACTTTTCAGAGAAGTAAGGAACCATTATCGAAACTAGATAGCTGAACTGTCAAGGAACTTCAAAGCTGTAGGAGAGCGCTGCTGCACTCAAGTCACTCTAATCAATTTGATCGGGACGTAAAAAGCCTGAAGAAAGTCGCAATGCACAGAGCAATGTTGTTCGCCTTGTTCCTGAACCTTAAGCTGGAATATTGCTCGCCACAATGATGGATAGGAGAAGGTCGTGCTTGAAGAGACCAGAGTGCCTGAAAGCACCGTGACGAAGGAAAGCAGTAAAGGGGGGTTTTGTGTCGGTAAGTAAAAAGTATGATTGCACTCAATACCAAACAAAGTCTGATGAGTGCTCCCAGCAGCTCCATTGTACGTTGGAGGCAAACCAAAGCTGGTGAGTATGAGTGATAGGACGCGAATATAACGGGTAGAGTGCAGAAACAGGAAAGGTAAATTCAAAGGCAACAGGCTTGACCAGAGCTGAAACCTTTCACAGTTCCCGTAAGGGCTACATTCTTGGCGCCATGGGGTTCAAGCAAAGCAAAAGCACGTGAGTAAAGTCTGATTGACACAACTTATGCTAAATTGGTAATGTGGGACTGTTGGCTGAACGAATGCTGATGATGAAGCAAAGCAGTGGGCATCGAATCAAGAATTGTGGAATTCTGTTTTGTTCTAGATAACAACCTTTATTTTTGCTTTGTTAAGCTTTTGTTCTGTCATTTGGTTTGATTGATGGGTCAAAAAAAGTCGGTGTGTTGGGCAGTTGAGTCCTTTTAAATTTTTTTTCCTATTCACAAGAACAAGTTTTATTGTACGCGTAACTTGTACATACACAAACAAACAACGACAACAAGTAAAAAAGTGCATACAATTACCTCTCTGTATCCGAATGTTTCAAGTTGGGAAAAACTAGAAGTGAATCGAGTTATTCAGAATTCCGCGAGTGGCACGCATGCATGCGTACTAGAGTGGGCGCATGGCTATTACGAAGCAATCGGAGAGTTCAGCTGTCTCTTACTTACTCTGAAGAAACGTGTGTGCCGTTGTCGAAGGAAAGCCTTTTCGGCGTATGTTTTCAGATGCTCGTGAACATAATTCCACACAATGAGCCGTTATTTCCTGCAGTGCGGGAAAGGCGCCGCTATGGGGCTTGTACCGTACCTCCTCGTAGCAACATCGGTGTCACAGTACGTACAAGGTCACAGCAAATACTAGTCTTTCGATCATCACACATTCTGTTTTCATGCGCGTTGTACCAAAGCCAAAGAGCTGTTGCACCACGGGCCAGATGCCTTTCGCCCCCGAGCACTGGAAAATAGCATGTTGGGTCGTCTTCATTTTGCCGCAGTTTGAACAGTGGTAATTTGGAATGACTCTCCAATACGCTAACCGATCACGCGTAGGCAATGCCCTGCATTTTTTAAACCAGTTAAACTCGCGCTCCGCATTAGGCATGCGAGGCGGCGGCAGCTGCGTTTGTGATGGAGGTTGAAATGCTTTAAACCCGTGTGCTCAGATTTGGGTGCACGCTAAAGAACATTATGTGGTCTAAATTACCAGAGCCTTCCACTACGGCGTCTCTCATAATCATATCGTTGTTTTGGGACGCTAAACCCCACATATAAATTCATCATTAGGTACGCGATTGCAACGCCATCGTTTCCCTTTTTTTGCGCGATTCCTCATCTTCCTCTAAGCTTAGTGTGCTAATTGTCACCATTTCATTTATTTCCGGTGATAAAGCATCCTCCAGACGGCGCACACATATTGAATAAACTGTTCTTTTTAAGTCACTAACAGCTTTGAAAAACTCAAGCGAAATTTATGATCGTGGTCAGATGTTTGGAGTTGCCTTGAGAGGGCGTTTTAGCGTAGAGCTCTAGTACATTAAGAGCCTGTACCCGGGGTATTATTCGTCATCAAAGAGCTCTTGTCTCGTTTTTTCAGCCAGTGCTGTCGTGAACGTTGCTATGTCTGGGAGACCAAAGCCTACATGACTCGTGGGTAGATGTAAAAACATTCTTTGAACCTTTGCTGGTCCCCCCCTCCCCCCAGAAGAAGGTTGCCACAAAAGAGGCGATGCATTTCCGATGGAGGCGGAAATGTTGTAGGCCCGTGTGCTCAGATTTGGGTGCACGTTAAAGAACCCCAGGTGGTCTAAATTTCCGGAGCCCTCCACTACGGCGTCTCTCATAATCATAGAGTGGTTTTGGGACGTTAAACCCCACATATCAATCAATCAATCAAAAGAGGCGAGGTGTCCTGTTACTCTGCAAGGTAAAAGGGTAATCTGTAATAACTCAAAAGCCTACGTCTTTGTCTTGATGGTAATTAGTGACGAATGAAAATGGGTGGCTGCGGATATGACACCTTTGTATCTCCTAAGTACGTCATCAAATATGGTTTTGAGACATACATCTCCTTCTTCAAAGTAAACGCATAACATCTTGACACCTTGATCATCTTCGACGTCTCCTGGCAATTGTTTTCTGAAGCTCTCATAGCGCAATGTTTTACAACTGGTTGGAGTAAAAAGAGAGTACCAGACAGATAGGAATACTGGACAAAATATCAAGGAATAAACTATAAACATACAAGTTACCAAAACTTACCGATTTATCATCGGCGTATGCGACAATTATGAAAGTTTCACTGCCTGGCATCGGAGAACCCACTATGTGCTCACTGTTTTCAACCTTTCTACTGAAAGGTCATAGAGACACAATGAATAATATCGGATACAACGGACAGCCTTGTCTCACTACTTTTTGAATGACACAGTTTCTGGTGACTAGATTGTTGAAATAAAGACAGCTTGATAGATCCTGATCAAGTATTTCTACCATTCACGCATACCGCTCAGGAAGGCCTATTATGCGCAAAATAAAGAAAAAATACCCGTAATTCATTTTATCAAATGCTTTGGCCTGATAAAGAGAAATAAATACTCCTGAGATAAGTTTTTTTTTGAATATGCGAAGAGGTCTCTGACAATGTTGATTGTAAGAGGTACGAATTCAGAGCGTCTTGGTACTGCACATCACTGAAAGGGTGACCAATCTCCTCCAAAGAAAGGCTGCAGACACCGTGATAGCAGCGTAGATACTAACTTGTAGTCTGTGTATAGCAGGGTAATACGCCTCCAAGTGATTCTACTGAAGATCGACACGGGTCCGAAAGTTGATCTTTTAGATTTTATTGTTTAAGTTATATTTTTTGCGCATAACACTCAGGGCCCGGAGAGAGAACTTCTTTTTTTTTTGATACCTTCGTGGTTTCGGAGGGGGGAAAATATCAAAATTCATTTGTACGGAGGAACCAATTTTGTACTTTGTCATTCTCGAAAGTTATCGAGAACATAACAGAAATATTAGGGTGACGAAAGTGACCTTTTTTTTCAAAAAAAATATGCACGCGTAATTCAGATTGAGCCAGCATTGTGGAAAAGTTTGTGCTGAAGCAAACTCTTTTCGAAATATATCTGAACAGGTGACATTTTTTTATAGTAGCGATATTCGAGATTTTTTTCCTGCTCAGCTAAGTATGCTAGTATTTCATAATGTGATTGCCCATTACAACGTAATGTTTCAAATAATTTCTTTCAATATTTTAGCTATATCTCAAAGACGTAATTTTACAAATAGACTCAAACTTTCAATTTCGTTGACGGTGAAGCCTATTAAAAAGAAATATTTATAATTTTTTATTCAAATCCTACAAAACAACCCACGCAGATTACAGAAAAAGATAATTGAAAACGTTTTCGCAATTTTTGGTTTGCTTTCACTATAATACGGCTGAAGTTACAGCTTTCCGAGGATACACTTAAGCGATAAACACATGAACGGGCTAGAAAAAGTGTGCCTGAGCTTGTGACTCGTTTGAATATCACTACTTCAAGAAAAAAATGTCACTTCTGGAAACATTTTTCAAAAACAGTTTGCTTTTGCACAAACGCTTCAAATACTGGTGCTTCACTCTTCATTACGCGTACAATTATTAGAAGAAAAATTGTCAGAGCTACGTTCTTAATTGTGTTTTTATATGGTGGATAACGTTCGAGAATGTCACAGGACCAATTTGGTCCCCCCGTTCAAATAAGGTTAAATATTTTTTCCTACTAAATTATGCAGAAAATAAAAAATTGGCAGATTCCACGCACTGTGGGAATTTATGATTTGCAAAGCACAAATAAGAAAGCATGATCTGTCACATCGAAATGAGCACAACGTTACGAGTTGGACGTAAACTATGCCGTACATGACGTACATGCCATGATTATCATGTTTGGATGCGTCATTTATCTTCATAGTCTTCTCATGTCACGCCATACCAAACTTATTATCACGTGACGTGATATGTAGAGCTACCAAAACGGCCGCGAGCACACTATGAGTGTAGCGTGTAGTGATATTTTATATCACATGCATGTCATGATTATCATGTTTGGCCGTGGCATATACCTTCTTCATTAATCGAAGTCACGTAACAACAAATTCGGCATATATGAAGCTAGGGAAACGACCACGAGCGCATCCGGAGGGTGGCACGTAGTCATGTTCTTACATAACGCGCATCTTATGACTATCACGTTTGAATCAGTTATGTACCTTCATCATCTATTCCCGTTATGTAATACCGAATTTGGTGTTTGAAAAGCTAGTGACACGACCACGAGCGCAACATGAGCGTGGCGTATAGTCATGACTAGTCTTAACATGAAAATCATGAAATGCGTGTCATAATTTTCCACGTTTGGGTCTGCCACTTGTGTTCGCCATGCAGTCATGTCCTACCATACCGGTTATGCAAAGTCTGATGTGAATGAAACCACTGCCAGGGCAGCAAGACAATGAAATGGAAATCATGACATTAACGGCATACGTACATACATAATTTTCATGTTATGGCTAGTAAATTATGCTCGTCATAGAGCCATGTTATGCTATACCACTTTTAGTATCGGTGCTATTATTGAGACGACCACGAGAGCTAAAAGTTTAGGTGACTATATAGATAGATAGATAGATAGATGGATAGATAGATAAATAGATAGACAGATAGATAGATAGATAGGTAGATAGATAGGTAGATAGATAGGTAGATAGATAGATAGATAGATAGATAGATAGATAGATAGATAGATAGATAGATAGATAGATAGATAGATAGATAGATAGATAGATAGATAGATGCGCTCAAAGTCGGCAAAGCTCGCAAGAAATGCTTCGCCCTTAAAAGAACGAAGTTCACTCTCAGGCTATTGGGTGGTATGTGCACAAAGTATAAAATAAACAATAAAATCTAAAATATCCACCTTCAAACCCGTGTTGGTCTCTCGTGGAATAACCCCTCCATGATTTTGAATCTGACGGCTACTTTTTAGAAAAAAAATTGGCAACATATCCACGGAGTGAATCATGGAGAGTGGGTCGAAGCATTCTTCCGTCCATTCGTTCTTGCTTCCGTCCGTCCATTCGTCCGTATGTGTGACCGTCCATACCTCCATTCACCCGTACGTGCGTCCGTCCCTGCGTTCGTACATGCATCCGCCCCTGCGTCCAATAATGCGTTCATTCATGCATCTGTCTGTGTGTCCGTTCGTTCATCTATTCAACACTCCAAGTACCACCATCTCGCATCTTTTCATCATATGTTCCCCATACAGAAGCACCGCCATCCAGCGGACATTCCAAGGACTGAACGAGAGGTGGCACAAGGACACTTTATTATGGCTCGCGCTTCGGGTCTACTTCCCACCTTTAACCACCTCGAGTTCATGGTATATACTAACTAGATCAATGTATTTATGGCACTGCGGCTCAACGCTTGCTAAATCTTTCTAAAACTAAGGAGGTTACACCCAGCGAGTATAACGTAGCAACCATTTCTTGTCAGAAAGTGCTCAATGTACATGCCAATGGCTGCTAATGGGGATCGCAGCGTGCACGTTCACTAAAAGTCGAATGCTCCTGTCTCTCATTTCCCATTAGCAGCCATTGGCATGTACATTGAGCACTATTTTTTATTGTTGAACAACGCAAAGAAGAAATCACTCACCGGCACTACCTTGGAGGTCAAAATGTTATATTTGTTACACACTACTGCAACGGCTACGAGGGACGAACGGGTGCCGCTATAAGGAGCTTCGCCCCTGAAAGCAGGTAGCAATTTTGAGTACTGAGTACACTACTGACACAGCTAAAAGCCTTCCCGTGGGCGTCACACTTCATGAGGCCCAGTTGACGAAAATTACACCACGAGCGTGTTCACTGCGGTCTGCAGAAGAGGAAACTGTTCGCAGATGTTGCGGCTTGTTGATATGTTGTTTTTGTTGTGCCCTATTGTGGCCTTCCATTTTGTTCTGGTTAGCTGCCTTTACTTTTGTTCACTTACCCCTTTGTAGTGTGATATGCCTGGATATATGGGTAGTTTAACGTCAGTGTTCCTACGGTGCTGCGGCCTTTATTTGGTTTATTCTGGTTACCAGCATTTTGATAACATATTTGTTGTTCTAAGATCTTCCGGCGTGCTCACACGCACTTGCGCTACAACTGCGGTAGATTCCAAACCGTAATGTACAGACATTGGGCTGTCTTGATGTCTTACGTGGCTTCACCCTTGAAACCTGCCTGCAGTAGTGTTGAAGCTTGCTTGAGCATTGAAACAAAAGCTTTTGTGCCTTGGTTAATAGTCCATAAACAAATGACCGCCATATCGCAACACAGTTTATGGCGCTCGGCTGCTGACCTGAAGTTACCTGCTTTGATAGCGGCCATGGCTGTCGCACGTCGATGGAGAATAATAGATCTAGGGTCCTTCCACTGTGCAAACTTGGTGCACGCTAAAAAGACTCGAGATCGGTTGCAGCGATGGAAGGGTGTAAATGACGTCTGCTTTGTCATCACTGTTAGTGCATGTCTAAGAAGAGAATGTTCTGTTGAATGTAATTGATGTTTGTGACAATAAACTGTTCTAAACAGGTGGTTCGCACTTTCACTTGCCCCAATTACGTCATGGTCTAGACCAATCGAAATGCGACAATTGAATCTGAGGTCTTCCGCATTATTGGCCTGTGGTTCATGCTGGTTCTCGGGGAGAAGGTGTGCACACATTTGTAACCAACGGCCGATTCTCGCGTGGGCACTTCTCGACTCTTTTAATTGTTGCGAGGCTCTTCAGCCTTTGGCGAAACCGATGCGAGGCCGTGGCTTCGAACTGCCACCGGCGTGCTTTGTAGCCGATACTGGGCCGAATGAAACGAGATATCCACGCGTTCCTCTCTGAGGATCTTTTCTTTTTCTGGAAGCACGAGTTTCTGAGGCAATGGTGATGCCTTTTCGTCAATGGTGAACACAAAATGGTAAAAGTGATTTTCGACCGACGTGGTGCTAAGCAGCACCCGTTGAGTAGTTGTTCATAATTTTATTTGCAATCATTTCTTTCATTGCATCTATTTCATCATTGTACCCTTTATAATGATGTTGCATTGAAATCTTCTGTACAAGTATGCCAACGGTGTCATGTACATTAGAGCAATGATGTCTTCATTGGAACGTAGTGATGTTTTTCGTGGCACATAGATGTGCCGAACTGTATGTGCCCTATAACTGGAATGTTACGATGCCTTTGTTTCTTTACATAGTGTAAATAATTTTTTTTCTAAACAGATAATCTCGCAGTGGCGATCATAATTGATCATAATCAAGGGAGAGTTACGGGGATCGGTACCCCGCACCTCTAGCAAAAGACGTACTGAAAATTCTGTGACAGAGGGTCTCGCTAACGCCGTGCAGAGCGTACAGTATTGCATGCCAACAAGGCAGTTTGAGAGTTTAACCCACAACAACGTTGTCGTGTTCCTCTATTGTGTGTCATTTCAGGTTTTGTTCCGGAGTGACAGTTCTATACACGTGTCATAATTGTGGTTTTGGGGATAGTTAAAGCGCGAGAACTAAACGACGACACGGAGACAAGAAGGACACGAAGGACACAAGCACTCGTGTCTTTCCTTCTTTTTCTTCTTGTCTCTGTGTCGTCGTTCTGTTCTCGCGCTATAACTATCGCCATGTCATATTAACTATCCCAAGCATCCACACTCCTGGTTTAGGGTTGTGAAACCCGAGATACTAGGAGCGGAGCTTCTTAAGCCGTGGGTCGTATGCCCCAGATGTAGTAGTAGTAGTAGTAGTAGTAGTAGTAGTAGTGGTGGTAGTAGTAGTAGTAGTAGTAGTAATAGTAGTACTAGTAGTAAAAGTAGTAGTAGTAGCAGTAAGAGTAGTAGTAGTAGTAGTACCTCTCGTTTAGTCCTTCGCATGTCCGCTAGATGGCGGTACTTGTGTATGAATACATGTTGAAAAAAAGCGAGATGGCGGTACTGGGAGTGTTCACTAGATGGAAGCAAGGATGGACAGACATACAGATGAACGGACGAATGAACGGACACACATGAAGGGGTATGAGCCTTGGGACAGGAGAAGAAGCAGCAGGAGATGCGTGGGCAGGAAAGAGGAGAAGGACGGAGTTAGGAGCAAAGCAAAGATGAACGCCAGTTCCATACTGAGGCTATGATGCTGTACTGTTCTTTTAAGTAAGAACACTAAATTATTTTGGCGCAGCCGGCCGTTGAAGCCAACATGTGGGTGACGTTCTTCGTTGACGAGACCTCCGCGGACAAGATCTTCTTTTCGAAGTACCAAGTTCAAGATGAAGCAGTGGTGGACCTACCTCGTGAGCTCGGCTCGGAAGAACTCGTGAACCTGGTTGGGGGAAAGGCAGCTGCGGACACTACTGAACTACGACGGAGAGGTGCAGCAAAAGTGAACTTGTGCGTAGCAACATTCTACAACCTAGTTCTTGCACCAGCGTGTCGAAGAGACTCAGGATCACAGTTTTCGACGGAAGACGTGAGCCTCGTTTTGAAAGCTCTTAAGCTGCAACATGAGCAGATTGCGCAACAGTACCAAATATTGACATCCCTCATCAGTTCTCTGTATGCTGAGAAACCGGTGCCTAAATTTGTAAAACCTGATGCCTTCGATGGTATGTCTTCCAGTCCAGAAAGCTGGCTTGAGTGCTGCGAATATGCCGCTGAAAAAAAGGGGGGGGCTCTCTGATAAAGATAAAATCACCAACATGCGTGTTTACTTGACAAGCGTTGCGCTCAAGTGGTATGAAATATGCATTCAGGAAGACAGTGATGACTCTTGGAGTCAGTTGAAGAAACGTTTGACTGCATTCGGAAACAATTCAGTTCATTGATGGAGTACAGTCCTTAATTTCAAGCCCAAGCAAAGCTCCCTTGTCGAGTACTTCTTCGAGAAACGCCATCTTTTAAAGCTAGCTGACGTTTTGCTTCCATCTACGACCATAGAAGCCTTAGTAATGCATAGATTACACACTGAAGTCCTGAAGCAGGTGCAAATACGGTCACCAAGAACTCTAGATGATATCCTACAGTGTCTTCAGAACATACCAACAACTTCGGAAACAAGCATAACCGCTAATCCAAGCAGCTGTGTCAGTCGGAGTAAAGCGGACTGGTTAAGCCGCAATCAGCGAGAACCTAACCACCTCGCAAGTAGCACGGATAACCTAACCTGGCACGCTCCAAGAGGTCGAGTGAGTAGTATCATCACTGAAGCTCAGGAAGATTTGACAGAAATAAAACACTAATAAATGAGGGTGATCAGTCTGACCCGATGACTCCAAATGAGACTGTTTATTGATGTAGCTCTAGCCTACTTCACATTCCCGTCAATGTAGGAAACCAGCCGATGATGTCTCTCGTAGACAGCGGTGCATCTGTATCTATTATAAATGCTAAGATGGTGGATGCACGTCGCGTGCTAAGCGGAAGAGTCCTACGGGTACAAGGTTATGATGGAAATGTAACGTTGCACGATCAGTGGGCCTTTGTACACATCGAGTTCCAGTGTCAGAAAATAGAGAGCAAAGTGTTGGTGGCAGATGGGGTGACGTACGACTCCTTGCTATCACGACCAGATATAAAGAGATGAAAAATGAACGTATACTGGGACCATGTGGTTCTAGTCCACGCTGTAGCAAGGAACGAGACATACCAAGGTACACAAGATAAGCTACTAGTTGTCAAGTGCGCGGAGGATATCGCAACAACCTACCCTGAATTTGTATGAAGAGAAAGCTATCCTCGGGTGATTAAGTCAAAGAAGGTTCCTTTTGAACTCGCTGACAAAGCTATCCTCCAAAAATCAACTTACAATATTTTAAGAGAGCAAACAATTTGGCTCATGAAAAAGTTTCAGAAGATTCTAGATGCTGATATCATACGAACATCGGTATCACTCTTCGCTTCTCCCATAACGATCGCTCCAAAAGAAGACGGAACTTTCAGATTATGCACGGACTACAGGGTTCTCAATCGTCAGACAGAACTCATACCATTTTCTATGCCGAGGATCAACACAATTATAGATGAGACTGGTAATTGCCGACATTTTTTCTGCATCGTAATATGCAAAGACTTCTGGCAGATCCCACTAACCAAAAAAACAAAAATGAACACAACCTTTATCACGCTATTCGATCTCTACGTATATAACCGGCTTCCTTCCGGTTGGAAAAACTCGCCAGCGTGGTTCCAGAAGATCATCAACGACGTGATAAAGCTATTCCTTGGTGTTTTCTGTAATGTGTACATAGACGGCATAAAACACTTCTCCAAAACATAGGCTGAGCACCAGGACCATCTGTCTCAGGTGCTAAACGCCTAGAACTTGGCACATCTCAAGGTTAGTTTAAAGAAGAGTGAATTCTTTCAGCAAAAGCTTGTGTTTTTTGGACTAGTCTTCAATGGGAACACCAAAAGCACAAAACAAGAGTCCGTCAAGAAGATCTCCCAGTATAAGAAACCATATGACGTCCATTCACTGCGTGTGTTTTTGGGATTGGCGGGACATTTTTGATCTTTCATAAAGGACTTTGCTGTCAAAACTAGATGTCTCACACATTTACAACAGAAAAATGTTTCCTTTGAATGGAGTGACGAATGTGAGAGAGTCTAGCGTGACTTTGTGCACAGAATTTTCTCACTCTGTCCTCTGCCTACCAAACTTCACTTTACCCTTTGAATCGAACACTGAAGCCTCACATTATGGAACCGATTAAGTGTTGTAAAAAAATGTATTGAAGCATCCAGCCGAGAAAAGCGACAAGTAGTAGGTTACTACAGTTACACGGTCAAGTCATCTGAAAAAACTACACAACTATAGAAAAGGAAGCCCTGGCCATTCTGAAGGCCATTGAGTACTTCCGTACGTACATGCAAGGTACGGAGTTCACTTTGTTTACCGATCACCACGCCCTCACTCATCACTTGAATATGACCCAAACAAAGGACGTATTGCTAGATGGGTGAATTACTTGCAGCAATTTGACTTTACCATCTCGCACCGACCAGGACCGCTTTTAACCGACGCAGATGCTCTATGAAGGTTAATGGCATGAAGCAACACAGAAAAATCTGAAGAAATCAATGAAGTGAAGCTGTGAGAAGGCTCCGAACAACTGGTTTTTACTGAAGGTAAGCATCAAGTCCCACCAACACTTGTTTCCAGAGTCCTTCATTTGTACTATGATAGCCCACAATCTGGAGGACACCACAGATTTCGGCGCACCTACAACAAATTGGTCAAGAAGTTTACACGCCTCACAAAAAGTAAGGCGTCAGTCAGTACGTTTGTTCCTGCCATGTGTGTCAAGTACGCAAAGTCCTGTATAAACAGCCCACAGATGTTGTGATACTACCTCGCCACTCGAACGTGCCTCTTTCATAGTAGTTCACCTGGCTTTTGCCAAACTAAATAATAAGCTGGATGGAGTCAAGAAAACGCAAGATCTTCTTTTGGCCATAGATGAATGCACGAGGATAGTCGCGGCAAGAGCAGGAAAATAAGATGCAAATAGCGTCATAACCCTCCTCGAACGAGACACATTTAGGACTAAGCAGTCAATCGTATGTGACAACGGCCTGGTGTTCAAGAATGAAAAGATAGCAACATGGGCTCGGCATCACATTATATCGATCAAGTTCTGTGTCCTATACCACCTCGCAGCGAATGGGCTGGCAAAACGTGCCATACTGGACGTGAAACAGTGCATCAAGATGTTCGATAGTTTTCCTTGTGGATGGAAATGTTCTTTGGAAGCCGCCGTGAAACATCATAAACCTTGCTTTTGGACTCTTGAAAACCATCAAGATTGTCAAGGGGAGACAAGAAAAATCACAGGAGGAGAAATACCAAAAACGAATAAAAAAGAATTTTCACAAGAGGCATCGAGCAGACATGCCAGGCATTCGAGTCAACGACCTCGTACTAGTCAGGAAAGGAAGAAGAGATGACAGTGCCAAATTTTACGGTCCTTACTCTGTGACCAAGACAGCCACCCAGAAAAGAATTTTGAAGACTGTCTGGTACACTGATGAACGGGGATCAGTTGAATGTGCTTCAATTGGCAATGTCTACAAATGTCTTGAAAAACCTCAGGAGGGTACTTAAGAGAAACCGTGAAAAGTGAAGCGGTGTGAGCCTTGGGACAGGAGAAGAAGCAGCACGAGAGTCGGGGGCAGGAAAGAGGAAAAGGATGAGTTTAGGCTCAAAGCTAAGATGAACGCAAGTTTCATACTGAGGCTATGATGGTGTTCCGTTCTTTTAGGTAGGAACACTACATTGCATATATTGCACCGTTATATTCTATATCAAGATGTTGCATTGAGTTCTTGTGTGTGTGTATGCAAATGGTGTCATGTATGTTAGAGCAATGCTGTCTTCAATGAAACGTAGTGATGTTTGTCGGGGCACTTAGATGTGCCCAAGTGTATGTGCCCTATAACTGGAACGTTATGATACCTTTGTTTTCTCTACATAGGGTAAATATTTTTTCTAAACTGATAATCTTACAGTGGCGATTATGGTTGATCATAATCAAGGGAGAGTTACGGTGATCGATACCCCGCACCTCTCGCAAAAGGCGTGCGGGGAACATTTATTCTTTGACAGAGGGTCTAGCTAACGCCGTGCAGAGCGTAGAGTATTGCAGGCCAACAGGACAGCTTCAGGGTTTAACCCCCAACAACGTTGTCGTGTTTCTCTATTGTGTGTCATTTCAGCTTTTGTTCCGGAGTGCCAGTTCTATATACGTGTCATAATCTCGGTTTTGGCAATAGTTATAGCGCGAGAACAGAACGATGACACAGAGACAAGAACGACACGAATGAATGAGCACTCGTGGCCTTCGTGTCCTTCTTGTCTCTGTGTCATCATTCTTTTCTCGCGCTATAACTGTCGACATGTCATACCAACTAACCCAAGCTGCCACACTCCTGGTTTTGGGATGTGAAGGCGCAGATGCTCGGAACGAAGCTCCTTAAGCCGTGGATCGTGTGCCCCCGATGTAGTAGTAGAAGTAGTACTAGTAGTAGTAGTACTGGGTAGCCACCTCTCCTTTAGTTCTTGGAATGTCATCTAAATGGCGGTACTTATGTATGAACATGTGTTGAAAGGGTGCGAGGTGGCGGTACTGGGAGTGCTCACTAGATGGATGTACGGATGGAGAGACAGATAGATGAATGAACAAATGAACGGACAGACACACGCACGGACGGACGGACTTTTGGGCTACTCCTGATCAACCTTGACGGATAACGACATCTTCTTCTCTAACTTCCCATGAGCCTTTCCTTAAGCGACAGTTACCACCTCTGCCGCGGTCCCCACCGTCTAGTATATCGCAGTCAGAGGGCCTAAAAGGGTCAGTTACTTCGAAATCGGTGGCTCTCACTGCCATCACTGCGCACTCATGAAAAACCGGAGCAGAATGCCCCGCAATGTACATCATTGTCCACAGATTATTTTCACGTCGAAAACCGACAAGTTTTTGATTTGTTGGGGTCTCTCATGCCCACGATGTGCGCACTCTCGAATGACAACTCCATCAGTTCCACGCGCACGGCAAGTTCTTGATTCTTTATAGCTTGTCCTTGCAAGCCTTTTTTCGAACATCTTGAAATCAGGTCTACTTTAAGACAACCTCAGAGGAACTTGTCTCGAAGTCTTCGCAGTTGTAACTGTCTAGGTGTGGGCCGTGAACGCTGACATGTGTGTGAGTGCGTGACTTGTCTCTTTCGTTCTCGCTTTACTCATTATTTTCCTCCTCTTTCTTCCTTGCGACATGTAGGGTAGCCAACTAGGTATAACAAGCTTACAACTCTGTCTTTTATTTGCCTCTATCTTTCTCTCTCTCCTGCGTTGAGGGGTTTTTTACAGAGTGAAGTGTGCTCCGGTTCTGCATTACCTCATGACTTCTCGACGCTACATAAATTGTACCAGGATACGTAGCACTAGTGACTGGTTGATAGAAGAATTATTAATTAATAATTGTTATATTTATTTATAATCAACCAAATAATGAATAACTCAATCTGTTTTGCAGTTTTAAGTTGGCAATCATTTGTTCCCAGCAGAAATTTTGTGTGTTTAAATTATTCTGTCCTTGCGATGTGAAGTGGGCTACAAAGTAAAGCACTGGAATAGAGAACATTCACTGAACGAGCATCATAAAAGTACATGGAGGAGCAAAGGAGGTGAAAAACGGCATAGTCAACAACAAAGCCAGCTATGCAGGTTATACAGATCTCATTTTTCTCTAAGAAAGAAAAAGAGTAATTCCGAAGTCTGCTCGGAAATGAGAGATTTGGAAAACCTCCACTGTCGTACAAATTTGTTGGCAAATGTGATTCTTGTAAAAACAGGAGACAGTCGTGACCTCTTCACCTCGTTTCAGCCAGATGCGCGTGCAAACGCTTTGGGTGGTATATGACGGGTCATATCCATTTCTTCCTAATTGAATTACAACTCTCAGTACGTCTCCATCGGTCCGCATGTGGACCACAGTGCTTGCAAATGCCAATCTACGCAGACGACACGCCTGCGAGAAGGGTGATCATGACCACCATTTTAATAGCGCGCTGCATTTACCAGGCAAAGTGCTAGCACCATTCCGTGGCAACCATCATTTCACCAAAGAACACCTGAATCCTCCTTTTATTCCCCTCTATCCACACAGACCGCGACGAAATCGCAGTAGATGAGGCCATAACGTAGAGCAAAGTTACTTCAGTTACGCCTCGGCAGTTTCGCAAACACCTCACGTAGACCTGCATGTTTGCGTAATGCATATAGCGGGGAGCAGGAGCAGAGGGGCAAGCCGGGATTCAATGGCGCACCAACCCGTTATGCTCGATACGCTCGTGTGTTCGTCGCCGTCCGATATAAGGAGTTGGGACGTCCATCGCAAGTCTATGCTGTATAGTAAAAAAAAACACTGTAGGATCTATGTCAATAACGCATGTTATTATACGGTCATTTCTTTCTTTTCCTTGTCCATAATTTTAGCAACAATGTCGTTTTCGTTCTCGATTTCAGGCTGGCATTTATAGCTAATCCAAGGCGGTGAAGGGGGAAGGGGGGAGTTGGTGCTGCAACTACGGGGATATGCGTACGGTAAGAACAGGATTTATATCATGCCAATAACAAACAACGCCTGCACATACAAAAACAGGTAGCAGTTCTATCGTTATAGTTCGCACTGTGCCCCCCAAAATCTATATTAGGTTCATTTCGTGCAACAATACGTTAACACTGCCTTATAATGGTCGAATAGGGACATAAGGACGGCGGCTCTGGGGGCAAACACGCCGTGCTTGTAGTTCGAGGTAGTTAATGCCAACAGACATTTATGAATAACGTACCGAATGTAATACGTAGTTTCGATGCGCTTAAGTAACGAAAAGTGTAACCTGTGATGCTCTTGCACATAATCGAGTACGTAGTACAAACGTTGTTATAAATAATGGCGTGTCTGTTTATTACGCGTTATGTGCGCTTCGATAACAGTCTAATAACAGTGCCGTAGCTGACGCGTTTCCTGTGTACTAATACAGGTTTTTATTTTTTCACTCGGAAAATATACAGCATCAGCGAGGACGTAATGCTTGCGAAGTGCCCGAAAACATGAAGGCGTTATCGGTGGGTAATACGTGAAAAGATCTTGTTGTAGTAACGCGCCTGCACCCGAGGCAGATGACAGTAAACGCATTACGGTGCAGTACGAAACCGCTGTACTCTTTAGACAAAGGAGTTGGAGAGTTTAAAAAAAAAGAATGCTCACACACGCACGTAAATTACCAAGGCACCATTGGACAAACTGCCGAGAAGCACTGAAGGAAACAAATATTTGAGAGGTTCCGGAATAACGCCTTGATGACAGGAAAATCAGCTTTCAATCACGAAGTTCACAGACGACCGCCCCAGGCTTTACCTCAGCATTTCCAAAGCACGAGCTGCCAGTGTAGACGCTTGCAAGATCATTTTTAAAACGAACGAGCTCCGCGGGTCGTTTAATCTACTTCAGCTCGTTTCGGATAATGGTAGAGACTGCGCAATATCTTAAAATTTTTTTCTTTTAATAATTTCATTCATTTATTATTATTTTTTTCATTTATTGACGCAGCTGAGTTCTATAAGCACGAACTGGCACAGCCGAACTCGGTAAGCTCGTTATGCAGCGTTTTGAGGTTGAGGTAGAGGCTGATGTCTTTTAGAATTTATTGACGTGGTGTCGTTAGAAAAAAAAGAAAACTTCGTTCATTTCGCAGACAAATTTAACAATAATTTTTTATCGCGTGCGTGTTCTTTCTGGTCTGTTGCATATTTGTATAATCGAGATTGTGTCACACATTGAGAAAGATCTAGATGAAGTCACATCATTGAACTCGACTCTTTTAGATATCAGGACATTGTTATATAACATGATGCTCATGCATGCTAGCAGGGAACAATTTACAGAAAAACTGGCAGCAGATGCACGGAGTGAATGCTGACGATGGAGGGAATCTAGGTCCTAAGGTCTGTTTCGTCAACCTTTAAGTCGCCGACTGGTGTAAAGGACGTGCAGATGAGCGGACCGATGGACGGGCAGACAGGCGCATTGGTGAGGTCGAAATCGTGTGAAATCAATAATATGTTTTATGAAGCGCGGCAACGTAAATGTAAGTACTTTATAAGCTTTACCGAAGAATAAGTGCGAAGAAAACACATAAAGGGCACAGACAAGAAAAATACGATAGATATGGTAGTCGGAGTAAAAGCTAGTCAAGCAACATACTTAAACTACAAGAAATTTAGTAAATGCTATGAGCACTAGGTGCGTGAGATTCTCTGTTATGTGCAAATAAATCAGGGCATATTAGCTGAAAGAGTGCTGCATTTGTGTTGGCTAGTGCGAATGTGTGTTGCAATGCGGGTTGCTGATGATCAATAGGAAAAACTGCTTAGCAAGAAATTCGAACTGGACAGTAGAAAGGAAGAGAAACTTAAACTTGAGCCGTTTATCACACCGTATAGTGCAGCACTTGTTTTAAAAAACAGCGATAAGAATTGCGATAGGCTTCTTTAACATAGACCATAATAAAGAGTGAGAAAGAGAGAGATAAAGATGCAAGGAAAGGCAGAGAGGTTAACGAGACGCACATTCGGTTGGCTACCCTGCACTGGGGATGGGATAAAGGGGATAAAAGAGGTTGCAGAAAGATGAGAAGGTACACACAATCACGAGCACATTCGGGGAGCACACACAGTCTACAGGCGGTCGCTCAGGTTTGTTGACTTAAGGTAAAGTAGCAGTGCTTTAGTTGCTTTCTGCGCAACTGAGGCAGATGCCCAAGGTCCTAGTATCTTCTGACACAAAATGGTCCGGGGTCAAGTCGATTCAAAACCATCCGGAGCTGGCATCGCTGTGTGTCGTAGCAAGCGCAGCTGCACAGGACGTGTTCGATGGTCTCTTCAGCTCCGCAGTAGTCACATGTAGGAGTGTCTGCCATACCAATGCGAAAGGAGTACACCTTTGTAAATGCAACACCCAACCAAAGGCGGCATAACAGTGTCGCATCGGAGCGGGAAAGCTGTGATGGGAGCTTTAGCTTGAGCGAAGGATCCAGTTCATAAAATTGACACCTTTGGAAGCTGGTAGACGACCAGAACGTGCGTGTGAGATCTCGAGCCAGCAGGTAAAGTTGTCTTGCTGCATAATTCCTTGATAGAGGAATCGGTACTACACGGGTTTCTTCATGGGCTGAGCGGGTTGCATCATCGGCTAATTGATTTCCGGTAATACCGATATGTCCAGGCAGCCATTGATTTATAATATCATGACCTCGTGCTAGAGCTTCATGATGGCAATGTCTTATTTCTTGTACCAGTTGGTCATGACTCCTCCTACGCATGACAGACTGCAAACTCAGAAGCGCTGCCTTCGAATCACAGAATATGACCCGATTTTCTGGACGTTCTTGAACGAGATATTGTAAAGCAGCCCTTACAGCAGCAAGCTCTGATGCCGTAGATGTAGTCATAAGCGACAACTTCAACTTGTTTGCCATTTCTGCAGCCGGAATTACAGCGGCAGCTGATGAGCTGCTGGACGAGACGAACCCATCAGTGTATATCTGCGTTCGGTCTAAGTACAACTCATGTAATAGTAGCAGTGTTGCTTGCTTCAATGCTACTCAGGAGTGCCTGCTTTTCTTTTTGATTCCCGGAATTTCTAGACATAGTTGCGGCTGGTCGAGGCACCACAAAAGACATGCCGTTCTCGCAGCTGGCGTATATCATGATGGAATGCTGTTTAGGTGCTTGGCTATGACGTCTGAAAACGTAGCACGTGGTCTTCCGGAAGGTAGAAGTGCCAAGTGGTGGTCGGGGACACGGCTAGCATGTCGAATGTGCGCTCTGAGGCAATCCACAACTATATATGTCCTGACCGGATGGTCTTTGGCAAGCATGATTGTGGCATAAGTAGAAGCGCATCGGGGCAGTCCTAGGCAGACACGCAGTGCCTGACCCTGCAAACTCTCCAATGAATGAGTATTCGATTTGCAAGTGTTAGTCAGTACCGGCAAGCTGTAGCGCAATAAACCCAGAAATAGGGCCCTGTACAGCTGTAGCATGGAGGCCACAGAAGTTCTCCATGCTTTACCGCAGAAGAATTTTATGATATGCACAATAGATAGCAGTCTCTTCTTCAAGTACGCACAATGTGGGCTCCACGAAAGACTTCTGTCGATTATTATGCCCAGGAAACGATGCGTCCGTGCATATTTGACACTCTGCCCATTGATGTAAACTGGGTATGGCGTCATTGGTTTGCGTGTAAACGCCATCAACGTGCACTTCACAGTTGATATATTTAGGCCTTGTTTCTGAAGGTAGGCTGTTGTGAGGGTTGCTGCCCGCTGTATTCGTGCACGCACCTGAGGGCGAGTAACTGCAGCACTCCAGAGGCAAATATCATCGGCGTATATAGATAGGCACACCGACTTTGGGAGAACCTTCACCAGACCAATGAGGGCCACATTGAACAATGTGGGGCTTAAAACACCTCCCTGAGGTACTCCGAAGTAGGTGTAATGTTGGGCAGTTTTACCCTTATATGTTTGTACAAAGAAACCCCTGCCAGTTATATATTCTTTTATCCATTGAAACATTCGTCCACCAATGCCCATTGCTGCGAGAGAAGTAAGGTTGGCATCGTGAGCTACATTATCATATGCACCCTTCACGTCAAGAAAGAGTGCCACTGATATGCGCTTGCGACTTTTTTCTTGTTGAACAAATGTCGATAAGTCAAGGACACAGTCAATGGAGGAGCGGCTCCGACGAAAGCCTGCCATGCAAGAAGGGTGTCTGGTGTATCGTTCCAAGTACCACTCGAGACGAAATAGAACCATTCTTTCCATCACTTTTCCGAGGCAGCTTGCGAGGGCAATAGGGCGATACGCTGTCAAGTCCAATGGTGATTTTTCCGATTTCAAAAGTGGTATTAATCCACTTATTTTCCATTCTCGGGGAACACTGCCTCTGAGCCAGTAGTTGTTGAAGCATGTTAAAAGTTCGTTTCTGGCTTTTTGTCCAAGGTTTCCCAACGCACTATAAGTAATACCATCACGACCTGGCGATGACATGCGCTTAGAAGGGACTAACGCACCTTCCAGTTGTTCCATGGTGAACGGAATGTTCATTTCTGGTAATCGCGTCTCAGGAACGATCACGGCGTCGATGCTCTCGTTCATATTATTCCCGGCAACTCTCGTGCAAAATTCTTCAGCCACCTCGAGTTCTCTTTTTCCATGATGGAGTGGCAAAGCTTTAAAAGGGTGCCACTGTTGTGGAGAGGAGCGAAGACCACGAACTGTTCTGCAGACATATAACAGCGGTTTATGAGGGTCTAGAGATTCGCAGAATGCTTTCCAGCGTTCGCTCTCCAGTTTGTAAATGCGTCGTTGAATCTTTTTCTGGAGCCACCTTGCTTCCCTCAGATCGTAAATTGATTTTGTGCGTCTGTATCGTCGTTCAGCACGCCTTCGTATAGCTTGTAATTTTTCCAGTTCGATGTCAAACTGTGTTATTTTAGACGAATATAGTAATTTACATTTGGACGCTTGCATAGCTTCCGCTATGGTATTTTCCAGGCTGCAGGCGAGGCCTTCTTGGCAAGCGTTCTCAACACGCGATGCAAACATCGACCAGTCAGTGCCAATTGCAACACCGGAAGAGAAATGTTTTATGATACCACCGATCGTCACGTAGGTGGGTATGTGATCACTCCCATGAGTCTCAATATCGCAAAACCACTTAACTTTGTGAGAGAAGCACCGTGACACCAATGTCAGGTCAAGGCAACTGCTATACGTGACACCGCGCAGATATGTGGGGGTACCATCGTTCATGATGGAAAGGTCGAAATCGGAAGCGAATGTAACAATGTTTCGGCTCCTGGCATTAATCCTAGTGCTCCCCCAAAGCATGTGATGGGCGTTGAAGTCACCGGTGATGATCCAAGGCCCATCGGTTCTCATTAGGATGTCTTTTGTTCTGTCGCAGTGAAATCGCGATGACCGAGATATATATCCACCAATAAGCGTCAACGAAACTGCATTCTTCTTTACACGAAGACACACGTACCGATTGTCGTCATTTGAACTTATTGGGTTCGAAAGATAAGTCAACTCTGTGCGAATGTAAACAATTACTTTGCTTCGTTTTTAGCAAGCGGCTGAAAAAGAAGCTTCATAACCGGACAATCTATAAGGCGTTGATACGTTTGGTTCACATAAGACAAGTATAGGGAATTGATTGACCCGAACAAATTGGCAAAAGTCCGAGATACAGGACTTCATGCCTCTGGCATTCCACTGAAAAATCGACGCACTTTTACTTCAGTGCGGAAGAAGAGATTTTGTTGAGCCATTGTGCTTATACGAAGTTAGCAAGAACTGGATTCAGTGCATCCAGTATTTGCAGTGCACTCTTAGCAGACGGAGATTGTATGCTGCTCAGTAGCGTGCGAATCGTGGCGAATAATGATTGCACGATTGCAGTCACTTGCCCGTCTTGGTTGGAAAGATCTCGAACCGGGACGATTGCAGTCACTTGCCTGTCTTGGTTGGAAAAGTCTGGAACCGGCAGCGCGGACTGGCCGTCATGAAACTCCTTCAGTTCGCTTGATGCTGCTTCCCTTTGAAGAGCAGGCCACTCTGTCGCAGTTAGGGTATGCTCACTGGCTTTGTCTTTTACAGCCTTTCCCACGGCATGTGGTCTGGGAGGCAAATGAGGTGGTACTGATGAGGGATCACGCAAACGTGTCGAGGAGGTAGCGGGCGTCTTCGAAGACCGACGTCGACGTGAACGACGCCTTCTGACTTTAGCTGCGGCTTCTCGATGAGATGAGTGATCGCGCACCATCTCCTTCAAGATGGCAATTTCCTTCTGAATCCGCGGGCAGTCCTTCGATGTGGCTTCATGGGATCCATTGCAATTAGAGCATTTCTTGACAGTTGCGACGCACTTATCCGCTTTATGGTGCTCGGCGCAGCGGTGGCATACCACCGAATTCTCGCAGATGCTGCTGACATGTCCAAGTTTCATGCATTTAAGGCACTGGAGAGGCTTTGGAATGAAACGCCGCACAGCATGTCTGAAGTACACCACCTTCACATGAGAGGGGAGTGATGTGCTCTTAAACGCAATCTTCACACAGCGAGACTTGCCTAGCCGGGTGACATCAACCATTGGAGTATCAGTTGTTGACTTGACAAGAAATTGTAAGTCGTTATTGGAAATAGCCACGTCTATGTCGTAGATCACGCCGGTTACTACATCACATCCCAAGGGAACATGAGAGCGCACCTGGTTGCCGTCCAAGTCAGTTACACTGCGCAGAACGCCCAACGCACTTGCGTGCAAAACGTCCACAGCCAGTATATTCTTTCTGGCGTTCACTCTTATGTCCGTGATCTCATTTGGCACGAGCGTTTCCAGAGACCTCGACACAGACTGCCTGTTAAGGCGTTTCATGCTGACGGTAGGAAGTGCAGGCAGAAACAGAATGGTATAAGTGTTCGATATCGGCGCTTCACTTACAGTTTGAATAGTTGAGGATGAGGATGTCCTCATGTTCCTTCTCTTCGCCTTGCGGCTCAGCACAGGTTGGAAACCGTCATCTGAGAAGTCCTCACTGCTGAGATAGTAAGCATGAGTATCTTCACTGTCGCTGTCACTCGCTTGTCCCATCCGCTTCCTGGAGGCGGACGCCGCTGACGCCGCTGGTGCCAGCAGGCGCCCGGGGCTGTCTACATCCATTCTCTCCAAGGGAGCAGCGAAAACTGATCAACAGACCTAAATTACAACTGAAATATGGCGGAGTTAGCAGAAGTAGCTCCTATTCAAAACACACTTCTTCGTCTTCCTCCGAAATTTAGGCACCCATATATCAAACC
Source organism: Rhipicephalus microplus (assembly GCF_043290135.1). NCBI lineage: Eukaryota > Metazoa > Arthropoda > Arachnida > Ixodida > Ixodidae > Rhipicephalus > Rhipicephalus microplus. The sequence goes on along the minus strand of NC_134700.1, from coordinate 147,607,384 downwards.
ATGTGATAGAACAAAAAGTCGACAAGAACGAAATAAAAGGCCGTTAACAAGAAAAAATAGAAGGCCACATTTCATGATTCTATGCACACTGATTCGCCCCATCATCTGCGTTCACTTCATGGGTCTGTCCTAAATTTTTTTTTCGTAACGGAGGCGACAGCGTCTTTTGTGTTGAATATGATATGCAAGTTGTACCACCAAGTGTCTATATTTCGCCTATTTGTTTCAAGAAGATCTCAGTGACAATGATTTGGTGATTATATAAAATTCAATCGTCTGCCAACAAGCTGGTACAGTAATAATAATGAGTATGTCAATTTTGACAACTAACAACAACAGAAGACCTAGCACACTACCTTGAAGTACTCTAGATGGTGCTTTTGAAGGATCACAGTCATAGTTTCCAGAACAACATACCGTTATTTACTGGAGAGATATGGTGAAAAACACAACCCGTGTTCAGGTGATTTTTGAGTTTTATCAATCTTTGGAAGAAGCTTAGGGGGACAACCTACCACAAGCTTTGGCAAAGTGAACCATAATAAAGGTGCCCAAAGAGGTAGCAAGGCAAGAATCTTTACACTGAAGTGATATATTTAGTAGACAACAAAATAGGCCGAGAATGAGACTCATATGAGGAGTAGTACAGCTGATACAAACCGTAACTTGAAATCTTATATTAGAATAGGAGAGAAGGTTTTATGCAAACGCAATTTTAGAGCAAAGAATTAGAAGGGGAAAAAGCAGCCAAGTGGGAACGCAGTGAAGAGTGAAACTGAAACATTTACGTACTTACAGGAGCACACAAAAACAAAATAACCAATGATGTCAGCCTTACGCGGGCGTGTATGCAAGAAGGGCCATCAAGGTGAGCAATACAGTCCAGTCGCATCAAAGCAGTGACCGGCTGTGGTCATCGCGGACCGCATTGGTGCAGGAACCTACCATAAAAAAGTAATTTCCGCCTGCTGCCGCGTAGGTGCGCTCCAACAACGGTAACAGCAATACCAACTACCAAGCGCTGGAGAGTAACAGCCAGGAATAGTGCGAAAGAAAAAAAATAAAGAAAGAAAGAAGAGCAGTTTAGTTGAGGTCAGTTTCTAGGTTTCAAAAGATAAAATAGGTTGCTCCGTATAGATAGAAATCAATATCAAGAAAAAACGACTGCTTATACAAAACACTGCATCGAATACAAAAGAGACAGTATCTAGGGTCAACAATAGATCCCATGGCGTGGGCACGGCATCAAGTTCAACGATAAAACCAAACAAAGATTGTTAGTCAAAAGTGTCAAGCAAGTTCTTGAGAGCAATAAAAAGAAAGATAGCCGAGGACTAGGAAGTCTTTGTGTACGACCACGAATATGGAGGTGTGGTAGGATACTTGTGTATGTTTGCATGTATGTGTTGATGTGTGCATGCGTGCGAGCGTTGCCTATGCGCCATCGTAAATACTTTACGACCTTCCGATCCTTCTTTCGTGATTCCACGGCGTTTCGCAATTCCCCGCATATGTCCATAAAGTGTGCACCACTCCGTGTGGCTTTTTCTTTGCCGTGTAATGTCGCGGTGGGACAATCAGTTTATTCTGGCCTGGTCCACAAGGCAACAAAAAAAACACCAGGCCTTAGCGCTAAAAAGAAAACGGAAGTGCTCGCGTCCTTCTAAAGAAACAGTCACTGGGAGCCGGTGTTTGCATAAAATAACGGGACGTGAGAAAAAGAGTGGCCCTTTCCTCAGCGGCTGCCGTCGGCGCAGAGCACCTCTTAAGATGCAGGAAATTTTCGGGCACACGGCCACTTTCAGTGTGTTGACACAGCGCTGCTCTACTGCCTCGCGAATGTGCCAGTGCGCGCCCGTGCGATTTGTCTCCACCATGTCAACGTTATTCTTGCCCACTGCCTCTTCAGTGGCCACATCGAGTGTATCAGCTCGCAAGTACAGGGAGGTGCAATGAGTGCATATGCGTTCCTTGTAGAGTCGACTAGTTTCTCATCAGTTTCCCTTGGTCTCAACAATACTGCTAGTACACTTGATTCCAAAACATGAAGGAACAGTGAAAGAAAAGAAGCTCAAGTTCAAATCGCCAAGACGCATCCTCGCAGCCACCCACTTTTCTTTCTTCTCGCTCTTAGCTCTTACAATATGAACTTTTAAACAAAAGTGTTTTTCTTTGCGAGACACAACATTGCTACGTGCAAGTGCATGGAGATGAACAAGACAAAGCAGGTAGACCGGCGCGAGCTAATATCTGTGGCTGGCGCTGCTCGCTTAGCCGGCTGTCAATACATCTGTGACTACTCCTCCGAGTCGGTCTCTTTCTCGTAACGATATTAATGATATATTACAGAGAATAACAGACATTCGAATAACGCATTCGATAGTGTAGATATGCCTACCGAGGCTCTACTTCTACGTCTACCTGTGCTGTTGGAGTGTTGTACACTTACCGCCATGGCTACTAACCGCGCTGACTGATGCTCCCACGTTTAACTCCATAAAAAAATGAGGCATAGGCCGCCGCGGCAGAGAATCAAACGCATTATTCGAAAGTCAAAAGTTCAACTCCTGCTCGCAGCAATTAATCTTTTCATCAACTTTTCTTTCCTCACATTCCTATTATTTTCCCTCTTAATAACATCTACCAAAATTATTTGGCGATATTTCTTGTTGCGTCTTGATATTGCTTCAAAAATATTTCATTGAAAAATTTAAATGTACATGTTGTCTTGTCTGAAACTTTAAGGTAGTGTTTCTAGGAACTTCCTTGGTTGTTTTTTTTTTTTGCTGGTCCGGAAGTCTACAAGTGACGTAGACACACAAAATGTTCCTAAGTGGTGCAGATGTCATCGAAGCAACTAGAGTGATTTCGTAGTAAGCTAAAGTGCTCACTTCAATGTGGTAGGGAGCACATAGCTAACTTATTGCACTAAAAGCGCGCTTGGCCAGAGACGCCTAATTAGAATCAGACAAACTGTGTATGGACTAACCGATTTATTGAAATGAAACGAATTTGCCTTTTGGAACAATGCTCGTCCGAAATAATAGCCAAACTCACGTGATGACATGACACAATACCACCAAGGCACCCATCTATCTACGTGAAATAGCCTCTTTTTTTAATAAATAAACGGACGCTTCGCTTATCTAGGACATGGCTTATTATCCATGAGGCTTCCAATACTTCACGTGCCTTTTGGCTATTCTCCCCAGCGCCTTCGCTTTGTGCATAATGCACTTGCACTTCATGGCGCATGCCCCACAACTATCTAAAAGATTCCTGCTAAGCCAAACATAGGGCATTTCACAAGTATGGGAAAGTCATGTACCACTATTGTTCTGCAGGTTACATGTGCGTAACTGTGAAATTGTATGATTGTACTCTGCAGTCTTTTTTTTAATCATTTGAAGGAGCACTCACATCAAATTTCAAGATCGAGATACGCCCATCATTCGATAGCTTGGTATGCATAGGTCTTTGTGGCCAAATTTTAACGGCGTTCGTCGCAAGGAAGTTATTTTAATTCGATGTCAAACAGCGTAGAAAATCTAAGGAGAAAAAACGGAAAATAAACTGCCCTGCGACATCGACACTAGTGCTATGTGTTCAGTGTGATAGATACCACAAATACCATTCTGAGTGACGATGCCTTAGTAGCGATGACGTGCACGATCCGAGTGTTCTTATCGTGACGCCGACTGGCGCCGAAGTGCAAAAACACACTCCACGGTCGTGCTAGCGCGCGCATGTGCAGTCTAGCCCTTCCGTGGCTCGTCACGTCCGATCTTTATCGCACCTGTCTGAATGATTACGTGAAGTCATCAAGATGAAAAGCACCTTTAAAAATACCGAAAGAAAAGAGCATGAATAAACGTGTGCTTGTCGGTCAGCATGTCGGGGAATTGTTGTGAGTTGCGGGCGAGTTGCAGTCGTCTAGTTCGAAATACGGAAAAAGCACAATCGGGATGTCTTTTCATATCACGTATGTGTTAAACATAAACACGAGTGCAAGCAATCAAACGTGGAAGAGCGTGAAGTCAAAGATCATCGCTAACAAGTAACACGCACGTATTCTGGAAGTTTAGTTCATCTGTAGGCTTTGCGTCCACGTAGAAGTGGTAATACTGTGTCAACCGCGAGAAGCTTGATAGGTGGGGCTATCTGAAGGCGCAAAGAAGAACCTGACAAGCAGTAAACGTATTCTATTTCTCCGCTGATGCTCATTCGATGTGGCTATAATGTATTGACCCCTGTGCGTATACAGGAATGCTTTGCACGACAAACTACACCAATATAGATAACCAATACACACGTGCAAACATGCCTGAAGCTTGCATCCTCGGGCACCATTGAAGTGCTGCTTGGAACGGTGTCCATTTCAGAATCACTGTTCTGCAAAAGGTCGATCGAAGCAAAAATAATTTGCGACGTTGCTAATCACGGGGATTTTAAGCTACAGGCTATCGTATTGAACCCGAGTTGACACTTTGTACGGTAACGACAGCAATGCAGGTGACAAGGCATGACTGAATGTGTCTGCCTAGCAGACGATATGCTTGCGGAGCAGATGAGCTTGACGTCACTCTTTTCTGTGGAAAAGTGGTCAGCTGTGGCGTGATCTGCAGGTGACCGTGAAGTAGCGCCACTGCTGATGCTCCCAGCGCTAAAATTGGCGGGATGGCTGGCTGTTCTTGATTAGTGCTAGATCCCACTGATATAAATCAACAAAAGGGATAGTTATTCATCCCTCAGTTCTGTTTCAGGTTGTGAATTACTGCTACGAGGTCTATAGTTACTCGCTGACGCAAAAATCTTGGCATGAGTAAACTTGATGCCAGTGTTTCTTTAAAATATTTTGCTTGAACATCGGTTGAAATCACATAGACATGCAGCAGCCAGAAAAGGCCGAACTATAGAGGTGGAAAAGGCATTAAAATATAGTGCGTCTGCGTGTATATGCTAATCTTTGTTGGGAGGAAGAGAGGCAGACAACTTAGACACGATACATTGGTCAAAATAGTTTATTTATAAGCAAGAGCTTCTATGTCCTTGTGGTAGATGTTCACCCAAAAGCTCCTAACCATTAAGAGACAATGACCTTGTAGCAATATTTCCAAAACAATTTGTTTAAGTTTACTCTGTATATTTTAGTACAAACAAACATACTATACAAAAAACATGGAAAATATAAGATATTGCAATATCATCGTCGAAGCTCGAAGATTTTGTTCTGTTCTAGCTGTTTTGCTTGGGAGAGGTTGAGGTTCATATTGCCTCGGCTAGTCCATAGTAATAGATTATGCAGCTAAAATCTAAAAAAAGGCTAAGTGCTACACCAAAATGAACAATGAGGAAAAAACAGAAATAATAGCACCCTGAAAACCTAGCTGAAAAAACATGTCAATGTACAGTTTGCTTGAAGCAGTTCACACTATCGTAAAATCTTCATAGGAACGTCTTTCTATTTTTATTATTCTCAGTATATGCACTCATTTCATATTTACCAGTATATGCACTCATTTTTTACTAACATATCATTTCATACATATCAATCTCTGGCTGTATATCCCAAGCGCTTATCCAGCCATGTCGCCACAAAGAAGTCTGTCAGGAATATGTTCGCTTTTTTCTGAAGGGGCATCTGAGGCCATGATCCGAGTAATTTCTTCAATAGGAGGGCCGTCTGTGAAAACTTTCTAGTTTCTTCCTTGCATTTTTTTATTTGCTTATTTTACGCTCTCCAAAGGAATATGGCGAACATGTTCCTCTTCATGACCATAATGGCATACCGGAGGGTTGGATCGATGTCGTTTGTGCCGGAGGCTGTTTGTGTATGCTCACTTTAGTCGAAGTCTGTGGATAAATGTCTCTAAACGTCATGGGAGGTTTGTCGCTAATGAGTTGATCAGCAGATCAACTTCATAAAGTAATGATTCCTTTGGTTTAGTACTATCAAACCATCTCTCTATAAAACACTACTTAGCTCCTTGCATTAAAAATGTGGAATATCTGCCCCAGACATAGAGATTGTAAAATCTCGTCCTTCGATCAATGCTTTCTCAGTGACGCTGTCTGCCTCTTTATTGCCCTTTTTTCTAATCTCACTGGGTATTCATTGAAATACGAGTTTGGAACCCTGCGCTGAAGCAAATTACACAGTTTCTGCATTAGACTTTGCTACTATGCCATTTTTCGTAAGGATAACTCACATGTTTGATTAGCTGAAGGGCGGGTTTGATATCCGTGCATACCACCTATTTTTGTGTCATGAATACTCACAAATAAACTGACTGCTTGAAAAATAGCCATAAATTCTGCTGTCATTGATGAAAGCTTATGCGATAAGTTGTAAGTTATCGTTTGTCGAATTTCGACTACGAAGGCCCTACGATCTGACACTTTTTCAGTGCATGATTTATGTGTATATATCTCTTTTTTATTGTGCATTTTATGAAAATTAAGCACCATCTGTGCCGCCACTAGAGCGTCATGTCTTCCTTCTTCTTTATGCCATCTATTTCACAGATAATGTTCAGAACCGGCAGCGTCCAAGATGGTTTTGATGGTTTCCGTCTACTATATCCTGGTACTACTGCATATAATGGTGACACACTATCCTGTATTCGCAGTTGCGTTCTTTGTGCTAGTTCACCAGTTAAAGAGTGAGTTTCACATGGCATCAAATTCTAATAAATGTATGGAGGTTGCTTTGGCTCGGATGGCTGTCGAGCCTCTGTATGTACCAAATCACTAGAAGTCAACCGTTGCAACCCTAGACATACCATCAAGCTACTTGCCAATAACAATTCAAGTCTTCTTTCGGTGGAGGCTGGAAGTCTGTGTAGAAGGGGCAGGGAGTAACTCGCAATAATGCGTATCCACAGAAGTTGTAACGCGAAAAGCGTCTCTGTAGTACAACCCCTTTTAGCCCCGCAGAAATGCAGGACGATTCGAATGACTTGTTCACTTTCTGAAACTAAAAGTCGCAGGCGGCTAGAAAGAAAGATAGATAGATAGATAGATAGATAGATAGATAGATAGATGGATAGATGGATAGAAAGATAGATAAATAAATAGATAGATAGATAGATAGATAGATCGATAGATAGATCGATAGATAGATAGATAGATAGATAGATAGATAGATAGATAGATAGATAGATAGATAGATAGATAGATATGCTCTAAGTCGCTGAAGTTCGCTAAAATTGCTTCGCATTTAAGATAAAACAAAACGTCTAATTATCTTGGATTACAGCATGGCTCAGCACAATTTTGTGGCATTGTCTAGTCTAAACAATAAATAGTATCTTGCTTTTCTGCTAGCTTTGTCACAATGTCACTCTTTATGCAGTGATGCATTCTTTACATTATACCCACGGCTATCGCGCGTGAGATTGCTGTTTGTGCCAGGCTGAGCGTTTACGATTTTCTATGATCAGTCTTACGTACTTACAGTCATTTCTACACAAACGCAATGAAGCAACGGCAGAATGAGTGTGCAGAACAGTCATGCGTAGAACATAACGTAGAGCACGTCTCTCGCTCGGCTTACAAACGGCCGAGACTGAAGGTTCATCCACTTCGTTTCGCCTTCGGTTTGGAGTCATGTCGACCGCGTATCAATAAACACGTTCGTCAGAAATGCGAAATTTATGAAGTTTGGTCGCCATCTTCTTACGATACATCGGTGAGTGGCTTGCCGTAATCGACGCTCGGCTATAATTGACAGCTTTAGTTAGGCGTCTGTAGCAGTCAAAGGCACGAGGCTGTGCGTATGCAGCAAATCTTTCCCGCACTGAACGGATGTAAAAGATGCAAAGCGGATTGTTAGGTTGCACACCTTTGAGCGAGAAGTGCAGTGTGCGCCATGTGTGTTTTGCTACGTAGAGACGCCAGATGTGAGCATTTAGAACCACCCCCGTGGCCAGGTTTATTGTACCATTTCTGCGGAGAGGAGGATTTCCTCCCTTCTGGGCATTCGCGCGATAGTACAAAAGCCAACGTAACCACAGCCTGGGCAGTGCAATTGTTTTGGGGGTGGGGGGGCGAGGGGTCACACGCCATAACAGTAGCCCAGAGAGGACTGTAGCTGTGCCCAGGGTGCCTTGAGTGAAAAAGCGTGCTCACGTTTGCACGTCACGTCTCTCAAACAAGATGAGATAATAGAGAGTTTTAGTACTGCGTACGCTGCGTACGTAGCGGGGTTGCGTACGTAAGGACGCCACGTTCTGTGTAGTGCGCATGCGCAGACCGCAACGCGCACGTATCGCGTAACGTACGCAGCCGCTACGTACGCACGCATGAGATGCGTGCGTGCGTACGTATGAGGTGATTGCGCCGCTTTCGAACAAGTTCGCGAAAGTGCGAGATTTCGTTTTGCAAAATGGCGGCATCGAAGGCAAGCACCGACTGGCTCTGTGGCTTAAAATATGGCCATAATCTGGCTATAACACTTGGATTGGCTCAATTTGGCTGTCAACAACACGTGCTTCTATTTTGATCTACCAGATGGCGTAACACGCTTCACGCTTGTTACGTACGCGGGTACTACGGCGTACTAAAAGCCAATTAGTGGCCAACGACGCCACGTAACGCAAGGCGCTTGCGTCATGCGTACGTAGCACCATTCCGCAGTACTAAAACTCTCTAATGACATGTTAAGCATATAGAGCCGACAGCAAACGCTCGGCAACTTTTCAAACCATAGAAAAGACCACAGGAAACCCCGCGGTTTTCTGCGTAATGGGTATGTGCACCGTCTCATCCGAGCATTTCGCGGACAAGCTTTTCTGGCAATGCGGTGAAGGCTACGGAGGTAAATCACACGTATCCTACCGCTAACGAATGGAGTCCTACAACTGTGTGCCCATTTCCGACTTGAGATATGAACAATATTGTCTTTGTTTTTTGCTTGTAGCTCTTGAACTCGGGAGAAAGATCACAGCAGTAAGATACTGACATTTTTTAAAATTTATTTGTTGTCACCTCGCGTTTTTGAAGAGGCGAGAAAACCGAGTGGATTATGCGTAACCTGGAACGCCAAGCGGCGTTTGCATATATATGAAACGCTGGTCGCACACTGCCCTAACTTTGCAAAGCGGCACAGAATCTTGGCATACCGGACTACTTCTTGCTGTACTACACGTGTAGAAGTTCCACCCTTGTAGCTTTCTCTTCATTGCCAAAAAATGTTGTCCGCAAGTATAGAGAGTGTTCGTTTCCTGCGGGTGCAGATCTGCTTCCCTATTATAACTTTGAATTGTATCAGATGTTTTACTTCCCAACACTATGATATGACTTCGAGGAACGCCGTAGTGGATGGCTGCGAAAACTTATGACCATCTGGTGTTTGTCTTTGCCTGAACTGACGTCGCACAGAGTACGCACCTCCTGCATTTCAACTCCATTAAAATGCAACTGCCATGACGGTATCGTGGCTGCCAGTGTTTTCAGATATAGTAAGAATTCATGCAGCATTGATTGCGGAACAACTTCAATGCGCGTTGCTTGCAAGCATCACAGTGTTAACTTTCTGTATGATAGTTACTCAGCACAGATTTTTTTTCTGCAGAAACGAACAGAAAGACATTGGAGGATGCGCGCTCTTCTGGTCACGTCGTTCTGTGTGTTTGATGCAAAATATTGCGTCAACTAACATTGACGAAGAAAAGTATTAGTGCATACCAAGGCTTCAAATTGTGCCACGCATTAGATTAATACGCCAAAGGGAGTCTTTGAATTGTTATGACCGTCATGGTTAATGAAGTCTTTCGGCCTTTGTGAACTGGATGAAAAATATGTCGACGCATTCCAAACAAGCATGTGCCATCAAGACGGGTTTATTTTCCTGTAAGCAAAACGTGAAGAGGGGTCCAGGGCCAATTCGCGCAAAAAAAACGCACGAACCAAGAACAGCCATTGTAAGCTCGATTGTATGCAAGGCTTTCGAGGCTAACAAGGGGGCAGCTGGGCCATTTTCGAGGTCACCGTGGATCTGGAAAGATCGGAACCAGCGTGGTGCTTGCAGTTTGTGCTGAAAGCTGAAACCCAGACCGGTTGTGGCTGCAACTTGTGAGGCGAAGCGAAGTCCCGGAAATTCGCACATAAGCTGCGCCTTCCAACAAGCAACGAAGGAGAGAATGTGTGGTTGGAGGAAGGGAAAAAGGCACTATCTGCTGCAGCCCTTGCGATAGCCCACCTCAGCACCTCGACGACGAAGGATTAGTCGACCACTCCTCCTTTCCCCTTTCTCCATAGGATCGGCTGAATAGGGTAGCATGTTTTGGCGAGAAGCTGGCGGACCACTACGTTGTCCTACCCAAACGCAGTCAGGCAAGTTTGGCACGGGTACTGGGAGCCGTTTTTTCGAACCTCACCCAACTGCCAGAAGAGTTCTGTAAACGAACGTCATCTAAGATCATCGGACGTGTGTGAAATCTTGGAGACGTGTGGGAAACGTCGGTGCAGTGCGTTTGTGACCATATTTGGGCATAGTGTAGATTGTGTCCTCGCCACGTGCATTGTGTGGTGTCTTTCCCCGCCTTCGTGGGTATAGCCCTCATACCATCGAGCGCCATATCGCCTGAAGCCGCGCACAATGCGTCCAGGGTTGGCAACGTGGCGCTATATAAGCGGAAAACTTTTGTATATTTTACGTTCTACAGTTCAACAGTTCTCCTGTACAGTTCTGATCACTTGATCACCTTCTTTTGAATTCTCAGTTACTAACCATGTAAATAATTGTCATTTTTGGGAGCGCCTGATCTGACTTGTTTGATGATGAATCCTAGGACGGCGGCCTGCTACCAAACTTAGGCCCGCAGGACCTGGAGTCGCAGCAGTATGTAGTACGTAGCTTTTAGCTTAAAACTGATAATATATGAAACTTCAGTCTAGGTATAGACGTGCATGTGCTCCAGTTAGAAGTAGAGAAGAGAGTAGCACGACAAAAAGGAAGAAATGTAGTGTTGGTATTCTTCAAAATATTTAGACATGGTGTCATCACTTTTAAAAATTCATCAGTTCAAGCGAACAGGACGAAAGTATAAGTAATAAAACGCTCACTCGTTTTAAACTTCCCTTTAGATGTGTGTGCTGGCGTTTGTGGATTGCTACCACATAGACGCCTCATTATTCAGGCAACTGAATAATGTTATTTGAGAAAAACTTTGCTACGCAACTCCTTTAGTGTGCGAATAGGAAGACATCTGTCTGTGGTGTGCTGTCGTTGCCTATCTTGTTGGCAAAAACAAATCATGTACAGAAGCAGCTTACCAGGAAGCTCCAACTGCTCACGCAATGCAAGCGGGATTCATTGTGTTGCGTCATCATTACTAGTTTTGAGTTTAACTGTGCAACGCTTGTTTAAAGCTGTTTTACTGTTTGTAGGAGTTTAATTTGATAGCTTACAGATGAAACAGGCACACTGTCTGCACATCTATGGGTGTTTGTAACTAAAGAGATTGTTTTTGCAGAATTAAATATAACACAGTGTGAGAGCAGAACCTACTATTAAAATGAGCAAGTTATACACTAAACAACTTCGTTCTTAGCACTGTCGGAATGATTTCAGTTCACGTTAAAGAACCCCAGGTGGTCGAAATTTCCGGTGCCTTTCACTACAGCGTCTCTCATAATCATCTGGTGGTTTTAGGACGTTAAACTCCATATATCAGTCAATTACACTTTCGAAATGATTATTTTATTTTGTTTATTCAGTGATGCTGATAATCCTGAATTTGTCGTTAGACGAGTGAATAAATGATAAAGTAGCATACAAGAGTGCTTCATTCCGCACAAAATATCCTGCTGTGTAGATGAAATGTGGGTTACAGTAATGTTAAACAAGCGTGTGGGACCAGAAAATATGCAGTAAAATCATTGATCTTTGGCGCACAAAGCCCAAAAAGAGAATTGCGCAGAAACGTCCACAATATGTAGTAAAAAACTGATAGGTTCATGCCCCAAAGTGCTCTATTTCTTGCGAGTAAAAAAATGCTGGCGTATTCCAGGGAAACAAAATAATTTAAACATACGTGGGCATAAAATTTAAAGAACAATGCAAAATGATAGCTCTTCAACACTGCAATCACTGCACCAAAATTAAGAGCATTATATATATTTGACTTTTTGCGCAATGTCAATTACTCAGAATATTTGCAGAACAACGTCTGGAAGTTCTTTTCATTATTTATTGCTCTGAAAAGAATACTGCATTTCTAGCCATCGATAAAAGCGGAAAGTTGAGGAGTGAAAAGGGTGGGTCATAGGTTCTATCGAAGCTAGCCTGGGAAATTTAGACCAGCACTTTAAACATTGTGTCTATGAGTGAAAATTAGTGTCCCTTTGAATGCTGAATAATCAGTTCTGTTTATGGAAGTGAGACTATGACTAAGAAGAAAAATATTTTTTTTTGTCTTTGAGGGGACGTATCTTGATTGTAGCCAGTGCAGATTGCCAATTTTATTAAGTTCTGTCGGAAGTCATTTTACCGGTATTTATTACGGAAACACTTCAAAGCGAAGCGGTCAAATTTACCATGTTTACATCTATTTCTTGGCGTGTAGGAGCCCCATTATATTCTGGCGTACTCTCAAGTAGGTCTGCCTAACGTTTGTATCCCAGAAGCTTTATTTCAGATAGTATGCTGGGAAGACGCCTTCTTGAATATCATTGTGTATTCCATTTCTTAATACTTATTTCATCGATATGATAATTTGATCTCAAGTTAGAAGCAATGGTAACACCAACACATTTATGTCCGCACACTCTTGTTTAGGCAGTGTCGTCAAACGGGTGCGTATGGAGCATAACTTTCTTTTTAAAAGCAAAGCTCCTCAGGACATTTTGGTGCATATCCTGCTTCAAGCCATCCGGGCACCATGAACAGCCGGAGTGCAGGTGCAGAACATCTGTGCCCAAAACCATGTACAGAGCGTACATAGCGCACAAATTGTTAAACAAAATGAAAGGCAACAACACCCTGAAATCACCGAAATTTAGAGAGAGAGAGAGAGAGAGAGAGATAAAGATGCAAGGAAAGGCAGGGAGGTTAACCAGACGCACCTCCGGTTTGCTACCCTGCACTGGGGAAGGGATAAAGGGGAGAAAAGAGGTTGCAGAATGATAAGAAGGTACACACAATCACGAGCACACTCGGGGAGCACACACAGTCTACAGGCGGTCGCTCAGGTTTGTTGACTTTAGGTAAAGTAGCAGTGCTTTAGTTGCTTCCTGCGCAACTGAGGCTGATGCCCAAGGCCCTAGTATTTTCTGCACACAAAATGGTCCGGGGTCAAGTTGGTTCAAAACCATCCGGAGCTGGCATCGCTGTGTGTCGTAGCAAGCGCAGCTGCACAGGACGTGTTCGATGGTCTCTTCAGCTCTGCAGTACTCGCATGTAGGAGTGTCTGCCATACCAATGCGAAAGGAGTACACCTTTGTGAATGCAACACCCAACCACAGGCGGCATAACAGTGTCGCATCGGAGCGGGAAAGTTGTGATGGTAGCTTTAGCTTGAGCGAAGGATCCAGTTCATAAAATTGAGACCTTTCGAAGCTGGTAGACGACCAGAACGTGCGTGTGAGATCTCGAGCCAGCAGGTAAAGTTGTCTTGCTGCATCATTTCTTGATAGAGGAATCGAGACTACAAGGGTTCTTCCATGGGCTGAGCTGGCTGCATCATCGGCTAATTGATTTCCGGTAATACCAGTATGTCCAGGCAGCCATTGATTTATAATATCATGCCCTCGTGCTAGCGCTTCATGAAGGCAATGTCTTATTTCTTGTACCAATTGGTCATGACTCCTCCTACGCATGGCAGACTGCAAACTCTGAAGCGCTGCCTTCGAATCACAGAATATGACCCATTTTCCTGGACGTTCTTGAACGAGAGATTGGAAAGCAGCCCTTATAGCAGCAAGCTCTAATGCCGTAGATGTAGTCATATGCGACAACTTAAGCTTGATTGTCATTGCTGCAGCCGGAATTACAGCGGCACCTGATGAGCTGCTGGACGAAACGGACCCATCAGTGTATATCTGCGTTCGGTCTAAGTACAACTCATGTAATAATAGCAGTGTTGCTTGCTTCAATGCTACTCTGGAGTGATTGCTTTTCTTTTTGATTCCCGGAATTTCTGAACGAAATTGCGGCTGGTCGAGGCACCACAAAGGACATGCCATTCTCGCAGCTGGCGTATATCCTGATGGAATGCTGTTTAGATGCTTAGCTATGACGTTAGAAAACGTAGCGCGTGGTCTTCCGGAGGTTACAAGGGCGAAGTGGTGGTCGGGGACACGGCTAGCATGTCGAATGTGCGCTCTGAAGCAATCCACAACTCTATATGTCCTGACTGGATGGTCTTTGGCAAGCATGATTGTGGCATAAGGAGAAGCGCATCGGGGCAGTCCTAGGCAGATACGCAGTGCCTGACCCTGCAAACTCTCCAATGAATGAGTATTCGATTTGCAAGTGTTAGTTAGTACCGACAAGCTGTAGCGCAATAGACCCAGAAATAGGGCCCTGTACAGCTGTAGCATGGAGGCCAAAGAAGTTCCCCATGCTTTTCCGCACATAAATTTCATTATATGCACAATAGATAGCAGTCTCTTCTTCACGTACGCAGAATGTGGGCTCCACGAAAGACTTCTGTCGATTATTACGCCCAGGAAACGATGCGTCCGTGCATATTTGACACTCTGCCTATTGATGTAAACAGGGTATGGCGTCATTGGTTTGCATGTACACGCCATCAACGCGCACTTCACAGTTGATATATTTAGGCCTTGTTTCTGAAGGTAGGCTGTTATGAGGGTTGCTGCCCGCTGTATTCGTGCACGCACCTGAGGGCGAGTAACTGCAGCACTCCAGAGGCAAATATCATCGGCGTATATGGATAGGCACACCGACTTTGGCAGAATCTTCACCAGACCACTGAGGGCAACATTGAACAATGTGGGGCTTAAAACACCTCCCTGAGGTACTCCGCAGTAGGTGTAATGTTCAGCAGTTGTACCCTCATATGTTTGCACAAAGAAACCCGTGCCAGTTATATAATCTTTTATCCATTGAAACATTCGTTCACCAATGCCCATCGCTGCGAGAGAAGTGAGGATGGCATCGTGAGCTACATTATCATATGCACCCTTCACGTCAAGAAAGAGTGCAACTGATATGCGCTTGCGACTTTTTTCTTGTTGAACAAATGTCAATAAGTCAAGGACACAGTCGATGGAGGAGCGGGCCCGTCGAAAGCCTGCCATGCAAGAAGGGTATTTGGTGTATCGTCCCAAGTACCACTCGAGACGAAATAGAACCATTCTTTCCATCACTTTTCCGAGGCAGCTTGCGAGGGCAATAGGGCGATACGCTGTCAAGTCCAATGTTGATTTTGCCGATTTCAAAAGTGGTATTAATCGACTTATTTTCCATTCTCGGGGAACACTGCCGCTGAGCCAGGAGTTGGTGAAGCATGTTAAAAGTTCTTTTCTGGCTTTTTGTTCAAGTTGTCCCAACGCACTATAAGTAATACCATCAGGACCTGGCGATGACATGCGCTTAGAAGTGACTAACGCACCTTCCAGTTCTTTCATGGTGAATGGAATCTCCATTTCTTGTAATCGCGTCTCAGGAACGATCACGGCGTCGATGCTCTCGTTTCTTAATATTCCCGGCAACTCTCGTGCGAAATTCTTCAGCCACCTCGAGTTCTGTTTTTCCATGATGGAGTGCCAAAGATTTAAAAGGGTGCCATTGTTGCGGAGAGGAGCGAAGACCACGAACTGTTCACCAGATATATGACAGTGGTTTATGAGGGTCTAGAGATTCGCAGAATGCTTTCCAGCGTTCACTCTCTAGCTTGTAAATGCGTCGTTGAATCTTTTTCTTGAGCCGCCTTGCTTTTCTCAGATCGTAAATTGATCTTGTGCGTCTGTATCGTCATTCAGCACGCCTTCGTATAGCTCGTAATCTTTCCAGTTCGTTGTCAAACTGTGTTATTTTAGACGAAAATGGTAATTTACAGTTGAACGCTTGCATATCTTCCGCTATGGTATTTTCCAGGCTGCAGGCGAGGCCTTCTTGGCAAGCGTCCTCAACACGCGATGTAAACATCGACCAGTCAGTGCCAATTACAACACCGGAAGAGAAATTTTTTATGATACCATCAATCGTCACGTAGGTTTGTATGTGATGACTCACATGAGTCTCAATATCGCAAAACCATTTAACTTTGTGAGAGAAGCACCATGACACCAATGTCAGATCAAGGCAACTGCCATACGTGACACCGCGCAGATATGTGGGGGTGTCATCGTTCATGATGGAAAGGTCGTAATCGAAAGCGAATGTAACAATGTTTCGGCTCCTGGCATTAATCCTAGTGCTCCCCCAAAGCATGTGATGGGCGTTGAAGTCACCGGTGATGATCCAAGGCCCATCAGTCCTCATTAGGATGTCTTTTAATAATTCGAAGTCAAATCGCGATGACTGAGATATATATCCCCAATAAGCGTGAACGAAACTGCATTCTTCTTTACACGAAGACACACATACTGACTGTCGTCATTTGAACTTATTGGGTGCGAAAAACAAGTCAAGTCTGTTCGAATGTAAACAATTACTTTGCTTCGTTCTTCACAAGCGGCTGAACAAAAAGCTTCATAACCGGACAATCTATAAGGCGTTGATACGTTTGGTTCACATATGACAAGTATAGGGAATTGATTGGCCCGAACGAATTGGCCAAAGTCCGAGATACGGGACTTCATGCCTCTGGCATTCCACTGAAAAATCGACGCACTTCTAACTTCAGCGCAGAAGATGAGATTTTATTGAGCCATTGTGCTTATACGACGTTAGCAAGAACTGGAATCAGTGCATCTAGTATTTGCAGTGCACTCTTAGCAGACGGAGATTGTATGCTGCTCAGTAGCGTGCGAATCGTGGTAACTAATGATTGCACGATTGCAGTCAATTGCTTGTCTTGGCTGGAAAGATCTCAAACCGGGATCGCGGACTGGCCGTCATTAAACTCCTTCGGTTCGCTTGATGCTGGTTTCCTTTAAAGTGCAGGCCACTCTGTCGCCGTTAGGGTATGCTCACTGGCTTTGTCCTTTACAGCCTTTCCCATGGCAAGTGGTCTGGGAGGCAAAGGAGGTGGTACTGATGAAGGATCTGGCAAACGTGTCGAGGAGGTATTGGGCGTCCTTGAAGACCGACGTCGACGTGAACGACGCCTTTTGACTTTAGCTGCGGCTTCACGATGAGATGAGTGATCGCGCACCATCTCCTTCAAGATGGCAATTTCCTTCTCAATCCGTGGGCAGTCCTTCGATGTGGCTTCATGGGATCCATTGCAATTAGAGCATTTCTTGACAGTTGCGACGCACTTATCCGCTTCATGGGGGTCGGCGCAGCGGTGGCATACCACCGAATTCTCGCAGACGCTGCTCACTTGTTCAAGTTTCATGCATTTGCGGCACTGGAGAGGCTTTGTAATGAAAGGCCACACAGCATGTCTGAAGTACCCCATCTTCACATGATAGGGGAGTGATGTGCTCTTAAACGCAATCTTCACACAGCGAGACTTGCCTAGCCGGGTGACATCAACCATTGGAGTATCAGTTGTTGACTTGACAAGAAATTGTAAGTCATTATTGGAAATAGCCACGTCTATGTCGTAGATCACGCCGGTTACTACATCACATCCCAAGGGAACATGAGGGCGCACCTGGTTGCCGTCAAAGTCAGTTACACTGCGCAGAACGCCCAACGCACTTGCGTGCAAAACGTCCACAGCCAGTATATTCTTTCTGGCGTTCACTCTTATGTCCGTGATCTCATTTGGCACGAGCGTTTCCAGAGACCTCGACACAGACTGTCTGTTAAGGTGTTTCATGCTGACGGTAGGAAGTGCAGGCAGAAACAGGATGGTATAAGTGTTCGATTTTGGCGCTTCACTTACAGTTTGAATGGTTGAGGATGAGTATATCCTCATGTTCCGCCTCTTCGCTTTGCGGCTCAGCACAGGTTGGAAACCGTCATCTGAAAAGTCCTCTTTGCTGAGATAGTAAGCATGAGTATCTTCACTGTCGCTGTCACTCGCTTGTCTCATCCGCTTCCTGGAGGCGGACGCCGCTGACGCCGCTGGTGCCACCAGGCGCCCGGGGCTGTCTACATCCATTCCCTCCAAGGGAGCAGCGAAAACTGATCAACAGTATTAAATTACAACTGAAATATGGCGGAGTTAGCAGAAGTAGCTCCTATTCAAAACACACTTCTTCCTCTTCCTCCGAAATTTAGGCACCCATATATCAAACCATGTGATAGAACAAAAAGTCGACAAGAACGAAATAAAAGGCCGTTAACAAGAAAAAATAGAAGGCCACATTTCATGATTCTATGCACACTGATTCGCCCCACCATCTGCGTTCACTTCATGGGTCTGTCCTAAATTTTTTTTCGTAACGGAGGCGACAGCGTCTTTTGTGTTGAATATGATATGCAAGTTGTACCACCAAGTGTCTATATTTCGCCTATTTGTTTCAAGAAGATCTCAGTGACAATGATTTGGTGATTATATAAAATTCAATCGTCTGCCAACAAGCTGGTACAGTAATAATAATGAGTATGTCAATTTTGACAACTAACAACAACAGAAGACCTAGCACACTACCTTGAAGTACTCTAGATGGTGCTTTTGAAGGATCACAGTCATAGTTTCCAGAACAACATACCGTTATTTACTGGAGAGATATGGTGAAAAACACAACCCGTGTTCAGGTGATTTTTGAGTTTTATCAATCTTTGGAAGAAGCTTAGGGGGACAACCTACCACAAGCTTTGGCAAAGTGAAGCAAAAAATTGGCATCCCTCAAGCTTCGCCTTTAAGAGTTAAACGCAATAGCACTATTCAGTTCTTGGTGCGTACTTCAAAGACTTATTATATGAAATGTTTTCGAACTTGCTATGCATTCAATACTTGGCCTTAAAGGGCCACTCACGCCCCGCCACGGTGGCCCAGTGGCTAGGGTACTTGGCTGCTGAACCGAAGGTCACGGCATTAAATGCCGGCTACGGCGGCTGCATTTCCGATGGAGGCGAAAATGTTGTAGTCCCGTGTGCTCAGATTAGGAGTGCACGTTAAAGAACCCCAGGTGTTCAAAATTTCCGAATTCCTCCACTGCGGCGTCTCTCATAATCATATGTTGGTTTCGGGACGTGAAACCCCACAAATCAATGAAAGGGTCACTAACCAGGCTCTATAAAATGCAAAAAACAGTGTAACATCATTTCCTGACGTTTATCGTCCTTCTTGGCGCACTATTGTGATGCACACAATAGTTCGCGTGACGTCTACAGCGTACACGCTTTCGATTCATTGATACACGCAAAATATCACATGAGATTTGTCTCCTGCACTGCTTTACCATGCCGCCGCCCATTCGTTCTTCTTCGTCTAGCATAAATATCGTGCACAATCCACCAATCAAACTTCATTTTGTGCGTTTACAACTGCGCAAGCGGCGAAAACAGCGTGCAGCGGAGAAGAGTTAAACCCTGATAGGCTCTAGCACTTAGTGCTGATATTGTTCCCGTGCATTCAAGAACTAAGGGGCGAGGACGATCCATTGTGTTTATGAAGGAGAGGACAAAATCACCCCCTCCACTTTAAAAGTGGGGTGGTGAGTGGCCCTTTAGGAGTGCAGCAGAGTGTGTGCCTTTTGTAGTGGTGACTACTTTTTAAACTATGAAATTAATATGATAATCTCGTGTTTAGGCGCACGATGGCAATGCACGCTTGTACCTCACAATATTACGGCAATATATCGTGTTGTATTGCGAAGCATGCATACAGGACCCGTGTGTTCGAAGGCATTAAAGTTACTTTCACTGCATTTCCAAGCATAGGAAGTTTTTTTTTTACCGTATTCGCAGACAGAGGCGTGGCCGCAATGAAGTAGTAATCTATGAAATACCAGCCTCGACTTCTGGGGTCAGAAACAATTTACTTAGCCAATAACCCATGCACTTGCTCTAGGTGAGCAATCTTCACTCTTATTACGAAAAAGGTTCACAGTTTTAGCGGCTTCAGCGATGCTTTCATGATTTTCACAAAACACAACAATAACATCTGTGTATTCCAATACCCGTACTTCCCCATCGTCTAGTTTGTACTTTTTTATGTCTCTGCTTTCCATGAATTTCCGGCCAAATGATTCTGTATGAATTGAAAATAGTAGAGAACACAGAGGGCAGCCGTGTCGCACAAACTGTCGACATTGATTCGTTTCGCAAGAACTTTGGTATTGATGACCCGAGTTTTTCATCCAGTATAAACCATTCAGACTGCATACTGAACTACGCCACTATGCTGTGCTTTTGCGCGTTTGAAAAGTGCGCCACGCCATCAGCCTCACCCAAAGATGAAGATGAAGATAACGCTCGGTTGCGGCACGTGCGCGCGTGAACATTTTAGTCCAATGAGGTCCCTCCACGGAGATTCAGGAGAGCCACTTGAGAAGAACAGCGAAGCTATAGGCAGACGTGGCCGAGTCAGGACCGAGTGAAGAAGGCGGCCAGGGCGCGGGAGTGGCGGCCAGCAGAGCTCTTGCATTAAGGTCCCAGCGGGCTCCAACCTGGACACAGAGCTTCTTCTCGTCACCTGACGTGGGCCAGGCTTTTTCTCGTCTTCTGGCGTTGGCCAAGAAATGTCTCCGGCTTCGTGTTCGAGCTGCGGCTGCCGAACGCCGAAAAGTCACTGACTTTGACCAGCCCGACGCTTCCTGTCGTGCCAGTCAACCACGTGAGCATCTCAAGCTAATCGTCATTCTTTGCCTGCTGCACGAGTGCGTCTTCACCGTTACTTCATCGCATCAGTTGCAAGCCCCGCATCACCGCTGTCGTCGTTTGTGTGAGTGCGTCCATGCCTTGCTGGCACAGAATTCGCTGCAAGCCCCGCGTCCCGCTATGTCGGGAGAAGGATTATTTTCCACTTAACATTTATGTCGATGCAATGTTCACGTCTATACCCATTTGTTCTTCTTGCTAACCTCCTTCTAGTTATGTATTTTGTGTTCTTTGTCTGCTATTTGTTTTTTAGGTGTTTCTAAATATACTGACTGTTGGGGATTTGGGTGGAAACAAATGGCCTCATCAGCTCATTTCTGGATGATGGTTATGTCATTGGTGGTTTTTCTTTTACATGAACCTACACGAGAGCTTGCCCGTTAAATGGCCTGGTGACAGCTACCAACATTGACTTAATATAACAGAAGAAGTTGAATTTCATGGGACGAGTGCTTTTTTAAACTACCTTGATCATCGCGATGCAATCTATAGTTATCTGGATTATCGCGATGTGATCATCACAGCATTCCAGCACGCTTCGTGCTTTGTGAATTTTTTTAGTATAGGACATAATTCTGCATTTTTGGTAGTTACCTACAACGTTATAAATAACTGTCGGCAGGCTCTTTGCTCAAACTTTAGTTAGACTCTTGTAGTCGACATTTTATAGACTGATTTACCTGCAGAACTTAGGTTCAGGTAATGTACCTGCGTCTTAAGTTTTCAGAAATTATATAGTATGAGATAGCAGAAAAGAAGGTGGTTGTACTTTTGTGTCTCAAATAGTGCACTGGAACATTGCCTGCAAAAGCATGGATGCAAGAAAAAGGCGTATTCGTTCGTTTCGGTGACGATTGCTTTCTCTGCGATAAAACACAAGGAATCGAAGATGTCTTTTTACTGCTAGGATGCTGTTTTTTTTGACGTTCTTCAACCGACTTCAATGAAGAATGTTCTGCTTTCTCACAGGTAAAATGAAAGAAAAATGCCTTGTGACGTAGTTACAACATGCACAGTATATGGCAATGTAGGGTGGCGGTACGTCACAATAATGTTAGTGCACGTCCTATTAGACAGTACTTCTATCTATGCATTTGTTCATTCGTGGAAAGGTTCCACAAGATGTGCCCGAATGGCTTCATCAAGTAGAAAGTTTTTTTAAAAATGGAGGATTTTTAAAAAGCTTGTGAATTCTGACGCTTGTTTACCTTTTCTCTTTTGTTCATACTTGTCCTTTAATGTATAATTGTTTGTTTATGTTGTATGTACACAGGCAATGAAGAGAGGAAAAGAGGCGTGGCTCTTTGGTAGAACACTCGGTTGCCACGCAAATGATCCGGTTTTGATCCCGGCTGAGACCATGATTTGTTTATTATTTATTTTACTTGCACCATTCTCGATGTTTGGTCACACAAGGTGACATTGTTTCGCTTACAACGAACGACTCTGACGCCGGAATTTCTGCGGAACAAGCTCTGTGGCCCTATTGCGTTAAAATCAACACCCAAACACTCCATAGTAAAAGTTGGCCAGCGAACGCTGAAACGTGCGGCCCCGGTATATAGCAGTGAGTTTAACCCGGCGCTGCGCTGAAGCTTTTCATAAATATTGGTTACATGATCATGTTTCTTAGTGAGTTTAGACGCACGTTTTGGTTTACCACAGGGTTTATTTCACATGCCGCACATTGTGCCTCGCATGACCATGGCCATAGAAGAGGGTGAGTTGCAGTTAAATGTGTTTGGCAACGCGTTAATCTCATTGGTTTGTTTCGAACCACAGGTGGTCAAAGAGGTCGCCGTCAAAGTATAGCCGAATAAACTGCCGATGAAAGTGGGCATTCGTGCCAATAAACGTGCTTTTTATGATGTTGACGATGTGAGCGAACGCGCAATTATCATGTTAACACTATTGTGCCCGTAAGACCGCTTGTTCGGCGTGGTGGTGTTGCAAGCTAACTCGCGAGCTAACTCGGTGGCGTGGTTTGCAAGATCTAGCCGCCACCGGCGCTTGTATTCCCGTTTTCGATTGGCTTGTAAGGCTGCCGCATCGTCGGTCCGGCATTCGGCCTTGCCTTTTTTTTTTTAGCCGAGACTGCGCTATTCACCCCGTGAATGCGAGCTCTTTCACGTTTTCTGTGTCAGTGCTCCTCTAGAGTTGGCCTTGGCTTAGCCATGTGGAAACTCTCAGTAGAAGCTGACGTGTGCTCACTCGGCTCCATAAGTGCGAAGGAATGAACGACGTCACTCGCAACATAGCCAAAGACGCTCGTGCTTGGGTATGACGCTGAGACAGACGTAAGTGATAACATGGCCAATAGAGCCGTCTTGTGGTACCACTTCTGAATGTTTTTTTTTTCGTTTTTTCTAGACGTACAGAGCTCTCTCTGAATTATTATGTCTACTTGTCTGTGCTTCTTCAAGACACTTGAAAAATCACGATTTATTTCGAGCAGCTCAAGCTCATTTGCTCACTGGTTCTGCTTGCTAAAACAGTGTTGACAACCATCTAGAATAGTGAAATTATTTAGGTATACCACTTATCGTTGGTAAGCAATGTGTTCAAGTAATTCAGGACATTTTCTATTTAATGAATTGGGTGTGTATTTACTAAAACTTCACCTATTATTTACCACTCATGTCGTTATACCTTACAAGTTAATGGGAAGCTCAATGTCTTCCAAACGTATTATCTTTACGCACTTGAAGTCGTCATCCTGTAATGTGTGGGAAGTTCCTTCTTAGAGAGAAGATCCACAGGCGATGGCGGCAGGATGGTAAGAGCTCTTACCCTCGCACGGTAAGAGCTCTCGTGGCTGACGAGCTGGCTGGAGCTCTCCCTAATCGCCACTTCTCCGCCTCACGCGCAAGGTAACAATCTTTGCAGGAAAAAATAAACGCTACAATCAAGCTGCCAACGGACTATCTTTCTGTAGCAAAGCCATCGGACAGGTCTCTTCTATACAGCGCCTTGTTGGTATCGTCTTTAGTCTTATAGTTGAGTTCTCTTGATGTACCTGTTTCTGTGTTTTTTTTAGCGGAGGTACATATATTACTTTGCTAGTTCAATGCTTGCTGCCTTATTTGCTCTCGTCCCTCTGGTCTCTCATGAAGGTAGTTTTTAGATGCAAGAAAGGTGCGTTCGCGTTTATTTCGCACAGTATCATTGTTTTCTTTCGGGACGTAAAATATACGCCCGAAGCAATGTAATGCCTTAAGCAATGTGCTGGCTAAAACAAAGAATGGAGAATGTATCAGGGACAGAGGAAATACTATTGCGAATTGTTCCAGTTCTTTGTTAAAGAACCCTAGGTGGTCAAGATTTCCGGAGCTCTTTACTACGGCTAAACTCATTATCATATAGTGGTTTTGGGACGTTAAACCTCACATATAAATCAATAATCTCGTTATCCGGTTCTTGTTTCAAGTCTTGTTTTGTGAACATTCTCATGGCCCTCTGTGTTTGTCGCAGGCTGAATATGCAGATAACTAAAACGACATTCATTCATGCTGCAGTTGCCTGGCAACCACACAATGTTTGCTGATCGAAGGCGCATTAGCATTGTTAGCACGCCCACTTGAATGCTATGCCCATTAGAAATTTTGTGATTTTTTCCAAGATATAGGCAATTATCACATTCACTACCGGAAATTCAAAATATGTAAGAAAATTTGTTATGAACAAGTCACTACGTGGGGCATGGTTGTCGTACTATGAAGAATATTTTTCACCAGGAGATACAGTGTGGTAGACTTGTAGGCTTGCGAAGATAACGAAACAAGACCCCGTGTAGTAAACTGGTCTTTGACTTCACACGCCATAACAGTGCTCTGGAAGTCATTCGTTTTCCTCACAGAATGACTATAAACTAAGGCTAAATGTGATTCAAGCAGTACTCCCTCGCCGAGCTCAAATACTTTCGTTTTATGCAGCCTAATGGGAATGCTTTGAGGATAAAGTTCATTAAGAACTCGACAACTTGTTGAAGTTCTTTGTGAAGAAAGCGACATCTCCAGAGACGTGACCCCAATGAAGTTGCCTCTTGAACTCAATTATGTTCCGCTAGGACACGAAAGACTAAAACCGTCGCCCAAAGCGCCTTTATTATCAGTCCCGAGAAAACCTTGCTTTTCAATAACACTTCTTCCAGCTAGGAAAGTTTGCTCGCGTGCTCTGCGGTCAGGTGTCTCACTTAATGACGTGTTGCTCACTCTCAGTACAACTCTGCGCACATGTACTTACCGTGCAAAACATAAAACGAGAAAATTCGTCGACAAGTCACGTGCACGAGTGTCCGCACTCGATTCGACGAGTATAATAAATGTAAGCACTTAACTGAAGAAGAATGTCTTATTGGCGTTGGAGCTATTGTCGCTTAATTACGACGTGATGGCTCCCAGTCACGTCCAAGCAAGCGTTGACCACCCAAACTCTAGATCCGCTGTGCCTAATTCGTTTCAGGATACAATTTTTGTTAGAGGGAGGACATTAAGCTAAGATTTACAGTACTTACGGCTCGATGGTGTATATGCAGTGGTATTGGGCAGTATTTATTGCTACTGAATGCTAACAAAATTGGCGCGTTTACATTTTTCTTAATGTCTATTGGATATTAGCAATACTCCAACACGAGTATTTTAAAGCATAAATATTTAATGAAGAAAGTATTTTGCTATAAAAGAGCATCAGCCTATTGTGAAATTTGCCAAAATTAGCCATATTTAAAGTAAGTAATCATTGTGCCTTTGTAGCCACTATGTGTCACGTATAGCATATGCACACCTTCAGTAGGCAGCAGTAATTTTTCATCATTCAATTATTCTAGATTTTCAGAAAGATGCCAAATAATTTGTCAAGAATTCGTCATAATATATTACAGATAACGCGTGTAAAAGGTAAAAGTTTATATACTCGTTGTATTCAATAAAAGTAAATTTGTTCGTAAGCGCAATCGCAATGACATCTTATATACACATATTATTCTTGCCCACGGGATGTTGCTTATTTGCATGAGACTTAGATTTGCAGTTGTCAGCCTGCTGTCTGTCTACGACTATGTTCGGCGAAGGGTGGGGCAGTGTGGTATTGCAGCTTTCTTGCTACTCTTCATACTGCATGAGTCACTATTGTACAAGCTTGGCAAATTTAGCAAAGATAGGCTAGAGGAGCATGCGTGTGTGTGCGCGTGTGCATTCCACTGCACACTTTTGAAATATGTGCGGAAAAGAATGGTTGCATTTATTGTTTTTCTCATAGAGCCCACAATTCCTGAAAATCCTTCAGTGTGACTATTTATTCGAAGCGACGCCTATGATTATGTAGTGGTTTTGTCCCCGCTAATCATTCCCCCTAAGAGTGAGAAATGCTTACCAATTTATAAGTAAACCATTGGCATAACGACGTCCCAACAGGTCTTCGTGACAACACATGAGGATGTCTCAGCATAACATCTTCATAACTAGAGAGAGAATAAACTTTATTGAAGAATTAAAATTACGTGACTAATCCCGGGTGGAGCCCTCTTGTAGAGCCCCACTGGCCACAGCGGCTCGCCGGGCCTGGTCTAGGGTCACCAGTTGGCTCCCCAGTGCCAGCTCGGAAAGCCGTGCCTCCCAAGACCACGTTGTGAGTGTTTGTAGTGAGCGCACCAACCTAGATACTGCATTGGCTGGCCGCTCGGTACATTGGTAGGTTATGTGTGTAAGTGTGGCTGTGTGGTTACTACACCATGGGCATACCCCTGTTGTGTATATATGTGGAAAAATTGCGTGTAGTTTTGATATATGGGGGTATGTGTTCGTTTGGAGGCGGCGCCAATCCCGGGCTTGTTGGCTGCTTAAGTTCGGATGTGGAGGGGCGTACGTGCGTCTTGGAAGGCGTTGGTTTTCCAATATCTGCCTGCTTGTTACACTTTGCTCTTCATGATGCCCTGTGAGGTGTCCTGAGGAGAGTCCTGCGTCTCGGCCAGTAAGTCCGCGAGCTACGCAGTTTGCCTCCTCGTTTCCCCCCAGGCCGTCATGCTCTGGGCACCAAGTGACGCCATGTGCCTCCATCAACATGGACCCCAAAATATCAGTGACGCACCTTGGAAGTGTGCCTCTAAGGTATAAGCGACATGCAGCTTGTGAGTCTGTCAAAATATACGCTGAGCGCCCCCTTCTTTCGGCTTCTCTGATTGCCAAGGCTATGGCTGCTGCCTCTGCGGTGGCACTTGATCTGGTGCGTAGGGACGCGCAGGCCACGACTTTGCTTTGGTTAGTCACTGCCAATGCATATGCTTGTTTTCTGGAGCCTTGTGGTGGCGCGGGATAAAGACTGACGTCGGTAAAGTAAGCGTCAGGATCGCTACTTCTCTGCAGGAGTTTTCGTGCTCGTGCTTGACGGCGCTTTTTGTTGTAGAGCGGGTGCATGTTTTTTGGAACTGGTTCCACGATTATTTGATCACGTATTTGCTTGGGTGCAATGACTGTCTCATCGCCACAATATTGAGGGGTGAGAGGGTATCCCAGCCTCTGTAGCAGTGTTCTTCCCTGGAGCGTAGTGGTGAGTCGTTCTCGCTGTGCGATTAGCGTGGCGGCGGCCAATTCTTCATACGTATTATGCATGCCGAGTCCCATGAGTTTTTCTGTGCTTGTGCTGTTCGGAAGTCGCAATGCTGCTTTGTACGCAATTCTGATGAGTCTGTCAATCTGCTCTATTTCGGGCTTGCGTGTTGATTGAAAGGGAAGAGCGAACGTGACTCGGCTGAGAACGAAGGCCTGTACAAGGCGTACCGTGTCGGCCTCTGTCATCCCATCATTACTTCGCGCAATTCTAGCTATAAGGGATGCAATACTCTTTACGGTGTGTTTGAGTTTGCCTATTGCAGTCTTTACGCTGTTGTTTTCTTGCACGTGCATGCCTAATATTCGAGCTACTGGGGTCCTGTTGATGATCTGTCCGGCAATTTCTAGCTGCAGCGCTGGTGCATGGTTGGACCGAGTGCGTGGGGGTCTTATTTGCAAATATTCCGATTTGCTAGGTGCGCACGACATGCCTGCAGCAGTGAGGTAGCCTTGAATCATGTCTATAGCGGTTTGCAGTACATCTTGTCGTTCTCCATAGGAGCCCTTTGTTGCCCATAGCGTAATATCGTCCGCGTAAAAGGCACAGCCCAGGTTTGGTACAGTCTCCAGCTGGAGGACTAGTTTCCGGAGGCCGATATTGAATAAAAATGGAGACAAGATGGAGCCCTGAGGTGTGCCTTTCAGTGGGAGGTCGTATGGTGATGATTTGGTACCAGCTATGCCAATCTGCGCCTTGCGATTTCCAAGAAAATCAGAGGCATAGTTGAATATGCGTTGTCCGCATCCAATGGCTGCAAGACCGTCTAGTATGGTAGAGTGCGCAATATTATCAAATGCTTTTTCGATGTCGAGTGCAACGAGTAGATTGTTGAGACTACCTGGCGCTGGGTTAAGCACTTCCTCTTTGAGCAGTAAGAAGATATCCTGGGTAGACACTCCTCGCCTAAATCCGTACATAGATGTTGGTAGAAGCCCCCGTTCTTCTGTGTATTGCTCAAGGCGAGTGAGTATAACTTTTTCGAAGAGCTTGCCAATGCATGACGTTAAAGAAATTGGTCGTAGCTGATCAAGGCTTCGCCGTTTGCCTGGTTTAGGTATGAGTACAACCTGTGCCAGTGTCCATTCTGCAGGTATCTTTCCACTCGGTGTCCAGACTTCCTGATTAAAGTGGTCTGTGATGGCTTGTAATGCTTCATCGCTGAGGTTCCGTACCATGGCATTTGTAATGCCATCCAATCCGGGCGCTGTATTTCTTTTGAAGCTTTGAGCCGCTGCATAAACCTCAGCAAAAGTTATGGGGGCGTCGAGCTCAGTGTTGGGTTCTCCATTGTATTCTTGACTGGGTGTTGGGCTAACGTTTCGCTTGCGTTCTCCTGTGTAGCGTTGTTTCAGCTCTTCTATTAACTGATCCGGATCACCTTGAAATTCCCCAGCTAGCCGTTGAAGGGTAGCGTTTGTTTCGGTTCTTGTTGCAGAGGGATCCAAAAGACTCCGTAGGATGTTCCACGTCTTTTTCGTGCTTAATGTGCCTTTTAAGGAATCGCAGAAGGTGCGCCAGTTGTTGTTGTAAAGTTCCTTTGAGTATGCGTTTACTTCCTCCGTGATTTTCGCTATACGGAGTCTGAGTTTCTTATTTAGCTTTTGTCGGCGCCACCGTTTCGTGAGGCCTCGACGAGCTTCCCAAAGATGCGTCAAGTGGGTGTCAATGGCAGGTGCGTCGGTAGTTGTTTGATATATCTTGGTGTTCTTGTCATAGAGACCCTTAATGTACGGTGTCCATTGGGCTATAGTTGTTGGATTGGGCCCGTCTATTTCCTGTTGCTCTCTATATTTAGTCCAGTTAGTCAGTCTGGCTTTTCCGAGCGGGCGTCGCAGTCGAGCTGTTTCATATGTTATTTGCACAATATTGTGATCGCTGCCCAGATTGTCGTCCAGCACACTCCAGCGCATGGTCGCGGCATTGTTGGTTACGGTAAGGTCGGGAGTGGTGTCCCTGTTGACACTGTTTCCTATACGAGTCGGTATGCCCGGTGTCGTGAGGAGTGTGTAGTCGTAGCGCTGTATCGCTTCTAAAAGTCGCGTACCTTTGGGTCTGTCTGCGCTATAACCCCATGTGGTGTGCCAAGCGTTGAAGTCCCCAGTGATGATCAAGCGGTCGCGTGGTTGAAGCTTGTTGTTCAAATAGTGGAAGATATTGCTGAATTCTGCTTTTCTGTCTTGTGGGGGACTGTATATGTTACATATAACCTGCCTCGGGCGTCCTTTCTTCGCTGGCCAGAGCGTTACGATAAGGTGTTGCGTCTCTTCGTTCGGTGCCGTTATGCATGTAGTTGCCAATTCTTTCCGGACGAGTGTCGCAATCTTAGGTGTATTTGGATCCATGTATAGTTTGTAGCCAGAAACTGTTTTAGGCCTAGTTCCCACCTCTTGCAAGCAGATTACGTCAGGAGGAACCAGCGCCGCCTTTATGTATAGAGTGAATGTAGCGTGCTTGTTGTGCAGGGAACGACAGTTCCAGGACCATATAGTGAGATTCTCGTTTGCTATGCGTCGGTTAATTGCCATGATGCGAGGAGGTGGGTGTGCTTTCAGCGTCCGAGGTAAGCATGCTTTTGGCGTCGGACTCCTGGGACCGCGTTTGGCTCTGCTTACGTCGACGCTTCGTTTCTTTGTCGAGGCTTTCATGAACGTATCGCTTCAGGTCTTGAAATTCGACAAAGAACTGTTTCATTTGGGCTTCTGTTTGCTGCAGTATGTGCTGTTGCATTAGCTGCAGTTGTTGTTGTAAAGTGGGGTTTGTCGCTGTTTGTTCTGTTCCTATATTGGCTACAGGATCTCGTGGTGGTGTCGATTGCGGTTGGATGTGCCCATTGTCCCGTAGCTTTTCGCTTGGGTGGCTAGTTAGATTTTGAGAGGCCTGGACTGTAGTTTTCGGGGTGGCTCCCATTAATTGGGCCAGCTGTTTTTCGAGCCACATTATTTTGTTCCCGTATTTGTCAAGGCGTTGCTTAAGCTGTTTGTTTTCAGCGATTACTGCTTGATAGTGTACAATTTGTGTGATGGGGAGAGTACATGCAGACTTGGGAGCCACGGCTTCCGCCCAGCTTACCGGAAGTGATGATGCCTGTTGGGTGCATCCTTGATCCCCGCCGTTGCCTTTGGCTCCCCCTCCTGGAGGACCGCGGTGGAGGTTCTGCTGAGTCGGTGCTGGCGCGCTCTTCTTGGATGGCGGGTGCGGCTTTCTGCCCGGGGACCGTGAACGCGACCGGGAACTGTGCTTGTCATCTGCTGACTTGTAGGCGTTTTCTTCCTCTTCAGAGGAGAACCAGCGGAGATTCTTGGTCCTCGGTGGGTCGTTGCTAGTGCCCTGTTGAAGCTTATCACTGTGGCCTGCTTGTACTTGCGGCTGTTTAGGCTTCGGCGGCTTAAGTCTTTTTTTGCAAGTTGGATCTCCTGTGGGGTGAGCCTCCCCGCACGAGGCGCAACTAATAGAACACGGATGTCCATCCGCTGGATTAGTCAGTCCGCACAGCCGGCAAATGGGGCGATCCGGATGCGGGCAAACGTCCGCGCGGTGTCCTTTTTCTCGGCAGACCTTGCAGACTTGAATCGTAGGTCGGAAGGGGTAGCAGCGGAGTTCACCCCCGTAATAGTAGACGGTACGAGGTAGCGTTGGACCGAAAAATGTAATGGCTGCGCTTTTCGTTGTGCCTATCATTCTGGCAGTGATGATCTCCACACCGTGCGTTCTGACACGTAGGTGCGCCATGAGAGTTTCGGTTGAGGTGTTCATCGGTACGCCGTGAATCACCCCTCTCAGAGTATCGTCTCCATTTGCGGCGTATGCACGGACAGCGTGAGCCCTGCCGTTAAGCACAAGGGCGCGTATCAGACGCACTTTGTCCGCCACTTCCTCATATTTGGTCGACAGAATCGCTATGTTTGACCCTGGGTTGATTCTAAGGATGAAATGGTCATCTCTGATGCCAGCTTGGCATGCCTCGATGATTGCTTGCGCAAGCGTAGGAGTCAGAATGTTTCTCAGCGGGAGGCCCTGGTTTGGACGAATGACGATCTTGTAATCGTCCTTCGGCAACGGCGGTAGCTTTGGCAATTTCTTGAATGTTGGCGTGCCTGTCGTAACTTGGTCCTGGAGCCCTGCGCTGCCGCGTCTCCGCTACAGTGCCTCTTGCTTGCGTTTTTTGGTGGATTTCGCTGCCTGCCAGCTAGCGTCCTCGTCTGCATGCGATTGAGCGCCGATAGCGTCTCGGCTCACCGTATCGTGGTCGCCCTGGAGTTGATCCATTTGGTCGTCTGCTGTACCATCCTGGTCTAGGAGGTGGTATTGTTGGTCGGTCGCCGCGTTGAGAGCCATAGCTGGATGAAGCTCCGACGCGGGCGTCCCCAGCGTCGGTGCAGCTGCCGGCGGCTCCCCAGGTCAGCGTTTGGTGAGCGTCCTAGGGATGACGAGCTTTCTGAAGTCCTTTGGCACCTCCAAGTGGCAAGAAATCCTCTTGAGTGGTGCCCAGGCGTTCCTCGGAACTTCTTGAAGCTGATAGTAACGTTTTCGAGTGGTTGCAGACGAAAAAACACCACTCTCTTCATAACTAGCACATCACAGGGCCTGTCGTTTTTTGATCGAGGTGCCACCCAGCTTGAAAAAAAGGTCGCTTTAACACAATAGTGTCACACCATAGGCAGCCAAACGCGCAAACTGGTGACGTCAGCCTGAGTAAACCTGCACATATGCAGGTCTACTCGCGGAACTTGTACCTCCATGGCATCTGAGAGCATGCGTGAGGGACGCTCATAGGCGTCTTTGCTGTACACAATCTGCACGCCTCAAGAAAACTGCTTAATATGACGTGAGCTGCAGAGTTCAAGCTACCTCAGATAGCGTATGGCAGAAACGCCGAGGGAGGCGCGCACTCGCAAGTACAGTGGAGTTCCGCGTATCTCTATGGACAAAGCGTATATGCATGTATATTCTACTTACGCTGAGCTGACGTCGCCTAGTTAGTGCGTGTGGAGGCCAGTGGTTCCGCATTTCTTTGAGAGCAGCCATCTCGCGACCATTTTAGGGCCTTGAATTTCCTGTTTGAGATGATTTAGTAAGAAATGCTTCATAAATCGTCTGGCAATGTACTGGTGATGTTCGAAATTTTACCAATGAAATACAAATCATTGTTACTTGCTTTTTCATGTGCTTGGTTTTCTGTGATATTTCTGACAGCGTAGTGGTCATTTTGTAATTAACTGAATAAGTTTCGCAACGTGTACAAAGTCTTTAATGCGCAATTTATTTGATACATGGCTGTGGAAGCGTTTGAAAGCAGACACACGAAGTGTCCCTTCTTTATTATGATATATATTAGGAGATGCTGGCGCACAATTGCGGCACCGACTACTCCTTAGCCCTTGAGTAAAACTTGAACACGTATCTTGAAGTAAAACATACAAAGCAGTGCATGTAAAATAGAACACTCGGGAACAGACATGCAAGGACACACTTATACGCACATATCACCAGAAAATGGCACGGAAATGTTCAAAAGTCAACAAATGAAGTCTTTGATAATGTCCCTCGTTAATATTTTGTCCCACCAGCACAAAACAGCAGAGCACACGTCTGGTCCTTATGAAGATATATTCGCTCGTGTGTACATAATAGCCGACACGTCATTCACTTCATACACATACATGATGGGTGTCACATGATACTGCACATAATAAGTACATGTGTTATACAAATGATAGTTCGTTATTTCTCAGTACTTGACAGCCCTTCCACTGTCTTGTAAAAAACGTGTTAATGCTTTTAGAGCGTGCGATTGTAAAACTCCAGTTGGCCACAGGCCAAGAAGTTTCTTCATGCTAAACGGTCTGTGGTCTCATGCCAACAGTTCCTAATTTTCTGATATACTGAAGATAGATAAGACGTTATTATCTTTCTTTTGCGAATACATGACGACTGAAGACACAAAGACAACCTCTTGTTCTTTTATATTGAGCAGATATAAAAAATTCACACCATATTCACGAAGTCCATAATAATGAGTGGGTGGAACTCGGGGGATCATCAACCCCCGTACATTGCCCACTTGATTATGCAAGATCGTGAAAATACGTGTGCACAATATAGAAATTTGTTTATTAATCACAATCCGGATATTGGGTTGAAATATTCATAGGAATAGTCATAAGGGTATTTACGTAGGTATCTATATCCATACGGATGTGGATGTTCATATGTTCACAAAGATTCAAATGTTCTCAAATGTCAATACGCATATGGATATCCATATGATTATGGATATTCATAGCGTGCACGCTGACGGACAAAGGACATGGCTCGATCCTAAGGAGCTCCGCCACGAAAAATTCTGCAAGAGAAGCTTTAACTAACTTGGTAGCAGATGTGGAGCCAGGGCTTGTTTGGAGTCTACCTCAAAACATGGCTGTCCCAAATGGTACCGAATCCACAATAGAGTGTTTTTGTTCTGCTAACGTGAATGCTAGCCAAAACATAGAATCAGAGACAGCTACTACTAACAAAAGTAGTGGATGTCTCTTAGCACAGGTAGCTTGCTCTCTGCTAATTTTTTGCAAGACTTCGAGGCTTTTTAAGGAAACGCAGTGACACTACGACACATGTTAAGCAGAAAATTGTGGTTATCCGAGAAAATTACGGTTGCAATATATCTGTAAAACGTGTGATCCGATCGCTATTTTAAGCACTCGAAACGATCATGCGTTTGGTACCAAGGCATGTATCTATGTACGTGGTGGTGAGCTCGTTCACGGCGTAACTTTTGTCTTGAAGAAGAATGGCGATTTGGGCTAGTTGGTTTGAGTTCATGATAATAAGGGTTGCAGCGCGAGCACGAATGTGCTAGAAAAAACAGACGAAAGTCGAGGTATGAAAGGCAAAGAGGACAACACGAGAAACGCTCGTCTGTGCTCTGTATTCACTCTCCACAGATAATTTCTATTCCAGCAGCTTTCATGGGTGAAGCTGCTAAAGCCGTGTGTCGGTCCGTGCTTGTCTCCCTTCGTGCGAAACCGCCTAGTTCTATGACTCAGGACGGATGGACGGACGTACAGACATACAGATGGATGGAGGATTCGCAGATAACCAACAAAGCCCCCCGAAGCTTCGCCCCACTCATCATTATTCACTCCTTGGATGTGTTGTTCATTTTTGAAACCTCCTTGTGTTGTACGGTAAGGTACGAGAGTTCTTGCTTCTTCAAAGAATTTTTGGGGTGTAACGTCCCGAAACCATCATAAGATTATGATAGATGCCATAGTGCAGGGTTCAGATTTTCGAGCACCTGGGGGTTCCTTGACTTGCACGTAAGTCTAAGCACATGGGCCTCAAGCTTTTTCGCCTCCATCAGACAATGGGGCCGCCGCGGCCCGGATTCGCTTCCGCAGGTGATTGCCTTAGCTTATAGTACACTGTGGCGTTTTTCTTTTGGTGGGGGGAGTTTCTTTTCCTGACAAATACCCCAATTCACAGATATATAGTGCACATTTATA
Organism: Rhipicephalus microplus; assembly: GCF_043290135.1. Taxonomy (NCBI): domain Eukaryota; kingdom Metazoa; phylum Arthropoda; class Arachnida; order Ixodida; family Ixodidae; genus Rhipicephalus; species Rhipicephalus microplus. The sequence goes on along the minus strand of NC_134700.1, from coordinate 147,572,422 downwards.
CTTAGCTGCAGTAGTTGTACAATGGTTGGTTCATTCGGTCTTTAGTAATGGTCCCTGTGTTTAACGATGTTGGGGAAAGCGTCGAGCACTTATGCACAATTTCATATTGATAAAACGCAGACTGCATTTCTTGCAAAAAGAGTATAATTGGCCTTGTACTTCCGTTTTTTTTCTCTTCCTGTAATCAGTAAAGAATACTTTTATCTCAATACAATTGTAGTTCAGTCGCATGGATCCATGGTGATAATTTAAGACAGCGGTGGCGCGAAAGACATCTTTCTTTCACTGCTCGAGAAACGTGATTATGTGCCAGCTGAATTCTTACTTGCTTATTTTTTTCGCAAGTATTACAAAAAACAACAAAGCTGTCGCTGCGCACCAGGACTTCTTCCATTTTGCCAGCAGTTAACAGCACGTTGATAGAAGCATCCTGTTAAGAGCCATCCTTGCGTTTCTATTTTTCACACATCTCTAAATTCGAAAAACAACTGCTGCGAAATGCAATCCAATACTCCACATCCCTTTTAAAGAATTTTGAACTTCGGCGTGAATTCATAGCATTTTTTCAATAAGAAAGCCTTCTCTCGTAATGAATACATCGCTGCAAGGTGCAAGAAGAACGGCACTGCGCAAGCACTTGAGACAAGTCTAAAGAAGCGGGAACGAAGCGTCGCGAAATATTGTTACTAAATATTGTGTTTTTTATACTGTCATTTCACATTCTAAGCTTAGTGTGTATGTTACTCGCAAAGATGGCAAAGCTTCCTTAAGAAATTTGCGAAATTCAAAAGGTAGGGGTTCATGTCTAGAGCAATCGAAGTACACAGCGCCGTGTTCTTACATGTGCTTCTCGACCCCTTTGATTTCGCGCAGTGTTTATTTCGTAACAGGCAGGTGTTACGAAGTTCCTTAATTGGGATGCAGACCTAATACCGCTTCAGGCACTTTTCGTGCTAGGTTCGCAGACATTACGCTATACCTACGCTAATATTGTTGCGTAACATATTATTAACTCGTCTGATATTGAAATCTCACTCGAACGCTCACGTAAGAGAAGTTGGCGTGGTTGCGTAGCGCTTCTGTGCCTCGTTCTGCAGGCTACAGAAGCACTTCACCACTGCTTGCAGTGCACGCACATCACATTGCGTACAGAGCACTATACGTGTATACAGTATTGTAGCTAGTGAGTGTATACGTTTTTGTATAGGTTTATTTTGCTGGTATATGCTGATGGCCTAGTGCTGTGAAACGGGCAAACCGCTATTACTGCTGCCGTATCTGCATTAAGATGCTGAAGTTCCGGCGAAACGAGCCGAATATTCGATATGAGGCGCAACCAGCATCATTTGGTCGCAGGCTTGGCTTTCCTTTATCGCGCATTTTGTTTTGTGTTTGTTCAGACGAGATTCGCATGTAGATTGCTTAAACCTTGGTGTTTATATTATTGGTGATTGCCTTCATTCGGTGGCATTGATATAACAGCTGAAGCAATTCTAAGTGGCGCTTCCTCGACAACGCACCATTTTATAAACGCTATTGTCCATGCCATGCCATGCCAGAAAACTTGATAGAATCCAAGCAGTGCTTTGTACGTAATGTCGCTTGACTACATAACGTACTTCGCTCATTTAGCCTTTGTAGGCTGCGTACCATATTCAGAAAACAGGATGCGATGCCACGCATGTGATTTCCATCAGAGAATCATTAGTATGAAAAGGCAGCCAAAGAATAATGGCCTTGATCAGCTGTAACTTTTTTTTTTCAGATTTTGTATGCACATTTTGTTCGACGCCACAAGGCTTGCGGTGTAGCTATGAAGCTACGATGCTTTCACGCTAGTCTTTGGGTTAGCATACGGCAGTTGTTTTTGTTTGCTTGTTTTATGGCCTTGTGTGCTGTTATCTATATTCTCTTCGGTTTGTGGGAATAGGTGGATAGCAAAACGGCGCGTCGTCTGCCACGATTTTGCCGGTTCTAGGGCTATCACTTAGCTGCTTCAAGGTGAACGCTGCAAAGTGTAATCTTCGAAAAAACATGCTTCATTTTGTGACGCGCTCGCTGCTCTTTTTTCAGTGTTTGTATACGGCAATTCTTTTCGTGACAGATAAACGATATTTTGCGTATTTTAGAGAATGGAGCGAGAAGTGGGCATGGGCAAACATGAATAATGGCAAGAGGCACGATTCGAGCGCAGCATGCGCTTATGCTTTCAAACACGCGGTAATCTTTTGTAGAACCACCTCAATTTATATTTTTGAGCACAAAGAGTGAGTTTTTCAAAAATCACTCTCACAAATCGGCGCACGCTTATAAATGTCAACATACGTAAGATAACATAAGTATGCGTACTCTGTCCCATCAAGTACGACGTTATGGAGCATTTTCATTGTATATACTGCATCGCCAACTTTCTCTAAATTTAATAAGAACAGCTAGGCATGGGTAAGGCCGCTCTGTTGATGGTATCCTGGGACGCGAAATGATCGAAGTCACTTTGGAAGCAACGATACGCTGTGTTATGTATTTTGCGTGCGGTAATTTTGCTTGCAATAAAACACAGTGTTCTAGTACGTGAGCAAACGTCATCTTACGTAAAGCGAGAAAGAAAGACACAAGAAAAACCCAGAAAACAAGTGCACAATTCATTTTTACAGCAAAAAACCGTTCACTATTTCCATTCAATTTTCTAACCCAGGATGTTATCTTAGCTGCGCAACAGTAAGTAAATTATCTCACAAGTGAGCGACAGAAAAACAAATGGACAGGCAGTTCGTGATGCTGTGATGTGGAGAAAAATATTTGTGTGTGAAAAAAAAACATGCGCGATAACCCCCTTTGCCACAAAACAACAATGATGTGTTCAGAGATACATGCCGCTTGAACGAAAAAAATGACCACTTCCACAATTATAACTATCTCGTGGTGACTACATTTGTTATTCAACTAAGTTACACTGCACTCCAAAATGTTATGCACCAATTTCTGAGAAAAATTCACTGCAAGTGCAGGGTGGAAAATGCAGAAAACGGCGACACTAGCAAGAAGGCCCGTTTGGCGGCATGGTATCTCAAAGTCGCTTCAGATGCGCTCCGTATCCCAGAATACTTTGCGCGAGCCACGATATTGCTTTTTGCTTGTACCCTACCAATGCGAATCATGCGTTTCCGTGCGTCTGATTTCGCGTTTCTGCTTATTCTTTCGCTAGCGTTGAGCCAGTGTGACCCAATAAAAAAATGGCAGCATATCCACGGAGTGAATGATGGAGAGTGGGGTGAAGAATTCGTCCGTCCATTCGTTCTTGCTTCTGTCTGTCCATGCGTCCGTCAGTGTGACCATCCATGCGTCCATCAGCCCGTCCGTGCGTGCGTCTATTCGTGCGTTCGTCCCTGCGTTCGTCCATGCAGCCGCCCCTGCGTCCGTTCATGCGTCCATCCATGAATCTGTCTATGTGTCCGTTCGTCCATCTATTCAACACTCCAAGTACCACCATCTCGCATCTTTTCATCAGATATTCCCCATATAGAAGCACCGCCATCCAGTGGACATCCCAATGACTAAACGAGAGGTGGCACACGCACACTTTCTTACGGCTTGCGCTTCGGGTCCACTTCCCACCTTTAACCACCTCGAGTTCATGGTATATACTAGTTCACTGTATTCAAGGCACTGCGGCCGAACGCTCGCTAAACCTTTCGAAAACTAAGAAGTTACGCCCAGCGAGTATGACGTAGCAAACTTTTTCAGTCCGATAGTGCTCAATGTACATGCCAATGACTGCTAATGGAAAATGAAAGGCGGAGAATTCGGCTTTTACTTTCTTACGGCTTGTGCTTCGTATCTACTTCCCATTTTTAACCACCTCGAGTTTATTCATGGTATATACAAGTTCATTGTATTCATGGCACTGCGGCTCAACGCTCGCTAAACCTTTCTAAAGCTAAGGAGGTTACACCCAGCAAGTATAACGTAGCAACCCTTTCTTCTCAGATAGTGTTCAATGTACAAGCCAATGGCTGCTAATGGTGATCGCAGCCTGCTCGTTAACTAAAAGCCAAATGCTCCTGTCTCTCATTCCCCATTAGCAGCCATTATTATGTACATTGAGCACTATTTTTTATTGTTCAACCACGCACAGAACAAGTCTCTCACCGGCACCACCTTGGAGGTCAAAATGTTATACTTGTTACATACTACGGGGGACGAACGGGTGCCGCTATAAGGAGCTTTTCCCCTAAAAGTCAGCTTGTGTGTGTGCAAAGAGGGGTAGGGGGTGATGTAGGTGTTTCATGGGTAGAGCTGAACGCCATGACGCGTTTCGTAAACAAAAATATCACCAAAGAGTGTTTAGATTGAATCTTGAACGCTTTCGTGCCCTTTACGTACACTACTGTGGGAGAGCCTCAAGCTGCCCTGGTAATCATTTAGGAAAGGAAGTTTTATTGTACACATTACTTGTACATACACAAACCAAGTAATAAAGACAACCAAATACAGTTTACACACCTTACATATGAGCACTAAAACCAATTTACGTGGTGTATCTGAAAGTTACAAATTAAAATGAATCGACCAATTCATATTTTAGAAAATCCCACGCTTGCAAGCGAACTAGAGGGGGTGCTAGGAAAAAACGGAACAACTAGAAACTTCGCCTGTGTCTTCCTTGCTCTGAAGAAACCTTCACTAACGTTGAAGATAGCGAGCTGTTTCGTATTCTTGCAAAATGAAGCACCCGATCAAAAAATGATACGACTTACCCGGTCATCTAACTCCGTCAAATGCGGCGCTTTTTCTCGACCAGATGTGAATTATAAATATGCAGAGAGCCTAAGCAATGAATGAGATAGCAACAAATCGGGCTGTTAAACGAAGGAACGCTAGAAGATTTAGAAAGCATACGAAATGTACTGAAAGGGCGGCTTGATGAAAAACAAGGTTTTTGATCCAGCGGGACTTTTGTATCATCTTCTATACAATGATAACAACGCAGAAAGTCTTAAAGTACCACCTAGTTGGCGTTATCAGAATTCGATTTAGCCGAGGGCAAGAATATATCGCGAAACCTCGATGATACAAATCATGCAGTCACCAAAACTATTTTTATCATTCGAAATTTGTATCACCCCAAAATATAAAAAATTAGCATGGAACAAAAATATGCAGGCGTATGTTATCGTTTATTGTTTCTCACTGAGCCAAAAACGTCGTGAACGGCACTGAATGATGTCCAGTGAAATTTTCAGATGTCAACGATCGCACTTCCACTTGCATGCGGAGCACCTGAGCATGCGTGTGGAATTTCTGCACCAGGTTTATTGTGACTTCTGACAGCTGTAGTTGCCCCTTCCTAATTTTGCAGGCTTTTACGCGTGAGAAACAATTACGGCAAAATGGCCTTAAGGAGCGCTTTGCATACGATAGAAAAGGGCCTAAAACTTTCAAACCAGTGTCCTTTGTTTCTAGTGCTTCGTGATTGCGGTGGTGTAGGGGGCATTTTTCAGGAGAGTCAGAGTCACACACGTATAACCGAATACCTGACAAATGTTGGCGTCCCTAAAAATTATTCACGTGCCCTTTCGCCAAGATTATGCGGCTGCTTGCACTTTCAGTATTCGTACACCTTTCGCGGACTTCTGATGCACGAGGACATGGCTTGCAACGTCATGACAGGAATGTATAAACACAGCAAAATGACAGCAACATCCGTCATTACAGATAAATAAAAGCACTAGTCTAGTGACACCTGTAATCTAAAGCTAAAAACACGTGAAGGTGCACTGTTACCTCTTTCATTCGAGCACACAGTCTAAGAGGCTACGACTCGCTGCTGAAGGCTTATTACGCCATGATTTATTCCGATAAATTTGCGGCGTGGTGTACATGCCCGCGCTTAGGTGTCCGTGCTTGCTAGTTACGCGTTTCGGTACAGCGAGGGAAGCACCTCACCGTATAGTTGCGGTAGCGTATATATACGTTCAAATCAAACAGTGAGGTGAAAAACTGTTCAAATTAGCCGTACTGCATTACATTGCGGGCCAACAGGTCTTGAGTGAGACCAGAAAAATTGGTATCACAAAGAAATTGGCAAAAACCGTGGTGGTATTACCGATGTTTCAAAGTATCATTTTCTACTTATAGCTTAACAGAAGCAGTGGACTGACGTATACTGGTAGGTATTTCTTAGCAGTAAAAGTTCTGCGCTCTATATTCGCCTTTCATTGAACGTGATATAAATAATGGCTTGCGGTGTCAGCTTACCCATTCCGTTATGATCATACTTTCCATAACATAGGGCTTTCTAGGACTATCGGACCCTGACTTTTTCACAAGTATGAATCAACCATCTGATCCGATATTTTCTGGGTCTCTAATGAAACACACTGAAGTGTTTATGGCAGAGGCTCTTTATATTTTCTGTGGAATTTCGTTTGTTCTATGTGGGGATGACTTTCTACAGGTAAAAACAGCCACGTTTAGCATCTCCGTACGAAACCTTACATTTTTGGGTGAAGATCTCTAGATGCAAACACGCCACGTGCGGTTCATGTGGACAGAGAACAGGCCAGTAATTTGAAAACAAACAAATAAACTTGGCAACCGATATTCTGACGTAATGGTTAATAGATTGCAAGGAGCTTAAGAGAACGGCGCTGTTGTAGATACGATTGCACTTCCGGCACAGTTCTATAAAATTGCGCTTATGCTCAGGATGAACAAAGGACCCGCTAATGTACTTTACCGTTTTAGAACAATGCACCAGTCCGGCTTTTGTATCACATTTAGATCTCTTCTCACTGAAAATATCGTCGACGCTTTAATGGCCTTGCTGACCTAACGAAGCATACTCGCAGTGCCGAGTGGGCCGCGTTACGCGTGCAATCAGTTAATCTCATAAAAGCACTATTCAGCCTCACATATGGCCAATGTAAAACGAAAAATTGCAACGAGGCAGTTTTCACACCCACTTTACCATACATTTATTTGTTCAACGTTTGCGGTCAGCCTGACTTATTTTTCCTCTTTTTTTCCCCTGAATAGCTCTACTATTATTTTTACTAGCACGGAAACTTTACTTGAATGAGGCACACATTACACAAATATTCTTCGCTGTACCGTCCGAAAAAAAAAACCTCGTTTTTAAACACATAGTACTATGTCACACTTGAAATGTGAAACTCCTTAACTATAGGTTTGATAAACCATAAAGTGGAGCTGTTTTTATAAGCTCTTCACAATAGAGCATTCTGGCTTCAAAGGAATGAACATGACAGTAATACCAAGAAAGCAAAAAAAGACGCATGGTTTCTGGTTGACGTGCCAAGCAATTTTTCTTCGCCAAGTCTCAAGATGCGAAGCGCTATTGTAGCACTATCAATCTTAGGTCTGACTTAGGTATAACAAAGAAACACTTTAGGAATCATTTTTCGGAGAGTCATTTTTCACCCACTACACCCTAAAATCATTATTGCTTGTCAAGAATGTTCAAGCATGATGTACGTGTTCTTCCTATGAAGCTCCCGTAGAAATCATGACAGGCTATCATAGAAGTGAGATTGCCTTTATTAGAAAATAGCCATGAACAAAAATCGCTCAAACGCTAGTAAAAAGTACCATTGTTACAAGCTTCCACTGTGTCGTCACAGCCACGAAGTCAGCGATGCCAATGACAAAAGGTTAGTTCACTCAGTACGCGAACAGAAGCAGAAAAATAGATCAGAAACGTGTGTGGGCAGATTTAACAATAAATTTAGTATACTTGTATGTGACACAACGAAATCCAATACTTCAAACGACTACAAACATAACTTTAAAAAACAGCAACAAATGTGCTTTCAAGCCAGAACTTTTAACAGGTACTGAAATACACACAATGAAACAAACAGTTGAAAAAATGAACAGTAGTTGAGGGCACGAAAGTTAAGAAGTATTGACAGGTGATGTCACACGCGCGATGACAGACAGCGTTGAGTCAACAACGATCGGAGGCGAGAAGTCCCGAAGAGTTCTGGCACGACTGCGATACTAGCGGCGTTGCAGCGCTGATGTTTCCGGGAGCTGGACCATGACGGTGAACCAAGGCTGGTTGAGCTAACCTGAGTTGAAGTTTCGATGTCTACGTGGCAGACGTTAATTATGCGTCGCAACTAGACGAACGGCTAAGTCTATATGGCTAGCCGATACTAGACCACTGTGAAAGTTTCTAGAGACATACTCAATGTCCTTCTTCTACACCATGTTTTACGAGCAACCAGACTGCTTAGCAGGGTGATATTGTGCGCTTAAATCTCCTTCGTGTCCGCTAATTCTCTTCCTGGAGGAAAGGAGAACCATCGAGGTTGGTCTAATCATGCACGTGACATAGTTCACAACTACGTCCTAAAATACATTCTAACCCTGCCCATTATTTGCCGAAGCGGGGCACGTTTTCCACTGGTTGAGCGTGCCAAAGATGTGAGGCGATTGCTTCCAGCTCAACGGCGTGTTGCTTCTACAGTGAGAAGGGGCTAGGGCTTCGGTTCTCAGCAGGTGCATCCGGTGGCCCATGCTTTAGTTCGAAGAATTTGGCGATTGCCCCTTGTCACCAAAGACACGAAGAGTTAATTCTCAGTGGTGTACGTTCGAGACGAACGAAATGGCATCGTGTGCACTAGGCCTTGGCGGCTCAAAAAGAACTCTTTTGAGGCCCAAGTGGTCTCACGGTCAGAAAGAGACGCGCGGCACCTGTTAACTAGGCGTTATGTTGAGTCGAAAAATTGGCACTCCGTGACATCTATAGAAATTTTGTTCGCTCAATATTTATTCACTTATATTCGAAATGTATGCCTAACGTTTCTTCTTTCTTTTTTTGAAATATCAAGTAGTTCTCAAGTGGTGGTTTCAAGCTGTCTCCTTCAAATAAGGTGGTGTGAAACTTCAAACGTTTCCCGCAAGACTAAATCAATCGTCATGAAGGCGCTTAACGCTTCAACGTGTCTGAACATATGTAACAGCGGCCCGCACTCACTAGGCATGACGCACTGTGTGTGTACGTATGTGCTTTGGATGTATTACATGACAACCGTTTTAAGAAAGGCAACTTCTGACTCCCACACCAGATATACAGAATTAATGGAAGAACCAGGCTCACAAAACTCATCGGGCCTCTGCACGCACACAAGTTTATTTTGTGAGACGCCATTAGTAGAATGAACCCGTAGAGAAATGTACGATTATGTTGAAAAGCATAGATGCAATGACATTGGCTCCTTCATCACCCAATAAGAGCTAGCTACAGTGATCCTAGGTAACAGACTACGAAATAATAATTTTCGTCTTGCCCATTAGCCTACTTGAAGCGTATGTTGGGGGATCTCCTTTGCATATGGGACAACCGATTTCGTAGTAAATTTTTGGTCTGGTCACACCTCGCACTGTTTGGTGTCGTACCGTGTCATAAACATGTCATTCTGTGGTTACGCTGGATTACAGGCGCAATGGTTCGTAGACGCTGCAATGCTGATGACGCACTTAATGTTGTAATGACGGTTAGTACACAGACGTTCGAAGACACTTACCATGTGCTGACTTCTGACAGCTTTGTGGCTTGAAAAATCGACCACTTTCAACATTATATATTGCTTCATAGGAATTGCATGGGGAAGCTGATACACTTCTCCTTTAGCCGCCCCACTGGAAGGGTTACATCACATTTCAAGCTATAAAGGCTGCCACAACATAAAGAGCAAAGAAACAAACATATCCAAAGGTGCCAGCACCATACGAGACAAGCCGCCGGTTACTCGATACTCCCATGGCAACTTAACGATCGTACCGCAGGAACCCCTTTGGTAAGCTTGGTTGGGGACTTGATGGCGCAATAAGAAAACATATGAACAAAACGGCACTGTTATTTGTTGGGCGAACTGCCTAGGTATCAAGGTCTTAAATCAAACCATTATTTTCCTACAGTGACGTCAATGGGTACAAGTTCTCATGGCGTGCGCTTTGCCGCACCAGAGCATACTGAATATTATTACGGATGTAAACTTATTTGCTGGGACAGTCACATTTCCTCAAAAATAGGCTAGGCCACCAATTTCTGTTTTTTACAGTTCTTTTTTTGTTATTGGCATCTTTCGTATAATAAGCGTATTTTGTGCTTGCCACCACAATCTGAGCATATAGTAATGTTGCCCCAGCTACTCCAGTGAACTTGAAATGACCAAAATTATTTTCGCCTAGCTAAGCAGCCCTGATGACTCCATTTCCAAGTGCTTCCTATTTATCTTTTCTTTTGTGTATTGCAATAAAAACGTTATCCAATCAGTATGGATACTTAAATTGGGCTAGCTAATGACATACTAGAAATACTAACGTCATATGATGCTACGCACACCACAAGAATAAAAGTATACAAATCATATTAGGTAGTAGGCACGCCATGAAAAGAGCAATCATAGTCCCTTTCTCTTTACCTAAATAGCAATTGCCATAACGTCATGCAGCCCTCATCCAGCACGCAATCATGACTAGGATGTTCGCCCCCCTGTAATCTTCATTTTCACTTTAAATCTTTCATTTCAGCTCTCTGCCTCCTAATGAGGCGCACCCGTAAATACAAAAAGCGTACGGGGAAGATAGGTAAAAGCCATTTAATACTGCCCTAATTTTAGAAAAAGTATTCTTTCAGGCCTCTCTGGAGGTGACAGGAGAACAAGATGCCCTGAGTTTGCGCCGCAATGTAATACCCATATCTTTTTTTTTTCGGCTTGCATCCGTAAGTTTAAAAATATGCCGCCCTTTTCATAATTCAAAGCGTTTTAAGTGCAATTCGTATTCATAATGGTGATTTATCTGCTCTAGCGTGCCTACTGACGTTACGTCAGACCACAAGGTAACCTTTAAACGTCCGTGCAGGTGACACGTTTGGTAAGCCCATGATGTGCACACAGCTACTACACTTTCAAAACGTCATCAATGCATTTCGTTACGCTTTGCTGAAAGATACAAAAATATGCAGTGCCGATAAATTACTCCCAAAATGCTTCGCATGAGATTGATTCCCGCGAGATGTAGAATCGACCCATACTTTTTTTTTAATTTGCAAACTGTGTCGAATCCAATAGGAAGATCATCAAAGCGTCAAGACACCTTCGTTGAAAAAAAAAAAACACTTTCGTTTATGTTCAGTGGGCTGTGAAAGACCGAACAGACAGGAATGATTGCAATACAGATTATATGCTTTCCTAAAATCTGACTTGCGAAGTTAGGCGTTGATATAGACTCAATAATGTGCATTCACAAGGGCAGAAGAGATCGATATAAACTCAAATTTAGGCTAGCAGAATTACAGTATCATTTAACACGCTTTCTTTTATAATGCCCACTTTCGAAGCTGTAAACAATTCATGCAAACAGAGTTTAATTTAGGACCCCTGAATATTTTTATTTTTTTTATTCTTTGGGTATTTGCCCCAGATACCCAGCAGCTGTTTCAATAGAAACCATATCCACCAGCACAAATTGAAAAACTCGCAAGTTCTTACTTACACAATGTATTATTGAAAGTTCAACATTGGCTGGTTGTCATGGAATCAGTTATTTCTTGTGCTGCAGTTTCTCAACAAATGAACGAACCACGTAATCTGAAACCATAGCTGTGCTCACCTTTTTCTACCATGTTCTTTGATCTTTTACAACCGACCGCCTATAATAATATGTAATACAACGTTTGGATGTCCTCTACCTATTCCTTACTGACATCACCACCCATAAAACAACTAGCAGCAACCACTACTATAAATTTTGACTCATAAAAAGATGACCCCCCCCCCCCGAATATACAATGCTCACATAACCACGCACAGGTTTGCCTGTCCTTATAATCTTAAGGTGCCGCATATCAACGAGAGAGTGATGTGATGGTATAAAAACATCATGGACTTATTCAGCCAGCTTTTATCCCCACCCTGAACGTGCGCGTGCGTAGCGGGTAGTAGGAAAAACGATATCATCATCGGTGACGTGATCGGTGCCTCAAACACCGTCACAACTGGTCTAAACAGGTTAACATGTTAAGTGAACTCTCGTTTCAAACGTATCGTAAACGTGAGTACTCAATAAAGATAGGTTTTCGCAGGAAACCACCACGCTGGTATGCAATCAAGTGTTTCTCTGGCTCAAGGGTTGCTTGTGCAAGAGGGCATGCTAGAAGCCACTGTGATATAATTTACTTAGTTGTCTGGCAGACATAAAATGATTGTGCGCGTGGGTCCGAGGCTTATTTCTTGTCTTCTACTTCGTCTCATTTCTGATTACAACACAGGTGACATCTCCATACCAAGAGACTAGCCTGTTTCAGCTTTCCTCATTCATTATCTCCATTTTCTTGTTGATTTTGAAGAAACGGTTCTTTTGTAGAAATAATAGGTGCCACTTTTCTCTAGGCGTAGGCAGCGATAGAAAATACCTGCAAGTATGCCTAACTTATTGGTTCGAAAGGCCATCCGGCGGTATAAAAAGCCTGGTTGAGAAGCAAGTGCACTCGTCGGAACTTGAGAAACACCCTCTGACAAACATCTGAAAAAACACTGCTATCCTTACGGCTTACTGAACTCTTATTGCATTTATGTTTGCATTTCCCGAGCAGATGTTAATGTCAAGCTGCTTCGCATGGCTAAGAAGTTAAATCACTAGTGAACCCGTGACATTGGTTGCAGACTCATTACCATAGCTTTGCTGTTTTACTGAATGGTTAACGTTACGCGTATTTTTACAGCTAGTTTGCGTCATCCAAATTATTTTTTTCGGAGTGCACCTTCGCGTAATTCACCACCGGAGCCTATAATGACGGCGGGCCACCGTATTTGACCCAAGTTGTGCTTTGATGAAGTGGGTCTTACGTCATTACTGAGTCTATTAGACTTTTCGGTCCACCTGCACGATTTTTCAGGCATTTGCACAGCAAATAAGAGGAGTATTCCCGCTCTCAGGTTTCTATCATCTATATTTCTGCACGTCATTCGAATAATTTTAAGGGACGTTTTATAATAACGCAATGAGAAAAGGAAACTCGGGTAGTTAGAGATAGGTCCCTATTAAAATATCCATGGTTCCTAAAATCAATCCACCCTTTCTTACAAGCGAGACCTATAACCATTTCGTCATATTGCTGTGTATAACTTGAGAAGTTAGGTTTGTTTCGCTTCGAGTGCAGCAGCGAATTTGATGACAGCTTCTACAATTCCGGTATCAGCTTCCGGACTCGTCTTACTACTTGTCATTGCAAGACTTGGGCGTGGTAAAAGGAATGAAGAGACATCTTACTCTAGCGCACTACCACAAGTTGTTCCGTAACACCACCGAAGTGCGCGAGTGGAAGCAAGAGCCCGCAATCCTAAGAGATAGAAGTAGCTTCCGGTGGTGAAAGCACCTAAGTATAAAACGTTCGGCAATTGGGCCGAGAGAGACGCTTTTCGGAACAGCGCCTTTCAGTCGTCATTGGAAGCTGTCCGACCAACGAGCATGGAACACCAACAAGAAGTCTTGTCTAAAAAGACTTGGCTCCAAAGCTATTCGCTTAAGCATGGCAAGAACTGAAATGATTTCGTGCCATAGCTTTCTAGAAGATTCCTAACTTCATTTCGGCCACAAATACTATATCAATGATCACACTTGCTTTTGAAGCATCCCAAAAAGCTGTTTTTTAATTCACGCAGGTCATCGGATTCACATATCATTATAGGACATTTAAACAAAGCCTCTTGGACAAGTTTAAATCAGGGACAGCCATGGGCGTCAAAGTTTATGCGCCTAGAGTTGACATAGCGCGCGCACACACAAAACGCTTTGTTTCGAGCGCAGCTTACTAGGAGTTACATATTTGTGAGGTGGCGTTGTTGTACGCAAGCTACAATACCATAATGCGGCCCGTGAAGGTGCTCTGAGAGTATGTGCTTTTTCAAACGTTGTTTTTCAATATTTGATGCCCCCTATATCCTGTGTTGCCGGTAATGAGCGGCTGGTGGAATAGCAACCTGAGAATTCGTTGAGCTCAGCTAGCACTTCACGTGCCACATATTATTGTGGCCTGGTTATGAACACATGACCTCACGTTGCACCTACGCTGCCAGAACGAAAGCCACCAGACACGATGCCAGCGGCTTCGTAATGTCCTAACGCTACGCCCGCAACCAGTGAGAGCTGTTTAGTTTCGACTGGAAAGAAAAGGCATGAAGTGTACCACGCGTGCGGTGCCAGACGTTCTTTCCGGTTTACAGATAGACACCATGAGATAACGGAACAAATAAAGAAATAAAGGAAGAGTGAAACAAAAGAAAGAGTAATAAAATTTCAAGTTTTGCGTCCAAAACCTATGATATTGTTATGAGAGACGCCATAAAAGAGGACTCCGCGAATTTCGATCATCTAGCGTTCTTTAACATGCTCCGACATAGCACACTACACGAACCTCTACTATTTTCTATACATTTAAATGCGACTGCCATGGCTGGCATTGAACTCGCGTCCTTAAGTCACCAGCCGAGAACCCTCACTCTCAATAACGTATGCTGTCGGGCATAGTGAAATGCCTGCAATATTTCGCCTTCGCACACGAAGTCAATATCTTTGTTAAATGCATTAAGGATAAAGGTCTCTCGAGCCCTTTCCTTCCGTGCACTTTTGTTACAGGCTGCTACTGGTTTTTCCTGGTGTTAATATCTAGCTTCTCAACCAGAGACATCATTGACTAATGCTTAATCGTTCATCGTTAGGACAACCAATCACACTGAAAGCCGCAAGTATGATGTTGAGAATGCTACCGAACGTATCTAGTAGTGCCACTTACTACAGTGTTAGTGAGTACCGCCAGTATCCATAACGCCGAGTTTGAAACTTTTTTTGTGCCTGTGGCACCACGTCGCGTGGGATAGTATCGCAAGCTGGCCTCTTACAGTATACCCCATCCTGTTCGGTTCCAGCCAGTGAAAAGTTTCCTTTTTTGTCCAGTTTTCTTTCTTTAGATATATATTGAAATTGTTAATTGTCAATTACTATTACATCTCTTATAAACTTTTTACATCTTTGTCTGCTAGAGTACAATAATATTCTATCTCACCAAGATTGATTGATTTGTGGGGTTAACGTCCCAAAACCACCATATGATTATGAGAGACGCCGTAGTGGAGGGCTTCGGAAATTTTGACCACCTGGGGTTCTTTAACGTGCACCCAAATCTGAGCACACGGGCCTCGACATTTCCGCCTCCATCGGAAATGCAGCCGCCGCAGCCGGGATTTGAACCCGCGACCTGCGGGTCAGCAGCCGAGTACCTGTATCTCACTAAGAAAGACAAGCCCTGAAACGTTCACTTCTTTCATTTTGCTTCACTCGAAGTTTTCCCACTTTCTTCTTTTCCGAGTGGAAGTACCCCACGTTAAAGAACCCCAGGTGGTCGAAATTTCAGGAGCCCTTCACTACGGCGTTCTCATAATCCTATGGCGGTTTTGGGATGTTAAACACCACATATCTATTGATCACTGGAAGTACCCACAGAGCCGCACTCTGGCTTAGCCTTCCCGTCTTTTATTTACTCTTCCCCTACTTACACAAAGTTTGCCATTTTACACGTCAATACATTTTTTGAGCGTCTCATTGAGCTACCGCAGGTTGACGCGAGGTCGCGGTGGCACTTGCTTACAAACATCAGACTGAACGAGACATTTTTATTGTTCACTGGCCATATTAGTGAGTAGCTCTTGGTAAGTGCTATGCGCCGCGAATGAGTGGCTTTTTTTAGCATAAAATTGTTTTGTTCCACTGTCCAGCACGGTTCCGCTGACCTATTTTCGCAACAAAAGTGACGATGGATAGTATATAACAACGAATTGCAGCAAAACAAATTGTCTCTGTACCTGCATGTTCCACTGCAAGTGTTTTGTTCCACTGTCCACCACGGTTCCACTGACCTATTTTCGCCACGGAAGTGACGATGGATAGTATATAACAACGGATTGCAACAAAACAAATCGTCTCTGTACCTGCATGTTCCACTGCGTGTGTTGTCGAAAGACGATGGTCTTGTGTCTGGAGAGTGTAAACAAAACGTTTATTTTATTTTCTGCACGAGAAAATTGGTGAAGGGGTTTCTGGAGGAGTGGCGTGACTGTTCGATGTGCGCAGCGGAGGCGAACGAGCGCATCGATGAACTCTACACTCCGTGAGACATGAGCGTCATATGGCATTTATCTAAGAAAACGAAAGGATGGCCTCTGATACAGAAAGCACGTGGCATGCGTGCGCGTCGAAGGTCACAATGTGTAGTACGCATGGCACTGGGTAGGCGCCACACCGTATCGTCTTATCAAAGCTTAGTAAGCACCCGCCGTTTTGTGGATAGCGTTCAAGGTGAATTCAGCGCGATAAGCACTATGGTCTTTAGAATTGCTTATATATGCCCTCTATAGTATAGAGAAACACAACCCAGAATAATTACGCGGTAATATTGTGCCTTAAATATGCATAGTATGTTCTTTTAATGGAATATCCTGCAAGTATGAACGCAGAAACCAGACCAGGGGTGCTGCAGATGTTGTTGGATTTTAGCCTTTTCAAGTGACAAACAGACAAGTCAGCCTACAAACAGCCAGCCAGACAAACCAAAGTTTTTGTTGAAGTATCCCAAGAAAGGTTTTCATATTTAAAAGCAGAAGGCTGGCATTATTTTGCACGGAATTGAGAGGTTGGTTGTTGCAATCTCTGTTCCGTGCGACAAATGTCTAGCGCCTTTCGATTTGTTGCACCGAATTGAAAGGCGCTAGGAATCGTACCCCCAACCTTTCGATTCCTAGCGCGTGGCGCTAGCCTCTAGGCCACGGATCGCCGTTGCCCGAAAGTGTACTGTCAAGCCATTTATACAAACCATGGCAGTGCTCAGTGCCCTGAAACTTTCCCACGTTGTCGTTATCATTGGCGAGTTGACATGACGCGCTTGCTTTGAGCGTATTCTAAATGTCATCACCTCCACGAAGCGTGGCCTCTTCTGCGCGCGCACTTATCAGATTCGTAATTCGGGAAAGGACAAAGGTCACACGCTCCCGCGGCTGCGTTTACAAAACTAGTGCGCTGCTGGGGGGCTCGCTCTCTGGCTTCCGTGCCGACCGGTTGTGCCCTCGCGATCTCCGACGTCAGCGTAGCTCTGGCCAACTGGGCTCGCCCTACGTCATCTTCTGACGCTGACGACCTTCGACGACAGTGTAGCTCTGACTGACTGGACTTGCTCTACGCCATCTACTGACGCCGACAAGAGTTCTCGCAAGTGGTGCCCAGACCTCGGACTCCCGTAACCGCGTTTTCATCTTTCCTATCTCTCCTATCCCCTCGATATGTCGTCGCGCTCGCTCTCTGGCATACTGTTTCTCTCTCTTTCTAAACCTTTATTCCTATCCTTTTAATCCCTCCTCACCCGCATCCCTTGTGAGCTACTGTTGAGGTGTCGCTCCCTGAAGCAGACAGTTACGGGGCTCACTTTTCTCTTCCTTCCTCTCTCAGAACCACTTAGCTACTGGCACAAGACGCATAAAGAATGGTTAGTTAATTCTCGCTGGTCCCGTGTATACTTGTGCACTCGTTTCGTGCGTATTTCTTTCTGTTTGAACGGTGCGCTTGAAGCGTCGAACTGTGGAAGTTGTTAGTCCGCGATCGTCCAGTGAATGCTGATTTCGTCTGTGCTTTCTGCTTGAGGTGTGCGCTGCATGTTTCGAGCTGCTTGCCATTCTTATCATGACTTTAAAATTTGCTGTTGTTGCTCAAACAATGCGCACTACCCCCCAACTACATTTGTAAACAAACGTTTCACATCCGCGTTATAGCTATTCCTATATATCAGCCACATTTCGAAAGACGATAGTCTTTCTTGGGGACTTTTGACGCAAAAATTTTTGTCTGTCTGTCTGAACCTTTGTCTGTTTTTTCACTCTAAACGGCATCGGGCACTTGAAACGGCCGACCCCATCCACAGCGCCCACCAATGTTGCTCAAGGTTGGGCGTTCATGCTTTTGCAATCGTCAATAAAACGCAAATATTGCTCATGTCTGGGGCACCATGACAACACGTACATATTCTGCATGTGCTTTTTTTTACTAGAAAAGGTATACATAAGTAATTTTAGGCACCATAGCGCTTATCACGCTGCGCTGACCATGCAACGCTTGCACGGAACGGGGAGCATTTCCAACGCTTTGCTAAGACGTGATGGTGGTGGCACCTACCCGTCGCCTCACGTTCTACAGCTTATCACCTCTGAGACGGGCGCGCACGGCCACGCCCTTTGTTTTCAAAAAAAAAAAACTGCCAGATGTAGCAGAACAGGCTGCTGTAGCGCTGGCATTACTGGACACGAAACGCACCACGGTGTACACCGATTCCCGAGCGGCCGTTAGGGCGTTCGCATCGGGATTGATAGCCACAGAGGCAGCCAGAATTCTCCACAGCAAACCCCCCTCAGACGTTATTCATCACATAGTCTGGTTTCCCGCTCACATGGGACCAGACGTACTGCCGGGTCACCTGAACCCAAACGAGATAGCCCACGACTGTGCGCGAGGTTTCACAAGCCGCGACGGGGTGGTCTCTCGGGTGGGTTCGGGAGAGCTCGTCCACAGTGATCCTCTCGTTACTTTTCACGAGATAACATCTCATTACAGAGGAGAGCGACAGACTTTTCCTTTTCCCCATCATAAGCTCCACAGATCACAAGCAAGCACGCTCCGCATGCTCCAGACGGGGTCTTACCCCTCTAGGGGCTTCCTGAGCATGCTTCATCCGGATATTGATCCACTTTGCCCAGATTGTGGTGAATTTTGCTCTTTGAGTCACATGCTCTGGCAGTGCCCTGCGTTACAGGATTTTAAAACAGAAGAAGACTGGACGACGGCAATCACAGACCCCAGACGAGACGTCCAGCTTCAGGCTGTCCAGAGGGCCCGTGAACGAGCGGAGAGGCATGGCCTCTCTGTTCCGACATGGGACTAGCCAACGGCTGGGTGGGGACCTACATAGTTGGCCCGCTGCCTTGCCTCTCAGGACCAAATAAAGTTGTTTGTCCTGTGTCCTGCCAGATGCCGCTCATGTCTGACGTGTCATGTGACTTGATGCGCTCGTTCGCCTCCGCTGCACCCTCGAGGCACTCTAACGCAGGGCAGGGCCTCCAGAATACCAGTCCCCGATTTTTTTGCGCAGAACATCAAATGAATATCTTGTTCGCTGTCTCCACACACAAGGCTATCGTCTTTCGACTACATTTGCAAAAGCATGCAGATAGGGGGCCAATTTTTCGTTTTTATGTTCGCCGCGCCTCGGTGATGTAGCAGTCGTGGCACTCCACTGCTGACCCGAAAGAAGCGCGATCGTGTCTCGGTTTCGGCGGCCGCACTTTTGATGGAGGTGAAAATCTCTGAGGCACGTGTACTCAGGCTTATGTTTGCTCTTGAGGACCCTAGGTGATCTTAATTTCCAGAGCATCCACTACGGCATCTTTCATAATCGTATGGTGGTTTAGGAGCGTTAAACCCTGGATATTATTTTCATCTTCTCCTCAGCCATGTATTTGTGCTTCAATGCCCAGAAGAAAGACTCAGACTCAGACCATGCTACTGCAGCAGCGTCAAAAACTATGCCTCTCTTTGATTCACTCACACCCTTTGTCTTTCCCAAGCACAGGGTACTCGACCACAGATTCGATGTTGTAAAATTCTTTGTCCTTGCTTTAGCTTTCTGTTCTATCTCTGCGCCACCGCTGTTCGGCATGCTCCACCCTCGTTCTGCATTCTGTCATGATTGGTACTGCGACGCATAATTACCGCCTTTGTCTATGTTTAACGATTCTGGCTCTCTCGCAAAACTAATTTTCCGTGAATAGCTCGGGAGACTGTTATTCACTGCGTACTTAGATGGAAGCACTCATTTCAAGAACTAATAAAAACAAAAATTAAATAAAGTAAATAATTTTTAAAACTCGTATATAACAAAAAAAACAAAATGAACCAACCAAAACGTATGTTCGTCTTCATAATTAAACGTTAATGAGCAGCCATTAAGTGACAACGTAGTGTACGCAGCAGCATATTTAACACAGCGGCTGTTTTGTGGAAAGCTTGTCTTGTCTATGCGTATGAAGGTTTCAGGTTTTCTTCACTAAAATAGCGAGAGACAGGTATACAAAAAGCTAAGGTCGGGTACTGTAATGCTTCACAAGGGCATTCACTAACAACGTAGTTACCATAAACAGCGAAGTGGATCAGATATACGTATTTTCTGCCGAACTCTTGAGCACGAATTGAGGTTGCTGTGGAACGAAAGCCGGAATTCAACGTAAATCACTCGAATGACATGATAAAAAAATGAGGAGGCGGTCACAGGAAGTCCCCTTCCTTCACTCCTGGCATACATTCGGCGATTAAATTCAAGTGCGTTTTTGGCGATAACTGTACGGCCGAAACAAAAGTGCGCGAAAATGCTTGTTAGTCTTACTGAAACAGATTGCTATTTTCATGTACATTCCATGTTGCTTATTGCTGTAATTATTATGTGACGTATATTGCGATTCCTTCATCACATATCACACTGGACGGGCGCTGCATGAATGACTCGTGTCTCGGGTGGCGGTGATGCACTGTACAGCCTTTTGGTGGTCAGTGGATTAGACACGCTTGGCGCAGGGGCTCTACGCAAGCAAAGCGTGAGCGCTGAAGAGTCCGATGCGAGGCGCGATCTACGTGACCGTCGTGACCGGCAGCCACCTGACGCCTTCTTGTTCTCATGATCGTCTAATAAATATTCCATGATGGTCCAAGGAACTTATTTTCATCCTCGCCACTTCTCTATAGGCTATCAGTTTTCTTAAAGGTGAGGCACAGATTGTCGTCGTTTAATACTCTGCCAAATAGACAAAACAAACCATATCACAGGTCTTTTTCGTGGTGCCGACCTATCTGCCACAAAAAATGTCACTAGCCTCCACCTCATGTACCAAGGAGAGCATTTCTGTCGTTACTTTCTATTTTATGGCGTTAAAGGGTACTCTCAGCTTCTGTTTTCGCAAACATGCGGTGCAGTAGTTCGTTTGCCGATATTGTCCATGACAGAGCATATAGATCAAAAGCATGTACACAAGAATTTCTGCCAGTTGAACCAGAAGAAGTACAACTACTAGTGAAAACAATAGAGTATTTTATTTATATATTTATTGTATTTCAAAATTCGATGCATGTTTCGGTGCACCTCAGTTTTTGTTTTCAAGCTGTTACAGCTCTTAAAGATAATGTTGCTGCTTCATTACACTACAGCTACGGATAAATCTCATAATATGTTCCCACCTTGAAAAATTTAACACTATAGCTACACCCCATCATAGCACTTTCACAGAAACAAATACGCAACATTGCACACATGCAAGCAATGTCTGCACGCTTTGTTCTTACCTCACAATGTCGATGAAACGATTAGAAGCATTCTTGTGTGCAAGCCAGTTTCTTCAGATGGATAGCGTGATTACACAACACCGAGATAATATAACCAACTTACCTGCATAATATTGAGTTCAACGAAAGAAAAGAAGCACATCAGCTGTACTCACGCACCGTTTTTCTTCGTAAGGAAAAAAAAAAGATGACAGAGCCAAGTCATACGTATCCTACCGCTTATGAATGTTGTCCTACCATTGCATTCGATGTATAATATACTCTTCTATTGTCTACATCTAACCCTCTGAGACAAAACGCAGCCCACTCTAGCGACATATTTGTATTTTTTTACTTGCTATGTTTTACTATATCTATGTTATTTTATATGCCTTTTTATTGGTAACATGTCTGACAAGTTGCGCCCGCACCTATATGAAATGCCTATTTTACGCAGCAATCACTTTCTACAGCACTGAGGCATGAGTTTAATCTAGACTACCTCGCGTAAGAGTACACACTCTGATTGATTAATTGATTGATTGATTGATTGATTGATATGTTGGGTTTAACGTACCAAAACCGCCATATGAATATGAGAGATGTCGTAGTGGAGGGCTCTGGAAATTTCGGCTATGTGGGGTTCTTTACCGTGCGCCCAAATCTGAGGCCAAGGGCCTACAGCATTTCCGCTTCCATCGGAAATGCAGCCACCGCAGCCGGGATCCGATCCCGCGACCTGCGGGTCAGCAGCCGAGTACCTTCGCCACTAGACCACCGCGGCGGGGAAGTAGTACACACTCTCTACGTGGTAACCGATAAATACAATTTTCTGCACCGATAAAGTAAGGGTTACTCTAGTGCACACATTCTAAATTTGGTAACCCTTACAATCAATGTCAAGAATCACGTGTATTTTTAATCATGCTTAGGGTGCATGTGCAGAAGATTCGCTCCCTTAGCTTTCTTTTCAATGCCATTAAAACTGCTTCGTCATTGTAGCTCTATCATAATGAGAGGCTTCCTAACGAAACTTCGACCCTCTCTCTATCTTACCTCTTTTCTACTGCACTTTTCGCTTTTTTGCTTTAATATAGCCTGTGGTAGCTAACGTGCTTTAGCCTGAAGGACATCAATCAAGTTTTTCAATTTTTCTCTTTTACACCTGTGTGAAGAGAACCACCACAGATTCTCCGATTGCGATGCTCACAGTATAAACTTAGCAAAAAAATACAGATTTCTTCCCAGTGACTCATTGTTGCAAAATTTCGCAGATGGAGAATGATGGCGAGAACTATTCGCAGATACAATAAAAATGCGGTAGTCTTCCAACAAATACCAGCATAAATATTGATGCCTAATTAGCGATTACCTTATCTAAGTAATGACTCCAAAATTCTCATACATTTTATAAGGACAGCTAAGCACTGGTTTCTACAAGGGAGCATGTCAAGAATATAAATTTATCGTACCTAAATGAGTTAATGAATAACAGGGCTAATTTTGGGGGGCAAGGGTCTCCAATATAATGACTCTCAGGTCAGGCCCTGATGGGAATGGTAATGGACTACGAAGAACTGTGTACTCTTACTTTATATGGGTCTATGTGTGCTTGCTGTAAAGCACTCCCTTATTTGAAGCCTCGGTGAGCCTTTTTCCTTGGCATGACAAATTATTTCTTTCCGAGGGCTAGAATCCATTTGCGAACGAACGCTTCGCTGCCCCCACAGACTCGCAAGGACAGCCGTGTCGTGCTCGCAGATTTAGAAAGTGTGCCAAAGAAGTTATTATGCTACGCAGGAAAGGCTCGAAATATTTGAAGGAATGTGACGACTGGAAATTCGCTATAGCTTTTTCACTGAGGTGATAATAACGTGTGCCGGCCAGAATCTAAAATTGCTCATCTGTCATACTCCGGCGCCGCCTTCAACAACCTACTCTTTTTTTGTATGAAATCGCTCCTCTCTGATGACACATTTTAATCCTTAACTTCTTATCCAACCTTGTGGGCCACTCTTTAGGAATAAAAGAGGCATCTTCCACAGTACTAATATAGATGTGGATTTCAGTTAGTTAAAAAATACAAAGCATAAAAACAAGTGATATGAAAGAACCGAGATTGCAGAAATAATGTTTCGGAGCGCAGCCACAGGTTTCGGCAGCAGCAGCGCTTTTGCGCGTGTGTGTGTGTGCATGCGTGTGTGTGTGTGTGTGTGTGTGTGTGTGTGTGTGTGTGTGTGTGTGTGTGTGTGTGTGTGTGTGTGTGTGTGTGTGTGTGTGTGTGTGTGTGTGCGCGCGCGCGTGTCGAAGCAGTTGAGAGCAAAACAATTTATTTCACTTGTTCCAAAACTTTATTACTTCGAAACACTCTTAATAACCACTTCTAAATGCTAGCTTTTGTGTGTCGTCTTCTGTGGTTTCTTGTATTACCCGTGGAAGTAGTGTGAGGTACAAGTGTATCATACGGAAAAGAAGGTGTTTTCGTAAGTGTAGAATGGTATTATCGTCAAAACCACTCCATTATTTTCACGTGATAGCGCAGCGATGAACTCTGACATCTAAGTTTACATAATTAGCTTAGCTTCAGCTAGAAGGTCAAAACCTCTTAGATTCCATGGTTTTCATCTCCTACTACAAAAAATACGTGCCGATTCTCAGTTGTGCATCTACCACATTTATTTGCATACGTTGACGTGTGGCTAGCACTAAGTAGTATTTAGGTAATATTAGTGGTAGTTGAAATTGTTTTTAGGTTTTTACAGTTGTATTCACATTTAAACGTTTTATGTAGAGGCGGTTGCTCATTATTATTAATAAACACTAATTCAATGAACAGGACGTAGGTTTGATTGTCTGAGTTTTTTTTTTTCAGGGTGATTGGTGTGATCTACTTCGCTATCCTTCTTAGAGATGTAAATTTAAACAGGACCTCAGGACCTTTCATCTCTACTACACTTTCAGTTTCTTCGTAAAACACTGTTTTGCAAGAGATTGTGTTTGTAGAGCAAGTGAACCCAGAGTACGTAGCTTTATAGAATGAAAACCCGCTGGAACGCTTGTCAAAAAAGCATTAGAAATAAACGTAATAAACGGGAAACTCAAGAGCTGAGTAACAGTAACGAGGCAAAAGAATGCTTAGTGGTTGAATATTCGATTCCTACGCTTAAGTTGGAACAACATCCTGCGACGTTGCCTGCGGTGTTTACACGTGCCATAGCGGCCCCCAAAAGGTTTTTTGAGCGCCGGCAACGTTATATCTTTTTGAATAGTATAGTAGTGGCCCGACCGGCAGCTGCAAAGCGATCACTTTTAACGATGCCTCCGTGAGATTCTCAGCGGGTGCGTCAACGTTTTCAAGCGAAACGTGCCACTGCTGCCTTAGCACTGGACCACGGCGCCTCGTAAAAGTGAAAGTCCCCTGTCGAGGCAGCTCAGTGGGGCAAATGCTAAGGTCGTTCGTACGCGGGACGTTAGAAAGCACTAGAATAATCGTGCGCACTGACGCGCGAGTATCTTCATCACTTGGTATTTTTTTTCTAATTCGCCGGCATTTGTAATTAGCAGAAAAATACTAATACTTAACAGATATAAAGTTTGAAACTATCTATTCATACGCTTTGCAAACCTATCTATAACTTTCTCACTGAAAGTTTTAATCCATCTTTGTTCTTTCAAAGTTGGCTAATTAAACAGATCTAATTATTCAATATTTGAGAACACAAAAATAGTCTGCCTAACTCCAGGCAATGGTGAGCAACACGCATTTGGTCGCGTCGGAATCGCGTGTGCCGCCAGGTTTTTAAACTTTTGCAAAAGTTACCTGGGACACCCTGTATATACGGTGCGTGCAAACAACCCAATTAGTTCGAACCCGACAGCTACAAACCCGTTTCCAATCATCCAATGCTTCTTCAGACGACAGCAAAATACTGCGGAGAAAATGACGCAAAGAGCACACTGGACATGCTAGATGGAAAGAAAATTTTATAACCATTATTCTTTGAGGTCATTTTCTTATTGTTATGACTTGAGGAACTTCTTCCGAGAGCTTTGCGCCGTGCCTGCGCTATCGGTAGGTTAGCTGAAAAATTGAGTAGTCAATGTGAATTAGTTAAAAGGTGTGAGCATTCTTAACAGTCATGCGTGTTGACATTGCGGGGCCTTCCTCTCTCTCCAAGACTGTGCCCTTTCTTTTTCAGTCCTCTTCCGATTTCCATAAGGCATCTGATCGCGAGAACATTGCAAGCTGGTGCGCAAGGCTAGTGTACAGCAAACGTTGACGCGTCGGGACCTCAACAAACTAGCAGTTGTGTCGTCTACGATTAGAACCGATGAGCGAAACTGCTTCAAAAATGGGAGGCGAACAATTATATACCGGAGCTTACAGCTGGCTTTTACGAAAATGAAAGCCAACCCCGTCATTAAAAAAACCATTTTCCACATCTCATGTTGTGTTACTTTGAACGAGACTTTGCGTCAGGGCTCTAACAACACATCAATATTGATCTGCACTTATTATCGGTACATGGTGACTCCTGAGGGTGTCCCACTGAAGCAATGATTCTGATTTGACCCGGCTGTCCTAAAAAACAAAAAAGACACTAGGCCTACAATAAAAGAACAGCACAGTCACAGCCAAAGATGGAACATCGTCATTTCTAGAACCCCTTGCATTTAAACCCTCTTGGGGCTACTAAAACAAGCATGCTTGCAAGGTACTCAGTGCTCCTGATTGATTCTTTGGCTTACAACGATGAAAAGTTATGGTTAAGACCTTTGTAAAGGGCTGGAAGCACTCAACAACCCACTCGCAATGCGATTAATATTGTTTGACGCCTGGTTAGACAGTTCGCACTTAGTGGAGCGCCTGTTATTTTTTTTATATCTTATAGCGCATTCTATTGATTCTCTTAATGGAGTTACGTCCCGACCTAACACTTGTATAGGTTTTTTTTGTGCACAGAAGATCGAAGCGCCGCATGGCCAGTGCAGTAAAGAAATAGGAAACCGACACGGCTCTGTGGAAGACCAGTGTTTTCGCACAGAGAGGACGCAGGTTCGAACCACGTCTTATCCAAGATATTTTAAAGACAATAGTATTTCTTTAGATACATCAACGCACAAGTTCTGGCCTGTCTGTTTGTGTGTCTGTCTGTCAATCGAAACAATTCAATTACTATACGCTAAAGTTCTACCACTTTCAGAACGCCCACCTATCTTGATCTGGTGTGTGCGTTCATGCTTGTCTACACTACTCATCAAAAAATATTACGCACATCTGAGGCGCAACATCAGGACGTGATACTTGGTGGCGTGTTTATTTGTATTATATAATGAATGAACACTTATTTATGAACGCTGTAGTGTTGATTACGCTGCGCTGACAATGCGACGTTATGCAAGAAAAGGCTGGTGTTTCCTACACTTTGCTAAGGTGATACGGCACTGCGTTCTACAGATGCTTTTGTTTTCGTAGATTACTGTCAGATGGCGCTCATATCTCACGCAGTGCCTCCAGGATACCATTCACCAATCTTGTTGCGCAGAACATCAAATAAATGTTTCATTTCCTCTTCAAACAGAAGACCGTCTTTCGACGACATGTGTAGTGAAACAGGCAGCTACGTGGCATTTGTTCTTTTTTTTTCTATTTCTTTTTTTTCGTGCGATAGCGGGTAGTAATAGGGGAGGCCCAACACCATATGCTCAAAAGTGCACGCATTAGCGGCGAGTGACGTGACATACGTCAGCTTCGCGCACATAGTTGCTGGCATGGTCAAACACCATTCAAGCCGCTGTTTCGGTGAGAGATCTCCTCTGCCACTGGCATGAGGCCGTTTACAAGCGGCAAAAGTGGCACGTTGTCAGTGGTATGCAACGTAAAGTACGATGTTTTGTTGCATTTTGCTACAAAAAATGCTCAACATTTTTTTCAGTATTTGTTTCGATCTTGTTAGTGCTGTTACGTGCTGCCAAGCCGTGTCAGAAACAATGCGGGCACGTAGTTCATGACCGCGCACGTTCCCGTGAAACGATGTAAACGTTCATTTTTCGCCGTTGGCCATACTTATTGATGAACGCTGCTGTTAGTGGGCGTGAACACGCAATCTGCAACAATCAGTTGTACGTCACTGATGTAGATCATGTCCTGGTGTTTTGCTAATGGCTGCTTGAGCACAGCACTTCCGGACGATGAGCGACGTATTGCAAGTCTGAAAAACATGATTGATTGATTTGTGGGGTTTAACGTCCCAAAACCACCATTTGATTATGAGAGACGCCGTAGTGGAGGGCTCCGGAAATTTTGACCACCTGGGGTTCTTTAACGTGCACCCAAATCTGAGTACACGGGCCTACAACATTTCCGCCTCCATCGGAAATGCAGCCGCCGCAGCCAAGTCTGAAAAACAAAGCGACCGCGTGATATCGACCACGCGACACGTCACGCTAACGGCCCGTTTTGTCGGTCATATAGCGGCAATTGCCGCTGTCGCGTGCATTTTGCGCATATGGCGTTTGCCCTTGATGGAGGCGGCGGCGGCGTGCAACTAACTCCCGTATTCGAAAACGCTCCTCGACTCAATTTTCACCCTTCACTTGGCAGAGTTGAGCACTGCACCACTGTTTGGCTGAAAATGACGCTGCGCTACTCAAAAATAGCGGCAAATTAGCACTGATATGCAGTGACTTGTCCTGCCTAGATATGGCGCTCCCATCGGCTTTCTCAAGTGAAGGTGGAGCGTTTAATGAAGGGGTGTTCTAGAATACGTGGGTAATACGTCGTTTTTGTCGTCTCATAAACGTTTTCACTTTCGAAACTGGAACGGGTACTGTCATAAGCTGTATCTGGTCCACATGTCTGAGACCCGTTCCGTGCACGGTTAACAATGTTATTTACCTTGCTACCTGTATTTTCTCAATACACGAAGGAAAATTCATGGAAGAATAATGCAAGGTATTTTAAAGAAGAAACATAAAAACGTTCAGAAAGCCCATTATCTTGGCAAAGCGGTGAACATTGTGGTTCAGCAGAGCTCTTGCTAGAAATCTAACTGCTCAGCCGAGCCAGTGCGTTATAGTGCAGTTACCATATGTGCACAGTGCTACGAAGCACTACACGCAAACAATTTTAGGGCAGAAACATGGTGGTTTCGTAATTATTTTTAAAATAAGCAGAACGTGAAGAACCGAACAAAGAAACAAAACACATCTCTACAACATTTGTCAGCAAATGGAAGAAGTAACTGTAGGTATACAAAACGTACGAGGGTAATACCAGAGTGAAACACAATATTAAAAATGGGCTGATCTCACGTACAGTGGGAATCAATGACACGCGAAGCACGAAGGAGGAAGTTGTCACTTCAAACTCACCCCAACGTTAAGAGGTGGAGGTAAATTATGCCGTACATGACTTCTCTCTCATGATTATCCTGTTGGAATGTATCGTTTACCTTCATCATATATTCAAGTCACGTGTTGCTAAATTTAGTATACGTGGAGCTAGCGAAATGACCGCCAGCAAGCTATAAACATGGTATGTGTTCATGTTCTGACATGACACGCGTGTTATGATCATCATGTTTGCACCAGCCATATGCCTTCCTCATCTATTGACGTCACGTAACACCGAATT
Source organism: Rhipicephalus microplus (assembly GCF_043290135.1). Classification (NCBI taxonomy): domain Eukaryota; kingdom Metazoa; phylum Arthropoda; class Arachnida; order Ixodida; family Ixodidae; genus Rhipicephalus; species Rhipicephalus microplus. The sequence continues at coordinate 147,543,348 of NC_134700.1, read as the reverse complement.
CGGTATATGCGGAGCAAGCGAAACGGCCGTGAGTGCATCATGAAGGGCCCAATATGCTGCAACGTAACGTTGACGCGCGCGCACGCTAACACCGTGACGCTAAGTTAGCGAAACGCGAACACTCTATAGCCCGACGCTGGGCGCGGCTGGCGCGACCAGCGTCCGTCGGCGCGGCCCGACGGCAACCGGCGCGAAGAGAGAGAGAGAAATAAATAAAAGAAAGAGACAGGCAGGCTAACCTAGACGAACTGGTTTGCTACCCTGTACGGGGGTGGGGAAAAGGGTCGGAAAGAGGATAGAAATAGAGATAAAAAATAAATTAGAAAAAAAACCACATGCGCACACACTCAGGCAGTTCCGATCACAGTCGTTTGGACAGGCCGGTTGAACGCAAGAAGCGCAGAAGCGCCTTCACAGCCTTCTTCTGCGACATAAAGTCCTGTCGGCAGCGCAGGATTCTTTCTTCCGAAAGAGGCTGGTTGTCCAGTGTATCTAGTGCATTACAGAGTGACTGTCTCTGCGAGCAGTATTGTGGGCATTCACACAGAATGTGCCAAGTTGTTTCATCACTGCCACAATGGTCACATGCAGCAGTGTCAGTCAATCCTATGTGGGCCGCGTACGCATTGGTAAATGTGACGCCCAACCATAATCTGCGCAGCATAGTAGCGTCTCGTCGGCGTAATTCCGGAGGAATTCGAAGACTAAGAGACCGGCGCGAAATTCGACACGCAGCATTTTGCGCCGATGTGTTGCACTGCATCTGCCTCTTTTCAGGACGGTGGGACGCCGGATGCGCTGAAGCTCGCATGCGTCAAAGCAACGGAGCGCGGCACGCGTCTGCGAGCGGCACCAGGCGTGGCAACGCCGGCGTGATGCGACGAAACAAACGCCGCCGCGCACGTGTGCCAGGTCACGTCGAGGTGTATTGGCGCCTTGACTGTGGCAAGTAGTCATGTTCTCACATGACATGCATCTTATGATTTTTATGATTGCACCAGTCACATACTTTTGTCATCCATTGACGTCACTTATAATGAGTTTGGCCTATGTGAAGCTAGCGAAACGGCCGCGAGTGCATCATTAGTGTGGCATGTAGTCATGTCGTTACAATACACTCGTGTTGTGATTTTCAGGTTAGGGTTTGTCGTTTGTGTTCACCATGCAATTATGTCATACCATACCAGGTTTTCAACATTTCATTAGAACGAAAGCACCGCAAGAACAGCAAGACCATGAATGTAAATTATGACATTCATGACATACATGTCATGATTTTCATGTTACGACTAGTCAAGTATGCTTGTCATACAGTCATGGTGGGCCATACCAAGTTTGCCAAAAGTCGTAAGTGGCTATATATATATATATATATATATATATATATATATATATATATATATATATATATATATGTGTGTGTGTGTGTGTGTGTGTAGAGAGAGAGAAAGAAAGAGAAATACAGACAGACAGACAGACAAACAGACAGACAGACAGACAGACAGACAGACAGACAGATAGATAGATAGATAGATAGATAGATAGATAGATAGATAGATAGATAGATAGATAGATAGATAGATAGATAGATACGCTCAAATTCGCCGAAGTTCGCTAAGAAATGCTTCGATTTTATAAACATACTGCTTTTTAATATGTCATACGGACAGAATACTCAGAGAAGGCTTTCTTCTCGCTCATGATTTATCGGTGAGAATTATCGAGGTAAGTACGTAGACGTCTGACAACTGTTGAGGAACAACACGACCGTGAGCGATTACGTTATCATGGGACAGTATATAGGTAAACACTACAGCTACTGCCACACTGTAATATTACTCGAAATGTTCGTTTTTAGATGCGGAAGCATCTTATACTCGCGCCTTGTAGTGCGCCGTCCGCGCCGTCCGCGCCGTCCGCACCGCTTCTCGAACATTCGACAGCTGACGCGCGCGCATGCGCCGTCGCCCACCATCTGTGCCGCGCGCGCTTCTCCTTCGAGAACATTCGACAGCTGACAGCGCATGCGCCGTCGCGCCGTCGCCATCTGTGCCGCGCGCGCGCTTCTCCTTCGAGAACATTCAACAGCTGACAGTGCATGCGCCGTAGCGCTGTATATATACTCAAGGTCGGCGCTCGCTCGCTCAGTTGCCGCTCGTCGGTTGGTTTGTACGGCGCGTCGACGTCCAAGGTCGCGGTGAAATGAATTCCAACGAATCCACAAACACAATGATCGACGTCCCTTCGACCAGCGCCATCCTTTCGCATACGTGTGTACGTGTTCACTCATTTAACACCCCCTCCTACAACCACGTTAACCAATTTAGCCATCGACCCAAGTAAGTCGCAATTTAACACCCCATTTCACAACCACGTTAACCAATTTAGCCATCGACCCAAGTAAGTCGCACTTTAACACCCCGTTAACCAATTATATGCTCCGCATCCTCTACAGTGTTCCCCCGAGGGAAGCTGCGGGCAATTTTTTTATGCACCAAAAGAAACATTTTTCGCATTAACCTCAGATTTGTTGTGCGTCAAATGCAAAATCATGGAATACACTGCCATTTCATAAGTGGGCCTTAAATGACTGCCGTAGGTTTTTATCCAAAGCGGTGGTCAGCAAGCGATGCGTCATCTTAGTTTTCACGAACGAATGCTTATTTCCATCTTTCATACTTCTAGTGGGTTGTACTAGCTCCTAAAAAATTGAATTGCTGTTCGTTTTCTATTCCGCAGAGTTTCTTCCTGAAGCTCGAACACTTCTGGCGCTTTCTTTCTTTTTTATGAGAACATCAAACTGCATTATTCGCACCCAAGTGAAAGGAGGTAAGCAGTAAACTATTTAGGTGAAGTGTGCACTCATCTTCCCGAGATTTCTTTGAATAGCTAACAACGACGTTGCATAAAGATGCCATTGCACATCTAGACAGTTGGACCCAGCTAGCAGAGGAGCTCAAAGAAAGAATGTTCGTTGCAAAGTGGGCGTAGTGAACCTAGAACACAAGAGTTCCGCAATGTCTAATTCAGTGCACCGAAGGAAACCTAATTACTTGCCAGGACAGGTTGGAAGAAATTAGATTACAACATGGTGGCACGAAGCGTGGAAGTCGCACTACCGAGCTGGGGCTCGGAACCTTCTCGCATTCCTCACTTTGAGGTAATCTCGCCACCTGAGACCTTCGAGAACAAAATCTGGCAGAGTCATCAGCGCAATTCTTTTCCTTTACTCTGCATTCGCAAAAGTGCTGCTGATCGAACGCGAAGCACCGTGTCCGTGAGCCTGACAAGTTTCGAGAAAGCAAAGAAGTGTTGCTTTTGGAAAGCGCTGAAATTCCTTTCCTGTACATCTTGCTGGACCTTGAAGCCAAGCTTGATTGTCTGCCACAACAAGAGTACCGGGCTTTTAAGCCGCGTTGCTGGCAAATAACGCTTGCTTAACCAGGGTGTGCAGGTTTTCATGGTAGGAGTTTTATGACAAAATGGTGTCAACGCAAGCTTCGGTATTTTGTATAGAAATATTCCGGCGGTAGAATCAACCCGTAAGCTGTGCCTAATTCCGTTACGTAAAGTGTTATCAGGGGTTACATATGCAACTGAAATAAACCTTACAGTGGTAGTTCTTGGCCACACATCAAAGCTTTGGGTTCTCTAATTATCTCTGCAATTGTAGAAGTGTTGTGTTGAAATAAAAAAGAAAAAATGTGAACTGCTTCGTGCCATGATAGTTTTGAAAAAGTAACCCCTAGCTTGTCACAACCCGTCCTGAAAAAAACGTGTGTAGTAGAATTCACACAGAATCGTCATGGGGTCAGAAGTTCAGTGGTGCAGCCACACAAACATATCTGAGGCCGCCATTTTAGAAGATGGGCTCAAGACAGCTGTGTGGAGTTACTGGAACGAGCTTGAGTCGTGATATAACTGTGCAGCTTGAACTAAAGCTTTTGTCAACGCACCCACTATACTCTATAATGTGGAGTTGTTCGTAAACTTCTTTCTCTGGCCATCAGCTATCGCTTTAATAAATTTGTTTGTCGACATAACCACACGCGAAAAAAAATTGCATTTTGATGGGACTGGTTGGCAATTATGGTTGATTTGGTCATCGGAGCTCTCGAATTTCTTCGACCCCCCGTTATTACAATCTAGCAGCCTCCATGCTCTATTTTTATATGCAGTTAGGCTTCATGCAATCGCCCATGACGTATACTGCAGTTTTGTCTATAATAGTTTATTGATCGTGCCATCTCACTGAATCGTTGCTACTGATGGTGCGAACATTTAAATTTCTTCGCAACTCCTAAGCGTGCTTCAGTTAGGTGAACATTCACGATTTCCCCATCATATTTGAACTATTTCAGTGTTGGGCACCCTCCTTCATCCTAGACTGATTTTGTTGCTTATATAAATAATGACACAAGCGTCCTTGGTTGCTGAGATTGCTGAGAACATCGTCTAATGACCCGAACCAACCCTGATTTTTGAAGAAAAAGAGCAAGACAGAATTTTTTGGTTTCCTAATAAAACAGACGTCACGCATGTTCTTGTAGCCAATCTTTTCCAAGCGCACCCCTCATTGTTGTACGCCCCCCCCCCTTTACCCCTCGAAGTCTAGTGGATGAAGTGCCAGACTTCCGTACTGGGCATCTCCAATTAAGTTATGCTTAGGTCGTGGTAGTGACACTCTACTGAACATCAAATAAAAAAAGCTATTAGAGCAAGTACTGACGTTATTCGCCGTTGTCTTTTAATGAATCAAAGGCTGTTTAAAACTAAAGCGGAGTTGAGGACCTGAGATTTTATCACAAAATCGAGTAAATTTCCCAATAAAAGTCAGACTTCATTATCTGCAGTTAGTACAAAATTGTTGCTACTGCACGGAAATAATGCAGAAGGTTAAAGTGTTCAGCACATTTCATATGACGAATTCGATGTAGCTAACGTGGTTGCAGCGGATAAATGCGATCTAAATGAGCAGAGAAACAATTATGACAACATCAGAACACATATGAAATGCCTTTCAAAGCACAAAATGTGGAATGAGAGCGCTTTCTTGTTTTGAGTGGTCGATATATATAACAATAGTTTTTTCTAAATTTTTTTTACCAGGTCGCTGAGAATTCTTCTGCCAATCTGTCACGAAGACGTTTTTTTTACGCTACTGGTTTCAGAAAACTTTAAAATAACTAATATAAAGCTGTTGGGTAACAGCAGATTTCAGTGGCCTGACTGAGGTGTAGTGAAATCGTTGCGAATCTCCGTCTCTCTAATGCGAGATGCGTATGCATCCACAATGATTGCCACAAGAACTTCTTATGTTTTATCGAACTTTTTAGTGTATATACTGAGCGTTACAGAATCCTACACAGCGAGAAATAGCGACTACGTAGACCTTCTAGAGGCACACTGTACAGACGTAACATCCTTCTGAAAGCTATTTTCATCAGTTATTACAGACTGACGCGCAGTAATGAAGTCATGTTTTCATCGAGTAATTTTAGGGGCGAAGCTTCTCGTGGTCTTGGGCTGTCCAAACCTCTGGCAGGGCCAGAATAGTAAATTCACGTACATACATACATACATACATACATACATACATACATACATACATACATACATACATACATACATACATACATACATACATACATACATACATACAGACAGACAGACAGACAGACAGACAGACAGACAGACAGACAGACAGATGCTTCGGCCCACTCACCATCGTACACTCAATCAATATGCCCCGATTTCTTTCCTATGATGTAACTACTACCTGTAGCAGTGCTCATCTAGAGAACGTCATTCTCTTGATATGTTCTGTTTCTTAACAGTTTCTGCATTATGTGCGACTTTAGTGAAATACAAAACGTCCATCTGCCTACCGCTATAGCATTTCATTCGGAAGTGTGGACTATTGTTGTGAAACTGTTAACTCTGAATGTTCCTGCATAGGCAGTTCTTCAGAATAGAATGAACTTGGTACTTTCTTGACATCCCGTCACTTGAGTTCAGCACGTGCGCTGTTTGCCGACAACAAAGGCATCTTACCTTTTTCTGCCAAATCCCAAGCTTCAAGTTATGCGTACTAGAAAGAACTTATTAACAGTTACAGACAATGTAAAACCTAAATACGTGCTTCTGCTTGCGCATTCTCGAAAACACCCGCATCCATTTGTTTGATCCTCGCTGTCAGATTGAAATGGTATCCAGTGTTTACGGGCAAATAGAGGCTCTGGAATAAGCGCACAGTGTTTGAACCAAAACAAAGACTTTGCGCCATTTCTCCTGATTCGTCAGGGTTGGTACATTTCTATATGTACACAAAAAAGCTATTATTTACTTTTCTTTTCTACCTGACTTATTACGCTTGGTATTTCATGGAACACGCTTATAAGATGAACTCTTTGCGCTGAACAGCCTTCCCTAACTTTTCTTCCCTTCCCTGCTTTCCTAGTCCCGTATCACCAAACTCAGAAAAGTCTATTTGCTTCAAGCATGCGTGTGAGAGATACAGATCCCTGGCTTGAAAAAAGGGAGTAATGAACAAGTGAGGCAAAGATTTAGCATACAACACAAGAAAACTTCCAATATGCAATGATTTCCTGCTCTCGCGAGCATCTCTGTGTGCTTGCACACCTCACAAGTTCCATGCCCAGATGTGAGAAGCACGAGCCTCTACAAAACAAACACATCTGAAAAGTGACAAGCCTGAAAGCGAAATCGCGCCGCTGTTGAAGTATGGACTCTGTGTCGTTTTTTTTTTCGCTCTGTAAAACAAAGCAAAAAAGTTTGATGCACGTGAAGTTAGTAGAGACAAGTGCCTCTACTAAATGGTGTTCAATTTTCTGCCTTCCTTTCAACACGAACCTATATTGTATATATGTGAATGCGCCGCATACTAAACACCCGAAACGAAAAATGTTGACGCATGCTGTAAACTCTGCCATGCCGAAAAGGTACCAAGGAAGTTAGGCGAAAAATTTCCGCAGATCCTACGTACCAGGGATTTGACGTTAAGCGAAATATTCGGAGGAAAGATTACCATGTTGCAATTTTTTTATTGAGCGACATGTCATGAAACGACGCTAAATCTGTGTACAAACGTGGCACGCACAGACGTTTGTTGAACAGTTCCAGAAGTTCGTATAACCAGTTGTTTGCAATAGCGCAACGATGTGAACTGTGACATGCGTATTAGCAACACCAGAAGCCCATATGAAGCGCTGATGCTCGAGAGGATGCTTACCCTGGACAATCCTACATAAATCAACTTCAGCCCATGACAACTAACCATCATTGACGTTAACCCGACGTGGCGACTATATCAAAGGAGTACTGATGTAATGTTTATAAATTTGGGTTGACAGCATTGAAACCACTATGGACGTCCCACGAAGATTAGTGTCTTTTTAAAAGTAGTTTTGAGACCTGGCGTGGCTCTGCATGTGGTAAAATACTTTATTGGCAAACAGAATGATTGGGTTTGATTCTAGTTGTGACCCTGACATTTATTCTTGGCATTCGTCGGGTCGACGCTAGCGATGTCGAGTATTTCATTATGCTCGTGCGTTAAAATTACCCATGTGTGTTTTCGTCGTTCCTAGATAAATACTAAGTGTCAATCACCTTGGCGCATTCCCGCATACTAGCGCCACACGCCCGCCCGCGAGTGTGGGCCACTGTCTGACAGAAAGTGTTTGACAACGTATGCGGCGAGATTATGACATTATTCATGTCTTGACCAGCGCGTCATATTCGTCGATCCATCTTAGCCTCGCATGCTAATTTTGGTTGAGCACGAGGGCACCCAAACGTAAACGGCTAGATAGATTGGTCGATAGATACGCTCAAAGTCGCCCCTGTCACAAAGAAATGCTTCGCATTTAAAATGTAACAAAACGCAGCGGGGCCTTCTAAATCAGAAGGCTTACAAATGCACCGAGTGTTGTAAAGAAATCGATGATTTGTTTTCGTGATCATTGCAGTATCAGCGAAGATTGTGCGCACGACAGCGCGCATTGCCCTATTGGTCGTCTTGTTTTTTTTTTACCTTAAGAAACATTATTTTATTGATGCGTAATTTCCCAGTGATGCAGCGTCGTACTCCCGGTTTTAATGCGGTTTATTACTTTCACAAATTTTTCTGGCAGACTTGTTTACTGTGGCAGGTCAATCGCTCTCAATGTTGTCGATATCCGTTACTTACAGAAAGACAGAAAGGCACTGAATCTAAGCAGCTGAAATATTATTAAAACTAATTTCGTTCGCGTCTATTATAGTGAGCCGAAAAAGAAAAGGGAATAATTTTTACGACTCTTAAAGAAATAAAACGGCCCTCATTAAGAAGAAAGTGACAGGTTTGACACAAAGGCGAAGCAATGAGCGCGATAGCAACAAATTGGAATGTCACGCGAAGCATGACAAGTAGATCAAAACCTTACCCGCGTTTCTCACGTAAACATGACGCACGAAACGTAATCACGGGTACAGATGAACGCCAATAAACGTCTTAGTTGTTACTTCACTGTGTATGAAAATTGCGCGAATTTCGCAAGCGGAGACTGCAATGAGTTCAGTGACCTTTGTGCACCCGGTATCTATGACAGATTAGTTCCGGCAAAACCCCAAGGCATACGATTCCGGCAAAAACCCAAGGCGTACCACGAGATGAGCGAGCGCACGCGTAAATGTCCTCTCTCCACAGAGCAATGCACGCGTGGGAGAAGAGAGCGCAGCCACCGCGTTGTGACGATCTGGCGACGTGCGCTCATTGCACCATCTCGCTAATATACTGCAAAATGATAGATTCCGCCGAGATGGGCGTCACCAGCAGTTAGTGGTGGATATAAATCACTTGCCGTTACGACAGTGAACAAAGTGCTCTTTCTTAGCTCAGTGTCTAACTCATCACACTCACAATTCAGAGGTCGGACTCTTGATTCCTTGCGCAGGAGTCCTTTTTCTAGATTATTTTAAATGCGAAGCATTTTTTAGCGAACTTCGGTGACATGAAGCGTATCTATCTATCTATCTATCTATCTGTCTATCTATCTATCTATCTATCTATCTATCTATCTATCTATCTATCTATCTATCTATCTATCTATCTATCTATCTATCTATCTATCTATCTATCTATCTATCTATCTATCTATCTATCTATCACTCTGTCTGTCTGTCTGTCTGTCTATCTATCTATCTATCTATCTATCTATCTATCTATCTATCTATCTATCTATCTATCTATCTATCTATATATCTATCTATCTCTCTATCTATCTATCTATCTA